>NW_026851457.1:0-1279398 GCF_030913505.1 Colletotrichum phormii
AAAACTGGGCCTCAGCCCCTAGATTCGACAACGTAGGGAAGTAGTTTCCACTGGGCAATGATTCGTGTGCTCACGGCACTCGTTTAACTCCCCGTTCATAATGGTGTAAACGCCATGCACATGATACATCAAGCCACACTTGGCGCGCCGTTCATCTCAGCTAGTGATGTGCACTGCAGATCTGTGACCGCGATACTGGGTCGTCTCCAGATGATCGGTCTCCTCCGGTTCTATTCCGAGATGAAACTCCACGTGCACCCGGCTCCCGCCCGAGTATTCACAAATGTCGGGGAGATTAATACTGGGCACGAATGGTGCCGATGGGGAGAATAAAACCGTCGGACCTGCGATGCAGATCTTTACAAAAGGCAGACATACTTTGGCTTTCTCCCAGTTCATCAAACCTTCTCACCCAAAAACTCTCGTTTTCGCTATTTTCCGTGTGGATTCTGCCCGGATTTCGGTATATCCTCTTAAGCTTGTTTTTTAACTTCACACTATTGGAACCGACCACAATGAAGTTCGTACTCGCCGCATCTTTGTTCGCTGCTATTGTCGTCGTGCCGGTAACGGCCGGAGAGTGCGGCACGTTCGGGACCGACTTCGGGGCTTGTCTGAACTGGTGTTCTGATACCAATCCTGGCGCCGAACGATACATCATCGACGGATGCTACCGGGCTGTCTGCTCCAGCTGCAGGCCTGCGAAGGAACGATGTAAGTTGATCCGCCCGAGTGCACCGCGATCTGTGACGATTTGACTGATGTGTGATGCGTAAAGCACTCGAGGCACGAGTTTTCCAGGCATGAAAATGTCCAAGAAGCATCGAACAATCTCGACATATTCTCTCTCTCCCCGACCGGCCGCTACCACTTCACAGCACTACTAAGAATCCAGATGCGACACTATGAATACTTCTCTTCCTGCCACCTTATCCCTCCCGCTTCAGTTCTGTTGACATTGATACAGCGATTGGTCCCGTCTGGTCGCTGGACGGCTCAAGGTCATCTTTGGCCTTTCTCAGATACCCGATAGAAAAAGTTTTACCGCGTTGAATCCGGTGCTGCAATTATTTCATGGTTTAAACTCTTATAACGGATTCCGCTGTTGCCTGGGTATCATGTATTTCGAATTCCTCAATGCTTAACCATTAACTCCTCCCAAGGTGATAGGTACCCTCTGCCCATCATCCCAGGTTCACGACTTTCCTCCAATGGCCGGCGCTCCCTCCCCGCCGCCCACAACCTTCTCGTATGCCGGTGCCGCCGCGCTAGGCTCATCATAAGCCGGAACCTGTTCGGCAGGCGGCGGCTGCGCCCTCGACGAAGAAGCAACCGCAGATGCCCTTGTCCTCCCACACGCCGTGTCCTCATCTGGCGCCAGAACAAGCAACTTCTGATTTCCCTCACACTTCCAGGTCTCCCCCGCCACCGACAACTTCACCTCCCAGTGTAACACGTGCTCAATCTTTACGCAATACGTCACGAACGTTGGTAGCACCGTCTGCCCAAACGCACCTGCGCCGTTCCTTTGACCGAGGAGTAGCCGTCCGAGTGCGTCAACTCGTAGGTCCAGGACGGCGCCGAGGTCTAGTGGGACTTCCTTTGGACCCGATGGAACGACGACTTTGCTATCCGGGGCTTGAAAAAGATGCTTTAGTCGCGCTAGGCAGAGTTTCCTCGTCTTGCTAGCGTCGTGGGGGTCGAGTGTTCCTGGGCAGATGATGCCTGTCGTCGTCTGTAGCTCCAGCTCCATCTGCTCTATCGTCACTGTCTGCGGGACGTCCTCGATGATATCCGACGTGCGATCCTTGGACGGTGTGAGATGAAGCAGGAACGGGATGGTCGACTCGTTGCCCAGCTGAATCACTGTTGGATACTGCACATCGAGGGTGTAGTGGAAGGTAGGAACTTTGGATGAGCCAAAGAACTTTTGCGTCTTCTGCTTGAAAGACAGCTCCGCGTCCGTCATCCCTGGGAGCAACCGCTGACTGCTCACACACCCAGTCTTGTTACGTCTCTCCAGCCTGAAGTCGCTGATCATTGGCGACGGCACGGGAGACGAGAAGACCCTTACAGGCATCGCCGCCTTCAGGACGGAACTCTTTCCTTGCACCGTCAACTCGGCCTCAATCCAATACTCCACAAAGCCATGCCAGCTCTTGTTGAACCCGGACCCGTCGAAGTAAAAGGTCCCCGGTAACGGCTGTTCAGGCAGCCCTGCGCCGACTTGGGTCCCAAATCCGGGGCGCAAGAAGCACGCCTCCTTGGCACTATCCCCACCACAGGCATTCACGGCCCGAGCATCCGTATGCGTAGGCAGCGCGAGGGCAAAAGGCCAGGATACAGGCTGCCCTTCGGCTCCGGGCGCGACGTGGACCGGTCCATGGTGGACTACATCGGTGATGGCGCCCTCGTACCAGAAGTTGAAGCGGGAGCGGTAGTAGCTCTTTTGATTATTGCCGCGGGAGATGACGAGTTTCGCTTTCGCGCGCCCGAGGAGGCGGACGCGAACTGTGGCGTTGGCAGCGACGATGTGCGATTTGCGGACAATGTGGCCGAGGATGACGCTGCCTCCGTGGAGGGGCGTGTCTGGGTGAAGGAGCTGTATCGAGAGATCGATATTGTTTTTCCTTTCCGTGGGAGGCATGTTTATTCAATGACTGAGTCTCGAGCAACAAGAATTTAGATCACCGATGGATTAAAGAGAAAATTCATTGGCTTATGGAATTGCGAACGTCGTCGTGTTTAAACATGTCATGAATTGCGGCACAATAGTAAGCACTTAGGGGCGGACGTGGCGCTAGGCAGCGACAACATGGTTGGTGCAGTGGCGCAGGTAGCGCTAAACATGCAGGGAGCTGTGGCTGTGTAATATCCCTCAATGAGTTGTTGAAAGCCCACCGGCTCAGCTCATACTTGATACGTCTGTTCATCTTATCTCATGCACATGTCATTCCATCTTATAGATATCTCATTTCATCTCATTCTTGTTCAGTTCTGTACAGCCGCGCCATGTGTATGATGGTCCCAGCTCCATACATCGCGCGCCACCCACACAGTTGATACTCATACGCCCTGCCCGGGCTTCGTTTGTTGGTATCCCACTTATACAGACGATGCCCTGTGCCTTTCTAGGAGAGATTCTGCATCTATCTGACATAAACTGATCTATTTACACCCGGCTTGAGATGCGAGATGTAATCAACCTCATTCCAGCCCGCTGGGCAGAGCTGAACCTCTGCAAAGTGACCGATGAATGCCAACTTATCAAGATCTGGATGTCCGTCAACTACTTTGATTGCTTACCTGAGTGTACACATGCCATCAGTACAGGAAATATACTTGCCGTTACTTATATTTCTCAACATAGAGCTTCGACGGCAGAAACCATTTAGGTAGACATGCTAGTTCCCATCAGTGCCAGTATGCACAAACCCAGCTCGGAAACCAGAATAAGAAGTTGCACTTGGTATCTTCAAAGTTACTCGCAGACTCATTATAGTAGCACGTTATGAGTAAAGTAATTCAAATACGACCATCTATCTAAGACCAATTGACTGTGTGCTACTGCTTGTCAAACGCCGTGCTTGGCAGCCAAAGTTCCGAGAGCCGCCAGGCCCCTTGGTCTATTAATTACCGGTCAAGATTTCATTGTGTCTTGGAGAGTGCTGTTAAGAACTTGAGCCAAAGCTCCGGAGGGAAGATAAGGAGCATATAGCCTGAAGGCAGTGCGGAAACCTAACAAATTTCCAGATAAGTACTTCGCTGTGCTAATAGCCTCCATGGCCTTGAGTACTCCAGCATCACTAGACCCTTCTTAAATTGTTGTTCATAAGAATTGTCCCATTCAGGGCTCTAAATGTTGAACTATATGATAACTACCCGTATGTATATACGTCTTTCGAATCTTGACCAACTCCGTGACTTCACGAACGTTTTAATGAAAGGAAGTTAGGGGAATAAGGAGAATGCGGTCGGTTCGCAAAACAGCTCCCTATCGTTTCCACGGATATCCAAGTACGTATATCTACATTTGGCGACATCTAGCACCTGTTGGGGTATTGCACGGAGGTCAAGCCACTGATGTCGCTAGCAGCACGGTCTTTGCCCCGGGGGACTGAGCTGGTCCTTAGACGTTCAAAATACACGTATGTGTGGTAATATGACAATGCATGCAGAAACTTGTTGTATTCAATATGACATACATCCTATGTGGTGTCTACAGACATGCTCGTAATTGAGAAGTCTCCCAGCATCATCTGCAAGCCTGCTGCCCTACGTCATAAGGTACCAAAACACATCTTTCGCGACAATCCATCTAGCCCAAAACCTGGATGCAATACAGAAACCCCCTTTCACACTCTCTTCGTCGCTGTCCAGAATTGCGTGACTGATTTCTCAGTTAGATATAGGTCTCATCTCCAGCAAGAAAACAAGGGATACTTACCATACGTAAACTTGAGCAACGATTCTGGTTGTTGGGCGTAAAGGCTGTCAATACTCTTCCGCGACGAAAGGTCTACGTCGAATCCAATCAGATCCGCTAGATGAAGCACTTCCTCGGCGGAGAGTTGAAGAGCGGTGTGGGTGCCATATTTAAGCGCTACATGTACGTAGTCTCACGTCAGCTCTACTTCGCTGATTGAATCAAAAGGTCCAGTCGAATTGCAAGTAAAAGAGGGTTAATGGGGAAGTCTTACGTCCAAGGTTAATCCAAGTACCACCAGGCTTCAGTAACCGGTGGATGTTGCTCAGGAAGTCAATTATGTTGTTGCCAATGTCGATGAAGAATAACGTGACAACGGCGTCGAACTGACCGTCTTCGGGGAACATCTCCAAGAAGTCGCCCTGGACGAATTTGACAGCCTTGTTTGGCATGTGATCTGGCACCGTCAGGGCCGTGTAGCGCGAGGAGGGTTGGACTGATGGGTCCATTTGGTCACAAAGGGATGAATAGTATGCTGATGGAGTGAGGTCGTATGGTTTGTAAGAAGGTGATGAGCCAAGATGGAGCTGAAGTCTAGATCGTTGGCCGTTACATCATACCCTGAGTCAACGTGTAAGCACTACATATTACGCTCTCGACTCCGCCGTGAAGAATGTACATACCGACATCAGCAATATCGCTCGCCAGTCTGCCCATACCGCATCCGGGGACAAGAACCTTCTTCCCCTTCCCATTTTCGCCAAAGTGTTGCTCAAGCCCAGCTAGAACGGGTGGGAAAGTAGCCAGCCTCTCCGTGACATCATGTGAGCTCCAGTCTCGCGAAAGATGCCCAAAAGTCAGGTCCACAAGACCAAAATCGGCATCGTCTTCGTGCGTCAGTGCTCCTGGGCCGGTTTGATAGTGCTTCCTCGAAATTTGTGCAATCTGCTCCGAGAGACGGGCGTTGGCATTGATTCCTTCGGTGGCTTTCTCAAAGTGCTCAGGATAGCCGAGCTTGTTGCTCATCAACTTCTGTGCGGGCGTCTGCCAGTTGTACCGCGCATATTTCCGCTGTGACACCCCTTGAGCGAGAGACGAATACTGCTCGAAGGAGTTGATGTCAAGTTGGGATGTTGACGCAGGGTGGAAGCTCTCAGAGGCCAACTGCAGTTAGGGGTAGAATGATGAATTACTGAAATCTGCTCCTCCCTCGACGTGTACTCCCTGCGCTGTATATATATCTGAGCTGCTCCTTTGTTGCTTGGACTCCTTACTACCTCTTACTAGCCCCTATCCGGGAGGACTCTGACAGTTGATTGCATGCGCCAGGTCTTCAGGGAGCTTCTTCTCTCCTTCAGATGCGCGAACGACCTTGGCGGGCCTCGCGGAAGCTCCGACGGGTGCTTTGGAAATGGATGGGGGAGGAATGTCTAGGGGGGCATTGAGCGCAACATGAAGGGCTTCGGCGCGTAAGGAGAGCTTAGAGAGAAAAAGTGTAACGTCAGACAACGAGCCAGACCCACGGAGGGCGAGGTATAAGGGAAAGATGATGCAGAGGAAGAGAGCAAGGGAGCGGGAGGGGAAGATTGAAGAACACATCATTGTGCTTGTAGCTTCGATGAATGTTTGTGCCAGGAGAGTTGATTCTTCGTGCTAGACGCAGCCCTATTGGAAGCAGGAAGAGCTTCACGAGTGGATGAACGGCGTGATAAGTGGAAAGTTCCCTGGCCTTGAACCTCTGCGCCAGCTACTTTCCGTCTTAAGGGCCAGATACTCTATATCCAGCCTCGAATACTAGAAGTCGCCGCAGGTACCAGAAGGCAACGGCTGCGCCCGCCGTCCGCGCCGTCCGGTCCCAAGCGATGGGGTCTACCGTCTGAGCATTGTCTGAATCGAAAATAGTGGATTATCACGATTCACGATCACACGGATGCCAACCGGGATCATCTCTGTTCTTGTTTAAAGTTCTGCCAGGGGGGCGTGTGTCCCACTTTAACTTGAGGTAACCTTCGGCTAGTGAGACAGGATGAATCCCTCCAGCACTATCAGCCTTACCGAGGCCTGCCGACGAGTCAACGACTATGGAAAGCCTCCTGTAATGAGAAAGTGTCTTGGATGGCAGGCCACGTCAGACTCTCTGCCGAGCCGAATCTCTTGCACCGCGGCAACATGACTTACCTTGGAACTAAGAGACCTTTGCAATTGAATACTAACGCGCTATAAGGTTGCTATTGAATTAACAACGTAATTATTGAACTCATAGGCTCTCCGTCCTGCCACAGCGAAACCCCTCAATACGATGGCAGTTGAGATTGAGGTTAGGTGCTGGTCGACGGGTTGGCCGTATAAACCTATAGAATACTCTCCTCATTGGCCGAAACAGTGTTAAGTTAAAGTGGGACACATCCCGCAAACGACATGGCCAAAGTCCTTATTAAACCCTGTAACTACCATCTGCTCTGAGTGAATGTTTTCGCTTCTTCCTTAGGAAATCGATTCCATGTTCATGTTACAGCCATGGGTCATCCTATTCTGTTTCTCTGTTTATTTGCCGTTCTCTCGGTCCTCCCCAGCCACGCGCAATCAACAAAATGCGGCAAGCTGTTGACACGCAAAGAATGGCGAACGTTGACGCAGGGTGAGAAAACTGAATGGGTGGGGGCTGTCAAGTGCTTGGGAAGCATACGGCATCAACGACTGTCCTTCACTCCAGAGCAGAAGGTTCTCGAGGGGATGAGAAGTCTATACGATGACTTCTCCTACTCGCACGCAGCAGTAGAGCATAGCGCTCATAGAAATGTCTACTTTTTGCCGTGGCGTATGTTCCTATCCTCTTCCTCTTCCCAAACACACATCCGATACTTACACGAGCGCAGACCGCTGGTTCCTCTACCTATTCGACACGTCTCTCCGCCAAAACTGCGGGTACAGTGGTCCGACGCCATACTGGGACTGGTCGCGGGATCACGCCGACCTCGTCGGCTCTTCCGTGTTTGAAGATTCACCCGAATTTGGGCTAGGCGGTACTGGGGACTGTAACTCTTCCCCCGAAGCCGATTGCATGGTCACCACAGGTGCTTTTGCCCAGTTCGAGCTCGCCTGGCCGATTCCGCACCAACTACGCAGGAACTTGACGCTCATCACTGGATGGTTTGACCATGAGCGGCCCCAGAACTCCACACTAGGCCCAAACTCCGTGCGGAACTCGACAGAGCATCACACGGGCGACTTTTACAGTTTCCAGCACTCAATGGAACAGATGCATCATCACATCCACAACTTTGTTGGGGGCGACTTGGCGGGAGACTGCCCAAAGAAATTGCCAGCGGATGATTGCAAGGACCTAGCCGTCGCCTTCACGCCGAATGACCCTCTGTTCTGGTTGCATCATGCGCAGCTTGACCGTTTATGGAGCAAGGTACCCGCCCCTCCCAAACCTTACTTAACTCAACTATCACTCAAATTTACTAATGCGTATTGATGAGTTCTGCAGTGGCAACGTCGACACCCCACCAATTTGGCTGCTTTCTCCGGCATACCCTTACATTCGTTCAATATGAGCGACCCGCAGTACGACCTTAACGCGAGCGCAGATTGTGAGATGCCATTTGACGTTCAGAGTGTACCAGTGACGCCGAAGAAGGTTTTTGATACGGAGGCTGAGCCGCTATGTTACCAGTATGTAGATGAGGAGTGACGATTGCAGGGCTGGAATAATAAACGCCACATGTTGGTTGCACAACTTGAACCAGTAAACCTCGGGTCGCGTTCGCTTTGTCTTCATATTAGAGTTTAGCTCTGCCTTAGTCTGTGCACACTCACTTACACGAAGTGCAGAGAAAGAATAACGAGATAGATGGGACGGATGATTGGAGCACAAAAGTGTGAAAAACTAAGTTGGTGAAGTTGATTTGGCATCTATGGAAGGCGCTGAAGTCTAAACTCAAATCGAACTCTCTAAAGACTAGACTCATTGATTCTCTCAAACATCTCTGGTGTCCATTTTCCATGTTGTTCCGCCATCCAATCGTGTACCTGTCTCCAGTCCCGGCAGGTGTGTACAGCTCCGTCGCCTGCAGCGATTTTGTCCCCATTGGCCAGTTTCTTGTTTGTGCCGCCAGGTTCGATAGTCGTGTCAGCGGCGCAGATAATCCCCTGCCGCAAGTAGTGGAAGCAGTGCTCTGTGTGGTCAGACCCGTCGTCTCCATTAACAAGCACGGCGCGAATGTGGCTTAAGCAGTGCATCTGATGCCACATTGACACACCAAATGCAAAGTGCTCCTGACCTAGGAAGACGAAACCCTTGCCAGGGGGACGGATTGCGTTCCATTCAACCGTAGAAGCAAAGCCTTCCATCCCGTAGTGCTCAGAGTCATCTACGAAGTTGGCTTGAATGGTGCGGACCTTGATAGGAAGCTCATGAGGCCGGTCACCTTCGAGGTAGGCTATAGTGCGTTAATTATGGAGTCTGAGAAAGAAAGTAGCTTGAGCAAACTAGACATACTGTATGAGTGTGATCCGCGGGTCAAGACGCGAAAGGAGAAGAAGAGAGCGCCCAAGTTCAAAACGAGGCATACGCAGAGCGCTACGAACAGCCCGAGTGAGGGGCCTCGTAACTGAGACTTCAAAGACTTGAAAGACATGGTCGCGTGCTGGCAGGATAGTGCGTTGAGGGTTCGCAAAGAAAGAACATGATCGTTTGGATCAACGGCGCCGAGAGTGGGCGAGCAGTGTTTAACATATTTGTGGCCGTATCCGCACTCACTTGAGTAGGCGAGTCGCAACGATACCACGGGGCGGTGCAGGAGGATTCGCAACTTCGCAAGTGTCAAGATGCTCTACTCATGAGAGTCAGTCATCCAAGGGCCACATGACAACTTGGGGTTCCACAAAAGCTGTTCGATATACGACGACAGTAAGTTTCAGCATCTAGATGAACATCTAGACGAACTTCGGAATCTCCGTTGCTGCGTTGACGAAGAAAAGGACCGCAGGACCGTTTGAGGTTCCACAAGATCTGCTCGCTCGACTTGCGATGAAAGTAAGTTTCCCCGTCTAGATGAACCTCGGGATTCAGGATCCTAGCTGCGGAAGGAAGGGACCGCAGGTATGGAACAGGTTGCGTGCTCCACACAAAGTGATGCGACCGCTCGATATATCCAGATGAATCATGAACGCCCGCAGGTCAATTTGCTCGCCTACCTCAGGGCTCATCCGAATAAGCTGAACGAGGCTTGCCCGACGGAACGGACATCGAGACATCATGACTCCGTCCGACGGCGCATCACGCCCGGCGTGCCATCTACACGCCCCCGGCCCTGCTGTTAGAGATATCCACCAGCCTCGTATACCCGGCGCGAGCGCGATAGCTAGTCACGATCTTTACCTAGAACCTCATCGTCGAATCCACCTGGGAAAGTTTGCAAGGCATGTCAGAGACTCAGCACGAATGTCTGAAGACCCACGACTTGATAATTATCGCGAAGGCAACGCCGGCGCAACAACGCACATGCACGCTTCAGATCGTGGGGATTCGTGGCCGTACGGAGAGATTGTCGAACGGATATCCCTCCCATGCGCTTCGTCTCTTGAGGCTCGAAATTCTATAAATACCCAAGGAAATAACGACTATCGAAAGAAAGAGCATCCACAACAACATCTCACTTCACATCAATCATCTGACTATATTTTCAACATCTTCTTCAACTCACCTTTACTTTCAAACCATCAACTTTTCAACCAATCTTTCAAAATGCAGATCACCAGTGTCATGCTCAGCCTTGCCAGTCTCGGCCTGAACGTTCTCCCTGTTCAGGCCGGACCTATCCCCAGCGCTGAAGCCGCTCTGGCGGCTCGCCACGTCTACTCTCCTGACGTTGACGAAGCCCCCGTTGAGAAGCGCCACGTCTACTCTGTCGACAAGGACGAGACCGTTGAGAAGCGCCATGTCTACTCCCCTGATGTGGATGAGACCCTGAACAAGCGTCACGTCTACTCTCCCGAAGTCGACGAGACCATCGCTAAGCGTTACGTCTACTCTCCCGACGTCGATGAGACCTCTTCCTAAACCCAAAAGCAGTCGAAGCTAGTCAGGAAAAGTCACTGCAGGGACGGGTTTGGGGCGAAATCGTTTTGGGCGGAATAGATTCCATGGCTGGCTTGCGAGAAGGGGAGATGTAGTGGGGTGTCTCAGCACTTTTGCGAACTTCCAGTGATCAAACGCGTAGCTAGGTTTGTTTAGTTAGAGGCGTCCTCTTCAATTACAATAGAATTTTCTTTCCAATATGCTCTTTGTTTCGGCAAACGCCCCTAAATTAAGCGTATCCCCACGCGAGCTCCAGGCCGGCAAGCAAGTCACTAAACTTCGTAGCTTGTCTTGTAATCTATTGTCTTAGCGCTAGTTACACAAAAGTAAGTAATATACAAAAACTCAAAAAGAGCAAATCAGGGTGTCAGGGCGCATCTGGGTGAGTAATCGTTTCCGCACGCACGTTTGTTTTGTCGACGCGACGAGTCTCCGAGCCTTTCCCCTACCCCTTGAAAAGTCAATGGTCGTACAGATAGGTACATCTAGTTTGAGGTTTACTATCTTAGTCTGCTGAGAACTTGCATAGCGCGATGGAGTCTTCGCGACCAAGGCCCGATCTGTCGCTATCCTCCCCGACGATGTTTGCGATTACGAAACTGCTCGCTCTTGCGCTGCCCTTGCTCTGGAGCTGCCTTGATAGTTTTGCCAAGACTAGCGACTTGACTGAAAGCTGCAGTGATCTTCGGCGGAGCACCTACCTCTATACACGTTGCATATAAGACTTATCCCTACAATTTATCTTGGTTTAAGTCTTATGCAGAAGGAGAAAAACTTAAGTCTATCTCAGGCAATCACCCTGAGCATGTACACAAGAGCATTTACGGCAGACGGTTTATTCAGATAAGCTACAGAACCAGACAGCTCAACACCAATCATGTTCCATCCATGTCCAAAGCCGTAGCGCGCCTTCGCATTGATCTATTGTATTCTACCCAGGTTAGGAGAGGGTTGTAGAAAAATAAGTCCAGAGGTCACAATCATATGAACTACGGCTCCTCGGCCTAATCTACAGGTACTCATCCGGCATTGGAATGAGTGTCTCGTTCCAGCTGCACACATGGCCGGATGCTCCTCAGGAAGAGCCTCTGTGTCAGCCATCTTAACGTCAGTGCACTATGGGTCACATCAGTCTTAGTCGAACTACCTGTGGGATTTCAGCTGGCGCAACTCACAAAATATTCAACCTTGCCTGTCGCCGGATCCTTGGCCTCAAAATACATGACTCCCATCTCATTGAGTTTGGTCTCAAATGGTATCGTGACATTGACGCACACCTGTCCTGAAGGCTGCATTGGCAAGTCCTGCAGGATGACATGGGGGAAGTCGTCCCTCTTCTTCGGCACTCTGTTCCGGGTGTAAAGGGCCGTGACAAGGTCTCCGGGATGGCCAGAGAAGGAAAGGAATGTGCGGGAGCTGCGGGCGTAGGCTTGGGGGTTGTGCACGATCTCCCCTTTTGCTATGTATTAGACCATACTCATGCTGGGGAGTCTGAGCAGGAGACTAAAGGGGAAACTTACGGCAAAACGGGTGGAACTCATCTAACTCTGCCCGGGACGGGAGGTTGGCACCACGGGACGACCATGGGTACTGGATGTGAAAGCCAGCGTGGGCCGGGGCGGCGGCGGATGTGAGATTAATGCCGGTGCCGAGGGCAAGCAAAAAGGTGAGTACGGTAGGAATGTTGGGCATGATGGATGGTTTTCAAGTGCTGGATCGGCGTAGGTTCCACGTTGTACGCGGCCATCTGCGGCAAAGAGAGAGAGAGCTACATGATAGCTCGTGCCAAGACTGTTGGTATTCCTCTCACAGGGAATTTGGTTCGAACCGTAGGGTCCTGGGGGTGACGAAGTATCAATATCTCTGTATTGATTGATTCTGCGTGAGGAGTAGAAGGGAGATTCCAACCGGAGGTTGGGTGGGTAGTCGAGGTCTAAGTGTACCCCCTCGAGGTGGCCCATGCTCTGCCCCTACTCGCGGCCGAATTGGACTTCCAATCCGACACTGACTATCTCTCTCTTTTAACGTCTAACTGGTACGGTTGGAAGGATAATTCGAACGCTGCGAAGTCGTGTATCATGCGTGTAAGACCAGTGCTGTCTAATGTGCCCCTTTCTCCTCCTTCCGAGGTCCCTTCCGTGTGACCCATCCCTCCATTCGTACCGTGGCCTTCCCCTTGTCGATGAAGTGTTCCAATCCCTGGTTGGGGCTCGCTTTGGTGAAGGCGTCGGCGAGGTTGTCGTCGCCATTGATCCAACGGATCTCCATTATCTCGCGTCGTTCGTACGATTGCCGTAAGGCCATGATGTCGATCATAAGCCTCTTCTCCTTGGTGGTGCCCAACTTGACGAGGCATTCGTATAGCGAGTATGAGTCTGTACAAACTACCGTAGGTATCGTGGGTAAGTCTAGTCGATCGGTAATCCTTTTTAATGTCGTCGATATCGCGTGGGCGAGGTCGACGCCGTTGACCATACCGTAGACTTCCGACGCGAGGACGCTTCTGGTGATTCGCTTGCTCTTTGTCGACGAGTAATGGATCACATTGCCGTGGATGGAGAAACTGTCCTCCATCATGGTCTCGTTGGCCAGTATGATGATATAACCCAGTTGGGAAGTCAGATCCGCGTTGTTCGCGAATGACCCGTCGACGAAGACGTATAACCGGGTTGATGCCAATTCCAGGGGATAGTAGGTTAATCCCCTATCCAGGCGACTGGCCTGCCAGTTGAGCCTTTTGTTGAGAGCCGCGATATCCTCATCTGTTGGATCCGTGGCTTGTGCTGCCCTGGCGTAGTCGAAGGTGGCTTCTGGTTGACAGATGCTGGCGATGTAGGCGCCGCGCGCGAGCTCTGCGCGGTATCGTTGATGTCGATCCTTCGATGTCGGGTCCACCTTGGTAATCTTTTCCCCTTGCCCCTTTTGCCGGAAGACGACATTATCCCCTTCTATAGTGAGGATGCCGCCGTTGAATGCCAGCGGTTGGTTGGCAGTGAGGATTTCCTTGGGCTTGGCCGTGAACTTTGCCTTCTGGAGCTCATCGTCTTCCTTCTTCATGAAGTCGACGTTGGAGAGCCCCAAGGTGTCGTCCGTCTGCATGCCAACCATGCCAAAGGGCCCGTCTGCGTGTTCAGAGATGAGCAGGCACGGGTCGTACGTCGATGTGATCATCGATAGTTGGACGATGTGGAAGTCGTGATAGGTTGCCCACCAATGGGTGCCCGATTCCGCAAGACCGTACAATGGCTTGAGCACTTCGATAATTGTGCCTTCTGGGTACTTTGTGGCCATTTCCTTTGGCAATTGGGCAACGATCTTTCTCATGAGCCTGGTTGCCGATTGGGTATACGCTTGCGTAATATCTCGGCTCCATACGTGGAATCCCATTCGTATAAGTGATGCCATTAATGCCATCATGAGTCGTTGGCTACATCGTTGTACGGTGGGTGACTGCGTGAGCAGTCCTGCTTTCTCGACGTCGCCGTATCCCTGAATTACATGTCGTGATTTCTCGTAAGGGGTTGGGGTTCCTTTGCCCTTAACCTCACGTACCATACGCGACTTGAAGATGCGGAGGTTTGCGTGTTTGTCTGGGTCGTATAGAACGAATCGGTAGACCCCTCTGTCGCGCAATGTATCTGCTTCGACGAGGTCGGATCCCTCGAATGGCCTTCCCTCAGTGGTAATGATACCGTTCTTTCTTAGCTTGACTGCTAGCGCGAAGTCGGCCTTTTCCTTCGCTGTGTAATATGCGTTGACCTTCGCAAGATCTTCCATTGTGACGTATAATATGGCCCTATCGTTGTTGGTAAAGGACTGTCTCATAGGGGCACGTCGTGTCCGTCTTCGTCGTCGAGGCGGCGGCGTCGGCGATGGACTGTGCTGGGTAGGTGGCTCTTCGTCTTCTGCTTGTTGGTCGTCGGGTTCGTCGTCCTCATCGTCTGAGGGTGCTGCGACGATAATTTCGTCGAGGACAACTTCCTGCTCAATCTCAGGGGGTGGAGGTAGGTCTTCCCCTGGCTCTCCTCTTTCTTGTGGTTGATCTGCGATCTCCTCGTTGTCGTCTCTCAAGTAGGGTCGTACAGCAGTGATCGATACCTCCAACGGTTGGTCTCGATCTCTGGCTACGACGCACGATCGCTCGTCGACGGAGATTAGTCTGAATGGTCCCGTCCATTGATTTGTAGTTGACCTCCAGACTCTCACGTCTGAGCCTAGTGGCATGTCGAGGTTCGATGAGATGTCTGGTCCATTACGTGTAGCCAGGGCTTCATTGATTTGCCTCCTCGCATTGACCTCGCGTAGCGCCTTCATGGCCTTCTCGATGCCCTTCGCGCGTTGGACTACGTCTAGTGACGGTGGCGAGGCTGTGGTCGTTCTTGGATAAGCACCGAAGACGAGGAGCGTTGGGACTAGTCCTTCTGGTCCCATGGTATCATTGCAGCATTTGAATGCTGATTGGAGGCAGTCTTCGTCAGGGGCACCGGGATTCTCGTCTTTGATTATCTTGAATGCCCTTTTCAGCTGCTGATGTGCCCTTTCCACCTTGCCGATGCTGTGATGTGCCTCGACTGGTACCACTTTCAGTTGGATGCCGTATGATTTCGCATTATCCCTGAATTCCGTGGACTTGAAGCTGGTTCCGGCATCTGTTCTTATGCCGTCAGGTGGGCCGAGGTACGTGTCGATCCACGCTCTTTTGACTGCTGCCCACACCGTCTTCGCCTGGAGGTCGTCGAGGAACTGTCCACCTTGGAATGATGTGGCCGCATCAATGATGTGAAGAGCCGGCTTGCCGTTGAGGTAGAAGATGTCGATAACGATCTCCCAGTTGAAGTGAATCTCATCTTGCAACTTGAAGCGGAATCTGCGCGGCCTTTGGGCGTTCATTTGACATTGATGGCAGATTTTCGTGATGTGCTCCAAGGCCTCGGTCTCGACGTCGTTGCCCGACTGCTTGAGCAAGTTCTGTAATCTCGGGACGGATGGGTGCCCAAAACGCTTGTGTAATCTCCTGAGCTCAACCTCGGTCAAGTAGTATACCGACCTGCTTGCGGTCTCGAGCTTCATAAATGCGTGGCCCCATCGTCTTTCTACTTTTTCGAAGTGCGTGCCATTGGAGATCCGGTTCTTGAGGTTCTCGAATGTGATGCCTAACCGGTCCATATCTCTGAGGCATAACAGAAAGGGTGTATTGACCGGAAGGATATGGAAGGTCATGGTTCCGAAGGTGGTGGTGATGCTCACCGTACCAATTCCCACCAGTTGGTCCCCTGGGCCGAAGCTGATAACGGCGATGCCTGCCTTCGACCTGTCGAGCGCTGCTGGGTAGATCTTCTGTAGCGCTTCCAACTGGCCCTGTCCCCCGGTAGACCAATGTGATGCTCCGGTATCAGGGATAATCCCTTGGAAGACGTCTGGCCCGTACCTTTCCTGGGTATGGTATATCTGGGCCGTCCCCTCGTCTGGCTCATCTGGTGGATATAAAAAGGGGAGTAGTGAGGCCCCTGAGCTTGTCTTCCTTTTTTTCTCGGTACGGGTGTGATCATCCAATGCTTCTTTAGCCAGGTTGTGGTCACTCAAGGCTTCGCTTGATCCTTGGCTTCCTTCGTATAGGGCCGACGATCCCTTACTTCGTACGAATCTGCCTTGACAACCATGGAAGAATGCCTCCTCGTTGAGGGTATTGACCGCTTGCCTGTCATTCAGAGTGGAATATCCTCCTGACGATGAGGGAGCGAAGAAGACGTGTTGGACCTCGTCGACGTCGTCGAAATCGTTATCGACGATATCGTCGATTCTGTTAAGGAAGGGAGTGATGTCCTCATCGATGTCAGATTCGTGATCAGGATCCCCTTGTGTGGAAGGGCCCTTTCCCTCGTAGTCGATGAGGAATTGCTGGAATTGGCCCGGGCTCGACTTGCCCTCAGTGCCTTTCGTCTGCTTGTATTTCTCGTACGACTTATCCCTTTCCTCTTGGGTATGGCTTGTCGACCAACAGCCGTCTTTCTTGCAGACCCAGCACTTTCCGCGAGGCTGATTTCCGCGTGGCCTGAATCTTGTGGCTGATGTTGATCCTCCTCGTGTCTCTTGCTCATTGGATCGGTTGCCGTATCTGGCTTCCTTTCCCTTGCCGTTGTATGTACGGTCGACCCAGTGTTGTTGATATGGTGCGTCAACTGCTCGGAATTGTTGTTGTCTGGGCATCCTGGCCTCGATGTTGAAACTCGACCTCAGCCGTGAGCAGAGGGTCTCGTAGTCGGTTGGCGGTGCGTGCAAAGTCATCCTTGCCTCGGGTACTCGCTGGACCGCTGTACAGAGATATCCGACTTTTCTCTCGTTGGTTCCCTCCGTTGGCTGGGTCTTGGCCAACTTGTCGATCTTGTCGATAAGCTCCTCGAGAATCTCAACGCGTGGCTTGCCCTCCATTCCGCGAGCGATAGATCCATATGAAAGTGCCCTTAGCTCGGCGAGGAGCTCGAGGCTCCTATCGTGTGTCTCGAAGCGGCTTCGGATTGCGTCAACAACGCTGAGGAAGTCTGATTTGTCGAGTGTACGCACCGCGAGGTAGTAATATTCCTCTGCCTTACCCGTGAGTACAATCGTGATAGCTGAGTGGTATTGGTGTTCCTTGATTCCTGCCTTCTCGCAGTAGTCGTAGAACATGGTCAGGGTCTCTTGTAGGACCTCGTACTTCCCCCCTGCATACTTCTTCTCTTTTGGGAATATCTTCGTGAGGTCCGTTAATTGCCGTGGGTTAGCGATGATTGGATCCTGCTCCTCGCGTGATTCGCGTGGTGTCGAGTTGAATCGTTGGCTCTGTGTAGTTGAATGTGGTTCTATTCGCATATCACCGTTTTGGCCCATGGGTTGCGATGTCGACGGTAACCTTGGGCTTGTAATTGCAATTGGAGGAACCGTTGCTTGACGTACTTCTGGAGGTGGGCCGCTGTTGGCTTGTCTCATATAGGGGCCGATTGCGCCATTGGTGATCATCAAGAGAAATTCTGGCTTGGTAATGCGCTGCCTGAACTCGCTAAGCCGGTATATTGCGCGGTCGACTTGCTGTTGGTTCCAAGGCGTAAATTCTGATGCCGACAGTGTGGCTGCGAGGGTCTCGTGAGGTTCTCTCGTAGCTGACGAATCTGGTAATATGCCTCGGCCATGAAGGAATCTGACGACTTCTCTGACGATACCGTCGTTGGCGCTTGCAAACCATTTGCCTGGCCAGTGGCCGATATCATCGGTAATCTGGTAAAACAGGGGTTGCCCCTCGAGTCCTTGCTTAGCGTAGATTTCCATTAAGAAAACGAGGGCAGCGTCGACCCGCTCGTTATCTGGTGTATCCGATGGTCTGAAGGTCCACTTTCCCCAGTATGAATTGTTGATGTCTAGCCACTTGAGAGGTATGGGTACCCTAGTCATCGCCATTCTGGTTGACTCGCTTATAACCGTACCCTGGCTAGTGCTCGTATCAGAGACAGTCGGTGTGTTTGATCTTGGTGGACTGGGGGTCGAGCCGCTTATCGGGCGTGGCAGCAGCAGACTGTCGTCGCTGGCCTGATTAGACGGGGTCTGGCTCGATCCCGCCTCTCCTTGCTGACGGGCGCTAGATCTCGTCGTTACTCCTGGCCTCGTTGCCGTGGGTTCCTCGGGCTCAGCCGCCATCTTGGTCTTCTTCCTTGGTCGCGTGGTGCCCTTTTGTGCTTTGGTCGAAGGGCTCGTACTTCACGCGTTGGAAGGTATAGTCGGTATATTGTCTCGCGGGCGTAAGTCGCAGGCTGCGGAAAATAGATATAATTGTCGCGCGGTCTGGTCGCGGTTGGTGTACTTGACAGACTTAAATTCGCGGTCTTCCCGCGATGAAGTCGGTATAAGTAAAGGGTCCTTCGTCGGTCGTCGGGCGCTCGAGGCGTCTGGCCGGTCGACCGTCAAAGGCGTTGCTGACGTGATGGACGCCTCCTCTCGTGAGATTCGAGAGGTCAAGGGAGCACGATTCCTCTATCCCGTTCGGTATTAGAGGGTCGCCTCTTCTGCTTTCGTGGGATGCCTTGCTGATCTGCGATAGTGGAATTTAACCACTGATCAGTGTTGGTATTCCTCTCACAGGGAATTTGGTTCGAACCGTAGGGTCCTGGGGGTGACGAAGTATCAATATCTCTGTATTGATTGATTCTGCGTGAGGAGTAGAAGGGAGATTCCAACCGGAGGTTGGGTGGGTAGTCGAGGTCTAAGTGTACCCCCTCGAGGTGGCCCATGCTCTGCCCCTACTCGCGGCCGAATTGGACTTCCAATCCGACAAAGACATATGACAGTCTAACTCTCAACTGACTTGAGACTGCTGAAAGTGACCGACACGGTCATCCCGGAATATCAGATTAATTGCCTACACTATGTTTGCCGAGTCAAGTTCTGGTGAAAGTTCGAAACTACAGACGCGTTGCAGCCCCACTGCATCATTATTTCTAGGTGCTCCTCAATGGCTAGACTGCGCCACACGGTAGTTCCGCGTCTTGAAGCTTTATTCCAATTCATCATCCGTTCTCGTCTGACTTCCTCTGACTTCCTCTAGACACTTCTGACCTCTTTTCATCCACTATTTCTATTTACTCACCTCTCAACTTATCTCCTTTCGTTTCTGTCTTTCGTCCGCTTCCTGGAACCGCCTCTCGCGATGTTTTCCAAATCAAAGACGAGCACTTCCCAGTATACGCCTCTCTCGCGACCAGGCGGTGGCGAGGGTTCCAGTTCAAGTACATCTCTGGAGAAGCGCTCCTCTGAGGATGATGACGATCACCCCTTGCTGGAATCCTCGGAAAACCTCCCCGGTCTCCAAGCACCCAAACACTGGCAGCTTCCCAAGCTCATCCTCTACTTTTCTTTCGCTCTCGCGCTGCTGTCATGTGCGAACATCGCACTATTCCCCGCGACACTGTCAAACTACGCAGCTTACCCCTATACCGACGCTGAGCTCAATGCCCTACCCTACGGCGACGCCAGGTTGGGGCTGGACAGAGCAGCAAAGATTCTTCGCCCGCCGAGAGAGTATCTCCGCGCCTGGCCAGACAGGGTTGTGCGAGTGAGCCGCAAGTTGAAGAATTCGGTATGGGGAAACGGACCGCAAGTCTATGTGACAGTCGAGGTACGCGCGCATTTCCTTACTATTTCGTTCTTACTCTCGCCCGTTCAAATGAGAAAACTGACATAAGAAAAAAGGACTCAACAATCATGCGTTTCCCGGTTCCTACCGCCGGCATCAACGCCTGCGCAATTTCCTGGCACGCGCCTCCGGAGAACTCCACGCGCATCAAGGACCTGACCACCAAGGGTGACATTTCCGAAATTGAAGTATGGCAGCTTATCGCACCCTCGGCCACTTCGAAGCCCGGCTCTTCCACGAACATGGACGAGCTCGACTACGACACGGTGTCGTACTCGGCTCTCCCTGTGCGCGGCGAGCTGCTCGGCGTGCTGGACCTCACCATGAAACCGAACAGCACGACAGTGGAGTTTGCCTGCCCTAGCGGGGCAGAGAATCTCGTGGTAGAGTTGAAATGCCAGCGCGTGGCGTGTCATGTTAGCTTCATGCATCTGGACACTATGCTGCCGCGATTTGGGTTTGAGTTGGTGAGAAAGAGGGAGTGAGGAGGAGTAGGGACTGACTAACGGATTGGGGGCAGAAATATGCACAGACATTTGACAATAGAATGGCCGTGGCTGGTGTGGGCAGCATGTTTTGTTCCTGAATCTTTGGAGGGGTAAACCTAACATGAACACTAAAGGCCAGGTCTCACCCTACATAGGTAGTACAAGAGTCCACTGCCCCCAGCGATAGATTATAGAAATAAGAATCCACCAGATATTTCATTACTTTAACCTCCTTGGCCGATCCCAACACACTGATCCTTGTTGTATCAATCACGCATCTGGACTCACTCGACTTACACTGAACACAATGTCCACTCAACTTGACGCCGCCACTATTGCTCGTGTTTCCTTGCACGACCCCAAGCACTTCAATGTCCAGCTCACCCAGACCGTTCACAGGGTGCGGACAGGGAGACTGCACCACCGCTCTCGCTACTGTTGTGGGCGAGCAAGGTACCGTGGTGGCCGTTGATCCGGCCTCGTTGGACTATGGTGAGTCCTTGCTGATTTCTGTCATTTCTTTGAGTAGCCTCGGCAGGCAGGCCAACTGATCCATCGCTTCTGTAGGTGCACCATACACTCTCAAGCAAGCACAGGATCACATCTCACAAGGTCCGCTTGGCAAACGCATCACCTGGGTCCAACAAAGCCCCAAGGACTATGTCTCATCCCTCACTTCAACTAGCGACGCCAAGGCCTTCGACGCAACAGTTCTCGCCCACTGCCTCTGGTACTTTTCCTCCCCCTCCCTAATTCTAGAAACCTTCCGTGCAATCAGGCAGCATAGCAAACGTCTTCTGCTCTCTGAATGGTCTCTGGAAGCAACTCGCCCCTCCGCCCGGCCTCACGTCCTGGCCGCCCTCACCCAAGCCGCGCTAGAGTGCCGCAAAGGCGAAGAGAGTATCTCAAACGTCCGCACGGTGCTGGGCCCGAAGCGACTCACCGAATTGGCTTTGGCGGCTGGATGGCAACTGGAAAAGGAGACCTGCGTGCAAGGCGGCGAAGGGCTACAGGATGGACAGTGGGAGGTCTCTGCCTGTCTTGGATCCGGTTTCGCTCGCGAGGTGGAGTAGCGCGTCAAGGATGAGCGGGAGCGCGCCGTGGTCTTTGCGTTGCGCGATGCTTGCGAGGCGAGTTTGGACGGTGTACCGGGGGGGAAGAAGGGAGTTGCTGCCATGGATGTCTGGGTTGCGAGCTTCGTCTGAGCTCTTTTCCTTTCCCAGCTTTTCGTCTGATCGCGTGAACCTTAGAATAGTACCCGGAAAGAATAGAGGAGTGTCCGTGTTCCATGTAGTTTAGTTTGTCCGAGTCAATCACCCGAAAGGCTGCGGCAAATGAAGGAGAGCTAAATACGTAGTACGTCTAGCGCTTCCTAAAACACGTGCTTTGTGCGCTCCTATGCAAAATACGAGACCGAGCTACCACTAGAACACCGACTACTAAGTCTAACATCCACTTCTCGGTTACATACGAGATGCTCGCATTACTATCTACAAATTCTAGTGAATCTTTACATTGAACATGTGGGTGCTGTAGTCTTCCGCCATAGTTATCATGTCTGACGGAAGTGAGTATGTGGAGTTCTTCAGTTCACGCCGTCCTCACCTCATTTTGCATATCGTAATGTGTCGTACAAAAACGAATCCGTAATTGCCGGCCAGCAATTACGCCTTATTTACCACATAATGTTAAGCAGTGGCCATGCTGCATGTCGTGACAGCTTTTAGTTGATTCACCAATTGTCGTGCGTTGAACTCAGAGGTATTATGCCCCATGAATGCAGACGCGCGCCATGCTTCAAGTGAGTTTTGAGTACCCGTACAGCGCAAAAAGTCACTGGTCTTTACAAGTTCGTGAGGTATCCATCACTTGACTCGCGCGTAGTTTGAAAAACAGCCCGGAGTGAAGACGCAAGCCGGTCGGCCGGCCAATTCTCACATGCAGTTTGGGCTGATCTCAAGCCCAGGCAACTGGTATTGACCCAACCCTACCCGTTCATGGACATGACGTTGCCGTCTCGTATGAAAGACACAAGAGCCAAGTTTGTTAACGACATCCCTGTCAGACTCATTGTTCTAAAATTGACCTGGGATCTACGAATTAGAGAGAGCGAAGAAGCCCCCAGACAGCACCCAGCCCCACGGGTGCTAGTCATTTGGTACGGGATGGTATAAAATTACCCCCAGCAAGGATCCTGCCAGTTCGGGTCACAAGACTCACTCAGCGGACAATTCTACGTGTTAACTCTCCGGACAAGAAGAAACCCCGGAGCGAGATGCGGGACGCTGACCCCCGCGGCCCCGCGTTGCTATCATGCCAAGATCAAAGTAGGCCAGGAGGCTCCCAAATCACTACTGTGGAGGCTGTGGATGACTTGAGACACTTACATCCAAGGCCGGAACCCCGTCTCGGCCGAGATTTGACTGGTGATGCCGGGGAGCCCTTCCTAGGAGTCCTACCAGGGTCTCTCTTAGCCGCATCCACACGTGCTCTATCCGCGTATGGCGTATCGTGCACTCCGCACCAACGCGAAGGAACGTAGTTGGTTGAATGCCGGGACTCGTTCGGGTGCGCCCCGCGCTCCGGCTTAAGGTTTCGCATCCGGGCCGCCAGACAACGGTGCGATCGTGCGGCCGCCATGAATCAGGAGTCAATCACATAGCCGAAATATCTAGTCATATTTGCTGCTGTGGTAGGCAAATAAGGGCAGGATCTACAGATGACTTCTGGGATGCATTACTGAAAATGGTATTTGACGAAAACAAGGTTTGAAGGCAGTCTTTATCTCCAGCAGGGACCTCCGCTACCAGACAAATGATGTTATACACGGATAAGGGGGGTGCGGCAGCCGTAAATCGAAAGTCAATCGACAAGTGGAGCCGATCTTTGCAGCTGTCAGTGCTTCTCTTTGTGCTAGGATCCTGTATCTCCTCCTGCTGGGATCACAGCCCATTGCGGGTTAACGTCGATTTAAGCATTCGCTCAAGCCTCATCGTTTGGCAGGCTTGGCAAGAGGACCACAGCGCTACGTAAACGCCGCCGCAACAAGTGCCGCCGCCATGAATAAGGGACTCAGTCGACCGCACAGCCGTTGTCCGCGGCTGTCAACGGATCTCAGCTTCACTGGGATTGCAGTTGTGGGTAAAGGGTACTCTTCGGGGCAAGGCTTACCGCTCGGCTGACGCTCCGGCGGGGATAAGTCTGCCGCATGTGTTACACACCGGTCCCCCGGCCATTATGTAACTGTGAACTACAGCTGCGCCGCACGGTCACTGTTGATGCTTTGTCGATAACGTCTTCTTCATTGCTCTAGTCTAGTTGACGGTTCAAGGGTCAAGGGGTAGCTTGGTGTTTCGAGCATGACCAAGGTAATACCAAATGTGATTAATCATAGTCCCGTTTCAATAATAGCGAGATTTTCTTGACAAGACCACAATGTTCTTCATGTAAGGTAACTCTGTGGATGGATTGCTTGTAGGAGGACGGTTCCTCAGGGCTAAATATACACGTACACTTGGGCGTTCCGCGCGCCGGAGACCCCGTTGTTTGCGGCGGGGGCTTGCCAGGTATGGGGCCGAAAGACCTCCTGCTCCGGCTTTGTGCCGTCACACCGATTCTGTCGAAAGAAGACAACGCCGAAAGCAGCATCCTCGCCGTGGACCGCCGCTCGGCATCAGTAGCTGCCTCAGCCACTACTGCTTCCTCCGCAACCACTGCCCCCTCCATGACTAGAGCTACTCCCGCCCCCATCGTGACCATGACTACTACTACTGCTACCTCCGCCATCACTGAAACTGCTGCTACCGCCACCACTACCGCTACTGGAAAAGCTGTCACTACCAACTCCCCCACCGTCAAACCCTGTGTGGCTCCCTAGGTCGGCGGAGAATCCGCTGCCACCCGAACTCAAGTCCCATCCTCCATAGGCCGGAGATGAGTCGAAACCCGATAGAGCCGTAACATCACATACACAGTTGCACTTCCCGCCCGAGTCAAACTCCATCACAGCGCCCAGCCCATCACATCCTTCCGGAACAAGCTCTTCGGGGATCCAATCCCCGTCTCTCCAGCCGGCGGTACGTACATTGGAAGTGATAGGGGCTCTCATCTGGTCGCCGGCTCGTGACGTTGTTGACTCCCACTTCCGCCTTGCCTCCTCAATGACTTCATGCACGTTCTCGGACCTGAAGTCACGCAGTTCCGTGTAGGCTGTCAACTGTTCATCGTATGTTAGGTCTGCCCAGTCGGCTAGAGTGCAATCATGCAGCATATCGTGCTCGTAAAGGTAGCTCATGGGCTGGGCCCGGTGGATCCCGGCAAGCTTGATGCGATCGTGAACGATCTTGGCGCTGTCTGGTCGGACTCTGAGATTTCCGTGCCTCTGTTTTTGAAGCTTGTGGATTCTGTGTCTCCGACGACTGAAGAGAACTCCGTCGACAGCCGTGTTGCGGAAAACCAAGCCGCGAGCCTCAAAATTCCATTGGCAGCTATTGCGAAAACTCTTTGACCGATGCATTCCGACTGCAATGGATCCCAGGGTCTGTATCGCCTCTAAAACGCTCATCCTGTTGTGCATCCACTCCTGGTAATCGATCTGGGCCAGATCTTTCCTAGAAGTGCCTGAAGCTGGGGTATAGAATCGCCGCTCTCTGAAAATGTGAAGCTGAGTAAGGGACCATGCGTCAAAGGGGAACGCTCCAAGGTGCTTCGCCAGAGAGCAATCTCCGCACTTCACTTGAGGACGCGCAGCCTCCTCCTCTTGAGTGCGTGCTTCAGTACAGTCCCACGGGAAGAGGCCTTGATGTCGAAATAGAGGCTCGGGAAACCCTCCCCAATCGGTCCAGTACTCTGTCAGGCCGTCGATAATGTCCGTGTCATTGTGGTGGTCGAATCGGCGGAAGCGAAGAAGGAACTCCTCCGTGTGACCGTTTGCAGATGTGGCCCTCGAAGATGGAATCACTCTTTTGGGGAAGCCATCATGGCAACCGATTCGACTGACAAAGCTCAGTAGATATAGTGCTTGCGGTGCTTCGTGCTTCTTCTCCTCACATTCCCGAGGGTAGACCATGAAACTGCCGAAGGCATTGCGGTCGATCAAAGCGTCACAGAACTTCTGACAATTGTTGCTCAATGGGTTCCACTCTATAGCAGATGTTAGCTGAAGGCCACACTCATCTCAGCAGACCAGTAGTCTAGCAAGCGATGGGGGCGAAGATCTTACGTAGCTCTAGGCTTTTGTCGGCAAGCCTCTCGACGATAGTGTGAATGTAGCATCTGACACGAACGTGGAGAAATTCGTGGAGCCTTTTGAGTATACTCTTTCTCGCACTGTACTTTTTCTTCTTGTTGAATGCTGTTCTTTTCTTCGGGTTGTCGGCATACCTGAAGCTGGCTTTGGCTACCATTTTGATGATTTCTGCCTCCACGACGCGGTCGTCCTTTCCCAGCCCCCAGAATGGGCTACCTACGACCTGTTTCATGAAGGCTTTGACACGACGGTTCCGAGGTATGTGCTTATCCGTGAGGAATAGCTGTCTCTTGTTGGTGAGGGCAAAGCACCAGTTGACTGAATTCGTAGTTGTACCCACTGGATGGAGCTGGAGACGGTCTCGGACGGTGATCAACGTCCCCTTCTTCGACCTAGGTAGTAGAACCAAGGTTAGAAACTTTTCGATTGGCGCAAACGTATTGAGGTGTTAAAAAAGGGTACTAACTGGGGCACTCCGTTCTCGATTATCAGCGGCCCAATCATGAGGCTCATGTGAACATTTCCATATGGGATATCTTGGTGAATCTTCAAAGCTGCACCGGCAGTCATTGCAGCCTTTGTCAGATTGTCGCCAATGCCCCTGTCTTCGGGGTCCTGCAACATCCCAAGGCGCTTCAGCTCACTGATCTTGGTCTCGCAGTGTTGAGACTTGAGCATCACCAAGGGGCAGCCTGCGTCGTGTCGGGCGCGGCCATTCCTTGGAAACGGGAACAAGGGCTCTGTTCTGTCGGATGAGAGATCATCGCCATGACATTGGCATGCCAGCCTCGCTTGTTCATCAGACATACAGGCGGATAGTATGCATCTCTTGTTGATTTTGCGCAAGTCCTCTGGGTGATTTCCGTTGGACCCTCGAGCACATGTCTCGCAGAAAACAGGTCGTTGGCCCTGATCAAGTGTCTTGTCACAAGTGCAGCTAGAGATGCACCGAAAATGGGTGCCCTGTATGACTTGCTTGCAGCTGGAGCATTCAAGGGACGCAAAAGTGACCGGCACTTGGGTATTCTCTGCCTGTGCAGCAACCACTGTCGTTTTTTGAAGATAGGTCAGCAAAAAACGACTACTGTTTCAGCTACCCCATGACTTGGACTGAGATAGGTGCATACATTGTGGTGCTCTTGGCCGGAGCCACTGTCCTGATGTGTACTCAGGGTCCCGATATTCGACCACTTGTGCGCAGCGGTCAGCCCACCATACTTCCTCGAGAGCGTGCGGGCTAGATGTTCGGTAATGTGCTTACTCTTGTCTATGTCAAGCATGCCTGATACAATGGATCATGGTCAGCATCGCATTGTCGTACTGTAATGAGTTGTGTCGGCAAATAAGGGGTAAACATACCTCCCGCTCGAAGGAGTGCTTGCGCCATCTTTTCCCTCTTTGTCAACTCGTCAGGATTGCTCATATCCAGTCTGGCCAGGATTTCGGAGGTACTGAGTTAGGGAACCATGATTAGTACTTAGCAAAGATGAAAAAATCGATACCGTGGCAGAAAGTGTGTAAACCCACAGCGACTCGACCGAGTCCGAACCTGTGGCTCTCTGAAGAAAGGCTTCGAAACCGAGCCCATCGTGAGGCTCCGAGCTGAATGCCGGCGGCTCGATAGCATCTCCCCACATGTTGAGAGCCCGCAGGATCTCATCCAAGTCCCGGTCAATACCAAGCCAATATAATTTGCATAGCTTATTGACGAAAGTATCCGGGATGTATGGCACCCTCACCCATTTAACTTTTGCATCTGCCTTCGAAGGCAATCCAATTGATGAGGTCAGTGAGGTTGCCATCGTGAATCGTGCGCATTGGGTGGAAGACACGACGAGGTCCGCCGAGAAGTTCGTTTCCTTGCTGAAGATTGAAGTGAGAAAGACAAAGAGGCATGGAATGAAGTTAACAGGGTGAAGATTCGTGAGGGAGAGACGTTGAAAAAGGCCAAGTTGTCCCCGGAAGAAGGTCGGGGGGTACTTGTGTCGAGGTGCCTGCCTTGCTGACCGCCTCATGTACCTCCTTCCTCCATCAGCACCTGCCTGCTTACCTGGTTGTCTCGCACAAATCAAAGGAAAGAAGGTGCGCGCCTTCACATGTCTCAGCAGCACGTGACTGCTTCTTGGGTGGTAAGCAGGCCAAGCACTTGCCAGAATCAGCAATGCCCGGAATGTCGCGACGAACCGTCCGGGGCGTCTCTTGGTGATACAGGACGCGTAATGCCAGCCTGATCAAATGTTTGTCTCCTTCACCGCATCCTTTCTCCCTAAGCAGAAAAGGAATCCGACAAACCATCACCATCCACATCTCCCCTCGAACCAAAGCCTACGTCGACTCTACCTTTAGCTCGATCTGACTGACCATCAACTACACATTCATTGACTACCTCGCCCAACGAGAAGATGTCCGTCACGCGCTCCTCTCTAGCAGCTTCTGCCTCTGGAGCGGAGTCTGCAGGCTCTACCACATTGGCGGGTGCCTCGGCTGCAGTTGCTACAATGCTCAGCGATCTCGATGACTTCAGTGATGCCGCTGTTTTGGGTAAGCTTTCCTTCCGTTCACCTTCCGCCCCAATGAGCCCTAATTTAGAACTATGAATCACTTTCATGTTGCTGACGAAATTTCTTTCGACTAGGGCTCGTGAGGGAATCTCTGGACAAGAAGGCGATGGAACAGCGCGCAACGAACTTACGCAACATGGTCACGGAGCTTCATAAGAAGCCGGTGTCATTGCCCTCAAGGAAGTGGAAGACGTTCGTCTAAACCTGAGCGCTGCTCCGCAAGTTACCGCGGTTGATCGATAATACTGACGATGATTGTCGCTAGCAACGAACGCACTGCCCGCGTCGTGCAACTGGCTGCCCTTTGCTCGAGAGCCGTCTACCGAAAGGATCCAACCCAAGTTGTTCCCGAGCTCCCGGACTATGCCATCAAAGACAGGCATTGGATAGAGCCCACCGCAGATGGCTCGGGCAAGGCCGCTGCCCTGTTCGAGATCGTACCGACGAACCAGTCATCTCGGCGGAAGATTCTTGTCGTTGCTGTACGTGGGAGCGCGGGAACCGTTGACTGGCTTGTTAATTTGAATACCGAGCTAGCGGACTGCCTTGACTTATTGGTGAGTCCAGTAATTCCTCACCGCAGACACTTTCTAAAGCTCTTGGATGCTGGCTTCTGGGTTGAGCACATCTTTCAATACTGATTTAATGTCTCCAGAAACTCCCCAAGTCACACAATAAACCATTGCCAAAAGTACATCGCGGATTCGCTCAGTGCGCCAGGACTATCGCCCCAGGTCTTCTGGCTCAGATAAAGACAGTCCTGAACGAGGACCAAGAGCAGGATCAAGAGATCGAAATTGTCTTCACGGGTCATTCTGCGGGAGGGGCCGTAGCCTGTTTGCTATTTGGCCACTTTCTTACAGCTCAAGTTCTGGGTAAGGACCAGAACCAGATAACATTGACTACAGCTATCAGTAAGGAGTGCTAGGCTGACGAACAACACCACACAGACGTACCATCAGCCAAGCCCAAACTCTCCTGCATAAGTTTTGGATGTCCTCCATTATTCGACGCCGACATCGACTCACTCCTCATCGAGCATTTCCCTTCCAGTTCTTTCCGGGAGGGTATCATGCTAGCCTTTCTTAATGACGGTGACCCAATCCCTCGCATGGACTCAGCGTACGCCACGGAGCTGGCCCGCATCTGGCACCGCGTGGGAGGGAGTATCTGTCCACCTGCGAGCGAGTTACCGGACTTCAAGCCGCCGAAGCTGCATCTCAACACTCTCGGCCAAATGGTGTTACTTTACGACAAGCAGCAGGACTTCACGGAGAATGACAAGGAGGACCAGGACCAGGACGAAGATACGGACGACGAAGAAGAGAAGCTCATGACTTGTCGCCTCGATCGTGGTGACCTCGAGAAACAGGCTTGGGCAAATGTTTTGGCGCACCGCATGAACCAATACGTCGAGTGGACTACTCGCATCGGAGACGGATGTTTCAATGGTCGACTTGACTGGCAAGATGATGAAGGGGGCTGTTGCATTCTGAACTAGCCACGAAGGCCGCTGTCAGTATGCTAAGAAACACTAGAAATCAGAAAGAAAAGGCGGCGACCTCGACCTTCCCTGCCATACCACCCTAGATTCGATGACCAGCCTGTACCACAATGGCTGGTCTAATTCAAAGGATAATATTGTCACACGAGCGTCCATCAGATCTTCTCATCCAATTTCTTCAATTTCATCTAGGCATCTTTTTGCTACATCCTATCCTCTCATATCCGTTGTCGACCGGTATTCGGTTCCACTCGATGAATGATTAGCTACCAGGTTTCCTCTACTTCAATACCGGTGGTAGATGATTCTTTCTAAGGTCAGTGACTCCGTCTTCAGGGTCTCGGCAGCGGACTCGCCGAGATAAAAGTTGTACTTCCCGGCTCCAACAACCCACTCTCTCACCGATTCATCGAACGAAGCAAAGTCTTTTGCCGAGATCGACAACTTGACCGTAGCCTTTTCTCCAGGCTGCAGCCGAACCTTGTCAAACGCCACGAGCACCTTGACCGGCGTGTCTGCTGACGGCTCCGTTTTTCCAGCGTAGACCTGCACCGCGGCCCCGCCGGCGACGGCACCTGTGTTGGAAACCTCCACAGAGATCTCGAACCCGTTTCCAGTGGTGTTGCTTTTCGTCACTTGGAAGCCTGTATACTCGAAGTTCGTGTACGAGAGGCCGTATCCAAAGGGGAAGTTCAACACCTCCTTTGCCACGCGGTCGTAGTGTCTGTACCCAACAAACACGCCCTCGGCATACTCGACCCGGAGAACACCATCATCACCCCTCTTGCCAGGGAAGTTTCCATGTGCTGGAGCATCTTCGACGCGAGCGGGGAAACTGACGGGCAGCTTGCCCTCGGGGTTCACGGCACCGGTGAGCACATCAGCAATGGCATTGCCGCACTCCTGGCCCGGGAACCACGACTGCGCCAGAGCAGATACCTTGTCCAGCCAAGGCATCGCCACAGCCACACCAGTAGAGTTGACTACGATCGTCTTGCCGCCGCTAGCCTTCGCGACGACATCAACGAGGCCGTCCTGGCCGTAGGGCAAGTGGAACGATTCCTGATCACGGCCCTCCGTCTCCCACTGCGGATCGTGCCCCGTGAACACTATAGCGAGGTCCGCGTCGGCAGCCACCCGCGCTGCTTCGCCCTGAAGGTCTGCGTCGCGATCGGATTCCAGCCCGAAACCCATGCGCACTCCCGTGCGGCCTTCGAGGATCTCGAGGCCGATCTTGGAGGGAGGTTTGCTGTGGATGCGAAGGCGGTAGGTTTTGCCCGCTGTGAAGGCGTGTTTTGTCTGCGGCTCGTTGGCGGCTTGGAAGAGGGCGCCCATGGGGTCTGCGCAGTTTTCTTTTTGCTCAAAGACGACCTCGTCGTCGACAAAGACTTGGGTTGGTCCGATGCCTGAGCACGCAATGTAGTGTGAGCCCGTCTCAGAGGGCGTAAAGTCGCCGACGATGTCGAGGGTCTTCCACATAGACTCTTGGGAGCCTAGCGGAGAGTAGGCTGAGTTGGGGTAGCTGTTGAGAACCGAGACGGGCTCGGCGTCTTCTTTGCCAAAGTCGTAGAATACGCGGCTGAAGCCAGGCTGTCCGTCCAGGCCGACGATAGTGCCGACTTTGCCGTCTGGTGTGATAGGCGGAAGAAGACGCTCCTTGTGAGCGCCCTTTGCGTATGTGAATTCCACGTCAGAGCCGAGGGCCTCGTGGAGGGCATCCCAGGGCGGGAGTCTGTAGTGTGCGTTTACGCTCGCACTGCCGCCGCCGTGAGCAAGGCCGTCTTTAGCATAGCCGATGAGGGCAATCTTCTTGCCCTTGACCTTTTCTTTCGTGAGCGGGAGGATGTTGTTATCATTCTTGAGGAGGACGATGCCCCGCGCGCTGGCATCCCTGATCAAGGCGCGGTGTTCGGGGCGGTCGATGGCCTTTTCGACGGTGATGGTTGGGTCCTTGAAGCCGTTGAGTTGTTCCGTCCACTCGAGGATCGTGCGTACGCGCTCGTCGATATCGGCCTCTGTGACCTCGCCCTTCTTCACGGCCTCGAGGACGGCGGCGGGCTTGCGTATTCTCGGGGGACCGGGCATCTCAATGTCCATCCCGGCCTTGATTCCCTCTGCCACAGAGTTCGTTCCGCCCCAATCGCTCATGACGAGCCCCTTCCATCCCCACTCCCCTCTCAGGAGCTCCTTCAACAACCACTCATTCGAATCGCAGTGTTTCCCGTTAATGAGATTATAAGCAGACATAATCGCCCAAGGCTTCGCCTCCTTGACCGCAATCTCAAACGGCTTGAGGTAAATCTCCCTCAACGCCCGCTCACTAATCGTCTCATCGACCGTCGTCCGCGCCGTCTCCTGCTCATTCGCGACAAAGTGCTTAATCGTCGCGCTCACGCCCAGGCTCTGACACCCCTGAATCATTTCCGAGGCGAGCTTGCCCGCCAAATAGGGGTCCTCGCTGTAGCTCTCAAAGTTACGCCCTCCCAATGGGTGGCGGTGGATGCAGACGGTCGGGGCGAGGAGGCATCGGGCTCCCTTTGCTTTGGATTCTTGGGCCAGGGCGGCGCCGACGGAGCGGGCGATGCGTCGGTCAAAGGTTGCTGCTATGCTGCAGGCGGCGGGGAAGCATGCTGCTTTTGTGCTGCCGTCTATTGCGGCGCCGCGGGTGCCGTTGGGGCCATCTGTTGTCTGTGAAAGAATGTCAGCACGGGGACTTGTCGTCGATACATGTTTGTTGTGAGTTTACTTTGATTGCTGGGACACCTTTATCGGGGACATCGCCAGTTTCGACAAAGTTGCGGCCAGCGAGGAGGCGGATCTATGAGTGAGGGGTCAGCGGTATCCCGTGGAGAGGACCTAGAAATCTTACCTTTTCCTCGAGACTTAATGTCTTGAAAATGGCTTCAATATCTGTCTTGTCTGCCATTTTGAATACGATTATCGTCTTCAGCCAACGACTCTCGTCCCAGCTTTCTCATTAACATCATCTCATCACGGCCTCTGGGTTCATTTATTGCCCCGCGGTGATGCCCCGCGGACGACTCCAAAGTGGAGCCTAACGGAGGTCGGAACTCGGAACGGCGGGGAAACACGGATGGGGTCTCCAGAATCCCTTCGCATTCTGGGAGCTGCCTTCGTGAGGGGACTGCGGATAGCAATGACGACTTGCAGCACAGCAGACTAAGAAGCTGCTAGAGATGCCCTCGCCAATGGAAGCGTTTCGAAAGACTCAATTGGGACGAGCAGCTTCTGCCCGGATTCGATCCAGTTCGGAAGACGGCCGGGGGGCTGGGCCGGATCAACTCTCCGATGAGGTCTGGTCGATGAGCTCTTTCGCTCGAGCCGTCCTCTTGATACTAATGTTTATCCGAAACCGAGAGACATTGCCAAGATGCTCAAGTTTTCAACATTAGGTACCTACTCCGTAGGTTGCTAGAGTCTAATGAACGGGGACATCGGCTTACTGTATTTACCGAGAATCTCCTAAAATGGACCGGCACAGTGAGAGGTCAAGAGAGATATGCTGACTCATCAAACTGAGCGACTTAACAGTCCCACGCTGTCTCGAGTTTATGTTCAGCCACTGAACTGGGCGGGGTTCGTTGGAATGAGCCACCAAAACTTCATCTTGTCAGTGGCGCCCAAGCTGACGTGAGACGGAAGAGAATCGTCGCAGCATCTCAAAACTTGATCGATTGACGACTCTTCATACCCGGTGCAACCGCGAATGAAAAGTTTGCGTGTTCCTCAAACCTGAAAGATCTTACGGGTAGATCCCTTGCTCTTGAGCTGCAGCAAGTTCCCAAATGCAGCATTTCGCTGGCAGGTCACGCCCAACGAGCCCGTTACGCGGTGCCACATGTACCGGCTCCTCCCAAGCCCATGTCAGGTACAGGTCCATACAGCTGAGGCGGTCAGCGGGAAGTCTAACCAGTGAGCCGGGACAAACGGCCTGGTGTGACACCGCCTCTGGAGAGAGAAGAGCACATGAACCCAGTGAGGATGGTTTCGAAATGTCTTTTTTTGGTGCTCATAAGAACCAAGAGTGAAAGATGGAAGCAATACGAAGATTAGCAAGTCAGACAATGTCGCTGAACTATGCGGAGTTTGACGGGATTCAGGATCTAAGTGTCTAGCGGCGGACATGTCGCGTGGAAAGTTCAGACGGCTGAGCCGCTCGGGGCTGAAGTTGGCCCGCCTCACACACAGCTCAGCTGCAAAAGTCACCGAGGGGCAAGTTCGGGCTCTTTGCTTCTCTGTCTGCCCACCTCTTCTAGATGCTCTCTCCGTCTTGAGGCAACTTGAGTCCGGCAAGATGGCATCACCAAAATAAGGCATGCTGCAGACGCAGGGAACCTGAAAGAGAATATGAAAGATAATAAAAGAACTCACAACAAAGCCCAACATCCACCATGTCTTTGTCTTGTGCCTGAGCCGTCGCCCGCGTTCTCCGCTCCGCCAGTTCCAGATTTCCCCCAACTGCAATTGGTGCACGTCATCAACCGCGACGGGACGTTCCACAAAGATAGAATCCGCCCTTTTTGCCCGCGCTAAGATCCCCTCTTGGACTCTATGTGTTTCTCCCTCTCGCGACGCGGGTCAGACGGAGACCTGCGTCCGGTTGACTAATCCTCCCGTGGGCGTTGAACAAATCTGACACGGTTCATAAGTCGTACCCTTTGCCTTCTCGTGCTTTGAACCCTCTTCTTGTGAGACTCTCGGTTTGGAAACCGCTCATGTTCTCTGCGTAAACCCGCAGAACCCGGCAAGCAAGATGGCTTCTACAGACGCCAACCTCGCTTCCATATTACGGGAGTCTCTCAAAGATCCCAACGTCCGAGGCTTCCACCGTGATGAGGAGGACACGTCCTTGCACACCCTCCCCAACGATGAAGAGTCCGTGACGGCAGCTGAATCCGACGACAACGCCAACACGCTCGAGCAGAGCACGTCGTCCAACGGCTACACCTACGGCACCTCTCAGCCGCCGTCCACAACTCCTCCAAAGGCCACCGACTCCCTCCGGGCAATAGCAAACGGGCGTCGGCCGACCATTTTGCCAGAACAGCCAGCGCCGGCAGACGATGATGATGCCTCACCTCCGCCCCCGCCAACCCGCGCCCTGGCGCCAGACCTCCTCCGCGGCCTACTGATGATGTTCATGGCAATGGACCACAACGTAGTCGGCCTCAACGCCTGGCCACACTCCACCGGCGCAAACCACCAAGAATCCGATTCCGCCGTCGTCGAGCGCTGGAACGGTCCCTTCGGCTACGCCGTCCGCATGCTCTCGCACCTCTGCGCCCCGGGCTTCACCTTCCTCCTCGGCATGGGCATCGCGTATTTCGGTCGCTCTCGTCTCAAGATGGGCTGGTCGTCCGCTCGCATGGCGAAGCATTTCGCCATACGCGCCGTTATTCTGACGGCCGTCTCGACGATCATGGGGTTCGTGCTGACGCAGGGCCAGCTGTGGTTTCTTAACATGGTCCTCGTGGCGCTGGCGGTGGATTACCTCCTCGTCGGCCTCTTGTGGCTCGCTATCAACGAGACGGAGCCGTTGTTGGCTAACGTGCTCCATCGTTTCTTTGTAGGTACCGGTTGTGGAGGTGGTCGTCGTCGCGGCGACGGAAGTGAGAGGACGCCTCTCCTCGTTCACACCGGCCACGAGAACCCGCCCAAGTCCAAGGCATCCGCTCGCGCCCAGATGATCTCGTGGCACGTCCACAACGTCGTCCTCCTCGTTCTCGGCTTCGTCACGATTTGCTGGAACCACTGGGTCTCGCCAACCCACGGCACCTGCGCCGCCGCCTCGTCTTCCCCCGTAACCGGCACGGTAGCAAACGACTTCTGGCGCTTTTGGTTCTTTGACATTAACCGCCCGCGCGTCATGTCCGGCTTCCCGCCGCTGGCGTGGCTCTCCTTTGCCATCCTAGGGCTCCTGTACGCGCGCATCATCCTCGCCCGTCCCTTGTCGCCCACGAAGCTGACTTGTGGCAACGTTGCCGCGGGTCTCGTCTTCAGCGTCCTCTTCGTCCTTACGCGTGTGCTTCGCATCGGGAACCTGTCTGAAGGTTGCCTGCGGACCCCGGACCAGGCGGCGAGCCCGGACGCGAACCCGTACCTCGTCTCCGTCGCATCTTTCTTCTACGTCGTGAAGTACCCACCAGACTTTGCCTTCTTCGCGTACACCCTTGCAGCGACCTTCTTCCTGCTCGCCATCTTCGGCTCGGTACCACCGCGGTTTGCGACAAAGTGGCTCGGCATGCTCCTTGTCTTTGGCACGTCGGCGCTCTTCTTTTACCTCACGCACCTCGTCATTCTCTTCAGCTTGTGCATGTTGCTCGTCGGGCTCTTTGGCCGGGAGAATGGGCTGCCGCCGCCGATGGACGGTAGGCCTGCGGTCGGGGTTAGTAACATTTGGGTGTGGTGGGCGAACTGGCTGGTGATTATGGCAATTATGTACCCGCTGTGCAGATGGTACAGCGCTTTCAAGAAGACGAGGAGTGCGGATTCGGTGTGGAGGTTCTTTTAGAGTTGATGTTCCGCCTTGTCGTGATGGATGGCTCCGATGGCGACATTTTACGATCATCTGCCTATCAGATCTTATTCTCTTATCGAATTTCAATCATCACAGCCTGATTCAATGGTACTTTTGTAATGGGACTTTGGTGAACATGGACAACCATTAGGGACAAGCAAGATCATTGATTACGTTAGTTGACAAAGGAAACGCTGTGAATTGAGACTATTCAATCTAGGGGGTATGGACGAGGAGGGCATCGGCCTCCTCCTCAAGGCCTTCATAATTCCAACACAACTTTCTCAAAACCTCCGGCACTCTTAAACCATCGCCACAACAGCCGCACTCTACTTCCATCTTGGCTGAGCGCCAGGTTGAGGATACGGCTGAACCCTCACCGACCTCCTCCTCGTAGCCCTTTGAGGCCGTGTCGCTGCCGGCGTTTCCGCTGCCACCACTGCCGCTACCGTAGCCGGGGTCTTCCCAGTCCGAGCCCGTGTCCTCGCAGCCGGCCGGCCAGCGGCGGCACCATCCGAACTAGGCGCAGTAGTAGTTCCCGCCTTTCCCATCACGACCGCAGATGTCGTCTTCGGCTCCCTCTTCACCCTCTTTGTCACTGTTGTCGTAGCCGTCGTAGGCCTTATCGGCTCCGAGCGAGTCTGGCTTTCCACCCTCCGAGCTGTCCGCAGATTACGTCCTTTTACCGGACTCGACTGCACTTTTTGGGGCGCTTGTGTTGCAGGCGCAGTCGCCGTCGTCGCAGCTCTGCCCGTCTTTGCCCTCGTCCTCAGAGCCGGCGCTGTCTTCGATACGCCCGTCTCGCGAGCGGCAGGAGTGGGAGCAGACGTCGGCGCGGGCGCTAGGACCAAAGGCTCAGAAGACTCCTCAGTTGTTTCTGCGGAATCCGTCGGTTCCGATTCGAGGTACTCCGTCTCCATGGTGGGATCCTCCTCCGGCGGAAGCTGGTCCGTCAGCCGCCGCGCCGCAGTCCACGCCTGGACCCTATTCCGGCGTGCCGTTTCTTCATCTTCCTCGTCGTCAACAGCGTCGACTACGTCGACATCGACATCAACATCGACGTTGACGCTCTCGCCGGCTAACCTCTCCGCCACCCTCAGCTTCGTCCACGACGACTTCATAATCTGTCGCTGCGCCTCAGACTGCCTCAACCACTTGCAAAACCGCTCATTCGACCTCTTCCACCTCCGATCCTCCTTCTCCCTCGCCTCCTCCTCTGCATCGTCATCCTCTTCCATAGGCACAGCCACCGGCAAAGGCGGCGCCTCCTCCACATGAATACTCGGCGACTGCTTCCGCAACTGCTCCCGATCCTCCAATGCAGTCACAGCCCGTCCAGCCTCAAAGTAGCGCCCCGCAGCTGAGATGGCCATCTCCTCCGCCGCCTCGAGGTTCGACCGCGAGAGCAGGCACACGTCGCCGTGGGTACCGAGATCGCGCCGCACGCGTTCCCTCCGGTCCTCGGCGGCCGCCAGCGCGGCACGCAGCGTGTCAATGGCCTCGTTGGCGTCCTCGAGCTCCTGCATCTGCCGCTTCATGAGCGAGAGCGACGTGTCGCAGATGTCGCGGGCCCGGGCGAGGGCGGCGTCGGCCTGGAGCTTGTCGCGCTCGGCGTCATCGCGCTCCATGATGGCGCACCGCGCGTCGGCGAAGTCAATGTGCTTGCCGCTGTGGCCGCAGTTCCGGCAGACGTCCGGGTCCATCTGACTGGAATGTCACTGCTCCGGAGAGAATAGAGATGCACCCTCTTTTCCGATGTTACGGATACGTTGGCGCTTGACCCAACCCCATGTCAGCTCGCTCAGCCTTACTCATCGGGATCGCAAATGAAGGCATTTTTAAGCAATGTACCCCATGGGCAGATTCCCGCTGCAAGCAGGCACGGGGTTTGTCTCACCTTTTGGTGGTTCGAAGATCTTGTTTCCCGCCGGTGGGGATATCAAAAGGAGGTTGTAGATGATGTAGGTAGGGGTCCAAAGGTGGACATTCGAATAGGAAAGGGTCCTGAGGTGAACGGGAACGAAGGAAAAGAAACCACCTCTCTCTCACAGCTTAATTGGAAGCACCTGGGCGGCGGGGGGTCACGATCCTCTTCATCATTGAGAGGACCCCGTTTTACTCCAGGCCCAGGGGATGTATGTGGATCTTTTGCAAGAGTTAGCGATATTGAGTCGACTCCATTTGTGCCCAGGTCAACGGCCCAAGGTTCGTATGAAAATACGTATGGGCTCCCGTATGCAGACACGTAATGCGTCATTGGGTGTTGGATAAAGAGTCAAGAGTCAGTTGTGCCGTCAGATGCAGGTTTGGCAGCTCCTTAAACCTTGGTTTATGCTGAAGATCGTTCACAAACATGTCACGCGATGGCATCATGGCTGTGCTCAGTGCTGGGAAAGTCTCGAGCAAATTCTCAACCCCCAGGAAACTATTCGTTTCCAACAGCCTGGTGCTGGTAGTAAGTACCCATGCCTGCCGGCAGGAAGAGAGAGAGAAAACCCTGGCTGCAGCAGCCTCCTGCAAGTTCCCACACCACCACATGGCTTTGATGCCGATTCGTCCATTCTTTCTCTGGTCTCATCAATGAGAAATCCAAGTTTCGGGGGAGTGGTTCGTTTCCAGCCGTTGCTCAGCCAAAGAAAAGGAGTATTGGAGCATGGAGCCATGGGCGGATACGTTCTTCATAAAAAAAAGCAAAAGAATATGGGTTGAAGAAAAAACTGACTTTGAACGTTGGGTTTTCTCTTTGGAGTTCTCCACCGAAATTGCTACCAAATAGGGGAAAGCGGCTCAGGTGGCACACGGATACGGCGGGATTTTCATGACTCTCACTTTCGGTTACATTGTGAACCCCCTGGTCAGGAGCTCCAGTTTCTGAATGGGACCGCCCCTCTGAGGGTCTTTCGAGTGTCAGGGGTTAGAGAATGAGGAGATGAGGCGATCCCCAAGTTCCCAACCGTTTCTGTCAATCCAATGTGCCAATGTCCCCGGAGCGAACTTGGTCTCTGTTTCATAAAGTTGTTCATAGCTACTCCGTATAATATAAATGTCATAAGTGTACAAACGTTCCATTCTAGAACCCTTCCACGCAGGCATCCCGAGGTTTCGGGGGTCTCAACCCGCGTCTCACTCTAGTACGGCCTGACCCGGCGCGCCTGCCGAGTAGCGTCCGTAGTTCGTAGGGCCCGGCCCGTTGCCGCGGTAGCACCAGCACTGTCAGACCTCTCGACGTTTCTGAATGCGCGGCCCAGCGCCTCCTCTATCGAATCATCGGACGCCGGATGAGAGCTGTCCTCGCGCTTCACACTGCCTCGTGTCGCTCTGTCATTGGTATGCCCCCACAACAGTCTGCGGGGACTCGACATCGTCTCTGGTGAAGACATGGGCGGTGAAGGCCCGAGCGTAGTACACCTGACAGACTCCTCGTCTTTCTCATCCTCAATCTTGATCGAGTGGACGGGCGGCGACGAGGCTACTGGAGTGGAAGTATGACCCCAACCTTCATCTACGAACTGAATGCCTGGGCGTGCGCAGCCCGGAGGATGGCTAAAGGGTGGTAGCTGCAAACATTCGCCGAGCATGTCGATTGTCGGGTCGCGGATTTTATCCCTTCGCCGAAACTTCCAATCTACCAGGAAGGACCGATATCGTTCCTGCTCGTCCTCTCCGAGCTCTTCGGGGTCGTCGAACTCGTCCTGTTGCCACCACCTGGCCCGTTCCGATGCGTGTGCTCCTCTGCTAAACCTCGCCTCCAGTCTCATGTCTCGGCTGGTCGGTCGGGTCGTTAGACACACCTCAATGGCCAATTCCTCGCGAACCTCTGCCACATTCAGCAAGTCGCACATTGCCATTTTCTGTCTGTACAGTGACGCTCGCATCTGTTTGTGGTTGATGTGAGTCGATTGAACGCTGTCACGAGTTTCCTGCGCATTGCGCAACGCCCTTCTCAAAGGCTCAAGGACGGCTTCCGAGATTGCCTCTTGTTCAACCTTCGTAATGGCATCTTCCAATTCAGACACGGTATCATTTGCCACTTGAAACTCCTCGTTGAGCTCCGAGATTGTGTATTCTGCATCTTTGATAATACGCTGTAGCCGTTCCCAAGCGCGATCGGTTAGGACTCGCGCAGCAACGGAGGATTCAAGTTCCATCGTTGCACAGCTCCTATGCTTGAAAACGGTGTGCTTGCCATATTGCCCGCAGCCTCTGCATGGCGTCTGGTCCCATTCTACGGCGCCATCGTCGTATGACTTCCACAGGGGTTGCATCTGGCGGGCGTAAGCACACTGTTGTCATTCTACAGGGGCGGGTCTTCTCACTTTGGCCTTTATTGATCTCTCTTTTGTATGAATGAAGTAAAAGTAGTCCAAGTCAGATTCTTAAATTCTCGGTTTTCACTTCCGATTGACTAAATGTTGTTGCGGAAGAACATGGGAAAGGGGTCAAGCAGTGTAAGTAGCAGGGTGTGGACGCGGGGATTTAAAGGCCTGGTCCTCGGAGACGCGGACGCGTCAAGCAGCGACGCGTTTTACTGCGTGATAAAATTATTGCATAGATCCCTTAGGCAGAGTTTCACAGGGGGCCCGCCTAATCGCTGGCACAGTGGCACTAGCTTAAAGTCAGACAATAAAAGCCACATTCCTGCGGTAGGCGAGCCTTAGAGACGAAGGAGTGCAGCACAAGTCGCAGATTCTATATGTAACCGCGAATATGATGGCGCGAGTATCCTACTTCTCTCTTTTCTTCGGGAGAATTTTGACTCCTCCGTGTTGGCCGGAAGTTTGGTGGGGCCGGCCTAAAGAACCGGGCTCTTTTGCCCCGCGACCTCCGCATTAGCGGGAATTGCCTTCCTTCTTACACTGCCTCCGTCTTAAGATCATTTTATCCGTTGTCGAGCGTTACACTTTATTAATTTATGGCACACAAGTAGTGGAGGAAGAGTCTGGCGCACGACAGATTAGCCTTGTATTCGGCGAGGTGATATTACAGGTGACTTGATTAATATAGTCTAACTATTAGGCTAGGTAGTATTAGATGTATATGTGCCATAATCCACGAGAAGCTCAGCTATTCTAGAGCAAATCTCAATCCCGAGAATCGTATGGTCTGTAGCGATGCCGTTGCCCGCGCGTCTTTTCTCTCCGTGGTCTTCTTGCCGGGGACAATGTCTGACCACTACCGTTGTCATCAACTCCTCGATCAAGTTCAGACTGCGCGTCTAGGGTGGCAGAAACCCAGCTCGCGACAGCCTCATCCTTTGTCGTCCTTTCTCTCACCATGTGAGCCCGTTCATTCCCTCTAAGCCGATTATCTTCGCTTGCGAGGTTGGTGGGCGGAACACTGCAAACCTGTCGCCGAGGTCCTATATTCTCCTTGTCTTCTTGAGACTGATCGTCATCCTCCAGGCCATTGTTCGTAACCTGTCTGGGGTGGTGAGGCCCCTGGTCATCAGGACCTCGTTCCATTCCTCAAGTAGATGACTACACTTTTTCATCGCGCCCGCTGCGTCACCGAGGTCCTTCTCAAAGTTGCTCACGCGTGCAGTATATTCTTCACGTACTTTCACGCGGCGATTCCGCGCTTCCTCGAGTGCGGCTTCGAGAGATCCAATGTAGGCGTCCTCGCGGGCCAGCGATTCGCGCAGGCGGCTTGCGTCCTGCTTACTAGCCTGAGCCCTTACGAGGATATTTTTCTTTCGGCTATCGCCACCTTGATGTTCGCGATGAGGGTCAGCGTCCCCTCGCGGTTGGCGCATCGGTGGTCTCTGATAGTTTCGGGACAGACGCTGCCGCAGCCGCCACAGGGCCTTTCGCTCCAGTGGGCTGTCATGTCCTCTTCCAAAACACTCATTCTGCACAGCTTTGAAAGGTGCCTTGTGAAATGTCGTTGGATGATTCTTGAAATAAGTATGAGTGGCTCAAGGTGTAGTAGTCTCACAACGTGTTCAAAATCCGAGGCGACTTATCAAAGGTCTGGTGTAGTGGTGCTCAAGAGGCTGAGATGATCGCGTCCATGCTAAGGTACTCAGCACGACGCGATTTGTTAGCTACCAACGCGTTGCGGGGCGCTGAGACGTCAGGCATTACGGGGCACATCACCATTCCGAGGGGCCAACTCCGTTCGTGCTTGGTTTAGTACAGACACTTTACTCAACTCCGTTTACGGATAACTGAGGTCCTACTTACTTTTGTTAACGACATGCCCCCAAGCTGATAACTTGGTTTTACCAACGTCCGCGTGGCTACTTTTTGGTCTCCTTGATGGGTTTCGTCATTGGACGTCTAAGTTCAACAAGGGAGTGGAATCGGGTCTTTGACCCCTCTCTCATAACCCCCGTCCAGCTTTCACATTCAAGCTGCACGTGGCCTCGCGACAATTTCATCTTCTCATACTTTAGGATTCTGGAGGGAGACTCCAAAGTGGAAGAGTAAGAGGATTGATATTGACATTCATTCCAGCTCGTGCCAGTCATAAGAAGTCGCTACAGCGACAACACGACTAAGTACTAGATGTCCGCGTGCGGCTCGCTCGGAAATCTTATCATCATTTGCCTTATCCAAGTAGAACAGTCCCGGCTTTCTATGAAGAACTGCAGCTTTCTATCTTAGTAGATACATGTACTTAAAGAGGTATAGTTTATTAATAATTAACGCACATTTTATTTACCGCTCAATACCTTTTAGGTTAGCTTCATCACTACTATTATTATTACTATTATTCCCATTAGTTACTACTATTCCCATCGCTACTATTGCTACTATTGCTACTAGTACTCTGTATTCCTTGTGTATTTCTTATAGAATACGCCCTAGATAAGTAGTGTGTTGTAGCGATCATAATATTAATTGCGGCTTTAAGAAGACGAGCAGTCGTGTGGTAACCTATATCCTAATTTATTATCCCCTTTGCTACTCAATGTGACTGTGGCCGCAACTCCGGCTTGCTCTGTCTATAGCGTTAGAACATAACGAAAACGCGCCTTTCCAGCTTCAAAATCCACAATCCCTTGGTTTGCCTCTGCCATGGGTCTCTCCTGAACCCAAAGTTTGATTGCTTTATCGGCAGCCAAGTTCAACATCTCACGAATCTCTTCCCGAGACCCCGTGTTTGACCCGGTGAGTTTTATCCGCTGCGATACGAGCATGAAAGCGTTGACCTCAAACGAGCCGTCTTCCGGCAACCCGACTTGGATAAACGTGCCATCTAGGCCCACCAAGCTGAGATACTGGTTGAAAGGGACCTTGCTCGTGCCAATGGTGTTAATGATGATGTCAAACGCGCCAGCATGCTCAGCCATCCAGTCCGTATGCTCACTCGTCGCGATATAGTCGTCCGCGCCCATTCTCAAAACTTCATCTCGTTTCGCCTCACTCCGAGATATGCCCACAACTCTATCCGCCCCGAGCGCTTTGGTAAATAGAATACCGCAATGGCCTAGACCTCCAATCCCAATAACACCCACAGTCTTCCCCGGCCCACACCCGTTCAACTTCAGCGGCGAGTACACGGTGATGCCTCCGCAGAGCATGGGCGCGACCGACGCCGAGTCGAGCCGGTCATCAATCTTGAATGCGAAATGCGAAGGACACCGGTGGTGAGTCGCGTACCCGCCCATCGCCTTGCCACCGTTGTAATGGAAAGCACCGTACGTATGCACAGGTTTCTTGCAATATGATTCCTTTCCGCCCTCGCAGGCCTTGCAAGGGCCAAAACGACCAATACAGGCGTCCGCTTGGGCGCCAACGCCAACTCGATCCCCCACTTTGATGTTCCCAACGGCTGTTGACCCGACGCGGACGGCGATGCCGACGATCTCATGACCGACGCAGATTGGATAGGGGGCCGGGTACTATTGATTCGCATGGTTTATCAGCAATAAAGACGGCCATTTACGCAAGTTTGGCAGCGGACTGAAGATAACTGTATGTACCCAGCCACTGCGCAACGTGTGCAGGTCTGTCCCGCAGATGCCGCTGTGGGTGACTTTGATGTCGATATCTGTGTCTTGCCATTCCTTGGGTTCGAATTCTTGCCAGACCATATTCCCCTCCGCTGCTGACTTGTCGAGGCCAAGCCAGGCTTCGAATTTGTAGTTGGGAGCTGGCATGACGGCTAAGGATATGGACGAGTTATTGAGACTGTTGTGTTGTTGGTTCAAGGTTCCTAAAAGGCGGGCATAAGATCTAGGACTTGGTTAAAGGGTTGACGATTGCATGATTTGTTGTTCGGCAGTCAAAGAAAAATCGTATTATATACTTAGGTAAATGACCACTCGTACCTAAGAGGAGAGCATCTTTCCTCGATCTAGGTATTGCGCCGGCTGAAGAAATCTATATCCTTCAACGTACGCACTCCGTGGGGATTCCAGGGGAGCTGCCCATTTCTCGATACGACTTTATGATTTCGCACCACACGAGCCCCCTTGTTTGTTCGGTTGTAAACTGTTCAGACTATTATGTTGCTGTCGGTCCCACTATGCCGGATTTCCAACGGTCAATCTTATGGCCTTGGCTGACTTTTGCCATAGGTTGATACCAACCAACCGCATATGCATGTCGGGGCTATTGCCTAACAACGCTTAACACCAACGTAACGTCGTACTAAGGTGGATAGGAACTTGGTGTCATGAGGGGTTCTTATCCAGACACGGATCGACCAGGTTATTCTAATGCACATTATAAACATGAAGTCTTCAGTTTCTCCGTTCTGACTCACAAGCTGGAGACTTCGATCTTGCCGCGTGCTACTATCAACAGAGGTAAAGTTTCTCTAGGTGAACTTTGCCTACTCTAAAAAATAGCAGTAGTGCCACGAAAATCATCCTGAGAGAATGCCTGCAGTACCTATAACCGGGACGCCGGATAGAATATTAAAGATAGTGATAAAGGTAAGTCACAGGTGAGAATGATCAAACATAGAATAAAACAAATGACAACGGGTATAGATGAAAGGTGCAAGTATGATGAGGTGGCAAAGCGAGCCTTGCTGGCGTCGAAGTCACCAACACCGTTTTGAGAAGCTGAGCATGAGTTTGCGACCACGGGAGTGGTTCGGTCAAGGGTTAAGGGAAAAAGACAACATGTTGCCAAGAAACGAATGTGGTGAACAGAATTGCGTTATGCTAATCATGGGGCCTTCAGTCTTTTTCAAGATGAAATGCCACGTCAAAGTTTCCTATCCGTATAACCATGATGAAGCTATTTTACCTGCCGTAGGTGTGATCTCACACAACAAGGTGCTCAGTGACCTTGATGGTAGATAAAGTACTTATTCAAGCTATCCCGACTCCGGTATCTCTGGCACCAACCACTCGTTCAGAGGTATGTATCCATGATGAACCGGCGAATGCCACCAAATCAGATACCGCTTCGTCGATACAAGGAAAACTACTCGCCAAGTCTACACGGATCTTCAAATCGTGACTTCTCTTTCCGGGAAAGACACTTCAAATACCACCACCTCTCTGCAAGAATTCTGCAAGAGGTTTACCACTACATGTACCCTCTCATTGACGAGTTGGGAGCTCCAGTATCGGAAAGTGTTATCGCTGTGGATAGTTCTTCAGTAGCTTGAAGCACTTTGCTGGACCCACTGCTTACCTAGCGGCGCTTAGAAGTTTCGATAGATCATTTATAGTCGCACCATTGTTGAGCATGTAAATACCTTTGAGGTTTCGAAATGGCCGTAGTGCCACATGCAGTTTGGATGTGAGAGCCGGGCGGGGGGTCATAAGAGGTGCTTCAAACGCCAGGTTCCACCCCCTTGCTCTGCGTTCAATTACGAAGTCTACTACCAAGACCGAAAATTCAGCATTCAGACTTTGATAAACCTCAATTTCAGCTTGGGGTCATGCCGCTTAAAGAACTTAGGGCCTCGAATATCCGCAGGGGAGTTCAGCGAAGTGTCTCTAAACCAAGCATGGACGAAAATGCTCGCGTTCAGTAATTAGCAAAGTTGATGACAAAGTATCAAAATGGACAGTCGCCTTCTTATAGCCACTATTATTGACATACCGCACTACACTTCCAAGGCATATTATGTGACGAATATACAAACAGCAAAAGTAAAGGTTGTTGTCACGGTAACGTGAATGATAAGCGAGTGAGACAGACAAGTGAGTGAGACACAAAACTGCGCCGATGAGATAAACTGGCTTCCATATCAACATCAACAGCATCAATTCAATTCAAACTACTCATAATCCTCATCTTCAGACATCTCTTCAATAAACTGGCACGTTCGTGAATTGTGTCCCGGGTGACCACAAACGCCACACCGTCGCTGACCTGTCTCGGCCCTCAGTTTGCGACCACTAGTACGACGCATTTCCTCCTGAACCTGCGCAGTCACATCTTTCTGTGACTGTATATCTGCTGCGTCAGCTACAGTAAGACTTCCTCCATGTTGTAGGCGTGTTTTCTTAGTTCTCCGTCGTCGACTGAGTTGGTTATTCTCGTCTCTAAGAATCTGTACCTCAGATCTAAGTAAGGCTACTTGGTGCATGATGCCTCTTGTACCTTTAGAAAGTCGTTCAACAGCCTCGCAAATAGAGGTTGGGGAGCTGCTTTGGTGACGAGTGATCCGACTCTTAATAAAGTTGGATTGAGAGCTTGCCTCTACTGGGTTGTTTGGTGTCCTTGAAACCCAAGGCGGAGGTGTCTGTGGTAGTGATGCTGGAGGCGTTGGAGTGTGTAGCCGGATATCCAGCTTTGATAGGACGCTTTCTGCACTCAGAGGAACAAGCCCAGCTCCTCTCAAACCCCCTTGGATGTTTTTTTCAGTCATCGCTTGACTAAATGCGCTGCGATATGCAGGAAAGAAGTCCTCCTTTGAGATGTGGGTTACGCCCCGCCGCATCTTATCCTCAATTTGTTGCCCATACGCCGTCTTTAGCGGACCAAAGCACCCAACGTCAAGGGGCTGGAGTAGATGAGACGAATGAGGCGGCATACAAAGTGTAACGATCTTGTTTGCCTTGCAATATAGCTCAAAGTCTGTTGAGTGGTGACTTTCGTGCCCGTCGACGACGAGGAGGCGATATTGGCCTCTCAAACGTGGTTTCGTATGACGATCATAGTGCTGGATCCAATATAGGCCTCTTTCATTTGTTGTCCATCCGTTTTCTGACGTCGAAATGACCCAGTCGTCCGGGAAACCTGACTCTGTATACCAGGTTGAGAGGTGATATTGGCCTGCAACGATGATGTACGGCGGGACGTTATAGCCTTGCGAGTTGATGGCTTGAATCACTGTAACCCATTCTCGATTACCAGACTGCGCCATTTTTGTGTTTGAACGCCTTTCAGTACTTGTGACAACCATGCCAGATGCAATCTGGCCCATCATAAAGCCAGTCTCATCAAAGTTGTAGATATCAAACTCATCGATACCATACTTCGCGATTGTGTTCTTCACAAGAGCGAACCAGCCGCGAATAGCCTCTGCATCCTCGCATTGGGCCCTCTTGTAGTCGTACCTCCGAAAAAACCGCGTCCGCAATTGTGGTTGTCGTTTGACGAAGTTTAAGGCCCAGCGCTTCCCAACCGGAGGCGCGTCGCGATCAGCAAGCAGTCGATCAGCCATTTCTTCCACACCACGGATCCGGGGAGGGAATGATCGGGCATCTAGATCGAGAATGTGATCAACTAACGTCTGCTCTTCTAGCAAAGTAAGATTCCTCGAGTTCGGTATCCTGTCGCTTCGAGATGTAGAGCCCTTCAATCGTCGACTCAATGTTGCATGGCTGACCGAGTAGATCGTAGCTGCAGCCCGTGCACTAAGCTCTGGATTGATTCTGATAGCTTGAAGGGCCAGCTGTATGCCTGACTCATTACTTCTGGATGCCATGATGTGTTGTGGAAGAAACGTCTCCATTTGTGTTGAAGCATCATCGGCGCAGTTTTGTGTCTCACTCGCTTGTCTGTCTCACTCGCTTATCATTCACGTTAGCAGTGGCAAGGGCAGTGATACTATTAGTAGGAATAGAGCCGGGGTGTTGTTGAGCTCCAAACTATCATGTCACCCACTTGACTAAAGTAGGCAATCCGAGTTCATGGCCTTGCAGAACATGCACTGACAAGGGAAATGCATGTGTCAATAAATACAATCATCTGATAGAACTCAAAGTTGCAGCTCTCCAAGTCGGAAGTGTTCCCTTACAAGAAGTGACGATAAGATTTCAGAAAGAAGGAAGAACCGCACCCAGAACTCTGGTGCCTATGCACACACCTGGCCACAGTTGTGGCCGTATTCTAGAACACGTAAAGGTCATCATTTCAGTGGCACCTCAAGCTGAATAGAGTTTAAGCTGTTTACATAAGCTCCATGGTCGTTTCTGGGGAGGTAAGGACAGCAACTTCATGTCAATAACTCAATAGATGGTTTGGTAGTGTGATTTATGTAGAAGGGAAAAGGGCACCGAATCCCAAGCCCGAAAATGGCAAAGAGATCAATAAGGTTCTTATAATGGAACTGTCAGCGGAGGAGCTTGAACTCTTCAGATGACAGTCAAGTACAATATGATTGGACGGGTTAGGGTCTCTCCAACGGGGGGCAGTTATGTGTAGCACGCCATCGACTCCGACGATGGTGAATCAATTGCGCGAGCTGCAAGCAAGCTGACGCGACACACTAAACGCCCACACAGTTGCATCAGCCCCATTTAATACTTGTTCCTTGTCTTTTCCATAGCAGCGATGGAATCAGTTGTGAGAGCTCGATACGACTTTTCGTGGGCAGCAATGAATGCCTCTGACGAGACGATTGAAGTCTGTGACCAGGTTGCAAAGTGCTGGCATAGGGCTTAGCTTCAACGCAAAGTCCTATGAGAACCCAAGAAAATGCAACTAGGCTTGGTTAAGCTCCGACAACTGCCGCAACTAATTGTATAGTACAAGGTCATCCCATACAAGTTCTGTATCTCCTCGGGATACAACCGTTTAACCTGCTGTGGGAGGGTCAGATTCACGGAATAGGTAGCCTGTCGTCATCTACCTGTGGATCGTCTCTCGGTATCAGACCGAGAATTGGAGAAAGCGTGCCCCTTTCCTAGCTATGAGCACACCCAAATGCTCGTCACGCATTGTGGCGACGTTCCATGACAGCTTGGCTGGAGAGTAAGCCGTACCTTTGGGAAGCAGTGCATGTTGGAACCCCTGCTGAAAGAGTTTTGTCAAGAGACTCTTATATAGAACGGCTCAGCTGTGCTGCATGTTGGCAGGGCCTCTGTTTGACCTCTCGCTTTGTGTAGGCACCGTACGTCATTGTTTCTTCTTTTTAACGACGAGACAAGATGTCTTCGCAGCAACCGGTCGCGAAGCCGTCGCCCGCTGGGTCTGATACCTCGTCCGACCATGGCGGCTTGGGCTCCAAATCAGCGGTCGATGACAAGGTCATTGTCGATACAGCGCCTCCGACAGCGCCCGCTCTTGCAACACAGCAGACCCAGCGCATGGAAGCAGCAATGGGAGATGCCATACTGCGGTTCTTCAGAATTCGAAAAGGGCCAAAGGCTGAAGAGTATGACCTCGATGCGGTACGTATACCAACTCATGTCAACTTGCGACAGGCTCCGATCAATGGCATCTAACACGAGCAAAAGATTGCCACACAGCCGAGTATCTGGGATTCTGAGAACGTCGAAGAGTACAAGAGCCTCTATATCCACCCGCAATGGGAGAATTGGGCTGCTTTCGATCCGACTTTCCGATGGACATGGAGGGAAGAGCGAGCCGTGAGGCGCAAGATTGATTGGAAGATCATGGTGAATAGCCTACTGAGGCACTCGACAGAGAACCCAAGCTAACGACTGGCAGGTCTGGGCTTGTGTGATGTTCGCAGCCCTCAACATCGACCGAAACAACATCTCCAACGCCGTATCCGATAACATGCTCGACGATCTTGGTTTGACGCGAGGCGACTATGTGAGTGACGGAACTAAAGGACTGTTTGCTTGGCCATACGCTAATACGACCAAGAACCTTGGTCAAACGATTTCCCGAGTTGGCTTTCTGGTTGCCGAGCTTCCATCGCAGTTGATATCCAAGCGGTCGGTAATCTTTGTTTACCAGCTGGGAAACTGACACTGACTCCGGTGTCTAGCATTGGTCCCGATCTATGGATACCTATCCAGATCTGCCTCTTCTCTATCATCTCTGGGGCACAGTTCTTCCTAAAGGGTCGAGCGTCCTTCCTTGCAACAAGATACCTGATGTGAGTATGGTTGATGTCCATTGGGGGAAGCATTGATTGTACTTACAACCATCTGTTTAGCGCAACCTTCCAAGGAGGTTTCATCCCGTAAGTCTTGGTTTTCAACAAGCCTGCAGTCCAAGCTTTTAACTAACTCCTTGGCAGGGACACAATTCTTTACCTCAGTTACTGGTACACCGGCACCTCGGTCAGTAATTTGATATCGAACTTTCACACTAGAGCACCATTCTGACGTGATTCTCTAGCTTCCGATTCGATTGGCCTGGTTTTGGATGTCTTCGCAACTGGGTAAGTCGCCCTGTACCACCCTCAAGCTACATCCAACTCTGACTGATGTGACTTTGCAGTTGACATCGGTGTTGGATTCGCCGCCGTCGGTCTTGTTTCTATGCGCGGTATATTGGGCTATGAGGGTTGGCGTTGGTTGTTTCTTATCGAGTAAGCCTTTCCATGATGATCTTGCGATGTTGACAACTTGCTTACACACCGTCGACAGAGGCGCTTTCACTTGTAAGTCAACGCAGTGCATACTCTTTTAGCTGCATCGCTAACAATATTGGCCTAGTCTGCGTGGGGCTTTGCTCATTCTTCCTGATGCCTCAATGCCCTGCCAAGACGAAGAGTTGGTGGAATCCGAAAGGCTACTTCAACGAGAAGGAGGAGAAGATCATTGTCAACTCTGGTACGTCTCTCTCAAGCTCAACATCTATTCCAAAGCTAATCAATTTTGCTAGTCATCCGAGACGATCCGCAAAAGGGTGGCATGTACAACAGGCAAGGTCTGTCCGTCAAACAGATATGGGAATGCTCCAAGGATTACGACATGTGGCCCTTGTTCGCTCTCGGCTTGCTCTTTGGCTTGCCTAAGTATCCCGTCAACCAATACCTCACCTTGTCGCTCCGAGATCTCAAGTTCAACGTCATCCAGACCAACTTACTTTCGATTCCGTGGATCATAGGATCTAGTATCACCATGTTGGCCATCACGGCTGCGAGCGAGCTATGCAATAACCGAAGTTTCGTCGCCATGGCTGAGGATGCCTGGTTGCTGCCATGTTTCATCGCTCTGATCGTGATCGCGAACCCAAGTCCCTGGGCGTACTTTGCGATTGCAACAGTGTTGTTGTCCTTCCCTTAGTAAGTGCAGAGAAATACGCTTCTGTATTTTTGCTTGCTAATTACTACCAGTACGCACCCTATTCAAGTTGCCTGGACTAGTAGGAACGCTGGATCCGTCCAGAACAGAACAGTCTCTGCGTCGTAAGTTTCTGCAACTCTTGCTCATAGATGCTACTCGACTAACAACATGCCTCTAGCCTGTACAACATGTGGGTTCAAGTCAGTGGCATGATCGGCGCAAACAGTAAGTAGCTGTCTAACCCTCACATGATGATGGATGATGCTGAGTGGTCAAGTCTACCAACCAAGTGATTCTCCTCGATACTTCAAGGCCAACAAGGGTCTGTTGGTTATTTGCATTTGGATGTGTGTAAGTAGATGCTTCAATCATCCCAGGTCCTCGTCTCACAGCTCACACGATCTACAGGTGGTGCAGTACCCCTTCACCTACTTCTACTACCGGTGGAGGAATAATAGCAAGGCCAAGAAGTGGGATGCTATGACACCAGAGCAGCAACACGACTACCTTGCGAATACGACCGACAAAGGGAACAAACGGTGAGCTCCATCGACAACTGGTTGATTTCTTGAGTCTTACTAACGTCCTGCAGGCTCGACTTCCGGTTTGCTACGTGATTGATAACACCATTGTTTCAAACACGAATCAAGAGACGATTGGGGTGTCTCATACGATCTATGGGAAGACCTCGACAGCACAGTGAAGTCTCATGGAGCATTACTTCAACCCAGTTGGAGTTGATTTCTTGGCGTGATTTACGCTCCCCTCGTCCACTCTTAGCCAATGGACATCATGAATCTGGCAGCAGGCCGATGTCGATAGCACACTTAGAGTTATGCCATGATATTAATACCAAAAGTTTCAAGATGCTCTCCAAAAGAATTACGTGTGCGCTTTCATTCATATCTGATGTCTCTTACTGAGTTTTAGGTCTCTTGCGTGCGGTCACAACCGTCCCTCTCAGTGCTTTCGACTCAGCAAACCAACTAAACACCTTTGCGGCTACTTTGAACTTTCCTGCTGAGATCCCAAATGGCCTCAATGCCTTACTCTGGCTCTGAATATGATTGACGAGACCAGGGAACACATGTTCCGTGATATCTCTGAACTGGATGTGCTTCTCATCGTAGCCCGCGTCAACGAGCTGCTTCGTGTAGTCTGCCACCGTCACAAAAGCCGCAGCAGGACAACCCATCACCAGGCCAATGAGCTTGACCAGTAGCCTCCGTCGGTAAGACGCTTCATCGCTCAGCAGCAAATCAAAGGCCATAAACGAAGCATCAAGGTTCTTCGCTGCGTAGTTGAGTATTGGCTTTCTCGAAGGAAAGAAGTGGTACAGGCTGTCAAGGGCTAGTACCCATCTGTGTTGATCGCCGGTCTTTTGCTCGACCATAGACTTGACGGCAAACTTCACGCGCGCGTTCCAGGTGTCGGGGTTCGCGGCGTCAGCGCAAAAGATTTCAACAGCTCCGTCAACCAGCTTGAGCTTTGACACCTCCGATTGCACTCTGGACAAAGCCAGGCGATGCTGAGACTCATTTAAAGTGAGTCCTGCATAACGATATCCGGTAATGCCTCGGTCGTTGATGAGTCGTGCGAGCTCAAGTGACTGGTCACCACAACCAACACCCAAGTCTAGAATAGCTAATGTAGAGGACTGAAGTGAATCTTTGAAAATGTGGGCCTCTTCGAGCACCTTTAAAAGTAAATTGCGACAGGCCGTTTCAAAAACGGTAACGTGTAGGCCGTCGGCATTCGTCCTGGAACATGATAGTAAGTTAGTAGTGCTATGGCGGAGTGGAAGAGCATCATGATGGGCGATGAGATGATTTCATTTGAAATCGAGAGTAAAAAGAGAATGGGGAATGCAGCATCTACGAGGTGTCGTGAGGTCAGGGGAGGGACCAACCAATAGCCCATGTTCATCCACATGGTGGTGAACGGCACCTTGACATTGAGCTTCCAGTGGTCATTGTCGTAGACATCTTTTCGCTGCAGAGAGGGAACAGCAAGTGCCAGTATGATGAATAGAATCGTAAACGTGCAGCCAGATGCGCCGAGTAATACACCTTTCCAGAAGTCTGGAACGGCATGAATTGGTTGTGACATTGCATGAGATGAGTGAGAGTGAGGGAAGGTTGGTGCTGTGTCGCTCACTGAGAAGACCTTTGCAGTGAGATTCTGCCACGCGTGACCGGGCTTCTTGCCAGCTGGAGCAGACTGGCAGGGAAGAGCAGTGAAAGGATCCGGCAGGATTCGGAGGTCCGCGGCTTTTCGACGCCTAACGAAACTCCATGCCCGGGGTTTAAAGTAAGTAAGACTCTAAATTCAACTTCATTCCCTTCGCTCACATTATGTACACACTTTCTCATATGTTTCACACGCTTTGTGTTCATTGCCCCCTTGCGCTTGATGTCTCCCATGGAATCTCTACACCAAAGTCGTCTGCGACCCCCATTGCCGAAATGAGACACCCTTCAAGAAGAACCATTCCATCCCAGCACCATGCCCCAGCTAGCCATACACTGTCCTGGCCATTGGCCCAGTCTCTCGCCGCAACAGCCGAGTCAATCTTCTTGTCGAGAGCTCTCCTGTCCATTATCTTGCGTATGGCCGCTCTGCTCTTCGTCGTTCTCAGGGTTCTTGTGAACCTCGCCGTCTGCAGCACTCTCTTCGCGTCGGCCTGGGGATCCAGCAGGCAAGTGCTCACGACTGCCCCTCCTGGCATCGTATGCAATGCCTCCGTCTTCGCCGCATCTCGAGTGAAGTCACTCCTCAGACAAATGACCTGCGGCGGCGTGATATTCCCACGATGGTGTGAGCAGGTCGCTGGCCGGCATTCGTCGTCTTCCACGAGTGTGAACGACTGGCTCGATGACGCACCAGCCGGACGGAGCACCGAACATTCCACGCGAATCGTCGGTACCGGTTCGAGAACCTCGCGCAAGGGCATGAAGATCTTGCGAGTCACATCCGGTGACACAGCGAGGATAACCCGATCAAAGACTTCATACACGATTGGCCCGACCGGGTCGCTCGTCGACTGCCAGCGAACCCTTACTCTTCCGTCCGTTGTCGGCGCTACCTGAGCGACACATGCGCCTAGACGAATCCGCTTCATCTCTCTTGCCAGTCTGGCTTCGACCTGATGAACGCCGCCGCAGACCGTGTAGTGCTGCTGGCCGTACGAGAGCTTCTTGTAGTTCACTACATCGCCCGCAGGGAACGCTAGGAGCTCCGTGTGAGAGCACGTCGAGACACTGCTTAGGAGAGGGAGCAGATAATGCGTGATGTAGCGTCGCGGCATCCATACTCTCTCCAAATACTCGCCAAACGTCTCGTCCCCGTCGGAGCCTCCGGACGAGGGCCGGATCACGAAGCACGCGACCGTGAACCAGAATTGGCAGAGAACCAAATACAGGATCTCAAACAGATATGTGAGAACTCCGCGTTTCCCCGGCCAAGGTGGGATTTGGTGCAGATTAGACGCGTGGACAAAGTACTCTCCGGGGTCCCTATCGGCGCTTTGAAAACCTCCTGATGTAGGCGTTTTGGGTGATGCTGCATCCGCCTTCACAGGTAGTGTAGCTTTGGCGAATGAGAAGAGAAACCGGACGGGATGATATGGGATACCCAAGTGGTCATACATGCGCATCACGTTGGCGTAATAACCGCCAGCGAGGGCGCGCATAGGGAGGTCGATGCGCTCGACCTTGCCAGAGTTTTCATCTCGAATGGCGACGGAGGCTGAGTCGAATGACAGACTTTCGGCCTGTAAAAGTCAGTCTAGGCACCAAATCGTCACCTCCATCCTCAACATATGTGTACCTGTTCAAAAAGGGTCACAGCATATCGCCCCTGCTTGTCGTTTTGTAGAAGATATGCGGTAGTGAGGCCGGCTAGGCCAGTGCCGACGACGGCCACCTGGAGGGGATCCTCGCGGCCCATGTCGTGACGAGGAAGTCTTGTGAGATTTACGGAGTCGGAATGATGCTACTATGGTCACGCGTGCTGCCCGGTTGCTGGTTACGGAGTCATGGCTTTCAATCCTCAACTAACAGCTCTAGGGAAGCACCTCGACGAGCATATGGTGAGCAGTTGTACGAAAATGACGACCACCAAAAGGGCATTGGCACCACCTTGGAGACACATTTCCCACTCAGACAGCTCGGGGCCGAGCACCTTGAATTTTTTTCCACCCCGTCCCCCAGAAAGAAGCTCTCCTGAACGGAGACATCCCTGATTAAGTGGAGATGTATCCATACCGAGGTCGTGGGCCGTGACACGCTGTCGGGACAATTTGTTCTGGAAATGTTTGGGGCATGTCTCTGTCGGCCTGCTCAGTGCCACATTTGCCCCCTCGATCCTCGCTCATTCTCAAGAGAACCAAACAGATTCTAGAGAGTTAGATGTGTCATTCATGGTCATCATCACGAGAATTGGCCAGTGCCGCATATGATTTCGGCCGGTTCACATTGGGTAGTTAAGCATGGTTTACTTAGGCGCGTCGAAGCCATTCAGACGATCTTAGCTGTTCGGATAGAAAGTTGCGCCGACTCGAAGTTTTCCGGACGGCCCCACAAACTATGTTCTGCCCTGATCGCCGGCACTGTAGCTTAGCTTCTTGTTTATGACGAATAGGCACATGCAAGCTCACGTCAAATCATTCTGAGCCGCATGGCAATTCTAGAATGTTGTGGTTTTCGTCAAATCTGACGGCTGCTGTTGTTCGAAGGGCTCTTTGAAGCTTCTGTTGCTCACATCGTAAAATGAGCCCGCTGTCTCTGATTGACTGCTGAGTGAGAGATGAAGACATCTGCAGGTCAATACACAATCGGACCACTTTCTCACCTTTACATTTTTGACCGCACATACCTTACTGGGTTTCTTAGAATAAATCACCTCAAGAACCTGTGAACCAAGCCGGCTTGAGATTGCAGTAGTAAAATCGATGGCGGTAGAGATTCTCCGGAGGGGGTACTAACTTACAGTGCGAGATGTATTGAGCCGCGGCAGATGATTCGGTCACCCACTTGCCGCTTGGAAGTCCGCCGTGATCTTTCACAACCAGTAGCACCTCGCTTTCGTGAAATTGACTCCGCAGCGCCCTCCACAAAGTCAGACCCTTATGCCCCTGTCGGCCCCTGCGTAGCTTTGACAGAATTGACAATAGCTGTTCAGCTGGCGGCCGCTCAGTGCTCACAGAGTAATTACTTTAGTGTCACATGCTTGCGTTTCTTCAGCCAGGCAAGGCCGCAAGGCACTGATTTGGTGTTGCATGCCGTTATGAAGATTGGTTGTTGATACTACAGCAGTTGCTAAATGCCTACAGAGTAGATGCCGAATCTGTCGCGGCTCGCTTCAAGACCGTGCATGGAGACATGTTGTTCATCACATACAACGCCCAATAGCCAGAGGCTTTGAATAACCAGTTGGGGTCTCTTCTTTGATGTTGCGTCGATTGTCACTCATTTGACGTTCCACTTCCCAATTCTCAGCCGGCATTGCGCCGGTCATTGCTCGATGGTTCGTAGCTGGCCCACGTTCTTTCATTTTATCACAAAGCGAGGTAGCAAGTGGAAGACATGTATAGTAGAAAGTGGCTTGATTCCTCTAAGTGGAAGATCCGTATGGGGGTCATATCTATATACCGTACAAGACGGGTAATCGGCTTGTGGAAAGCGGTATCGTACGGCAGTAACCGGCAGCGCCATGTGTGGCGCTGCGACACATTTCAATTCCGTCTACTTCATGTCCTCTTGCCATCAGGACTGGTAGAACCGGCTCATGCTTGTCGCTATCTGCCAGAAGGCTGTCGAGCAGCATGTTCATCAGCTCTTTTCCCCGAAAACAAGCCGTCGGCAAGAGAGAGGCCGCTCACATAGCCGTTGGCACATACACCAACAGCACTTCGCCCGGCAGCATACAGCCCATCGATTTTGCTACCATCTTCGGTCAGGACTAGCCCGGTCTCCCCATCCACACGTAGCCCACCCAGCGTCAGTCCGTTAACAGCTTGGATTCCTTCGGTGCGACAAGATATATCAACACCAAAGAATGGAGCCTTTATCACCGGACTGCAGTAATCTGCTTCCTTGTGCATCGGATTCTCCATTCCGCTGGCGATCGCATCGTTGTAGATCTGAATTGTCGACCCCAGACCATCGGCCGAGATTCCGAAGGTGCTGGCGAGCGCTGCCAAAGAGCCAGCTTTTTTGTAGCCCCAGTAGAGCCAATGTAGCCTCTGAATAAGAAGAGGCATGTCGGTTTGCCGGAAGACTTGTTTCTTTGCTTTCACTCATTGATCCGAGTCGAGGATTAAAAAGCCCTTCCCACCATGTTGGCGTATCATAGTGTCGCTGAGTGCAGCCCCATAGACATCTTCCGCACCCATGCGCTCTCCAGCTTGAGATACGACGACACCCTCGAGCAGAGCTGTTGGAGGATACAAGAACCGCCACGCAGACATATTGTTCATGTTTGAGACTGAACCCCCGGCCGCCTGCCCGATCTTGATGCCCGATCCGTCATCACCATTGGTGCCGAGCGGAGCGACCTTGGAGAACTCGGGGAGGTGTTTCTGCCTCATCTCAGGGTTAAAAGCGAAGCCTCCGGCACTCAGAGCCACCGCTCCACTGTGTATGGTTTGCAGAGTGGACTGTTCTTGCCAGATTTTGTCTGCCTTCCGGTGATAGACGTCGGCGAGTTGCGACGCCATGATTTGGAATTTCTTCGTCTTTTGCGTGAGACCCTTGTGTTTCTGGAACAGCGAGTTGGTATCCGGCAACGTCTTGATGTCGACTCCGCCGACTTTATCCTTCTTTTCGTTGAAGAGAACCTGCCGAACCTTGGACGCTGGCTTGAAATCCCCTCCCAGACGTATCGCCGAGTCAAAGAGCGCCTGCCACAGCGCAGAGCCAGAGAACCCCGGCTGCACCATCCGATGTCCTCTCGGCGCCGGTGTCGACAGCTTGTTGAAAGGATACGATTTCTCATTGCCAGAGAAGTAGAGGTAATGCTTATTCGTCGGATAGCTAGTCTTGTAAGGACACAAGGAGGCCTCGAACCGTCCGCCATGCTTCTCGAGCCAATCGAGCCGCGCCACGCTCTCGTCGCAGAAACGCAGCAGAGTCTTCTCGTCGACTGCGTCTCCCGTTTCTTCCTTGAGATAGGCTAGCATATTTTCCGGGGTATCGTGGCCGTAGCCGACTTCTTTTTGTTGTCGGGTTCCCCCGCCTGCGTAGACTACGCCCCCTGAGAGCGCGGATGCTCCGCCGCCGTGGGCATCGTCAAGGAGAAGGACTCTGGCGCCTTTTTCTGCGGCTGCGATGCTTGTGCAGACACCGGCGATACCGGCACCGACGACTATTCTATCATGTTTTTGGCTGGATTTTACTGAATAGGTTGCGTGGAAGGAACGTGTCTTGGGATGGCACAGGATAGCAACTCTGAGATGTGCTGAGTGGTGGCGGGCAGTAAAGGAGGTCGCGCGTGAGGTGAGCATCGCAGAGGCTATTGTCTAGGTAACGTAAACGACATGGACGACATCACCGGGGTACCAGAATGACATGATAGTCTTAAATAATTCGCACATGCTGACATGCCAGCGTGCCGCGTTCCCTTAAAGATGGTTTGCTTCCTGATTGGGGCTTGGGCTTACATGTTTGTCCAACAGGCGGCGTGCATGGTGCCTAACAGGTAATATACCTGCCACCTTACTCCAATCCGACACGAGGCACAGTTGAATCAAACTAAAATGACATAGGATCTAGCGACAAAGTATCCGACAAGACTCTAGTCTCGTGATGTTCAAAGCATCGTCGCGGACGCCGCTTAACATTCCGGCCAATCACGGAACGCGTGGATTCCGCGGAGAGAACGCGAGACCCTGCCAAGTGCGTCGGAGAAGGCCAAGTCTTGATGTCCCGGATTCCTCTTATTTGGGTTGAATGCGACGCTGTAGGTCATATCACGGAAGCCGAAGTGAGCTTCATTCAGCGAATTCGTCATGAGGTTACCAAGATGGTCGGTCATCTATTCTCTCAAGTGGCCTCTTTGACGCCATACTTCCAGCCACCTCTTGACCATGTCAACCCCGATTTGTCTTCCTTTCTCTACACTTCCAGCATCAAACACCACGCCCTCGCCATTTCCACTGCCCTCGGCCATCGACTGGAAGAAGCCTAGTAGCTTCAGAGCTGGCAGCTCCTTCACACTCAAGCCCTGCGATTCTGCCGTCGCTTCTAATCTAGACACCCATTCGCTCATACCAATGTGTTGCACCTTTCTTCCGCAAGCTTCCTCCAGCTTTAAAACAAGCTCGTTCCATGAGATAGCGCTCGGGTTGACAAGATTGACCACAGCATACGACGTCTCAGCGGCGCTGGGAATAATCGCCCTCGCGATGGCTTCCGCACAGAAGTCGACGGGGAGCCAGTCGACCCTCGTCTGTAAGGTCGGCATCGCATCGAGGTGATCGAGTCCCGCCATCATCATGGTAGGCCACATCTCGGTATGGTTCCATGCTCCCAGTCTTGAATGACCACAAAGTTGGCCAACTCGGAGGATTCGGACAGGGGTGTTGTGAGTAGATGCGTAGTGCTGCGTGACTTGTTCAATGATGAACTTGGACTGCGCGTATCCGGTAGGAAGGGCATTTGCAGGATCCGCAGAGAGAGGAAGTTCTGGCACTTTGGTGCCGGCGGGGCTTCCCATTGCTGCAGCGACGCTGCTCATGAAAGTGAGTGTCTTCTCGGGCCCCTTGAGACAGAATGACATGAGATGCATAGTTCCTAAGGTCATCATCGTCAGCTCAGAAACTCTGCGTTGGCATAAGACATATCTCACCTTTCAGACAGTCGTCTTCGAACCGTTGAATCGGTTGATTGAAGTCCAACTTCCAAGCATTGTGTATCACAGTTGTCACCTCATTCGCCAGACGTTGATATATCTTCTCGTCCAATCCCAGCTTCTCGTCCTTCATGTTGTAGCTGACGGGAACAATCTTATGGCTTTGGTAAATGCTCGTCGAGTAGCCCCTCTCTTTCATGAAGCTCAAGACTCGAGATTGAGGATCGGCTCCTCTCACCGCACAGTAAACCTTTCGTACCGTTGGCATCTGGATCAGGACTTCCAATAGCGCATTGCCTAGGGCACCACTAGCCCCCGTGAGAAATATGACTTCGCCGTCTTTCCTGACATCTTCTCGTTGATAATGAGGGCTATTCCAGTTTTCAACTTCGCTGTTCATGCGGTGAATAGTTGACCCAATCCACTCGTGGTGGTTGCTGACCGTCGGAGCCTTGCTATCAAGACCACTTTTGGACAGCTGAAGGAACTCGAAAAGCTTCCTTGCCGTGGGATATTCGAAAATGAACATCAATGGGAAAGCCCCGAGCATCTTCACAAGTCTCGATCGTATCTCGACAGCACGCATAGAATCGAGGCCAAGTTCGTACCAGTTACAATCTTCTGCCAAGTCTTGTATGGAGATGCTGAAAATATCGGCCACGACTCTTCGGATTGTTTCGATGTCAAAGATATCGGGGTCTCTCGAAGGATCAAACTCAGTATCTGCATCCGTGTCAAGCGGGTTGCCCAGAAAGGAGTTGTAGAGTTCTTCCACCTTGTCCCCGTACAGTTCCCAGGCAAGGGTTCGTCGCACGTTCCCTTTCGGGGTGATTGGTAACGTCTCTCCCTTTTCCAGAATGAAAACTGCTTGACGAGGAATCCTTGAGTACGTCGGCGAGTTCTCATTGCAAGCTTGAATCACTTTCCACACCTCGTCGATAAGATCAGCTTTTGATATAGATCTCTTCTCCACCTCAGACCAACTGATCTCAACAACAACAGAGGGGCAAGGCTTTCCTGTCCCAAAGACTGCAGTCTTCGCAATAACACCGGACTTGTCCTCCTCAAGCGTCATAGCGAGCGCCGCAGCATGCGTCTTTTCTCCATTGCTGTGCACGAGGATGTCATCTCGTCGACCTTGGAGGACGAAATACCCGCTTCCTGGGGGGTCCTCAACGAACAAGTCACCCGTACGATAAGGATTTGGCGCCGTCTCGTCGAGCCAGAGTTCTGCGGCTAACGGGAAGCCGCGGTACACGACGCACTCGAACAGTCCTTCCGCAACGGTTTCCATTCGCACATACTCCGACTCGGGGTAGAGGTTTCTGAAGCGGTACACATCTGGGTTGTCTCTCGTGTGCGGTATCGTCCGAAGCGGCGGCCCCGTTTCGGTTGTACCGTACGTGGTTTTGACATTGACGCCGATGCTCTGGACTTTGGACAACATTGAAGGCGACAGTGGGGCTCCTCCTGGTTGTAGAACCTTCAGGCCTGTGAGAGGACTGTAGTCTTTGGTGGTGAGAGTGATGTATTCGTAGAGGTCCTCGATGACTGAAGGTGCACAGTGGAGGCAATCTGGTGGATAGCCGAGGTTTGTCAAGGAATTCCATGCAAAGAGGATGGAGCTTGGAGCTGGTGGCCATTGTGTTGGAGGTAAAGAGGTAGGGAGTCCGGTTGGAAGTCCCGACAAGGCGATTGACAGTCCAGCAACGTGGAATCTGAGCAGTGTGAGCATATATCCCAGTAGCGAGAATGATCGGAGTCTTACAGAGGGAAACAAAGATACCAATTCTCGACGAAGAACTCTGGAAGTAGTCTGTACATCCGTGCAATCTGACACAAACTCCTGTTTGTGTGAATAATTGGTTTCGGCACTCCAGTGGAACCAGAAGAGTGGATGATCATTGATTGAAGATTCCACTCGTCATCAGTCTCAAACACAACATTTAGTTCTTCAAAAGCCTCTAGGCTATGCCCTCTCAATTCGTGCAGGCTGATGAGTTTCGTCGCCGGAAGTTGACACTGGCTTTCCCCATGTAACGAAGCTTCACTCGCCTCGTCGGTGACTATCGCAATAACATTGCATACTCGGAGAAGGTGATCCCTCGTTGCCGGAGAGTTCTTGTTGCTAAGTAGAAGAACTCGAAGGTGCAAGCGATTCAATGCGAACTGGGTGATGAGGTATGAGATTGAGTTCCCAACACCCAAGAGAGCGACAGTGGGTTGCTGACCAGTCTCATTGGCAGTTGTAATTGCCTCTTGAAATCGCTGAGAGTAGAACTGTGATGCTGCATCACAGAGTTGATTGAGCTGAGCCCAGTCCAGCACCTCAAATGAGTCACCAACAGGATGTATGAAAGCTGGCTTCGATGGCTGTGTTGTGGAATTATGCTTGACTAATGCCGCAACACTCGTCAACGCTGGGCCAGAAAATCTGCAAGTTCGGCGTTGGAGCCATTAAGTCAGTCGAGGTTGATGGGTACGATATTGGTTCCTACCTTGAGCTATGAGGGTGCCCGTGAAGTTGCCATAGTTTTCTCAATCTTTCATCGGCATCTGGCGCAGGAAACACGGTTGGGTCGACGGCAGCAATTGATGAAGGTGGCTTCAGGTCAGACACCGCGATCGGTGCCATGTTGCCAAGGTATAAACATAGGTGAATCTTCAATTGTGTTCGCTCTTGGAGGCTGTGACTTCGTGGGATCCAATCTCAACAAGACTCTTGACGAGTGTGCTTCTTCAACCTCGGATTAAGATGACAATATCGCAATGGATCAGCCGCTATCCGTAAGATCAATCCTATCGAGTTTAGCAATCTACTTACAAGTTACAACCCAGTATCCTTTCGTTGATCAACTGATTAGATTATGCAACGCCTATCATAGTGCTTGTTGGAGTAACGAAACACCAGCAAAGGATAAGCCAATGATATTTCTGTGCCCCGATAATCGGACTGATAACAATGCACGCCTATCGCGTGCCTATCACAAACATTTGTGGCACGCATCCGGAAACCGCACGACCATGGCGCTCGGCAACGGCGATAGCTGAATCTCTGAAAGGGAATCTGATAAGCCTCGTCTTAGAAATGACACCGGATGCGCAACAACGTAAAAGTAATTAGACATCGGTTGTTCCGACTCCCCGCAAACAAAATTAGCAATTCCAATTGTGCCATCGATCGCCCTGACTATCCCTTTTCTCCTGAAGGTGAGGCCAGCTTTTAGTCGAGACTCGGGAGCAATCTACTATCGATACCTACACACATCAGTAGCTGCAACTATGGGTCTCCGGAAGCGTTTGGAGCTCCGCTCCGAGAGCGCCGACCTCGGCACGGAGGGAGGCCGGCTGTCGAACAAGGACATGGACCCTATCCCGATGGGCTCCCCTGAGCGCACGTGGGGTTGGCCGAGTTTGCTCGGCTTCTGGATCGCGGAGGCTTTCTCCATCTCGATGTATCAAGGTGAGTTGCATACAATATTCCATGATCGAATCTTTCTACTACGAGTAGAGTGTCACTGAATAACTACTGACATATTCCCTTTCGACAGTCTCCTCAACATCTGTCACGAAAGGTCTTAACCCAGGCCTCGCAATCCTCGCAGTCTTCATCGGACATGTCCTCGTCTGCATCCCGGCTATGCTAGACGGCTACGTCGGCTGCATCTTCGGCATCAACTTCCCCGTCTTCACCAGAGCCTCTTTTGGCCTCCGAGGTTCTTACGGTGCCGTGTTTGTCCGCGGTGTCGTCGCCTGTATCTGGTTCGGCACCCAGTCCTTTCAGGGCGGACAGTGTCTGCAGGTCATGATCTCCGCCATCTGGCCGTCGTTCAACAATTTCCCAAACCACCTCGCTGAGAGCGCACACGTCACCAGCTCCGAGTTGCTGTGCTTCTTCTTGTTCATCATCGTTCAGCTGCCGTTGCTTTGGTTGCATGTGAGTAGTCTGAGGTACATGTTCATGGCCAAGACGGTGATTATGCCAATCTTTGGTTTGACTTTGTTCATCTGGGCCATCGTTGCTGGTAAGTACTCCCATTGAATCTTGACGAATTCCAAGAGCAGTGTATCTAACTTCCTCATAGGCAAGGGCTTCGGACCAACGTTCTCAAAGCCAACTCTCATCAAAGACGGTACTCCCGCCGTCGTAGTGTTCTTCCAATGTGTCACCAGCGCCATCGGCCCCAAAGCAACACTCGCCCTCAACATGCCCGACTTCACACGCTACGCAAAGGAACCCCGCCAGGTCTTCTGGACACAGGCCGTCGGTCTGTGTGTCCTAGTCACAATGTGTGGTGTGCTAGGTGCCACCGTGAGTAGCGCCTCCGAGGTCATTTACGGCAAGGTGACCTGGAACCCTCTGGAAGTCGCACGGCTATGGGAGAACCGCGCTGCTCAGTTCTTCGCGGGTCTCTGTTGGGCGTTTGCGGTGATTGGCACGAACATTAGCGCCAACAGCGTCTCTTTCAGCAACGATTTGGCGCTATGGTTTCCAAAGTACATCAACAATAGGCGTGGAGCGTATATATGCGCTGTGTTTGGTGTATGTGCCGTGCCTTGGTACATCCAGTATAGGTAAGTTGTGTGCATTGTCCCAAGATCAAGTTTCTCTACTGACTTTGGATCCGCGTCGCAGCGCCAAATCCTTCTCCTCCTTCCTGGGCGGTTACTCTCTCTTCCTCGGCGCCATCGCGGGCATTATCATCACTGACTTTTGGATCTGCCGCAAGCGCACAATGGCAGTCTCGTCTCTATTTGATCCGCGAGGCATACACTACTACACCTTTGGCGTCAACCCTAGAGCGGTCATCGCCTTCATCTTCGCTATTGTACCAAACATCCCCGGTCTTGCGGCTGCTTGTGGCGCTAAAGGAGTTCCTAAGGGCGCAATCTATCTGTACAGTTTGAGTTGGCTCGTCAGCATACTCGTAGCGAGTTTTACGTATTGGGTGGGTTGGAAAATCAAGCCGTTCCCTGTGGACGACAGTCGGGAGCAGCTGTACGTTGACGGATATCCCACGGTGGAAGATTCCATCGGGTCAGAAAAAGGATTGGAAGGGAAAGACCAAGACGTGAAGATGGGATGAGGAAAACCTCGGATGCTCCTACCAGGCCCCTTTGCTAGGAAACAGTTTGTTATTATTCAATGTTATTGAAGCCAGATCTTTTTAGACTGGAGGTCAAGCACCATCTCTGGTGGATTATCCTCAATGCTACAAGCCCCGATTCGAAGCTGCCTCGGCTGCTGCGGGTGTCAATCCGATGAGTTTGCCAAGCCCAGCCACGAAGACGGCGTCAAGTCTCAACAGACTCAAGTTCAATAAGTCGCAGCTTCTCGACTTGATCCGCAATAAGCCCCTCCATTGAATCAAAAGGGCAAGTGCGTCTTCAGCTTCCGATGGTGTCGGAGAGAGCGCGAAAAGCAAGACAATAAAGTTGCTCGCAATGGCGAAGTTGACGCGGGAATCTGCCCATCGTCAGCTGTTCAGCTAAAGTTTCCGGAGAGAGCATATGTATCGTGTGGAGAGCGAGACTTACATGAATGCCAGAAAGCCTCGAGATGGTGAGCCTCTAGTTTCGCGAGAAAGTCATGCATCTCTCGCGCAATAGTCATGGCGCCAGTGCGCAACGCCGTGCGGGCTTCAGTTGGAACTTCGATGCTTTTAGTTCGGAGTAGTGCCTTGAACACAGCAATCTTGGCAGTGATGTAAGCGAGCTTCAGACTACCGTTGCCGTCTAGACCGCACTCTGGCAAGGATGCCGAGGGTTGTTCTCCCACGTCGGGTCGGTTTTGCAGCCACTCTGCAAGCTCGATTCTCAAAGGCCGGGCAACTTCGAATGTTGCCTCGAGGGACTTGGAGAGAGCTCTAGTGGCTTTGATGGAACTGCGCCAGTCAGTCAGTACAAGTACCGAAGCATAGATGCTGTATCTTTTAACCAACTCACAACATGTTCTGCTGAATCTTAGACACGATCTCGGTCAGTGACGTCAAGTGCAGAAAGTGCCTGCACACCAAAGGCCCTTCATCCTCACAGCCAGGAACATCACCAAAGTCATCCGGGCCCAAAGGTGACACATCCCAATCGCACTCCTGAATATGCGAGCTCCTCCCAAAGTTGAGACTCAACCACCTGTCCTGCACATAAGCTGCCCAAGCAAGCCGCCTCCGCAACCTCTTCTCCCAGCTTGGAATCGCCCAGTCGGACGGGTCCAGATTGAGCCCTAGGCACTGCGCAAGCGCCACGGTGTCAGCAAGCATGGTCCACTTGAACGGTGTGTCGGCGACATGCTTGTTCGTTGGCCGCCGCTGGATCATGAGGAGCATCGTTTGTACGGTGGCGAGGGATGGGGTGTGGAACTCGGAGAGGGCGGCCATCCAGGCGAGTTTGAAGAGGTGGTCTGCCGAGGGGAGAGTGTCTACATCTACGCAGAGGATGTCGTCGAAGACGCAGAAGGGGAGGGCGTGGCCGTAGATTGCGGCGAGGAGACAAGTTGGCATTGATGAGGGGCTGCCGTTGAGGTTTTGAATTGTGTATTCTTTAGATACGACTGGAAAGTATGGCTGGACGTATTTCCAGAACCTGCCTTTGGTCAGATCGAAATTCCTTCTCAATCAAGGCACGTAAGAGTGAGTATGAGGGGGTCTGGTCAACGTCTTACAGTGTGATCAGTCGTTGACCAACAGTCTCAGAAACCATGTTCGAGACCTCGCATCTGAGGTCGGTCTCAGTAGCTCCAAGGCCACCAGGTTGAGCTTTACTCGCTTGCGAGTTTCGCTGCAACATGAACTGAATAGGAACCCCATCATCAGGGCCCATATTCCTGATGCGCAGTTGCTGGAACGTACACTCGTCTCTCTCATCGAAGTGATACAAATTGAGCAGATACGGATCCGATTCACCACTGAGACCAATCACCTGAGCATTGTGACCGGGCTCTGCATCTAGCGATGAAGGAATGAACACGTTCTCTCGGCGTGGAACATCTGGTGAAGACGTCGTGGGTGGTGATACCGGGCTCACAGACTCCGTCTGTCCTCTCACGAAGATCGAATCGACAATGGGCGAAAGTTCCGCAGACGGGAACCTACCATCTGCCCCAGAGGCAGCTCGATCGATGTCCTGTCGAGGAGGGCTCCTGACTCCATCACTGGAGCCGCTTTGCCGCCGCTCAGATAGCCGTCTCCTCTTGTTTGGGCCCCCAACAAAGGTGCACTCTTTGCCTAATCGTCGGCATAATTCACATGGCGGTGTGTCCTCGTGCACCAAGCAAGCGGCGCGCTTATAACGGCAAAAGTCGCAAGGGTGACTGTTCCTACTACTCTTTTTGGTCTGGCCGTTTACGTTGATCTCCATGGTGTGGACTTAAAGATGGAAAGCATGTTAAGAAACTTGATGTCGTTGCGGACTTCGTTCCCCGCGTCCCCCAGGATTCCATGTTGGTTGAGACTCTGAGTTGATCTGCGAACTATCGGACTCTGATAACGGAGCGTTGGCCGATTGGATCATGAGCAAAACAACCCTGCATTCGATAGCAACAAGCTCCATGGTTACTGGTGCATGACTTCGGCTGATACTTGTTCCATTTAAGCTCAAGTTGTTATTCCCGCGGCCAACTCTAGATCCAATCCTGTCCCCTCGCCTTTCGTCCGTCACCAGAGCTCTTGTACACGCCTCTCTTGGCTGTGGCACCGCCCATTCTAACTAATCCGACTAGATGATGCACCCCGGCCAACACGCCATCAACAACCTGCACCCCGTCTCCGACAGCCGCCTCCACGGCTCCCTTGAGCGGAGTCATACCCGCACATCCCAAAAGCAGCACATCGGCCCCCTTTTCCTCCACGAGCCGCTTCCCGACGGCCGCCATGATCCCCATAACCTCATTCTGGCTCTTCTCGTGCAGGTCCAACACACCCAGCTTACACGACACTACGCCGGCGCAGGACATTGAGAAGCCGTAGTGATGAATACTATCCTCGTGCAACACCTTTGACCGCTCACTCACAGCGATGAGACCGAACCGTCCGCCCAGCGTACGCGCCGCGAAGAGCGAGGCCTCCATGATCCCGATGACGGGCTGGCGGGGGAGTTCCTCGCGAAGCATGCGGATGAGAGCATGATCAGAGTAACACGCCACCAAGACGGCGTCGTGCGTCGCCGCAAGGGGCAGGACGGCGCGGGCCGCAGCCGCGGCGGACATTACGTTGTCGAAGCTGCCCTCGATGGCTGAGGGCGCCGGTCTGGGCGCTGTGAAGCCTGTGACCAGGACGTCTGGGGGTAATTGGCTCTCGACCATTGCGACGCAGGCGTCGGTCATGGCGCGGGTGCTGTTTGGGTTGATGAGGAGGATGCGGATCTTCTTTTCAGTCTTTCGGGGTGTGATGCCATTGCTTGCTGCTCTATCGTTATTCTGCTCGGTGGAAGATGTGAGCTTGGGGGGCTCCACGACGCCGGTCTGTTCTGTGATACGGCCGTAATGCTCCACGCGACGATGCCTGGCAAAGTCAAATGTGCGTTCTTTACCCGGCCGGCACTCGTCCAGGTTGATTTCCGCATAGACAACCTCATCCTCGGTCGTAGATGCCTCAGCGATGACCTCGCCCTCCGGTCCTGTGATGCAGCTTCCGCCAATGAGGTCGTACTTCCCATCGTCGAGACCACACCTCGCTGCACTGATACTGAAGCAGGCATTCGTGTAACTATGAGCCTGCATCACCAACTTGTGATGGAAGACGGCCTTGTTCCGCGCCTCGTCCGGATCCATGCTGGCGCTAGTTCCCCAGAGATGCGGCGCGAAGCCGGCTGTGTTGTAGCCACAGAGCACGACCTCGACGCCCTGCAGACCCAGGACGCGCCAGCTCTCGGCCCATCTCCTGTCGTTGCAGATCATCATGCCGAAGATGGGGTCCCCGCGCTCCGGTGCTGCCTCCGGCTCCGTCAAATCGGGTACCCGGAACGCATTCCACCCGAGGTCGCCGGGCTTGAAGTAGCGCTTTTCCAGCTGGTTGGTGGCATCTGGATCTGCAAAGGGCTCAAAGTCGCCCGGGAGATGGATCTTGCGGTATCTCGAGAGGATAGAGCCGCTCTTTGCGTGGTAGTAGATGCATGAGTTGAAGGTTTCGCCATTGTCGGCTTTTTCGGCAAAGCCGACCGAGATGTCGACGCCGAGCTGGTTGGCCTTATCAAAGAACGGCTTTGTCTGCGGCTGCGTCGCTACATCGCCGTGCTCGAAGAAAGAGTCAAGTTCCGAGGGGTCGTTGATCAAATGCCGGGGGAAGAAGGTTGTGAAGGCGGCTTCAGGGAAGAGAACTAGCTGTGCTCCCTTTGCGGCTGCGGCTTCAAGAAGTGATATCATGCGGTTCAATGTTTTGGGCCGGGGGTCATTGTAATGTGTTGCGCCCATCTGGGCCGCAGCCACGCGAAGCTTTCGTGATGGCATTGCTGCTGAAATTCTGATTTTCTTGTGCAGTCGTCGACTCGCTCTGTTTTCAACACCTCTCTCTTACGCAATTGCATTAACTTCAGCCCAAACTTATTCTTTTCATCACGAGAAGTTGCTGAGCTCTTCTCCGACCCCTTCCAGCTCAGTGGTACTGGGTCTACCCCTCATGCAGTGAGACCAGCGCGTAATATCGTCCGTTCTATTCCCTGCAGCTCCCAGCTCCAGTGGTGGGCGATAAGCAGCGATAGGGCGTCGGTTAGTTTGCCGCGCCTGCCTATCTTTGTGTCATAGAGGCCTATCTCTTCTACGCAGGAGCAGCGTTATCAAATCTACGGCCGGTGTAGATGTCGTCAATGACTCTGTAGATACTCTATATCGTGTCGAGGGAAACTCGAGAATGCTAAGTGCTCCGAGCCAAATTCACGAAAGCCTTAGGCGCAGAATATTGTTAGTACAGCGCTGTGAATTTGAACAACAAGATGGAGGTCGATCTCATCATTGAGAATGCCACAGTGGTGAGTGCATGAGTCCATGTCGTTATGGGGCCAGGAAACCCTCAAGCGTACAGACAACTGACACAACAACACATAGGTCACGGCATCTGATGTCCACGCACGGCAAGATATTGTGGTCCGCGACGGCAAAATCCTAGCCGTAGGCCAGAACCTCAAATCTCTTTTTTCAGCCAAGACAGTGATTGATGCTCAACATGGCTTCGTCATGCCGGGCGGCGTGGATTCCCATGTACACCTTGACCAGGTAAAGAGGTTTCCCACTCGAATCTCCAACAGAAACCCCCTTGTCTAACACAGCATCAGGACAACTCTCCAACAGGAGACAACTTTGAGACCGGCACTCGATCAGCAATTGCGGGTGGCACCACAACTATCATCGCATTCGCTACCCAGGAACGCACCCACCAGTCTCTTCACCCAGTCGTAGAGGACTACCACTCACGCTCCAGGGGAAAGTCATACTGCGACTACGGCATCCACATCATCCTCACAAACCCAACCCCAACTATCCTCCGCGATGAGCTTCCATTCTTTGTTAGCGAGGGCATAACCTCTGTGAAGCTCTACATGACCTACGAACCCCTGCAACTGAAAGACGGCGAAATCTTAGACGTCATGATGGCCACCAGGAACCTGGGCATGACAACCATGGTCCACGCCGAAAACAGCGACATGATAACCTGGATCACGGCCCGGCTTGCAGAGCAGAAACTCACGGCGCCATACTACCACGCCATCAGCCGGCCCAATATCGCTGAGGATGAGGCGACGTACCGCATCATCGCCCTCGCCGAGCTCTCTGATATCCCCATCCTCATCGTCCACATGTCTTCCAAGACCTCCACCGCGCACGTCAGGAGTGCGCAGACGCGGCTTCTGCCCATTCACGCAGAGACGTGCCCCCATTACCTCTATCTCACAGCCGACGCCCTGAAGCCGTCTCATCCGGCTACTGATGGCTTCTCCGGCGCCAAGCACATTTGCAGTCCGCCGCTACGTGAGGACCGCATGGACTTGGATGCCATGTGGGCCGGTATCGCCAACGGGACATTTACGACGTTCAGTTCGGACCACGCGCCGAGTAAATACGACCATCCTGAAGGCAAGAAGGCGGGCCTGGGCAAGGAAGATGGTTCCATGCGGTATGACCAGGTCCCGAATGGGCTTCCCGGTATTGAGACGCGAATGCCCTTGCTGTTTGAGGGCGGTGTGCTGTCGGGTAGAGTGACGCCGCAAAAGTTTGTTGAGGTCACGGCGACGAACCCCGCAAAGCTCTATGGGTTGGGAGAGACCAAGGGTGCGATCGCCGCCGGGTATGATGCTGACTTTGTCGTTTGGTACCCTACGGCTGAGCAGGTTACTGCCAACGGCGGGACGGGCTCTGCAAAGATAGAGCCGTTCGTCTTGGAGAATTCGATGTTACATCATGATATCGACTACTCTCCTTTCGAGGGGATGAAGTTTCACAACTGGCCGCGCTTCACCATCCTGCGAGGCAAGGTGATTTGGGACCGCGATGGCAGCGGTATCGTTAGCGATATGGGATACGGGAACTTCTTGCGACGCGGTAAGAGCACGTTGAGCAAGCCGAGGAATCAGTGGGTGAATGAGTTTCAGCCATTGCCGATGAAATGAGCGATGGCGGATCACATACCAGTTTCTCTGCGTATTACCTGAGTTATCTCACCAAATAGTCACATAAACCTGACCTCCGGTTCCGTATGGCGTCTAAAAATGGTCGTAATACTCAGTATGGATAGAAGCGTTGGCTGCTCCAATATCGCTTCGGCAAAGGGAGTTTGATTGACAAGGAGTATACGTCTTAGCCGCTGAGTAGATGAATCCAGACTCCAGAGCTATCTAGATTGATGGAACTCGCATATGCCCATGATGAGACGAAATCGCCAGACACGGGGGTTTCTTCTTTCAATTTACCTTAATGGGCGTAAGTTCACACGGGTACCTTTTGTGACTCGTCCTAAACTTGACGTCCGTTCTAGGGCAGTAGGGCGACGTTTGGAGCTTCTCTGGTGTGAGTCCATCTCCTGCACAAAAGCATAAACGGGAGCTGGCTAGTTGCCTGCACAAAAGAACATTCTTCCTGGACCCCGGTGGGATGTTTGGCGGAGCCACAATGCTGTCTTGTCAGCCAACGCATTCTTGTCCAACGAGCCACCGGAACCGATTCCGGGGCTCCGGGGTATCCGGTCCGATGAGACCTGCAGAAGATCCTTGAACATGCATCTAGGACTTCGTTCTGACGCAAGTTCGTTACCGATCGCACCAAAGCTTTCAGATGATTCTGTCTGGCCCGCTGCCATTGTGTGAGGTCGCTCCCGACAGTACCTACCTTACTAGTCGTGTAGATTTCGCGCCTTTGAAGATGATTGCCATCACAGAATACATCCATCACCATTCTCTTGGTGCACACATCTTACTACTTACTTTAGACATGAACTGTGCCGCTTGATTCAACCGAAAGGCTTCCTGGTGAATCGGCTGATCAGCTCCGAGAGACTGCACTGATTTCAAACCTCTGCCCAGAAAGTCTTCACGCGTGAGTGTGCGTGCCGAAACCAGACATTCGGGAAGAGAATAAGGGCAAAAGATCTCGGTAAGTGTGCTCGATATTAACCCCCACCAACCGCGGCAGCAAGACTGATCGGGAAGGAGAACTGATATTTATGCACAATCTGCAGCTGTGCCGCACACTAAGACGCAGCCGGCGAGACATTGGAACCAACGGCCAGCACAACATGGCACCAACATTTCATAACTCGCCAAGCTGGGGGGGTTCTGATTCTACAAAACACCCCGCGGACCCGGGTACGACGCAAAAAGCGGACGAATTTCTGATCTGATTGGCGTTCTTGCCATCTGCGTGTCTGGTCCGATTGCTACCGAGCAGCAACCCCAACTCACCGTCATGGCCGACTCGACTTCAAAACCTACGCCGCCGCCAGGATCACCTGCGGCACAATCTCCGAAGTCAACCAGGTCTCCCCCAAAAACTAGGACTCCGTCGGACGCAGCTTGGCTGTCCCCCGCTGGAGCCACTGACCTGGAGGCTGATATCGCAATTGATGATGGCGAATCGGTGTGTAACACTGATAGTTCTTGCTCACCACGCGTCTACTGACACCTACTGCCGTAAGGACAACGCGTCTACCATTGACGATAGAATGTAATGCCCCAAGACGCCTAGGTCCAATTTGGCACCATTATTTGATAGTGCAAATGGTCTAATTTTGTAGCTCTTCGTACACCGCATCTTTGTCCTCGTCCGTCGTTGACTACCCCACCGAGCATGGTCGTCGTTACCACTCATTCCGATCCGGATGTATGGCAATGCCAATGTTGTGCCACTTGTGAATTTGACTGACTGTTCTCTTCAGCTTACATCCTTCCCAACGATGAAGTAAGGCATCTAAAATGATGTGATGGCTCTTGTATAGTGCGACTAATTGTTGTGACCTCCAGAGCGAAATGGATCGACTGGACCTTTGCCACGCCTTGTTGACGAAGACAATCGGAAACAAACTGTTCTTGGCTCCGATAGATGAGAAAAGATTGAATCGAATCCTTGATGTCGGCACAGGAACGGGCATCTGTACTTCAACACCAAAACTTTCGGTCGCTTCAAAGGGGACTGGCTAACAACCTCAGGGGCCATTGAGATGGGTGATAAGTACCCCAATGCGGAGGTATGCATCCTTTCCACATTACCAGCTATACAGTCATGCACTTATTGAATTTGCTGACAAGAGAGTAGATTCTCGGAAACGATCTCAGCGCCATCCAGCCAGCTTGGTAAATCTCATCGAGATATAAGACTCGCAACATACTAAATTCAAGTAAAGGATACCGCCAAATGTCAAATTCGAGATTGATGACGTTGAAAGCGAGTGGATTGGAGAGAAGTACGACTTCATTTTCAGTCGTTATATGTGCGGGTCCATCGCGGACTGGCCAAAGTATGTGAAGCGCGTCTATGAGTAAACCACCAATTCACCCTGGACCTCTTGAGCATGATCCATCCTGATAATTGGGCAGTAACTTAAACCCGGGCGGGTGGGCCGAGTTCCAAGACTGGAGTTTCATGATCTACTCCGACGACGGTACGATCGAAGGTACCGAGCTTCTGCGGTGGGTCGACCTTTTCATGGACGCCTGCAAAGTCTTTGGCCGAGACGGGCAAATCGGACTCAAGCTGGAAGGTATCGTGCGTGAGAACACCAGTTTCGTCAACATTCACCACCAGCCGTACAAGATTCCAGCGGGACCATGGGCAAAGGATCCTCATCTCAAGGATATTGGAATGCTGGAGTTGATTCAGCTGTTGGACGGTCTTGAAGGCTTCTCCCTTCGCCTTCTTTGCGGAGCTCTTGGGTGGACGAAGGAGGAGGTCCTTGTCTTGCTGGCCGGCGTACGGAAGGACTTGAAGAACCCCAATATTCATGCGTGGCTGTACTAGTAAGTTTGATACTCGATGAGACCTGAGAGGAGATAATCTCGATGCTAACTGCTTCAAAGTAACGTGGTCTACGGCCAGAAGCCAGAAAATGAGGATGAGTGATGGCAACATAGAGTTCTAATTCTCGAAAATGCAATTGACGTGTTTAGGGCCTTGAGACTTGGAGTTTAGAAGAAGAAGAAGGATCGAGTTTGATGTGCTAGCTCCAGGAATGGACTGACAAGTGCCTATGAAGCAGGCATCCTCCTCTCCTGAAGCGAATCAGAGTATCGATCTTGTGTACTCACCCTTGATCGTCTTTATTATTAAGCCCCCTTGATATTGATTCGAATGATTCTAGGTATCACATCAAAACACCATAGACTACATGGGAGGTGTCTACATCAATGGGGGATACATATGGGGCGCCGACCGAGATGTGTTTGGCTCGAAACCAAATGACGAAGGTCTTGTGTTCTGGCGATGTGAAGTATACAAGCGCCCCGAGAAGGAGTTCGTTGCGGCTGTTACCTTTAACATCGAGTCCGATGACGGTTAGTCTTTTTAGGTTCCTGAACTCGTATTCCACCGAGCTTACATTCGAGCCAGACGCTGTCTCAGATTGGTTGCGACTCGATGACAAGCGACGTCCTCGATTACTTGACCCCGCCAATGTCGATTGGATAAAGTACGAGCTCAATCGATGCCAGGAAGAATGTGGACATGTTAATGTAGACGTGGCTTTCGTTCCAACAAGACTGATCGACGTGGGGAGCACCGACGTAGCCATCCCACGCCTGGTCACCTCGGAAACTCTGCACAAAGCAAATGAGGGGAAGCTCAACGGAGTTGAGTATGTGACGCTTAGTTACTGCTGGGGTTCCAGAGGAGATGCAGCTGAACAGCTGAAAACAACCAGAGAGAACTTGTCAGAACACCTTGAGGGTATACCACTCGACTTTATGAGTCCAGTTGTGAGAGACACCGCTATCACCTGCAGAGCTCTCAGTCTACGATATTGTCGCAAAAACGACGCCGTTAATTACGGGCAGCAATTAACGCCATATATACCCTACGACAGATATCTCTGGGCAGATGCGCTCTGCATCATTCAAGGAGACATAGAAGACTGGAACACGGAAAGCTTGACCATGGGCCGTGTTTACTGCTCTACTCTGACCATTTGTCCGTTGGCGTCTACGTCTTGTCTGCAGGGGTACCTTGGTGAACGGCCACCAGTTCTTAACGTGCCATTTCAGTCGAAACAACGCGAGACTATTCACGGGACCTACACGTTCTATCCATCTTCGGATGACCGGAAGCCGATTTGGAACTCATCGACATTAATGAACGACTTGAAGCAGTCAGTATGAGAAACCAGGGGCTGGACGTTTCAGGAGAACATGCTGTCAACAAGATTGCTCTTTATCGGGCCTGGAATGTGGCACTTTGCTTGCGAGAATGGTTCCACGTCTGAAAATTCATACGTGACCCTCGGATCGGTCATTCACGGGTAGTTGAGACCACTCGTCAATATAGCACGAGAACCGAAGCCAGCTGATCCTATCGAAGCATCCCGTAGGGTACGCAACGCTTACGCCCGATGGGAAGAGATTCTGGAGATTCAGACGAGGTCGTGGAGCTACAGAGATGACCTCCTGACTAGCATAGCAGGATTGGCCGAAGAGTGTGCCAAGATTACGGAAGACACATACCTTGCTGGTCCATGGATGAACGACCTACAGCACGGGCTTGTTTGGGAAACTTTGAACCCAGATGTTGGAACCCTTGAGGCAACACTCCAGCAGAAGAGGAATCAAAAGCCTTACGTGGGCCCGTCGTGGAGTTGGGTATCTCAACTACGGCCGTTCGAGGTTCTACCATGTCGGCGCTACAATGTGGACAATCCAAGGCCACCGGAGGAACTTCCAAGCAACCAGAAGATCATGTCGTTATCAGAAACACTGCCAGCCCATGTTCGAGCCGAGTTCACAGTCACGAAGCATCACATGGACTTTCAATGGAGCAGTCCGTTCGGCAGACTCAACCCCGATTCATATCTTCGAATAAGCGCCTCATTGTCCGATCTCCCGTCGGTTGTGATCATCGAACCTCGACGCAAGGGAAACCCCCCGATTGGATACTTTTCCAATGGGAGTGGTCTCTGCATGTTTGACTGGTCCGTGGAAATCACTACAGTTTAGCAACCCGATCAGATGAAGCTCTTGTTGACTTTCAGTTATTGTTTTAAGACAAATAATCGGGGTAAACTGCGATACCTATCCAGTCTGCGAGACGGACCGGGGATGTCTTTCCCTTTTCCAGAGGGCGAAACGGTCTTTGATGATGAAGATTGGCAAAGGCCAGAGCATTGTTCGTTCTGCCAAGATAGTGAGGCTCCAAAGACTATTTGGGGGCTCGTCGTTCATCCGGCGGATCGCCTGGAAGGCTATTACCGGGTTGGAATATTTCTCATATTTTCTGAAAGCGCCCATGCGAATCTCTTTGCGGTCAGAGAAAAGCAGGACGTAGTGCTAGGTTAGATTCCCCTTAAGGTTGAGAACACTATAAGCAAATGCATTTTTCTACCTACATTAAATCCACCTCAGGAGGAAAGGCCTCCATTCACGATGAACTAATCGCATTCTACAACCCCATGGGAATAAGTTCGCTTGCCGAGTCTGACACACGGACGCATAAAACCCTTCTATCCTATCCGCAGTCCCGCAGACTTGACACTCGAGTGAGGGACAAATGACCGGGCCAAACAAATATAAATTCCTTTTTTCGACACTGCTACCTTACGTACATAATAGTACATGTAATACGCAGAGAACACTAAGGGTAACTGAAATTGTAGCCATTGAGTGGGAACAATGATCGGAGCAGCCGTAGTAATCGCAGTTGTTGCAACGGTTACATCGATAGAAAGATGTTGTGAGGACTTGTCAAAGGGTGGATTTTCTGGTCACACACTTGGCACTCTCACTCCCTGTTCATCGATATCACAGATAGTTCAGCTGGCAGAATTGCGAGTATTTTGGTGATGGTATGTCACAACTCATAAACAAAGTCCAAATCGCCTCTTACTGACTCGCGGCAACGGGTCGACGCTTGCTCATGCGACTCATCGGCTGATAATCAGCCAACCAACGCTGTGGTACGCGCGTAGTGTCGCCTATTCGCTGCGAAATACTCGCTCCCTCGGGTCCCCCATCGTTTTCATCATTTCCCCATTCGAGCAAAGCCCCGGCTTTATGGTTGTTTTCTATTGAAAATGGCAGCCCGGACCTGGTTCCCCGGCCACATAGGAACCACAACCCAGCCGGTATTAATAGTGTGGCAACGTCTTTTCAGCCTCACGGCAGTCCGTGTGTCACGACCGGACCGTGGCCGAAAATGACTGAAAAGCTGGAGGCGAGAACACATGTTAATGCGCTCTTGAGTTAATTGGTTCGGTCGCATTGAATGAGGGTTTTCCGATGTCGCACTTGAGGTGGTTTTTTGTCACGAGTTATGGCACGCAGCAATGGGCATATGAAGTGTGGTAAAAGTGGCTTGTAATATTAACCCAAATAGAATCGAGCAAGGAAAGGTGCTATATAGGAACAAATGAGAGAATCACGTGATAACGCACATGATGGGCTGATTACAGAGTGCTGATGCTATTCCTATTTCGTGACATTTTTCAATAGGTGGCGCTCGGATCGCGAGATCGACGTGGACATCCCCTGGCTGGCGACTGGGCGCTTGGGAAAGATGACATGTCAAAGTGTTCACCCCTGAACCTTTGGGATGGCAGATGGAATGCGGACTGGACCCCGACTTGTCTGATTTCTGACCGGGGAATACCCGGACCACGTCGAGATGTGATCAAGCATTGGGATTTTCATTCATCCTCCACCATTGCTACGAATACTTTATGTTACGTGCTTCTCGCCCAGCATGCTACTTGGGGGCCGTTTGGCATTGCATGCTTTTCTCGCCTATCGTGTTCACGACTCATGATCATAACGCCATAGTTCATCCCGGAAAAAAACTGCAATGAAGCCTCAGCCTTAGGCGTACGTCTTCACCATCTTCAGCAGAGCCTCTTCAACCTCCTTCGGGCTGGTGGCGTTCAAGTAGTGGCCACCGCCCTCAACCATCGTCACTGTCGCCTCCGGGGCAGAAGTGAAAAGCTTGATCTGCTCGCCGGGGATGTTGACACCGAAGACAGGGTCGGCGGTTCCCTAGTTCTTCGTTAGCTATTCGTCCGAAGGTAACCAGTCATTCGGCCACATTGTCACATACCTGGAGCCAGTAGACGGGGCACTTGACATCTCTCAATCTCAGAAGCAGACCATCTCTCGACAGAAGGTTACCCAAGGCCATCTTGAGCTTCTTGCGGCCCTCGTCGCCCTTGTAGACGGACTTGAGGGTTTTCGTCCAGAACTCAAGGGTCTCGGGCGGGACGGTGCCAGAGAAGCCCAAGCTGCCAACCATACCGCACCAGATGTCGTCAACGACGAAGTCCGGCGTCGGGGTGGCACTGGACCAGCCGTCGTAGAAGGCCAGAAGCTGGGCCTTGGGGTCCCAGCAGCCCTTGACACGCGAGTCGGCTGACTCGTAGTCCATGGAGGTGCCCAAGGGCAGGAGACCCAGAATCTAGATTCGATGGAGTTCAGCATAGTCCAGAAAAGAAATCCCAGGAAAATAACGATCCTCTTTTTTTTTCAAAAGGATCGCGATCCCAGGGAAACAAAGTGACAGTGCAACGGGGCCATTGAATGTCACGTGGCATCGTAACGTACCCTCTCAGGGGCCAAAATGGCCATACGGGTGACCATCCATCCACCTTGACTCGTGCCAAGAGCAAAAGCCTTTTGGACGTTGAGCTTGTCCATGACCTGCAGGGCCATGATGGCAGTGTCCCAGTAGGTGAAGTGCTCGACGGGACAGCTGGTGGAGCCGTGACCGAGCGGCTCGATGGCCAGCAGGTTGACGGCGTCCGTCAGCGTCTTGCTGTTGAACTGGTCGTTGTAGAGGGAGACGGTTGTGCACATGGAGTTGATGAGCACGACGGTGGGCTTGGCGGGGTCGACCTTGTCCCCGGACAGGCGGTAGCCGGCCGTGATGCCGCCGAGGTGGGGGACTTGAAGAGTGATTGTGGCTGCCATGATGTGATTTGTGTGTGTAGTCTATGCCCTGTTGCTCTGCTGTCTGCGAGTGTATAACAAGCTGCTTTGAGTTTGGTTCGGTTCCGGGAGGTAAGAAAAAGGTGGCTTGGACAAAAGTTAGATCTAGTAGTAGGTTTGAAAGAGATGCAGATTTCTACATGTACTAAGCAACTCCTGAGGGGTTCTGGATATCCTACCCCTCGTGAGTCGTGGCGCCAGTTGCGGGTTACATTGGGTAAACTTCAGAGGCGGCGGTGTATCTCAAACGGCCCACTCCGCCGAGAAGCCTCGGGAGCCCAACTGAACGTAATATCTGTTGCAGTAGACCACGGGCTGGTTTTCCCAAACGAGTTGCCTCACGGTGAGGCCTGTACCTGTTTCGGTGAGGTGGAGATGGCAGAAAAAACGGTCGTGGACGACTCCGGTCTGATAAGTCACCAAGTCTTCATTATTCGCCGGTCCTGGTCCCTTGGAGGGGACGTTCGTCGGTATCCGACAACATCCTTCCTTTGACAAGTGGAACAGACTCCAGAGAGGAGCTTGTTGTGATCAGCGAGCACGCGTTGGTTTTGGATGGTCTTCCAGGAATATCCTTTCGTCACTAGTGCTATCGCCGAAGCACAGACTTCGGGAACAGGGACAGGACATGACTCGGGGTCTACTTTTTGAGGGGCGAAATGAGCAACCAGCTTTAGTTTGGCGGTGGCCACGTTCTCCCCAGCTAGCGTCCTCGCTGGCGCTATTGTGACGGACGACCGAAGAACCCGAGAACGACTCTACCTGAAGTGCCATTTTTACTCGGTCATCCTACCGTGAGAAAGGGGGTTCACTCGTCGGCAGCGGGGCCGTCCCTCAAAGGCGTTGCGGTTACGGTGGTGAGAGGTTCATCTCATACCATTTTCGGGTTCGTGGCGTCAGGGTTGCTGAAGGCGCCGTCGTTTTGGAAGAGACAGGACTGTTGAAAGTCAAAAGTCAATTCCCTTTCCCGCCCGTCTAAGAGAAACGAACTGTCGGGAGGGACGGGAATATCCTTCCTCTAGTGTTTCTTCTACCCGTTTGGTATCTTACAGACATAAGTCCAGGCGGGTGGGAGGCAGAAAATGTCTGTGAGCAAAGTGGACGGGGACGGGTTGACCAGACTTTAAACGCACAACATGTCTTTCTCTGATGCGATGGATTCGGTAATTCTTCAGGGGAAATTCTTCAACCGGCCGGGGCCGATCGTTTGTCGCGAGGCATTCCTTCGGTCCCCACCTGCCGCCCCCAATCCCACACGCCATGCATTCTTCTCCGACGCATGCAGCTGCCGAGGCTTCGGTTACGGGGAAGCGAGCCCTTGTTGGCAAGTCTGATGTTCCTGGCTCAGTGGCTTTCACAAATGCTCCAAGCTTCAAGACAAAGCCGGCCAAAACCCGGATGCGGTATTCGATGTGTAACAGCAACCACATAATCAACGGCCCAGCCGTCATAAATCTCCCGACAACATGAGCCCCGGGCCGACAAGGGGACGTCGGCGCTGGGCATCGACAGCAAAAGTCTTAGTGCCAGTGGTCCTGAGGCTTGAAGAGCCGAGGGGTGCTAGCCGATACCTATTCGAGGCACCTCTAAGTCGGATCCCAGCACCGGGCGAAGCAATCCGGGATGATCCCCATCCAGCCATGTCGTTTTGCCCCAGGGCATCGCATAATTCAGTGGAGAACAACGGCGAAATCATAAACGTCGTTCGACCTGCAGAGGCCTGTCATCCTTTGGCCGCTAGCAACCTCGGTCCACAAAGCGTGGAAAAACACTCACTTATTGTGGACTTTTCTTCCTTCCTCACTTGGGAGACAAGGAGATCAACATTGCGGCGAGCAATTGCAGGAACTGGAGTACGAAATAACCCAGGAACGTGCATGTGTAGACAAGTGAGAGACTAGGGCCTTGCCTGACATCCCTCGTGGCATCGAAGAGTTTACCTCTTTTGTGAACCTTGCAAGTCTATCAGATATCCTTTCCTGTCAGTCCACTCACTTATTCTCCTCTCCTGTGGAAGATCGAGTTCCCTTTTCGGTTGTATATCTCGTTTGACATAGAGGCGGTCTTCTTCTTGGCCGCCGTTTTAGGAATGAAGCAATGGCGGCCGAACGGAGAGTTCCATCAAACCCTCGCATAGTGTTCACCACCCTCGCATGTGCTTAACCAAAAACATACGTTCTTTCCTCCCCAGTTTTCTTACCTTTCCGTCATTCCCACGTTGTCCAGGGGCTCGTTTCTCGACAGGCTTCACGTTGTTTTCAGGGTTCAGGGCTATAGGACGGCACTTTCTTGCAAAAGGATTCTGCCCATTCTTCTAGTCGGTGCCTGGGCAGAATAAAGTAATCCAGTTGCCCTGCTTCCCTTTATGGAGTCCTTCTGCGAAGCGAAACCTTTCGGACTGACGAGAGATTGATGAATGCGTGTTGACCCGGCCCCTTCCTTGACCGTTGACGAGACCTCCCTTCTTTCTTTTGTTCGAAGCTATCAGGCTGGGTCCTCCCACCCCCATTTCCCGAGAAATTGGTTCTCTCTCCCCCGCGGCATCTTGAGGATTATTCAACACATCGCCGCTGTGAGGTGAGAGGCACTTCACGTACGAAAAGATGTCGACCGACTCGGGTCCGTCACCGTTGCCCGGGCTTCCTGGATACGACCCTCAAAACATTCAGCCATGGACTGTCGAAGTTGTGGTTTCGGTGACGGTCCTCGCCGTACTCGCCGTTATTCTCCGCCTCATCAGTCGTCAAACGAAGGGTCAGAAGCTGTGGTGGGATGATTACTTGATTGTCTGGTCGATGGTGCGTTCTTCATCAATGCCAAGTCTCTGATCGGAGACATCAACTTTGGGCATAGTTAAAGCTGACTCTGTTGTAGTTATGGAACCTCATCGTCGTTGGCTTCATCTTCGCGATGCACTCGGTGGGGATGGGCCTCCACGCAGACAAGGTCGGCGTCGACAACATCGTGTTGATGGCCAAGTACCTCGTCGTAGCAGAGGTTCTCTATGCCTGGAACCTGGGCTGGACCAAGCTTAGTTTGATGTTGATGTACTACCGCATTTTCCATATCCCATTCTTCAAGAAGATGACGTGGTTCGTCATCTCCTTTGTCTTCGCCTGGGTCATCTGCATCACTTTCCTCTTCATCTTCATCTGCGTACCTGTCGAGAAGCTTTGGTATCCCGACATCCCGGGCAGATGCATCAACCAAGTCGCGACCTGGATTGCCAACGCAGCCTCGACTATTTTCACCGATCTTCTCATCTTGCTGCTGCCTCTCCCTCAGGTATGGAAGCTGCAGCTGCAAAAGGCTGAAAAGATTGCCCTGACCTTCGCCTTTGGCCTCGGTTTCTTGTAAGTGCCTTCTTCCGAGAGGAACATATGTGTTCAGTCTTGCTCACCAGTATCATAGCGTCGTCTTCACCTCAGCATACCGAACGAGCGTCCTCTTCACCTACAGCGGGACCGACCCAAGTTACACTCTCGCCCCGACTGTCGGCTGGACCGCCATCGAAATGTCCGCCGGGATCGTCTCCGCCTGCCTACCAACCATCCGTCCCGCTATGCAGCGTATCGTTCGAGCCTGCGGTTTCAAGGGCAGCATGGGCGGCATGTTCCGCAGCACGACCGCGCTGGGCTTCGGCTCCAGCAGGAACAAGTCCAACTTCAGCAACGGCATGTCCTCGCAGGACCCCCACACGAACAACGGCTCCCAGATCGCTCGCAACCTCTCGACGACCAAGCATGGAGCTGGGGAAGATGCCTTTTATCGGTTGCCTGACGACAACGGTTCTGAGGGTACCAGTCGCCAGCCTACGCCTCCTTTGGCAGATTCAAAGCTCAGGCCAGATACCACTGGATTTGGATACTCCGTCTCGAGTTATCCTGTCAAGGACAAGGACGACAAGAGCGATGATGAGATTCCCCTTCACGCCATCCGCGTGCAAAGGGACTTCAAGCATACGACAGAATGAAGCTAAGGGAGGATCGGGTGTATGAGGCGCTATATACAAGGCATTTTGTGTCGGAATGATGATAGGATTCTCGGCGACTACAAGACCCAGTAGTCGCCTTTACCGAACTCTTAATTTGGGTGTACGAGTTGGTGTCGATGGTCAACAGTTATGCGAAGGCGTTGAAAAGGAGTCAAGGAAAACCAAACCAAAAACCAGCTGCTATACCATGGCAATGAAGACCATACGGAATAACGCTGCGTCAGGAACGTAGCGTGACGGCAATCCGCCAATCCTGTGGTGGCAAGGGCCGTCAATTGAGTCAGAATATAATTTAAACAATGAAACATTCATGTCTACATGTACCTTTCCTAGAGTGAGCATCGATGTTTCGCCCAGTTCCTTTGAATTGCCCACACGCAAGCAAGTCACTCGAATCAAATCCAAAGCTTTTGAAATGATATATCTGCCACGTAAATTTGGAAGTTCGTGTTCTAATGAGTTTGTGGCTATGTGATTCTCAAACAAAAGAAGTGAAAGCCAAGAAATACTCCACAGGCAGCAATCCACCATATCACGAGCAAGATCCCGCTCATCTCCAGGCCGACGTAGTACTTATTCGAGTACCTCGTCACATAGCCCGTTCCCCAAGCCCACGTAGAAATCAGCACCGCCAGTCCAGGTCTGCTCTTCCTCGGATTCATCCTGAACGTAGAACCAATGGCTAGTCTTATGAGGGGATAGAGGCCCCAGGCGATGAAGCATGCAAGCTCTAGATGAAACCGAACCACGCTGAGACTCTCTCCGACATTTTCGATGAGTGACAAAGACCTGGGCGATGTGAAAGGGAGTAGAACTTCCCATAGAGCCTGTTTGTGAAGCATTTCGCCCCGTAAGAGCTTGGTATATGCAATGCCGACAGCCACGACATGTGCCGCTCTCGCGTGGAGATACTCGGCACATCCCAGAATCCAAACTAAGTAGACGACAAGAGCGGAAGTCATCCGCTTCTCGGCGGCTCTTAGCCGAATCTGATCACCTTTCTCCATACTTCCGCTTGCAGTTGAACCTTTTGTCTCAACCTTGGAATAACCCTTCATTGTATCCAGTTCCTCAGCAGCGCGAACCAAGACGCGCTCCAAAACGATAGTTCCAACTACATCCCCGAGAAGCTTCCACGCCCCTTTCGGCGTGAACAACCTCCCGAAGAAACCAACCTCAACCTCCTCGCTAAGAAAAAGTGCCGGACTGCCAATGGCAAGTTTCAGTGTCGAAATGGGACCCCCGAACGCACCCACGCCAAGCGCGGGTGCGAGCATCCTCCTGACGTGGTTCACCAGTACAGCAAATACCACGACCGCAAAACTGCGCCCGTATCCACCAACAAGTAGTGCTTCAACTGCTGGTGCAAGGCCTGATTGCCGCACTGGCGAAAAGAGACACGTGACCTGAGATTGATCGCTTAAGCAAGGCCGTACGAGGTGATAGAGCTGGGCCAGCGCGCTGTACGACGCGGTCGGGATGAGGGCGAATGGGTTGTCGGATAGTGACCCATCTTTAGCCGTGGAGCTCCTGTTCCGGGTAGCAGTTGCAGAGACTCGGTCGTTCGGTGACTTGATATGCGTAGACGCTGATGGTGACGGGTCGGGGCGAAGTTGGTCTGGCCTCTTCGGCAGTGGCTGTTGAGACATTGTGGTACCGGGCATCGTGGCCTGAACAGCACTTCCGCGCTGGGGGTCTTGTCAATGAGAGTGAAGGTCCTTCATTCGATCGCTGTTACAAGACCAGAGACTGAGTGAAGTTAGTTGAGCTCGCCAAAGTGAAAGGTCGATGCAGTGGTTGGGCGGTAAGAGGCTGAAAGTAAGGAGCAGAAAGCCACGGCACAAATGAGTTTGCTTTTTCCTGCTTACTCACTCAACGCCAAAGAAGATTAGCTCACTGAGGAACGAGTTCATTGGTCGACTCAGTCTCCAGCAGCTGAAGTAAAACATAAATCAAGTAATCTCGCAGGCCCATACTGCAATCCTCTCTTCTGTCCATCGCTCAAATCATCTGAAAGACCTCCCGAAAGCCGAGCGGGCTGCGGCGTTCCCTCGCGGCGCCAACCCCCCGCGGGACCCCATAAATGCCGCGCTGGAGTAGCGGAACCGGGGCGAAATGCGCTCAACACGCCGGAGGCAAAAGCGAATCCGAACCCGGTACCGATCGACCTGGGCTAAACGCGTTCTTTAAACGCGTTTACAGAAGATGAAGTCTACAGGTGAACTCACAAGCTGTTTCACATACTAAACGGCAGCGCCTATGCCAATTCTCATCAGGCCGTGATCTCTGAAAGTCGTACACTTGAGGGGGTGTCGGCAATTGTTTGTCCCTCTGTGCAACGATCAAGATAGGTCCTGCTGCATGCTAGTTGCATCAAACCACAGCTCAAATATGCTGAATGTCATCAATTTCCTCTAAATTTATGAACATTACGGGTTCCCAACAGCTTTCACGACTAGCATTCTCGACATTACCGTCATAGCAAGTTATCTGGTATACTTTGAATGCGGCAAAATGAACCTTCGTTACATCTCACCGATTCCCCAGGTCTTCGTCCAATGTCTCGCGTCTGAAGGATCATGCATTTTGTGGCGTACACGTGATGAGACTAATCCCTTCCCCTCACCCATTCAGCTTATCTCACCATTGACATCAGAGCTGAATCTCATTCTTACTCACGTTTCGTATGAAACCTCACAACAACATCGTGAGCACCCTCTCACTCCACCGCAACAATGGGCCCCATATTCACCGGGCTCATCGCTCTACCGCTCCTCTGGATTACGTCTCAATTATGGAACCTTTACACAAACTACAGAGCAGCTCTTACCGTAGGCCTACCGATAATAATATGCCCTTATGACCCAGAAAATGCAAGTTCTCCTCCCATCCTCACCAACACATCTCGACTGACACACTTGAAGCTCATCTACGTCGTCGCCTCTGTCCCCCTCCGCCCTCTCTTCAAACGCCTCCTCCCCGCAACCTTCTTCGCCACCGTAGAACTCACCATCGTGGGCTGGGAGTTCCGCGACAAGTCCGCCGTCCACGATCGCATCGGCCCGGCTTTCATGCTCGTCACCACGGGCCTCAACCAGCTCATCTGCGCCGACCCGACCATGGCGCACGCCATCTTGAACGGCCGTCGGGAGTTTGTCCAGCCGGATATCGTGTGCAAGGTCATGGGGTTCTTGGGTTCTAACATCTTGACTGTGAGTTCAGTGTATTTCACAGATTTCAGTCCCAGTTTTAAGCCTCTATGGATGGGCTTTGACGGACGAACAAGACCTAGTGATGCTGCGCTTATCTCCCATCACCGAAGTTCACTTCACCGAAAGTGAGAGAAGGTCTGTAAGCTGACTGTTGGATTCACAGGTGGAAAAGGAAAATACTCGAGTATCGTGGGTAGCAACGATCACCGACTGTAGTGGTGATATTGCTTGTTCTTGTTGTTCTTCTGTGGAAGTCTAACCAGGTGCCAGCGGCGGCAGGAAGTCTGGGGTATACCACCCTCGTGTGGCTGAGCCACACGGACCACCGTGGCTGGAACGGACCGCGGCAGCAACCTCCTGCTGCCTAATGTAGGCCTATTCCAACACTGACAATCATAGTCCAACGGCGAGTCCTGGTCCCGCCAAAGACGCATCGTTGCCCCCGTCCTAAACGAACGCATCAGCCCAGAAGTGTACAGAGCAACAGCCAAACAAGCAGAATCCCTCGTCCACCACATCCTGTTCCCTCCATCTTCATCCCCTTCTTCCTCCCCCACAACCACCGCCTCAACAGCAACAACATCAACCACAATCCAAGGCCTTCGCACAATCGCAATAAACGTCCTCACAAAAATAGCCTACGGCGACAACAAACCCTTCGCAATCACCCTTCTCCCACGCGATCTCTCTGCATCCATGACCTACGTCGACGCAATCTCTCTCTGCACCGAACTCCTCGACCTCGCTGCCTTCATCCCGATCCGTATCTTGCGTCTACCCCTCATGTCCAATGTCGTGCAGACGCTGGGGGCTGCGTTACATAGATTACCTGGGCTCACGGTGGACATGCTGGATAGTGAGAGGCGGCGATTGGCTGAGGTATCCTCTTCATCTTTGGGTGGTTCATCAGACGAGTCATCAATGACGGCGATGGTAGGAAAGACGGATACGATCATGAGTATGCTTGTACGCCTTTCAGATCAGGAAAAGAGCCGCACCGACACTTCGGAAAAGAACCCCCCCGCAAAGAGCACCACCAGCAACAGCAATCCCAAATCATACCTCACAGAGGAAGAGATCGCTGGTAACCTCTTCATCTTCACCGCTGCGGGCTTCGACACGACCGCAAACACTCTAGCATACGCCGTCACCCTCCTCGCAGCGTACCCAGAGTGGCAAGCCTGGATCCAGGCCGAGCTCGATACCGTTCTCGGGCCTCCGAGAGCATCACCATTCTCCTCGTCGGAAGAGGAAGAGCGAGAACTGCCGGACTACAGCGTCGTCTTCCCGAAATTGACGCGGTGTCTTGCTGTCATGGTGAGTCTTTCCACTATCTCTACCCACATCGTCACCCACTCTACCCGGCTCCCTTGGGCCCTATCCATGAGCCTCCTTTTTCACAACCCATAACGTGAATGATAAGCGAGTGAGACAGACAAGCGAGTGAGACACAAAACTGCGCCGATGAGATAAACTGGCTTCCATATCAACATCAACAGCATCGATTCAATTCAAACTACTCATAATCCTCATCTTCAGACATCTCTTCAATAAACTGGCACGTTCGTGAATTGTGTCCCGGGTGACCACAAACGCCACACCGTCGCTGACCTGTCTCGGCCCTCAGTTTGCGACCACTAGTACGACGCATTTCCTCCTGAACCTGCGCAGTCACATCTTTCTGTGACTGTATATCTGCTGCGTCAGCTACAGTAAGACTTCCTCCATGTTGTAGGCGTGTTTTCTTAGTTCTCCGTCGTCGACTGAGTTGGTTATTCTCGTCTCTAAGAATCTGTATCTCAGATCTAAGTAAGGCTACTTGGTGCATGATGCCTCTTGTACCTTTAGAAAGTCGTTCAACAGCCTCGCAAATAGAGGTTGGGGAGCTGCTTTGGTGACGAGTGATCCGACTCTTAATAAAGTTGGATTGAGAGCTTGCCTCTACTGGGTTGTTTGGTGTCCTTGAAACCCAAGGCGGAGGTGTCTGTGGTAGTGATGCTGGAGGCGTTGGAGTGTGTAGCCGGATATCCAGCTTTGATAGGACGCTTTCTGCACTCAGAGGAACAAGCCCAGCTCCTCTAAAACCCCCTTGGATGTTTTTTTCAGTCATCGCTTGACTAAATGCGCTGCGATATGCAGGAAAGAAGTCCTCCTTTGAGATGTGGGTTACGCCCCGCCGCATCTTATCCTCAATTTGTTGCCCATACGCCGTCTTTAGCGGACCAAAGCACCCAACGTCAAGGGGCTGGAGTAGATGAGACGAATGAGGCGGCATACAAAGTGTAACGATCTTGTTTGCCTTGCAATATAGCTCAAAGTCTGTTGAGTGGTGACTTTCGTGCCCGTCGACGACGAGGAGGCGATATTGGCCTCTCAAACGTGGTTTCGTATGACGATCATAGTGCTGGATCCAATCTAGGCCTCTTTCATTTGTTGTCCATCCGTTTTCTGACGTCGCAATGACCCAGTCGTCCGGGAAACTTGACTCTGTATACCAGGTTGAGAGGTGATATTGGCCTGCAACGATGATGTACGGCGGGACGTTATAGCCTTGCGAGTTGATGGCTTGAATCACTGTAACCCATTCTCGATTACCAGGCTGCGCCATTTTTGTGTTTGAACGCCTTTCAGTACTTGTGACAACCATGCCAGATGCAATCTGGCCCATCATAAAGCCAGTCTTATTAAAGTTGTAGATATCAAACTCATCGATACCATACTTCGCGATTGTGTTCTTCACAAGAGCGAACCAGCCGCGAATAGCCTCTGCATCCTCGTATTGGGCCCTCTTGTAGTCGTACCTCCGAAAAAACCGCGTCCGTAATTGTGGTTGTCGTTTGACGAAGTTTAAGGCCCAGCGCTTCCCAACCGGAGGCGCGTCGCGATTAGCAAGCAGTCGATTAGCCATTTCTTCCATACCACGGATCCGGGGAGGAAATGATCGGGCATCTAGATCGAGAATGTGATCAACTAACGTCTGCTCTTCTAGCAAAGTAAGATTCCTCGAGTTCGGTATCCTGTCGCTTCGAGATGTAGAGCCCTTCAATCGTCGACTCAATGTTGCATGGCTGACCGAGTAGATCGTAGCTGCAGCCCGTGCACTAAGCTCTGGATTGATTCTGATAGCTTGAAGGGCCAGCTGTATGCCTGACTCATTACTTCTGGATGCCATGATGTGTTGTGGAAGAAACGTCTCCATTTGTGTTGAAGCATCATCGGCGCAGTTTTGTGTCTCACTCGCTTGTCTGTCTCACTCGCTTATCATTCACGTTATATCCTTGTAGAAGAATATCTTTAGAAAGCAAATACTGACACACTCCTCCAAGTTCGAAACCCTCCGCCTCTTCCCGCCCTTGACCCATCTAATGCGCTCAAACACAACAACCCAAACCCTCCCCAGCCAAATCTCAACATCAGCTTCAATACCATCATCATCGCCCTCCACAACCCACCCCTCAACCTACACAATCCCCCCTTGCACAGTCTACATCAACACAGTAGCCCTCCACACCTCCCCCAAAACCTGGGGCTCCGACGCCCTAGCCTTCAAACCAACGCGATGGCTTACACCTCAGACATCACCATCATCATCACCACCGCAACCTCACATCCAACCTCCCCGCGGCGCATTCCTCCCCTGGTCCTCAGGCCCCAGCACCTGTCCAGGCCAGAAAATGGCCCAAGTCGAATTCGTCACCGTCATCGCGACGCTCTTTCATGAATGTACCGTCGAGTCCGTCCTTGAAGACGATAGTAGTAGCCGTGAACCAGCAACCGAGAACGCGACCAAGGCTAGACAGGGACTTTTAGACTTGATGCAGGATAGTCAGCCTAGGTTGACGTTGCAGATGAATCGTCCCAAGGATGTGCGGCTACGGTGGACGAGACGGTAAAGGAGGCTAGGTAAGGGGTACATATCGACAAAGGCCACAGGATACTACTAGGTGCACATAAGTTCATGAAAAGAATATTCCAAGTTCTATTTTGATGAATGGATGAATACCCTGAAGCACGATCTTTCACAGACACAAGTGCTTTGCCATGCTTTTTCGCTTGCAGCTATTCAACACCTTCCCACCCGTTCTGCCGCCGGGCTTCAAACACCCCGGCTGGTTTCCAATTCAAATCCCAGATCATTGCTTGCTTGAGTCGTCCCCATCGTACAGCCCATCATTAGCATCCTGCCTGGTAGAGGCATATGAGGCAAAGGTATTACAACAAGCCCATCGATGGGGCCAAATATGTTACATCGGGCCAGATTTTCGCGACTCGAAGATCTCCTGGACCGCCGACTCTCTTCTCGTCTCCACCAGCTTCTGCCGGCGATTGGCTTGATGACTGCCAGATTCCTCAGCCAGCACGATTCCGTAGACTGCTCGCTCGACCAAAGCCCGGTAACCACTTTCGCTTGTGTAAGGGCGCGCCGCCACTCGCACAGTTGCTCGCGGGTGTAGTTTCTGCAGAGGCAGGCGTTCCGTTCGCATTCGGTGTATTCGGAGTGTGGATTGTCATAGGTGTTGTCGGGGCTGCAGGGCTGCGATCATGCACAGGCGCACCCTCGTCAAAGCTGCCAGAGCGAGCAGGGCGGGGATTACGCAAGATGGGAGGTGGCGTTGCGCTGGTCCTGTCCTCCTCACCGGAATGGTTTCGCTGCACCCATGAGGGGACGCCCATGGGGGCAGCTTGCGTCGGAGTTGGTGCCGGTGGCTCGGCTGCCGGTACCTGTTGAACCGGACTCGGAGCGGTGCTACCTCCGATAGATCGTCTGAAGAAGTTCAACCGGTGTCCACGGGTTGCGGCAGTCGAAGAAGGGGGATAATGGCTGTCCTTGGCGCGAGCACCAGTCTTTGAATCATGCTGCGGGCTATTAGCCACCGCCTCTGCCAGCTGGATCATTTGCGCATCGACACTGTTGCGCCTGGATCCGCTGCGAGAAGGTGACTTGCGAAGCTTGCCGTTAATGGGCATGTTCTTCGATGAAGTCTGGCCTGTCTTTGCACCCAAGCTCGACCTTCTATTCGGAGGGGGCAGAGGCTGGGCCCCATCCTGGAAGAGAACGTCCTCGGCTGGATTGTGGTGCGGTGGCGGGAGGCCGGGGACCTCAAGTGCGCCGCCAGATGAGCCGAACATGCCGGCCGTGTTCCATCCCCCACCAGAAGGAGGAAAGCTGAAAAGATCTGGAGACTCACTCCGCTGTTGTGCAATGTACTTTGGATCCTTCCCTTGTTGTAGCCAAATGTCGAGGCTAGAGTCGAGGGAGTGCATCGAATCTCCATCAGAGTCCCATTCCATTTCCCTGTGGTTCGATATCGTCGTTTCATCTGCCGACCTGGGGCGAGGGATCAAAGGCGGTCGAGAGTCGAAGTAGTGGGCACTGGCTGGCTCTTCGTGTCCAGCAAATGCAGAGGATGGGGGATGCTGGAATACCGGTGCACCTCCACCGTGCTCCCCCTCATCATCCTTGGACGTACCCCTTGACACTGAACGGTAGCTATGTTGATCCGACACAGCTCGTTGCTTCGAGAGCGTGTCATTCGACGTCTTGAATCTTCGAAGCGTTGATGTGGAGATGGTGTCAGGTGTCGGGGGCAGGCCTTCGCCAGGCCGTGAAGCTGGCGCATCTGTGGTCACTTTCCGCGGTGCTTCACGCTTCGCATCCTTAACCTGCTTTTGCGACTGCCCTCTTCCTGCCATCGGAGAGGAGTCTTGGGCGGGCAGACTATCTAGGCAGGTATGATCGAGCCTCGCCAGCTTCTGGAGGGGCGAGGTGTGGTCGATGATGTCGTGGAGCGACTGAAATTGGCCTGGACCAGGAGCCCGACCGGTTGAACTGGACCTGCTCGGGCGACTGGATCGTGTTGACATGGTGGTCGGTGGTCTCTGTATTCTAGACTGGTCACTTCCGTATGAGGCCTTTCGAGGCGGCCCGGAGTGAGGCAAAGCACCATCCATAGAGCGTGGCTCGTCTGCATCGGCCACAATCGTTCGATCCTGGTCTTCTTTCTCACCATACACACTTACAAATGAGCTTTCACTGAGGACGCTAAGGCTCGGGCTTGTCATGCCGTTACCACGACGCGGATCCGTCTCATCCACTCCCTCCGTGTTGAGCCTTGGCAGGCTGAGTAGGCTACCGCGCGAGCTGAGATAGACTTTTCGTAGGTTCTCGGTGTTTTCGGTGTAGTCCGATAGGAAACTGGGCATGCGGTTGAGCGTCTTAGCATCATCTTCAAGTCGTGCCAGGTCCGCTACTCTAGGCTTGGGCGTGGGACTTCTGAGGCGAGACTCGAGGTCGTCGAGGGGTGAAAAGCCGGCTGCGTCGACCATTCGGACCATTTCTCGCTCCTTCAATAGCGTCTCAACCTGGGCCTCAAGAGTCACTATCATCTGGACCGCCTCCTGCACAGCCTTGTCTCGCTTCTCCAACTCGTCGAGTAGTTTGTCGTTCACATCGTCTATCTGTGCTTTCTCGGACTCGAGAGCATCGACTCGCTCTTCGAGCGCATTTTGTCGTTCGCGGCGGTGGAAGAGCTCGAGCTTAAGGTCAAAGTTTTGCTTGTGCAATGTGGAAACAGTCTGTTGAGGCAGCTATCAGAAACCGCATTTACACGGACATGTGGTAATCCAGGGTTACTTACTGCCTCCATTTCTTTGGCGCCCATGCCTTTGCTTTTTGCAGATTCTCCATTGCCTCCGCTTGATCTTGGCCGACGTCCATCAACGGACTCGCCTTTCACGGGAGAGCTCTGTGCATGTCGTGCTGGTAATTCTACGGAGGCGCTCATGTCTTGTGTTGACCGTACCGCGGCCAACCTATCAGCTTCCTCCCTTCTCCTCTGGAGTTTGTCCTGGAGATATGTAGACGCGGCGCTCTGCCTTCCAGAGTCGGAGACTCGGTCTCTTGACACAGCAGACCCAGGCCGGGAGGTCACCATCGACGGGGCACAGGAGCTGTGGTGGAACTTATGGGCGGGATGGGAACTGGGAGGTCGCGGCGAGGTGACGAACTGTGAGGTCGAACTATTTGCGCTGCGAGGTGTACGTCGGGTTGCACTGGTACTTGTACTTGATCTCGAAGATGGACGAGGGTAGACTGGAGAGGGGAGTGACCTCTCGCGGTCGCGCGATTGTGTCCGCGCAAGACTGTCCATCGTGTCAAAGGAAAAGAAACTACGGCGTCCTTTCCTTGATCCGATTGCACAAGGGCAATCGCCTGTATGCAAGTCGAACTAGAAATTCGTGTTATCAGACGGCTCTTTGGCCCAAAGGATCACGCCGGCAGTCGGATTGGAGTGGTAAGTGACCGAAGTGGGCGACAGCAAGGCGTCGTGAATCAGGATGATGCCTGTTCGAGGTGCAGAAGCGCGAATGGCAGTTGCGTCAAGCTAACGCAGCTGAAGGGGGGTGAGCACGGGAAGGGCAATCGACGTCCTTGGTGATTGAATAATAAGGAGAGGAATCCCTGGACACGGCGCGACAGCCAGAGGAGAATCGAAGTGGTAGCAAACTCGTCGAGTCGTGGCTGTGGGTGCGCTTTGAAGGTATAAGAGAGCTGCTATTGCGAGAGAACAGGCCGGAACCTGGTTTCTGCAGCGTTGGGCCTACGCGACTGCTGATGGCGGCATGTGGTGGAAGTGCCGTAGGATTCTTTTTTTTTTTCTCCTGGTCCGTAGTAATTATTGAGAGGAAACCCGAGGGGAGAACCGATGGGCTGTCTAGACAGGAGGATTGCGTTACGTCGGATGGCTCGCCATGAACCGATGGAAACGTGGAAAGGCAGGGCAAGCGGGCGAACTCTCGAGTCGGGTCTTTTCTCTCCCACAACGTCGGATCGGCAGTTGGGTCCAGCGTTGGAGGTTGGGCCGTGTCGCAGACGCTGTGCCGCCGCAGTACGAACTACGGATGTCTGTCGCGATGGCGCAGGAATGTCTCAATTGACGAGGGGCAGAGATGCTGGAATGTCTCGACTGCGTGGTGCTTGGTGGGACAAACGGAGGGTCCTGGTCGCAAGAACCCAGACAAGCTGACGATAGAGGCAGGGAACGCAGGGCAAAGAAATACTGGGTATCTGGAACTGAGCTGAAATAGTGAATGTCGATGGTGATGATGATGTTGATGATTGTTAGCAGCAAGATGGGATGGCGTCTTCTGCCGATTGCCACCGTTAATGTCGTGTTCGCGAGCAATGCTGGAGTTGCGATGGACAACAATGTTGGCGTCGTCTAAGAAACGACAGGCGACCTGGTCAATAATGGTGGAAAGTAGCTAGAGGACCTCGCTCCGAAAAGAGACCCTTGAGTTCCGGGGAGCAGATAGCGACCGATCGACAGGGCTATCTCGGGGGGATTCTGTTGGCCAATTGAAGCCTAGCGATGCGAAGACGGCGACGGGGTTCGTCTCCTGGTTGAGATGATGGATGATAATGGTGGTAGTGGTGTTGACCCGCGCGCAGAGAATTTGGCGATGGCAGTTCGTGGGAGAGGAAATGGAGAATGGCGAGGATGACGGAGCAGGTAGCACATTTCTTTCTGTGTCCTCTCGAATGATCGGCCGCGAGTCGGAAGGAGAAAGAGACACACACGGCTGGCGGCGCAAAGGAAACCTTGGGTGACGGGAATACGCACGCAGGAGAAGGAACTTGGAAGGGCGTCTGATGCAACGGAACAAAAGTGACGAGGGTAGCTGCAGGGGGCTTAAGGGTGTGGAACTGTGTGGATGCGACCAACTGCAGGCACGCCTCGCGCGGGGAGGCCAGAAAGCAGCAAAGGCAGCAATTCCCAAGGTTGAATTATTCGCCAATTGGCAGCAAAGCGAGTGACAAGATGCGGCAGGCTGCAGACCCTTGCAGGTGAAGAGTGGGATGAGGTGGAATGTGATGGATCAGACGCGATGGTTGGACGGAGGTGGGACATGCGCAGCAGAGGAAAAGGCCAATAGGTGCAGGGATCGCGGTGGGGGAAAGTCGGGCGAGGGCCGTTGGAGGACGAGGTGACGCAAGTTGAGTGTTGTTGATGTACAGAGTATTCGTAAGTGTTGGTGGTGAAGTTGGTTGAAACTTGGAGGCAGCGAGAAAGAAATGGAAATCTCAGGCGTGGTGAGATGGCTGGATTACTAGGACTGTATGAGAGTGAGAGTGAGTCTGGTCTCAGGATGAAGGTGAGATATGAGTGAGTGACAATGAGGTGAGGTCGCAGGTGAGAGGACCTCAACTGAACAAGTGCAAGTGCAGGTGAGAGAAGATGCGCCTCTCCCACGGACCAACGCTGCAAAAGAAAGACATCAGACCATCATATCAGACCAGTCGAGCAGAGAAAAGACGAGCAAAAACTAGTGAAATAGGCACAGATGCCCGCCGAAGACAAACAATATTCTTGCTTTTTCCCATCCACCAACGCGTCTTTCTGATCTCCCGAACCAACCCAAGTCTGAGTGTCCGAGAACACTCATTCGAATCAACCAGCCAAGCGGTTGCGCCCCACTCTTATCACTTGGTGCCTGACTGTCCCTCCTTGCTCTCTTCTTCGGCTCTGGTCGGATCTTCACCAAACCTTGAGAATTGGCGCGCCCGCGCAAACTCCCAGACTGGCCAGGTCAGGAACAGGAATAGCATCGGACAGGGGAGATTGCCTGGCGCAGAGGTCGCCGTTATTAGTGCCGACGGCCGGCACCCGTCAGTCGCTAGTCTCTCATCTAGCGGCACGTTGCGTGAGAAACTACTCACAAAGTGTGTTAGCTCAGAAAGTAAAAGGTATGAGAAGCACGTTCGCCATTGATCGACATCTCCAGCAGATTCTGTCAGTCGAGCTCCAGGTTCCAAGGAGCTGTTTGGGCAGCAATGAAGTCATGAGACGGATATGTGTATGTGGCGATGGTCTGTCTTGCTGCTGCTTGCTCTCATCCCATCCTCATCCAATGTTTATCTGACCATCCAAGTATTTGGCAAGTTGCTCAGCTGTCAGATCCTTCGGTCCCTCAGGTCGGTCATCGCTATGACCTCTGCTCACACATTGTCAATCTTGCATTCCTTTACGATGAAGATGCGGATGCGCAATGTGGAAATGCCGACCAACATGAGAGCTTGAAGCTCGGGCATTGTTCTTCTGGATTTCTTTTTCCTCATTTTTCCTTCTCAATGGCGCCGGCGCTAACAGCCGCTACTGCTTGCGTAAGTCAGCACTTGTGGATTGTGTGTGTGATTATGTAATGAGCCCTGGTCATTGGATTTGTGCACGCGTCATGCAGGGGTACGTGCCTCTGGTGGGTTGGTCCCATGCACGCCGTCCAATTACTCCGAGCTGCCATCCCTGCTGCTTCTTCTCCCTCCCTGCATCTTCCTCCTTCACACCCAATAAGAGACGATTCCAACGTGATGGAAGCAAGGTCTTCCCCAGTTCCCCGGCTGCAGGCTGACTCTGCCGTCCAAGTGTATCTTCAAGGGGCGCGCCATATCACACTCACTTGCAAAAGGGGCAACGAGAGGGACCGATTGGAGAAAGACACACAGGCAAGAAGATGTCGTTGTGGTGTCTCTCCATTGCTCCAACAGCAGGCCTTGCTCACAAGAAGGAGGTTGGTGTTAGAGACAACAGCTGACAGTCCCTGGCAGATACCGAGGCAATGTCGTACGAAAGACGGATAGGTATCCGGCCGCCGACTGCTACGTCCGTATCGAGTCTCGTTTCTCATCAAGAAGTAGAAGAAGACCCGACGGCGATTCCAGGGTCTTGGTCGCAGTCGCTCCCCTTACTATCACCGTCAAAGCGCAACAAGTCTTGCGGCTGCCCACCGATGAACACAACGGGAGGTCACATTGGTACCTGATATTGACAGCTCCCTCATCTCGTACAAGGCCGATTGGGTAGCGCCACGACGCCGCGGCGTGAACCGCTCCATCTGCGCCCATTTCGATGCGACTGCTTCCTTCGTTTAGAACCGTCGGCTTTCGACTCTGCGCCGTCTGCTTCTGCCGCGTCCAAGTCTGCAGTAGCTCCTCTGTCCGAACTTCTCGTACGAATACACGTTGTCGCCAGGCTCATCAAACCATTCCCGACCATCCTGACGAACGTCAGCTTTCACGGGCTCCGATTAGTCTCTTTTCGTGCGACCATCGTCCACAAGTGTGCATTGAGTTGAGACTCCGCGTTATTCCGTACACATTTCACTCACAGCGAGACAATCCAACTCCAACCCCATCTCGCCACCAACGTAGCCCAATCTGCGACCTCTACGGATATCCCCGCCAAACTACGCATCCTGCCCCGGCCGGTTCCACGCATCTAACAAACGCCTCCGGCCACCGTCACCGAGGCCCAAGGCCCCCGCTCACACCAACGCACCCAAAACACCAAAATAGCGGTCCCGGAATCTGGTTAACGGTCCGCTGGCCCCACCAGCCTCTGCCCAAGGCTGTGCGCGCGCGCCTGGCCCGGTTGCCGTCTCTTGCCCTCGGTCTTGAACTCTTGATGGTCTGCCATCTTCCTTCTGCTCTATCGGGACCGTTCTGTCCAGTGTCCACATCATGCAAGCCCGATCGATGGGAGGAACCAGTAGATTGAGTTCTCCCTTCCATGTTACTTCATGACTCGAAGTTCCTTGTGTGACACGCAACACAGGAAACGAACCGGTGCAGCCGTTGCTTGAACTCAAACTGCGAACCGGCGTCTGGAGTGCGGCCCGCGATGTGACAGAGGACGCGCCCGCCGCGCCCCGTTGCGCATGTCCGACCCAGAGCCGGCGTGTACGCTTGCGCAGCGGCCGATGAAACCTTAGGCGGTGAGCTCAGTGGTCTACAAGTCCGCAGATCAGTCCCTCCAGAGTGATGTCTTCCACGTTCTCCTACTGCCGGTGTCACCCGGTTAGATTGGCTGTGTCATCATGTCTTCAATCACAGTCACAACGCCAACTCTCCACGGGGAGGTGAAAGTTTCCCTGAATCCGGGCTGGAAATCACTCAATGTGAAGCACTGCAACCAACAGAAGATTCAATATCTCTGTTGCTACCAATCCCGACGGCTCCCTGATTACAAGGGTACACGGCAAACACGAACGCGACGCCAGATGCCCCTCCAGTCTTGCGGCTTAATGTGTGTGCTTCAGAGGTAGTACCGTCAGTCAATTCAGACGTCCAACATTAACGTTGCAAATAGAGAATGTCGTGCTTCCTATCTCATGTGGCCGTGTGGCTATCTAGACCGTGTGGGGCTATCTCTGTGCTCAATGCGGCGTAAACTCCAGAGACTCGGGGTTCACCCACTTGTCTCCACCTTCTGGGCTGCAAACACTTAACCACCAGCCAAGGATACTGTCACTCCTAGCGACAGGATAGCGACAGGATAATCTGCCGCTCAACACAGCAGCTTTGAAATCTACGACCAATGCTACTACCACCGTTATTACTACTACCAATGCTATTGTTTCTAGCCCGTTGTCTCGGTATGTCATTCAAGAGCTCTGCCCTGGCAAAGGAGCTTTCGAGACAGTATCAAAGAGAGTGGGAGCTCAAGTCATTCATAGCACGTTTGGGGAAACATATTGAGGGCCTGGATAAGTTTCTAGTCGCCTTCGACATCATCTGCATAGTTTGTGCCAAACTCTCGCTCAAAGCCACTATTATGGGAACAGATAACAAAAAAGAGTTCACCACCGGTGTGGCTACATCTCTTGGTGCTCATGCTGGGAAATTTCTGGTGCTCACGCTGGGATTCGAACTCGGAAACTCTCGTATGCGCTGAGCCTGTCGTCGAGTAGGCTGATTGGTGTAGAATTTAATTGTTGACCATTAACCACTCCACCATCCCGCCAGTTTGACCTGACCAACCGACCTAGGAAGGCGCCTGCTGTGCTGGTGACAGGAATGGAATTGAGGGGGGCCATATGGGCTTCTTATGTATTCCCTTGGGTGTGTATTCAATCGAGTATTCAGGGCGGATCATCCCACCTCCAACGTAACTCCATTCTTCATAAGCTTGCTGGAACAGTCAAAGCATGGCATGAGACGCGTATGATGAAAGCTATTTGAAACCTACATCGGCGATCAAGTTTGGTATTATCTAAACGAAAGGAAGAACGATGTGGCTTGCCTGGCTACCTCCCAGATGTAGGATATGCTTACCCTTATTCAAGGTATGATTCTTCCCGAAATTACTCACGGCAAAGCTCTGCCCGCTGACAACAACCCGCAGGCTCTCTCCTGCCTCATACTCGACCCTAAGCGCCCAGATCCCAATGTCTAGCCTGACCACCTCGCCCGGTGGGATCTTCTCCTCCTTGGCCCGGTGAGACGCCCGGAGGATACCAACGGGTCCCTTGTACAGCACAACTTCCGTCTCTTGTTCTCGTGCGAACTCCTCAAACGAGTTCACTGGGATAACCTTCCAGGGATTATTGAGGTTCTTCATCTGCTTGCCGTTCGAGTCAAGCTTCTGGATCATGACGTACACGTCCATGTCGTCGTGGTCTGGACAGGACATGTACAGCACGGCTTTGGGCAGGCCCATGATGCGGGTGGTTTCGGTGAAGGTATGAGTGAAGCTGACGTTCCCGCTAGACTCGGAGTCGTAGCTGACCGACGCCATCTCCTGTGGCGCAGCATCAGGAATGAGCGTCTCCTCTGTGCTGAGGAAGAGCTGCTTATACTGCGTCCGCGCCGGCGGGAAGTCCTCCTCGACGATATTCTCAGTCGCCTGTGGAATCTTCTGACCAAACCGCAGCAAGGACATCCTCACCTTGGGCGTTTTATCCCAGCCGTTGTCGACGCCCTTGAGATACCGGTCAAAAAAAACGCGAATAGCGCATCCTTGGCTTGCGAGTTCCCCCAGAGGTCAAACCACTCCTGTTGTTGTTGTTGTTCTATTTAACGCCATGGCGGCAGACCTCCCGGAGGGTATGTGGCGTGAAGGGCGCAGGCTCTAGCTATATACTATATAGTACACGCCGTATCCTGACGTCCTCCAAATCTTGCTCGTGAGCTACTATGTGTTCTATCCATTCCTAGTTCCCACTGGTGCCCTAGTTCCGTTATAACCATCTGGTTTCTTAATAGAGGTAGTTTGTCGTTTAGAGGATAGGTTATGACCTATCTCCTAGTACCGCGGGCAGATCTTCTGGAAGAAGTCTGTCACGTAGAGGAAGGCCTGGAAGCCTTCAGAGTCAGTGATTAGCCCCTTGAAGTAGCGGTCGAGGGACCCTATAGGTCCTACGGGCTCCTGGCGGCTGTAAGGGTAGAGGGTGGGCCACTGTTGCCTCCTCAGTAGGGTCTTTCGGCAGTAGACTAGATGGTCTGCCTCCTTAACCCATCCACAGGAGCAGGTGAGTAGTGCTTCTGTGTGGTTAAAGCGTTGGTGATATTGTTTAAAGTCCCCGTGGCCTGACCGTGCCGCGAGGAGCACCACTCCTGCCACGGATGCCATCTCAACCACTTCTCGCTCGACTGCACCTCCAACCAACCCCGTATCGCACCCATCCCATGCATCGTGTTCGTCCACGTTCCCGTGATATACGTCGGGACATTGATCCGCTTCATATCCGGCCTCTTATCATTCCACCACGCATTAGCAAGCGGGTGCCGCGCGTACATCTCGCGGAAGCTCTCGATCCCACCGCGACCCTTCAGCATATGCTTGACAATAAGCTCGTCAAACAAGTCGCCCGCGTACACGCCTCCCCGCGCAAATTGCTCGCGGTACAAGTCTCCGCACCCTTCCCACGGCGCAATAGCCTTCAGTGGTGTGGCCGCAAGAAATTCATACAAATCCCTGAAGAGTCCCCCCAGGAGGCAGAATTAAAATAGGGCGGCCAAGCTGCTAATGCTTATTGGAGAGCCTAACAGCAAACCAAACAACCTAGCCTCACGAGGTTTCGCCCCCTGTGGTTTCCCTCGTGGCGGTTATCACTTATCTCAGGAGGTAATACTGGCGGAATCGCGGTTTAGGAATGATGATAGTACTGTCTCGGGCAAGCCAGCGGCACCTAGAGATAGCTCAAACGCATAGTAGCCTTTCGGCACGATTTGGAGGACGACTTGGTCTGTATCTAGTATTATTTATAGTCCTGCGGCCCTCCACGCCACATACCCTTCGGGAGGTCGACCGCAAGGGCCACTGCGCCCTTGCTGCCATGGCGTTAAATACAACAACAACAACAACAACAACAACAACAACAACACCACTTAAGCCCCAGGGAAGGGACGATATAAGCTGTCGCAACAAACATCGCTGCCGTCCCCACCGTCTGAAGACCAATGAACCAAGACAGCTTGGCGCCCCTTTCATGAAGGAAGTGAATCTCTTCAATGATGAAGGGTGCCAGCGCTTCGCTCTGACCAGAGGCGATGCTGTAAAAGTTTCGACCGGCAATATGACTGCTGAGAGACGTCGAGAAAGCGCACCATAACCCGGACAAGACCAGTAGGATCATTGACATGAGAAATACGGGCCGCCTCCCGATGGTCACGCAGAGCGGCATGGAGAAGAGGTTACCGATTCCCATGAACAACGTCGGGTATGTAAGGAGGTCCGTGGCTCGCGTGGCGTCTTCGGGGGAATACTCCTTCAACACGGAGGGAAACACGGCGCCGAGGCCGGATGGGACGAGGACGGCGATAGCGGAATATGAGCCGACAAAAAAATAATGAGGTACTTGTGCCATGTCGGAAGGTTGAGAGGGTCTATCTCCCGCGGTTAGCATTGGATGTGTTTTGCTCCACAGCATTCGCAAGATGGATCTTGGAGACTCGTTAGGCTCACCTTTGGGATCAGGATTAGGAGTGGGAATTAGGACAATGGAACCGCCTTGGAGTAGCTGCACGGTTCCGTATGCCTGGTCCTCCTGCGCAAGGGCCTTTGTGGCCGATCCTTCGATGGTATCGACATGAGGCTCATCATCTTTGGTGCTAGGCATTTTCGGCAAGACAGGCAGAAATACTCCTACATGTACTAACTAATCAGGCAGTCGGCAGTCTGGCGTGAGGCGAGCGAGAAAGTTGATGGCACGTCGTCGAATGTCGCAGCACAGACCAGAGCAGTAAACTCAAAAGTCGTGATGTCGGCACAGGCCGGTTGACAGTGCTCCATGCCTGCGACTATATACAAGCTGGTGTCTGAGCGGTTGTTGATAATTACTGATTTCCTTGTCTCGGCTGTCTATAATCCTACTAGATGTTCCCGTTCACTCTATTGCATCTCAATAGAGTACTTCTATGTAGTGCAACTTGGTCCAATCAAAGGAGCGCCATTATCAGACAATAGCTTCATTGGGCTGTCGGCTCGGCTCAGACCCATCAACTCCCGATGGCCATGGTAATAAACATCGCGGAGACCAATAGTATTCGTACCGAGAGCAGGGGCTAAGCCTATCCGTACATGAACTCCGTACGGATACTGCTCCCCATGTTCGCCTGCATTGTGAACCCCATGGGGAAGATCTAAAGAGTCTAACCGCTTGCAGAGCCTTACGGATCAAGCAGACATGTCGTTGTGAAGAATCATAGCAAACGCCATGTCAGATTCTCCAACTTCTGCCTCCCCCACTATTCCGAGCTGATCATCGCGTCAACCGGAATGAGGGGCCGGTCGGCCTGCGCAGTATCCACCACCAAAAAACCTCCCGAAACGCTTCCGCGAGTCATTCAGTGTTCTCGTTCTTCCTGGGCCGTGCCGTCTTTACACGTTTCGGAAACACAAAGTACTCCTCATAACGACGCGCTTCGGCATCTCAACCTACCCAGCCGACCCTCATCTCCAGCTCCCGAACAACCCAGCCAGTCAGCAACCAGTAGGCGTACCACTCCAGCCAAGCCCAGTGGAGAATACTCAGGTTCCGACTATGTGAGGACATTCCACACACCACACAGGCAACGCGCGGCAATGTCATCATATACGAACCACCCCGTACCCACCCCCGCGGCTGCCGAGTCTACGGCGGTCGTCGAGTCTTCCGAGGGCACCTCGGCGGCGTCGGTGGCCAAGAGGCGGCGTATCAACTTCGCCTGCAACTATTGCCGCAACCGAAAGACGCGTTGTGATGAGCAGAAGCCCTCGTGTAGGGCCTGCATCAACGCCGGCATCGAGTGCGTCACGACGGACCGCCGGAGGCCCGGCGTTGAGGTCCAGCGCCGTGAGACGAAGCGTCAGCTGTCCCGGGCATCCAGCGCGTCCTTGACGCATTCGCTGACGGCCGTCGCGTCTCCACACTCGCCTCGAGAGGAAGTCGAGAGCTCCGAGCCGCCGGCGGTGCCGCCACTGCCGGACGCCCGCGCCAAGACTTCACCATTGGTAGAGCTGCTCTACAGCAATACCCGGCCATCTTCGGTAGCAGCCCCGAAGTCCGCAACGATAGCATTTCCGAAGCCGCTAAGGGTTCCCAAGGATGCTGCCGTTACTATTATCCCGGAAGACGAGGAGCCTCCCGCCTGCCCGGGCCCGCCCAAGTATCAAGGGAAGTTACCTGTAGTACGTCCCAGCCGCGGGAACAACTCAGTCGAGATCCTCGGCGATTGGCTGGACCTTGCTGCGCGTCGGCTAGGGATCCAACAAAAGCGCGGCATGCCAACACGTGTAGACAGGCCGCCGGTTTACCGCATTCTGTCGTCTGAACCCTGCTCGTTCCCCCCCAAAGAGGTTGCCCGCGAGCTTGCTGCCCGCTACCTCGAAGGTATTAATATGGTCTATCCTCTGTTCAACCCAGACCGTCTCATGCGGGACATCGACACAGCCGTGGAACTCGGCCCGATAAACTTCGCCGAGGCACGAGGGCTAGCAGCCTTGGTCTCGGTTTACCTCGTCATGTCTATCGCGTTTGCTTCCGCGGCACTTGAGGAACCTACACTGGATCCCGGAGACTATGTGATTTACTGCAAGACCCTCATCGGCCACCTCGTCACCGTCAACGGCGTCGAGACTGTTAGATCGTTGGCGCTTCTCGCGTTGTGTCTTCACTGCTATGACGAGTGCGCTGGGGCTTGGAACATTCTCACTACGGGGGTTTCCATCGCAATGTCGCTGGGCCTGCACAAACCTCGGACGTGTCGGGGCTGCAAGACCAACCGCCCCGACAAGAGGCCGGACTTTGTCGATGATGAAGAGCGCAAGGCGTTTTGGCTCGGCATCTATGCCTTTGAAAAGTTCTTGGCGTTCGAGTTGGGCCGCCTTTCTTCAATAGAGGACGAGGAGTGCTACCCAGCTCATGTCGATATGCCCACGGGCAATGGTACTTCGTCAAAAGATAAGGCGTTTGCTGTGACTGTCAACCTTGCGAGGATACTCAGCGAAATCGGAAGAAAGGCTATTATCGTTAGCCGGAAGGAAGACGGACTCCGAGACGGTGCACTACAAGCTATCATAGCTGAAAAGGTGGAGACTACTGGTGAGGCACAGCTGCTCCTCACGAGATGGGGTGAATCAGTGCCCGATGAGCTTAGGTACGATTGACTGTGCCCCATGAATGCCGACACGTAAATGAGTGAAGCTGACGATGTTGGGCTCCAGACCGATATCAGACATCTTGATCGGCTCAAAACAGTGCCCCTTCGCATCATTCATATCGATGCATTATAATAATGCGTAAGTGATCTTCTCGTCCTATTGAATCAAATACATCTCACTAACACGACGCATCGCAGTCTCGTGATCCTCTCGCGAAACAGTCTTCTAATTAGTGAAGAGGCAATCACTTCTGGCGCCGACATGATCGCCAAAGGCAAGCCATGGGACTACATCATGCGGAACGGACAAGCTCTCGCGGCTAATGCCGCCCGAAAAGTCCTAAGGATAGTCGTCGAAGCGGTAGACTCCAAGTCGAATGCGATTCTCCCGAATCTTCTGGCACCACTCCACGCTCTCTCAACACTAGCTGTCCACGTCGTAACGCACCCCGACTCTCGCATCTCAACCATGGACCTACACGTAAGTACCTTAGCTATTGTGCGACCTCCTTAACGTCACTAACATGCTTAAAGCTCATCCAAACCGCCTCAGACTCTATGAGAGAGATATACACAAGGCTTCGGGGCGACGGCTTACTGGACATGCTACTACAAAAGCTCGACTCGTTTCTACACAAAGGGTTACCGACGCCCGGATCGTCAGATAACCGGACAACAACTACCTTGCCATCCATGACTCCGAGATCAATGCCGGACACCAGCCCTTGGCAGAACGCTGGGGAGACACCGACCCCCAGATCGGTAGATGCTCAATGGTCTGGCAGTGACGACAGCCGTCGCAGGGAATCAGGTGTCAACGTGCCTGGTTCTACAATGCCCTTCTACAACCAAGGAAACGGTCTTTCTGGCGGAACCGAGTTTGGATTCGACTCGTTTGGCGCGATGCCCATGGCTGGCGACGAATGGTCGCCTAGTCTGTCTGATGGAATCGGATGGGACTGGGCGTGCTTCTCGCATCTTCTCTCCGATCAGTACCAGCCACAGTGAAGCCTACTACATGATCTGTGGGACCTTCACCTTGGACCCCGTACTAGCTTGCCTTCACCGCAGCAAATCTGGATTGATCAGCGTCGAGATTCTATCTCTATGCCTCGTCAAGGATTCGAGGAGGTGCAAGGTTTGATGTAGCAACAGGACGTAAACACCCTGCCTGCTTGATGAGACATGACGATATAAGGTAGATAGGGGTTTTCTCTGCTTTCTTGTTGGGAGACACGAGTAAGGCAATCAGATGGTAGGTCCGCCTTCGATATGGGAGCTCGGAAGCGCTGGGAGCCTAATTCCGCCAAGCAAGTCGAGATCTCCTCTGGTATCTTGGAGCCTATGTACTCCGAGAACGCTGCACGAAGCAGAGCGGAGCAGTGTAAATAGTGGCGGAGTAGATTGATGAGAGGGCGTCGTTGGATATCATGACGTCTGGTGGAGACTAGAAGACCGGTGACAAGTTCCAGGAAGAGTTCATTGCAACTATGACCCGGTCATAATGAGAGCAACTAAGGCAGAGGCTTTAGGGTTCAACTCTAAGCAGTCCTCGCCTGAGCCATGTGAACATATCCAGCGAATGAAGCTATCATTGTTCCTGCGAATCATGAGTCGTTGATTGCTAAAGGACCATGTTTTCGAAAACGACTAGGTAGTCAGCCCGCAGTTTCAACTTTATGCATGAATAGATGCTTCGTATTCCGGCTGCCTTAAGTGGCTACTACTATTACTAAGCTAGATCATCATCCCAGTAGCCAAGCTTCCCCGTGCCAGTTCCTCGGGGAAAAGATCTTAACCGCAGGTTCGGTTGGGAACCACATACTTTAGTTGGTAAGGCAGACAGTGATCTCGGAGTTTCTCAACTTCCCGTCGGATGTCACCCAGACGCCGACCTCCCGAGGGGTATATGGCGTGGAGGGCCGCAGGCTCAAGCTACATACTCTACAGTACACGCCTCTTCCTAACGTCCTCCAAGTCTTGCCCGTGGGCTTCTATGTGTCCTGTTCGTCCCTAGTACCCGCTGGTTCTCTAGTTCCGTTGTGACCGTCAGATCCTCTACGAGGAGGGGGTCGTTGGTAGGGCCTAGGTCAAGACCTAGTCCTTAGTACCGCGGGCAGATCTTCTGGAAGAAGTCCGTCACGGAGAGAAAGGCCTGGAAGCCTTTAGGATCAGTAATTAGCCCCTTATAGTACCGCTCCAGGGATCCTATAGGTCCTATAGGCTCGAGTGGACTAGAAGGGTGGAGGGTAGGCCACTGATACCTCCTCACTAGGGTCTTTTGGCAGTAGACTAGATGGTCTACTGCCTTTGCCTCCCCGCAGGAGCAGGTAAGCAGTGCTTCTCTATGGTTGAAACGTTGGTGGTACTGTTCGAAGTCTCCATGGCCTGATCGGGCTGCTAGGAGATGGTGAAGGATGGCCCGTGGCAGAGCTAGTTCAGGGGGGCAGGCGAGGGTAGCCTTAAGCCCTAGTTGGGTATAACGGGATGTTGCTTCTCGCTGCCACCACTTCCTATATTGGCGCCGTATACGCTCTTTAGCAAGCCGTTTGATCCCTGATAGGGTAGCTAGTTGGCCCCTAGGGGTTGGTAGGGTTGTGCCCTCCTTAGCTAGGCTGTCTGCTTCCTCGTTTCCTCTGATCCCTTGGTGCCCTGGGGACCAATGGGTTTGTATATCGTATATACTGACTGCCTCTTGTATTTCAAGGAAGGCTACTTGGGAGGAGTCTGGGGCCTCGCCGCGTATCCCCTGGATAACGCTAGTGTTATCGATGCAGATGTGTATAGGCTGTCCCTGGGAGGTAAGGAGGTCCCGTCGGAGCTCCGCCCTTGCCCCTTCAGCCTCACCATCAAATACTTCTGCTAGGCCGAGGCGGCCGCAGCCCTGGGCTATGCGTTTGTTGTTTCGGTATATCACAAAGCCAAACCCTGTAGCACCATTAGGGGCTTTAGAGCCGTCTGAGTAGATAATAGTATGCTCTTTTTAAGATGTGTGTGGCTAGGCGATCTATCGAGTCAATAGGTCAGTTGCTGGTTTGTCAAGGCACAGCTAGGTTCCCCTTGATTAAGTCTCTCTGACAGGGCGTAATCCTATTATGTTCCCAGACTAATACATGTACACCGGCGCTGGGCCTCGCTGGCGCCAAGCAAACAGCAGGATAGAATGCGTGCTGAGCCACGGGTAACGTACGTGGGACTGAGTGCATAGTACTTGGCAGATTACAACTCCTGGAATCACATTGGCTGCCACTATTCCATCAGCCCTACGAGAACGATAACGATGATCTTTTTTACAGCGACCTGGGACAATCATGGCCGAAAAATGAGCCTCATCTTCGTTTTCGTTTTCGTTGTCGAGTGGATCCATGTCTGTGGCTCAGCAGCACTGCACTCGTCGTGCAGTTCCACCTTGCGATTAGCTAGAGCATCTGTAACAGGCTCTCGTCGACCCAAGTGACAGTTGAGCAACTAGCCAGTAACATATTTACAATTAGAGATTATAGGGCGCATTGATATTCGATTCTAACGATCGAGAATGATATAAAGCCATTGCTGCCTTCAGCCAGTATAGAATAGACCTAGATTTTGAATCACCGCTTAATCACAGGCCACCTTGAACCAGAAGCATTTCAGTCCCTCGTTTACCGATAAGAATCACCTCAAAAACCGACCAAGACATGCATCTCCCTCTACCAACCATCATCGGGGCTGCCTCCGTCGTCCAGGCTTTCCCTCACTTTGCCTACCCGAACACTCGCTTCGCTCTGCCGCCTAGCAAAGGACTGAAGGGAATAAAAACAGGGAATGAATCTTGGGGCACCCTGAAGCCGAACCATTTCACTTGGAGTCCCCCGGGCGCTAATGATCGTGAGTCTCGTGGCACGTCCATACGATTTGCATGCCCAAACTGACTAGATGGAATAATGTAGAACGAGCACCGTGCCCGGTTATGAACACTCTTTCCAATCATGGTTTCGTTCCCCATGACGGCCGAAACATCACCAAGGATATCCTAATCAAGGCTCTCAACGATGCGCTAAACGTCCCCGAAGCACCCGCCCTCAACATCTTCAACAATGCCCTCGTCGTCAATCCTACTCCCAATGCAACTGTGAGTCGTTACTGCTTCGCTTACCACTGAGGCTTCAAGGTTCCAACGAGAGAATTGCTTTTTACTAATCCTGCGGAAAGTTCTTCGACTTGAAAATGCTTCATGCACACAATGTCATCGAGCATGACGGCAGTCTTTCTCGCAAAGACGCCATCTTCGACTCCACCAACTCTTTCGATACGGGGACTTTTGATAACTTCGTGAGCTACTTTGGAGACGAGGAGGCCATCAACATTAAGATGATTGCAAACGCTCGAGCTCGACATGCTTTCGATATGAGTCTCATCAACCCGACTTTCTCGATCACCGATGCTCAGATCCCCGTTATTGTTGGCGAGAACGCATTCTTCCTGGCAATCTTTGGTGACCCGGACGTTGCTGCTGCCAACAGGACGTTCCTGGAGTACTTCTTCCGTATGTCGCAAGCAAGCAATCTTAATGAATGCAAGAGAAGCTAACAAACTCCAGGCAATGAGAGGTTCCCCGTCGAGCTTGGCTGGTCCCCTAACGAAACACTATTGATGCGCAACTCGGTCCCATTGTGCAGAATATCATCGCTCAAAGCCCGGCGGACGTGCCTCTGACGTTCACGCCACAGAACGCAACCGTGACAAAAGTCAAGTAGAGTATTTCATGGTCAAACCATCAATTGCAGTTTTGGGACCGTTATTTGATGTTCAACTCGATCATTGGCGGTACGGAGAGGTCATATGAAGCTTCGGAGTGTCTCATTTTATTTGCGTATCCCGCCGGGTAAAAGTGGATCACATAAAAGAAGACTCTTCACTGGTTCCGCTTTTCAGAGTTAGGTAGAGAGTAAATTTGATTTCCAAGAATATTGGGTTCGACACCTGGATTTCGAATGCGAGCTCCATCGCGTGCGTATGTGTTGGTGACCCTCGTGGCCAACACTCACACACTCGCTGAGGCCTACGTGAACTCGTAGGCGATTAGTCGTTACATGTACTTTCAAGCGCCAGTTTCCCAGGGTCTCAAGGTCTCAAGAGTCTCGGAAAGACCTAGCAAGTAATATTGCGTGCCCTTGACATAATTAGTTCCAAAGAACCGGGGATTTCTTACTAACACGAAGATATCTTCATCAACGTCTAATCCAAAGAGGAAGGCCATAACGAGAACGGAGTCTGATTGGTGATTGTTCCCATTTATGTCTCCACTTCCCCAGACAACCCTTTACGGGATCTAGGGCGGAACGAATGATGGATGTTATCTGCGATGGACCCAATTCTCCGCAGGCAAGAAGCTATCGTGTAGCCTTTATCTTGGATTCGCGGGGTTGCTGAATCCCCTCGACTTCAACTCGAGTATCTAACGAAGAAATCACGGCGTTAATCAATGATAGCCTTCGACTGCCCAGTCAGTGCCCATATAATCTCGCCAAGGCTCGGACTTATACGCTCCGATACCGGCGGGCTCGCGAGAATGGATTTTCACTCGACTCCATTGAAATTTAATAACAGAATGTGTCAATCAAAAGAAGCGACCCCGCGAGGCGGGGAGAATTTTCATGTCTCCGGAAAAATGCTCGGCAACTTGCAGGATGATCTGGGGAATTTTCGATAAGTATAATAATATGCTCATCCTACCGTCACCTTCCTGGTCTTTCCCACTCGTTGACCCAGTTCTCGCCGATTCGACCAGTCTTTGAAAGTCGAGTGCTTGCGTTCAGGCACCGCTATGTCGGAAACAAGAGAGATCAAGGATAGCTCGCTGGGTGAGGCGCCGTCGAACACGGGCAAGGTTGTCGCCGCAGACAACGCGATTGCCCACGATGCTGTCTTTGGTGAGATCACGGAAGATGGCCCTAACTACCGCAGTGTTTGTGACTCCCATTTTTAAATTGAGAGAGAGCGTTGGAATTGACTTGTATTAGGTTGGGTGGCTCGGAACTTCAGTCTTGATGATGAAAACCCAGATGGGACTCGGTGTTCTATCCATCCCCTCCATCCTCGACACCATGGGAATAATTCCCGGAGTTATCCTCATCTGCGTAATCAGCGGTATCACTACCTGGTCCGACTTCATTGTCGGTACTTTCAAACTCCGTCACCCCGAAGTCTACGGCGTTGATGATGCTGGAGAGTTGATGTTTGGTTGGATTGGCCGGGAAATATTCGGTGCTGGGTTTTGTCTCTGTGAGTCTTCTTATCTGCCCTTCGGCAGGATCTCAACTAATGTTGTCAAGTCTTCACCTTCACCTCGGGGTCAGCCATGCTGAGTATTTCCATCGCCCTGAATGCTCTGTTCATGCACGCAACCTGCACTGCTGTGTTCGTGGCCGTTGCAGCGATCATTGGCTTCGGCTTTTCTAGTCTGCGGACGCTGGGACGCATCAGTTGGCTAGCATGGGTCGGTGTGACGAGTATCATTGTCGCTGGTAAGCCTACGTCCTTACATGTACTGCCAAGAAATTTGTAGTATTTAACAACCTCGTCAGTTCTCACTGTGACCATCGCAGTGGGTCTGCAGGATCGACCTGCGGCAGCACCCAAAGATGTTCCATGGAAGTCGGATTTCAAGCTGGTAGGCTCGCCCACTTTCGCAGAAGCCATCGCCGCCATCTCCGCACTCGTTTTCTCGTACGCAGGCACACCAGCGTTCTTCTCTATTGTGGCGGAAATGCGCGAGCCTAAGCACTACACCCGAGCTCTTATTCTCTGCCAGTCCGTTGTCACTCTCGTCTATGTGGCTGTGGGCGCTGTTGTCTACTACTATTGCGGCTCCTACGTCTCTTCGCCCGCGCTCGGCTCTGCTGGGCCAAGTGTAAAGAAGGTTGCCTACGGGCTCGGTCTACCTGGACTAATTGTCTCTGCAGCTGTCTTGCTTCATGTAAATATCTTTATCCCGCTGCAAGGAAGCGAATGGACGCTAATCGATTGTAGTTGCCCAGCAAGCACATGTTTGTCCGAATCCTGAGAGGCTCAAAGCACTTGACAGCCAACACATTTACTCATTGGGCAACATGGATCGGCTGTACCTTTTCTGTCGCTTTAGTGGCATATTTGGTTGCTAGCGGCATTCCCGTATTTAACAGTCTCATCTCTCTCATCGGTGCGCTCCTCGGCACTCTGATTTGTTTCCAGCCGATGGGTTGCATGTGGTTCTACGACAACTGGACGAAAGGGAAACAGACCCCTACCTTGAGATGGTACGCTATGTGCGTTTGGGCTGCTTTCGTTGTGGTATCAGGAACGTTTTTGATGGTTGCTGGGACTTACAGTTCCATTATGGGAATTATCGATGACTACAACGGACCAAACCGCTCCTCTGCTTGGTCGTGCGCAGATAACTCGAACTCTGTATAATATTACCGGCAGAAGATGAGAGTGCTGAGTATTAATAAAAATCCCGCCTTCAACGGTATCTCAGGCCACCAGAAGAAACTTGTGGCATTTAATTATACCTAAAGTACGTATACTGTCAGGGAATCTGTTCTGTGACTTTGGAAGAAAGCAGCCGGGCATTCAACGTCCCTTGATGTTAACTTCTGAAGATGTTAGAGGAGAGATACGACCTCCGAGACCCACCGCCCGGCTTGGACTACCCCGGCCAGATGATGGAGCCTCCCGCATCTCCGATCTCCATTGCCATCTATTTCTCCACTGGTCGGGATGGCCTTCTACTTTAGGTTTCAAGCTGGAGTACCAGTCACAGAAGCCAATGTATCTGACCACCTATTTTATCCAATGAAGCTTCTGCTCTTCTAGACCCAGGCGGGATAAGCCACGGTGATGGCCAACAGTCTATTTACTACTAGGTAGGCGAGGTGAGGTAAGGTAAGTACATGTAAGTAAGCTAAAGTACAAACTCGAGTTCAGGTGCATGTACTACAGGGGTGAAATGACTGGGGGAATAAACTTGCGCTCGCTTGCAAAAGCTACAAGTCACGATAGCCTCGTCAATCGATGATTATAGATATGTTATGGACCAAACCTATGTTTTCTCGGACCTAAGGCGAAAGAAGATACCGTGCTTGCTGAGTGTCTAAACTACTAAAGCATCAGTGTAGCAGGGCAGAAGAGATTCTAACCCATGGCATCTGAGTCTTATCAACGTTAATAAGTGGCATAGATAACGTCGTCGCACGGCGGAGACCGGGGCCTGTCGGCCCCCAAGTGCGAGTGCGGTGCGTTTTGCGCGACCGTAGACTTAGTCCCGCTCTCACATCAGGTGGCCACACCGCCGGCTTCTTGATCTGATGAGATCGATCAGAAAGAGAAGTTGTTCAAACTATCTCGACATGATTCTTTCCATCTCAACGGGAGCGAGAAAAGCATATGTGTATACATAATCATTCGGTAATGCTACAGTAGAGAAGTAGGTAACCAGGAACATCGGGATTTGATATAGTTCGCTCACAAACTGGACACGATAACAGAACGGTATGCCATTCATAATGAGAGTGGGATGCCGAAACTGCTCGGCAATAATATTAGCGCAGGTGACTTTCGATGACCAGGATGGGCTTATCTCTTGATAAATACATTTATTGATACGAAAAATACACCTGGGTACATACCGAGCCAGCTAATGGGAAAGAGGAATTGGTGTACAGAGATAAGATCCTGTAAATTCACAAGCTATGCTGGCCCTGAGCTCTCGATCAAGCAGCAAAAAGGCCAATGACCCGTGCTCGAATTGAGTTGACCACGAAGATACTGAAGCGAAAACGTCGATAACCAAATGTATTCACAGACATATTCACAATATAACATACCTTATATGCTCTTCAATAGTGGTCCCCGTAAGCACGTTCATCCCCGCTGAAGGATTCACGAAAACCATACGTTGTCAAAGATGTAGCCTTTAATACTAAAGTATGTACCTTGTGAAGTGAAATTATTCCATTATCTAGGAAGAGGAAAGACTGATCTGAGCAGTTTGGTTTGAGGCTATAGCGTCATTCTTTCCCCTACCTTACTTTATATTTATACATAAATCCAAGGAACCTGTCAGGCCCATCCCAGTACACTCGTTACAACGATTGTCACACTATGCCTATGAAACAATATGGTCTTACACAAGCATGACTAAGTTTGCCAAGGATATGCCAGTATAAAGGGTCTTCCACTCACTATATAGATAGTCGGGATATTCCCATAGCCACTCGTTCTTCATACTCATCAATACATCCCATTGACCCCCTACCTGATAATCGCTGCCCAACAGAACCAAACGTGTGCCAAATGAGTCTTCGTGACCTTAGCTGCGGGCCTGTGCACGCAGCAATCATGAGTAAATCCGTCTGTTGATCCTCTATGTCAGGCGAAAGAAGGAGGAAGAAAAAGACACCGTCGACTTAATGTACCCGAACTTCTCTATGCCCGACTGTCGGAACGGCAAGGCTGATAAGGAGCAATGGGCAGGTATCGTGGGCTGGCTGGCGCCTGCCCTGGGCGAAGTGGAACAACCGGCTTAGTCATCACGGCTGGTTGAGGTGGGGCAACCACACAGGCCGTCCACACCTACTTCGATCGGCCCCTGCCCACAATGTAAATAAGAACAACAGCAATTATCACGGACATCGACGTGATTGTTGCCGAAGATACACCCTCATGAGGAAATGTATCACGCCTGTGATACCAACACCGACAAATAACTCGCCGAGTGAGAGAATCTCGGCACACCACTCGGATTGTGGGGTCAGCAAAGCGTCCCGCGCCGCGCCGCACAGGGGTGGGATGCCGTGACGGGACTGGGCGCTCCGAGACGCGAGGCGCCATTGGACGTTTTCAAGGTGGGTTTGCCATGCGCGCGGGGGCCTCGGGGGCCGGGATGGTGCCGATCGCCCGTATAACATTTGCTCCAGGGACGGACTCGAAGCCATCAGTTTCCGAGCCTAGCCTTTCTATGAGAGTTCCGTTGAACGAATGGTCTCTGCTTCTTTGGATAGACCATGTCACTATTCAGTTAGATTACGAGATCCAACCCCCGGCTCATTGCTCACCCACATACGGAGACAACCGAGACTTATTCCCGCCCTCTACCCAAGTTGTTATCGACCGACTTCAAAACACTCCCTTCTTCTCCGTTGTACGACCTCTGTGACGTGCACTGGCCACAATCTGACCACCTTTGGAACGTCTCTGTGTGAACAATTCAGGCTGGGGTCAACCTGGTGATCCCCCCACGATCAGACTTGGGTTGATTTGAACCAGTCAGAACAACTCGGAAAGTTCATCTGACAAACACATGCCAATTCTTAGCCCAACCAACCACGGCAAGAGTCGATGACCGCCCTCCAGAGTTCCTCAGTGTCATGACGACAATGGACCAAGATCCCGACCACCAGCCGGCGATCCGAAGTCTTGGCGGCCTGGATGTAATCGACTCCAACGGGGACCTCTATCTCTTTGTAGGAGAAGACGTGGAAGAAAAGCCCAAAAACTACTTTGTATGTTCCAAAGCGCTCGCGAGGGCCTCGACCTTCTTTCGAAAGATGCTCTATGGCGGCTTCGCTGAATCGCGACCACATATGGCCGACGCCCAGCGAGATTGGACTGTGGAACTGCCCGACGACCGGCAAGAGGCATTGGAGTTGCTGCTCGATATTTCACATGGGCGATTTGAAAAAGTCCCTGAACACCTCGATCTCACATGGTTGTACCAGTTTCTTGTTATCACTGAGAAATATGACGCGACCAGCATTGCGCGTCCGTGGGCCCGCGGATGGATGGAGTCTGTCAAGACAAGCATGCAAAATCCGCTACTTCTCGGTGTTGCTTATGAACTTGGAGATGCCCTGATGTTCAATACTATGGCGATGAAGATTGCTACCGAGTGTTTGGTTGACGACAACGAAGATCTGGTGTTTGGTTATAGCGGAGAAAACCGGGATACTTACTCATACAAGCTTTGCAACATAGAATGTCTATTCCCGTCTGGCTTCGTTGGTACGTATCCTAGTTTCTGATGAGTGAGCACTCCGCAATGGAAATCACTGACAGATGTCCTAGATGACGCCACGACAATACGGAAGACTCTACTCACTACCATCCTGGAACCCTACGCCAGCCTCTACATGACACTAAAACACGGAGATCGATGCATGTCATCGCCGCAAGATCCCACGGGAGGCAAACGGTGCGACAGCATTCTATTAGGCTCACTTATTAGATCATTCGCGGCGCAAACAATCGATCTCACGGCCCCGGACCCCGTCTCGGCGTACCGCGGGAGCGCTTCGGCGCTTCAGTCCGTCCTGCTCAAGCTCGAGTTGTACACGGTTCACTCGGCCTTCTCTCATCCGTCGTCGACATCGTTTAGTTTCGGGCAGACGACGCATCCGCGGTTTGGCTTCACATTGAGCGCTTGCGAGCATGTGTTGCAGTCTGGACTGCGGGAGGGTGTGGAGAGGTCTCTGATGCTGAGGGGGGATATGAGCTTTGTTCAGCCAAAACATAAGGAGTATCTGCAAAAGCAGGCGCAAAAGACGGGCCTCTCTAAGTAGCATTAATAACGTTTGTGACCAGACCACCTTCAAGCATGAGAACGTGTTTGGAGTCTGTGGCAGAGATGGCCTCAATTCCTATCTAGCGCACCATATTCTCTTCGGCATGCACGGTGATGTTTGACGCATTGTCGGTTCACCAGTATACGCTCCAGGCGCATTCTTCTTTCTCCTTGACCTAAAGGAGTCGATTTCCTCATGTCGTGGAGATGGTCTGATATTGGTCGACCAGTCTTCTACCGTCAATATAACAATAGTGACATGCTCTTCGTTATCTTCTCTATCCGCGGGCTCGGGTCCTTGAACTCTCCCACTCATATCAAGGATCCGTATCCCCGATGAATCGGAACGTAAGTCCCCTGACCTTCTCCTCCTTCTGTCCTTCTAATTCTATCATGCACCGGACAACCTCGTAGTTGTCAGTTTCGTAGCATTGTAGTGCATCCTCTTGATCTTTGTTCGTAATGAGGAAGGCGTGTCCCTCTACACAACCTGTCTCGTAAGCCAGCGCATCCACCAGAGCCTTGTACTTGCCACCCCAGGTACCAAGACGGCCACCACGAACCTTTGCAGCACTATAGACGGGCTCTCCAATCCCAATCAGGTTCTTCAGGACGGAAGGGTCCGCAAGGGTGCCGTAGAAGAAGTACCAGACTGGGTACTGGTCCTGGGTTGGGAGGAGGCGTTGATCAGACTCGAGGTCGGACTCGAAGCTTGGTCGGTGATTGGGCAAGGTAGCCTCGGATCCAAGGGTTGGATGCATGGAGGTGGTGGAGAGTGCCTTTTCCGCCTTTGAGTAGCGGATGAATGTGGGCTGGAAGGTTGACTCAACATCTGTCGTGATGGCTTCAACCATCTGTGGCCTCACTACCCGTCACGTGACCTCGGTTACATAATCACCGAGGCCCACACTCGCTCGCATCACCTATTTCAGAGCAAGCCTCTTACCTATTCTCTACTTTCAATGGATAACCGTTCTCTATCAAACATCTCGATGCCCACATTGTGACCATACGACAACATCGGAAAGGTGATCGAGGATCATCTTCCTGGTTGCTCCGTCAACCTTGCAGAAAGAGGCAGGGGCTCCGTTGTCGTCGGTGCCGGTGAATCTCGAGAGCAGCATGGAAGAAGTGCCGCATGCTATCTTGACATCCTCGGAGGTGGAGAAAGGACCTTCTAGCTTAAGGAGGTAGATGCTGGGCTTCTTCTTCTTGGTCTTCGTGCTCTTTTCGGCGCCATGTGACGTCTGAGCCCTGGGGAGGCTGCAGGAATATTCGTACGACTCCTTGTCGTAGCCTTGATCCTCCTTCTCTGCGCGAACCATCTCCCAATGAAGATCGGATACCTGCGCTCGTGCGAAGTTGGACCTGTGATCCTGGATCTTTTGTGCGGCATCGGAGTATGTGTAGCCGAAGAGGGACTGCCAACTCTTGATGTCGTCGTAGTCTGGTTCGATGTTGTCCTGCTGTGTAACTACCATGGACTCAAGCTCGTGAAGAAGGTCCATGTTGTCGGCTCAAGTAGTCCCGTTTTTCAAGGCGGGATGACTCTGCGGATAGAAACGTGTTGTGCGACTGGGATGGAAGATGTAAGATGTGTGGTGATGGTTCTTGGCTCCGGATCAATGAAAATGAACCGAAATGACTATTATATAGGGCTCCGAAGATAGCTTTCTCAAGTGGGTATGTGGACATAGAGATTGACAATGATATTAGTGACCTCAACTTGCACCAAGCCTTTGACAGACTTTGCACCATGGTGGGTAAACGCAACACTGCTAGAAGCAGTCTTCTTCGCAACTTAAACCCCCGCCATATTAAGCTCCATGCCCGTCTATCGCCGGAGAAGTCGTAGATATTGTGACTATCGTGGCGTCATTGACGTCGACGTATTCTGAAAACATTGGGAACCCCCTAGCATGGGCGTCAGAATGCTGTTCAAAGAGACTGGAGTGTTGTTAAATTGGATTGCATGATTACTAGAAGACTACCATTAAAGGATCTTCTCTCGATGCCATCAATGGACTTTCGGTCAATCAAGCCCTTCACTGCCTTGACTATTGTCCAGCACTTTATCAAGCGCCGCCTCGCCTTGCCGGCCCTCATCTCCTACCTTGACACTTCCAACTACATCTTTCCTCTCGCAACTCATCATTTTTCTCCTGTTTTGCTCGTCAAATAAGTGCGCGCTGGCGGAATCGACCTCGGGTTCAATAGGCCGCACGTAGTTACGTCTAGTATCATGTGCCTGAAAATAAAGTCAACGATGCCTATTTGCTCCATGTTTCCGGGGGATTAGAAACAAGTTATCGATTCGTAAGGTTAAGAGCAAATATGCAGAGAAACAAAGAGTGTCACATTTCTATTGTACTTTCTGGAGGTAAATCAGAGACATGGTCTTTCGAATTGCAATCAATCCTGTCCCGTTCCTTTTGTCAGTAAGCATTTGAAACGAACGCGATTGGATTCACTTGTCGCGCAGTGGTGCGTCTGATTGACATTAAATGCCTCTTATTACATGACCGTAGGTAACGCGCTATCATCCTGGATGAAAAAAGTTGGCTGAACAAGAGCAAATGCCAGTTAGAACAGTGACTCACGTCGTAACTCTCCTTTAATCTGACGGGCGGCCTCCCAACAATCACTTACACGAAGCCCTAGCCGGATTGCGGAAGATGCAGGGAGGCCTAAGTGCCAAGAGAAAATCGCTCATACACAAAAGGTCAACACAGACACGGTCGGTTTCGGTGGTGATGGACAACCATTAGGTTAAAATTACCTACAGGCTACTGCTTCCCCATGGGAAACGGGCACAAAAGGACCCAAATAATGTCAACGCCATTCCAATCGGCTGCCAAGTGTCACGAAAGAGGTATAGCAGTGGATATCTCAGGGGTAGAGATAAGGGGTAGACAGGGGTATGGGCATACAAAAGGGGCTCCCTCGAGGGCTTCCCTTTTCCCCTTTTCCATAGTTGATTAGACCACAGTTGAGATCCCGATTTCCATGAGCTACTCTATATGCTGATTCGTGACACCAAGCCTATGGAATGCCTTTGCATCCGAAGACCTGATCTGGCAAGCCAGATATCAATGCACGCAGCAACATGAGGATCTTAATCCCTCAACCGAGACATCACATGGCTTTCGAGTCGGTGAGATTGGACTTGTGCAATGTTGATACGAAGAACAGTGAAATCAGTCATAGTCGATGGCACTTAAAAACCGCGGGACAGCAGGACTTCGGTTCAGGTCCGTTTGGATTTCGCTCATCCTGATATCCTCCCGTCATTTAACTTCCTCGTCAACACATTCCTCATGAAATCATCCGTATGAGCCCGACAAGCATTCCAGATGCCGCTGTCACAGATGCCTCAACCACCTGGGTGCCTGAGAAGCAGCCAGGTGCCGTCGCAGCAGCGCTCTGTGTCGCATTCGCCCTATTAGTCGGCCTCGTGCTCTACCTCTTCGGATGGAAGAAGATCAGAAAGCTGAGGCATCCACCGCCAGCTTCTCTACATCTTACAACGGCAAATCATCACCGCAGTCAGCATGATGCATCCGATCCGTCGTCTTTGAGCCCCTATGACTTGCCCAGGCTACCGAGGAAAGCACGGATGGCAAAGCTGACCTGCGGAAAGCTCGAGTCGTTTGCAAAGGTCGCCGAAGCCAAGACGTGTCCTGTTTGCTTGGATGACTTCGTCGCTGGAAGTGTTGTTGGACAGTTGCCGTGCAGCCATGTCTTCTGCTCGGCTTGCATCGAGCTTTGGCTCCTCAAGCACGCTTACACATGTCCGTTGTGGTACGTCTCCCCAGCTTATTTCATACAACAACTCTCGATTGCTAATCTGTGTGATTCTGCTTCAGCCGCTTCAATCTTGAGGCTGGCGAAGTGCACTCCAAAACATGATGGGAGAGCAGTCAAGGATCATGAGAGTACATTAGTACATTGCTCCAGGCATGGGTTTGAAGGAACTTGCGCTTTGGGAGACTACTCAGATCATCGCGGCCTCAATCAATACAGTCGGCCTTTGCTCATATACCGCCATGAGAAATGCCAGGCGTGGATGCTATATGATAGTTCTTGGCATCAAAAGTAAAAGAAGCTTCATATTAATAGTAAATGGTCGTCGGTACTGGCTATCTACGCCAATGGGTCGTGGAGTTGTGTTAGCAGATGCAGCTACAGTCAGTCCTTGAACAATCTAATACAAGTACCACTGCTTGATTCAACTCATGTCACCTTCAACTCCGTGAATCAACATGCGAACTGAAAATGTAAATGGCAAGAATCAAGCCACAAAAGTGTGACCCAAAAATAGCACATATTCGACCTTGAGCCACAGGCTGACGCACTCTAATGGCTGATTCCCTTCAGGTACTCAGACCCCTGTGTCTTGAGCGGCGCAGCCTTCCGAGACCCCAAAATCGCCCCCTAAACACGTATATGTCTCCTCGCGACACCTCGAGGCCCCTAAGCAGTGCCAACCATAGACGATAATATCCAGCAGCAGTGCTGCGCCAAGGTACGATGAAGCATCGAAACTTGCATGATTGCATACCTGATTGTAATATCCACGATAGATAACGTACCTGCATAGCGAGCGACGCATCATAGCGAGCGACGCACTCTCTCAAACCTTTCTACCTTATGTATAAGTTAACTTAGCCACAACGTACGAAATCAATTAAAACTATATATCACCCTCTTCCTCATTACTATCCCAAACCACTTCACAGGTTCGTGCGTTATGTCCAGGCTTCCCGCAATTACCACATCGTCGCGCGCGTGGTTCAGCACCTTCCGTACGACCCTCCTTCTGAGGGTTATTCTCTCCTCCAGCATTAACACCACCCTTCTCTACTTGTAGTGCCTCTGCTTCAGCACTATTAAGTGACCCTCCAAGACGTAGCCGGGTCTTTTTTGCCCTCCGGCGCTTACTTAGTACCTCTATCCCCGTACGAAGCTTACGGTTCTCAGCCTCAATAATAGCAAGCCTATGGGCTAACTTGCTAATACCTCTGGCCTGGAAGTCAATTACTTCGTACATTGGTGTTGGTGAGCTACCTTGATGTGCTTGGATCTTCCTTTTAAGGGAGGTAGCACTTCGTACGCCCTCTAGTGCTGTAATTGGTGTCCTTGGGTCCCAGGAGCCTTGGCTGCTTGACCGTGAGTTTGATGGTGTTGGCGTCTTTGGCTTGAAATCCAAGCGAGAAATAACCACTTCAGGGTTAAAAGGTACAAGGCCTGCCTGCCTAAAACCAGCTCGTACGTTATTTTCGCCCATGGAAGTAAAGAATGCTGCTTTAAAGGCAGGAAAGAAGTCATCCTTTGTACTATGGGAAATCTGTATCCGCATCATCTTCTCGATTTCCTTACCGTACGAGTACTTTAACGGGCTAAAGCACCCAACATCAAGAGGCTGAAGCTCGTGTGATGAATGGGGAGGCATACAAAGAGCAATAATGTTTTGTTCCTTGCAGTATTCGTCAAAGTCAGTCGATTTATGGCTATTATGGCCATCAAGGATCAAGAGGCGATAAGAGCCCTTCGTACGAGTCCTTGTACACTGATTAAAGTGCTTTAGCCAATCTAGGCCAATATCATTTGTCGTCCATCCATTTTCGCTTGGATGGATACGCCATGTGGCTGGAAATTGGCCATTAATATACCACGAGAGGAGGTGATATTTGCCCTTTACGATGACGTACGGAGGCAGCGCCCAGCCATCCGCACATACACCCTGAATGACAGAAACCCATTCTCGATTGCCAGGCTGTTTCGTACGAGGCCTTCCCTTACGGTCAGAAGTCGTAACAACCTTTGCGTGCGATAGCATTCCCATCAGGAAACCAGTCTCGTCAAAATTATAGATATCGTTATCCTGTATCCCATACTTTGCAATTGTGTTTCGCACAAGTGCAAACCAGCCTTGTATAATCGTAGGATCCTCAGCTAAGGCCCTCTGATAGTCGATTCGACGTTGAAACCGCATTTTCAATTCAGGGACGCGTCGTACGAAGTTCTCTGCCCATCGCGGTCCAGTACGCGTCCCATCGCGTGCGTTTAGGAGTTGGTCGGCCATTTCTCGTACGTCTTCTTGTCGCGGAGGGAACCCTCGATCGATTAGGTCAATAACTCGTTCAAGAATCACCTCCTCTTCTGTTATAGTCATCTTCATCGAATTTGGTCGTGTTTCACCTCGTGCGACGCGTCCAGCGCGTCGGTGGCGGAGGGTTGATTCAGGGACCTCATAGATAGAGGCAGCTCTTCGTATAGACATTTTCGGGTCTTTTTCAATAGCTTGGAGGGCAAGGGTAATTCGACTTTCAATTGAGGAGGATTGCATGTTCGTACGTGGAGAAAAGGTGACCTAAAGATGAAGAGGGTAGAATTGGGAGGACGTGCGTCGCTCGCTATGATGCGTCGCTCGCTATGCAGGTACGTTAAGCAAAGTGGAATTAAGAGGCCTCTACCATCCATATTACACGTACCCATGGTCGATAATGAATGTCTTGGTCAATCCATCGGCTGATTGCTAAATGATCCTTGTGACCAACCTCACACATGTGACTAATATCGAACCAGCTGCTTTGTGTTGTGCTACATTCGGCCAAAAGCAATCCGTTTGTCACACGTGAAGCCCCCGAAGAAGGACTTATCTTGATCAACCCGCGCAATCCATGTAGTCTGTGAGACTCTTTTCCGACGCTGTGCCACTCCCAACGAGCTGCATCTACTGTGGCGCGTCACCCGTTGCTCATCATCCCTGACACATTCACTGTTCCCGAAAAACGATACGCAAGGGTCTCGGGTGGTTAGCTCACTCGGCGAGTTGTGTTGAAGATTTGAGGATAAATTCCTACCTTTATGTCTTCCCACTCGCGAGAGAAGAAATGACAGAAACTTTGATACCTGGCCACACGAGCCGGCCACAATAAAGCTTGCACCCGTCTAAAGCTTGTTCAACCACCTCCTCTCCAGCCAGATACATCGTCAATTGCTGCTTGAACTATCTCTTGGGACAGCGACTGTTGATTTAGACTCCTCACCCAATCTCAGAAAGACGCATGTACGCTTAGAATCACCCCAGTTTTGACAAAACAATCCGACAATTTCCGAATTTAGAACTGACACCAGTAGTCCCTTATTTCACGAGGTGAACAACGAGAGCATGCCTTTGATCGCACCATCACTGGAATCCAGAGACACAATGGAGAGCGAGGCCACACTAGTTGGCGTCTCTGAGACGATCCAGCCAGCCTCGGCAAATCGGCCTTATCATCATGATCATTCTGTTTCTGGTAGAAACACCCTCGGGCTATTCAATCTCATGAAAGTCATGCTGAGATTGACATTTCTGTGGTTGAATCTCATGCTTCTCCCCTTGTGCGGCTGGAACGCTGCCAGCTCTACCCTATTTCTTGTCTTGCGAGGGGTCCCACTGGGAAAACAACTGGAAGTATTCCTTCGTTTATCTTATAACATGGCCAAGATGGAACTTGGTACAGCTGGACTGTACAGATGAAATTATTGGAGAGCAGTCTGTTTCGAAGGTTGAAGGCAAAATATTAGCAGTTAGTCACAATGAGAGAAGCAATCACTTGTAACCGGTGTGCCTACCAACAGGCAGCGACTAGTAAGATGCAAGATCTCAACATCAAGGTTGAAAAGATGGAATTAAGTATAGACATGAAAGGTTACGAATAAGTAAGTACATGTTGGTTGTTTGCAATTACAGCGTTGGGCATTGTTTGCGCACCCGAAGAAATTATACCAAGAAAATGTCCCCAGCAATGGGATCGAACGCTTCAAATACTCTACTGAAGATATTCGCCGACAAGAGCCAAGTCAATGATGGCTGCCAGCCCATACAAGGCAGCATCATTCGTAGAGATCCACGACGCCTCGTCAATTGGCGCCAACACATCGCTGCCGTTGAAGTGCACAGTGCTCCAAGGAGCGGACTGCTTCAATCCATCCGTGTTGAAGAACTCATTCCAAGCACGAGCCGCGAGAGTCGCATTGTTCGTGCGGTGAGCAGCATAGGCAGTGAGACGAGAGTGTCCCTGCTTGAGACTCGTGTTGCCGAATCCCTTGCCGTACCGCGCCGTCTGCTCAGCGGTGCTGGCGCTGTAGTAGTAGCTGTAGTCGTACCACGCCTGCTCAAAGCCTTCAGGGACATCTTCGCCGGCATGCTCAATGAACTCGGCAACGACCTCCATGAGGCCAAAGACCGCAGATAGATGAGAGACGGCAACAGTCCCGTTGTTGTTGGGGTCGGCGGGAGGGGGGCCGAGGGTGCCGTCGGCAAGGTTATACAGGCCAGAGCCCGTGACGAAGCCATTCTTGAGCTTGGCGATGCTGGCGGCGGTGTTGGTGAGCTTCGTGCGGGCCTCTTCCCAGCGTGAGCCGCGACGTTCCCACTCGAGGAGCCAGGAGGCAGCGAGGGAGGACCAGTCCGTGCCGAGGCCGACGGCGACAGAAGAGTTGGGAGTCGGGACCCAGCCGTCGGTGCGGACCTTGCGGTTGGGGTCAAGAACGCCGTAGGTCTTGTCAGTGTCGAGGATCTCCTCAATCAGCTCGCCGGTGCGCTCGTCGCCGCCCGTGACGAAGAAGAAGACCTTGCGGTACTGGGGCGTTGAGATACGGGCCTGCTTGGCGCTGTCTCCCCAGTGCTGAACACCGTGGCGGGTTCCGAGACCCTTGTACTTGCCGAGGTGGTAGACGTCGACCTCGCCCGTGTGGCGGACCTGGGCTTCGGCGAAGCGGAAGACGTCCTCGCGGCCGGTGCGGAGGAAGTAGTTCCAGAAGAAGAGGTCGGGAGAGAGCTCCGAGTTGTCCCACGCGTAGCCTCCGATGTCGTAGCGCCACTGGTGTCTGTCCGTGTCGTAGGCATGAATAAAGTCGCCGTGGTCCCAGAAGCCGTACCACTTGCGCTGCTCAACCTGGCCCTCGTAGAATTTGAAGAGGAAGTCGAGGTGCTTCTCGATGTTAGCGGCGAGACCTGAGGGTGACTCGGCCGGAGGGGCCCAGTAGTTGCCGATGGCCTTGGTCTCGGCGAGGTATTCAGGTTCGCCGAAGAGAACGGGCGGGTTGTTGGTGTGGTCGGTCAGGTCGGCGATGAGGGTGCGGTTGGGGGTCTGGTCGAAGCCGTAGAGGAAGATCTCGTTGGTTCGGGCGACGCCGTAGGGGTTATTGAAGCCAGGCTCATAGTCTTCGTAGGTGATTTCGAGAGCGTCGAGCTGCTCCGCGTAGGTATCCTGGCCGAGGCCGTCGTGGTAGGGGCGGATATCCAGAGCGGGCGCCGAAGGGCTGTAGATCCAGATTGTAATCTCACCCTTGTCCGTGGCGGCGTTGGTGATGTCGATGCCGGTCGGGTAACGCTTCCAGAAGTTGCGCAGGCCGACGGCGAGACCACCCTTAGTGGCACCGCCGAGGTATGCCAGACCGCCCGAGCGAGTGCCGCCGGGGATGTTGACCCAACTCTGACCAGCCTTGGTGCGCTTCTTCAATGTAAAGCCGTCAGGGGAGAGCTGTGTCAAGCTGAAGTCGCTCCAGGTAGGAATCCACTTGAGTCTGGTCGTGACTCTCTGATCCCACGTAGCGGGGTCGGCGAGCTCCGCGCCCTCGAACTGGTCGCTGCGGATGTCGACACCGGGGTCTCTGCGGAGACCGGTGATGCCCTGCACGGCTTCGCTCAGGAGACCTCCGTCGATGCCAGAGATTCTGACGTGGCGGTTGTACTGCTCCTCGCCCTCGAGAGGAACTTCAAAGCGGATGCCGAGTCCAGAGATGAAGTCCTCTTCGGCGTTACCATCGTAGATGACGGTGTGCACGATACGAACAGCCTCGGAGTTGTGGTAGAGGTAGAAGCGGAGGATGAAGGGAAGCCAGTCATCGTGGCTACCCTCGCCCGAGTGCTTGCCACGGACTGTGACAAGGGCACGAGCAGTGCTGTCCTTGCTGACGGTGACCTCTTCAATATTGCTTTCGAAGTTGAAGTAGTTGATGGCAGATTGACCCTTCAATTCCGCCTGATCTTCGACGCCGGACTGAGAGTGCAGCACAAGCTTTCCGTTCTGGCCGATAGTCTTGCCAGAAGCGGTCTTGATCTCGCCAACCACAGCATTACCCGACTTGGGGAAAGTGATGGCGAGCTTGCCGGTGTCGACACTGACGGCATCAAATGAGTCGGCCACCGTCAGGCCGCCAGATTGCTGTCTTCTGGCACGAGAGAAGCGCGCTGTCGAGTTGGACGACGAGGATGCGCTGACAGTGTACTCGTCCAGGATCGTGTCAGACTCGGGGATCGCGTGGCCGGTCCATTTGATCGAGCCGTCAGACCAGTATGCCGTCACCCAGGTCTGCAGCAAGCCGCCACTGGAGAGGGAGAACTCGGTCGAGTTGGAAAAGTATTTTCCGCGGGCCCAGGGCAAGCCGAAAGTCGTACCGGGGGTGTAAGAGGGAGTACTGCCGAGCCATTTGACGGTGGCGCTGTCGCTGGTGGTGTTGTCGAAGCGTTGCGCGCTGGCCGTGCCCATGAGGCCGGTCAGGGCAACGAGACCAAGAACGAGCCGAGACATTCTTGGAAGAACAAAGAGTGAGGAACTCAAGACGTCTAGCTGTGCCTCGTTGCAGCAACTGCGAAAGGACGCGGAGGTCGCGTTGCTCTAATAAGAGCCTACTACGACTTCGGGACAACGGCAGGCGAAAGAAAATGTCATCAAGTCGACCGCGTGGTCCGCCGAATCTTGGCTCGCAGCACAGCCTGGGGATGGCATCATCCGGTGCGGTGATCTCGAGTCGTGGGAGTGGACGGATGATTGCCTTCAGACTTGGCCCGACGCGATCTCAGCGCGCATGATGCCATCCGTTCGCTCCATCTTTCTCGGGGAGTCGCCCGCAATCGAGTAGGATGCTACGGTGCTGGTGGCCGCTAGATCTGCAGGTTAGATGAAGCCAAGGGACTCCCCTCTTTCTCTTGAGTCGGGTCCCGGAGCATCATACCTTCAAGGAAGTAAAAGAGCCATATGAAGCTCTGTGTCGATCGAGCTGCAGATGGAAGGGGAAGCCCTCATCTTTCGGTGCAGTTGCACCGATGGCGGAGGAAAGGAACCGGGGAAGGGTCCAACTTCGAGATGTCCAGGGGCATTTTGTCACCTCCCAGACGGGGCAATTGGGCCGGGATGCAGGTCCCGCACATGTTCCACCGAGAGACCGAGGACTTCCAAGACTTTTTCCCTAGGATTTTCAACTGCGATCCAATGGGGAAGAGCCAAGAAGGATGCGGGGTAAACGGCTTCTGGTGCTTGATGGTGAAAGAGGATGAAGAAGCGAGATTAGACTTTTGAGTATGCATATTCGCAGAGTGAGAGATGCAGGGGGAGCTCGTTGTGGGAAGAGCTAAGGTTATCGAGCTTTATTGCAACCTCGAGCACGCAATATCATCATCTCATGTCGAATAGAGTACTTTATTAACTGGAACCACTGTCGACTATCTAGAGCCTGCACCTTTGAAATCAGCAGCAACAAGCTTAAGGCTTACCAAGCCGCAGCAAGATTCGCGACCGAAGACGACAGGGACATAGACGCAGGAACGTACCAGACTGCTGGAACCACAGGAAGTTTCGTGATACAGGCTTCTCTCTGTCTCAGTGCCGCCATTATCTGAGCACCCATATTAAAGACGACATTTTTAATTTCGAAGACGTAATCGGATTTTGAAGCCGTGATTGGCGTTGATCATCTCATCCGCGTCGCGAGCTTCGGCACTCTTGCATCGGTTACAGGACAGGCGGGTTCAGTGGGTTAAGTGTGCAAACCGCGTTACACGCAATGCATTGGACATTTGTGAAGCAAGATCATTGCCTTTCGGCACGGCCCGGGGCGTGCTGAACGGTTTACGCTTGAATTAGGGTACCGGTGGGAGATCTCACCACTCAAACTTATCATCAGCCTCCGGACTCATCCGTCCGGCCGGGCTTGTCCGCTCTCAGGTGGTTAGTTGTCTCACAGCGATCGCGATTGACCGCAATAATTCTATGCGCTGCATTTTGTTTGATACCGTGAAGAGCTGATTAATCATGTCTCTACTCAGTTGTTAAAGTTGAACATTCCATCAGGTGCATCCCATGTAGCCATGCGTCGCTGTCGCCACCGGCTTGATCCGACCACCCATGGCGCACATTCGGCTTTCGGGATGGCACCTTACTTCCTGCACGGACACGCAAGGATTCAAAGATTATACATCAAATGACAGTACCTTATTCTGCATCTATGCCCTGTGAGCTTACTGGGCTCTGAGCCATTCGGATAAGTTTCACATGATACTAAGCAGTCCCCTGTTTCTTGGCTGATCACCAGTGACGAGTAACTAATACATGTAACTTAGCAAGCAGCTTTTGCCTTGGCTGTGCGTATTTGACTTATTAATCAAGCCGCCACGGACCACAAATCAATATCCGAGAGCTCATGTCCTTGAAATCACTATGCATGTCGGCTTCTCTAAAGTACCTTATCGAACCTAGGCACATTGGGAAAAATGAGCACATAATCCTATCCAAGAAAGAAAAAAATCCCTCCCCGAGCCCATTTACTTTGAGGACATGCAGAAACAAGGCCTAAAACATCACCATTATCCTGCCCAAACCCATTCTCGTTGCATATTTATCCTACTACCTTACGGTATGTTAGATACAAGGACTACAATTACCTTAAGTTGTCAGAAGCTCACCCTCCTGGGGGACATGTGATTCGACATCCCTAGGGGCCGATTCTTCATGCAAATCTTCCGTCTGGCCATGAGCCCACTTGTACTTCCAATACAGAAACCAGATGACTGTTTCAGTTACGATTAGGGGGAGATATACGTTCACAGTGAAATCCCATAGGTACATGTACTTTTCAGTTATGGTGCTGAGAAGTACAGTGCCCATCGAGGTGCCGGCGTAGGAGATTGAAATCAAAGCAGCCACCTGAATCGAGAAAGTACCTGTACTTTTAGAGACAGCGATGTAAAGAAGTACTAGCCAAATTGTCAGCTTGTCATATCATTGTATCACCAGGAAGTGCTATGTGTCTACTAGGCATAACTACCCCACGAATTCTTGTTAGAACGCGAAGAGTACTGAAACTGATGTGCTCGGATGTCGAAAACTCGTCCAAGAGGAAAGCATATCCCGAAACCATGGAGGAAAGGGCCATTATCGTGACTTATACCAAGGTCAGTATTCGTGCAAGCTCACGTCTCACCAGAGACTGAAGTAATGGCAGGTTCACTTACAGGCAGAGGAAGGTCTGTAGAATATAGCCAGTCCTGTCAGGATAGCAAGTAAGGCATCCATAGAAACAGTGCGGTACAAGTCCCATGGCAGCTTCTCAAGCGGCATCGGTATAAATGAGTTAAGAAACGAGAAGGCAAACACGAGAAAGAGAGTCCGGGCGTAGTAAAAGGAAGACTTATGGCAAGTCAGTCGGTGAATAGATGTCTGGAAGACTCTTACCTTTCGATGATGCCGCAGATATCCTCTTGTATCACTCAAGAATTTCCTGATGTCTGCATCATGGAAAAGAACGACCTTTTGGTACGTTTCAAGCCAGGAAACTTCTCTGGGCCGACCTACCAACCCCGAATGAGCTTTGAAGAGCAGGATCCATTGGAGAAGAAACTGCATTAAAACTATACTTCCGCTGAAGTACATCATGGGCGGGACACCAAAGTAACCGATCATAGTCTGTAGTTTCGGGACTACAGTCAGGCAAAGAAGGAATCTCAGAGGCAGCTCACGAGGCGAAAACCACTCGGGCAAAAGTGATAGAAGCATCGAAACCTCCCACCCATCAAGGATGCCAAATATGGACCAGATGTATGAATTCCGTTCATAGAGGCTCACTGGAAAAGCTAGATACGCTGGAAACAGTCAGTACGATGAATTCTCCAAGAAATCCGGAGTTATATCACGGGGCCACACTAACCTTTAACAAAGACAACGTACGGAAAGACTTGGTGTAGTGGAAGCTTTGCTAGAAGGATGAAGGCCAGTGCCTGAGAAACAACAAATAAGAAGTTGTAGCATACGTCGTCGTTTGGACGAAATGATTTCTCGGGATAAAAAGGGTTCAACCCAAACTATAATTAACGTTAGTCAGTTCCGAACAGTATCTGCATGACACCATCCCTCTAGCCGACTGGGCTTAATTTAAGAGATGGGAGTCGCTAAGACCTGGATCACTTACAAGGCACATCGCCAAAAAAAAGAAGCTCTCTTCGCATCCTGCTCGGTCGCTCTATAGATGCCACACGGTTGCTGTTTGCAGAAAGAGATGGTGTTGTCAGCGAGATTGATGGCCCCGAGTGCAAATCTTCCGCAGATCTTTGGGTATTGGTATGAGGAGCAAGCGACACGCAAACTCTATCGACCAAGCGCATATTCTCCAATTTCCAACGTTTTGACCTCAGGACGAATTGACGGTGATAACTTCGTGTTCTCCAGTCGTATGAGCATAGGATGATGGCTCTGTGCATGCCGTTCTCTTCCCCACAGACAAACATCGCAACTGGAGGCGTACTGCATTCAAGATGTGTGACACTCATTGCATACGTATCCACGAGAGTGAAAGTGGTAACTTGTGGCGCAGTCAACGAGTTCGTAACCCTAGGGTTGTTTGCTGGTGAGTCGGTGTAGCTTCCAGTGGTGTCGCGCTTCAAGTTTCCGTAATTGAAACCCCAGAGGTATTTCTCAATCTTTTCAACATGAACTTCGCCTTCGATTCCAATGAGTCGGGGAATCGTAGGTCGTCTAAGATGGCGTCGTGAGTTGATGATCCCCAGGGGAAGGAGCAGAGCAAACAGGCCGATAAGTGCAGGGTAGATCAGAAATAGTTTGGACTCTTGGAAAAGCAAGATGACGAAGAAGTAAAGCAGGATGGAGGTGGTAATGTAAGGCCCGTGATAAATGACCTTTTCGAATCTTCCTATGCCTTGGCCGAAGTAAGGTTCGGCGTCCATGTTGTCCCAGTGGATCGTCGTTCCAAAAACGCCCTCCAAAGAGACGGCCTCGGGTTCCAGGACGTCTCGTAGATTGCCAATAGGACGTATGTCCCTTAGTTCCACCCCCCATCTGTCTTCTAGTCGACACCAAGGTGATCCTTGGGGGATTGACAGGCAGATGAGACGGCTGAGAAAGGTCGCGCTATCATTTTCGAGAGCTAGTTTACCAAAAGCTTGTAACCCGGTATCGCGTTTGTCTACGTCTGGTCTCTGGCGACTCGGGAAAAGGCCCCTTGTAGCGTAAGCTATATCTCCTTGGCTGAACTGATCGATTTGTCTTGTGGAAAAGCAAGTCATGGCTGTTTCGATCAGTGCAGACGAGGTGAGAATGGCCGATCCTTCGAAGTGGTCAACGAGCTGTTTGACTGCCCAGGCATCTGTCCATGCCCTTTCGGCAAAGTTCCGCTTTGCGATCGCTTGGGGTTCGGAGGAATCACCAACGACGTACAGCCGAATTCGATACTCTCCAGGGCATAGCAGCAGTTCCGGTAAAGTCCAAAGTCGGGAGCCCGATTGCCGTAGCCAAGGGGTCACCATATCTGGATTGTACGGCAAAGAATCAAGGTCCTCACCGTTCATGAGAGCCTTGACCTTGTCGTTAGCCGTAGGCCCGATGGCAATGATCATGGAGTGTGCCACCCGTACGTAATCGTATATTTTGTAAACATCCTCGCTACTGCTGGTAGATTTCGCAACGACGTTGTCACGAACGCACTCAAAGTCTAGCCTGAAGGCTTGTTTGCCGACCTTCCTAGCAGCATCAGTGCCCACCTTGATGAGAGCGACTCGATATCTTTTCGCAACTTGTCTGTTGGCCTCTCTAGTTTTCTCTCTGGGTTCTGGGTAGTCATATTTGGCTATCTCCTCATCAGTTGAGACCCTAAAGTGCACACGCGTGTACGAAACGAAGACATATTCAACGTCTACGCCGTCTCCATTCTTTCTAAGATAATCCGACACGTTGACAGTCTCATAGTCATCAGTGCCATCGGGGGACTGTTTGAGGAAACAGAGATAGCTTGGGCGCAACAGTGCGGTGTCATCTCCAAGTTCGCCATCTGGTGGAGACGTCCCCGAGCTGCTTCCGCCCTGGTCAAGTCTGGCATTATCCTGAGGTCGCTGGCTAGTGCTGTTCGTCGCAGTATGTTCTGTGGTACGTTGGAAACTCGTCTCGTGGGTACGGATACCATTCTGGTCTGTGGGTTGATTGCATCGTCCAGTGTCCAAGTTTGGTGGAAGAAGACGCAGCTTATGCTGCTTCGTCATGTTCGAAATCACCCCATAGTTCTCAGACCAGCACACCTGGAGCATCACATGTAAGTAAGATAGCTACGAGGCGTTAGGTACAGGCTGTGTTAGCACGGGAAAGTCAAGCATTAACATACTAATAAGCATAAAAGTGGCCAAGAGATGATGAGCTTGAGAGCAGCAATGAAGAACGAATCTGTATCCGCGACAAACTCGCGGCTTCCGGGTTTGAATAGAGATTTTCCGATCCAGTTACAGACACGGACGGGAGGCGTGACCTGCGAAATTGGTTTACCCAGACGGGGTCCACCTCGGTGTGAAGGGTAGAAATTTAGGATCCTCTGCGCCTTGAAGTATGAGAGGGACCAGCTTGCCATCAGATGGACGCGGGCCACCACTCATGGTTGGGGTTGTCAAAGTCGGGCTCCATCAGCGGCATGATTCGTGCATAGCTGCGAGCGATGGACGGTGGGAAGTTGTGGAAAATTGTCGAGACTTCAAGAGCTTCGATGCGCTGTTGCTTGCTTATACATATTTCTAACTGACTTCAGGGGCAAGACTCCTCGGTTGCCTCATTGCGAACAACATAGCCACCGTGGTACGGGGTTGTGAGAACAAATGGCACACTTGAGGTAGGTCTACTTCTCTACCAACGTCAATTAATCTCTAGTAAATTCAAAGTCTACTCAAAGACCGTAAACTTCAAATAGTAGACTCCTCATATATTCATAGTCTTAATAAGACTTTTAAAACAATTTATTCCTCGATTTTACGTTATTGAATTGAGTGCTCGACTTTGACCTACTTGTAGGTGTGGCACTCTTTCTGACAATCGCGTCCGTGGCTGGTCTGAGACCGCCGCACAACACTGCCACAGTTGTGCGACTGACCAATACAGCACGGTCTAAGCCTTACTAAGGTAAATGCAGTTCTAATTATGAGCTTGCAGCCTTCTAAGTATCCGAACAGGTGGCTATTTTGCACTCATGGTAGTGCCTTCAACCGCTCGCAGGCTCTCAGCTTGGGTGCTATCCAATCAGCAAGCCAACCCATCCACCATCTTCTAGCAGTGTAGCAAATGGATTAAAGGAGGCCATGGAACATCTTTTACGGGTTAAATAACCCCGCGAAAACATAATCCTTCCCTGATAAGTTGACTGCCGCAGGTCTGGTGAAGCGAGTGGATTTCATCCTCTGGCGATTGACTGAGACCAACATGACAAACTTTAGACACTTGACTTTCAACAACCTCGGTTTCGTGGTGTAGTTGGTTATCACGTCAGTCTAACACACTGAAGGTCTCCGGTTCAAGTCCGGGCGAAATCATTTGTTTTTGCTTTCAGTGCATCTTTGATTTGGATGCGATTTTCATCATTTTTGACGTTGCCAGAGGCACTCCAATGTCGTTGGAGTAGTACCTGGCAAGGTTCAGCTACTCGTTGTTTTAACTTCTGTCATTCATCCTTTGTGTCAAGTCTCCAAAAAGCCACAACAAGCCATGTTCAACGTTGAAGAGTATCGTAATTATTCAGTTATTATTTTGGTATTGCTAGCTCAATCAACTAGGTACTAAGGTTCCGATGCAATCAATCCGCGCTCGTATTTTCTCGAAACAAAACCAAATCCCGGTCATTTTCACGTCCCTGGTCCTCATGCCGTCGTCTTCTTCGCATCATCACCAACGTCAGCTGTCTCCAGCTGGCCGGTCGCTGCCGCTGCTTGAGCTACCTCAGTCCCCACCGCCTCAGCTTCTGGAGCCGATTGACCCTCAACCGCTTCCTTGCCAGCAACCTCCGCTTCCGGATGCTGTTCGCTCTCAGTCTTCGCAGCCTCCTTCCCATCAGAAGCAGGCGCCTGGGAAGGCGTCGACTTTCTAAAAATGTTTACGCTCGGCAGCGACCAGCCCTTCTTCTTGCCGTCCTCGGCAACTGTCTCCGCAGGTTGGGTCTCAAGTTGGCCGGTGGCGGCTGCCGCTTGAGCAGTCTCGTTGCCGACGGCTTCGCTTGCAGTCTCTTGACCTTCCTTCTTGCCGTCGGGAACAGCCGAATCTGCCTTCGCAGCATCGCCTTCCGCCTTGGCGACATCCCCTCCATCGGTCGCCTTCTCGGCCTCTGGCTTGTCCCCGTCGGCCGGCGCTTGAGAGGGTGTTGACTTTCTGAAAATATTGACGCTCGGCAGCGATGCCTGGCCTAGAGAAGAGACAGAGGCAGGGACCTTGGGCATGTTCAGCATATTGGGCATCGCTGGCATACCCGGCATACCTGGCATACTGGGCATACCAGGAAGCCACCCCTTGACGCCCGTACCTGTCGATTGCGCGATGCGGAAGAGGTGCTGCATGTACGTCCGCTTCTCCTCTGTAGTCATGTTCTCAGGGTTCATATCGCCCACCAAATCTCCCTCACCATCGGCGGGGAGCGGCACGAGCGAGGCGGCGGCGGCAATGTCAATGGGCGACTCGTCGGGCATTTCGCCATCTGCCGACTTTGAACCCTCCTTCTCGTCGACCTTTTCAGCGAGCTTGTCATCTGACTTTTCTTCAGGTGCTTCGGTGTTGGAGATGGCCTTTTCCAGCGTCTCTTCGACCTCGGCGTCCTCCGCGACCTCTTCGGGCGGCGTCTCACGGAACTTGGGGTCGTCAACAACGGGCTCCTCGCTCTTGAACCACTCGAGCACCAGGTCAGCTGCCTGCTCAGTCATCATCTCGTATCCCTTGTGTTTATCCGCTTGGAACATGGCCATATGCGCCGCCACCTCGTCGTCGACCTCTGGCAGAACCTGCCGCGAGAAGAGGGACGAAGCAGGGTGGCTTTCCTCCGGAACGGCGCAGAACGTCCGCTCGGGGACAAAATAGCCACCCTGCCAGTACCCATTCTCGCCCAGCGACGCATAAAAGTCGTGAATCCCTACGCCCTTAAGTGCGCCCATCCGCCCGAGGCGGCGGTTGAGTTCCTTCTGCTTCATGAGCGCGCCAACGAAAGTGAAGTGGTCCGAGAGCCAGGCGAAGGACTGGCCGACGTTGCCGCGGTTGATGTAAGCTAGTCCCTGTCCGAGGGCATCGACACTCTGCTGATAGCCCTCCTTCACGGAGTTCTTGTTGAGCCCCTTTATGCCCTTGAGGATGGCCTCGCGGTTGACGTAAGCGGCGACGCCGCCGGCAGCGATGGCGCCTACGGTGCCTGTCTTCACGGCGACAAGCTGCCACGTCTTCCAGCCTGGGTTGCGGGAGGCGGTAGATGTCACGGCCGAGGTTGCGGCGCGGCGGGTGCCCAGGCGGGCGAGGGTCGAGGGTGCAGCGGCCGAGAGGGCTGTCATTACGTTGAAGACGCTGCTGACCTTTTGGTAGTTGGAGAAGCCGCCGTAGACGAACATGGAGCGGGCGAGGCCGTTGTAGGGGGTGTCGAAGGTGAGGATGCCCTGAATGAGGGGGAAGATTGGGTCGTCTTCTGATGGGTTGGACTGCGCTCGCTCATTGATGGCGAGGAACAGTGAATCTGCGGCGACGAATCCTCTGAAATGCTGTTAGCCTTTGGTCATGCAAAAGTGCAGATATCTCGACACTGCTTACCCCATAGAGTGAGCAACGAGAACGACTCCGACTTCTCTGTCTTTTGGTGGCCAGGGCTTCTCGACGTTGGCCTTTCTTACATCCATGACCCTCTCCTTGAGCCTACACAGTGTTAGGTTGCTGCAGGGTACAGGCAACTGCCAGCGATGAAGTGAACTAACCATGAGAGAAACGCCTCGGTGGCCTGCGCCAACTCGCCTTTGGTCTCATATTGAGGGTACACGATGGACTCGACCCAGTGGTCTGGAAGTTGCTTGGTGACTGATCGCTTTAAGTCCTAGATCACTAAGGGTCAGTACGGAAGTGATGGTCACAGGAAAGATGGCAGCCTTACTTACATCTGGAAAGTCGTGAAATGTGTTTTCATTCCCCTTGAAAGGTTTGTACTTGTTAGCTGCTTGCTGTACCGGCGCATCGATGGCTTGCTGTTGTTGACTACTCACTTTAAAGCCATGGATGAAACACAGAAGCAGTGTCCGAGGCATGATGAATCACTACTACATACAGTAGTAGAGAATCAGGAAAGGTTTAGATACGACTAGGTATTAGGGAAAGGTAATATCTGACAGAAAGAGGATGGAATTTGCTAGGTATTTCGTAGGTAACGGGTATCATGAAGGAAGAACATGGCCAAGATGAACGGCCGGTGCTCAAGGAGTAATATCCCGCATCTTCCCTCCCCCTCCCCCTCCTTCTCTCTCACACACACAACAGGCATACTCAATACACCTGATGAATGACCAACCAGACACTCCATGCAGAGCAGTGACGATTGACTGAGCGGTTCGTGCATGTGCAACGCCTTCCCAAGTGTTCCAGGCTTTTCCCAGCCACACCTTCTCACTGTGAAGCTGCAAAAGTTGCGTGGGCGCGTGGCGAGTCCGTCCTCGCCGTGAGCCAATGGCACTGAGCGCAAGTTCGGCCAAGACGTCACCGACGACGTCACGTTGAGTTTGGGAGTTTTGGGGAAGCGACGCACGGCACCTCGCACTTTTGGCGTCTGGGCCTCTCATCTCACTGCTCACTCACACACTCACACGCAATTTCTCAGCCACTCACTCACATTTTACTCACTCGTTCACTCTATTCAGCTCAGGTCTGGGCCACCTCACCCACATCAACTCACGCATCCCAGTCCTTGTCAAAATTGTCACTGCCAAATCATAACCCTGTGATAGATACTCACCTTCCATCTACCGCAAAGTGCGGCACGTCACATCAAAAGTCAAATAGACGAGCCCGATGCGGATCCGTCCAGTTGGGTGCCTCTCAATTGGATTGGCTGGTCCTCCTCCACGTGCGATCCAAGATCTTCAGCTCACGATCGCATCGATGCATGACCCCCTGGTCTGTCAAATTGAAGGATTTTCAAGATTTGATCGCATGGTATTTTTTGCTTATGATGGGCTCCAAGATTCTGGTTCTGATCTGAGCCATCCTTGTGATCCTACAGTATCGTCCTGTCACATCATTCCCATCCCCCACCCATCATCATCTCACTTCGCCGGGATGGTCTTATTCTTCAAGTACCCAAACGACAACGTGGGGTCGAACTTCCAAATCTGCGTCTCATTCGCTGCAGATCCATAATCCCACACCGTGTAAAAGTTCTTCAAGAATGGCGTCCCGATCAACACAAATCCAGACTGAGCGCCAGCCTCGAACGGAGGCCAGCACGCATCGTCCCGGTACGCGAAACCCGGTGTCGCCAACTGATCGCCCGGGATCTCAACCACTTGCGGGTACCGATAGTCTCCAAAGGAGAATTTGAAGGACCACGATGAGTTGAATTCGCTGCAGAGCGGGATGTGCTCGCCCTTGATGATCTTCGTGTAGTTCATACCAATGGACTCGTACACGGCCAGGTTCTGCTTCGTCGGCAGCGTGATGGACCCCGCGCCCGTATCGAAGACGACGCGCGCCTGGTCGAAATCCGTCTGCGTCTCAATGACGCTGCCGTTGCTCGTCGTCCGCGTGCCATTGACCTTGAGGATGGTGGACCGCCAGACGTCGTAGGTGCCGTCGACGCGGGTGATGGGGATCGTGACGAGTTCGCCGTCAACGTACTCGTCCTCGCGAGAGCCGCCGATAGTCAAGACGCCGTCGCCGGGAACGCCGTTCGTGTTATTGGCCTCGGTGCCGTAGTATATTCCGAACTTGGCGGCGTCGAGGTGGCCCTCCGACATGAGGGTCTCAACAACGGTGTTTGCGCCACCGTCGATGATGGAGCTGAAGCCTAGGCCCATGAAGCCGTCGGCTGCGAGCGCGGCCCAGTTGCTCTCGTTTGCGGCGATGAAGGACTGGTCCCAGGAGAAGTTGCCGACGATCCATTTCTCGGCGACCGTGGGGCCGGAGACATCGCCTCCGAGGTAGGGGATCACGGCGCTTTCGCCGGTGTAGTGGCCGGTGGTTGAGGCATTGATGCTATAGCCGGTTCGATCATATCTGTCATTGAATGTCAGTGGCCTTGTAGGATCGCCGTGCTCGAGGGTATGGTTCGAGAGAAACGTACCCGCTCACGTTGTTGCACTTTCCCCTGGAGAGGCATTGGCTATCGGTCGCCCATGAAGACGAGCTGCCCGTGTCAAATTGGAGACGGAACGTCTCTGCTGGAGTTCCGATGCCAAACTCGACGACATTCTGTGATGCCTGTTGTCAGTGACTTTTCTTGTTCCCCAGGCCTGAGACTCTAGGGGCCCAGGTGAAACTCACGTAGCCATTGTCGACAATGATGGGCAGATCAAGCACAGCCGCAGTCGCGACGGACGCGACCGCCGCCGCCGAGAAGAAACGAGTGACGGGTGACATGTTTTAACGGATCTCAAACTGACGTATCCAAACGATTGACAGAACGTGCAGCAAGAAAGGAGAGATCAAATGAACGGCCCGACGCGACGGATGTGTCATTTTTAAAGAGAGAGCTTGTTTACTTGATGTGCCCATCGTCCCACATTATGGCGATCATTTGCAACCTCGTAAAGGGCGGATGCTGCAGGGAGCCTTAGTGGGGAAGGTCAATCTCGACAATGCCGGGATTCCCTCCAGACTTTCACGGAGTTCAGTGGGTGACAGAACAGGATGCCACCCAGCGCACGCGCGGCCCCTTCATATGACCACCAGCATTGTTGTCATTGCCATAATGCGCTTTCTTGAGTATATCTCTAAGGAACATACTCAAGAAAACAGTAAGAATAGTGACCATAGCGAAAGGTAGCAGCATCAGTAGCAGCAGCAGTAGTGGAAGCAGTGATAGCAGCCATCTTACTGCCGGCCAACCCGCTCGACGTGGGGTGGTCTGCTGCTATTTTCGTCTTTGGTCGTATTGCTCCGCCGCCGTCCGCCTTTAACCCAATTTCCCGGGGCCGTTTTCTATACCGGCGTGGCTGGCGTGGTCCTAAGTCTCAAGATCTCGGCGTGGTGAAAGCACATCACGAGAAGATCGACAGCTGGCCGAACACGGGGAGACACATGTTTGAATCTTAGCCTTCAAACTCGAGCTTCTTTCTTCTTCTTCAGCCCTACCTCGAACGATAGATAACGGCTGGGCCTCAGTTGGGAGCTGAGTCGAATGACTCGTAGCTATGGTTCATCCCGTTTGCGTTTGCTACCCTGGCAGCCCCCGTCATGCATCTTCTCACTCTGTTAGCCTTTGCAGCCCATTTATTTGGCTCTTCCAGGGTGCGACGCCAGGAGCATAAGGCGACTGATTTGCGAGACCGAGCGCAAACCATCAAGCTTTCTTCGACATGATCATGATCAATTGAATGTCTTCGAGGCTTTACAGCTTTCGATTGTTGTTTGTACGAGGTTCTCTTCACATAGTCTTAGATTAGACTACTATTTACACTAAAGTCTCGCCACTTCATTGCGTCTTGACAACAACTTCAACCCCCTCGAGGCCCGCACCAGAAGCCGTCACGGTAATATCTCCCGCAACACCCTCCTCATACTTCACAATAGCCAACACAAGACCGCTATACGCCTTGCGCACCAACGACGGGAACGCAACCAAGTCCGCCGGGTCACCATTATCAGTCGCAACAATCTTGCCAGGCCCGCTGACGGAGAAGGTAATTTCATCATCTGCAAACCGCACTACATCGCCGTTCGCATCCAGCACCTCGACAGTCACGAACGACAGATCCACGCCGTCGGCAGCGATCGTCGTACGGTCGGCCGACGCGCGAAGCTTCGCGGCCGCACCGACAGTACGCACCGTCGTCTCGGCCCAGTCTGCGCCGTCTTTATACGTCGCCACCCGGATCTCGCCGGGCTCGTACACAACGTCGTCCCATCGGAAGCGGTACGTCAGCTCCGCGCGCGTCTGTCTGCCCTGCGAGACCCCGTTGACGAACAACTCGGCCTCGTCAGCCGATGTAAACACATGCACGGGAGTAACCTCGCCAACGCGGTCCTCGGGCCAGTTCCAGTGCGGCAGCACATGCGCAAACTTGACATCCGGCCTCCAACGCGCCTGGTACAAAAAGAAGCGGTCCTTTTTGAAGCCCGCAAGGTCAATGATGCCAGAGTATGAGCTGCGCGCCGTGTAGTAAGGCGTCGGCTCGCCGAGGTAATCCCAGCCCGTCCAGACGAACTCGCCCGCGACAAAGGGGTGCGTGTCCTGCGCCTCGAAGACTTTGTCGGGCGAGGAACCAAAGTTGGCAGAGTAGAGCTCGTACGCGCTGACCTGCTGCGAAGTGGAGTTTCCACCCGATGTGTCGTTTACGGGGGCGCCGGTGTCACCCGTCACGGGGAACATGTAAGTCCCACGCGTGCTCAGTGCTGAGGCCGTCTCGCTGCTGAGGATCATCTTGTCGGGGAAGGCCTCGTGGAAGTCGGCGTACAGTGGGTGCGTTCTCACGCCGGGGAGGAAGGAGTAGTTTGGCGTGTCGCGGATGCCTTCGCCCTGGTAGTTCAAGCTGAGGACGTCCATGGCAGTAGGGAAGGACATGTTTGGCTTGGCAAAGTTCATGGACGCGGTAGATGGCCGGGTAGGATCCTCTTCGCCGACGATGCCGTGCAGTTCGAGCGCGGGGACGGTGCCTGGGTCGCCAATCTGCTGCTCCGAGACTTCGTTGCCGAAACTCCACATGACGACGGAGGCGTGGTTGCGATCGCGGCGCATCATGGCACGCAGATCGGCCTCGTGCCAGTCTTCAAAGATGAGGTGGAAGTCGTTTGCCGTCTTGTTGCGGTACCACGAGTCAAACACCTCGTCCATAACCAGGAATCCACGGCTGTCCGTGAGCTCCAGGAGTTCGGGGGCGGGAGGGTTGTGGGACATGCGGATGGCGTTGCAACCGAGCTCCTCGAGGACCTCGAGCTGACGCTCAGCGGCACGGGTGTTGAAGGCTGCGCCGATTGCGCCGAGGTCGTGGTGGTTGTTTACGCCTTGGATGAGAACGTGTTCGCCGTTGACGAGGAGGCCGCGGTTCGCGTCGTAGGTTACGGTGCGGATGCCGAAGCGGGTTTCGTAGGTGTCGACGACGGCGCCGGCGAGAGTGACTGTTGTTACGGCGACGTAGCGGTTCGGTTTCTGGGTCGGTGGCGGGCCCCAGAGCAGGGGGGATGTGACGGTTGTTGAGCCGTTGACTTGGGCTTTGCTGCCCGCCGTGGCGGATGTTGATGAGCTGGTGAGTTCGGCGACCTTGGCTCCCGGCTTGTCTGTGGAAGAGTCGAGGAGGTGGATCTCGGTTGAGATTTCAACGTCCTGGTCGGAGTCGCCCTTGTTCTCGATCTCGACTACTAAGTCTACGGTAGCGGATTCGGAGGAGACGTCCTTTGTGATGATGTAGGTGCCCCATTGCGCAACGTGGACAGGGTTGACCTTGGTCAGCCACACATTGCGGTAGATGCCACCTCCAGGATACCAGCGTGCCGAGTCTGGAGGGTTGTCTAGTCGGATGGCAAGAACGTTGTCTTGTCCACTCTTGAGGTGCGCCGTGAGGTCGAGGCGGAACGAGTTGTACGGGTAAGGCCAGCCACCGACCAGGTAACCATTGAGCCAAACCATCGCATATGACATGGCGCCATCCACGTCGAGGAAGATAGCCTTGCCCTCATCCTCCGGGGTGACCGTCAACGAGCGACGGTACCAACCCACGCCATGCACAGGCAAGCGGCCCATCCCACCTCCAATAATGGGGTTCTCCTCGGTATAAAACGGGCCCGCGATAGCCCAGTCGTGAGGCAGGTTGACACTCTCCCACGAACCATCGTCAAAGCTCGCCGAGGCGTACGAGACATTGCGCGAGGGCTCGCTGCCGGGGCGCTCGTAGTGCTTGGCCGGGTCATTGATGAAGTCGTTTGCCGAGGGCAGGATCCAGGGCTTCAGGGCAAAGGTGTCGGTGAGGCTCTCGAGGTCCGGGCGCTGGTCGTAGATCAGGCCATCTAGGTTGAACTCGGAGCGCCAGAAGCGCCATCCCTTGTTGATGCTGACGCGCTCGCGGCCGCCGGTGGTCGGTGTGGGTGTGTTCTGCCGGGGCTGGAGGGTGAGGGCGTTCGCGGGGGTGAGGATGAGCAACAGCAGGCTCAGGAGAGTCAGCCCGAAGGCTCGCGTCGGTAACGAGGACCGCCGTGAAGTCGTCATCATCTTGACGGGTGATTCTGACGTGACTGTGACATTGCCATACGAGCATCACGCGCTCACCACTGAGTCTTATATGGCGGGCCATGATGTGGTCTTCACGTTCGTATCCCGTCGGCCAGGCTAGGAAACTTTTCCTTGACGTATTTCCGCCCCATCGTTCGGCGACGGATTCCTAGAAGACTCCACGAAGAGACCGCGAACCCCTCGCACCAGGTCATCATCCCTCGGCTTTGCACGACTATTGTTGATGGGGAATCACCGAACCATGGGGTCCAATTTCGGGTGAAAAGACTCCAGGCATTCCGCACCCCGCGTTTCTCCGCACGGTAGTACGACGGTACAGGGGCCCGGGGCGCTCATAGACGGCAATTCTACGATGCATTTAGCCTGAATCTTTGCTTTGATGTGGTCATTGGACCGCCTGTGATCACTATGAGGGGCACATTTCTTGGAGTTGGCTGATCCCCTAGGCAAAAGTTAGTTAAGAAACTCTTGGGGAGTTGGAGATCGCCTCTGTAGTCAGTCTTTCCCCCCACCTTCCGGGTCTTGACAGGATCAAGGCAGTGTTGCGTGCTGGCTTTGCCGGTTGAATACTTCCTCGCGTGACAAGAGACAAGAGGAAGGATTTCCGCCATATTGGTTCGATGGAGCAACAGACTCGAGTAGCGCGTCTTGAAAAGCTGAGCACTTAATTAATCCTTACAGCCGTCATGCGCGAAGACTACATGTATTTCCCGATGCCTATCCGCAGCTTTGTAGCAAAAGGCACAGCGATGAACATTGAAGTCTTTATAATCCGCAAAGTTGTCAAAGTGACAAGATCAACTCATCGATTGCGTGAAGGCAAATGCAAGAATACAATCACTTCGTCAGATACAAGATACCAAATGCAGGAGATAACAATGCAAGTATTCAGGGCATAAACCTACCCCAAAATCTCACTCGCATCACCCCGTGCAAGGCCGACTCCCTAGGCCCATACCTGTAGAGCGCGCCGTCATTTTGACTACAGCGGACGTGAGTGAAATTTGCCCTGAACATCGCATGTCAGACTTCCATCATTCTAAATGTTCGATTCAGAACGTCTGCAAATCTTGGAGCACCGGTCGAGATGGAACCCAGAGAAAGGGAGCATAGGTTACATTGAGGCATGGGACGACGGTAAGTTTCTTCGCTTCGGCGAATCACAAGCCCAAACCGCCGGCCAGCGCTGAACTCCACACCATAGGCCTTTCCAACAATGTCTACCTAAAGTCTGGATTTTTGGAAGATTCCGAGGTGGCAGAATGGCTTCATCAAACGGGTAGATTCGTGCCTCCAGACTGGCAGCGTGAGGGAACCGCGCGAGTCCGGCTGCTGCTCTGTGAACGCATCGAATTCCGGCCTCTATGGTTTGCCATGAGCCGTGAATCATTCCTGCAAGTGGAAGAAACGCTCGGGCTGCCCTCTACATCTTTGGCGATATTGGCTTGGGCCGGTGGGAAGCAACACTCTCATCTGACCTTCACGCAAGATAAGGGCGTTCGGTCGTTGGAGTCACTCGGTGAGTGTGAACCATGGTCGACGCCCACACACGAGCAATGAGAACATTGGACTGAAACTGAATTCGGCAGTTCTCACTATGAAGCAACCTCAAATGTTCCAACTCGGCAATCTGGGCATGGTAATGTCTCACCACTTCGAGACCAGCTGAACGAGACAACCGTGGTAATCGAAAAGACTCTCGGCGTGACTCAGACCGGTCGGCTGGTGAAAAGGACCGTCGAAGACATCCGCATCACCACAAACATGAACCGCATGATCACGGACGAGAAGGCGCGGATTAATACGACGGCGCTCCTGAGCACCACACTCGAGGATGTTGTGAACATGTTGAGGACGCTAGAGTGGGACGAAGAATATATCAAGTTCCTCCTCCGGGTTAACGAGGACGTCAGGAGGCATCACGGCGGAGTGTCGTCAGAGGCGGACCTGGAGCTTTGTGGCCTCATTGAGCTACTCGAAGCCGAGAGACGGTCTATTGTGTCGTTCACGAGCACTATGAGGTCTAGGCTGGACATCCAGTTCAACGTGGTAAGGAATCTTGAGGGACATCGATGTGGATTGAGAAGCAAGCAACTCCATGGCGCTAACAAGTCTGCAATCCCAGCTCTACAACTTCATCGCACAGGGGGGAAACAATCTCAACATGCAAATCGCGGCGAATGCTGGACTAGACAGCACAGCTATGAAGCTAATGGCATTGGTGACGATGCTTTTCCTTTCTCCGACTGTTGGTATACACGTCAGCAGGGCAACCGTACGGTTGGAACGAAGTGTCAATAATGGTCTATTATTGCTGCGTCTGGAGGTGGAAGGAGGAGATTGTGGGCAGAGCCCACGATCTCCCAGAAGTGGTATGTAAGTGAAAGGGCCGTTTGTAAGTGCCCATACCGCCTTCCAGATCCATCTTTTCTGCCGACTGCTCAGAGATCCAACACCGACCTTTGTAGCTGTAAGTTTCAACACTTGAGTGCTCTGGCCTACAATTTCATAAAGCAGCGCTCACACTGACCAATGCACCCTCGGCAGAGAATTTTCAGTATGTCAATGTTCAACTGGCAAGTCTCAAACTCATCAGACTCAACCGGCGGCGGCGAGCCCACAGTTGTGCCGCAGTTTTGGATCTACTGGGCCGTCAGCCTACCTTTGACCGTTGCCATCGTGATCGGCTGGCCAGTGTGGTGGCATTTCCAGAAGTCTTACTATGAGACCAAGTTTTTGAGATCAGAGAAGGAAAACGTAGTCTTCGAAGACAAGCGACACGAGAACGCCCATGGCCCAAGGAGACGACGACCACGTCAGGGAGTATGACGATTTATACTATTTGGGCATTTAGGAGAAATGTGCTATTTCATCAAGTCTGGTATCCACGATCGTAAGCGCGCATTCGTATTCGTAAAACTTGTTGAGTCGCGCGTATCGCTCTCATGTTCGGATCGGCAGAAGGAGTTGGCACGCCAGATCTCAGATACGCTCGATACGCTCGCTACGCAGGGCCATTTTCTGGTATGGCCTATGATCACCGTCGACACCTTTTTGAAATTGTTACACTTTTGAGTAAGCATAAATCGTAGAATATTCCCCAGACTTTTGTTGAATCGTGACATGTATTTTCTAACTCTCGGCTTGAATCCCCGCCATCTCGGCCTCGGCTTGCATTGGCGGTTTCCAAAGACCATCTACAAATGTGGGGGCTTGTTCCGACGTTGATACCGGTGGCCGGATCGAGAGCCGACTTGAGTCACATCCCAAAGTCCCTAGATAGCAAACGCAGATATAACATGGCTAGTTTTTCCCTTGGCTTGGTTGGATTTCTCATGATCCATCCCATACATCATTCACTTTGCGTCGTACGTTCAATTTTAGGAGATACACCTTCTACTTACTGTGGAACTCGTCATTCGAAAGGCGCAACTCCAAGCGGCAATTGATACAGTTTTACCCACCCGCACTCCAACATCAACAGCTTCCTGACACACATACCTTGAACATGACCTCAATCAGCGCCGAAATGCGGAACCGCCGCTGGACGAGAGACTCATACCTCATCTCGACAGATGCATCCCTCATCTCAGTGGCCCAACTCAACGCTGCATTCGCCTCGGAAGCCGTCTACTGGACCAAAGCCACACCGGAACCCTTCTTGAAAGAAATGCTGCAAAACTCCCTCTGCTTCGGCCTCTACGACACCACCACTTCTCAACAAGAACCCAGCAGCAGCAGCGGCGGCGGCACAGCTCAAGAAAACGCCGCCGAGTCGAAGGAATACCATCGTTTAGTCGGCTTCGCCCGTCTTGTCACCGACTTTGTGTCCTTCGCCTACACCACAGACGTCTGGGTCGATCCCACAATGCAGGCCAACGGCCTGGGAAGATGGCTAGTGGGATGCGTGCAGGAGACGCTCGAGCCGATGCCGTACTTGAGAAAGAGCATTCTTGCCACCGATAGCTGGGATAAATCTGTGCCCTTTTACGAGAAGATGATGAAGATGAGCGTCATTGGCGGGCAACCTGGAGGCCAGGCGATCATGCAGATGAAGGGGAAGGGGGCTCCGGGGTATACGGAAAAGACTAGTTGAATCTTTCTTGCTACAAGTCATAGATATATGTGTCCAAGGTTAGATTTATTTACACGCTGATTTTCTAAAAGACATCTTTACGCCAGACGAGATCTCTGCGCAAGAACACCGTCCTTCGAATGAGCAGGTTGCCATCTGGATCCTTTTCCGGGAACCCGTAAAAGTTGTTGATGGTGTGGATCAGTCTATAGCCTCTCCTTTCATACCACGCATGCGTCGGTGTCTACATGTAATGTAGGTGAAACCACCATGTCAGTCTTTGACAAGCGTAATGATTTTGAAGGAGGAAAAGTCAACCCACCGGTGGAAGTTTGCCCTGCGCCACAACCATGGACTCTTTTCTCAATTGGTCCTCTTTGGAGACCGTGTCCAACATGAGCGTCTTTGCGCATAGTGGCTCGCTAGTGGCCATGCTCTCAACCAAGTCCATGGCGGCCCTGGCGATGCCGCAGCTCTGCAGTGCAAAAGACACGTAGAGGCTCTTGATCCAGTAGACGTGGTCCTTAGGGATCGGGAGGTTGAGGGGCGCCGCGGCGGGGTTGTCGATGTCGAGTGAGATGTGGCCGACGGGGTGAAAGGATGCTCCTGTCGGGGTTCGCGGGGCGGCGCTGATGGAGTCTGCTGTGTCTAGAATGAGGTCTTTTTCCTGTGACAGATGTGAGCATTGATGCACGGGAGAGGGGAAGAGCTCTGGTAAATGGGTTTTGAGGGGACTAACTTTTGTGTAATCGGCGAGGTGCTTTGCGAGTCTTGCGTCTCGCTCCGGATCCTCATCCGCGAGTACCTATGAGCGCGGTTAGTAGATGCACCAGACTGCTTAGGAATATGACGCTTGAAAGGGGATTGAGAAGAGTTGCGCCAAGCTCAACGATTCTCAGTATTCGGTGACTCGCATCGCATCCCCTTGGTGTCGGTTCAGACTTACGAGCCAGTGGATGCACTTAAATCCGGTTCGCTGGTTCTCTTGCCATTGAGGCACCAGGTCCGAGGCCCAACCGCATGCTATTCTCTGATCTACCATCCTTGTGAAGTGGTCCGGGGAGTTGGGATCCCAGGGGATCAATTCGACTTTGGCTCTCGACATTGTGGTGACACTGCCTCTTTTCGTCCTAATTGGTCGGTGAAGTTTCGTCCGAGTTGAAGGTGAGAAAGAAGGAAAAGTTGGCCAGTCCTACTATCAGACTAAATGAGGGAATTGGGGCTTGGCTTTGAGTTAAGAAAGTGCGCTTTGAAGGAATGCCGTGACGGTGAGTCATTATTTACATGTAGCCTAATTCCTCCCGGATTGTCAGACTGTCGCTCTTAAATGGATGTGTTCGGTCTCGGCCGGTCGGCGGGTCTGGAGAACAGACTCGGCCGGCTTCTTGGAACCTTCTTCGGCTTCGGTCACTTGGAAACACTCTAGGAACTTGGGAAGGATACTCGAGCCGACAAGTTATTACATTAGCGTTTGTGGGGCGTGTAATGAGACAATCATCCCGCGCTGGTATGTATGTACGGAGTAGAGAAAGACCGTAATAATCAGCTCAATACCAGTACTCCTCGGGCGCTCGTAAACCGTTCTGGGAATACTCTCGAAGCAGTCAGACAGGCAGTGTATCACTCAGATCGAGAGGTAAGACGATTGGTAAGCTTCCCAAACCCGGAGACGGGCGTTATCTTCATGCAAGATAATGTCACTGGTGCTTACATGTACCGACAAACCATTGTCTTAGCCAAAGGTCAATTTTAGAGATGCTCGTAATAATGTGTTTGATTATCTTGTTGGATCCTTGTCGCTGCCCAAAAACAAAGTAGCCACAACTAAACGCCCCCGTCCATTCTATCCGATCATGCAAATGTTATGCTACAGTCTACTATGAGGGCATCACCCACGAACCGTTCGAGAACCACGTCCCGGCCTGTGTATAGTCTAACGTCACACCATCCTTCATGTATGCAAATCTAAAATACTCGGGAAGCACCATCTTGGCCTTCCTCAGCCACACAAACTCGTTGTCGTCGGGGCCATCGGCAAAGTAATATCGGAACCGCTCGACATCGTTGACCAGGGCGCTAATACCGTCAAAGTTGGTGGCGATGTTTGGCGGCACAAGCCAGCTAAAGGTTACACTGGGCTCAAAAGAGCCTTTGGAGAAGATCGGCTTCGCAATCTGCGGGAGCAGTGAGTTGAAGGGGCCGTCCTCGCGCAGCTCATCGGGCGTCTGTAGGACCGAGTCGAAGCCCCAGCGAGCGATGCCGTTGACGAAGAGACCCAGCAACATCCCTTGGTAGAAGAGAGATGTCCGCGTCTGCATGCTGGTGCCAGGGAGCAGGCAGAACGCCATGATGTAGTGGTGCACGCGTAGGTCGACGCCGGGAATGGAGACGCCGACGATGACGGCAGCCAGGAAAAGCGCGTACAGCGCCAAGAATCGGGGTAGTCTACCCTCAAGCCAGAAGAAGTACACCTGCTTGGCCATGACGAAGGTCAGAATGATCAAGATGAGAGCCAGCGCGGGCTTGGCGCCGGGCTGGTGCTCAATGTCGTGTGCCGTGAGGCGCTGGATCGGCATCCATCCGAAGGTGTAGTTTGACAGCGCGCCAAACCAGAACCCTCCCAACCAGAGCGCCGTCTTCTCGAACTGTGCCCTCAGGTCCATGAGGGTTCGTCTGACGCAAAGCCGGTAGAGCACGGCGGCGCAAAAGAGTGCCGGGAGCAGGCGGCCAGTGAACTTGGAGATGCGATCCGGTAAGACGGAGGCAGCGTGCCGCGATGTGGTAGGCGGATCGGAGCCGAAGCTGACATGGGCAAAAATGCCGACAAAGGAGACGAAGAACTGGCAAGCGGGGCTCGTCGTGAAGAGGGAGAAGATAGAAGTGAAGAACATGGATGTCGGAAAAAGAGGTTGGCGAGGATCACGCTTGCCGCACTGGAGGGTCGGGTCTGCGGTGAGGTTGTACGACAGCGGGAAGTACGAGTCAAAGGGGACTGTCTCGATGCCGTTCTTGGTCGTGCTATTGAACTCTTCATGCTGGCCGAGGCGATGGAGACGACCGCAGCCTCCGCTGAGGTCCGTCACGATGCCTGCGTGGATCGCCGAGGCGCAGATCATGGAGTCGCCGCGGTAGATCTCATCGCCTACGACCAACGGCTGGTAGACGATCTCCCGGTCACCGACGGCATGCGGGTTCAAGAGCTTGTGAGCCATGCAGTTCGCCGGACACCTGAAGGAAAACGAAGAATTCGTGAAGGGCCGGCAGTCGGCGCCGTCGAGGCCGCACCCGTTCTTGAAGCGCCAGAGGGTGTCGCCGCAGTCGAGGTTGATGACGTCCCTACCGAGCTCATCCCTGATCGCCCGGGACGACGCGAGGGGAATGGAGAAAGCAACGGCCCACAGCGCCAGGAACACGGCGACGACAACGGCCTTCCGGCGTGTAGTCGGCGCCACGAGGTCCAGCAGGCGCGCCGGCGCTTCCTGGACGGCAGGCAGGAAGGGCCGGATGGTGTGTACACGCGGCGGCTGGGGCCCGGCGAGGCAGTGCCGCTTGTGGGGGACGTGAGGGCCGAACTTTTGCTGCGAGAGCAGTGAGGGCGTGCTGGATGTGCTCTCCTCGAGCTCGTAGCCTTCTTCTCCTTCGGCTAGGAACTGGGCCTCCTCGTCGGCGCTCCGGCGCGACGGCGCGTCAAAGTCGTCGTCCATGTCCTTGAACGGGCGGTCCCCGCGTCGGGGACCATCGCCGGCGCCCATTCTGATTCAACCTTCACCGATCCCTCCCTTAGCCCTCTCGCCTCGTTTCTCCCCTTCAACTTCGAGGGCGCGTTCTCTCAGAGATTAGGCGTTTACCGAGTCAGTTCATAAGTACATGTGAGTACGTATGTGCGAGGGAGTGAGTGAAGTAAAGGGTTCCGAATTGAAAGTCGATAGAGAGTTGCTGACAGATGACGAGTGAGGAAAAGTAAGGCTGTGTTTTTTTCCCTCTCAGCTCTCAGGGGGTGGGAAGATCCCGAACAGGCAGCAAAGAAACAAAACAAGACAAAGTGACGGCCGGCGCTTAACGGAGCACAGGCGACGTGGTCGAACTTTAGACTTTCAAGAACCACAAAGAGAAAAAAGCCGCCATCAACGAACGCCTCCCAAATCATAAAATGGGACACCCAAAAGCCTCAATAGGAGCTTCTTCAAGGGTGGAAATTAGTACGGTGATCGGAAGGATCGGAGGGGCGCGCTATGCTCAGGAGAGGGAGCGGCCGTGTTTGCTGTCCCCTCCAATGCCACGCTTTTCGAGTTCCTCGCCTCGCTCTGCCGCTTTTCCAGTCCTTTGCCTCCTCTGCGACACGAGCGTCAAAGCTTCTTTTTCTCTTGAGGGAGACGAGACGCCAAACTGAGACAAATAGTGGAGATGTTTCCAGGGATCTGCTGCGGTTAATCGGCGCCGTCGGGGTGCGCTTCCTCTCGTTCCCCTGCTGCCATGTTTTCCCTTTGGACCATTGAGATTCCATCCTTTGATAAGCGAACAACTGCCAACTCCTAGACTCTTTTACTGGTTCACAAGTCTCTTCAGCAATCCAGATGACTCTCAAGTCTTCCAAGGACAGGAGGAGAGAGCTTTCAATCGTTTTCGGCTGGGTTTTCCGAAGCCAGTAACCTGAATCTGGCTTACTCAATCTGAAACTAACAAGGGGCGCCTTGGCCAGGGTCTCACAGGGCAAATTTTAGCTCAAGATGAGACTAATATAGCTATCGATACGAATCGGCGGTGAGTCGGGGTAGGAAAATCAAATCAACCCAAAGCAAACGAGGCCAAATCTCGGCCTGAGAACCCAAACATCGCTCTCATCTTGGAACTTTCAGAGTGACATTGATGGCGAATATGACTGAAGACCGAGCCTCACTTCAGAGGCTGAAGCCTTAAACCAAAAGAACGGATGGCCCCGAAGCACCGACGAAGCGTTGCTACCGTGGCTTCTAGCGCGCATTCCATCAAAGTCAAATCTCCAAATGACATCAATTGACTTTAAATCTGCATCAAAAATTGTTTGAGTGGCAGAATCACTTCGTCGACGACTAGATTGGCATGACGCAGCCCGGGTAACACAAAGTTATGTCCCATTTCAGACACGTTCACATGCTACGGGTACGCATCCCGCGTTCATGGTAGATATTAACGTGACAACACCCTCAGGTCCAGTTTCCTTAGGTTGCCCTATGAAATATCACTGCTTTTCAATAGCTGTGATGAAGATTCAGTCGCAAGTCCGGCTGTCTCTGCAAAGTGGGCATAAGGCAGGGGACTTCCTGTCTGGTCGATCAGCTGGGGTAAATCGCATCATGTGCTCGAAACTGCTACTATCCCTCCGGCCAAGGGACCGAGAATTCCTACTTTAGGCTACTTAGATTTCACAGGTATACTCCATCGTCAGATCAACCCGGGGAACGCCCTCAAATCCAGCCGGAACCGCGTACGACACATTATAATACCAGTGGTTCCTCAACTGTTGCCCGTAAGAAATCGGCAACTTGTCCAACCCCGGCGCCGAAACATTGACGCTCAGGCACGGCAGTTCCTCCAACCCGGTAATCGTCTTGCCACCCAGCGTCCACGAAGGCGGAATCCCAGATAGCGCGAACGTGAAAATATCGGACCCTTCCTGCGTGCTGTTCGGGTATGACACGCTGAGGGACCTCTCTCCCGCAACGGCCGATATAGTCGAAGCGGAAGGATACAGCAAGAAAAACCCGATGTACGGGTACGGCGTGTGCGACGGGTCCGAAGCCCAGTGCACGATCGCCGGCACGAACTGATCCCCGCGGTTCTTGGTCTCCGCGAGCTCCTGTCCACCTATCATGAGCGGCGCGCTAACCCAGGACGTCGTCGTGCGCGTGGCGTCCGAATCCAGCTCCTCCTTGACCTCACGCGTGATGCTGCGCTCGCCGGCCCAGGGACCCTTCGCCTCGAGGGCCGCCGCGGTGCCGTTGGAGATGTGCCGGGCCACAGTATCAGAAACCAGTGCAATCGCCGCGCCCTGTGCCGCGTCAAAAAGTAAATCGCCCTCGCCCTTGGGCGGCTGGGGCCCGTACTCGCGCCCGAAGACGGCCCACCAGTACATGGGCAGAATGGACGAGTGCTTGGTCATGTCGCGGGTGTAAGCGCGGTCATAAGGGCCGACGAGATTGCCAAGGTAGGGGTTGTAGTGCGCTGCAATGTCATCCCATAGCTTCGTGAGGATGTACTCGGCGTTCTTTGTCAGGGTCGCGTTGCGCGGGCCGTAGGCGATGTTGGCGGCCAGGGCCCAGACGTCCATGCCATAGTAGTTCGGAGCGTTGTACTCGCCGAGGGTATTTGAGCCGTTGGACTTGAAGAGCTCCAGCAGCTGGGTTCCTTGGGTATTTGCGAAGTTGGTCAAGGTTGCGTTGCGGCGGCGGGCGCCGATCCAGCCGACCGTGAGGGCGCGCATTAGGCCTGGGTTGGAGTATCCGAGAATGAGGTTATCGCCTTCGGGATAGCTGCCGTTGCGTCTCATTGCCCCGATGGCTTGAATCTCGAGAGCATCTTCGATCTTCTTGACTAGGTCTGCGCCGAGGAGGTCGGAGTAGAGTTCGACGTCTTGTACTAGCTGAGTTCTGGGTCGCGTAAGTAAGCGTTCATGTGCACGCCGGCACCCGTCCGAGTGCTTAAAAACAAATCTCTCCAAGTTTCGATGTACTCACCCTATGAATTCTCTCCAGTTAGGGTCGTAGGTGGTCTAAATCTCCGGTCAGCTGACTTTGTTGACAACCTCTGCCTTTGCACTAAGACGATGCTCACATAGATCTTGGGAGGGTACAGCTCAGAGTCTGGGGTCGGATCCGGCTCATCGGGCGACAGCTTGAAAGTGCCATACCATGCCGACTCATAGTCCGAGGTCATTTGGCTCGCCAGGCTGCATCGCAGACCACAGATCAGCACTCTCGAACCTTCTTCGCATCATCGATCCAACCGACTTACATGATCTCAATCGCCGCCTTTGCGTTCTCCACGTCGTCGCCCTCGTTGCGATGGAGCAGACCCGCCGTGTACCAAGCTGTGAAGCGGACGGACCACGGACCCTTGTCTTGGTACCAAATAAGGTTGTACGAGTCGTCCCATCTGGAGTCCTGGACCCCCATAGAGAAGTCGAATAGATTTTGGGCATCTAGACCGTAGTGTAAGTCAATCCGGACTACCTACTTGGCATTTTAGATCTCTATGGTTTTCTTACTTGTGGAAAGCTTTGGCTTGCTGGTCGCGGCGGACCCCAGCGTTGCGCCAGAGGCTACAAGCAAAGCAGCTCCTGTCTTGAGATGCATCGTGCGTGTGGGAATGCGAGCAGAGACACTGAGCAAAGTCGGAAAACGCTTTCCAACCAGACTCAACCACCTCCCTGCCGTCTCATGCCTGCTACTATATACCAGAAAAGACCTCCAACAATCACAAGAGTGGATATCGCAGCATGTCCACGAGAAAATCGATCAATTATTCCGTTCACACACGAGCATCGTTAACATCCTTAGCCGGGGGTAGATCACCATTGACCAAGAAACACCATCATCAACCCCTCACGCCAACCTCACTCAGGCCTCCTCGACCGAACTGCCCCTAGCCTCCCTGACAGAACTGCATGTCCGCCAATCACAGATATCAATTCCAGCTCGACAAGCCCCGGTCCGAACCGGGCCGGAACCGGTGGACCATCACCGTACCCCGGGCGAGGTTACTTACCCCAACTTTGGTCTTAGTGAGCTGCGCTTGGGCGGGGTTTAGGTAAACGGGTTTGCGGGGTGAGATTTGGGAACCACGCGTTGGTCTCGGGGATGGCACCATGAGAGAGCCGGGGATAAACGTCGGGATGATAGAGGCACTGGGGCTTATCCGATGTCGAATGCTTGTTTAGCTGCATGACTTGATGGTCAAGAACCCAGCCCTCGAGGAAAGGGATCAGTCTCCGCATCTTCAAAGGTCATGTTACCAACCGCATATCTGGCGTCGTTCCTCATTCGGAAGCATTTCGCCCGAGTATCTCGCCAGCGGCTGATAGGCGCAGCCAACCCGAACCCATGGATCCTTTGAGGGAACCCCGCTGGTATCTCCTGATCTCCTCTCGGGAGCTCCTATCGGTAGGCTGAGGTTTACACGACCCCAGCAATTTTTATTCTACGAGATGTCATACGTGACTTCGGCCCGGAGGTTGACCGGACATGGTGACATCGAAGCTGCTATCGGGAGTCGAGTGGGATACGAACGGATCGGACTTGGTGTTGTCATCCCGGAGCTCTCAGCATATTAACGATCCCGTATCCCCCGTCCCCCGGAATCCTGCGAAGTCGATTGTCTACGACTTGATAGGGACCATCTTGTCCTTCGACCGCAGCAATGTCGCAAAACGCCGCTGCAACGACTGAGCCGGCCGGCGGCATCCCCGTCACCGTTGACGCCGCTATCGCGGATAAGAGAGGGGCGTTTGCCTGGTTCTCGAATGCGGGAATAGTCAAGCTGAACTGTGTCATCGCGCTGTCGTTGGTATCAAGCTACGCAACTGGCTACGATGGCTCGATGATGAATGGTCTCCAGTCTCTGGACACATGGCAGGAATCATTCAATAATCCTGGAGCTCGGCAATTGGGACTGTTAGTTTGATCCTTTCTCCAATCCTTAGTCTACTCTAACATTAGGCAGCCTGAATGCGATCCAGAACGTGGGCCAGCTTCTCGCACTCCCTTTCTGTGCCTGGTTCTGTGACCACTTCGGACGCAAACCTGCCCTCCTCGTCAGTGCCTCCATCCTCCTGGTCGGTGTTGCCCTCCAAGGCGCGGCCCAGAATGTCGCCATGTTCATTGTCGCCCGTGGCGTTCTGGGCTTCGGCCTCGCGCTCAACATCACAGCCGCGCCCCTGATGATCATGGAGCTGGCGTATCCGTCCCAGAGGGCACCACTGGTGTCCATCTACAACTCGCTCTGGGGACTGGGAGCCCTCAGCGCGGCGTGGATTACCTTCGGCACGTTTCGGATCGGGAATACGTGGGCCTGGAGGATCCCCTCTATCTTGCAGGGACTTTCCAGCATCGTGCAGCTCGGCTTGTGCTTCTTCATCGACGAATCACCTAGATGGCTCATATCAAAGGAGAGGGATGCAGAGGCTGAGAAGTTATTGGTGAAGTACCACGCCAACGGCGATGTGTCGGATCTCATTGTGCCTTTGGAGATGGAGGAGATTAGGACAGCTCTGAGGCTGGAGGCGGAAGCATCAAGGACTACGTCGTACATGGCCTTTTTCCAGACGCCAGGCAACCGGCGTCGCTTCTTCATCATTCTTGCTGTCGGCTTCTTCTCACAGTGGTAAGTCATACACTCCGCAAACTGGCCATTAATCATCCTCTGACTCTATCTGCTAGGAGTGGCAACGGTCTGATCAGCTACTACCTGACCTTGATCCTCAACTCGATCGGATACACCTCACAGGACACCCAGACGTTGATAAACGCACTTATCACTCTCTGGGGATTATTCTGGGGTCTCCTCGCCTCCGTCCTTGTCAACCGCTTCCGCCGCCGAACCATGTTTCTCGCTTCGACTATTGGCTCCCTCGTATGCTACGTCATTTGGACAGCCCTGCAAGCAACTTACGAGAAGCAAACAGACCTTACTGGTGCGGGATCCCCAGGCCTTGCAAAGGGCGTTCTGGCCATGATTTTCTTGTACAATGTCACGTTCACTGTGGGATGGGGCGCACTCCAGGTCACCTACGTCGTGGAGATTCTGCCCTTCAACCTCCGTGCCAAGGGCTTGGTTCTGTACAACTTGTTCGTGGCCCTGGCGTTGATTTTCAACCAGTACGCCAATCCAATTGGTGTGACGAACTCAAAGTGGAAATACTACATCACGTACGATGTGTGGCTGGCCTTTGAGGCTGTGGTGGTATATTTCCTGTTTGTTGAAACCGGAAAGATGAGTTTGGAGGAGACTGCAGTCATTCTTGATGGCAACGAGGATAGATTGACGGAGGAGGTGGCTCGGAAGACGGAGAAGCTTGCGCTAGGAACACATGAACATGTTTTAGATCACCACGAGTGAGCGGGGATAATCTAAGGCGGCTGGGCATCTTGTAGAAGATTACTTCTCGACACCGGACATACTATTAGTTGAAGCGAGTAGCCATACTATTACTACCACTGCTGCTATTACCCTTGTTGCTTTTGACCCTAGATGTTCCTTAGAGAATTTGCCCCAACAGACGTAGTAATGGAACAAGAATCAAGGTATATCAAAATGAGAGCAGTTCTCGTGTCTTTGCCGGAGTGATGGCTCTAGTGGGCTGGTTGGCTCAGACTTCGGCCAGCACAGTTGACTGATCACCGATAGTTGATCTTGGATACGCAGTCCATCAAACGAGTCATAATGTAAGCGTCCCCCTTACCCATTTTAAAACGGTCTAGCTGGCTGAAGATGCAACTTGGCTTGGAAACACAATGCTAAGAAGAAGTGACAGCAAGAGGCAGGATATTATAACTTCTCAAATATCCCATACGCCAATGCACCCCGATTCAGTGCACCCACGCCAATAAAAAGCGTCAATCGCTCAGTAAATCTTGGTCAGAAAGCAAGTGTTTGCCCCGCGGCGTTTCCGGCCTGGTATGGGATCTCGTCCCTGTACCAGAGCGGCCAGCTCTCGCTGGATGAGGTGAGCTCAACTTTCGCCAAGTCGCAATCCGTGACTCCAAAGTCGGGCTCGGAGTCGATCGGACGATATCTCAGCGCTGCTGATACGACAGTCACGGAGGACTGCTTGGCGTTGGATGTCGTAGTACCGGATAAGCTGTGGGGGAAATCCCGGAATAACTCGCATTCTGCTGGTAAGTTGCTTCATCCACTCCATTGAACTTGAATTCATCACAAGGTCATTGCTGAACAGACATTCATTTACGCAGCCCCCGTGATCGTTTGGCTTCATGGCGGCTCATACGTTCTTGGTCACAAGAACTTTGCCGCAAATCCCGCAGGACTCATCGCAAAGGCCCAGGAAGACGGATCTGACGGCGTCATCTACGTTGCTCTCAACTACCGCCTCGGGCTTTTCGAGTGGATGTCTGGACCTGCCTTCACAGAACAAGGCGGTGTTGCAAACTTGGGCTTGCGAGATCAAAGACTCGCGCTTGAGTGGATTCAGGAGAACATTCATCTCTTTGGCGGGGACCCCGACAACGTCACGGTCCTTGGAGAGTCTGCTGGAGGAGGTTCGATCCTCCATCAGCTCACCGCACCTGGTTCTTCGAGCGGCGCCCCTTTCAAACGCGCCATCTTACAATCACCCGGTTTCGAGCCGATGGAAGGCCCGGCAAAGCAGAACTTGCAGTACAAGAGAGTGCTTGAATGGGCATCCTACTTCAGCAATTCCACCGTCAGCAGCCTCGACGACCTCAAGCAGCTTCCCTTTGACGTGCTTTGGAAGGCAAACCAGATCATCATCGCGAAGTCATACTGGGGTGCTTGGTGCCCCTGGGGACCGGCGGTCGACGGTGACTTTGTGGAAGATCTCCCAGGTGTTCTTCTCTCGAATGGGAAATTCGACAAGTCCGTCGAGATACTCACCAGCCACAACAGTGACGATGGCTTCATTTTTGCATCACCACTGATACAGACGGACGATGAGTATGTGTCTGGACTTCTACAAAATCTTCTCCCCGATGCTTCGGACGATGTCATCCACTACATCAAGACCGAACTCTACCCCGCGGTGTACGATGGTACTCATCCCTGGAAGACGCCCCTCGAACGTACATCCGCTACTATTGCCGAGGCTTGGTTCATCTGCAACAATCAGTTTCTCAACGAGGCTCTGGGAGGGGAGGCGCACAACTATCTTTTTGACGTGCCACCGGGCTACCACGGGACGGACATTGCCCACACCTTCTTCAACGGGGAGGCCAGTTCGAATTTGCTTCCTCTGAATGCGTCTGCGGCAGCCACACTACAGGCGTACTTGACGACGTTTGCAAAGACTGGCAGTCCAAATGGCGTGAACCTTCCATGGATGCCAGTTTATGGTCAGAATGCAATTTACGTGTCAATCTACGATGGACTTCCTGTATAAAATAACATGCGATGGACAGATGCTCTTGGTGGCAAAGGGCGGTCTACAGGTCATAGTCAACTAGCTACTAGATTAATATGGATTGACCGGGGAAAACACCATAGACGGATTGTATGTGTAGATTTCGGACAATGTATTTCGTGAGATATTGCCATCTACGTGTACCCCGCGTTGGAACATCCAGTCATTTGCAACTCTGACCGGAACACACCGAAACCACTAACGCTTTGCCTTATTTTCAACTGAAGTCCCACTACTTGATGATACCCGTGTGTTCTGAAATAGTTGCGTCCTTTAGGGCACATCTGCCTTAACACCCTGGAGTCAAGCAACAGTTTACTAAACGGGTTCCACTTGACTATATGTCTTGTCAACATGATCGATTCCACGGCGCACCCCAAAAGTACTATGTATACTTACATACGTACTTCGCCGATATACTGGCCAAAGAGAACAAAAACTTACGCGGCACAATGAACACGGTCGCCGCCGAGAGCAAGGTACAGGTTTTGTCCAAGCTCGCCGAAGCCTCGGGTTGGCCGGCCCCGCAGCAACCACAACATCAAACACTTGGGTAATAGAGCAGGGCTCAGCCGTATACACATTGAAGGTGTCAAGTTTTTTTGGTGCTGGGCAGATCAATCTAAGCGGCAGCATAAGATGCCCATCATAATTAGAAGTCCCGAATAGGTGAATGCGGTTGCGAGAGTCACAACTCCAGGAGTTTTCATATTGATGTCGAATTCGGATACTCCAATTTGGTCGTCAATTCGGTGGCAAGGATTCTCGGCAGACGTTGCTCCAATTTGACATGAAAGTCAAATTCAACAAGTCCGCTTGTTCTCAAGTCTCAGCTATATTGCGACTATCATACCATGACCTATCTCAAGTTCTCCTCATAAGAACGAAGTTTGCCTCACTCCACTTTCCGGGCTGTACCAAGAACATCTCTGACGATCGCTGGCGGCCTCGGGATGCAAAGCGAAGCGTGCCAGCGCCTTGCCAAGAGCGCCGAGTGAACAGCTTTGCTGGAATCGATCGTCCAACGCCCGCTGTCAGGTGTGTAAACTTGGGAACCGGGGCCCTTCCAATTGCTTCAGACTTTATTTTAGTAACGAGGCCACTATGCATTGGCCCGCAGCTCGAAAGCCAGTTTCGCATCAGCAGGGCTGCTCCTGTTTCGTGCTAGCAGCGCCGGCTTCTAGAAGCAGTCTCTGGCAGCACCGTCCGAGTCAGTCAACGCTGTGCTTGATGCTGCACCAAGTCAGCTGCGCCCAAGTCATACGACATCGAGAACGTGAGGTGCAATTTAGGCAAAGCAGCAAAGCAAAGATCCGTCGGATAACAAACCACGGTTCAGGTGGGATAAATACCCCAGGCCCGGGCTCTTCTGATGTCTAGCAACCCAAGTCAACTTCCTCGAGCAGCCAAAGCACAACCTTACACGAATCCGATAAAGAAACAAACACTGTTTTACGAAGCTAAACTTCAAGTCCTATCTGTTGGTATCCCTATCACAGGGAAGTTGGTTCGAACCGTAGGGTCCTGGGGGTGACGAAGTATCAATATCTCTGTATTGATTGATTCTGCGTAATGTGTAAAAGGGAGATTCCAACCGTAGGTTACTTGGGTAGTCGCGGTCTAATTGTACCACCTCGAGGTGGCCCATGCTCTTGCCCTTATCCGCGGTCGAATTGGACTTCCAATCCGACACTATCCTTATCTTCCACGAATCAATTCGACTATTCAAAATGAAGGCATGCATTATTATCATGACCGTGGCCTTCTTAGGGCAAGTACACTCACTCTTGACTAGAAGAGACACACGTACTGACCAACTCATAGTGCAGCAGTCTCCCAAGAGATCTTCCGATGCCGTTGCGCGAGCGGAAGCAATTTCGACGTGAGCCTGGACGGCATCTCAAGTCTGTGTACCTCCAAGGGCGGGGAGATTGAGAGCGCAGGTTTGTGCGTCAAGGTGCCCTCCAGATTCACAAACGATGAGTGCACAAAGGTCGAAGCCGGAGCCAAGGGGGATTGCATCGTGGATACCACCTCCGGCGGCTCCACCAGCTCCGTGTCCTCACCTGGCGCTACGGCACAAGCTACTCCTCAGCCTAGAGCTGTCGATTCTCAGTCATGGATGGCATAGTCAGGTGAATATCAGGACGGATACTGCTGATGAGGGGCGACCGTGTTGAGTTCTGACAAATGTCGCTCAGTTTTAAGAGCGCTTAGGATACCACTGTGAATCAAATTTCGATCTGAGATATAACATACTTGATGGCTTTATTCCTCAAAAACATATGGAAATCTGCTCGGTAATATTATTGTGTGATACTCCGAGGTTGGTTATCGGATTCAATGCTTGAGGTCTAGGCAATGGCTCCAGCGAGATCTGAGCATATCTCAACAATCACGATGGAATGAGAGCAAGGCATAGTGGCGGAGGTCTGCCGGACAAAATATTTTGAGGGCTCGGTTCATTTTTACGTTAGATAGTTGTTTTGTTCTCAGTCAGGCTTCACGGTTAATCGGCAAGTGGGCATGTGAAAAATGGTCCGAACTGTCCGAATGCGCGGCTGATAGAGCACCGAATACCCCGACCCAGTGACGTCAAACGGTTCCGAGTGTCGGACGACGGTGGGAGTTCAGTAGACCCCTCACTTCGTCGGTTGGCTTCACCGATTAAGGGGAATTCGGAATCCAACCTGCCTTTAGTTATAAATTGCCAAGGAACACAGTCGAGTCACTGATTTTTCTATCAACAAGAGGGCTTTTCACACCAAATTTTACTTTCCTTCGACAGTTATCTAGTGATAGCTATAGGCCTACGGCCCTCCACGCCATATACCCTTCGGGAGGTCTGCCGCAAGGGCAGCTGCGCCCTTGCCGCTACGGCGTTAAAATACAACAACAACAACAAATTCACGATCTTATTCATAATGTTCTACCAGCCCGGCATTGATGACCATGGCTTACCATATGACCCATTCAAAGTAAGTTGCCCATCGCATCCAAAAAGACGCTCTCTAATTTGATTATACACTACCTTAGGCATGCGTAGTACCTCGTGCGATTGGATGGATCTCAACCGTCTCACCCAAAGGAGAGCACAACCTAGCACCCTACAGCCAGTTTACAAACGTCAGCTTCGACCCGCCCATGGTTATGTTTAGCGCCAACCAAACGCACACCGAAGACCGAAAAGACACTGTCAACAACATTGAGCGCACCGGAAGCTTCTGCTGGCAGCTCGCCACGTACCCTCTCCGGGAGAGCGTCAACATCTCAGCGGAAGCAATTGGCCCAGACGAGGATGAGTTTGAGCGAGCCGGCCTCAAGAAGACGTGGTCAAAGAGTCTTAAGACGCCAGTACCTATGGTCGCTGATTCTCCCGTCCGATTCGAGTGCGAGTATATGCAGACAGTGCGCCTTCCCGGGAAACCGCCGATGGGAACTGTCGATGTTATTTTTGGCAAGGTTGTTGGTGTTCATATCGATAATAGCGTCTTGACGGATGGGAAGATCGATGTCTCTAAGACGAACCCCATTGCCCGACTTGGGTACTTTGAGTACGGCGTCATCAACGATCGCTTTGAGATGGTTGTACCTGGAGATAAGCGTATGCTTATTGGGGTAAGTCAAGTGCCTTTCGAGAAGCAGGAAGTTGCGAACAAGGCTAATTGATGACTATTCGCAATATAGCTCGAAGGTAACGCCAGTAATAACAATAAGAACTACCTCAACAGAGTCTCGGATAACTCCACTTGATAAAGTAAAGACAGACCTTTAGTTGCCTCTGCCTAGTATAGACCCGAATAGCTGGCACCACGATAGATGCAACATATATCTGTCGGAACGGCAAGGCTGATAAGGAGCAATGGGCAGGTATCGTGGGCTGGCTGGCGCCTGCCCTGGGCGAAGTGGGACAGCCGGCTTAGTCATCATGGCCGGTTAAGGTGGGGCAACCACCCAGGCCGTCCCCACCTACTTCGATCGGCCCCTGCCCACAATGTAAATAGGAAGAAGAACAACAACAGCAATTATCACGGACATCGACGTGATTGTTGCCGAAGATACACCCTCATGAGGAAATGTATCACGCCTGTGATACCAACAATATCATTTGTCCGGGGATCGATGATGCTCCGTATTTGAGTACATGTATATCTAGCTGCCGGGGAGGACGAGCATCGGCCCAAACACTTTGAAGACGTTCTTGCTGTATTGCGAGGCCAAGAAATTCGAAGTTCAGTGTACCAGCAAGCGTGTGTCCGGCGTTTGAGAATTTACGAGAAAATACAGTCTTGATATCAACACGTCCTGAATCAAAATTCAGATTTGAAAACCACATCTGTGATGTCTTGAATACTCACACTGTTAACTAAATTGATTCGTTAATAAATCCTTGAAAGCTTTATTCTGAGCCCCTAATGTGGAATATAAAGGAAGGCGGTATTCGTACATGCGAATATCTAGTGCTTCTTGACCGGCGGCCAAGATCCTAGCTTACCAAGGAGTTCTACATATTTTGTTTTCGAACGAATAAAGTATACACAAAAGATTGAATACTCGTTGAATTGTCCTCATATACTATAGTCACTGAGTCTTATCAAAGCAAAGATCAATCATTCAGTTGGCAGCATTTACTTCGGTCGGGATCAGTAATCGAGATCTTCAATGAATTTCTGCAATCCTACGCTGGGGGCCCAGTCACAGGCTCGACTTGCATGCAGGCTTATCTTATAAGGCTGAAGAGAGATTGCCAGAAGCGTAGACTGACCCGACTCTTTGGTCAGGGTAGCTTCCTTTGTGGTGATCCCAGTAAGGTAGTCTAGGGAGGAGGTTGCTCCGTACGGATACAGAATGCGGATAGACCGCGGCACCATTCACGACACCCTAGACATGGGATTGCCGGCCGCGGGAGCTTTGCTATCTTTTGGCTGGAATACCCAAAAGCGCTCCTCGGGCGCATTACTGAGACTCCTACGCGGTCGCATTTCTGCTATCATGGGCAGATTGAGCAAAAAATAGAGTCAGCAGTTACATCTGAAGATTTTGAGACTCGAGCTCCGAGCAACGATTTGGAAAGACAACAAATCCAATTCAGCGCTTCGGATTGACCAGGCACTGAGAATTTTTTTTTTTTAGCTTTGAGGACACTGAAGAGTTTCTTCCCAGTGGGATCTATCGTCGTATTGCATACAGCGATTGGGGGGCCGTCTGCTTAGCCGGCATGTGGGAGGCTATCGGCTTGCTCCTAAAGTCCCAGGAACCAGCCTGCCTGATTAGGCAGTGCAACCCACCAATACCCAAGCTACATGCACCTTATTCTCTGATACCTTAGATTCAGAGACGAACAGTTGATCCGGGATCCGAAAGTCTTGCAGAGCCTCATGAACGTCATTCTGGAGTCTGGAAACTTTCGACCCGAAGACAAGGTGGTGATGACTTCAACTCTTTGCCTAGCAATGTGCTGACTCTGTAATTCTTATGCCAAGCCAGAGTCAATACGAGCCCGGTCCCTATCAGCCCCACAGAGTCTGTTGCTTGGCAAGTTGGCAATGGACCTCGCCGAATGGAGCCTTGAGGATCGATGGAGTCTTCACATGCCACGCATCAACGCACTGTGGAGTTCTCGGATTCAACCCACCGGGCCGCTGTGGTTCTGTCTTCTAACATAAACTACGCTGACATCCAAGAGGCAGGAAAGGCGGTTCAGCTGCACGTTTGTCCTAGCTGATAAGTGGAAAAGGTGAACCCGAGCACGACACCTCGGCGCTCCGTGCAATAACCCGCGGGAAGATGCTCAAGGAGTTCTTGACGAATGGCCTATGTTTGTGATGCCATATTAGCGGAGTTTGAGCGAATGCCCCTTAGCGCGGCTACGTGGTTTATCTCCTTCCTATTTCCCTCCTCCGTACCGACCTGGCCCCGGAACATCTGTGATTGTCTGCGCAGTGCCGAGAAATATCAGGGGAAGCTATGGCCGGGACGGAAGACATCCACCGCTGGGATGACCGCATGGTCTTACTCGCCTTGAGGTGACTCCCCAACCTGGATGGTCGCATAACGGTTTCCATCTTCCGGATTTCGATCGGGACCCGAGCCCGCAGTAATAGGAATACGAGGTCGTGAGAAAAGGCAATATGTCATGTCTTGGTGTTTTCACCCAACACAGAAGGCGGCAGCTGCAGAGTTGCGCCCGAGTCGCGCCCGAGTCCATGTCCCATCGAATGCAGCAGCGCTCACCCGCATATTTTGCCCCAGACCACTCACCCACCATCACGCATGGTCCTGTACCTGAACCTCGCTGATCAGAGACCGCATCGGGGCAACTTTCTAGTTTAGACAGCGAGGCCAGTGCTCTTTGGTCGGCATTTGGGCCATATGGGGATCTCCCGCCTCCAGATAGTCTATTGCGAGACCCCCTCCACGGTCGGGAATCAGGACGGATGTGGCAGGCGGGAAGAGGTTAGGGCGTGTGTGGAGCTTGCGTAGCTTTTTAATTAAGTCCTGGTCCGTTCATAATCCCTACATCGGGTCCTCCAACCAATGTCAACACGCGACCTTCCACATTAAGCATAAGTTGAGCTAATATGGCTCCTCTGCTAAGGTAACCTCCAACGGTCTTGGTAAACAAGTCCCAAGCAAATCAAGAGCCGGAAACCCCTACCAATGTCTCATTGAATGGTAAGTCAGCTTGAGGCAATTCAAGCCTCCAGCCAACCACGATTCTGCTTGCGCGGAGCTAATGGTGACAGTTCCTATCATTTAGATAATCGGATTTGATGTTCATCGATCCATCGGCGCAAAGTCCGGTACCCCTTTCTCGCTTGACTGTGCTGCCGTAGTCGGAGCTGGAGCTGGTACCCGCGCCAGGACCACATAGGCATTGAACATAACAAAAGATCCAACTCCCAGATATCAACCGGGGAGGAGGCCTGAGACAAGCAAGCCAAAAAGCTGGGCGCGCTTGAAAACAGCGGGTAAAGAGGTAGGTCAGCTTTAGCTTTTTGGAAGGTAGGGGCTTCCAAACAAGCATGTTCGTTCTCGCGTGCTCCCATGGAGTCGGGGAGTCCACAACTTTCCTTGCTCAAGCGCCTGGCATCTCCCGCTCTAGGACCTGTTTAGGAAGCTTGACAGCTCCAAGCTGGAGACCTTAGGGCTTGGCGGGACATCACGCAAGATACTACACCAATATGCGTAATGTCAAAGATGGAATCGACAGCAACTCCATCCATCTCAGCCTTCATCGATATCTTGGAAATCCGGTAAAAAGATGGACCTCGCTCCCGCTCTACCATCAGCTTTCCTCTCTTCAGCCCCATCCGCTCTTCTCTGATCACCTCTCCTCGGTTCTTCTCTCATCATCACAATGGCCTCCCTTCGCCGCCTCGCCCTCGCCGTCGGAGCTCTGCTCCCGGCCGTCCTCGCCGCCCCCGCCGCCGTCAACAGACGTGCTGAGCCCGCGGCCGCCCCCGGCAAATACATCGTCACCCTCAAGGAGGGTGCCGCCGCCAGCGTCGAGTCCCACTTGAACTGGGTCGCCGACGTCCACAAGCGCTCCCTGAGCAAGCGTGACACTGTCGGTGTTGAGAACACTTTCAACATCAGCAACTGGAAGGCCTACTCTGGCGAGTTTGATGAGGCTACCATTGAGGAGATCAAGGCCAGCGCCGACGTAAGTTGACGAATACCTGAGGTCCAAGATATCTCCATCAAACATGGCTCTAACACTCTGATACAGGTTGCTGTCGTGGAGCCCGACTACTACATGTACCTCTCCGACTTTGAGGTTGAGGAGCGTGCCCTCACCACCCAGTCTGGTGCCCCCTGGGGTCTGGGATCCATCTCCCACAAGACCTCCGGCTCTACCTCATACATCTACGACACCTCGGCCGGTGCCAACACCTACGCCTACGTCGTTGACTCTGGTGTTTTCTCCACCCACACCCAGTTCGGTGGCCGTGTCACCCTCGGCTTCAACGCCTTCACCGGCACCCACACCGACACTCTCGGCCACGGTACCCACGTTGCCGGCACCATCGGTGGCTCCACCTACGGTGTTGCCAAGTCGGTGAGTCTCACTACTCTGAGCATCTTGCCCAGTTCGTACTAACACCTCATTCCCAGACCAACATCATCTCCGTCAAGGTCTTCCAGGGCGCCCAGGGCACCACCTCCTCCATTCTGTCCGGCTTCAACTGGGCCGTCAACGACATCACCTCCAAGTCCCGCGCTGCCCGCTCCGTGATCAACCTGTCCCTCGGTGGCCCCGCCTCCACCACCTGGACCTCCGCCATCCAGGCCGCCTACACCCAGGGCGTCCTCTCCGTCGTTGCCGCCGGCAACGGAGACGACTTCGGCAACCCCCTTCCCGTCTCCAGCCAGTCCCCCGCCAACGCCCCCAACGCCCTCACTGTCGCTGCCATTGACTCCAGCTGGCGCCCGGCCTCCTTCACCAACTACGGTGCTGGTGTCGATATCTTCGCCCCTGGTGTCTCTATCCTCTCTGCTTGGATCGGCGGTAACTCTGCCACCAACACCATCAGCGGCACCTCCATGGCCTGCCCCCACGTTGCTGGTCTTGCCGTCTACCTCCAGGCTCTTGAGGGTCTCTCTACCCCCGCTGCCGTTACCAGCCGCATCAAGGCCCTCGGCACCTCTGGCCGTGTCACCGGCACCCTGTCCGGTAGCCCTAATCTCGTTGCCTACAACAGCAACGGTGCGTAAATTCAACGTTGTCGGTTTGCTCAATGATAGCATGAAGAGACTGTGGATGCCGTATTGTCGAACACGAACAGGTCTTCTCAAGCTAGAATCAAGGAGGTAATGGAGATGGTACCTAGGATAATGATTAATTCAATAAGTCTTATTCACAAACCTTTGATCCATAATCGAATGGTCCTTGTGTAGTGCAACTAACATAAATGCAAACCTCAGATTTCAGCTTCCGAGCATTTCACAAGAAACGAGAATTAACTGACGCCTTTGAAGAATTTCTCTATATCACGCGCTATTTCAGTCCTCAGATGTGGATAGCTACCCAGTGAATATCGAAGTTATGCGCAACACTTCCACTAACACGACGTAAATCTGTCAAAGACGGCCTTCACTCCACGTACCCTAGACACTAGACCTCAAAAGGTTCCCTAGTTGGAGGTTCCCACATGCAGGCACAGTACACAAGCCTTCACTTGTACAGGCACATTTCCACTCCTCCAGGCCCTTGTCAAGTACATGCTGATCGTTTGCAAAAGGCTATAAGAGGCAGTTCCTCGGCGTGGACAAGCAGCTCACTCTTATTACTATTAGCACCAAGACTCGTTGATTGGTCATTGGTACATCTCACCTTCGTTCTTGTCGCAACTCAGAGTGAATAATAGTGATTTGAACGTTTAACATTTATACTCGAAACGATGTGTCCGACTATTCGTCTAAGCTAGAAATTGCCCCTCCACGTGTTTTCCTTGTATGCCTCGAGGGTGTTTGCAAAACGAAGTGAAGTAAGATTGACGCCCTCGCCACCTAATCCAATGATATCATCCTTCCCTTGAACAAATAGAAAACGCCCCAGCAATGAATAGTATGTGCAAGAATCTCCTCCGAACTAGCTCTCAGCTGCAATGTCTTTACGACCGGCCCAGAGCGTTGAACCAGCTCTTGCGGGGGTCCTCAGTGGGGTCCTCGAAGACCTTTTGGCGGGCGGCCTCGCTCTGAGGGTTGTTGTACTTGGAGAAGAAGCGGTCCATCTGTTGAGACTCGGTCTTGAGCTGGGATCGAATGTTCAGGGCGACGGCGGAGACTGCGAGGCGAACTGTGTTAGTTGACTTTACTGGAGGCAAGGCAAGGTAGGGCTGAAGATTGGACTTACCAACGCCGATGGTGATGGCAGCAGGGAGGAACCTGGCAAGAGCCGGGGTGGTGGTGGGAATTCTGGCGGGTTGGTTGACCATTGTGAGAGTTGTGGGTTGAAGTGGTTGAAGGTTGTGTGAGTGTGGTAGTGGGGGTTTAGGTAAACCGGGGAATAGTTGCAGTGGACTTTTGTGTAATTGTAACACTGGAGAGCTGAGATTGCTTTTGTGTGGTCGATGTGAGACTGGAGTGCATCTAAGATCGTGTTTCCCCTCATCTTCTTTGAAGATACTTATGTATCTGAAGTCGTCTGCCTCTCACCTGCTTCTCCCGAGCGTGGTGTGGTTGGCGTGGTCATCTTTCCCGGTGTTGTCTGTTGATAGTTCGACTCTGGTCGAGGGTGGTGCGGTGTCGCGGCCGGATCTGGTGGTGCGGTGGTGTGATGTGCGTCCCGATGGCGCGGGTCTGTCATTTTTCTCATTTTCCGGGGGGTTCCCTCCAACCTGCAGAAGACCCAACTGTCAAATTTTGGCATGGAGAAGGCCGGAACCCCTGTTCTTTCATGGCTCCTTTGGGGACAAGATCTTGGACTAAGCCTGATTACTTTGGCGCTATGCCTCGTTGGTTGGAAGGATTTCGAAGATCTGAGCCTTTCTGCGTGGTGTCTCTGCCCAGCTGTGCTCAGCGTGAGTCTGCCAGTCGAACGATGCCTACCGGGTTCTCTTCGTAAGCATGTGTTCCTATTCGTCGGGTGCTCGCGGCGCAGCATTCAAGAGCTGGCAGGACGGGCGGTCCAGTCCCTCGGGAGGTATTCTGTCGGGCCATGTTGGTCGGAACGCTTGTATTGATGGTATCATGGACTTCGCCGAGAGTCATTTGCGTCGGAGAGAATGAGTTCATGCTTCATCTTCAGGCTCGTTGTTATGGCTTCCACATGAACATGACGGCCCGACGATGTTCTTTTCGGGTTCGATCGAATTCGACCATTCCAAGTTGCACGCCGACAGAGAACACCACGGCGAAAACGCAATCCGGCAGCGCCGAAAGACCCCTTTTCGGCCCCTGTCGCGTGTTTTCGTGCTCCCTCTGTGCTGTGAGTGTCAGCTGACGCCTGTAGCCCAGCTGAGTTCAGAGAGTCAGCCACGCTACGAGTCATTTCGGAACCACATGAAAACTTCAATCTGGAAATCCCGTTACCCAACGAGCAACTGTAAGGTATTTCAAAGCAGAAAAGCAAGTTGGCCTTCGCTGAAGTCTCTATTGGTATCGGATGTATCCGTACATATGGTTTTCTTTTGTTGCAACTCCACAATTAGCAGCTAATATTAAACGCTCAAGTAGAGTAGCTGCCATCGACCGACTCTCTATGAACCCCCCACAAAGGCACTTTAGCAAGTGAGCTTGACATTCTGTAAAGTCGACTGAAAGCTGATGTTGCACTTCTCCCCTGGCGCTAAGCTGTACGTTTTCCACGCATTCTGTATAATGGCGAAAGTCAGTCTCAAAGTCTCACGTTCCTCACTGTAGCTACATGTAGACCCTCATAAACTAAATCTAGTTGTACCGAACATGTACTTTACTCACCTTCTTGTTCGTTGGGTTCCAAAATTGTACCGCAAAGTTTACTTGGTTGTTGACCTCATTCTTCATATCGTAGAAGAAGAACTCCTTCTCGAAAGTCTTTTGCGTTGGATTCGTTCTGCCGATCGAGAGGGTTTGCAAGCCGACGGTGACGCTGGTACCGATGTCTCTCGGGATGGAGTAAGATTTGCACCTCAGTGGGTTGTTGCCGTCACCGGAGCCGACTTCAGCGCACCCCGCCTCGGCGATGCCAAACAGAAGTGACAGTGCGACAAGCGCGCCTGAGAAGCCGGGAAACTGCATTATTGCAATAGTACTAGCTCGGGTTTAGATATGCAGTAGTTTCTGTTGTGGGGTTTGTAGATTGAGTTGTGTTTCTTTGGTCAACTAGATCTTGCAGGGTCGTATTGGAAAGTCGATGGGAACCTATGGACATCAACGTCTTCTACATCATATACCTGTTAGATTGATCGAGCCAAGGAAAATATCACATTTTCAATTCCACCACTTTTGAATGATTGACTCGGTCTCGCATTCTATTGTGGATCCGATACCCAGCTTTAACCAGCTTTGGCTCTCACACGAGTCAACGCAACTCCTTCTCAACACTTTGTGCATCAAAATGAGGCTAGCCTCTTCTTTTAAACTTTCTCTTGGAGATGAAACTCCTCTATCTTGGTCTGCACGGATGTTGAGACCCATCAAGGGGCTAGGGACGAGTTCTCGTCAATTGGGATAGGTTCAATCGTTGAAAGACTGCGCTCAGTCTAGTCACGAAGAACGAAGAGGTCACTATCCAATCCAGGCCGGCGTGGTGTAGTGGCATACACCTGGCAAGGCCTCTGGTGCCCAGAGGTCGCTGGTTCGATTCCAGCCGCCGGCAACTGCTTTAACTACCTGTGGGAAGGGTAGGGCAGAGCCCAATGCGGGGCCTAGGACCCTTTCCGGGCCCTCGCCAGGGTTTTCTCATATCCACACCCTCCGACCAAGAAAAAGTGGATATGCGGCGAGTACACGTCGTCAACCTAGTACTGGGGCAGGAATGGTCTTGTACAAATCAGAACATGTACGAGGGGCCTGTTTCGGCAGGCCGCCCTCTCCAGACATATCCGGCCTTAAGCCGCAAAATTCAAGAATGGAACTGGGGCACCAGCGGGAACCAGGGACAGATAGAACGCATAGTAGCCATAAGGCACGATTTGGAGGACGATTTGAACTGTATCTAGCAATAGTTATAGGGCGACGGCTCTCCACGCCATATACCCTTCGAGAGGTCGGCCACAAGGGCGGCTGCGCTCTTGCCGCCACGGCGTTAAATATAACACACACACACACACTTAGTATCTCTTACCTTAAAATAGTCTAGTATAAAGAAGTCTAGCTTGAGTGGGTTCGTAATACAAAAAAGGGGCTTAGGGACTACTTTAATTGTTAATATAGGTTGGAAGATGCTCCTGATGATACCGTAGTTACTCTAGATGTCACGGTAGCAGGCAGGTTGTTTGGCAGGTGGATGCTGGACAGGCGGATCAGACAATCTATTGCTACGGGCAGGCTCTATCCTAAGCAGGTACAGGCTCTGTTGACAAGACGTAGCTCAAGGAGCTACGTTTCTGGACATGCGCGACAGAATACAGGATGCAGAGTTTTATCCAGCCTCAGGCTTACGTAACCCGGCCACCGGGTTACTCAACACCAACCTCAAGGTTGGGGTCTAGGACAGCGGGTCTGTGACACTAGAGATCATATTACTCTCCTATAAAGATAGTTATTTTAGATAATAGGTATAGAGTAGGCGAGGTCGCGAGGCTCCTCGGTAACAGGATGAGCTTGAGACTTACCTCCGGTAGCCTCTTTAATCTATAGACGACCTTGTGAAGTGGTGGAAGGATCACTAGTTAACCTACCCCATTCTTAGCAAGCTTGCCCTTGATGTATTTTCTATCCCTGCTATGGCTGCTGATTGCAAGAGAGCTTTTAGTACTATAAAGCTGACCCTGACGTCTTAACGTCACTTAATATAGCCTTAGATAATAGGCTAGTTGTAGCTGACAAAGAACTAGCTGAAGGGGAAGATCCTGCCTGTTGGGGGAGACGTTGGATTATTTATACCAGGGTCGTGACACTAATATAAATAGCTTCACTTATTGCTTAATCGGGTAGCATAATAGTGATAAAAAGAGTCACGTGCCCTTATATTTGGCTTAGTTGATTGGCCAATTACTCAATGTAACCAATCCTGAGGAAAAAGTTGTCAAATTAGTCAAATCGAGGCGCGATTGAATTTATTAGAACGAGCGGCAGCGCTGCTACCCCTTGTTAAATACCACGTTTTCCTCAATAACCTATTTGTCTCTGTAAAGCTCTTTCGTACTTTACGATTAAAGGTAATAGGGGCAACTGGAACCTGCCGAAGGGATAGGGAAATTGATCAGTTACTTGTTAATAAAAAGTAAGATGAAGGGAAGGGTATTCCCTGAGATCAGATCCACTGTATCCCTACAAAAGACGGTCAGGTACGTAAGGTATATATGTTTTTATAGTGTTTCTATATTGAAGGTTTGTTCTCTATATTTCTAGCTTAATCAGCTAAGCTGGAAAGATAATACCTTGGTACTTTTCCTTATAATTGTTTATCGCGACACTGAGTAGATACTACGGAACCGTCGCCGGCCTACTAAGTCCTCGGCTGCCGCTCGTACCGCCCGAGAGGTCTTTAGCCCAAAAGCCCAAAAGAAACCACCTATTCCTGTATAGATCGATGATTATAACCATAATATGAACGGCGTTGATATAGGGGATCAAATGAGGTCTTATAACCAGTATAGGCGGCCAGTTTAACGAGGGGGGTGGCAATCCCTTATGTAGAACTTTCTCTTAGAAGTATGTTACGCCCGCCGCAACTTGTCACTGTGGGCGCGTAGCTATATATGCAGAACAAGGGACAATGATGACCGGAGTCATCATTATCGAAGCTTTTGCTTTGTGCCACAGTTGGTTGCCTTGTCCTGCTCGTAACAAAGTAGTACTTGTTAATAGCTTCTTTCTCCAGCTCTGGGGCGAGCCGGAATGGGCTCGGGCTAACTCTCAGTACGAATGGCGAAGGACCTTTTCTACCTAGCTAATTCAGTACTTTGGGCCATTAGTTTATGGGAGGCAACGGGCCCGGCCCTAGAGGGCCACTGATATAAGAGAGAATTCCATTCTATGGCAATAACATACGAGGGACTTAGAATATTTACTAAAATTCTAAAACTTATACTTGATTAGTACTATAAGAGTTACGTACTTAAGAAGTTACATGGTAATAAGAGGCTCAATGCTACGCCCGCCGCAACTTGTCACTGTGAGCGCGTAGCCACATAACGCAGAACAAGGGAAAATGATGCGGAGTCATCATTATCGAAGCTTTTGCTTTGTGCCACAGTTGGTTGCCTTGACCTTCTCGTAACACTCAACCGAAGTACGTATCTACTCAGATACAACGCTTTGTACGCACGTACAGCCCGAACGTAAATATGCTTTACATATACATGTTAAAGCGCCGACAGGCACATATGCCCGTATAAACTTAATAATAAATGCTCGGACTTAAGCACCACATGTGATTACATGTGATTACATGTGATTACATGTGATTACATATGATTACATGTGATATTTGTATTATATATAGACTACACTTTCCCACCATATCATAGAATAATCATCAATACAATCGATTCTCTGATTATCCCAACTCGTACCTCAACTTATTTACCTTTTCCCTTTTTGCCTACCTTTAACCTCTTAGTGAGGGTATTACGGAAGCCCTTTGCTTGTTTGTTTTGTAATAATAAACGAATAGTATTAGGCGAAGTTATACAGAACTTACGAAGAGATAGGAAAAAGAAGACGAGGTTAGGATATAAGTAGTGTGGGATTGCGATTTGTAACTCTGATGATTGCTGGTACCTCTATCACACTTAAAATATATAGTAACCGAAGTACCTTTCAAGTAGGGCCATTGATTGGTCGAGAAAACTCTTGGCTGTCCCTGAGTGGTCAAGATCCCTTCTGTGAATGTATCTGTAGCCCAACAGCACTCGATGGGATATTATTGTTGGATCTCTGAGCAGTCGGCAGAAAAGGTGGATCTGGAAAGCGGTATGGGCACTTACAAACGACCTCTTACATACCACTTCTGAGAGGCCGTGGGCTCTGCCCACAACCTCCTCCTTCCACCTCAAGACGCAGCAATAATAGACCATTATTGACACTTCGTTCCAACCGTACGGTTGCCCTGCTGACGTGTATACCAACAATTATTGTCTATGTTATGTGTTCTCCTTTCCAGATGTAGCCAGGAATATCCCTCATCTGAGGCACTTGGATTCCTGCATTTTCATTGGTTGGTCTCACTAAGATTATTATGGGTCCAGATTGCTCGTTCTGGTCCGAGCATACCCGCCCAATTCCACTTCCGCACTTCAACATGTTGTGTCTGCTGCCACATTTGCCCTTGTGGGGCCCACACCGTTACAGAGACTATTTACAATAACTAAAAGAGCCTAACTTAATTAAGTTTAGTTTTAATATAATCGACTATTATATTTTTATAAATAAGTATGCAAAAAAATCCATTTAGACGGTTTTTATAATTATTATAACTAGTTAGTGGTTTATATATTAAGAGTAGAATAATAACGCGGTAGCTGGGAGGGATTTAATGGGGTGGCCGAAAGTGGGTGGGTTGACTTAGCCAGTTTGTATGAGTCGGACCGAGGTCTGATCCCCGAAATCCAGGGACTGGGATAGGGCACATGTTGACAAAAGAAGGAAACCTACACTGACCGGATCCTGCTCCGTCAAGTCTTCGCATTATCTTGTTTGACTCTTGAGATGACAAAAAGAAGGGGTTTCCAACTAGCCTGGAGAGGAAGCTAAGAAGCTTGGGCGCTGCGGGACGGAAGTGTTTGCCAGCCCGAATCCTTCACTAGCCAACAAACAATTCTTTAACGCTCGAGCCCCATCATCGTGTCGTCATGTAGCACTCGAAGGTCTGGCCGCAGGGCCACATCCATGTGTGCAGGGTTACATCGCATCCTCCGCGTCACCAGTCATCTCACGGCGAATCTGGGAGAGAGAGAGAGAGAGGGCGCTCGGGCTCTCGCGGATGATTGAGATTGCAGCAGATATCGCAACAATCACCGCGGTAGGCAACTCTGGAGGTATAAACCACTGCTGATATTGATACGAGAGATGCCGAATGGCACGTCATTCCCGGCCCCCGAGCAAAAATAACCGTCCCAGAGCGTTGTCTTGCGGAGTACGGAGTAAACATGCTTCATCTCTGCGCGGGTGGATCAAAACGTTGTCGTGCATCGTACCTAAAGAGTCTCTTGGCGAGCAGTCTTATTGAGCCGGCTTGAGATGTTTGCGAGTTGGAGACCTAGACTAGATCGGCGATCCTACGTACGGTCGCAGCAAACATACTCTGAGATGTTTTGAAAGTAACAATCGCAACACAACCTTTAGCAAATCGCGAATCACGCAGATCTACATTGTCGAGACTGTAACAATGCCAAGCGCCGTTGAATCTGGCGTGATCTGGTCACATTTATTGTCTGCTAGCAAGCCTAGTTTTCGTGTTGATAGCAGTTGGACCGGCTATGGATGACAGGTTTCCACCTCGGGTATCGGTGATCTCCTGATCCTTGTTCAACACGAGGTGATGTGCACGTTGACGCCCATCTCCGACGAACCCCACAATCTCCGGGTTCCTGACATGAAGGGACTCAACCGTTAAGTTAGGTTGTCGACATCGAAGCCGTCCCGTTGGGCTGGGGAAGAAGGACGGATTCTAGGCCTCGAGAACGGTCTGATAATTAGCGCAAAGGGAGCACCGAACCCTGAGCAGCAAACACAGCTCGGATGGTGGGGATCCCACGTTCAACAGGAGGGTTTTTTTTTTTTTTTTTCATGCAAAAACGTCTCGATGCTAGAGCAGCCAGGCTCGAAAATCGGGGACGGATCCAGGTTCCGGAGACAAATGTCACCCTGTTTTGCAAGCTACACCCGGCCAGACACATACCAAGTCGCGGTCCAAGCACAAAGCTAACGATGTACCTGGACCGTGGATTTCTGCCCTGTCGTCCAATCTTGCGCTCAATTCAGCCAGTCGTAGCGGAACGCTATCACCAAGGCGCCTCTGCCACAATAGTTCGAGGAGGGTGAAAACAGGTTTCAATGGGTCCAACCCCTCTCTCCGTTGCGAGCATTCCCCTGCTTGACACCAAGTGCCGGAAATGTGGTTTGGGACGAGACTGCTCGAGCGTGCATGGCAGGATGGAGGTATCAAAATCTTGCCGGGGCCTGGGGTGCGCGGGCTGGCTCCGTGGGAAGTTGGAGTTGGTTCAAGAAAACGCCAAACGCCCTCTTTGTGTCCCTCTCGGAAGGTCTTATCTTTTTTCTCCTTTTTCTGAAAACGTCCACTCACATGGCCGGAAGTTGAGACATTCGCGTGCCATCTCAACAAGCAAGACAAGGTTTTGCTCTCGCACTCTCGCTAGCAAAGAAATCTTGTCCTCTTCTGTTTAAGCGACATTCTTGCCTTTGGGCCATAGAGCAGCCTTTCACTAAGCCATGGCGCCTGGCTATGACGTCGATGATGACGGCCCGCCCTACCTTCGCTCCGGGAATGGAAATGCTGCAAAGTCAGTTCCCACAGGGCCTATCGACGACGAGCTCTTTACGCGGGTCCTGCCACGGGTAGACACCACGGCCATCGAGACGGCGCGCATTGCTTTTGGTCAGGACTCCGAAGACAGCGATGAAGACCACTCGCGACCTCAGTTCCGGCGTTCTCTTTCGGAGTCTAGTCTCATGTTAGGAGAAGCCGGAAAGGACTCCGATGGACTCCGGGATACGGCCTTAGGGAGACAAGAAAGGAATGGGACAACGGGGGCAAACGGGAAATCTCATTCAGCGAGAGAGAGTACGGAACTCAGTCGCCCTTCCCGTCCTCTGTCTCGGACAGATATCGTCTCCCGGGATTACTCACCACCACGGCGACTCTACGGAAGGTCTGACAGGGACACCGTAGCTGTGCCTCCACGCCAGTCTTCTCGTCCCAATCGAGCTAGTATTGACAGCCCCGATCGAGTGCTCAAGCGACGCGATTACAATACACCGCAGCGACCCCCGCGCGCCGAAGAGATCGAGGCCGCAAAGAGACTCTTGGCACAAGTCGCAGAAGACGAGGAACTCTCCCATCAGAGCATGGTGCGATCCCCCAGTGCTGTCCGCTCAGCAACACCTCCCCCGATAGGAGGTAGACGACCACACAGGATCATCTACGACGACTCCGAGGAAGAAGAGGACCATCATCAAGACCGCGCCGACGAGGAAGAAGATCCTGGATATCACGATTACCGCAATGAGACGCGCAATGGGCACCGAAGTATAGCAACGACTCCCGTCACTGCCATCCACATCCCGACGGAAGATTCCCGGCCGCCGCCGGCGCATCATCGCCAGACCCGCGGCCGACCGACCACCTCGAGAGCCTCGTCGCGCCAATCATCACAGCCGCCCCCGCGATCGCGAGCTGCCGAAGCCCTCGCCGCACACAAGAGAGAGCTCAGGACGCCCGTGCTGGATCATCAACGCCTGTATCTGGATGCCGAACCCCCACCAATCAGCCAGAGACGTCCGCATCAGACTTCACGCGCCACTCGCAGGCAGACATACAATAAGCAGCAATACTCCGACATGGAGGAGGAGGCTCTAGACTACAGCGGGAAGAACGGCCTTGGCAGCTCGACTCTGACACCAGATTACCAACCGCCGGCGGCGGCGCGAAGGGCAATGAGCGACGATTCGATTTCGATCTCGAGACAGTCAATCTCGAAGCAAAGCGTTACGAGCAATGGGTCCTCCAACCGTACTGTTGATTTCTTCGGACCTGGCATTTTCCAGGTTGTTTTGCATAATCCTACGACCGTACACCAACTGCTGAAATTCAGCGAAGCTCGTTTCTGCGCAGAGAGTGTCGAGTTTCTCAAAAAGGTACGTGGCTTATACCGATGTAGCATCTTGAAGCATGATTGCTGACAATATTTTCCCTATTGCAGGTCGAGCAGTATCAAACAGTCCTCAATGACCTGGCTGGAATCATGACGAGCATCCACAAGGACTTCCTTGCCGACGACTCGTCAAAGCAAATCAACGTCAATGGGGAATTGAGAAAGTCCGTCCACGGTGACATGAAGTCCCTGGTCACGAAGACACTCCCGTCGATGGAAACATTGTTTACGGATCTTCAAGAGAGCGTTGAACAAGATGTCTTCCTGGATATCTACCCTCGATTTGTGCGCTACCAAATGGCTATAAGCGCAACGAGGGCGTTAGCTACCAATCGACACAGCTATCAAGGACTCGGTGACTGCTTTTGCTTAACGAACCCTGGGTAACTTGACGCCTTCCCACGACTCTCTTTGTTTTTTACGTATGCTAATCCTTGAATAAAGTCTCGCAGACAACCCGATCGTCTTTGCGTCAGATGGATTCATCAAAGTCACTGGGTACACCCGACCCGAGATCATTCCGCGAAACTGTAGATTCCTCCAGGGAGCGCATACTGATCGCGTTCCTGTTCGACGACTGAAGAACGCCATCGACGAGCGAAAGGAGTCCGTTGAACTCATCCTGAACTACAAGAAGAATGGAGACCCGTTTTGGAACTTGCTCTATGTTGGTAAGTAGACCTCGTCGAGACAGATCTTTGGTACAGCCTGGCGTCAAGCTACATGCACACGAACGAGACATGGTTATCTAATCCCACTTGGCATACGAAGGCTGACCTGATCCCCTCACACAGCTCCGCTATACAATGAAGCCGGGAAACTGGCCTTCTTCATCGGCGGCCAGATCAATTGCTCAACCACAATCCACAGCAACGCGGACGTGATGAGAGTGTTGTCGACATCTACCAATGACGACGTTCAAACCCAGGATGCTAAGGTACCACCAGCACCATTACATCGCGCTGGTTCCCAACCTTCGGCTCGAAAAGCGTTCTTGAAAGCACTAGGGGTCAAGGTCAGCAACGACAATGCTCCGAACAACATCGCGGCCGATCCGGGCATGGAAAGCAAATTGCTCCACAAGCTGGAAGGACGCGACTTAAACGCCCAGATGAAGGAGTTTTACACTGCTTATTCGAAAGTGAGTCCCTCCTCCGAGCTTGCGATCCATGGATTTGGGTAGTCTTGCTTACCAGAACGTCTTAGTACCTAATTGTCAGCTTCGACTCCTTCATAATCAAGTTCTACTCTGAAGGCGTCCTGGAAATGCTGCACCCCGCCAACAACACCGTCGGCCTGGTAGCAGGCCAAGAGGTCTTCAGATTCCTCAAGCAGAACATGGTCAACCACCAGTCCGACTACAAGACGCGCGTGCGCAATGCTCTTCGAACCGGAGCGCCCATCAGCGTCGAGGTCCGTCTACAGACTCGGAGAAGTGCCTTGTTCCGCGGCGATGAGAGGTTCATCACGCACTGGACGCCGTTGAAGGATGAGAAATCCCAGGTGCACTGGGCTGTTGTCACTTTGGCGCCCGCGATCGAGTAAGTGGATCTGCCGGTGCAGAACAGACCTGATGATGTCGACATGGATGCATGTGCTCTTAAAAAGTCTAGATTGATTCTGTTGGCCTTATGAGTAAATACCCTTTCTCTAAACGAAGCATAGTAACTTTTTCGAATTGTGGCTGCTTCAACCATTTCATTATAGAATGCGTTTCGAAGCAAGGCAACTGCCGACTATGTGTTACGAGCAGGACAAGGCAACCAACTGTGGCACAAAGCAAAAGCTTCGATAATGATGACTCCGGCATCATTGTCCCATGTTCTGCATTATATAGCTACGCGCCCACAGTGACAAGTTGCGGCGGGCGTAACACTATGCTCCTTAAGTCAACCCACCCACTTTCGGCCCACCCCATTAAATCCCTCCCAGCTACCGCGTTATTATTCTACCCTTAATATATAAACCACTAGTTATAATAATTATAAAAATCGTCTAAATGGATTTTTTATATATACTTATTTAGTCGATTATACCAAAAATAAAGTTAATTAACTTAGTGTTACAACCCAACTGTTACGCCCGCCGCAACTTGTCACTGTGGGCGCGTAGCTATATAATGCAGAACAAGGGACAATGATGCCGGAGTCATCATTATCGAAGCTTTTGCTTTGTGCCACAGTTGGTTGCCTTGTCCAGCTCGTAACACCAACATGCATGACCAAGAACAGGGCCTGCCCCGCAGGCTCGCGGCGGTTATAATACACCACATATGCAGGAGATAAGGGACACTAGGCACCCTCTCACGGAACGGAAGAACTATGGTACAAGTCACGTGATGATAAGATAAGACATGAGCGACCATGGTGGGGCCATGAGCGCTCATGCCAAGTAATGAGCGCTCATGCCGAACGATGAGCGCTCACCCGATCAGAGGAACTGATCATTGACAAGGGATATGTTCAGGACCAGGACTTGTATATAGGATGGACTCGAGCCGGACTCTAGGACAGACTTTCCATAGCTCTTCAGCAATTAACTTCGTATCAGATCTTATGATCGCTTTCAGCTATCTTTCCTGAGAACCTCTTTGATAAGACTACGATTGATCACCGCAGCCTTCCCTTACCTTACGACTTACAGACATAGCTTCCCTGAAGCTATCCACGACTACGATTACTGTTACCAGTTCCGCAGCCTCAACTTCTGCAAACATACCTCACTACGACTAGCTGGCCGTAACAAGGAAATGTATCACGCCTGTGATACCGACACTATTCTAAAGACATCAAATCATTAGGAAATTCTAAAAGCGATAACTAATAATTAATTTAATGCATTATGGTTGAGAAATACTGGATGTTATTATAGACGTGGGAAAAAACGTTTGGCTGACTAACGAACCATGTTATATGGAGTTTAAAAGAATTTTAATAATTATCCTATTAGTCTCAATTAACTTATAAAGATCAATTTACTTAATAACGGTAGTAAGTGTATTATAGTAGTAGTGGAAGGTAGTTAATTAATTAAGTGTACTTGGTGGTGGTGATCTGAGACCATTTTCGTTGGCTTGTGGGCCGAAAGTGGGTGTGTTGACTTATTCGGTAGGGGTGGGTTCGTCTCAACTTAGTTGATCGGGGCGTGCGCAATATCAGCCACGGGAAGTGGGAAGACTGGCCAATGAAATGAACTTGGGAATGGAGCTTGGGTCCAGTCTTCATGCCCAAGTGAAAATTCCCGTAAAGTGACAGCGGCGACCAGGAATGCAAATGCAACCTTCCCGCCGCTTGTGCGACCGGAACAGAAGGATAAGCATCTGTCTACGATCGATCTAGAAAGTGAGAAGTGACGACTGTTTTGAGGACGGAGCAGGGATTGCGATGACTTCTCGCGAGATTTATCCCCAAGTCAACTAGAAACACAGCGCTCAGACACATGGATTGATTCTCATGATGCGGAATGTCTCCATTCGAGCCTTCCTGAGGTAGAAGCCGCTGTCGTAGGCTGCCTCAAGTCTTGAAATCGCTATGAATTACCACAACAGAATTTCATATCGGTATCCCAGCCCAACTAACCTTGCGAAGTTAAATACTTTACTAAGGTAAGTACTTCTGTCAGTCCAAGAGTGCAAGTCCCCACAAGACACGACCAACGAGTAGAGAATAGATTAGACTTCTTGCTATTTATCCTCTCTCCAACCCAGGGAGAGATCCAGGAGGTAGCTAGGATACACGATATACAAACCCATTGGTCTCCTGGGCACCAAGGTATTAAAGGAAACGAAGAAGCAGACAGCCTAGCTAAGGAGGGAACAACTCTACCAGTCCTTAGGGGCCAACTAGCTACTCTATCAGGTATCAAGTGGCTTGCTAAAGAGCGGCCAAGACGCCAACATAGACGATGGTGGAAACAAGAGGCAACTCCCCGCTATACCCAACTAGGGCTCAAGGCTACCCTTGCTTGCCCTCCTGAACCTGGCCTCCCTAGGGCTGCCCTTCATCACCTCCTCGCGGCACGGTCAGGCCACGGGGACTTTAAACAATATCACCAACGCTTTAACCACACAGAAGCACTACTCACCTGCTCCTGTGGATGGGTTAAGGAGGCAGACCATCTAGTCTACTGCCGAAAGACCCTACTGAGGAGGCAACAGTGGCCCACCCTCTACCCTTACAGCCGCCAGGAGCCCGTAGGACCTATAGGGTCCCTCGATCGCTACTTCAAGGGGCTAATCACTGACTCTGAAGGCTTCCAGGCCTTCCTCTGCGTGACAGACTTCTTCCAGAAGATCTGCCCGCGGTACTAGGAGATAGGTCATAACCTATCCTCCAAACGACAAACTACCTCTATTAAGAAACCAGATGGTTATAACGGAACTAGGGCACCAGTGGGAACTAGGGATGGATAGAACACATAGTAGCTCACGAGCAAGATTTGGAGGACGTCAGGATACGGCGTGTACTATATAGTATATAGCTAGAGCCTGCGACCCTTCACGCCACATACCCTCCGGGAGGTCTGCCGCAAGGGCGGCTGCGCCCTTGCCGCCATGGCGTTAAATAGAACAACAACAACAACAACAACAACATGTGCTTATGATCCCGGGAAAGTAAATGTGTAAGTACCTCGAGCTTGCACACTAGAACTAAGATCATACTGATCAGTATTTCTTCATGACTTCTGAGAAACCGTCAAGGCGATGGGTAGGGCCCTCCATCAACGTGCGCTGTGGGCGGGCGCATACTTGGCGTTAGGGTGACGCAATCGTTCTGCAGGAATTATAGCCTGATAGCTGGGACATCATGTGTTGAAATCTTTCTGCGTTAAGAACCATAAGATGAGGTCTTCAGTGAGGTGGGCTGCAGCGGCTACATGGCTTGCTCCAGAGCGACGCTCCGGGTACCCAACTCCAAGGCCCTCCCCCGGATGTTACATAGTATGCGAGGAAGGCAGAACGGAGCTTGAAGATTGAAGACGTGGTTTTCAGCACCCATAGAGTACATGTACGTTGTATCAAGTGTATTGATAACCCTGGCCATTAAGGCCATGGCCTTTGATTGCCCGTGTAAACGTCATACTTCTACTAATACATAGCCCAGCTCACATCAGACATGCTCGACCTTGGAGAACAAGGCGGCAGGCCTGAAAAATGCAAATCAAAATTCAACGCCATTTATATGAAACAAGATGATTTCGTGGCCGTTATGAATCGCGTCTACTGTTGGCTGCCAACGTAGGTCTCGCTAGTCGCGTCATCAACGATGATGGTGACGTTGTAGTTGGACAGGGTCGAGGACGAAGAGGCGCCGTACAAGCTGTACAGGCCTGCAGAGACAACATACTTGCCAGCTGCGAGACCAGCAGGAATCGTAACCGTCTCGGTGATGTTATCGAGGATGTTGGACTTTTCTGCATTATACGAAAGACGGGTATTAGACGTCAACATCAAAAATAATGGGAAGATTGTTTCGTCAAGACTTACCAGGTCCGAGGTAAAACGAGCCCAGGACATTCTGGCCGAGGGTTCCGGGGTAGGCAGAGGCTTCGGGAGCAATGCCGAATGCAATGGCGATGTCCGCGACCGTCTGGATGTAGTTCTCGGTCTCGATGACGGCCTGAACCTCGTCGCCAGCCTTTACGGTCTCGGGGAAGGCGATGCCGTAGATTCGGGCGTTGGCCATGGCGAAGAGGCCGGCGGCGGCAGCAAGGGAAGCGCGGAACTGCATTTCGAGAGAATTTGTAGATGATCGTATTAAGTTTAGTTTATTAGGCTGTATTGAGTGGCTGCGATTCTTGGAGGTTGCTTGAAGTAAGGGTGGTGGGAGTGGGAAGGGAACGAGACAGTTGAGGAGGGGTTTGTCTGATGTTTTTGAGTATTTTCATCATAAACACCAAATGAACATGACGAGAGACCCTTGTCGTCTGTATTCCCATGTCTATTTTCGTATGATTCGACGTCAGGGCCCCCTGAGAATATCTCCGTAGGCGAAAATCGTCTGGGCATGACATCGTTGGGCCGCCCCGGGTCACCCGTGCCAGCCAAATGCACGGCTCCGGCTCAAGCGGGTGGCGCTGCGGCTCGTGTCGACATCTACGCTACCCCTTTAGGGCATGCTCAATGGCACGGGTAAACGGGCTGGGCAGTTGGAGCCAGTGCCAGCATGATGTGAGCAAAAGCACTCTGGTATTCTTCCTACTCGATCTATTCTTGGTAGTCGCCGCCAGTCTTACGGGTTCCGCCGCCGCGACCAACAAGTTGCTACTTCCGCCTCAAAATGCGAGGAGGAGTCTGGTGCCGGTAAACTCTGGGGGAGAGAATGCCATGACTGGGGGGGAGGGGCCGCAGGGCGAAGCTGCAGGACACTAATCAAACCTTGGCCAAGTGCTCGACGCTGATCTGGTCGATCTTTATAAATAAAAACAACATCAATGAATTGAATGATGACAAAGGCTCGTATATCTCTTACAAGTTGTAATGAGTCTTACTAGAGGCAATGGCATTGGTCCGTTTAAGGCACTATGCAGTGAGTGGCACAAGGTAAGCACGTAAGGTAGCACGGTAGTTTGCTTCTCTTTGCCTCAACTCGCTCCAAATAGAGGAGCACACCAGGTTACGAGAACGAACAGAACCACCGGACTTAGCTTCCCTTACGTCCATCACGGCAACGTTTCAGCGCCAACGAGCACCCTAACACGTCAGATGGTCCGGCTAGGAACGTCAGCGCTTTGGACGGTGTGGGCGGTAGGCATGGCGCAATAGAACACGGGCAACGGGTTATGGAAGAGGGCCGGGGAACCCAGCTAGAGATGCGCCACTTTAGGGGTCCAATTGCCGACAGTGCCCGCTTGCTTTCAGTGGGAAACAGCGACGCCTTCACGCAGGTTGATTGCGATTGAGTCTTCCTGAATGAATTTGATTTAACGGAGTCGGCTCAATCAGACTTCATTCATCCTTTCCTCAGCCATAGTGCCTTCATCGAGATGATGTTACATGTTGTCCATGTCCAAATGAGTGAAATCCATATCTTTAACCCCGCTCGCCCCAGCGACAAGCCTATTGACAGACCTCACAACACGAGTCAGAAAACGAGAACACCGTTGCATTTAGGCGTGTCCTTTACGTTGCGAAAACAAAACAAAAGGATCGTGTACGTCCGCCAAAACGCAAAAACATTAATGCCGTCACCCACAGGATTCGAACCTGCGCGACCGAAGCCACTGGCTATCAGCTCTCCAGGATAGAAATCCCGAACTAGCAGGCCAGCCCATTAACCACTCTGGCAAGGTGACTAACTGATTGTTAAAATTTGTGGCTCTCAAGTGGATTATAATGCAATACGGACGGGGCTGCCAACGACAAGAGATCCACAAGCCCCTCTGTTGGAACAGCAAAGGCTGATAAGGAGTAATAGGCAGGTACCATGGGCTGGCTGGCACCTGCCCTGGGCGAAGTGGGACAACTGGCTTAGTCATCACGGCCGGATAAAGGTGGGGCAACCACCCAGGCCGTCACTACCTACTTCGACCGACTCCTGCCTACAATGTAAGATAGAACAACAACAAGAAGAACAAGCAATAGGATCACCAACAGACGAGTGATAATTGCTACCACTATTTGTCGTATACGACCCCGTGAACCAACACCCTCTGGTTGCTGGTATGCAAGGGGTATCCGTACAACAGTGACTGCATAAATGTGAGTGTTGGCTTTATGCAAGCTGCACACAATAAGAGAGTAGTTGAACATGCACCGAAAAACACGAAGTCTTCGGGCAATCCATGTTCTGTTCCCGGGTAGGTACGTATCGATTCTAAGTAATTCCAGACTGTGTCCAGATCGCAAAAGAACATTGTGTTAAACGCTGTCAGCACCCTATGCATCTGAGTCGTTTGATAATTTGACAAATTCGCACTTGCGAACCATTTATTCAACGTCCAGGTTGGCACTTGAGAGCAGTGAGTTGCTAAACTGTCGAGACATCTTAAAGACGTTACACAAGGGGTTCATAGAACGGTATGAATCACTTGAGTTAGAGTACTTGCGCAACGCTACGATAAAAAGAGCCGTCAAGTTTCAACATCCGGAGACATTCTGTCTTGTAATTTCTCATATTGCGGATGATCCGAAGATGACTCGAGGCACCGCCCTTCGCCAAAGACTGACCTACACCAGTAAGGGCATATGAAGTTACTTATCCTTAACTGTAAAAGATCAACTTGTTTCCAGAGCGCAGTCCTTTGTGGCTAGGAAAATCTACTAGTCGTCGAGGAATTCAAGCTTTACTCTTTTATCTACATGCAGATTCTAGTCTATTACTTGCTCGTTCCTTAAAGCGTGGTAAGAACATACTTCTTTGTCTAACTCTGGCTCTTTGAAACGCCGGACTTGAAGAATTGGGGGTAAACGTCGCGAAGCTCTCGAAGATGTCGAATCTGGAACTGGGAAGCCTGTGTCTCGGGGACGGGCAACCCTTCCTCGACAAGGTGCGCGGCCGTCCACCCAAGTTCTTTTGCGCTCTTGCAATTATCGTAAGAATCATCTGCATGTTTTCAGTACAAGTCATCTCTTGGAAAGCCAGTAGCGCAGTGCCACCGTGCCATTGAATGGGGTTAATAGTCAAGAGCTTACCGACAAAGTAGCAGTCTCCGGGATTTTCAACTCCTGCCTGTTCCATGGCCCTGCGGAACATTTCCTTGGCTGGTTTGCAGACGAAAGGGTACTGGGCGTAGTCGCAGTACGTCAAACCATCAAATAGATCATCGACCTCCAGGAGTCGCACGACTCTTTTTCCGTGGTTGACGTAGGCATTCGTGAAGAGCCAAAGTTTGACCTTGCTGGTGTCGATGTCCTCCAACAGCGCTCGGAGCTCTGCATCAGGCTTGAGGATGTCGTCGAGAGGTAACGCGTCATCCACCTTTGCGTTGAAGTCTAGCGGGTCTATCTTGTGGTGGCGGACTAAGCCCTCGATAGCGAGGCCGTATGTCTTGTAGTATTCTCTGGTCAATCTCGAGGCTTCCTTCTCCCCTAGCGACAAGTGTGTCACGAAGTACTGATCGATGAGCTTCGCCATGAGATCATGGATTTTATGACCTAGGAAAAAAGGTTAGTGAGTCCATTTGAATTACTACGATATTTGAGAAGAGGAAGAATTATTTTGCTTACTTCTAGAGTAAAGACAGTTGTCGATGTCGCTATTTCCTGGTGAGTCAATACGCATCCATCTGCTGAGCATCTCAGATTGATGAATTATTGAGCTTACAAAAAGAACACTGGCTTACGAGCCGTAGCACTTTCTTCTATTTTATCGACCATCATGAACCCTTCGTGAGTTGTGTTGTCGCTGAGATGTGTCCGATTCGAAGCTTATTGATGTGAAAACCCCGCGCTCAAATGAGATTGTGAGATTGTGTAAAGGTTCCGGAACACTTGCAGAGCCGCGGGAGCTATTTAGCATCTATAAATGGCCTGCGACAGAGACTCGGACACTGTTTGGGGTTAGCGTCTTGGAGGGATTTGCCCTGTGAATCCGTCATTGGAGGCTAGAGATCCACTGCGGTGCCCTGTGTCATGATGCACTACCAACTTTACTCGTTCCTCCACAGATTGCGCTGAGCAAAGCGGTGGAAATAGGTTGAGATGAGCTGAAGTCTTATTCGAAAAAGCACACTTCCGTCGAAACTCTCCGAATTGTATATCAGGGATGCGATTATATCTTGTATGGGCTCGAGAATCTTTTGTAGCAAGATGCATGTGCTCAGCACTTGCACGTACTTGTCTGGTCTATGACTCATTGTCCCATCAACAATACCTCCAGCTATTTGTTGGACAGGATACAACACACCTCCTATAAGGGAACTTGAACGCATCAGAGTTACAGAATGGAATCAAAAAGGGAATTTGAGAATGGCAGACAATTCGGCGTTAATACAGCCCGAGACATTGCATGGTGTTATCCATCTTGTCTTCAGAGCACCTATTTACAACACACGTACTCCGACCAAGCCCCGATCCTCGGAGGGAAAGGAATTCGTAACAGTTCCTGTTATTACTTTTGAGACTCTTTGCTCCACATGCACAAAATTCAAATACAAGGAGATATAGGCAGCATATAAGAGGGTAAAAGCTTAGCTGAAGACTTTTGTAAGCCGACTTCCCTTGCACTTATTTGCAAGGGTCAGAGCCACGCTATATGTATATACACTGAAATGTCTAGAAAACATGTACAACCGAAAGAAGGATATATGCCACGGTCATCTTAGAACTTGTGACTAACATTCACCTAGCGCAACCTCGCAACCACACCAGAGATGAGGCTACTGTAGGAGTAGCGGCGATCGCTTACATCAACATTCAACAACTTACTATTAAAGATGCATGATTAGCAACAGAAACATAAGAGAGCTACTCAGTAGTACTTACAGCAGTTCCGGCGCTGTTGAAGGTAGAGCCGATGGGGCCGAACTTGATGTTGGAGAAGATGACGTTGGAGTTGGGGGCCTGGGACTCGACATCGGCGGGAACGCCAGAGTCGGTGCCGCAAGAGCCGCGAGCGGTGCCAGGGCCGGTCTCGTTGGTAGGGTAGGTGGAGTCCAGCCAGAGCGCGTTGGAGTGGTGGTCGTCCCAGACGGACATGACGAGAACCATACCCTCGGAGAGAGCCTTGCCCATCTGAGCAAGACCACCCTTCTGAGCAAAGACGTCCTCGTCGCCGAAAGCCTTCTTCTGGGCGGTGCAGTAGTCGGTGGTGATGGAGTTGCCCTCAACGCCAGTGACGTCGGACTTGGAGTTGGCAAAGACCTTGCCGTCCTGGACGTAGAAGCGCTTGATGTCAGTCAGAGCGCCGCCGGTCTCGACGAACTGCGTGACGACTGTGATCTTCTTGGAGGTGTCGATGGCGAACTGGGAGCCCTTGCCGTAGAAGGTGGTGTTGCCCTGGCGGTAGCTGTTGAAGTCGCATCCATCGGGGTCGCACTGGCCGGCGTAGCGAGTAGAGCTGTACGTGCCTCCGCAGGCGTCGCCGCTGCAGCTCAATTGGCCGACAGTCTCGCAGGGGTGAGGGGTGTAAGCGTTGGAGACGGAGTTGGCCTCCCAGATGTCCATCTCAGAGCAGCACGAGCCCATGGTTCCGACGCCGGCGTTGGCGTCGTTGGATGAGGGCACCCAACCCTCGACGTTGGCCTTGCCGTCGATGAACTTGAGGTCGCGGGGGCACTGGCTGTCGCAGTAGCCGGTTCCGTGGGAGGCACCGGCCTTGTTGGTAGGGAACTTGGACATGCCACCGTCGGCGTCCATGGAGGCGAAGTACAAGGCGCCGTTCAGGCCGCACTATGATCGCCGTGTTAGTCAAGCTGCTGCTTCCTTGTTCGCCTGGTGGAGCTGAGGCCTTTTCACTTACACCAAGGTTGGAGACATCAACGTCAAAGGTGAACTCTTGGCCTAAGAGCTTGAACATTTGGTACTTATCGGTTCCGTCCATGAGGAACATGCGAGAGCCAATGTTCTTGCTGTAGGGGCCCTGCTGGACAAACTTGAGGTTGAGGGCATCGCCGGTGGTGGTGGCGCCGTAGGTGCCGGAGTAGTCGGCGCCGTCCACGCAGCACTTGGAGGCACAGTCCTCGCCGGTGGAGCAGATGGAGGTATCCCACTTGTTGCCGGTGTAGCAGTTGGTGCTGCCGTCGGTCTTGTGAGTCCAACGCCAGTTGGCATCGACGGTGACGGAACCGTCGACCGTGGTGCAGGCACCGCCGGCCGCGCAGTTGGACCAGGTGAGTGCAGGCTTGGTCTCCGCGTTGAGCGTGCAGACCTGCTGCGCGCGAACAGCGGCCACGAGGGCCGTGAGTGCAGAAACCTTGGTCAACATGGTGGTGATGATATATCTTCGGACGTCAAGTCGATAAAGAACGGATGGGAGAATCGATCGGGGAAAAAGAGTGTGGAAAGATGATCAGACGGGTCTGAACATAAAAGAATGAATGGGAGTGCCGGAAAAGAATGTCGCGAGTGGCTTGGGAGGAGGAAACGAAAGCCAAAAGTGAGCGGATGGCCTCGGACACATTATATAGACTCTCACATACTGTTTCGATCTCCCGTTCAAGGTTAAGCTATCATGAGATGGTTGCGCTTAGCCCCTCTCTTCCCACTTCCTTCCAAACTGCTTAATTTCCGTCCAGGGGCTTGGGAGCTCCTGCGAGCGGCTCGGAGTGAGTCGTGATGCATTCAATTGGGAACAGTAACCCGGGATGCATCGGTCATTGGAGAGTTGATGATTGTCTAGTGGGCCTGGATAGGCAAGATCGGATGCCTTCCCGCCTTGCCTAAGTCTGTCTTGAGGGCCCGGGGCAGGTGGGATTGGACGAACGTAGTCAGAGTCCATTTCTTGGAGACTTAAAGAGACCAAGGCAGACCAAGCCTGCTGGGCGAAGCTTGATCCGGGAGGGGCGCAACTTGGCTCTCTTGGTTCTCTCGTGGCAGCCGGTTGCAACAAATTGATTAATTACCACAAGGTCCAAAGGGCTGGTGACGCAGGGATAGGGAGCTGGATGAGCGAGTGAGCAGAGCACATGTTTGCCGCAACCCGTCGTGAGGTGACATCGTGTGTCTTCTCCGCAAAGTCAAGCAAAGCCAAGTTGGGGTCTATGCAAGGGGCACCCGGGCGGAATATCTCCCACCGCCCTCCGTTTGGGAGAAGCGTCTCCATGCGGTTGGATAAGTAATATCCGCCTCCCCTGCTCAAGCCGGAGGGCACGGCATTTACTGAGCATTACCGAAGCTACTGATGCGGGTATGACGGCGTCAACTTACCCCAACAATCAACTTATTTGCGGCACTGATAGCGTTGATCTCAGTTAGACTACATGTAGACAAGCCATCAAGAAGTGGTTGCTTGTCCAGCAAACTACCTAGCATGGAGAGAAATTTTGTGACCCTAATTCACCAGCAAGAGTTCCTAGTTTGCTTCATCCGCTCGGCGGCAGATAGTATTTGCCTCAATCTTTCTCACTAGGAATTCGGCCCACTATCGTGCACAGTCATCCAACGTGGGGTGTTGAACCGCCGACATCCGGTCAAAGTTGGTAATGCCCTCGAGTCTTGGCTCACCACTTTTAGATCTAACGGCAACCACAAATGTGACCAAGCCTGTGCCTTCAGGCTTGCAACTGCGCCCGAGGAATCACTATGTCTGACGAGAAACAGAGTTGAGTTCTCTTTATCTCATTCCTCAATCTTCCCCCTTAGTCTAATTTACTTTTTGGCCCCCTTTTCCTAGTCAGGTCATGCCTGTTTCGCGGCTTGATGCTGCCGGTAGTGGCGCCGTGGGCCCACGGAGCATCGCACGTAATGACGGACCGTGAAAAGCAGTCCACCTATCGGAGTCACTCAGCCGAGTGCGGTCCTGGTTTCTCCCGTGTACGGAGCTACTCAGTTGAGGTGTACAGATTCATTACGTACTTAATGCTACTCTAGATAACCCTAATCTCTATCTCTTGCAAAAGTCCCACGGTTTCTCCAAATTTCGGGCCCCGGGAATCTAATGCATGCAGAGACCCTCGAAAGCGCTAATGTCGTTGATGCGTGTCACGGAGGGTAGCGTACCGCATCCTCGGATCGTTAATGATCAGCCGCATTTACCTTCACCTGCTTTTGGTGTGGTTATCGAAGCTTTGCGGCTCCGAATCTGACGGCTTGGCCTCGCCTTGGTAATGGAAGTAGGTCAACGTCCATGTTGTGGTTCGAGAGAGAAACCGGCTCGGAGATTGTAGGCTCGGTCTCCTCTCTACCAGCGAGTTGGGGTCTCGGAGCCGAAATGCAAAGTTGTTCAGATGTAGTCCCATTTTGGCATGGATATCGCATCGTCTCAAGGCTAGAAATATTGGAACTATACACTAACGGAACGTCAAGCCGTAGCGTGGAGTGTCTCTGGATATATCGTCTGTGAGTCGGTTACTGGGCAGCATTAAGCTTCGTCCCACACTATCTGACCGTCGAGCCGATAACTCAGGTTGAGAACTAGTAGCAACTCTAGATCACGAATGGTTCGCGCCATTGGAACTATGGTCAAAGAAGATGAAGCTTGTCCAAAATAGATTGCTCAAAGAGTTCTATGAACCATGGTGCTGTGGTAGTGCGTTGGAATACGGGTACGGTAGGCTAAGCCTCGTCGACAAAGTGTGACTTCAGCAACGTTCTGAGCTTATGAGGTAGTCAGATACCTACTATTGGCGAGTGCGGTATGGACACGACGAAGCTTGAGGCTCGAAACTTTATATACAGTCCAGCTTAATCTCAGAGTTGAAGGGGCGAGCGCAAGCTGATGAAAGACCCATAAACATAGGGCAAGTTTGTCCGACGAAACAACCCTCTTTGTCAGTTACATTTCAGGCTGCGAGTTGAAAGTCAACCTTAAGATCGGCCGTTTGTTTCGTCACAGAAAACCCCCGACTCTTGATTGCACCATCCACTGTAGTGGTGCAAGCCCTCCGGTCAAGGTTGACGTTCAGAAACAGAACAGGCAATCATGCTCAGCAAATCAAACGGGCAAGAAAGGTTGGTATGCTACGCAGTCGTGACTGGCTCTCTCTCATCTCACTGGGATCTACTGTGCATCCCTTCTCGACGCACTGCTGATTGGACTAGATGAGAGGACGAGCGGACAGAGTTTTGCAGATTGTTAGGTTTCCCCAGTCTGTCGTCGAAACGGTTGAAACGATGACTGAGAGAACAAATGCCGAGCGATTTCCGACCAGCAAGCAAGTGTTCCGTTCTGCATTGATGGGATTCAGCAATAACGAGACTATTGTTGCGATGCGAGAGCGACAAAAATCTGCGTGATCTTCCCAGGGAGTTCCAGTTTATAGTAACTGTGGATTGCAATACTAAGGAGGAATGCATCTAGACTATGATTGACTTTCGATCATATGCAAGGTACCGGTGCATTGTGCACCAAATGCAGACGGGCCAGTCCATACACCACACTTGACACGGAAACTTTCAATGCAACTAAAGACGGTAAAGGAATCCTAAAGGTAATGATGACTGAGTTCCGAGGTTACTCAACTTTGGCAGTCCCTCCCAATATCCACCGACCGTCCTCACTGAGGGGGATCTCCATGCTTTCCCCCGCGAGCTAACGCAGGTCCTGAGGTTGGTGTCTAGACATATAGTTGAAGCCAAGAGATCTAAACCCGCTTGTAAGGCTTAGCATATTGCAATACTCAAACCTTGCAGAAACGTCGCAGGAGGAGCGCTGTCCCTCCTCGAATCACATAAGTGGAATCATTGGCATACACACGTAGATCAATCACTTGAGGAGGAAAAATCTGATTATATACGCTGCCAAGAACAATCACCCACATCAACACACATAGTAATAGGCCGTCGATGGTCAAGAGGGGTTGATAGAATTCATGTTATGCAATACGGTGCCGCAGACTTTCCCTCCCTTAAACTCCCCGGTCGAAACATTGCGGATACCTACATCGCACTTTGGAACGCCTCTTGTGGCGGACCATTTGTCTTGGGATTCTCCCTTATCTTTCTGCAAAAGGGAAAATTAGGAAAACCAGGAAATCGGAATTCAACGCTTTGTTCCTTCTGACCTATCTTGCTTGTATCAGCACCGGTGGGATTGCCACATGCTTGTAGCATTGAATCGCCGCCTCGCATTCCCAACTGAGCAACTGCATGTTCCCCCAATCGTACGACCATGCGCGAGGCCTTATCCGGCCGGCCCTGCATCGCTTACTATCCGTAGCATCTGTGCGTTTCAGCACGGGACTCTTCGAACATGCCGACGTGGGCGGGTTGATGGGTGGGAGGGAAATAACGGGCTATGGTTTGTTTAACACCGGGCGAAGGGCAAAAAAGACTCTAGGAACTCCACCACCTCGGTTTCAGGAACGCAAAGTCAAGTCTTTTTTGGGACGCACAGCTCGGCGGCAGGCCCCGGTCTACTGCATATTGGTGAAAAGACCCGAGAATGCGGGAGAGGAATTTCAGCCTCTGTGCAAGCGTCTCGGGTTCGTCGTCATTGCCGTATGTGGTTGGAATTCGGCGAATTTGCTGGGCAAAGTCCTCATCCCCATCATACTGGTACTGTTCATTTTTCACTATCATCAGTCATTGCAAAAGAGCACAGCAGACGATTTGACATCAAATCATGGCTATGAAAAATTTTTATAATGTGTACACACAAGTAAAGAGTAAAAAAAGATGTATTGGGTGTAAAAAAAAAAAGACTCGCAACCGCTCTCCAAGATCTCCGCAAAGCAAAGCAAAGTAAAGTTTGCCGCTTTTGCCCTTCTTCCCAAGATTTGAGTTCGCCGCGGTTTTGTGTGTCTCTGTGCGCTCGCTCAACAAAGAGGAATGTACTTGTAAGTGAGACTTTGAATTAGGAGGAAAAACCACAATTTGACGACCACCGCGTGAAAAGGAAGAAACGGCTCAGAGCGCTCGTCTACCATCAGCAAAGGAAGCTGAAACTTCTCATTCTAAGCAGAAGATCCCCTTCATGGCATAACCTCGGGCTGGAAGTCGGCACCGGGCACGACGTAGCGCTTGGCCCACCGAAGGGATCCGTTCTCCTCACGCTTGGCGGCTCTGCCACGCTTGCCAGCCCGGCCCTTGCCGCGTGCACGTCCGTTGCCGCCGGCGTTTCCGGCATTGCCGGCGTTGCCATTGTCTCCAGCGTTTGCGTTGCCGTTACCAGCGTTGGCGTTGCCGGCGTTGGGGTCAGCAGCAGGCGCGGCGGGAGCAGCGGCGGGAGCAGCGGCCGTGTTGCCTCCGGTCTGGCTGGGGCCGGTATTCTCGACGGGGAATTCCTTGACAGTGACGGGGGGAGCGCCCAGAACCTTGTTGGCGGCGTCAGTGGCGGCCAGCTGCTCGGGGGTTCCGTCCTTCTGGTTGGCAGCAGCAGCGGCGGGGAAGTCGACGATATCCTGCTGGACCTGCTGGAGAACGCCCTTCAACTTGGCGCCGGTCTGGATGTTCTGGGGAGTGTTCTGAGTAGGGGTGACATCGGTCTGCTGGACAGCGAAGCAGCCACCGAAGGGACCGGCGACAGCGTTGTTACGGCAGCGGACAGTGCAGACGTTTCCGGTAGAGGCTGTACATTCAAATTAGTATTAATAAACACGTTGTCGAGTCTGCTCAGCTACTAACCTCCATTGCACTTCATGTCAGCAGGCATCTTGACGGTGACGTTGAACTGCTGAGCCTTTGCCTGGGAGAAACCGTTGGCGCCGGGAACGTTGTTGGTGACCTCGAGAGGGATCTGGCCGGTGCCGCCGAGTGAGTTGCTGGTCTGGTCCAAGTCGCATGAGAAGGGGCCGGCGCCATCGGCGTTGACCTGGTGGATGGTGACAGTAACCTCGCCGCCCGCCTTGACCTGCGTAACCTGGTTCGCTGCCAGGGCGTTCTCGGTGCTCTCGCCAATGTCGATGTTGCCAGCAATCTCGGTGCGTCCGCACTCGTTGACGATGTTGGAGTTGATCTCCTTATCACGGATAATCGTAGCATCCTGCTGGCAAGGGTTGATCGTCGTGCAGTTACGGGCGATGTTCGGGTCAACTGATTTCAAGGTTAGTATCAAAGATCGTGATATCCTCCCGCTCGTTCCTCCTCGGCGCAAAACATACCCAGGAACCCGACACTAGCAGGTGAGCCGGCGTCTCCCTGAGCACCGAGAATGGCAGCGTGGCCATGGGCAACGGCCAGGAAGGCCGAGCCGATTAAAATATCCGTGAAAGAAAGCATCTTGTCTCGCAGAGACTAAGTCGGAATGTGCCAGCACGATTAAAGGAACGAAGTGAAGGGAGAAGTGAAAAGAAGAGAAGGAAAAACGGAAAGGCCCGGTGAAAGAGCGTAGGCGCAGAGGAGGATGATATGATGTGAGGGTAGAGAGAGGGCAGAGGGAAACTTAAACACGAGACGACGCCGCGAAAAGGTCGTCTTATACGAAGGCTCGCGGTCGAGGACCGAAACGACGCAAACACTGCCAAACGTCGACCAGCCCATGATGTACGCTGATCTGCTCAGATCATCTGCAACACCTCTTGTCGCAAGGCTATGGTGCTGGGCGGAGTCGCGACCTAACCCTGAACCCGACGTACCTTGGCAGATGGAGGGTAGGGGACTGAAGGGGGTGGTGGTGGTGTGTGGTCGGGGGGGAAGGGACGAGCCATGGAACCTTGGGGGAGGTTAGGACCTCACTTGAGGTTGAGGAGGAGGTGAGTGGCCACAAGTATGGGCAGCTGCCAGCAATAGAATGGGCACCATGGTGCAGTTCGCGTTAGTTCGAGACCTGGTCAAGCGGCCGGTAGCGAGGCGGTTGGAGGAGGCTCACATGGGGCCCTGGGGGCATATGTCGAGTGACGGTGGATCTGGAGGAGGGTTTTGGCTCGGGATCCCTGTCGATTGACGGACATAGTGACGGCGAGTCAACCACTAGTTTTCATAAACGGCGACTAGCCGTGTTTGGCAGGGCCGAGACAGATGGAAAGAAAAAGGTCGGACGATTACGCGCTGGGGGGGCGCTGTTCTGAAGAGGCGAGCGTGTTTCACAGAGCATTAGGAGATTCCCTAGTAAGCAATTCTGACAACGGCTGCGGACTGCAGACTTCCTAGTCGACGGTCGATGGAGGAGGGCGGGAAGCCTGGCGAGAGTTGAAAGGTTGCGGTTTGCTCACTGAACTCTGGACGCTTTGAGCAACGATTTCGCATACGGCCCTGTTTTCTCCCGGGGGTCAGCGCTGTCCCATTCGTCTGTTTCCCAGGATAGTCCCATCTCTTCTCGGCCCAAAGGGGGTCACAGACTCGAGGAGGTGATACAGACGCCAAGCACAAAGGCACCAAAGCGCGCATACGACAGCCAGAAGCGGTGCCGCGGCGAGACGGACGAGGTGAGCCGGCTCTCACGCCCTCTCACTCTCCTCTCGTCACTTTCGGTCTCTGGCGTCTCCCAGTCTCGCTCTTGTTTTCTCTCTTCATCTCCTAACCCCCCTCCCCCTCCCCCTTTCGTCCCATTCCTGAGGCCTTGACATTGACAGGCGCAAGCGTGGGCTCTTTCCGACGCGGATAGGAAGCAGAGAACGTGGGAACTCGTCTGGTGTATTACCCCAATTCTGAGACTCACGCTCGGAGACCCGCCGAAGCAGGTCGCCATTGTAGCCCAAAAGGAGCCACGGACGCGCGACGGGACGGGTAATCCGTCAGATCCAACCCAGATCGTGGCGCACACGCTAGTCTGACAAGTCCGACGGACGAGAAGATGGGGGAACAATTTGTTCAGCTGAGCCTCATTTTGCTTGGTCCTTGGTGATCAGCGCCACTGATAGGTAAGACCAGCGACGTTCGGGAGATCAGCTTCGACTCGACTTGCTTGATATGTAGCCAAGACCACTTGGCTCCAGTAAAGAGCGTGGAGAGAGAGTTGGAGTGCAGTGCATCGAGCAGAGAAGCCCTACCGATAGTGAACTCTGTTCTTGGTGAGCCTGGGGAGCAATCTATCCTCTCCCACCGGCATCCCCGTATGCCACTTAAGGTACAATTTAGCGGACGGATACCTGAAGGCTTGCGAGCGTACCTTGCATGGGAAGTGTGGGAAGGGACATGGAATACGTTTCCCTCGCGTGCCTCGGGGTAGAGGCTCGGAGTGCCGCACCGGCAAAGCAGCTCGCTCTTCTTTCCGCCAGTCCAAGTCCAGAACTTTCTCTCCTCTCTCACTCTCTTTGTGTCTCTCCTTCCGGCTAGCGATTCCGCGTAGATTGCCAGCCGCTGGCACCATTACCCTAAAAATTCTCCGCGACATAAAGGAGACGCGCGAGATCCACAAGATTGCTGCAAGGAGTCATCTCATCCCTGCTGGCGCCTGGGATCTTCAGACCAGGATCTCCCCTTCACGTTTCACCCCTGGCCCACATCTGGAAGCCAAGAGCAGGTGTCATTCGATCACGAGCAGCCTCAAGTGGGTGGGCTGCGTCGAGCGAGAGGGCAGGAGACTGGTCACTGGAGGTGGAGGGGGGGATGGACTCAAAAGAAGGGACGTTTCGAGACGAATCTGAAGCATCGACATCGAGCCATATGAGAGTAAAAGGGGATAGCTCGGCATTTTACTCTGAGCCTGTTCTGTGTCGTCACTCGTCACTCGTCACTCGCCAATAGTGCTTCTGATATCCACAACCTCTGGTCTCGCGACCGGGCCCCCGTCCTCCGGGGGTGTGAAATAAATCATAATGGGATTTCAGATAGGATTAATCTCGTCTCGCGCTGCCCTCCGCAACCGTAAAACTTTAGTGCTCGTCTCTCTCCTCTCAAATAGCCCGTGTTGCCCATATTACTAACCTATTACCTGCAATGTCCGCCGCCCCGCCGCCGCCTCCCGCCAGGAACAACTCCTGTTCGACCCGCCTGCAACCTTATGCGACTGGTCAATAGTTGATAATGTTAAACGGGTGCATCCTCGGCGGGAAGCGATGCATCAACCTCGCAGATTACCTTTTTTTACTTGCATGCAACAGCCCCGATGTGATTGTTGTCGCATCAACCTCATCAGTGTTTGACAGTTTTCACTGCGAGACTCCCTTGTTCTTGTCCTTGGTCTTCCAGGCTTGGTCAGCGTCGGGATGAACCGACGGGCTTGCAATATGCTTCCGGGCCTCCTCTTTTTGCTTATAGTCTGAGTTGAACCTTTTATCTCGTTCGCCCACGTACTTTGCAAAGTCCAATTGGCCGGGCTGGGTGAAGCTTGTCATGAGTTGCGGTTCGCCCAAGGGCAGCTGGTGGCCTTTGTCGACCTGCCAAAGGTGGAATACTTTGCCGTACAGCTGAACGACTTGCTCCATCTCCTTATTCTCTGCTGCCTGCCATGCCAAGTCCGGCAGCTTTCCCTGTGGCATGATGAGCATGCCTGACTTGACTTCGTACACATGGCTGTGCCAGAGCTTGCGCTCCTCCGAATCCAACGTTTCGTAAAGTTTGGGGGTGATCATGTACTCGATGCCTATGATGCGTGCGTTCTTCTCAGGACTATCGTAGAGGATGCATTGGCGGATATCTTCGTTCAAGTGTCCACAGTAATGGTTCGCTTCGACCACGCGGCTTGGGTCAGAAGCGTATGCGTGGAAGGCGTTGAGGTGAGCGCAGATGTTGCTTAATGGTGCAAGGTCCTATTCAGATGTCAAAGACCGTGACATGATGGTAGCTAGTAAGAGGACTAGGACTTACTTGCACTATTGAAGCACCAGCATTGAGTACTTGGTTCTTGGTGCTGATGGGGTCTCCGGCATTTGTGTCCGGCTTGGTCGCCATCCTGTTCGATAAGCGAGATTGCAATGGTGCTGTGAGTAAACACCTGCTCGATTTATACAGGACCCGGGGATTCGCACTTGTGGCTAATGTCAGAAGAGATCTCCTATATTGAAATAGCAGCTGTTGTCGATGTCTTGCGTTTCCCCCTCATGCTGTTTGGGGAGGATTCGCACGCTTTGACAGAACCCGAACATCCCCTCTTGACGTCATCAACGCGGTTTTCGCGCTCTGTTCTGTGGCTACAATTTCATCATCATTGCGGCATCGAACAATGAGACGGAAACACCAACTGCATCTCGGGGAAGGGGGACCTGCAAATGCGGGCAGCTGCACGGGCAGGGGCCAAGAAGAGGCGCGGAACATCGTCTCCTGCCCGTCCACGGCGGCCACGTGCGGGATACGGCGGGCGGTCGCCCCGCTTTCCCGGCGCGGTTTCTCCGGCGCGGGTCTTCCCGCCTTAGCCTTGGCGTGTGCTGCCGGACTCCGATCGGTCGGCGCCGAGGAGGGGCAGAGCCTGTCGGCCGGTGGAGCGGAACAATGCCCTGTGCTCGGATTCGCGTCGGTGATTGACCGTTCCGACTCACATCGCAGTCAATCATCTCCACCAAAATTTTGAAACGGCTGCTGGCCTGACTGGGCTGTGGAATGGTACGAGGGAACCGCGTAAGCACCGATTTGCGCAATCGCCGTTTCGAAAAGCTAGAGATTGTAACGAGATAAGAGTGTTTGTCGCAGCTTGGACTGCAACTTGAATGTATCAAAAAGGGTTTTGGTTCGCATTTCCCTTTCTTTTCGCCATTACATAACATCAAGGATTATGCGAGATAGCAGGTCCCGAAAAACCCTGAGGGCAGCTCATTTATTCAAATCATGTATATTGCCATCTACAATGCAATAGACTACACGTAGTCATCACAGATACTCGCAAGACGATCACCAAGTCAACTCCTAAGTGATCCTATGATACCTCCCCCAAGACATTGATATCCGTACTAGAGCCTAGTGAGCAGGCCACCCTCCTATATGTGACGTCTGTAGGCTTGCCTCGAGCAAGACTAGACGCAGAAGATGCAGCCACAGCTGAAGTCAAAGCTACAGTCGCGCTTGTGTACGTCGGGGTACGCGGCAACGATAGCATCAACATAGTCCTTGCTGAGCTTGATTGAATTTGTCTGACCCTCGGGGTTGGGGGCAGCCAGAGCGAGAGACGCCAGAGTAACAGTGACGGTTGTGATGAACTTCATTTTGACTGAAAGCAAAACTTCTGTGAAGCTAAGTCTGTTAGTAAATCCCAGTGTTTTTTGATACGATTGAAAATATTGAGTGAGATGTTTGGAACGCATGCAATCCCAAAATAACTAGACCTACATTTCTAGAGTGGGATTAAGGGTTGAAACTTGAAAACTAGTGTCTAGAACTTTTCGAAATGGCTGCTGGCTGGAAACGTCCAAGCTGTACCTTTTGAATCGAGGATTCCATTCCTTTTTATACACAATTGCATCGATACTGCTTTTGCTTCGAATCAGCAGTCTGTCGCCCGTGTCAATGACTATCTCGGGTGTTTGAAGTCCCAGCTGTGAGATGCACAGATCTGCCGGCCAATGATTTGCAAATGCGTCTGAATCCTTCAAAAAAACTTGATTCCACGAATAGGGAGACTTACACTATACCGCTAGGATAGGTTTCCTTTGAGTGCTGATCGTGTGACTTTGGTCGCCCATCATACTAGCCCGTCTAGTATTGTCACTTTTAGCTTGACAAGGCCTGAGTTGAGGTGAGTGAACAACAAAGTCTACTTCACCGTGGGACTTCCACTATGTTCTTCGCCTCAATTTGCGAAATTGATAAGTGCTTCCCAAATGATCACTGTAAGGCCATCTCACAGGCTCGTACATCCTCATGCAGTAAGCCTACATGAAGCTCGCTTACCCTATACCAATCTGTGAGCCGCCAAGACTGTCCTAGGAACTTTAAAGAAGGATTGAGAAGAATCATGCCTGTTCATCCGTGGAACAGTTTAAAACCGTAGGATTCAACGTTGCGATTGATGACTTCATGATTAATCCTCGAGCCTTGATGTTAAGATAAGTAGCCGGGTTCAACGAGGTCGACTTGTTTAACTTGACAAGCAAGTGACGGGAATTCTGGGTCTCCGCATCGACATTGGAAGGATCAGACTAGACATGATCCTATAACGCGGGGTTGTCAAAGGGAAGCTAATTGAGCAGGCTGATTCTTGTTTCAAAGCCTTAGCATTTCTCAGAGTTACTTAGGTAGGGCACGAAAGAAGGAGAGGTTATGTGACTCAGTGAGAGACGTTCCGACTTGCCTTGAAGATTGTCGGGGTTTCACAAGTACATGTATCTATTTAGTTCTGTCCGGTCTCTTAATGGCAGTCATGGTTTTCGATGTGTCCACACAATGGGAGACTCGTACGTAGAGCACGTTAGCAGTCTTGGCAGTCTACATTGGCCATGGACCTCGCTCTCCACGCCTAGACACCGACACGATCCGAGTACAGTTCTTTTCCATATCCTCTTTTTTCTCAGATGATTTACAACACTAACGTACCTGCATAGCGAGCGACGCATCATAGCGAGCGACGCACGTCCTCCCAATTCTACCCTCTTCATCTTTAGGTCACCTTTTCTCCACGTACGAACATGCAATCCTCCTCAATTGAAAGTCGAATTACCCTTGCCCTCCAAGCTATTGAAAAAGACCCGAAAATGTCTATACGAAGAGCTGCCTCTATCTATGAGGTCCCTGAATCAACCCTCCGCCACCGACGCGCTGGACGCGTCGCACGAGGTGAAACACGACCAAATTCGATGAAGATGACTATAACAGAAGAGGAGGTGATTCTTGAACGAGTTATTGACCTAATCGATCGAGGGTTCCCTCCGCGACAAGAAGACGTACGAGAAATGGCCGACCAACTCCTAAACGCACGCGATGGGACGCGTACTGGACCGCGATGGGCAGAGAACTTCGTACGACGCGTCCCTGAATTGAAAATGCGGTTTCAACGTCGAATCGACTATCAGAGGGCCTTAGCTGAGGATCCTACGATTATACAAGGCTGGTTTGCACTTGTGCGAAACACAATTGCAAAGTATGGGATACAGGATAACGATATCTATAATTTTGACGAGACTGGTTTCCTGATGGGAATGCTATCGCACGCAAAGGTTGTTACGACTTCTGACCGTAAGGGAAGGCCTCGTACGAAACAGCCTGGCAATCGAGAATGGGTTTCTGTCATTCAGGGTGTATGTGCGGATGGCTGGGCGCTGCCTCCGTACGTCATCGTAAAGGGCAAATATCACCTCCTCTCGTGGTATATTAATGGCCAATTTCCAGCCACATGGCGTATCCATCCAAGCGAAAATGGATGGACGACAAATGATATTGGCCTAGATTGGCTAAAGCACTTTAATCAGTGTACAAGGACTCGTACGAAGGGCTCTTATCGCCTCTTGATCCTTGATGGCCATAATAGTCATAAATCGACTGACTTTGACGAATACTGCAAGGAACAAAACATTATTGCTCTTTGTATGCCTCCCCATTCATCACACGAGCTTCAGCCTCTTGATGTTGGGTGCTTTAGCCCGTTAGAGTACTCGTACGGCAAGGAAATCGAGAAGATGATGCGGATACAGATTTCCCATATTACAAAGGATGACTTCTTTCCTGCCTTTAAAGCAGCATTCTTTACTTCCATGGGCGAAAATAACGTACGAGCTGGTTTTAGGCAGGCAGGCCTTGTACCTTTTAACCCTGAAGTGGTTATTTCTCGCTTGGATTTCAAGCCAAAGACGCCAACACCATCAAACTCACGGCCAAGCAGCCAAGGCTCCTGGGACCCAAGGACACCAATTACAGCACTAGAGGGCGTACGAAGTGCTACCTCCCTTAAAAGGAAGATCCAAGCACATCAAGGTAGCTCACCAACACCAATGTACGAAGTAATTGACTTCCAGGCCAGAGGTATTAGCAAGTTAGCCCATAGGCTTGCTATTATTGAGGCTGAGAACCGTAAGCTTCGTACGGGGATAGAGGTACTAAGTAAGCGCCGGAGGGCAAAAAAGACCCGGCTACGTCTTGGAGGGTCACTTAATAGTGCTGAAGCAGAGGCACTACAAGTAGAGAAGGGTGGTGTTAATGCTGGAGGAGAGAATAACCCTCAGAAGGAGGGTCGTACGGAAGGTGCTGAACCACGCGCGCGACGATGTGGTAATTGCGGGAAGCCTGGACATAACGCACGAACCTGTGAAGTGGTTTGGGATAGTAATGAGGAAGAGGGTGATATATAGTTTTAATTGATTTCGTACGTTGTGGCTAAGTTAACTTATACATAAGGTAGAAAGGTTTGAGAGAGTGCGTCGCTCGCTATGATGCGTCGCTCGCTATGCAGGTACGTTATAGAGTATAGATTTGTGGACGTACCAAAGTCGCCATGAAACTCAAGCAAGCAGCACTGCTGCACCGCCGGAAACCCCCGAAGGAGACCGTCCAGAGTTCAAAAGTAACGTGCCTTCTAGGTGAGGTTTGAAGTGTGTAACCCTGAACTCATCAGCATTTGTTGTCTCCTCAAACCTTCAACTATGTACTTTACCTATATATAGGTAGAATAAAATGTTGAATAAACGTAGTAGCCCGGAGTAAGTAGAGGCCATAGCCCTAGGTCTGAGACGAGACGCTCCATGTCTTCTTTTCAAAAGAGACTCATCAAGTTCGTGATGTCTATTTGCGGTTAGACCACCATGTCTTACTTATGAGGAGCAGATTATCTGCCGCCGACACTGAACGATCTCAAACTTAGCCCCTCTCACCACAGCATCTGCCGGCCCATTAATCATATGCTTCGTCGCTATCCCATTGAAGGGGCTTTCACCGATTGCAGACTTTCCACAAATTACATTGGCCAAGAACCTGACGAGTATCCTCCTCTTGCTGCCTCTGCGCTTAAATGCTAGCCACTTATGCCCGCTTTGTCAGGCGCTGTCGCCAGCTCTTTGATACATGACTCGCTCACGCTGACTCTTCGTATCGACTATTTCTGTGCTGTGGCCCGCGCCCTCGAGCTCTTTATCTGAGAGATCCTCCGAGATAAGAACCCTTTCTTCACAGAACAGAAAGAAACCACTTTACGCATCGAAAGTTCAGCTGGGAAGTCTATAGCGTGGGCATCGGAAAATATTCCGACCATCCGCAGCCACTCAGCATATCAGGGTTGTCAGCCCCCTCATGCCCTGGGAAATGTCTCGCAAACCCCTCATCTCCGCTCCGGTGCCATTTATGACATGCTCAATTCACCGTCCGCCCTGGGCTTATCCTGCGGAGGTCTCCACCCCGCAGATAATCCACCGAACAACACCGCGTACGTGAGGCGTCAGTCGCTCGCCAGCAGAGTCATTTCCAACGACTCAAGCCCTGCTTCCAGGTCTTCCAGAAGGTCTCGCACCCACCCTTTCCGGATTCGTCCGCCTGCAGAGGGTGTGGTCGATCTACACAGATGAAAGGAAACAAACCGTTGGCAGCCGGATGAAGTGAGTCGCCCAACCTCGCGGGCCCCTTTGCAGACGCGGAAAGAAGAGGGCGAGCTTACTCGCTCGGCGCTGCGCGTGACCGAGAAGAGAACCCAACTTGAGATCCGACAAACATTCCCCCGAGCAGGTCCCTTCCCAACACGGCCATGTCCCAGAAACCAACAAGCTTCGCTTGTGACCGGTGCAGGGCGGGGAAGCGTAAAGTAGGTCGCCCGGTGCGAAGAAGAACTCTCCCGAAGTTTTGCTCCATTCTAGACTCCATTCTAAACCCCACGGGGAAGGACCAACTTCCCCGAGCTCCCTTGCTAGTCTCTTAGTCCTTTCGTGAACTGCCGTGACTAACGAGTTTCTCCCATCGGCAGTGCGATGCTGCCCGTCCTGCATGCTCCTTGTGCAGCAGGCAGAACAGGGAATGTGTTTACACTGAGCAACGCCCCAGAAAGTGTGTAGCCTGGTTACTTGTGGTTCACCTCGACTAGAAGTAATGCTAAGTAACAATCGGATAATGTCGCTAACGTAATCATCCAGACGGAAATACTGGGATGAGGACTACGTCAGAGCCCTCGAAGCCCAAGTACAGTCGCTGCTCTTGGCTCTAGAGAAGCAAAGCGTCGAGAAGGAGTCGTCGTCGCCGTTGTCTCTAAGTGACCGTGCATCTCACTCTGCAGAGCCTGATGCCAGTCTCAGAGAAAGTCTCGATGGAGGTGATGCCACTGAAGGTCTCGCAGTCAGCGGCAACGACGAGGACACCAAGGACGTTGTCTCCATAGAAGACCATGGAGGTAGTGCAAGCAAGGACTCGGGGACACAAGAGAGGTCTCAGATGGCAATGGAAGAGCTCTGTGTAATGTTATGGAGAACAAACGTCGGGGACGGGGTAACTATCATCGACGACCCTGCCATTGCGTCTCACTACTCAATCGACCCCATACAGCCGGCTGTACCGATGGCCCATCAAGTCATCCCTCCAGAACAAGTGCTCGTTTACTGCCGACAGAAGGGCCTAATTCACGAGATGGCGGATCTCTTCTTTGATAACATCAACCAAGAACACCAGTTCACGCCCTACACGACCACCGACTTTCTCCACAGCTACCCTTACCAATCTCCAGATGAAGCCTTCTTACACAGTGCCATCATAGCAACGGGTACAACCTTTACACGCAGGCCCGATGCCACCCTCATAGGAGATGCATTCGCGCAGTTTGCAGAAAGCCTCATCTTCACCTGCTGCAGGCAGAATCCTACACTCAAGGTCATCCAGGGGCTGTCCATGATGTCCTGGCGCTCATTGGCCATGGGGAGAGATCACTTTGGCTGGATGTTCATCTCCATGGCCGCCGGCATGTGCGTACATCTGAGACTGCACGTCCTGGTGCTAGACGAGTGCGAGGCCAGGCAGCTGGAGGCTACGGAGCAGGAGATTCACACTTTTTGGATGTTTTACATCATTGACCGGACAGCCATCTCGATTCTCGGCCGTGACTGTGCATTGCCGTGGCGGAGAGTCAACGTGCCGGACTTTGAGATGACCTTTGAGAACTCGAAGGCGGACCTTGGTCAAGTATCTTTTGCATGGCAGTGTAAGTTGTGGTATCTACATGACCAGTACATGGATCAGGTGTAAGTACTGCTTCCCAAACTCCCACACATTTCTCAAAAGTAGACTTCCGTGATTAACATCGATCTCAGCTTCTCAACAAACTTCGAATCTCTACCCATGCCACAACAAGTACGCATTCTCGTAGCAAGCCAGGACGCACTCAGCGCCTTCTTTCGATCACGCGACGACAGGCTCCATCTATCGGGTGACTCGACCCCGAAACCAGTCATTCAATTCCACCTAGCCTACCAAATGACAATCCTCATCACTATGCCGCCTTTCCTCCGCATCTTCGCCGCAATCTCACAAACCTCAGAAACAACCGAGCCCGGGAACACCACTAACAGCAAAAGACAAAACTCGGAATTCATGCTCCTGGTTCTCCGCTCCCTCACCGCAGCAGCAACCGCAACATCCCGCCTCATCCGCACCTACCGCCGCGCCCACGGCTTCGACACCTCCCCGAACCCAGTCATTATTCACCACCTCCTCAGCGCCGCAATCGTGCACCTGATGAACGCGACCAGTTGGACGCCGGCGCTGCGGCATCAGAGCACGTACTGGCTCCGGCAGTGCCTCGAGCTTCTGCGCGAGCTGCAGGTCTCGTGGCCTGTTCGCGCCGTCAAGAGCATCAAGATCATCCGCGTGCTCGCGCAGCGGTGGGGCGTCATGAGGGCCTTGCCCATCGAGTTCAGCTACCAGATCGAGCAGACAACGACGCCTGATGCAGAGAGGGACTCGGGCGCGAATATTACGCAGCCTAGGAGTAGGAATATGGGTGAGGCGGACCTGGGTGGCGTGAACCAGGTCCAGTTTGAGTATGAGTGGGATGGGTGCGGCGCTACTGCGGCTGACGCGCCATCCGTGGACTTTAGTACCTTGGACATGAGTTCTTTTGCGTCTTTGGGAACTCTCGATGTTTCTGGATTGAGCGGTCAGCGGACGAATGCCATGGGCAGTGTTGACTTTCTCCAAGCCTCCCAGGGGCTCACGGATTGCGAGGATTTCAACTGGCTTTCGAGCAATAACGGGTTATGAGCGGGTTAAGAGATGGAAAATTGCCTCGGGTACGTGTAGCGCAAGACTCATGTTAACAATATATCGACACTATGGGACGAGACTTTTTCGTCGTTCTAGAAGAATTTGTGGCGATCGAGGCGTTGGGCTGCGATTGAATGGTCGGAAGGTCACGGGCGGAACGGTCGAAGTGTCGAGATGAAAAGTTTGATTTGCTAGAAGGACAAAAAAACGCAATTATGAAATAGGTATCTAGAGAACAAGCACAGGTTCCTCATCCTCCTTCGCCTCCTTCGTAACACTACCATCCGCCCTGACTAGGATCTTAATCTCCTTATCCACATTAAGCCTCAGAAGATCCGGTCTGCTGTAGTGACCGGTACAATCCGCAAACATCTTTGTCCTGTGGATGGCGTCAAAATCCAACTCGCCATAGATAATGGTCTCCGTGGTCTCGTCAACGGGCTCCGATAGCCTCCGGCCGTCCGGGCCGAAGATGGCAGAGTTTCCGCCGCCGGGGGTGGACATGATGGCGCCGCCCGCGCTGCTGTGCGCCGCGATGCCCTTTTCGGAGATGAGCGCCGTGCTGTGGAGAACAAAGGCATTTGACTCGATAGCGTATGTGCGGGAGAGGTTTTGGCATCCTAATCATGCTGGTTAGTTCAAGTTCCTTGTGTCTCCGGAACACCGGAATTTTGAATTCCGCCCCCGAACGGTGATTTTGGTGACATACCTTCCGCGCTCATGGACCACATGTCCGGGCCACCCCCGGAATGAGGCGTAACGCTGGGCCATGCCGACACATGGATCTCCTCCTTTTGCGCAATCGTGTTATACTTCAAAAGGGGTTGGATGTGCTCCCAGCACGCCAGAGAACCGACTCGCGCAAAGGGCAGCTCTGCCACGCTCTTCAAGCAGTGGCCCGACGCGTCGCCAAAGACGGTCCGCTCCATGTGCGTGGGCTTCATCTTGCGGCGGTGCACCTTGATCTCGCCGTCCCCGCCGATGAGGGCCTGCGCAATAAAGAGCGAGTGGTTGTCGTTCTCTGAAAAGCTGAGCGAGACGGCAATGTTGTTTTCCTTTGCGCAGGCCTGGATGGTGGCCATCTCGGGCGAGTCGAGCTGCAGCGAGTTCTTGATGTACTTCACGTTGAGATCGAAGTCGATGAGGCGGGTCCAGATCCACACGGGGTAACCGGGGATCCAGCACTCGGGGAAGGCAATGAGCTGGGCGCCATTGGAGGTGGCCTCGGTGATGAGCTGGCATGTCTTTGCGACGGCAGCTGGGAGGTCGATCCAGGCGGGTTCGGCCTGGGTGACGGCCACCTTGACGACTTTGCTTGTGTTGGTCATTGTTGCTGTTGCTGTTGCTGTTGCTGCGGGGGTGGAGTTGGTGATACGTAAGGCAAGGTTTGAGAGCAAAGACATGTGAAGAGGAGATGCAACTGCAGGTGAAAAGTAAAAAGGTTGACAGGCTCGTCTGGATTCGGACGACCTCTCGAAGGCTTCCTTTTACATATCTCTTGGATGGCGGTGCTGGCTGACCGGATGTGGGCGCGGCATGCAATAGCTGCAATATTACAGGGTGGTTCGTTTCCTGATGAAGATAGCGCCGAGATATGTCTACTAACAAGTTCGTCTTTTTCCATGCAATGCAGACCCAATGATAAGGAAAATGCGGGGTTAGAGTTTTGCTAATATCCATAGTCTTCCTGATAGCAAGGAGATCGTTTCACAATGCGACGGTCATAGGGGGGTATGATAGATCATGAATTCCGCTAAGCCTCCGTTGGCACCGCGGCAGTCAGCCGGGAGCGGAATGCAGACCTCCGCAGTGATACTCCGTCAGCAATATCCAGAGGCACACGACTCGAGCAAGGATGTCAATAGTGCATTATTATAGTGCTAATAATCTTGGATATCAGAGCTATCGGCACATTTGTTACGAAATGCTACTACGAAGGTGTAAAAGGAGCAAGTCAGAATCGGCAGACGTATCAGGGGCCGGAATCCTTTTATGGATTGCGAGGGGAATCCATATCCCGACGAACCCCCTCCCACCGGCGTAACCAAGATATGCCAGGTTCCAACCAGCCTGGCATTCAGCTCATCTCCACCCTAACGCGTTCGCTTCATTCCCCTATCAGTCCGGGATTTGACTAACCGGCCCAGTCGAACCAGGTCAACCAACATCACCAACTCAATAAGCGCCGCCTTCCCAGGGCCGATCATGTCGAGTCCCTTGAGACCCTTCGGAATGCAACTCAAGCCAATCACAATACCCAACCCATTTCTTTTCCGTTATCTCGCGTAGATCAAATCCATCTTGGCCGGCGTCGACGGAATATCCGTTGACACTCAAATAGCTTCCGAACTTCTTGCCCTCCACCCACCCATCCTTCTTCGGTCTCCACACCTTTGTCATGTTCTTCTCGCCCGCCGCCGCCGCCGCCGCCGTCGACCCGTCTTTGCCGCGGGTCTCCCCCTCCTCCACCCCGGAGTCGGTCCCGGCACCGATTCCCAGGGCCGGTAGATCCACGTCTGCCACCTCGCCCTTGCCCATAAACGTAAAGCATCGCATTCCGCAGCTCTTGCAAAAGAGAAAGTGTAGGTCTTTCTCATAGACTGTGTAGTCGCCTAGGTCGTTGTACGGGTCTAGGGGCTTCAGGAGGAGAAAATCCTCCGGGGCCGAGGCGAGGCGCATGTGAAATATTCCGGCTTTGTGGCAGGTGGTGCAGTTGCATCTGTAAAAGTCTTGATGCGTTCGTGCGTCGGCCCTAGGGACCCGCGCGGGAGGTTGGGCGTGTGGAAACGAGAGGAAGACGATGTACTGCGTCGCACCGCAATGACATGAGCCTCTGTAGGGTCGTCTTACAGGCTGCTCATCCATGGCGAAGACTATTGATCCGTCGACTTGAAAGTGTTGACTGGTCCTGGTCCAGCTACAGAAGATGCAATCGGGTGAGAGTGCTTCTTGTTCAAATGCAAGAGGAGCGGGGAAACTCGTGCACACGCGCCCTTGGAGCAACATGGAAACATTTGCCCAATTGGCGCGCTCTCACTGATCCCTTGCACAAAACCGGACATATTCGGACCTTTGCGCGGGTGTCACGCCAGCACAACAATTGCTTCGTTGACTGACATCAGGATAGTTCTGAGAATAAACAAACAATCTATCGCACTAAGAACGCACGTTTCCTGGTCACAACAAGTCCCCGAAAACTTGTCTTTGTCCTTACATATATTGATTTCAAAGTTCCCGTGATAAGGCCGCTTGCTTCACCTAGAATAAATACAGGTCATGGACTGGATTAGCAGACCAACACATCAATAGCACATCAGCTTCGTGTCCTATGCTCAACCAATCCATCAACTATCTACCACGGAATCGGCCCATGTCGATTCGAGAACGTCGCAGATGCTCCGTCAGGTCCCAATGTCGCTAAGTACACCGCCTGAACCGATCCCAATGACGCTTCATCAGGCCCCTCGTACGAGTTCATATTGGTCGCGCAGTAGCCAGGACAACAAATGTTAAACTTCCACATCTTATCGTCCCTGTACCTAGACGCAAACGTCATCGCAGCGTGGTTGAGCGCGGCCTTGCTCGAACCATACTCGATAAAGTCCCTCACAGGTCCCAGACTAGGGTCTGTTCGAATCGCAAGACTCCCCAGCCCAGAACTGACGAAAACAACGCGCCTGACCTTGGAAGACTCGCCAAGAAGAGGAATAAAGGCGTCTGTAACGGCGACGGAGCCGAAGACGTTGGTGTTGTAGACCGTCCCGAGCTTTTGTCGGATCGAGTCTTCGGGCTTGCCCAAGAGGATTCCAGCATTGTTGATGAGGACGTCGAGATGGCCAAATTTTGTGCGGATGATATCGACGGCTGACTTGATGCTGTCGTCAGAAGTTATATCGAGTACCAAAGGTTCAACGTTCAAGCCGGCTTCCTGGAGCTCCGAAGCTGCCTTTTTAATGGCTTCTTTCCGTCGCCCTGTCATGAAGATATGGTAGTCCGGGTGTTCTGAGGCTAATCGCTTGGCAATCTCATAGCCGATGCCCTGGTTGGCTCCAGTCACTAGAGCTACTGTCGGGTCTGCAGACTCTCTGGACATCTTGAATTCTGCTTCTATTTCTCGATCCTAATTTTCAATTTCTAGATGTTGAAGAAGGATGCTGGTCGTGAGTTTAATTGTGGTGTTTTTCCTATGATAGTGATGTGTTGATGAGAGAGCTGTCCACATGCAAGTTGGCCATTTAAATTGAAACTATAAACAGTTCCATACATTGACATGGAGCGCAAACGCGTTTGTGTTTGCGTCTCGTGACTTTGTCTCTCGAAATGACAATTGGTCAAATCACGTCATCTCAAAGCACTCCTGCGCAACCGACATTTTTCCTTTGGGAAGTCCATGAACGACAACTGAGACTGAGACTGGAGTCAGACCAGCCTGCTAGCAAAGCTTCTAAGAAAGTTGATCTACGAAAAGTCTATTGACCCTTGCCCCGTGCCGAAACAATCCTTCACCCAATGCAGATGCCGATCATGCTACTTCGTCGAAGATTCTATGCATGCCTTCCCCTGCATGAACTTTCGTCCCAACTTGACCACCTTGACATGGCCCGTATCCGGAGTCCGGAATCGCTGGGAGCTGAGAATGTTTGTCGGCGATCTGAAACTGAGTCCACAGATATTCGCGCTTCACGCTGGAAGCCGACGGTCTTGGAACTGGGAATCCTTACAGAGCTGTTCCCAAGAAAGCCTCAAATCACCAGAGAGAGACAAGGCCAAACAGGGGCTGAGGTCTGCTCAGATAATTTAAAATATGGGTACGCGTCCAAAGTCTGGCTCATCAGCTAGCAATTGAGCTTACGAGTTCGAAAACGTCAATACAACATACAGATTACCTATACGATGATGAATAACTCACTGGCAGATACTACAGCTCTATGATCGAAAGTAACAAAGGTAAGTAGTGCCCTATGCAGACTCGAAGCGACTACGTAAGCAATGAATAAAACATTATGAAAGCTGGAAAGAACTTGCTCGTCGACCTTCAGGAAAACACCTAATCTAATGCCATGCACTGCAAAGTAAAACAAGACTCAGAGGCAAAAGAGGATGGCCCTAACCAGGATTCGAACCTGGGACCTCTCCCAGGCGCGTCGTGAACACCCTAAGGGAGAATCATACCGCTAGACCATCAGGGCTAATTATTAAGCGATGTGCTTCGATGAGAGTTGGGCTACTCTCGACGTCTCATGGAGGCTCGGAGTTCAGAGCTAATTTTGCGAAAGAAAAAAACCCTCCCCCTTGCTCAAGATAGTGCCCGCCGCCAGTTTTGTCCCAAGATCCATGTCAAAAGCCCCAAACACTCTTCAAAGTCTATAATAGCTTGTCTGGCAGGGTAATACTCACTGGCCAGCCGAAAATATTGCAAATATGGTGTATGCTTGAACATTTGATCTTCGTAAGTGAGTCATTCTCAATCCATTGTATAAGGAACTGCTAGGTACTTCAAAAGAGTTTCTCAATTACTAAGCTGTACGTCCGTGGTGTGACTATGGTCCCGGAATTCACGTCCCGACATGATCTACTTGATATAGTCCTTGCTCAACACATACTTCGACTTGTCATAGCTCTTAGGCCAAACTCCGCTCTTCCCGGGAGCCAGAATACCATTGGGGTCTAACGCGTCTTTGATGGTTTGGTTCAACTTGCCAAGCGCATGATTGTTGAAGTCGTATGTATCCGCGATCTGATCCATCAGAGCGATGTGAGTACGGAACTCGCCCCAGCCGTTGTCAGCACAATCCTGGATCATGGTGCGGACGAGCCACTGCGCACGGCGACGCATGTCGGGATCCTCCTTGTTGTAGACGATGCATACAATATTGTCTGTGCAACCTCGCGTGAGTAAATCTTCTCAATGCCTCATGGTGACCGAGCGACAAGCTGGGTGATGAACAACTTACGCATTTCGCGCATGCCAATGCTGAGAATACCAAAGTAGTCCAGCTTCGCCTCTGCAAAGCGCTTCTTGGCCATCGTGTACTGCATCATGGCAGACTTGCCATCAACCTTGGAGATTGGCGAGAATGACAAGAATGTGCAGTGAGGGATCCATCTGAGTACACTGGTCAATGCTGCGACGTAGGCACGGGGCGTTTGGACACTTACTGGTTGAGCCACCTGAGCTCATCCCATGTCGGCAAGCCTCGCATAGTGTCAGCCCGGCAATGCAGGGTGCTATGATCCTCTTTACGATCCTCGAGCAGGAACCATCGACTTCCGGGAACCTTGGTCATCTCACGCTTAGTGATTTCAAGGTGGGCTTTGCGGATCGGCTCGGGCCCGTAGGCTGCACCAATGTAGACCCATCGGCCAAGGTCGACCTTCTTAGCCGCAGCATCCAGTTGTTCTTCCGTTAGGGGGGTATTGGGATCATCAGTGTACGCTGTGCGGGGGTGGTAATGCGATGCATCGAGGGAGATGTGACGAAGACTAGCGGCATTTTGGAGAACCATATTCTACAGAGTTTGGTGAGCTGCGCTACGTGGAGAGTCTCAGGGGAGCAACTTACAACACGGAGCGGACGAATGATATCGACGACAGCCTCAAGATCTTCATCCTTCTCGTATGTAACCATGAAGGGAGTAATTCCCGGCGGTGCAGGCATGAGCTGTCCATCAGTCAGTTTCGCCTCATCTTAGGGCCAACGTAGGTAGTCCTCCTCTTCTGGCTTCCAACTTACCCACATGCCCATCTTCGTGATGATAGCGTTGTTACTCTGGGAAAAGATTCCATCGTTGATTGGCCCAAATCCGTAAGGGAAAAGTTGCCAACACTCGTTCTGATGCTGATCTTGAGGTGGCACCCCTTGAGCCGCCTGCTTGCGACCCTCGGGACTCTGCATGGCACCCATGCCCGTGCGAACAACCTCTCCACTGGCCAGCACGACTTCCATACCACAGTGCATCATCCAGTGATCACCGTATGGAGTGAAGCCAACACCATGGTCCAGGGCGTTTCCGATCATGGAGCCATAGCCAAGCTCCGGTGAGTCCAGCCACACCTTGTCCCGCAGGCCGTTGTCGTCGAGGTACTTCTGCATCTGTAGATAGGTGACGCCAGGCTCAACGAGACAGTAGCAGTCCGTGGCATTGACCTCGATGATGCGGTTCATGTGCTTTCCTAGGTTCATCACCAAACTTCCGGTTACTCTCGGAGCGGCGCCGCCGTAGCCGATGTTGTGACCTTTGCTGTAAGTCCAAACAGGAACGAGATATTCGTTACAGAGCTTGATGACTGCTTGAATATCTGTCACATTCCGTGGGTGAATGAGCGCGCTGCCGACAAACTCCTCACGCTCGTAGAGGGAGTGCATGTCGTGCGTCTGGCAGTCGACGGTTTGATAGTCGCCATCATCCAGAGGAGTATCTTTGGTAATGATCTGAAGGTTATCTTTTCCGACTGCCTTCTGAAGGCTCGCTGCGAACTCTTGGAACTTCTCCGTGGAAACTCCAGGAGGTAGAAACCGAGGAGCTGGTGCCGCACCGTTCGATGCGTGGTCTCCGTTCGCTGACTTGACGCCTGGTGCCATGATTCTGTCGATAGTCTAGTAGTCTTAATGCAATGATGAAGAGTTGATGATGAAATATGTAGTGAAGTCTGGAATGAAACCGGGATCCTCAAATAATCAATGCTGTTGCTGTCCGTAATCACAAGCCTGGATTCGCAAATCATTGCCTTGAAGAGGGGGCAGAGCTCATTTATTGATGAGAGCTTCCAGTCTATGACGTCCGTGAGCTTCAACCTAGCTCTAGAGCTCAGGATGAGCTGTTGCCAACATCCATATCATGACAGACCTTCGGAAGTTCGGCCTCCACAGATGACCGCGGATCCAGTCCGCGCGGGGCTGTAAGCGCGGAGTAGCACTTGGACTACTCGATATCAAACATCTTCTACATGAGAATGCCCGTTCCTGAAGAGAAGGGCTCTCTTGGAATTCCCCAAAGTGGCTGCGTGGCATTGAATCAAACTTTCAAGAGTCCGATGGGAACGTCCGTATTACTATCCTCACCTGACTAATGAAGGGCAGAAAGAGTCAAGACTCCATGTCTCATTGGAAGTGCAACTGCGGACTGCCGATAGTTACGGAAGGTGCGGCGACTTCGTAATCTTGGCCATCTCTGCAGCTGCCATATCGTCTGATCAAGTGGGATGTTTAGAGTTATGTTTAACTTGCCGAACTCGGATTTCAGCCTTTGGCCAAGCCTCTCAAGATGATACTGAGTAAAGAAGTGACGGGCGCCGACAAGAAGCCATCACTACTTGCCTTATACGAATACCCACGAAAACGAGTGTTTCGCTGACGAAGTGAATCATACGCTGCCATGGCTTATGGTTTCGCCTGATCTTTGTAGGTCTATACGGCTAGGTTGTCCTTGTTTGTTTCGAAGTGTCTCCGCGTTTTAACTAAGCACGCGGCTCACGGCTATCTAAGCTTGACAGCAGGCAGGCCACAGCCTCCTTGTTCAACTTCAAGATGAAAGTTTACTGGTTATGAGTAAGTGCCCGTAAGTAGTCAGCATATCCATGCACTGCCCGCAAGACGACGGTCCACCAAACAACGGCATTGCAGTGACGTTGTCGTGACTTGATACCGGATTAAACTCAATGTTGTTCTTCGCCTTGAACGTGAACGGCGACCCTATGAGGAGGAGGACGGAGAAAGTTGACCAACTGGAAGACTTCGGCCCTCGGTCTAATTTTTAGTTCCACGAGTATCTCGGTTGACGGAGTGTAACGTAGGTCTGATTAGGAAGTTACCACTTCAGGCGAACGGTGTTTAATTAAGATGCCCAGAGTATGGTGAAGCTATAAAGATTAAAGGCTGCCCTACTTCCTGCATGTCAGCGCTATTTGAGCATGCTTAATAACATTTCCATCTCATTCCTCTTGAATCTTACGCTGCACATACTTCCATTGACTTCAGCATGGCGCCAGCAGCTATCTACAATCCCGTAAAGGATGGTCTCGAAGCGCCACTAAAATCTCCTCAAAAGTTCAACGCCTTCACCTCGGGTGTCAACGATGGTACTATTCCCATTGACCCTCCACTCAACCCAAAGCATCGGTGGTGGTGGGATAAATGTGCACCACTTCTCAACACTCTGCTCAACAGCGCCGAGTCATATACACCGGAAGAAAGGGCAGACCACTTACGCGTCTTTCGCGATGTTGTTGTGCCTTCGTTCGGGATTCCGACACCAAAAGCAAAAGCAAGACCGCTTTTGACTTACGATGGATCTACTTTCGAACCATCTTGGAACTTCACCAAGGGAGATGACGGCGTAATTCGTTACACATTCGAGCCCTTGGGAGACACTGCCGGTTCTACCGATGACCCCTTCGCTGGAGAAATTGGCAGGTCCATGATCCCAATTCTCTCTCAAGTCTCTTCCGACGTCGATATGCGATGGTATGAGCAACTCGTTGATGCATGGTTTCTCACACCCAAAGAAGCCGCAGCTGCTCGTCAAGCGATGCCTTCTTTCGTCAAACGCATACCGCAGCTTTTCCTTGCCTACGATATGAAGCGTTCGAAGCGCATTCTCAAATCCTACCACTTTCCCGTCCTCAAGCACTTTGCGACAGGAGCGACGACGTCAGATCTCGTTTTCGACATGATCCCCAGGTTACAGCCTTGCGGAGACAGGCTCGCAGCATCGGCTGCAAAGTTGCAAAAATATTTGGCGACGTGCAAAGAGCCGTGCATAGTTGAGATGATGGCTGTCGACTGCATCGACCCCAACAAGGCGCGCGTCAAGGTCTATGCTCGGACAACTTCAAACGCAAAGTCAGTTCTGGCAGACGTCTTCACCCTCGGTGGGGCCCAGACCGACGAGGCCACCTTGAAAGGCGTAGAGACCGTGGAAAAGGTGTGGCATCTGCTCCTCGACGAGCCACAGGGCATGACGGCGGAACAACGAAAAGACGCTTGCGATATGCAGAACCTGCACAAGGGCATCTGCTTTGCATTTGAGTTGAAGCCGGGAGCGGAACGTATCGATATCAAAGCACATTTGCCATGGGGCCAGACTGCGAGTAGCGATGCGCAGACCATGAAGAACTTTGCGCAAGCTCTCAGAAATTTGGGATGGGACGAGTCTGCAGACAAGTTCTACCGAGGGGCGACGGAAACTTCAAAGCTGTCAGTTGAACCAAGAATATCACTAAACTTCTTACAAGCGCTAACAATTTCAAGACCTGGTAGGGACTACTCTAAGCCTGGCGGGCTCTCTTACGTCTCGTACAACTACAATGAGACTGGGCCATACATGTCTTCTTACTTCTCTCCGAAGGTACAGGGGGACTAAAATCGGACCGGATGATGAAGCTGCTGGTTAGCTATCTATATTGGTGACGAAGCGTGTTGATAACGAGGCGCAATGTAACAGGGTGATGTTGGCGAGAGGAGCCTAGAACCCTCCGGATATTCCCCTCGGAGTTTGTACATGACAGGATATACGCTTGACTTGACGCTATCTGGATATGACGTAGATTATGTATGTGTAAATTATTCAATCTTTGATGATCAGTTATCCCAGATTTCTCCTCGTTCACTCCTTAAGCACTCCTGCTATGCCTAATAGTGAGCAATGTGCAGAATCGTCGCTTGATAATACTGTACACCTTAGGTAACTTAAAGCACGACCTATTCGATAATGCAGTCCCGAAAAAGATGTATTCGAGTCAAACAAAACGGTCCAGAAAACGGACCTCAGGATTCGTGAGCTGCCATTGCTCAGCTGGCACTGTCTGGAATTGAAATCCTTCCACAACCATCAATGATCAGTTCAGTGTAAATCTGGATCTGACATTTACAGCGACATGTACATCCTTCGTCTCTGCCTGGCAACTTGGGTACTGCAACTGCAGCATTGTAATCAACTACGACTCATATTTAGGGACACATTGTTAACGTGGCTGGAATGCTCTTATTTCTCGCATCGCATCGGACATGGCATTAGTCCGTGAAGACCCGCCGAGTTGATGCCGTCCGCAATTGCGGAGGACCGAGCACTGGTGTTTCCCCGATGACCGCCGGGATGATCAACGGACTAGGGCCACCGGGGCAACGGTATCAATGCCGCGGTGATCAAGGAGATGCTACGGGATACAACGTTGCCCGCCGGTGCCCCATGTTTCAGGTGTATGGCACTTCCAGGCTCCGGGAGGCTAAAGGCCGGCGGCCATGCAAACCTGACGGAGCGACGTAGAGAGGAAACGAAGCCTGGAGCGAGGTGCGAAAGCGATCAACGAGAATGCGACGGGATGGCCGTGCCGAAGGCTGTGGGCTATGTCAAGTCAAGCAGGGTACTGAAATGTTTCCCGTCTCCTCCTTGTATGTTTATGAAACTTAGACTTTGCGGAGGTCCTTCGTCGATCCCCACCTCATCGCCGCTTTGTCCGCCGCGTGGTTTCGAAAGCATCGGATACCCTAAAACGGCAAGCTTCTCTTTGCGAAGTCTACCGCCTACTATTCTATGTTTCTTTCTGTCAGTCCAACGTCAACGTCATAGCCTACATGCTCCGCTGTCTGTGTTCTGCTTGCAGTAGTCTCACAATAGATGCAGAGCTTCCGCTCCCGCCCCCCATAAGGCAAGTGACTACCCTTGTCAAGTTCGTCTGAAGTTTTGAAGGAATGCTTGAAACCTCTTATTCGGCAGTCGTACTCCACTATTCTATTTGACAGGGCTATCTCGCAACTAGAAACATCGGGGAAGAGCTGAGGCCCTGAGTTCGCAATGGCGCCAACGACGCGGCTCCGGGACCCAGTGCAGTGTTTCCTTCCAGAAGATCGCCGTATATGGCAACCCCACAGCAATACAGCCGCAACTTTCTCCGGTTAGCATAACCTTGGACATTGAGGGTCTAGGCGTGGATGGCCTGACGTGGTGGCAGCCGCGGGAGTCCCCCAAAACGGACATAGGATGTGGCACTCCACCGAAAGCCACCGGGCCGCAGTGTCGTGCCGTGAGATCATTGTCGGACTCATGCCTTCAATGTCATGCATCTACAGAATACCGGGTAATGGACAACGGCTCCGTAGAACACGGGCCCACGTTTGGCAGTATATAATCAACCTTGAATCACCTTCTACAGCAGCTTTTCATCATCGTCATCATTCATCAACCACAATCACATCCACACAAGCAACCAAGAACTACTTACAATCATCAACCAACCACTCCAAAATTACTCTCAACCCACCTCAATTAAACACTATCACTATGTCTGCACCACCTGCCGGAGGCGTTACTGAGCGCATGATTATCCCCGTCAAGGGAACCAAGGAGGACTGGAAGGAACCTCTTAAGACCTACCTTCTTGCTCTAAAGACTCAAGACGGTTACCTTCGCACAAGATGGGGACCTTGGTCCGAGAACGAGCAGGTTCTTGATCTCATTTCCGGTACGTTCAAAGTCACTTATCCCATGCAACCCGAACATGTCTAATTTATCCCAGGCTGGAAGTCAAAGGAGTCCCGCGACAGCTTCTTTGCGTCTTCTGAATGCGCAAAGGCGATGGAGCAATTGAAGACAGTCATGACCGGCCCCGTCAAGTCATACTTCATCAAGTTTGTCCCGTACGCACCCAGAGCCGCCATCGACTCTCCCATTGCCGAGACTATCACAATCAGCGGCTCCACCATGTCTGAGGATGACATGCGAGCTCAGTTCGAGAAGGTCCGCGGCATGGATGGCTTCAATGACTTTGCCAGCGGTTTCTCGACCGAAGAGGTGGACGGTGGTGGCAAGGTCTTCGTCGCGGCTCTGGGATGGGAGAGCCTGGAGAAGAGCAGAGCTGCCGACAAGTCTGTCTACATTCCTGCCAGCGGCAAGGTGGAGTCTCACCACGTCAACTTCCACTACCCCATTAAGGGCTTCTCTGTTACCAACACCCACTAGATGAGGTATTCACGACGCATTTAGATTGGAATCTAGACGGATCATTGGCCGGTAGCGATAGTCCAGTAGCTTGCAATTGACTTTTCTGAAGCCATAGCTTGAACTTGTGATGTTTTCGTGTTGCGATTGTGACTTGCCAATAGTTCGTCTAACCTCTGAAGTTCAAGTAGTGCCTGAGTATTGGCAACCATGCTAAAGACCTCAAGGAAAGCATTTACGAAGTCGTCGACGCCATTTCAGATGCCAAGACGGCGCTCAAGCTGGTCCCACGCACTAGGATTGATCCACCGTGCATGTATTCCCGCACAAGGGGGGCGGGTGTCCTTCCCACAGCACCTGTGTCGTGACATAAACTTTGAGTGGCCGACGAGCCCGATACATATCAGACGGTCTGAGACAGATGCGGATAGAAATATGCACCGAATTGCGAGGTTGACGTGCCCCAACAGACGTAGATGCGTTCGACGAGTGACGCTGCTTGACAGACGACGAGGTTGTGCACCTTGTGCTCGGACTCGGGGCGGGAAGATGCTTCTGTCAAACCGGGGGTCCGGCCCAATGATCAATCCTACACACAACAGGCGAGCGGTTTCCGCGAGACTCAGATACAACGACTTCTCACATTTAATGTCTTGAATGCATGAATGCTGACGCGGTTAACGGCTCTTTCGGGTGACTGTTCTTCGATGGGCGCGGGCTCTGGCCCGGGAACCCGCGTATCCTTTAACCGGCTTAAATACTTCACCAGAGACGCAGTTGATATTGTCTGCGCCAAACCCAGCATCGACAAGATCTTCCAGACTGAGTTGCTCTTATCAGTCTTACTGTCGTAGCAGAAGCAGTTTTCACAATCACAATGGCACCTAAAATTCAGAAAGTCGCCGTTGCAGGAGTAAGCTCGTGTCCCAAACATCGTCTAACCAAATGATGTGTAACTGACGATGAAAGGCAACTGGAAATGTTGGAAAAGCAACTCTGAAAGCATTACTTACAGACGGGTTTGATGTCACTGTCTTGGTCCGCAAACAGGGCTCTTTTCCTGACGGTGTCAACGTCAAGGTGGTCGACTTTGCTTCTCCTGATGCTATCAAGGATGCGTTGCAGGGCCACCAAGCTTTTGTGGACTGTACTCTTGTCCATGACGATACTCCAACAAGATTGATAGATGCTGCTGCCGCGGCTGGGGTCTATCGTTACATTCCATCAGACTTCAGCTTGGACTTCAACAACCGCAACGTTCATTCGGTGCCCGTTTTCTTCAAGAAAGACATGAATGACAAACACTTGCTGAAGAAGTGCGAAGAAACTGGAATGACCTGGAGTGTCATATGCAACGGTGCGTTTTTGGATTGGAACTTACGGACCGGCTTCATGAACATCGACATCTACAACAAGAAAGTCGACTATATCAACGAGGGGGGTAATGTCCACGTCTGGACCACCCTCGAATCAACTGGCAAGGCCGTGTCGGGGGCCCTCCTTCACCACGTGGAGACGGAAAACAAACCTGTTTACGTGCATTCTGTCAACAAGAGCCAAAAGCAGATGGTGGACCTGTGTAAGGAGGCGTTGGGGTCTGACGGCTGGACTGAATCAAGGTCGAATATGGACCAAGTATTCGCCGGAGCTTTGAAAGAGTTCCAGGCGGGAAACTACAGTATGAACGTTTTCGGCGACATGATACGCTATGCGAACTCCAGGCCGGACTTTTCCTGCCCTTGGCCCAGAGACGACAATCCTATACTTGGAGTCCAAGAAATGTCAGATGATGAGGTGAAGAGTCTAATAAAGTCGATTGCCAGAGAAAAGACAGCTTAGGGATACAATCTGTACTATGGATTAGCAATACAAGATGTCTCCATTTGAGTGTGTACCAGACCAGTTCATGTGAGTAGGAGAGCCTTCAAAATTTGAGACTTAAGCTTACGGACTCCACTTAGAGGCTGTTTCCACAAATGCTACGATGAAGTTGCGAATTTGACTTGTCACATGGTTTGAGAGTTTCATAGTTTCCATCTGCCTAGAAAGCTTCTAGGTTCAAGAGGATCTCGGAAATTCAAGGAGAAGATTTCAGTATGATACCTCTCCCTCCGGATTGAGTTTCCTGGCTGGTATGACTGTCCTCTTGTGACTATGTGTTCAAGTCATTGGTTGTTCTTGAAGACTTCAATATCAATTTACAATAAGCTCTTGCAAAAGGCTCGCAGCTTGGTGCTGAAGAACCAGAGGTAACTTCAAAGAAAAAGTGGCAGATTTGCAACTTAAATGCCTGGAGCACGTGAAGCAAATCTCTTTCACATCTTACTATTCGGGAAATCTGTGGTGTCACCAGACAAGTCTCGTCATCGTAGTGAATGGGGTGGCAAAGCTCCATAACTTATCGTAGACATGAAGTCAAACCTTTTCAATAGAGCAGTAATAGGTTTCGCGAATACGGCAGTAGCGTACAAAGTTGCCAGTCCTCGACCTCTCAACCGACTGTCAAGTAGTTCCCTCCCTTTCATGACGTATTTTGAATGACTGACTCCGCTGGGTGTACATAACCATTCTCGTGACTCAATTCTGCTCTCTCGTCAATAACTACTGATTCATGATGCCTCAGTGTGAAAGGAAACTAAAGATCTCTGCCCGCATGTGAATCATCAATGGGCAGAAAACCTTGCCCGAAACCGAGCCTTAGCTTTCGACGATCAACGTGGAGATAACTCTATCAGACTGTGTGCTTGACAGAAAGTTGCGGCACGGGCCTGGTCAGGTGCTGAGAGAAAGCCATAAATGCAGTGGAAGTGGAAACACTAACACTTACTCAAGTGGGAGTTTAGGAAGGAGAGCATTTTGGCGTTTCTTTTCGTAGCGTAAAGTCAAGTGCGCTTTAGATGCTCCTAGGGGCCCTTGATCACTCTATCAAATGTCCGGAAGTAAGTTGACATACAGGCCCAGGTCTTGCTTCAAAGAGTCTCTAGCCAAGGCTCATAGATGGAAGACATGACTGTTGAATCGGTACTCTGATAATATAACCGAAACAGAGGAGGGCATGTGGGTGAATGAGTTGATATCTTGCTTAAACCATTATCAAGTGTTTGTCACAATCTACTCCAAAGTCCAAACTTAATTATGAGGCTATCATTAAAAAGAAACGTATCAACAGATCTGGAGTGGGTTCAAATTGCCGTCTTATGTATCCTAAGTATTCACAGCACACTCGTCCTTGAATTATGTTAGGCAATAGTCGAAGGTTAGCTCTCCTCTACTCACTCCTACACTTAATCGTAGAATAGTCGCTGAAATGGTCAGCTGTCTCAAGCTAAGCAAATTGATGCAAAGATCTGCAGACGCAGACGTCAGACTTGGCCGGAGTAGTCCTCTTCTATAGTCAGTGGGCAGAAGATGAACTGCCTCTCAAACAGCCAGATCTCAAGGGTGTTGTTTCCGGTCCCCCGGAAAACTAGTTTGCCATCTGCACTCTACAAAGACCAGCTTCGAACCGCATGCAGTCTTCGTCCGTGTCGACCCTCAAGAACCAATCACTTGTCCACGCTTCCCCGGCAACCCTGAACCAAAGAAGCACTCTATTAAGCTTGCCATGTCTCTGGGAGCCAATGACTGAACCAAGCTGGTTCGACCTTCCTGAAAAACATATTGAGTTTATGCAACCTCGCGGTATAATCCAATTTTACCGGCGGGCCAAGTAGTGAACGTAGGTTACGCAACTTGCCGCCGCCGCCCTCCTCGATTATCCCATGGCGCCGGAGCATCAGACGAGTCAGTAACAAGACCCTGACTGGCCCTGCGATCCTTTTGGTTTCACTGTCGAAGCGGATCGGTAGCACTCGCACAGCATATAAGCTTTCTTCATGAGGTGGTTCTCAAACCTTATTGTGGCAGCATTTGGGGTCATGAACCTGCATATCCGACTGCAGTCTGCAGCTTGCAGATGATGGCGCTCGTCTTAAGTACTAGCGGGCATCCTTTACACTCTTCTTAGTAAGGTTGCGTGCGCCATCGCATCTTCCATCCCGTCTCGCTGACGCCGCCGCCGCCACTCGGTTGTGTTCCTCCCGCATAATGCCTTCCCCAAGGTACGAACTATTACTAGCGTCGTCGATTTACCGAATTCCACTTCTCGAATGAGAGATGGCCGGAGAGACGGGAACCATCTCGGTTTCGCAGGTTCAGGCGATGGTTATGATAGCGTTCGCCGCGACCGCGTACTACAATACGATCGAAACCTTCTTCTACATTTTCACGACGTTCAAGCGCCGACGAGGGAGATATTTCTGGAGCATGGTCGTGTCTAATACCGGCATAAACATCAACGTGATCGCCTTCATTCTGCGATACTTCGGCTACTACCAGAAAGCAATATTCGCATCGAGTATCATTATACCGATCGCCTGGTACTCAATGGTCACAGGCCAGGCCATTGTACTCTGGTCACGATTGCACCTAGTTGTTCACAGCCAACGGAAGATCCGCTGGATATTAACAATGATCATTTTCAACGCCGTCACGATGCATATCCCGGAGACGGTGATCTTCTTTCTCGCCAACACCAGCCGCAAGCAATACGTAATGCCGTTCAAGATTTACGAAAAGGTCGAGCTAGTCGTCTTCACCATTCAGGAGAACATAATCGCATCGGTCTTTCTATACGAAGGCTACAAGAGTCTCAAGCCGTTGAGCGCAATCAAACCCAAGGCTGTTACGAGCATGGTTCGGCACTTGGCTTCACTGTTCGCTGTTGTCTTCATACTAGACACAGGTTTGATTGTCCTGGAATACAGCGACAAATTCGAGATTCAGACAATGTGCAAACCGTTCGTTTACAGCGTCAAGCTCAAAGTCGAATTCGTCGTCCTCAACAAGCTGTTGGCGTTCACTCGAATGAGTGCTTGCGACTGTCGAGGCCCCGAGAGCATACCGTCTGCCACGTTGGCCGACAGCAACAATCGCACAAATGTTGGAAATAACGGGGTGATGCTAGTGCTTCCGGCCATCGAGCAGACGAATGGATCGCTTTCTCCGCTGCGGCAGACAGCGAGGAAGGACTATATCTTTGATGGACGCACGTCTCCGATGAGCACAAGAAGCAGAAGGCGGACGAGGGAGGGCAGTTTGGACATCAGCCCAGAAGAAGACAAAGCGACAGTACCAATACGTGAGAAACCGTTGGTGACGGACGATGGCTAGTCCTAGCAGAAAAGGAACGGAAAACTGAAGATTACTACTCACCATGAACTCGCTTTTCGGTCAGAATCATGCTAAGCGTTGGTATTCCTTTCACAGGGAAGTTGGTTCGAACCGTAGGGTCCTGGGGGTGACGAAGTATCAATATCTCTGTATTGATTGATTCTGCGTAAGGAGTAGAAGGGAGATTCCAACCGGAGGTTGGGTGGGTAGTCGCGGTCTAAGTGTACCCCCTCGAGATGGCCCATGCTCCGCCCCTACTCGCGGCCGAATTGGACTTCCAATCCGACAGTAGCATTGGTTTTATGGGATAGGAGCAACATGCCATAGGTGTGTACCTGAACTATTTATTGGCGACGCATTCCTGAAGAGTTTTCGTCTCATTCTGGTATCCTATTGCGATTGCTGGTTCCCCTGTCGTTACCTCGCCCGTGACCCCATACCTTATACGCAATTTCTTTTCTTTCCCGCTCACATCCGAACTATCCAACCAGATTGTGTCTGGAGGCAAATCGATATACTTTGAGTTTCGGACAATTGACGACACGTAACCCAGAAATTCGGGGCCGTAAGCCAAATGCGTAAAGACAACACTCACTGCGCCTCCGGCTAGAAGAACTAGAGCAGAAACTAAACCGACTACTGCCCATCCCTTCGAAATATCAAATACCTCCACCACAGTGGTAGTCTCTCCCAAGGATGGGACAATAGGCTGGAAAGTATCGCCCCCGATAGCGTATGGACGCTGGCCTATGGCTACACATGTGTTGAGAAGCTGGCTAAGGCGTATACCGACTGTGCTGGGGTCGATCTCTCTCATCGTGACATCCGGACTACTCGTGATACCCGCAAGGACCGGATCTGCGAGATAGTATATGGAGGGGTCGGTTCCCTCGGCCAGAGTCCTGCCTGTCGCAGCGGGTAGGTCTCTGGAGATATAGTTGAAGGCTCGTGGAAAAGATAGGTGCGATATGCCTTCCGGAGAATGCTGCCTCTGAGATGGGCGCTGTTCCACCACCTTGCAGCTCTGCTTGCCGTTATCATCCGAGCAGCTGATGCGAGACTCGACGTACTTTTGACTCATGTGACATGTGATTTATATTTCGTCCGTTAACCAGTATTGGGTCGCGCTGGCTCTGAGAGACAATCGAAGAAGGAGCCTGGTCGGGTCGACGTCTAGATTTGTTTCGTTGGTGAACACGATGGGGCAGTCCTTATATGGGTCGACATAGCTCTCTGGTCGCAGCGACTCGTCGTCAAACCAGAAACGGTCGACGAACCTATCAATCGCGATTCCCCATTGGGGAGAGTTGCTCGTGTTCCTGCGGTGGTCATACCCGTGCCACGTGCCATTTGGGTATTTATTTTTGCCGTCTCCATTTATGGCCGTTGTGCGGCCGATGTATTCATCCGTTACGTTGGACCATGCGTGTGGCCGATTGAGTTCCGTAGAGGAAAAGCGGTCGGCTTTTGGACACTCAAGATTAAGATAACTGGACTCAAGTGAGAATGTTGCATCTCCGGTGTTGGCGTAGCTGACGGGGATCCCGACCAAAGATGAGTAGAGTCCATAATAGGGATCCTCAAATTTCCCCACACATCCACTACGTCGAACTTATTAGTCTATGGCTCCAAGATAAGGATGGTGTAAAGATTTGCAATATTCTCGAGCGTACCCCGGTTCGCGCCGCCACTGATGCCACCGACTGATACCATTGAAGCAAACCAAGACCTAGATAGGTTGTCAAAGAACACCATCTTCGCAGGGTAGTTGTCGCTGCGATTGAGCGAATTCAACATGCGCAGGATTGCCTGAGCCCCAAGAGGAGAAAAGGTCCAAACAAAGACTAATCCAGCCGCAAGTAGGTTCACTATCCGGAACTGAATAATGGTCCAGAGCGTAGATCCGACAGTTCTGCTTTCCATGAGCTGTTCCAGAGAACCCAGGCTCCCTCCTTGTTCTAGCTTCCATCGCGCGGATTCAAGCATCAAGCGACCCACGACAGAAGCGAAAAGGATTGGAAACAGTGTCGAGAGCTACAGTACAGACGAAGGTCAGCGGAGGGCCCTGCTACATAACCGAACAGAGGTAACGCTCCAGAGGCCCGGGGACGGGGATGTAACTTACCACCTTGGTTGCATTCTGTCACGAAAGAGGTATAGCAGTGGATATCTCAGGGGTGGAGATAAGGGGTAGACAGGGGTATGGGCATACAAAAGGGGCTCCCTCGAGGGCTTCCCTTTTCCCCTTTTCCATAGTTGATTAGACCGTAGTTGAGATACCGATTTCCATGAGCTACTCTATATGCCGATTCGTGACACATTCTGCCATACGTCGAACCTTTCGCCAACTTCGGTGCCATCGAGGCGCCAGACGAGTATTACGAACACGATCATCGCTATCGGTAGTATAACAGCGGCGCAATCAACAAGAATTGTAGATGCCGTCATGTTGTTCTTTTGAATGCTGATGCTTTCAGGGCGCAATTTCGAACGCCCCGGCAAAGCTGGACCAGATCCTTCCGAGACCAAAAACTCGCCCCCTTCTCCCGTCAGCAATCAGAACCAGGACAATGAGGGAGAGTACAAACCAGTTGTGAGCGATTACAAGACACTTGGAGTATCATTTTCCCGATCGACGCGGTGCGTCTGCATTAGGAGACTCCGAGAGTCTTGCAAGTCGCTGCTCTGTCGGCTGGACATTTCAAGTGAACATGAAGACCTTGGTCTAGCCAGAAGTCCCTGGCGTGTGATGTCAGTACGTGTATTGGCGAACGTCCGTGATATACGGGCTTGATTCGAAACACAGCTTCGAAGATGGTATTGATGGAATCAATAACCTAGTCCATAAGTAGGGCCTTGGGATTTGTCCTACACCAGAAGGATTGAGCAGGCAACCTATCAATACCTAGAACGATCATACCGAAGCTCCAGTGGCTATGCTCGAGGCATTCTTTCGGCCCTGGACTCGTGTGAAACTGTGTGATTGGAGGTTGTGAACTTGCAGCTGGCTCTGGTCTGCCTCACGTCAGCCAGCAGTCCGAACCCACCAATGACGCCAATACGTTGCCCAGGTATTTTTGGACCCTCCCCCTGGTGAGTGGGGTCAGCATGTGTACAAGGTCAACACCTAAGACATGATGTGACTGCTTTCTACATGCAGGCAACAGTGTAATGGTCGGTATTACCTACTCAATGTAGTATTCGTGGTGGCTTTGTCGATCAGTACATTCAAGGCTACATAACGAAAGGGCCGGCAAAACATGGGCCGGATATTCAACGATGTCGACAGTAACCCCACCATCTATCAGAACGGACGAACCAATAATTAGCTCTAATACAAGCCTTATGGGTAAATGACTAGGCCGTGAAGAGAAGAGCTTGCTGCTCAGCCAACATATTAAGTCATCAGGGGCGGAGGTTCGACATGTGCTGAGGAAGTGTAGAAGCAAAAGTTGACCGCCTGAGTTCACATACATCGCAAGTCCTCTAGAAATCGCGTGCCGCCAGCTTACGAATAATCCCTGGTAGTTCGTCTACTTGTCCATCGCTAATCCCAAGGTAACAGAGTGTTCCCAAATCTGCCGTCATGGGGCCGGGCCAGTATCGCGATTTCATTAAGGCGTACCACGGCTGGGCCATTTCTTGACCGAACCATTCAATATGTGTCAGTGAGAAGCAGCGCACCGGCAACTTCACGAGCGTTTTCGGTTTTTTCTTTGCTCTATTGATTTTACTGTACTTTTCTTGGCCCTCGCGGTGTCGCCCTCGGTTTCGCGTGCACCCGGACAGCTGGGGACTGTTTTGTCCGGCCTCAATCCTCTGCCCATAGTACCTATTGGCGCTGACATTGCTCCGGTCGAGACTCTTTGCCGTATGCAGGGAAGGAAATATAAAGGGCACGGCACGGCATTGCGTTCATAAATATACGCTGGCAAGCCTCCTCGCTTTGCCCCGCAATACCCTCTTAATGGGAATCTGTATTCGTGCCGTGCCTCGGTCGCCTGAAAGGAAAGGGGTCACAGGGACCTAGGATTGCGGGCGAGGAATGGCCTAGGAAACTAGGCTTGTCAAGTTGACGCAATCTTTACCTTGCGGCGTTTCCCGTCGTTCGATGGCCGTAGCCGTAGCTGCGGAGCCGGTTATACTACACTTGTGCGGATATCCTGCAGAAAGTGCTCTTTAAGTCTAAATACGGATATGTTCCCACTCTCCCCTATTTCGCTACATAACCTCGAAAATTTAGGTTCCAACTTCGTTGCTCATGCTCGACGAAGCTCTAGTCAGCGTCGGACACGAGTAGTACTTCACTGATCTTGCCTATCCCATCGAGTGCCAATTGGCAACAGGTACATTATGCCCAGTTTTGACCCAGTTTTGCCCCCTCACCGCGGGAATACATGACGGTACGTCATCAACCCCTATATTTTCCCAGCTGCGTTCACCACCACAACTAACATTTCTACAGATGGGCAACTGTCGCGATGTCCTCAAGCGACTCTGATGCGTCTGATTCGTCAGCGCTTTCACATATCACCGTCGCAGTACTTCCCGAAGACCTTGATAGCGCCTGTACAGCTCAATGTAGGCCCGAGAGGTGTGATAACGCAACTGTACGCCCACACGAATCGCCTCCGCTAGAAAGGGGCACACCGGGCCAATTCAACCCCCTCGACGTGCCCTACCGCGCCGCAACAGTACGGGGTCTATCTACTACCCCTTTAGAGCTTTTTCAGCAGTATGTGCCTTTGAGGCTGGTTGAATCGTGGGTACAGTGGACCAATGAAGCCGCAGTACGAGGCCCTGTTCAACAACACTCACGATCCCACAGAAAAAAGACGAGGTCAGGGTGCCTGCAGTGTGGAGTAGCGCTTTGTAACTCGGATGATTGCTGGTACCTCTTTCATAGTCAGAGTATATAGACAACAGAAGTATCCATAATCTAGGCTTTTTGGTTGGCTAGAAGAAGTCTTGGCTGTCTCCTGAGTGGTCAGTTCCCCTCAAGGGCATGTACCTGTTGCCAATTGGCACTCGATGGGATAGTGTCCAACTCGGAAACCCTAAACGTGGCTCGGGTTTGATATTGAGGGGTCTCGCGTTTTAGCTTCGTTACTATTCGTTTTTGAGTTCTCCTAGGCATATGGTCGAGTACAAAGTGTGGCTGTTTTGGAAACATGAAGTAGTCCCTTCTTGGTTCAGGGGTCCGGCAAGTGACAATTTCTCTCCCTACGCAGCATATGCCAGCGAATATTGAACCGAACGCCTTGTGATTTTGGCGAGATTCGTTGAGGTAGTGTGTAATCATTCTCTTTTCGTCATCCGACTATCCAAAGCCTTGGCGAAACATGCCTCATGTTGACTGCTATCGACAGCGGTGCAGGATCAGGGATCTGTTTCCCCGTATCTCAATGGTGTTCATGATTACTGGTTCAGACGAATCGAATAGTTTCGACTAGCTGCAGGCAATCAAACTCATTTTTTTCTTCCTATTCCAACTTTGTTCGTTGACATTGGATGCTCACTATGACGTTATCATGTCAAAAAGTTTTACCCTATCATCTAGGTACTCGCTTTGGGTAAAGGATGTAGCATATACGGCTTCACGTAAGCACGTGGATAGGTGATGTTGAGAAACTTAGTGTCGGATTGGAAGTCCAATTCGGCCGCGAGTAGGGGCGGAGCATGGGCCATCTCGAGGGGGTACACTTAGACCGCGACTACCCACCCAACCTCCGGTTGGAATCTCCCTTCTACTCCTTACGCAGAATCAATCAATACAGAGATATTGATACTTCGTCACCCCCAGGACCCTACGGTTCGAACCAACTTCCCTGTGATAGGGATACCAACAGCTACCCAATGCCAATGCCATCGTTAAGGAATCATGGCTAATTACTAGTAGTACTATACAAGAAAACGATCACCGGACAGGATTACCTTGCAGTGCTGAAAGTCTCGCCGCCTGTCTCAAGATATTTCTTCTCCTGCACAGTTGACTCCCTACGCATAGCCATGTTCCTATGCGGGTACCGTCCAAACTGCACAATAATGTCGCGATGCTTCGTTTCAAAGTCACAATTCGTCTCCAGTAGATCCCTAGCCGCCTCCTTCTGCACCGCCAACACGCCCCAGCACTTACGCTGATCGTCGCTCCCGGCCTCCCCGTCATCAGCCATCAGCTCCTCAAAATCGTCCTTCATCTGCTGATACTGCGCCACAGCAAAGTCGTGCAGCGCCAGGTCCTCGGAGTGCATGAAAGGCAGATAGAACCACATGCGGTAGGCCACACGGTACTTGATCCTGTTGTGAGTCGCGGCGCCGGCATTGATGGCGTGCTGTGCGATTTCGCGCGCGACGGGATCGAAGAACTTGAAGACCGTCGACGACTCTGGGCCCCGGTAGATGTTTCGCGGGACTTGGTCTAGGAGGAGGACTAGGCCGAGCCACTGCAAAGGGGTGAATGGCCTCAGAATTGTGAGAATATCTCTGGTGGTGATCTTGGCTGATTTCATGGCCTCCAAGACAGGGCGGAACTTCTTTCTGTAGGTGCACATTAGCAACGTCACGTAGCATGCAATCTGGTGGGTAACATTACACGCAAGCCTCATCAAAATCGACGTCGGAGTAGAACCATCGTCCCATCTGGCTCCTCTGGGGTAGAATGTATGCCTCATCGGTCTTGAGATGCTTGAACCAGAACCGGCGGAGCTTCTCAAGCAGATCAGGCGTGAGAGTTTCCTTGAGCCGCGCCTTTGCGTGCGTCTTGCATGAGTTTGACCGCGGCAGTCCTCCCATGGTCAACATCGGCATCATCTTGTCGTCAGTAGTAGAGTCGCGATGACTGGCAGAAGTATGGAAACCGCGTCGTCTCGTAAGCGTCGTCGTCGCTGTCGACGAGCCTGGCCGGTGGCATGTCGAGGGAAGGCTAGCACCACGACTCCTCACCGCCTGCGACGTTGAGTTGTGCCACTGCTGCTGCTCCCACGGCTTCACCCGCAACAGACGGCGGTCGACGCACCCCGCATTTCGAAGGGTGCGACTGATGGTCTGATGAGGAGGCATGACAGCCACCTCTCACTTACAGGACGACAAAGGGTGACCAATGGGCGGAGGGTGGTGCCACCGGAGCTGCACTGACGTCGTCTCGTCTGGTGTCTTTGCTGCCCTTTCGTTTCTGGGGGAGGTCTGGTCAGAAAGGGGGAAAGAAAGTCTGGACGCGTCGAAATGCGGGGGTTGTGCAGGCCGAGCGCCCCGTTGTGCAAGTCAGGGTCCCTCGCTTGCCATACACTAATGCAAAAACGAGCGAACTGGCGTTGTTGTCGCAGCTTTGCTTATGTCAGCGGCTGGATGGTGGCACAGGATCGATTGGTTGGGGATGTGGCTTGGGGGCAGCACTTGATCTCACCAAGCACCCTACTACGTAGGAATCAGCATCATGGCGGAGGGGATCCAGGGCGTTGGAGGGCCGGTCGAGAACGGCCACACGTTGGAATGTGGCATAAGTAGATCAGAGATCGGCAGAGGTCAGACACGCCCGGTTGATCATGGCGTAGGGTTCTGTTCGCTCTGGACTCTGGAGAGACGAGTGTGGTCAAGCCGGAAGCTATGGTGAGGGACAGCTCAGAGTTAGAATTGACGTCAGTTGAGACTGCGCGTCTAAGAAATTGTTAAGAGAGAAATAACGCCAAAAAGGCGCTCACTGCGGCGTCTAACTCAAACGCTGAGACCCGGCTACAAAAGCAGTGCAACACATCTGATTGAAGTACCGGCATGGCTCCCGTGGTTGCCTGAAAAGCTAGAATGAATATGGCCCAAAATCGGGTTTCGAGATTATTGCAAGGTTGGACAAAAGCTTGGGTCCGGCTGCACAAGAAAATCCGGTACTATCATAAGAAACCGTTATAAGCCGGCCGAGCAAACCTCGGCGTTCATGCTCTTCTCCACACTGAAACCATGGAGGCTAACTATTCGCGAGCGTTAAGAATGCAGTGAATCTGGTACGCTAATATTCGCAGCCTCCGTTCCTCTTCTCCGGAAAGCACTAGATGACTTCAGCCGACGGGTAAAGAAATCCATTCCCACCTCGAGGTCAGCAGTCACACAGAATGCCCCCAAAGTGTCGCTGAATCGTTCACGGGCCGCTGCTAGTGCCACCATCCCGAACCTTAACAGCTTGTTTTAACGATGATGTTCGAGATCCCGTCCGACTTTGAGATGGGTTTCTGGGATCATTTCAGCTGTCATTTGTTCCGGATGAATATCATCCTGGAGACCGGCATGGCCGGCTAAACAAGCGTTCATGTGTAATAGGGGGACGGACGAGCTGCCTCTTTGCCTCTAATACTGTTTTCCAAAGAAAAAAGAGGAACTGCTTTTTCGGCCGCAGTGCCAGAGCATGCCCCTTGCGTAAATTGCGGAGAGCGTAGCAAGGATCATGCAACACCGGCCCCGGCTTGGTTCATTTACTCCCGACGATGCGGCCACTCAATCCGACTCCTGACATAAACCCGACACGTCCATTGGCGGAACCCCACAGGTCCTCATCGGTCCATCACGGCCGGCCGCTCGTCGACCGTTTGGGAAAGATTTCCCAGGGGTTGGTGGTGAACCACACATGGGCACTTGTCACCCCAAAACCGAAAAGCTCGTAAACCTCGCGCAACTGTGCTAGAAAGGCACGGAAGCAACTTCTTGAAGTTCCCACCCGGTCCCAAGAATGCTACCCACGTGGGTCGAGGTTAGTTAATTCTGGGCAAGGCGGTCCCATCGAGAAAACAACCCCCAGTTCCCATGCAACCGATGCCCAAATACCCATAGGAAACGGCACTTGAATCTCCGTTTTCCCCTGTCATCCCATCATCGGTTCCTGCTCTGGACCCAGAGAAACGATCGAGAAAGAATTAGATTGAAAAGGACGAGGTTCGTCCTCGCCCTTCCTACGATGCTCTCCTTTCCTCCCCTCTCAGCCTCACCAGCCTCTTTGTTCATACTCCGACCACCACATTCGTTCTCTTGACCTTTTTTTGTACATATCAGAACCAACCTGTCAATATGGTTTCATTCACTTCTCTCTTCACGGCCTCTTTGGCCGTCGTCGGCGCCCTAGCCGCCCCCGCCACCGACAAGCCCATGACCACCGACCTCATCAAGCGCGCTTCGACCCCCTCCTCCCAGGGAACCAGCAACGGCTACTTCTACAGCTTCTGGACCGATGGCGCCTCCCCCGTCACCTACACCAACGGCGCCGCTGGCGCGTACAGCATCCAGTGGCAGTCTGGCGGCAACTTCGTCGGTGGAAAGGGCTGGAAGACTGGTAGTTCCAAGAGCATCAAGTACTCTGGTACCTGGTCCCCCGTCAACAACGGCAACAGCTACCTGACCGTCTACGGATGGACCAGAAACCCTGTAAGTTAAACCGGCCCGTGTACCGAGTCGAGTGCTTCGAGCAAAATCGCTAATGCAATCCTCGACAGCTCATCGAGTACTACATCGTCGAGAACCACGGCGCGTACAACCCCGGTAGCGCTGGTACCCTCAAGGGCCAGGTCACCTCCGACGGTTCCGTCTACAAGCTGTACGAGAGCACCCGTACCAACGCCCCGTCCATCGACGGCACCCAGACCTTCAAGCAGTTCTGGGCCATCCGCGAGAGCAAGCGCGTCGGCGGCACTGTCACCACCCAGAACTTCTTCAACGCCTGGAAGTCCGCCGGCATGACCCTCGGTACCTCCTTCGACTACATGATCGTCGCCACCGAGGGCTACCAGTCCGCCGGCTCGGCCAGCATCAAGGTCGAGACCGCTGCTTAAATGCAGAACACTTTCACATAGAATGTGCTGTTGATAAGGGAGATATTGAGGAGTAAAAGGGCCTGGGGGTGATCAAAGCGTGCGATGTCGCGCACGTGGGAATTTCAGGGGTTGTCGGACGCACGGCGATCACGAAGGAAATTTGAGATGGCCTTCAGGCGGAGGGCGGGCCTTGCGGCTGTTTAAAAAGGCAGGATTTCTTCAACTGGGATCCCTTGAGATCCAAGTGATGTCTACAATGAAAATCACCTATTCCCCATCAATCAGTTCTCATGACGTGTCGGCCTCTCAAGCTCGAAGTTCTCCAAGACACCACAAGCATTTACGATGTTTGAATAGGGGGATTGATCCGGACTTCGTTTCGGTGTCGTGGCCGAGCACTATCGAAATCAAATATATTTGAGCCCACACAAGCAGCCAATTCTGTCGAACACGACATGCCCCCTAGGCGATAAGCCCAATCTGGCTGATGGAGACGCACTAGACCTTACCTTATTTCAGATCCACCGCGGCCCCATTTTGATGCCGAACAATTCTTCAACGCCAAACTTGCCCTGCATTTCACCCACTGGTCCTAGAATCCCACACCATGGCACTGACTTAGCCTACCAATTGCTGCCGACACAAACAATGTGTATCGAAAAGCCCCCGGCAACACGTGCTGTGTAAGCTGGCAGAGCTCCAGTCTCAATGTGAAAGATTCAATCGGTCCATTCACTGACTCGTTCTCCTGTCTTCACAGGCGCTGCGATACTTGACTCTTGGAAAAGTGTTCAAATTGCTGCTTAACACCTGGAGATGTGCAAAAATATGCACACATCGAATGAGCAACGACTTCATCGACGTGACGTCTTTATGTGTCAGCCGCGAAGCTTGACGTACGTACTTACTAGTCGTTGCTAATATGGCCGAACATTTGGCGGTTGTGTCGCAGAGGAGTACACATAAAAGGCAGTGCAGGTCATGATGGGACCCAGCTCTGGGAAACATGGGAGATCATATAGATAGCGGTAACCCAAATATCCTCCTTGGTGTGGACATCACCGATCTCGGACACAAAAGTCGGCTTTCTTTGCGTCATGTTGTCAACGACCTTGGTGTTTGTCGGCGATACGCCACCATCACACGATCTAATCAACTAAATCAAGCGAATTCCGGTTCCGAGTTGTGCGTTCTCTTATCTTTGTGGGGGTTCGTTGACGCGTTCTGCCTCGCCGGAATCGTTCCGATGGCAACCTACACGTAGGGTTATCTTATCTCACTGTAAATTGACACCGATTCTCGACACATGGAGGCTAGAGAAAAGTTAATATTGTTCGTGAAGCTTAGGAAGGGGCAACCGATATCAGTGGGTCACAATGCTTTGAAGGGCTGCACTGGAGATAGTAGCTCAGATCACCATGGCGTGTTTGAATGATTGAAGCAAGAGTTTTCGAGACAGACTCGGCAGACGAGTTTGACGGTAGGCACACCTCAGTTCCAAGTAACGCACCACCGATAGCATCATGGCCATCACAGCACAGCTGCAACTTTTCTTCAAATTAACACAAAGACGCATTTTGAGAATGGCAAGCCATCAGAACACTATGATGCTGTTGATTATCCGACGACATGAAGTACTCGAGGTCTCATCTAGTTCTTGTTGCGCTTGTAGTCCCATTCGAGTCCCCATCGCTGCTGCTATCTTTGGTCGTACTTAGACGAAACCTTCAAGGGTCTTGGAACGTGCAAAGTAAATAGAGGACTTATGGGAGAGCCAAACGCTATTATACATCGTAAGCGATATCCCAATGCAGGTAATTCTAACGAAATGGAAGTGATCTGCAATGAGATTTCTGGTTCAGACATTCAGCTCGCTGCATCGTCGACTTTCGCAAGGTCCAATACTGTAGTAATTTGGAGATGAAATTGTAACTAATGATTCTGATATCATGGGTCTCATGCTCTGTCTAAAAACAGCGCTTTTCATAAAATACACAGACTGATTGTTTATCTGATCAGCCCCTTTACAAGTTGCTCTTGATCGGAGCCTCCTTCTCGGCGCAGCAGCTCTGGTTACCCGAAGTCAACTGGGAGCCGATGTCCTTGTTTGAGGGCACATCAAGCGCAGGGTTTCCAGTGAAGAAATCAGAAGGCGTAATGTGCAGTTGAAGCATCTCAACAGGCCTAAAGTAATTGTTAGTCATGTCTTCATTCACAGAGGAGATCTCAAGCAAGGCAAATACTCACATGACGGGCCAGTCCTCGATACGAGGGTTGTGTGTAAGACCGAACACGCTCCAGACGACAACATCCTTGTTCAGGACATCCTCGTTCCTATCAGCAGCATCCTTGACACCGCCGACCTCGAGCTTGCTCTGCAGGGTATAACGACCACCCGGAAAAAGCTCGTGGTCCTTGTACTTCGTGACCCAGAGGTGGTGACGCGCGAACAGCGCACGCTTGGACTGCACGCTGTTGGGGTCGGCAAGCAGAAGCTGCGTCGGCGGCGGCGTAATCTTGTACCCGACGGGCTTGCCGCTGATGGGGTTCGGCTTGCTGAGGTTCTGGATCTTGAAGACGCGGTTGTTCATCGGGGCGGCATCGAAGCCCGCCGACGTCGTGATGGGCGTCTGCCTGACCTCGTACAGGTTGCCGTTTGGGTTCGTACGCTGGTCCATCTTCAGCGGCAGACTCTCCTCCTGCACAACCGTATTCTCGTGGCCATCGACGGAGGGGTCGATGCGCACGCAGAAGACGTGCTGGTGGTTTTGCGCCAAGGCACCCGGGCTGACGACGTTGCCCCAGGGGGCGGTCTTGCCGGGGTCGATGTTGACCACGGAGACGATACCGGTTGCACGGGCCTCGACGACGATGCCGGCTGCTTGGTCGAACTTGAAGTTGAAGATGTACTCGTAGTTGGCGAGGGTGATGATGAACTGGATGACGAGCTCACGGCGGCGGGTGACGACGGCACGACCGGTGCGCCAGTTGGTGTGCTTCCAGTTGATACCGTTGTCCTGCTCGTGAAGGCAGATGACGTTCTTCGTCTCAACGGCACTTCCCTTGGCGTCGGTAAGAACACCATCAAAGTACTGTTTACTTGTGTTAGTACACTGGTGTGACTATGAGTAAGGGTTGAGGCATACCTTGATGACACCGAGACAGTCACAGCCAAGGGTCAAGTTGTTGACTGCGTTGCCAAGACCACCATCACCAAAGTCAAAGGCTTGCTTGCGGTGGAAAGGTGGGCGAGGATCAGCATAGGGCACATTCTAGAGCACGAGTATTGTTAGTGGGGGTTCATGAACTGGTACCAAGTAACAGTGTTCTCGTGACTTACCATGTCACTCATGCTGAGACGGTACATGACGGGACGTCCATCATAGCGGACATCGTGAACAACAGCACCCTCACGAGGGTTGAAGGTAATACGCATACGCCACTTCTGCCACTCAATGAGGTTGCCATCCGTGATGGAGAAACTGGGACCCTCGGGCTGGACAACAGTCAAGGGCTTCAAGTCCTTGCGCGTGCCGTTGGGCAACAGCTCGGGCACGTACTCGCTCTCCTGGCAGTGGTCGACAATAGTGGGCTTATGGGTCTTGCCCTGGAGGGCGTCACCCTTGCCGCCGGTAGCCAGCTCGTCGATGCGCACGATCTCCTTGGCGTGCGCATCCATGACGGGGATGAGGGGAAGGGGGTAGGCGTAGAAGTTGGAGTCCGGGTTTCCGCTCCTCGTGTCACGGGCGAAGATCAGGGCCTGGAAGAAGCGGCTGTCCCCGTCCGCGGCATCGGGTGCGCCATAAGGCCACGGCTCGACGACGACCTCAAAGGCCTCTGGCAGCTGGAGCTCTGCGATCTTCTCCTTGAAGAGCGGGGAACGCTCGACAGCTTCGGCGAGGGTCTCGAACTCATAGCTTAGCACATATGCATGTTAGCGCTGCGGAACTCAGTGGAAACCTGGGGGCGGATGTTTCGAGGGCTAGACATACACAGTCAGACTTGCTTGGTGCTCGGAACCAATGATCTTCTGGTCAACGATCTTTCCCATGCCCAAGTCCACAATAGACTCGGTGTACTGGGCTTTGCTGGCGCCACCAATGACATCGTAGAAGGCTTGTGCGCATCTCGCCGGTCTCGGTGAGGAGGCTGTGAGTTTACCAGAATGCTCGAGCTCCAGGAACTTGGTCACATCTGCTTTTGGCGGCTCCCACAGGTAAATCACTCTGAAGTCCAACACTGATCCGCCGTGCGCCGCAAGAACAATGTCTCGCGCCCGGTTGGTCTCTTCCGGAGACAAGGCGGACAGGGGGTGCGGAATGGGTGCCATCGTGGGAGAGGAGGTCGAGTAAGGAAGGTCGGAACAAGGGAGGGAGGGGTGCTGAAGAGGTGTGTGGCCGGAAGTAGTTGACAGGGTGGTGTTCGAGACTGAGCAAGACTGTGTCTTTATGAAGAATTCAGACAACTTTCGGAACCACCTATAAGAGGCTTGCAATTGGCTTTTGCTGATAGTGATACTGTGATAGAGAAGGACAGATGTTACGTCGAAAGTCTGGCCCATTAAATGAGACGAGACGCTTTGTCTGCTAATGCCCTCGGAAGAGTTTCCGAGCACAAGCTTAAGTGTACAACGCGGAAACCGCTCGGAAAGACGGAACGCCACCGAGTCAAGACAATGCCCCCATCACTCTCTTATCTTCAACCCCGGCCTAGATAAGCCATTGACAGAAGCTAGTGTATTAAAGATTCCAGCCTTGAAGCTTGCTAGAAGCTCTTGTGATTGACCACTGATTATAACAGTGCTGATGATTGGACCTTGTGCTGAAGATAAGGTAGACCAGGAAGCTGCTGCGGTACCGCCGGTACAGGATATCGTCTCCATTTTGGGAGAACTCGCGGCACTGCAGCCAGGTTTCGAGGCTTGTTTTTGGTTGAAAGGCCTGACAACCCTTTCGGTGATAAGATCAAAGACAAGACGGAACCGTCTTTGTATGTAATAGCCATGGCGTACATAACTCGAGAATCGCCCGATACACAGGGGTCAACTCTGTAGGATCGTACGACGACATAGTAATTACTTCAGAGTTTTTGTTAATCATGGAAAACGACATGAAGAAAGATACCGCGACTCTAGGAAGAATCGACTCTCAGTCCCAGACCGACGATGTCAATGGCGACGACCTGCGCCTCGCCCAACTCGGGCACACGCAGGAGTTGAAGAGACAATTCTCGTTGCCGGCACTGGGAGCTCTGTGTCTCTGCCTTATGGCAACATGGGAGGCATTGTCAACAGTCATTGCGCCAGCCCTAGTTAGCGGAGGCGCACCTTGTTTGTTCTACAATCTGTAAGTTAACATGCAAACTGGGGGTTCTTGGCGACACCACTTAGGCGAGACTAACATCGTGAAAAGCATCATTTCCACTATTTGCACTATTTGCATCGCCTCATCGCTCGGAGAGATTGCTTCGATTTATCCGACTGCCGGAGGTAAATTCTTCCTTCCAACGGTGTCAAGCTCCATTGTGAAGCAACTGCACCTAGTTCTCAACTCAAGGAAGAAAGTTGAAGGGCACTTACAAGCATCCAAATACTGACATTCTCTCCCTCTTCAGGTCAATACCATTGGGTCGCCGCACTATGCCCACCATCGACTCGATTCGCGGCCGCATTCACAACAGGATGGATTTCCGTGGGCGGCCAGGTCGTTCTGACCTCCTCGGCCGCCTTCGCAGCCGGTCTCCAGACTCAGGCCCTCATTATCCTCAACGATGATTCGTATATCCCACAAAGGTGGCAGGGCATGCTATTCTACTGGGCGATCTTGGTATACGGCATGGTTATGAACATCTGGGGTCACAGACTCCTTCCCACCGCCAATCTTTTGTCGGGTAAGTGACTGAGTATCCTTACTTCGAAAACGGGAATCATAACTTAAAACTCTAGGTGTCATGGCCCCCAAGAACTCAGCCTCGTTCGTCTTCACGGAATTCGTCAACTCCAGTGGCTGGGAGAGCGACGGCGTCTCATGGCTTGTCGGACTCATCAGCGCCGTCTACCCCTTCCTCGGGTACGCTCAAATCCCCCCTCCTGTGTTGTACACACACTAACACATCTACGCAGCTACGATGCCGCATGCCACTTGGCCGAAGAAATGCCCAACGCAAGCCGCAACGTCCCCATCGCCATGGTCGGCAGCGTCGTTGTCAACGGCATCATGGGCCTCGTCTACGGCACCGTCCTCCTCTTCTGCACGGGTCCCCTCGATGCCCTCCTCTCAACCCCGACAGGGTTCCCCTTTATGCAAATCTTCATGGACGTGACAAAGTCCTACGGCGGCGCGACCTTCATGTCCCTCATGATCATCCTCACTGCCGTGGCCGCCACCGTCGCCGGCATCACGTCCACCTCGCGCACGCTGTGGGCTTTCGCCCGAGACAAGGCCACGCCGTACGATCACTACCTCAGCAAGGTCAACAAGCGCCAGCAGATCCCCGTCCACTCCGTCGTTCTCGTCACGGTCCTCCAGATGCTGCTTGGGTTCATCTACCTCGGTAACACGACCGCCTTCAAAGCGATTCTGTCCATGGCCATCATCGGAATGTACTTGAGCTACATCATTCCCATCGTGTACATGCTGGTACACGGAAGGAAGAACTTGAGCCGTTCCGACTATGGCCCATTCAAGCTTGGTCCCGTCGTGGGACCCATCTTGAACGTCATCAGTCTAATCTGGATGACTGTGGTGATCATCTTCAGCACCTTACCCTCGGCGATGCCGGTTACCCCGCAGAACATGAACTACTCGATTGTTGTAATGGCTGGGTGGCTGACCTTCGGCGTGGTCTACTACATCTCGTTTGGGCGGAAGAAGTTCGAGGTGCCGGCGGTTGATAACGTTGTGACTGGGGTCTTCGTTCACACAGAAGTTGTAGTCTAAGAATAAATAGGTACGCGGGAAGCAAGAGTTGGAGTTTGGATAGATGAAAATGATGAAAACTTAGGTCTCTTCGGATTGTGTATCAAATCAACTCCTGAAATCGTCGTGAAATCTCCTCCGGATCCCCTAGTGACATCCCCTGATCGTTCCCTTCAAAGAACCCAACAGGAAAGTCCGACGGCGCCGGATGCCCAGCATTCGCATGCCCAAACGCATCGAAGAGGTTCATAAGATCATTACCCATGTTGAACATGTCTGGCATAGAGCTTGCCGTCGGTGGCCCAGACTCATACACATCCCGCGTGGCTTCCGTCCGCCTCCCGTCGCGCTCGCTTTGACCGACAGTCTGCTCCAATCCGTTGGCGTGGTTTTCATTCTGTTCCGTCTCTCCGTTCTCTACAGGTTGGGGGGCATCACCCTTCTCAGGATCGCTGCGCAGACCCAACGACTTGATGCTAGGCATGAGACCTCGAATCGTCTTCCATAGCCTCCGACTAGCATGCCCGTGACGAGAGAACCCCTTGACCAGCTGTACAGCTTTCAGAAACTTCTCCTTGCAAGGCTCTGTAAAGACACCTGGTGCGTGACACACAGCTAGGAGGATCACCGCCAAGGCACTCATCAGGAAGTAGTTGAAAGCGTGCTGCTGCCGCGCGTAGATGTCGCTCGTCTCGTTCAAGTGGACAAGTACTTGTATCGTGTCGAGGGCAATCTCAGTGACGAGCTTCGCGCTCTGCATGTCTGCTTTGATACCGGCGGTGCTGAGGACGTGGTGGCGGTGGATGAGCGTGCGCATGTGGTTTCCTCGCAGGTAGAGCAGGGTACGGAGGCGATGCACGCTGCGTGGCTGGATCCTGGGAGCAAGACCAAGCCTTGGGTGCCGAAGCTGCAGATCTTCTGGTATCGCGTTGAGCCAGTTCAGCGTCATGAAGTCGAGGAACGCCACTGTATCCTTGGGGATAAACTGCGACGGTGACTCGAAGGGCGGCAGTGCCTCCCAGACTTTGGAACAAAGCCTCCCGTAGGCAACCATGCATCTCAGGTACGGATACTCGTCTCCCTTGAGCAATCCTAGTCAGCATTGATGTCTGTGGGAATTTGATAGAAGAACAGAGTAACTTACCGGCTCCGGCAACTCGGGGTCGATGTCGCGATCGATGAGGCCGAAAGACAGACTCGTGCCGAAGCTCCATCGGCGATCTAGTACATACACACACCAGAAGCACCGCAGGGCCCAGTCCCTTTCCTTGGGATCTTTAAAGTTCTCGAGAAGTATGGCGCGGCGATGAAGACCGATTTCCAGGACTTCTCGTCCAGAGATACCAATCGATCTCCATGCTAGCAACTCCTCGCCGCAGTGGAACCAGTAGATACTCTAACGTTGAGTTAGCAAAAATTTGAGGGCCTTACCCATCACTGAATCAGTTCACAGGAGACACGGTACTCACCAGCATGGTCATGATCTGGAGCTCTTTCAGATCAATGAAGGCTTCCCCAGAGACACGGCACACGATTGGCTCCACCGCATCAACCAGCTTCGTACTTATGGCATTCTGCCCTTGAGCTTCCATTACTATCGACGTCGCAATCGCTACCTTCACAATCTGGACGTCCTTGAGCTCGATCTTGGCTCGATCACCGGTGGCGACCAAGTCTTCCCCAGCCAGTGGGTTCTGCTGGGTCCTGACAAAGTCGAGAATATACGGCAAGTTCGCAGAGACATCGTTCATATTGGTAAATGGGTACACAGACTCAACATCATCCTGATAGACATCAAGCAGCCGAAGAAGTTCGTCAGCTTCGAACGTCAACAGGCAATCAAGGTCTTTCTGCGACGACGATGGCGAGGCAGGATGCTCCGAGGTCTCGGACACAGCCCTCGCAGAAGCAGCCGGTGATGCGGATCTACTCGTCGCCGACGCATCGCGGGTCTGGATGTGCACGCGGGAGAGAGAGGATTCCGCGATGCGAAGGCTGAAGGCCGACCTAGTAGGACCGACAAATTGCGGCTCCCTCGGTTCGCTGGGTCTCCGGTTGGATTCGCTCGTGTATAGAGGGCTCGGGTGCTGTGGTCCGATGAGGGCTGCTGGCGACCGGGTGTTGATTTGTGTAATCTTTCCGGTGAGCTCTCGGAGGGACGAGGTTAGAGTGGCGACTTGCTCTCGCAGAGTTGCTACCTCGTCGCTCAGTTTCTTGTACTGTGAGCTGTCACGACTATTAGTCTACCGGTTTCGTGATTGGACACCTGGGCGCTTCATACGGATTGATGGAATCATCTCTCTCATTAGTGGCCTCGCGATCTCTCAGCGGCGTCTGTTGCGGGCCGGGGATGAAGACACACTCGGCGCCATTGGAGAGACATCGTCGGCACACGGCCTGATGGTCCTCTTTGATGCACTTGAGCTTCCGCTTTTTACACTCGTTGCTTTTGGCCGATTCCTGTCAGCGAAATGTCTTTCCGACGATGATCATCACCTCACCGAGGTGTCGATGTCGGTGTCGTTTGCTTACCAGGCGACCGGGGTGTACTTGGCCCTCTTGGACCGTTGCACTTCGGCAGATGCAGATGCAGGGGCAGGACGCTTTTGGACCGATGCGGATCCCGCGGCCGTCGACGGCGGCGTCACGGCCTCCGTCGCATCAGCGTCCGGGCCCATATCTGTGTTCTTCGCTTACTGCTGTCGCAGCCGGGGGGAGCGCGGGTTGCAGCTCCGCGGAACAGGTGAGGTTGGTCGGAATCGGTGGGGTGGGGGGTTGAAGAGAAGGAATGGTTCCGAGTTTCTCCAAGAGAGTGAGGGAGAAGGCGTTCCGGCAGTTATTAGTAAAGAACCACCCGCGCCCCCTTATCAGTTCGTTGCCGGCTAGGACCCTGATAACGCGGAATTGGAAATCCGTCAACGACAATCCTGCTTTCTTTACCTTACCTAGTAACACTTCGGCATCCGTTTCGAAAAATGCATCCGGCATCTGACTGGAAATTCTGTCCAAATCAAGCAACCATGTGGGTTGATGAGAAGTATCAGCTGGCAACGCTACCGCAGGGAGATAACGCAGCGCGTTCATCGCTACTGAGCTTCGAGGACGAAGCCTAGTTGGAAGGGGCGCCTTCTCAGAGCCCTCCCGGATAGGGGCTAGTTAGAGGTAGTAAGGAGTCCAAGCAACAAAGGAGCAGCTCAGATATATATACAGCGCAGGGAGTACACGTCGAGGGAGGAGCAGATTTCGGTAATTCATCATTCTACCCCTAACTGCAGTTGGCCTCTGAGAGCTTCCACCCTGCGTCAACAATCCCAACTTGACAGTCTGAAATCCCTACTCAGGAAACATTGATCAACTGACTATGTAAAGTTTCCTTGCTCAAATCACTCGCCAATTGGCTTCATTATTCCAAGTCTTACCTCAACTCCCTCTCTCAATCGACGCATCGGCACGTGAAGCCAAATCATCAGGTGGCAGTGTCCCTCTTCTTACTCAAGGTATCTACACTTGGTCTCTCTTCTTGCCGTATCACTCTATCTTACACGATGTTTCGAGCTCGTCGCTCGTAGCCAGTACGACCAGGGGAATAATCTGAACCACCAGCAGGAGTCATTAAGTCTTGGGCCTCAGAAGCCGCGATTGAGCCTCAACGCTAACCCTCCTTGCCAATAATTAGGTATCTCGAGATGCAGACTCGGAGGGCCTTGATATCGATTCCAAAGGCTTTGGTAGCTCAAATGATTGAGAATCTAGTCAACTTTGAAGGTAGACATGACAACCTCTACATGCTGACCTGGGTCTCCTTCTCGACACGCACCCTTCCCCCACAGACCATGTCGCAGATCATAGAGAATGGAACGCCAAAGGAAGGGACTATCTTGTTTCACATAGTCGAAGACAAGAACGTCCACAGAGTCGAAACGCAACCAAGTTATCAAGGCCCCTCATCCTATCCAAATCATTCACGATAGTCTCTCGGCGTCCTCAAGGACAAGCTTTTCTCTTACTCAACACCTCGCTCCAAATAGACCGTCTCCCCGGACCAGTCCAAGAAAAGGTTGACGCATATCAACAGCAGCTAGTCTGCCAGTCAGGACAGAGCGCCGCCTGAAACTCATACAAGCCATCGTTTTAAGAGATCAGTGACCCTGAATTGACCAGAACTAAGAAAAGAAGCCGCCTCTCCATGAGTTTAGAGACGCTGACAGCAGAGTTTAGTCATCCTCTTCCAGCCACCGGGTTCCATCGTCGGACTCACAAGCTCAGTACAAATCCAGTCTAAAGAGACGGCATTCATCAGACCAAGAAGAGGTGTATTCAAGTCCCAGACTCTGCCTCTCAGATGGCCTGGCCTATCGTCCTAGTTGCAGTGATGGTTTACACTCGACTCTATTCAAGGATGGTTTGACATGAGTCATAATTACTGTGTTGTCCTCATTCAACCTCTTGTGACACAGTAAACAAACATACCGGTAAGAATGCTTCACTGGCACGTACAAAGTCAGGTCACGACAAAGACCAATGAGGAAGCCAGAGCACGTGCTGAGAACAAATAATGAGGTGAAAGGTGATGAACACCTAGTTTGCTTGTTTCATGCTATACACCCCAGTGGGACATTTGCCACATGCCCTCCGTGTTCTTGAACCCATCCTACGCAAGCGCGTGCTGTGCGTCTTGAACCTAACCAACCATCCATCCAACCCATGTATATACATGTCTACGGGACGAACCCTTTCGTCTTCCCAGAGAGCGTGAATAGCCCTTCCCAAGTCCCCAACACCATGCAAGAAAATCACAAGATTGTAAAAATTCCAAAAATAAAAAGGGAGGAAAATCTCCTTGCGGAGAGGAAAACAACGCCTGTGTACCATATCGGGACCGCGGGAGCGACGGTTGCCATTCCGTTCGCCTCCCACCACCCCTTTTGATCCATCCGCTGGAAACTGTTTTGGTTGTCCAGAAACGTGGCCGTTTGTGTGTGTGTGTGTGTGTGTGTGTGTGTATATGTACAGCAATGTTTTCAAGGCCTCGGTTGCACCACCGAAAGGCATTCGGCTCTTGAGGCGCGAAATGCTGTCACCGCATTCCACTGAGCCATTGTGAAACGTATCGCGACCCGACCGGCTGAGAGAAAGATAAAAATAGAAATCGGTCGACGTCGAAGAAAGTCGGGAAGTGACTGTGAACCGAAGATAACGGAGCATTGGAATAGATCGGGCTGCGCGGGTGTGACCCGGAGTGTTTCCACCCGGCCGACTACACCGGGCAGCCGTGTTGATACTGATCATGATGTCATGACATGATTGCCAATCGAAGGAAAATCGTTTTCGCTTTTTTATCATGATTTCTTGTTTCTTTTTTCTTTTTTCTTGACCGACCCTTTAGAGGTCGCGTGGTGGAGGGCGGTGTTGGGCAGAGCCGCGTCATGCAGTTGGTCAACCGAAAGTCGGCCCAATGAACGCCTGAGCGCGGCCCAACAGCCCAAGATCTCAACCCCAATCACGATTCGCGGGAGAGAGTGCGGCACGAGTGACACGAGTTGCGAAAGATTCCCAAATTAGAAAAGAATTAAATCCGTGAGAATTCAAGAACGTTCCCAATTAGTCTTTAGTAGGCAGCATAGCCTTCAAAGGCCTCCGCTGTAAGCGAGTCCTGGTGGTAGTTGGTGGGTGTGACGGTGTTTGACGACGAGATGGAAAATGCCGTCTCGTGCGACAGACCGTTGTTCATTGGCGAGTTCTGACCAAACGGGGAAAAGGCGAAGGCTTCCGACGCGGAGGAGAGCGGCATGTTGGAAACAGCCAGGTACGAGGCCTGGGTAGTGTCGATCGCCGCCAACTCAGGCATGTGGTAGGACTGCGGGAAACCCATGTCGTATGTCATGTTCTCGCCCATGTGGCCAAGAGACAGGTCCATTGACATGGAGGGGTCGAACTGTTGGGCCGTGGCCTGAGTCTCCTCCTCGTCTTCCTCTTGGGCGTCGCCCTCGGCGACCTCGTCGTCGGCAGCCACAAACACCTCTTCCATCCACTGCTTCAGCTCATTCATGGGGGGCCAGTCGCCACCGCCCTTGCCGCCGCGCTTCTCCTCGTCGTCGCCCCGCTTGTTCTTGCCACGGGGAGTCTTGGGCTTGAAGTGCGTGCGGCGGAGATGAGCTGCAGCGTTGTAGTACGCGCCGTATTGCTTGCGGGCGACGCATTGCTTGCACTTGGAGAGCGGGTTGATGGCCTGGACGCCACTCTGCATGCCAACCGTGCTGGGGTCGCGGCACACGAACTTCTTGACGATGCCCTCGTGCTTAGCGTTGATGTGTCTGCGCAACTCGTGGTCGCCGCGGAAGCCATCGGGGTGATCGCTGCACATATCGCAGAACACCTTTGGGTGCTTGGGACGAGTGTAGCTACCCTTAGAGACAGCAACCTTGCCTTCCTTCTTAGCGGCAGCCGACTGGGACTTGACAGCATCGTGCGGCTTGGGGCAGATCTTTGTGCGGCTCGCATTTTGAATCTGCTGGAGGCGTGCTTCCTTTGCCCTGCGCTCAGTGCTTGACTTGGTGGATGCGTTGCTGGTAGCCGAAATGGAGCGCTCCATCATCGACGAGCCTTGGGTGAGGAACTGCTCATCGATGGGCGACTGCTGAGGATATTGCGGCGAAAGGCTAGTGCCCGCGCCGACGTAGGCGAGATAATCTGACTTGTTCGGTGACGTGCCGGAGGGGACTGCGTACACCTCGGGAGACATAAAGTCAGCAGCACCTTGCGAGTGCGCCGAGTTGATTCTTGTCATACCGAATGCACCGCTAAGTGACTGGTTGTCGAAGGAGCTGTTCTCCCTCGTAAGAGGCATGGTCTCGGCAGCCGATGTGCCAGAGCTCATTGACGGGCAAACTGAGTTCATGAGGCTGGCCTGTGAATTCCGGCCATCGTAGGGCGTCAGGAAGTTCTGCGGCGGCGGGACCATGGCTGGAGACGGTATGCTCTCGTCTTGCGCAGCGAGAAAGTCGAGAGGGTTCATGCCGACCTCTGGAAAACCTGCGTTCTCCTCTACAGGCGAGAGGCCCGAATGGCGTCGATTTGTTGGCGATCGCTGGAGGGAAGACTCGAACAAGACATGAGGGTCATCTTGGCTCTGATAGAAGCGATCCATCATGGGATTGGGGTTATTTGACGTCTGGAGGGGTTGCAGAGGGCCCTTGACGATGAAAGGGATAGACTTTTCTGATCTGTTGGAAGCACTTCTAGACATGCCCGTCATGGGCGTGGCGCGGGGGTGCTGCTGGGACATGACCCTCGCGCGCTTCACGGGATGGGGGGAGTCATCACTTGTGCGCTCCTGTAAGAGATTGTTAGCACAGACACTTGGTTCACCATGGTCACGAGCAATGATGATGGTGATGGGAACTGTGGTGGTGCATTACCATCATTCTTGTGGGTTGGGCAGCGTAGCCCATGTTGGACTTGCTTCTGGGTATTGTGGCCCTGCGGTTAAGCAGAGGAGCAGCATTGGGCTGTTGGTGTTGTGTGAAGGCCGCGGCGGCGTCTACATGGTAGTCCCCTTGTGACGGGAGCAGGTTGAAATTGCTCTGGGCAGCTTGCGGTGCTGCTGATGCATTCTGCTGAAGAAGAAGGTTTTGGAGGTTTGCCAGCTCTTGCTGCTTCTGTTGCATCTGCCTCTGAATCTCCTGGACGTTATTGTAAGGATGGTTCATGTTGAGTCAAGTCGGCGGAGAACAGCGGGGTGATGGGCGAAGAAGCTAGGGTGGGTTTGGTATAGTAGAGAAGAGTGAAGCGTGTCGGGCTTCTACTCGGTTGAGGTATCCAAGGCCGTCCGAGTCAAGACGGAGGGATAGAGTGTGGTGTTAGACGTCGGTAGTAGACGAGGTGTGATGTGACACGATGTTGCTGCAGCCTCGTTCTTCTTCCTCCAACGCATTCAAGGTCTCCCGAGTGACAAACTTGTGGAAACCGGGCGGGGAAAATTAATTGTTTTGCTGGGAGCGAGACAAGCAAGACAAAACGTTGTTGTTTGGCTCTTGTCTTTCTATGTAGTATGGCTGATGCTGCGCAGCGAAACAATGAGACCCGGCGGCGTCAAGAATTGTTTCCTGGTATTCGAGACTCTTTTGGTGGATTGTTGGGGGTCTCGAAGATTTGTGCGAGCAGCAGGATTCAAAGTTGACTTGACTTGAAGTTTGGCGAGGCGGGTTGAGGCGAGTTGATGTTCGATGGTACAGGAAAGTCTGTGGCTTCGAATAGGAAGACGATCGCAGGAGAATTCAGGAAGGCGGACGGCGAGAGGCCAGTGGTTTAAAGAAGTCGACAGGATCAGCAGCGCAACGAATGTCCAGTCATGGAAGTGAGGCTTTGCGGCGTCTCCACAGCGAGCTGGTAATGTCGGTGGAACAGGCAAGACAGAGCACGCTAGACGAGCAGGGATGGAGGATGGAGATGTATGTGAGGGTGGATGAATGATGGTGGATGGGGGAAGGGGAGGGGGGTGTAAGGATGTTGGTGTGGGTGGTGGTGGGTGGTGGACGTGCGTTGCATGTGTGTGTGTGTGTGTGTGTGTTGCGATGATGATGTGGTGGTGTGCGGGATGGGGGATGGGGGGTGTGGGTGTTTCTCTGTCTTTTGGGAAAGCTGTGAGATGGTTGGATTGGCCGAGGATTCAGAAGCATTGGGTTTGGATGGAGGGTGTGATTGAGACTGACGAGTGAGAGTGAGAACGAGAGACCGAAAGAGTGAGTGAGTGAGTGAGAGTGAGAGAAAAGTAGTGGTGGTGATGATGAGCTGGCAGACGAGAAACAGCCGCCACTAACAGCCGCGAGACCAAACACAGTGCCTGATGCTGCTCTTTCGGTATTGAAAATGTTACTGCAGTTCCATTAATGTTGCAATGGATAATTGCGCTGCTCCTCTGCTGCTGGGCTGCTATTCTGCCCGGCGGTCAAAGGTGCGGTGAGAAAGACACGAGCAGAAGGGGGGTGTGGGACGAGCGGTGGGAGGGACGATCAAGACCACGAGTGGTTGATCACCACCGGCACGACCAAGGATGAGGGGACGACGAGAAATGGAACTCTCGACAGCACAGCTGCCACAGCACCAACACAGAGGAAGACCACAGCCCAGCAGTGTATCCATACGAATAGTGTAGCAAAACAAAAAAAAGAGTGAGGAAGGAATACGTGGGCGGAATCGCAGTTGGCGGCAGAAGGCCGGCAAAGAACGAATGGAAGCGAGGAAAGAAGGTTAAAGTGGGTGCAGCCGCCCGCCCGTGGCCCCTCTCACTCTCACTCTCACGCCGGGCTCTCACTCCGCCTCTGGGTCTATCCGTCCTCTCAGTGAACTTGAAAGCTTGAATGACCTCAGTAGCCTCAGGAGCACTACGGATACTCTCATTCTGAAAAACAGAGGTGGACCTCACAGATCAAAAGCTGCTCTGCGACTGGATGGAAATTCATACAATTGCATTCACTCCCCAAGGGAACTGAGAGCCGTTGGTCTCCACTGAGCAAGTAGAAAGAAGATAAAAGGCGTAGTGTAAAGGTAAACACGCAACATGAAAAAGGGCTGACTGGGATCTGCTCGTCAACACATCCGGCCGAACGAAGCGTCGTCGCACACGGCGTTTCCAGTTTCTACCCAGTCTGTGGTTGTCTCTCTCTGTGTGTGTCTCTCTCTCTCACTCGACACCCCCAGCGGCTCCTGAGAACGTGCCCTCCTCCAACCGCATCTCGGCTTCGGTGACGACTTGTCCCAGTTTCCAGTGGTATTTTTGGGAGGTGTGGGTATAGGTGCTGGTCACCAGGGGGCGTGTGGGCACCGAACACGTCTGCTAGCGCGTGTGAGGCAGGGGTGTGACGCCTAATCATCTCTCCTCTCATTGATGCTCGCCGGTCACTCTCACTCTCAATCAGGTCTCTCACTTTGGTCAGTGGTCACTCACTCTAGGGTAGGTATCTCCATCTCTTTCTCTGGCATTCCCTAATTTGATACCGAGGGATAGGTAGTGAGAATTGGACTGGGCAGCAACCTTCTCCAACTCTTTGCCCGGCTGGCTGCCGTCCAGCTCGCCCACGGACCTCTCCTCCTCATAGAGTCACACCTCCCACGCGGCAACACAATAGTGAAATATACCACACTCATCCTAAGCTACGAGGATGAGCAAGATGAAGTCGTATTCAGCAACTCTCAGTTGGGCACTCTTCATCTTGAATCTTGTCCGTATCGAGACTGGCCCTGAACCCACGGCTCAGGAACCTTGCTCTTAGCTTGGGCTATCACGGCTCTTCTAGACCTCTTGCGCGCGCCTGTCTAGCAGCTACTAGGCCCCGTAGCTGGGCAGCTGTCTGTCATTGTCAATCTTGGCCCCGGAGGCGGCGCGACCTTAATCTTGAGCCGTTACCAAACTCAGCCTGGTGCTTGCCATAACGTTCCCTAGTGGTGGCTATCATGACCTGACCTTCATCAAAAAGTGCCACTGTCCGAGGTCAAACTCATATTACAAGGTCCCCCAAATTTCACTACCGCCAGCACGACACGACGCAACTTTGGGGTTCGGGCCGCCGTGCTGTATGTCTGTCACAATGAGAGGAACCCGGCCAAGAAAAACGTGGACAGCCGCAGTCTGGCCGGGCCTGAAAGGCAACTCAAAAAAGCCCGGCCGCCGGTCTGAGAGCTACCTTACAGTACCCTCATCTCTTGATACTCGGCGCCTCTCCATTAGCTACTACCTCGCTGTTAGCGTACGTATGCCGCAAGAAACCTGGCAGAATGGGCCGACATCGTGATCGTCCCGAACTTTCACAAAGCAGGCCCACCTTTGCGGATCCTCCTCGTTGCGGTAAAAAGAGATCGCGATGCGATGAGATATGCCATGCCCTGACTTGTTGTTGGTGTCTCATTAGACCCATCCGTCGTCTCTCAACACCATGCCGTCCAAGCAAACCGGTTCCGAACACACAGCACATTATTCCCTCACCTCAACCCTCTCGATGCCGTCTCTTGTTGTAAACACCGCGCGTCCAATTCGCACCATCTGACAATCCGGGCCGATATGAATGACTCTTATTGACTCTGCTCATCATGCTTGACTTTAATCCGTGCCCTTTGCTTTGATCGAACCCCTCTTCTTGAGAGAGAAACACCAGAAGAACGATTAATGCCGCGACTTATCCTAAGATGGTGACCATCGCGCGCAACTGTGCGCAAGGGAAAAAGAAGAATGCACACGAAGCAGCAGTCTAGCTGCTTCAAACGGTCGTTCGGCAACAAACACCCACCATCATCACCAACACAGCACACACAGTCACACACCATTAATGAAGGCCCCGCATAACGATTGCATGAAGATCATCCGCAAAAATAAACAGACCAGACCACGATCAAACCAGACCAGCCAAACTATCGTCTTGCGAAAACGGGCACAAGTTGCCCTTCTTTATTCTTTCACACCCCGTTTCCCTAGGTGGGATGCGTGGCTTCGGGAGGGGATGGGAGGAGAGGTCTTACCGCAAAGCGCGCCGTTTTGAACCACTCCTCGCACCAAGTTCCAACCGCTTCTCCCCGTCACGCCCGTCTGGCAAAAACATGACTCGTTCCTGGCGCCATTGGCCGTTAGGCTTTCTCTGATGCGGTTGCGGCAGCCGCTAGAGTTGACAGCCCATACAGCCCACGGCAGCCCGAGAGCCAAAAAAGGCAAAACGAGAAAAGTCAACCATTCTTTTTTTTGAGTTTCCATGTTAGGTTCCCGCGCCGGGCTTGTTCAACGGGACCAAAGAAAGAAGTACCCAGCCATTGGCTAAGTTGAGATCGTTATCAAGTCTGATGGACATCATCATCATGACTTGTCCCGGTTGTGATAGCCGCAAATGAAGGGGAAATGTAAGAGCAACTCTATTTCGTCTGGACTTCTGTAACCCTTCCCCCTCATGTATTCGCGTCCTTCCTCGTCCTTGATTACCCTTTTTAATGTCAACATAGCTTCAAGTTCGTTCATGCAAAGCTTCCCTCCCTTAGCTCCTCCCGACACACACCACCCCTTTCTCACGACTCTCACCACCTCACGCGTCAGTCAACCGTGAGCTTCAACTACTCCATCACCCATCTCCTCATCATCTCACACAAGCGAAAGGGTCAAAGAGCGAATTGGCTTTTGCTTGTCTTTCGGGACGAGATCGGGATGAGGGGGGACGGAAACCTTTTTTTCCCTCTCTCCCCTTCCTGCCTTTGCTTGACACAACCTAGATCCTTGGGTTTTCATCTAATTTCTCGGATCATAAAAATTTCTCTGCTGATTTTCTTCTCAACGGTCCAAACTTCTCACACTAAGACGATTGGCCATCCATGAAGTGAGGGCGATAATTACTCCGTCATTAATGGCGATGCGATGAAAAGTCCATGAAGGAATTTGTAAGATCTTCAATGACGGAACGTGTCAAACGTTGGACAAAACCAAACCAAACAACCATCAGTATGCGTACGGAACCAAAGAAGAATTCCTATGCAGGCACTTTACACGTTTACTGAACCGAACGAGTCAATCCTCTCTAATTAGCAGAGTGCAAGACATCCCCAAACACGTTCTTTGCGCAAGGGGGCCCGAGGTCTTGTCAAACCAAGCCCATGCCTGGCTACCTAATCTGATTGATCTCCAAGTCTGGACCAGGGACGGGGGGAATCGGAAGGGACTCCGGGCATGCATTCCCCAAGACAACCAGACTCACACAGCACGCAGCAGAACGCGGGATGTTTGATGCACCACCCCAAGAGAAAAGCAAAATTACAATATGACGGCAGAGGGTTTTTGAGTATTGCTTGGAATTCCCGACTCAAGGGGGCACGGGGGGGGCGTGGTATCTCTAGTGCGATGCTGCTCAGCCCGAGGAATAAGAAACCACAACAGAGACAAATTCGTCATTGTTGGTCGACATTTGTGACGTTGGGGGCACAGGCGGGCAGATCACCACCTCCTTCGGGCCCTTTTAGGCTTCATCCATCCACGCAGTCTCTTGCGCACCGATATGCGGCTTGCCGTGGGCCCACGGGCACTTACACATGGAGATGACAGAGGCAAGACACAGAGTTGAATGCGAGATACCTACCTATTCCCACAAATCCTTTCCCTCCCGCGTCGTGCCCATGCCATGTCACCCCGTGCCTCGGCGCAGCCACGGACGCATCCTCCTCCATGATGTTCAGGCACGATATCCCATCACGGGCATGTCTTGGTGGCTCCCTTTTTTGGTGTGGTCGGTAGTGTGTGATTTCCACGGCCAAGAGGATCGTATGCGATGGGGAACCATCGCCAACGACACATCTAAGTGCCTCCTCTCGAAGCGGCAATGATGTGACGAGCTCTGGATCTGGACCCCAGACGCCCGGATGCTGGCTGACCACCACCACCTCACAAGCACCTAGTCCGCCATCGTTGCCTTTGTATCACCTCAAGTTGAAATCCAATTCGATGGAATTTACAAAAAATGCACTGAGAAAGCAAACCATCGCAAGATCTAACAAAGTCGAAAAAACGCCTAACCAGTAGAATATGCCCTGTCGAGCGTTGGCTTGCATGCGGCTTGCAGACTCGTGAGGAAGAGCAACACTGCAACGAGAGAGATACCGCACCACGGCCATGGACACATTCCATCGGCCCAATCCCCATCCCATGCACAACACCCTCCAAGTGACGCCGGCCGAATCTGTCTCTTGTGTTGTGGTTGACGATACGGATGACGGTCACTGGACGCATCTCATCCCCTTCCCCGTCCCAGTGGCATCCAGTGGCATCCAATGTGATGGATGCATTGGCGATGTTGGTCCAATCGACGGTGGTTTGCCTCATTTTCGAGAGATAGTACGTACCTCTACGTACCCCTACGTACCTCCAGTGGGAGTCACCACTAAACAGCTTCCCAGCATTGGAGAACCCCCAACACGGTACCTACACCAGACCGCCATCAGCGCCGATTCCCTTCTATGACCTCGCTGGCAAACCAGGCGCTAGTGAAGAATAGGTACAGACATCCACTGAAGACCTGCTCTGTAGCATTCTGCCCGGTCGCTCAGTGAGATGAAGTGGTCCACGGCTGGACTCCACGATGCTGGGGCTGTTCTCTAAGTCTCTGTGTCTCTGCAACTTCCAAGTTCCCCCAAAGTCACGAATCCCCCAGCTTCGGTTCCCACTTTTGGCCGAATCCAGCTGTGACGAATCACAGCTCTCCCGCGTAGCTCTAAAAAGAGACTAGCGTCACAGGGCGAGGCTCGATTGGCTACGGCTCGTTGACGCAAAGTGAGGCTGCCGCCCCGCCGGCTCCGACGATTGGCTCTTTGCTCTCGGGTGAAAGAGAGTATGTACCTGACCTCTCCCTCTCCCTCGTCCTCGTCCACGTCCTCGTCCACCATGGATCATCAACCATGGCGGCGGCCACTCTTTCACACGGCCAAGTCTGAGTCTCGTCTCGTCTCATCTGCCCAGGTGTGCCAGACCTCCTCCTCCTCCACTCGAACGAACTCTCTCGCTCGTGACCGACCCGTTCCTGGGGCTAAGGAACATGGGAAGTGCCAGTTCTCTCTCCAGTCTCAATCATCACGGCATCGCCCTCACCTAGCGTCATCTCCTTCATCTCGCAACTCCGTCTTTGACAGTCACCTAATCTTGGCTACCATGATCCATCGGCATCAGATTCAAAGCTCAATTTGTCAAAACGCAACGCCGCACGCGCAAACCGCAGCGGGTCCCTTCCCAAGTCTCCATTTTCGTGGTCCATGGATTCTGGAATTTCCAATATCTGGGAAGATCACGAAAGACTGGCCAGCCAAGCCAAACATTTCAAGTCTCCATACCAAATCCCACCCCCAAAAGAAGCTTGGGGTCGTCCCGCACCACATCTCGCAAGAGCTCCGCCTCGAGGGATCACCGCTGTTGATCCTCTTCGGCTACTTCCAGCTGCTCGAGCTGAATTGGGTCCCAAAGTCCCGACTCATCCACCCTTCTTCCCCCAAAACCAGCAGCCCACCACAGCATGCACCGTAACCCCCAAGGAAGCCCCCAGCTAGAGGCCATTAGTTGGCAGAAACCCGCAAAGTCTCTCTGGCCGCCGGGGGAGTCTGGGAGAGAGAGATGAGGTGTCATCAACCGCGACCCTCCTTGTAGATGGACCGGTGGCCCCAGCATCTCTGCGACAATCTCCCGTCATCAGACGGGTTCTGGCATTACGGGTGGGGGGTGTCCCCGGCAGGTCCGGGTCGTTCTCCCCAATCCCCCCCCCCCTACCATCCCCTCACCATCCCAATCCCAAGGTTTGGTGTATTGTTTCCGTCTCTCACCTTTCCCAGTTGGATGGCAGCTTCTGAACGCTGGAGACTGGAGTAGCCCAGAAGAAGTTGCCAGAGGCTCTAGTGTATTGCAGATCTGCGCTCCGTTTGTCGAACCCTCACCGAACTCTGTTCTGCAATACTCTTCAGCCCGTACGGATACCGGTACAAGCGGCGCTCGCTGCTCCCTGCGTAATTGCGCGCGACTCAGGGCAAATCAGCGAGATACCTGTTTATGACGGTCACAGAGCAAAGGACTGACCGCAGTTTGCAACGGATTAGGTACGAATACTGACACGACACGACAATGCACATGTGGGTTATTTCCTTGTATCTCATTTTCCCCCACGATGCCGATGTTTCCCATCTCGCTTTCGCCGTCGCTTCCTTCTAGACCTTCTCACGAATACAACGCTACTACCTACGGGGTATGGCGGTGACACTTCATTATCGCCGAAACGGTACTTACCGCCAAGGATCAATCATCAATCTTATTAGCGATTTCACCATGACTCCCTTTGGAAAGAAAGGAAGGAAACTTAATACATGTCAATTGCAGTCATCGGCCCTTTGCGTGCAACACCAGCAGAACTCAATCCTCGTAGTGAAATAACGCGCCGACTTCTGCCACTCTTGGCACGGCATAACTTTCCAAAGTTCCAAGACTCAGATCCAAATCTGTTTGCCAAAGTTCCATCCCAACTTCCCAACTTCCGATTGCCAAGCACGAAGCTCATCAGTCGTTTCTTCTGTGCGGCGGCTGTGCCAGACACAAGAGGGAAGAATAAATGACATGACACCAAAATGTCCAAGCAAACGTCGGCATGGCACTCGCATGGCCTGTCTTTCAACGGTTTTTTTTCTCAAATCAGTGCCCACTGCCGAGTGGGCACGTAAATCATCGTGTGTCTTGAACGGCTTCTAGCATGACACGGCCCATTTCGGTGAGATTCAAGAGGATATCAAGAGAGGGGTAACACCATCAATATCCTTACCTTACCAAACCATCCATCCACACGGGAGAGACAGGTACACAAAGACACACGGAGTAGTCCCTAGAAACTTGGAAAAGCCTACCGCCGCTAGGACTTCTTCTTTCCTAACCCGTCATCCAATCCGGGACGGCATGAAAACGCGCCTTGGCTTTCGCTGCCCAGGGAGCAGATTCATGCCTTCTTCCTCTCGGTAGGCTGCGTCCGGGAGCGAACTGTCAACTGTGAATTTCTGGAAAGTCTGTACCGTACGCGTCCCTTTGGATCGCCGAATGGGCATCCGTGCTCTTACTCGGCCCCGAGCCGCATCGCATTGCATCGCAGTATACCACACCCGTACTGCACCGCATCGCATAGCGTAGCGTATCGGCGTGCCGCCTACTCGCTCACAGACAATACGGATACCACACACATACACACACAAAATATCTTGCTGCGTGGTACTTTACCGCACCGCGGCGCGGCGCAGCGCCGACTTCTGATAGGAGCTGTCTTGACTTTCTTTGTTGATCTGTTTCGCTTTCTTTACCCCCCGGTCGGCCGCGGCTGACTGGTCATGTAAGCCGAGCTGCAGGAGTGTTGCCTGGTAGCCTGCCGCGATGTTTGGCCTCTCCGATCACGCGCGGCACGGACGATGCTGTCGGTTCTACGTGCTGCGGTCAGCATTCTACGTGAAACGGCCAATAGATGAGCTTTCTAGGGGTTTTCTCGATGTGGCGGCGGCGGGTGGGCAAAAGTACGCTGCGGGATCTGCGCTTGTTGTTGTTCTCCAGACCGGCGACGGTATATCTGCGCGCGAGAGGGGGGAACGGGAGGGTCTTGCCGCCGATACCGCGGCGGCGATGTATCTTCCAGTGATAGACAGATGCCTTCGATGTGCTTGACAGTGCGGTTTCCAGGTTGGCATGTTGATGTTGAGCCTCAGCGACCAGCCATGATAGTCGCCGCCTTTACCTACTTCTTTGCGGCCTGGGTAAATGATGTATTGTTGCTCTCCATGAGCAGGTGACTTCCGAATGCCAACTACTAAGCTTGGATCCAGAGGCTTATCTATGGGAGACTTCACTGCAATTATAACGCCGCTGGAGGTAATCTGACGCCTTGGAATCCTCGTGACTAGGCGGGACGGGCCATCCTGTGCCTGCGAACCTAGCTGTACCTAGACGTAAAGACATGAAAAGCATATCCGCCATTGACGAATCCAAGTCTGTAGTGCGCATATAGTCGAGAATTTGCACACTTCGCAGCAACATGGCTATCGAGCAATAAGTTCTTATAATTCTGACTGGCAAGATGAGGTTCGTGTCACATGTGTGGCTTGCGTCTCCCGCGAGATTCGGGAGGACAGCCAGACGACCCAAAGCGGCAATGAATATATGACCCACGTCCTATAGACGAATTAAAAGAGGCCATGCAATATTCGTATCCCGGCGAATCATGAGAGTTCCCTAAAGGAGGAGAGGCGGCACTGCCATTTCACTGCAGTTTTGACTCTCCTCAAGTGATTCATACTCATCCGCAGCGTGTTGGAATTCCATTGTGTTGGAACAGCAAAGGCTGATAAGGAGTAATAGGCAGGTACCATGGGCTGGCTGGCACCTGCCCTAGGCGAAGTGGGACAACTGGCTTAGTCATCACGGCCGGATAAAGGTGGGGCAACCACCCAGGCCGTCACTACCTACTTCGACCGACTCCTGCCTACAATGTAAGATAGAAAAACAAGAAGAACAAGCAATAGGATCACCAACAGACGAGTGATAATTGCTACCACTATTTGTCGTATACGACCCCGTGGAACCAACACATTGATTCTATCGTGCATCCGCTAGGTACATGTAGCTACTGAGGTTGGCCTAATGTGCACAAGATCGGACAAATGTATCGCCAAGAATTAGCTCTCGATTCAAGATTCTGTACGTTTGATATGGCTTGACTACATTACACTACACTCCCGCCAATGATGCAAGTCATTGCTCACCCATGTCAGTCATCTCAATTGCCAGTAAGTTGGTACTACACAGACATGTGTTTTTGGACTGAAATTTTCACAAACAGTAAGATTTGCGACATGGTACTTCATTCCGGTAATTGCATTATTCCGTACAGATATGACCGCAACAATTGGCTGTCAAAAGTTCACAAGGTGGTTGTTCTTGACGTCCAATAATAGCATTGCGGCACGTGACAGACTTCGTTATCGGAGCATTCCCCACCGGCAAAACACCGGCGATCTTATCGCAGCGGGACCCTGGTGTAGATGACACCTGTGAGCTACGGAACCACGGTAGCCAATGCGCGGCGCGATTGTCTAAGCAGCTTCAAGGTGGCCACACGAACAACGGGCACCTCACCACCTCAACTTTGACTTTCTCTGCATGTGAGCGAACCCTCAATCACACGGCACGATGCGCCGTTTCAATCTACTTTTGCTGGCCACGGCCCAGCTGTGCGGTGCTCGTCATCCTGGCTTTAGCATCCACGATGACCTCGTGGCATATCCCCAGGTTCGTCCGATCCCAAGGAGTTCAAGGGAAGCTCTAGCAGGCAAGCTGACAGTGTGCGCGCGCAGTATGAGATAGTCTTTTCGGAATCCTTCATCTTAGAACACGAAGCGCAGGCGTTACTGGACCGCACGAACCCGCATTCTGCCTACTCGGCGGAGTTCTCGACAGCTTCCGACGTCTCCCAGAACGTCCGGGAGGCCACTGACGCCGACAATGGCCGCTCCTCCGAGGTCTTTGAGCGATACGAGCTCATGAACACGGCTGACTTGAAGTACCTCTGCTCGATACCCATTCTGGAGCCCCAGACTCCCGAGAACCACACGGCGACGGAGCTCGCGAAGCAGGAGGAGGCACGCGAGCTGGCAAAGGCCTCGGCGCACGGCTGGGAGCTGCTGGACGAGCTGGACGGCAACTGCCTGTACTTCATGTCCGGCTGGTGGAGCTACAGCTTCTGCTACAACCGCGAGATTGTACAGTTCCACGCCCTCCCGACGGTCCCCAACGGGCAGCCGCCCGTCCGCGACCCTCACACGGCCGAGTACGTCCTCGGCAGGGTACAGAAGTCGCCTAGCCAGCGACAAGGCCAAGACCAGCAACAGCAGCAGACGACAAAGTCGGGAGACCCGGCGGCGAACACGGATCTGCAGATCAAGGGTGACCGGCGGTATCTCGTGCAAAAAATGGAAGGCGGCACCGTCTGCGACCTGACGGGCCGCGACCGGACGATCGAGGTGCAGTATCACTGTGTGCCGGGCATGAAGGGGGACCGCATCGGTTGGATTAAAGAGGTCACTACATGTGCCTACCTCATGGTCGTCAACACGCCGCGCCTGTGTGACGACGTCGCCTTCCTCCCGCCTAGGGCTACGAGCGCGAACCCAATTAGCTGCCAGCTCATCCTCCCCTCCGACGACCCCGGCGCGCAGGCTGAGTGGCATCGTCGGAAGACATTGGAGGCCGAAGAGTCCATGGTTGGCAAACAGGAAGGCGCCCCCGCGACGGACGAGGAGGAGGCGGAAGAACTCCTGAAGCAGGCCCAGCAAGACCCCAACGTGCGAGACAAGGCTCAAAAAGGCGTCAACGTGGGTGGTGTCATTGTTGGTGCGCGTAACGTGCTCGGCGATGCCGATGAGGAGGGTAAGCCACCGACAAAGCTCTCACCCCCGCGCAGCTACCTGCCAGGACGCGGCCACGGCCCGCTGGTTGAGATCATTGCCAGCGCCAAGAGCAAAGCCGAGGGCGGCGGGACAGAGATCCTGGACGATGATGAGCTCAAGAAGCTGGATCTGAGCCCTGAGCTTGTCGAGGAGATGCGGGCTGAGCTGGAGCGTATCGCTGGCGACAAGGGTTGGAAACTCGAGGTTGTGGAGCAGCCGGGCGCGCAGAGAGAGATCCAGGGCATCGTTGACCACGGCTCTGAGGGTGAGGACGGCGAGGAGCTGGCCAAGGGGAAGAGAAAGAAGAAGGTCGTTGAGGGGGAGAAGAAGACGCAGCAAAATGGTCAGAAGCAGGACAAGCAGGATCAACAGCAGGAGGGCAGCGAAGAGCAGTTCTTCAAGGAGGAGCTGTAGTGACGTCCCCCTGATTCGATGGCCCGGCATTGGCGTTTGGAATGTTTATTTGTATTGCTATGCTGAATGATACGGAGGACCACACGTTTGCTCACATGCTCTCAAGAGTCTCTTCAATTACACACGTCTGTCTCTAGGAACCACTACTCGCCTCTGTGATTACACGAAAGCGTCAGAAGACTGAAGGAATTCTTCCAGAGTCTCTTCCTCATTCGGTCTTCGGGCTGTTCGGTTTTCAGGCTGTCGGTTTTCAGACGCTGTTCGGTTCTCAGATTCGGTTCTCGTATTGATCGGTTCTCAAACTATTCGGAAACTATACTGATGAAGTAATTAACCAATCTGTTTCCTCGGGCAGCAATCGGACTTGTCGGAAACTATACCGTCAGTGGCGTCAGTGGCGTCAATTTGCAACATGATAACACCGCGGGTTCAATGCGAGATGATAGTCATTTAGTGGGCGTCAAGTGGGAATCACTGGTAAGGCAGGCGGATGTTGACTTCTCTTGATCTACTGGGCACGTCGGACTTGGAAGCAACTTGTTGTTACACCCGGACTCGGTATCCCGTTCAACACAACGGGATCCCGAAAGGGCAATGTTTTGGACCACTTCTTGGTTGGTTAGACTCGCACTGGGTCCACAATAGCTGGAATGTTATGATCTTCAGGGTCATGGTGTCGAGGATGTTGGCAACTTCACTCCGTCTAATTCATATGGAGCAGCCTCGTGTAAGACGATACCAGCATTGATTACTGAAGACCGAGGAATGTAACGGTCAAGTGAATTTTGTTGAACTGTTGAATATACTCTTCCACGATCAACCGCACAGGCGCAAATGAACGAGCCATACCGTCGGTGCCATGGAATTCGAAATCCGCTCGGTCCTCCATGCGGAGACGAACGTTCGTGTCTCGTCTCGCGGGACGCCGAGACTTCTGCCCACGACAGTGCTTGGCCTTCTAGATAATCTTATTACCAATTTACCACTAGTCACCCCGCGGCTTCCATGGTTGCCCGCGGTAAGGCGTGATTGCATTCCCACCGGACTACCACCGTGACCGGATTGGAGTTGTTTATTCGGAAAGTCACGTCCGGGACCTGCCAGGTTTTCTGGAGAAGAGCATAGCAAAGCTCCTGCCTTGACAACCTCAGTTGACATGGAAGGTGGCCTGGCAGGAAGACGGGAGGTGGTAACAGAAGGTGCCCCTTTCCCAGGAAGGCACCATCCGATGGACATGGACTGGACATCCCACTTGCCGGGTCGGAGGGCGGCACCGACATCACGTCCTTCCGAGACGTGGGAGGAAGGCATCCCCGCCGTGACTTGCCCTTTGCTCTTGTGTACCTTACCGTAGAGGCAGGAACGGATACACGTGCTCAGACTCAGAGTGTCAGTGAGGCAGGCACCGGTAGCCGGACATCAATTCGTCTCCTGCCGACCTCGTAAACGTTGACAAATAGCAACATGGGAGTTGAGGCAGAATGTCTGCGATCTGCACATCTCTGACTTTTTCCCTCTTCATCCCCAATCTCGGCCCAAATTTCAGTCATGATCCATCGTCATGTCTGGCCCGCCCCCCTCGTAAACTCCCTCACGCTGGCTCAGAATCTCTCAGCCCTCTTCCCCGGTATCCGGGACTGGCTCCGGGAAAAGCTGCCATTCGAACTTCCGATCCAACCCTGATGGAGAGTTTTTTTCTCTCTTTGTTTTGATGAGGCAGAATCCGGAGGAGGCGGAGTTACATGGTAAGTGGTTGGAACACGTATGCCCACTTGACGCCTTGAGCCCTTCATCATCTACCTGCCTGGGCAGTTCAGGCTGTGAAGCTATTTGTCGCAGATTAGACTTCTATCCATCATATCGCCAGTGCCATGAGTACGAGCCTACGGGGAGACCTGTGCAAGCTAGCAACGTCAAAAGCCCACACTGCATACGACATGTCGTTTTCGCCTTGGCCTCTTTGCCAGTCGCATTGCCTGCCGCCCCGTGCACTACCGCTTGGCAGCCACTAAGTTCTTGATCCTTGGCGGGCAAGCAGTGCTTAGCGTCTTCGAGTTTCTCTCTATCAATCGCACCTACGGAGCAGAGCCTAGACGCGATACGACCCAACAACATAACTCAACTCGGAGAGAGACAGTCTTCAGACTTTGAGGAGTCGACCCTGAAGTCTTGGCTTCGACTTCTGGTGTCTAGTCTATTTCCAGGGCCCAGCCAAGATTTCACGTCTTAAGCTTCTCCAGGATCTTGAAATGAGTTTGAGATTGATAATTCAAGGGCATAACCGTTCTGCCGGGACAGGTTCTTCGGCATCGTCGGTTCAGGGGCACGCCGCACACACACGCATTGCACAAGCACAACCACCCTCTCGGAGTCACCTACCGGCCATGATTGCAACATCAACTCAAAGTCGGCACTTGCAAGGCTCAGCAAAATGGGATCGGCACTTTTCCCCTGCGCCTGTCGTGTACCTCGAAGTTTCACTAAACCACCCGACTGCCGATTCGCCATCGTTTTTGGTTGCTGGCTACGGGCTGCTGAGTCCTCGTCAACTGAGTTGAATCGTTGATCCGGCTGAATATTGTCACAGCCCGGTACTCCGATCTATACCATCCTACCGTCTCGGACATGGACTTCTATCCGTCGTCCGAAGCAATGCTCAGGTTTATCATTGTACTTCTCAACACAAGTTCGAGATATAAGTTCTTGGCAGGGATGGCTTGCCATTGTCATATGCTTTCGGGACTCGCCATTTGTATAAGCCACGGACTCGTCGTCCGAAGGTCGGGCTGTTCAATTGACAATTGTTCAACCGACAAATTTATCCACTCGACCCAAGGCCCTGGCACGCCCCTCGAAATGCAACCTCTTGGTTAGGAAGGATATTGCAGACAAGGTGAATGTGGATGTGAGTGGAGGACACATTGGGCGGCAGCGCCCGTTGACAAAGTTTATGCTCCGATTGAGCTAGTCTAGGCGATATTACCAGCTGGAAGAAGAGATTTCCGGCTGCCCATCGTTCATGACAACCTCGACTGGGCAGCAGCTCAGAGAGTTCCAGCCAAGTGGGTAGGACGACAAAGCGTCAATCCTACATCCTGTCCCTTGCAACTTGCAAGCAGAAACATCACGCCCTCGTTCCGGGTGGGCTCGGGAGCACAACGACAACCCCCTTTGACGGCGTACGTATGTCGGCGTTTTCGGCCGGCTGCCTATCTCGACCTCCTCGACTAAGAATACGCGGGCCAGTAAACGAAGCCGCATGCCGGTTCCTCATGTTGGGTTTTGACCATCACCTTAGGTCAAGACCGTTCAGGAGATTCCTCCCGAGTCCGGTATCCACTATTGTTCGCTCAACTTTCTCGGCGCCGCTGGAGGAGAAACGCCAAGGCCATCGCCGAGTCCATCATCGACACCACTGATCTTCTCGGCCTTGCTGGGAGCACGTAACAGCGGCCAGTACTATACTTGTCGACAGAATCATCAAGTCAATGCTTTGCCTCGCAGGGCGGATGAGGTCCGCGCGCGCCGCTCTCTACAACGCTCCCGGTCAACCGCAGCTAACCGTGAACCCGTTATCGATATTGCTCTTACAGCACCCATCAATCGGGGACTCCGGGACTCGATATTGGTTTCGAAATAGACCCCAACTTCTTTGCAACGCTATGATACCAAACTTTTGACACCACTGTCGTCCAAGACTGATTGACATTCGAGCTGGGCGATCCCTGCCATGTCTTTACAGTTCGATGAGCCACCTCCGCATCATGTCAGGGGCCGTTGATATGGATGCCGCCGGCATCAGAGCAATTTCCCTGAATCGGATCGTTCTGGAATGTTCAGGACCCCAGAAACCCCTCATTTGAGCACGTACAAGGTTTTGACAGCTGCAAACCAACAGGCATTGAGTCGTAATAGACGGGGATAGATCGACGACCCTATATCGTCTACAAACCGCCTCAACCGCGCAAATTGCATCAGTCGCTGTACACGCAAGGTATACAGTGATGATCAGGAAGCCTGGGAAGTTCCGCATTCGACTCGAGGACTCGACATCTGATGCAACGCGAACGCGCGCTTTTGGTTGCGGACCCCGAGGCTCTCTATCGATGGCCACGTACATTCCAACGAAGCGGCATGATGCGGCAACCCCAGACCAGACCATAACAAAGTCCCAGACATGCAGACGTATCTGGACCATGAAGTGATTCAAAGGTCTCGGGGACTGGTTCCCGGAACGAGGTCGAAACGTGGCATGGCAAGCAGAGTTTGGGCACCCGAGGAAAGAATTAAGCATCTTGGATCTCTGGAGCTCGAGTCAAGCTTGAGTCCCTGACGCTGGAGTCAACGCAGACTGAGCCCACGACGCGGTTGCCCCGGGGCTCCCTGGCTGGCGGTCACGAACAAAGCTCGCACATGTGGTCCATAACGGCGGGGATGGTGCCTGCGGTTAGCTCCGCTCGGCGGTACTCAGTGGAGGATTTTGATGGAGCTTGGCATGAGCGGGCGGATGCCGGGCACGTCTCCAGGAGCCAGACAAATGGCTCCGTTCGCAGAGGGGCCGGAATAGCGCCGCAAATCATCTTGATCCAAAATAGCTGCAGGTCCCTGGCAAACTTGGGACTGAAGAAAGCTCAGCTGAAGCCCCAAACGAGAGAAGGGCTACCAAGGGGGCAACACGGACTCGAACGTCTAGGACGACTTATTTGTTCCCTCGTTTCTTCTGGCCATTTGCCTTATTTTGAGCCGTTGCCGTTCCGTTGTGCAGCTCATCCGAAGTTGATTGGTCTTGAACCCTTTTCCCCCGCACATCTCCAAGGTCATCCCTCGATTTGGTCCATGGTCATCGTCAGATCGATCTTTCTTCTCAACTTCTTTTCATCATCAGCTGACTCACAAGACGACCACCTCACACGACCTTTACCTCAGCTCTACTGCTATTACTGCTACTTACCTACACAGTATACCTCATACCTCTCAGTACGGATACAGAAACGGCAGCAACCCTCCTTTTGCTCGTGGCCGCCCCTCATCCTTTCCCCCCCCTTCTCTCTCCGCTTCTCATTCGCCTCGAACTGTCGTTTCTTTTTTCCCCGCATTTGCACAGGCAAGCCGCAAGCTGCACGCCGCACCGCACGCCGCACCGCACGCCGTACGCGCAACGGAAGACGAGACAGGAAGACAGACAGACACTGGACGTCCAGACGAGACGAGACAAGACTGGACAGAAACTGGACAGGACAGGACAAGACCGACAGCCGATCCCGACGGTCATCGAGCAGACATCGGACACGGAGTGAGAAGCTGAGAGCAGCAACCAACAAACCTTCATGCGCTAGCGACAACCAACAAGACAACCCCCCGACGCCATCCACCAGCCAGCTACCGACACCTCGACTGATGAGGCGAGGACTGACGAGAGACGCTACTTACGCTACGCTATCCGTACATACATACCTACCTTCCTCCGTACCCTACGTACTTCACCTCACAGCCAGGCCACACCTTACCGACCCTACCTTACCTTAGCTTCCTTCCCCTTCCCCTTCCCTTGCCGGTGAGGGGCTGAGGCGGCTGAGGCGGCCGAGAGTGGACTGGAACTGGCTTTTTGACCGGGGGGAGGCTGGGCTGCAGCACTGTCCGAGTCGAGGCTTGTTGCTCCACGACAGGTCTGCTTCTGCACTGCACTGCTTTTCTGCTGGACTGCGACTAATCATCACTCCACCGCGAAATCTCTCGCTCAAACTCTTTAACGGCCGTCACCCCTGTGACAAGAGTCCTGAGCCTGTCTCTGCCTTCTCCCTTCTCTCGACTGTTCCCTTATTCTTATTGCGTCATGTTTTGAGTGATGGACGACACAGATACCGCGAGAAATGCTGCGAGCAGAGCGAGCTCTGCAGAAGTGAAGGCCGAGTCACCAGGCGCGACCACCACCGCCGCCACTACCAAGAGCCAGCAGCACCACCACCAACAACAGTCAGCGCCGCCAAAGAGGACTGTATGCGATCACTGTCGAAGGAGAAGTATGCTGTTCCACTTCTCTCACGTTATTATTATCGTCGTATCTCAATTTGCATCCTCCTGCCGGCCCTCGCATTCATGAACTTTCGTGCGATTCTCCCTCTTCCCAGCAGTCTGCCGCCCGGACAGTCCATCTGTCGGCTTCATGGTACCATCCCGCCTTAGCTACTGCTGCCGCTGCTGCTGACGTTGCTTTGCTGCACGTCATCACCATCTTCATATTCATCACCGAGAACTGTTCATTTCATGTCCGCAACTCACGTCTCTTGCCACGTCTTTCATTCTTCTCGTTTCTCATACGATGGAGCTTATGAAAACTAACTCGCTGTAGGAATCCGTTGCGATGGCAAGTTCCCTTGTGAGCAATGCGTGCACGCTTCACTCACCTGCAAGCGCGAACATGTCCCCAAGAAGAGAGGACCGAAGCGTGGCCATGGACGGGTCATAAATGAGTTGCGCGCCAGGGAGTCGTCCCAAGGAAAGCAGCATTCAAAAGTCCAGAAACCTTTCAATGCAGAAACTGCGCTCGAGAGTCCTACAGAGTATGTGCGGCGTCGATTATCAGCAGCATGCCCGCCGCTGAACCTAGACAGCGTCGACATTGGGATGAGCGGTAGCGACCTTGGCGAAGCGACATCTCAACATTCGTCCAACGCGTCCGCAGCATCGACCCCGCCGAGCTTTTGGGCCGCCGTCACCTCGAACCCAGGACACAGCAACGTACCGGAGCCCAGAGGCATCTTTTCGAGCGATGAACTACGACCGAGAACGAGGAGCTATTTCCACATGATCCCCCAGCTGGTCGAGCTATACTACGAGCACATTTACCCCATCATGCCCCTCGTCTACATGCCGACCGTCCGCGAAACGATCAACCGACCCATGACGCCGAGCGAGAAGAACCTGATCTACGCCCTGTGCGCCTTAACGTCGATGCACATGTCTGGTAAAAGCATCGGTGCTCCTGGACCTACGTCTTGGGAAGTTGTCGGTCGCTTCTTCCTAGACGAAACCATTTCAACGAGGCAGACGTACGACTTCCTCGAGGATTTGTCCCTGTCCGCCGTGATTTCGTCCTTTTACCTGAGCACATCCTTCTTTGAGATCAACCAATCGCGCAAATCGTGGTACTACCTCCGGGAGGCGTTGACCAACGCACAGGATCTAGGACTCCAGGACGATTCAACATACTACGGGCTGAGTCGCGAGGAAACGCTATGCCGGCAGAGGGTTTTCTGGATTCTCTTCGTAACAGAAAGGTTCGTAACAAGCGGCCGCTGGGCGATTCAAACGTGAACGTGGCTGCCACATCCGAGATACTAACGCATCCTGTGCTACATAGGTCTTTTGCGATTCTCCGCAATAAGCCGATTACGTTCAAGAGAACACCATCGCTACCAACAACACGGCATCCCTACGAAGGCCCTGATATTCATGCCGGTTTTCTGCAGCTCGTTTCATCGTACACCCCTCTGGACGAATCGTTCGTGACGGCTTGGAATGAGGGGTCTGATCCCCGCGTCAGCGCAACAACGTTTTTGGCTCTGCAAAACCTTCTCTCCCTCCCTCCCGCGTTCCTCCGCCCACATGGGCGCTCATCACCACCAACCCAGCCTCATGGACAGCTGATGGGTTCTTTTGGTTCAACGTCAGCCTCGCGAGATGCCGGGGCGCCAGAGCCGACAGACATTCAGAAAGCCGACTTGCTTATCACACAACAATGGCTTCGACTAATTGTGTGGCAGTCGTCGATGAGACAAGGTCTTTTAAGTTGGACTAACCCGGCCGACTCGGGAGGTGGGGTGTCATCGGGCAGCGGTGTCGGTGGTGGGAACAGCATGTGTTTCTCGTTCCCTCTGACGGTCGCACGTGACACAGCCTCGATTCTGTCAAGCTTGCCCAGCAAAGCTGTCGAGGTTCACGGGATGGGTATCATGGAGAAGATTTTCGAAATCGGAACATGGTGCGTTAATGTCCTGGGGGCATGCGAAAGTGTTGGCTTCTCGACGGCGATGGACTTTACGTCAGGCGATATGGGTGTCCTGGGCAGTGGTCGAAAGGGGGCGAGTCTGGATCCGATCGAGTTCTTTGTGCGTACGCTGAGTGCGAGCGATAACTCCCGGAAACAGTTTGCTGAGAAGCTGCTCACCGCTGCCGGCGAGAACCCAGGAAGTATGCGAACACAACTCAGCCCCGCCATGTCTGGCATGAGTTCAGCCGCCGCGGCGATGATTGCCGCGGGTCAGGCGCACCACATGATGGAGCAAGGCTGGGGACAAGTCGGACAACAAAGAGGGAGCGTTGTGGGTGAAGTGTTCGACGACAACGAGGAGAACAATAACAACAACCATCAGCAGCAACAGCAACAACAACAAAGGCTAGACCTCGGCGGTAACTCTATGCACCATCCTTCTACTATACCAAGTATGGGATTGGGAATCGACCTCGGATCCGACCGCTTGACGGGAGGGATGGGTGGAGTCGACATGGACGCGAGCAGTGTCGACCTCATGAGCCCGCTAGGCCTGACTCGAAGCAACACCTCCGATATGGCAGCGATGGGCATGCCCGTATATGATACAGCCTGGAGTCCTAGTAGCGGCGGGACGGGGCCGCGAGAATACCCAGAGCATAATCCTGGACCGTATTCAAATCAACGTGAAGGGGGTCAAGGCTACCCCGATATGGGCAACGGCATGTTGATGCATGACCGGATGGCTACCGGTACTGGCGGTCCCGTCGGGGGTCCCGTCGGTGGGGAGAATCCTGGCACGGACCCGCGGCAGCAGCAGCAACATCAACAGCAACAACATCAACAGCAACAACATCAAGGGGATAATGGCGGTTATGACGGACGGAGACCGGAGGACAAGAACGGTGGATACCCAAATGGCGGCAGAGTAGGTCTGTGGTTAGGGACATGATAAGCCTGTTGCCACGTTGTTCAATGTTTGACGTTGGACGGACAGGTAGATGTTCAAGGCCAGAGTTGGCCGGATGTACTCATACTTCAACACTATTGGATAGGAAAAGGAAGTAGGACTGGACGGGCGTGAATTGGAGCATTTGCACAATCGGAACTAGGGATTTACGTCGGCCAAGGTTTATCGGGCAATGCAGGTTATCAAAGCTAGCTACCGTTTGCACGCTGGATGGCGTGTCGTAGCTGACCTGGGTGTCTAGTGACCATTTGGCGGGGTTCGGACTCGGCGGCATTCTACGCGTACATGTATATACCTCTGGAGGCGACACTGGATGAAAAGTCTCCCCAATATAACTCTGTAATCATCCTCTGGCGTCTTGACTCACTCATTGACCCGTTGACCTGCGTGTGCCTCTCCGGGCAGTCCCACAACCCGCTGTCCAAAGAAGGATGCCTCCGCGAGTGTGGAGAAGTGCCGGCCGTCGTGGCCCCGGATGTTCGGCAGCAGATTGGAGGGGGCTGCGGCAACCTGCGAGCGGGCAAAGGTACAAAGCTCGGGCTCGGTTGCAGGACTTGCAGGACACTTGCAGCAGTGTTACGGCGTAGTCTCCTGACTCTTGACTCTTGTTCTTCTTCTCGAAGGATGCGAAACCTTGTCAAGATCTCCCAAGCATGAATACGGATAGTCTGTAGATAAGCTTTACGCTCGTCACGAGGGCAATAATTGCCGATCTGACCCTAGTTGCACAGTTGCACAGTTTCGGAGGGCTTTGCTTTTTTGGGGGGAGGAGAGGACCAGGAAATGCTTCTTACAACTTACATAGTAGCGTCCTCCCACCCCGTGCCCTACCTGTGCGCATGCAGCCATCATCGAAAGCTTGGCACGTCAATTTCCCTATGGGATAATAAGATTGTCCACATTTCAAGTTACAAGGTGCCAGAGACGAGGTGGGGAGGGGTATATTTGATTTTAATTTTGATGATGACGGCGTCGGCGGCGGCAGGTATCCTAGCCTCGCTCTCGCTTCAGCATAATGTCTGCATCGCGACGGCGCGGTTACGGCTGCGGCCCGTGGAGGCGGGTGATTTACATGCGATTCATCGGATGAGGTTGGATGTTGAGGTTATGCGGTACATGTATGTGCTATTACATACATCCTTTTCTTCAATTGTATCCCCCCTCCAATTTCATCTCATCCCACTGTATCCCAAGATTTAGACTTTCGGGTCATTACTGTTGCTTCTATATTGCTTCTAGATCGTTTGATCTGGTCTGGAATGATCTGATCTGATCTGATCTAATATTAATGCAATTAATCGTATAGGCCTGGCGTCGAAACTGTGATTGTGGCGGAGGAGAGTCGACGGAGTATCGAGAGGGTGCGACTCATGATGAAGGAGGGCGGGTTCTCATTTGCCGTGACAAGGAATTGCACGATAGAGGAACGAATTGACAGCAACGACAACGATAGCGAGTGCGATATTGACAGGAATGACGAGGTGGTCAAGGCAAAAGTGATTGGGTTCATCGGCATCACGAGCCCGCCGCAGATATTCTACATTTTCCAACGAGAATCTTGGGGAAGGGGTTACGCCACGGAGGTGTTGCGGGCGTTTTTAGGGGCATACTGGGCTGGCAGAAAGATCTCCGGCGGTGGTGCCAACGGGCCCGACGGCAGACGGAGTCCGTCGTCATCGCCGGAGAAGGAGGCCCAGAGAGTATGGCATGGAGAGGAAGAACTTGGGGATGTATTGGAGGCGCATGTCCATGATGGAAACGTGGGCAGTGAAATGGTGCTACGAAGGTGCGGGTTTGAGTTTGCGTGGGAGACGGTCACGTCTGCGCATGGACGGGATGATGTTAGGTGTATGGTGTATCGAATTGAGCGACCGAGGGGATGAGAATCTGTCGAGTGGTTCGTGTAAGCCGTGGTCACGTAAGGAGGTCACTAGAGTGAATGAAGGTCATGATCAAATGTGTGGGAAGTAGGACGAGAGCGTCTCTAGGGCTCTCTCACTCTCATTCTGTCTTTTGTATCTCTATGTTTTTGTCGTGTCCAGGCGTCATTTATGCCTAGTAAACTTTTCCTCCTGACATCTAATACCGAAAACCCATCGTCTATTCCGAAAACGCCGGCCACCAATGCCTCAAGATGTATGTGTGTATCCCAGGTATACGAATCCCCGTATTTCCCCGTCGTAGACAGTTGTATGAGGGTATCAAAAGATATGTAGTGCTGCTGTAAACAAGCTCATGATCTGCCTCCCCAGAAAAAAGGATCTAAGAATCTAGAAACGTCCACCACGTCTTCCACCGCCGCGGCCACCACCGCGGCCACCACCTCCACCTCCACCACCGCCGGAGCCACCGGGGCGGCCCTCACCACCACCGCCACCGCCTCCGCGGTGTCCGTGCCGGCTCTTGGGCGCGTCGGGAATGACAACCAGACCTCTGGTTCCGCGGAGACCCATCTTGCCGATAGTGCTCTTCTGGATCGCGGGCGTCTCAGGGCAAGCGAGCGCATCACGGGCAAAAGTGTTGCCCTCGGCGACGAGCTGGTCCTTGTCCCACTTGAGCGGCTTCATCCAGTTCTTGTAGTAACCAAGCCAAGCCTGATAAATCTTTGCCTTCTGCGCCTCATCAATGCGCTGCTCCGCAATCTCGTACACTGCCTCAGCAGACGAAAGGTCGGCAGGGCGGGTTTGGAAGGTGATCTCCTTGAGGGTCCACTGCGGGAAGAAGCCCTCGACCTCGGCAACGATAAAGATGCCGCGACCCTCTGCACCTGCGCGAGCGGTACGGCCCAGACGGTGGATGTAGGACTCCTTGTCGGCGGGAATGCCGACCTGGAAGACGGAGGTGACGCCGGGGAAATCCATGCCACGGGCAATAACGTCCGTGGCGACGAGTATACCAGACTTGGAGTCACGGTAGTCGTTTGTCGTCTTTGTACGCTTGCTCTGGGAGATGCGGGAGTGTAGGACGGCGGTGGGGGGCATGCCGGGCACGTTGGTGAGAACGTCGCCATAGAAGTCGGCAAGCGCAGCCGTCGGGGCGAAGATGATGGCCTTGAAAGTATCCGGGCCAACATGGGCTGCCTCCTCGCTGATGGCACCGACCATGGCGGGGGCAACAGCGGCGAAGGTGGGCACTTTGATGAGGTGCTGGGGCACGCGCTCGTGGGTGTTTGCCTCGCCGGCCGGAATGGTGGAAATGAACTTGTAGCCCTGGGAGAGGACGAGGCCGGCGACCTGCTCGACGTGGGAGGCGATAGTGGCAGAGAAGAGCATGCCCTGGCGGTTGGTCTTTGTCTTGTCGGGAAGGGCACGGACAATGTCCTTGAGAGCGGGCATGAAGCCCATGTCGAGGAGGCGATCGGCTTCGTCGAGGACGAGGGTGTCGAGGTGGCGGAAGGCATCCTTGATGTACTCGTTCGACATGTGATCGATCAGACGGCCGGGGGTGGCGATGAGGATATCGCAGCCGTTGAGGATCTGCTTCTCCTCGCGGTCCTTGTTCGTGCCTCCGATGGCGATGCATACGCGATATTGCTTCAAACGCTGGAGGAGAGCCTCGGCCTCCTTGGCAATCTGCATGGCGAGCTCGCGGGTAGGGGAGATGACGAGTAGAGAGATGCCGGCGCCGCGACCGCGGTTGTTCGTGATGAGGGTCTGGATGGCGGGGAGGAGGAAGGCAATCGTCTTGCCCGTACCTGTCTTCGCCTGTACGAGGCAATCGCCACGCTTGGGAGGGAGGAGCTCGCCTAGGGTAGCGGCCTGGACGGGCATCATGTGGTCAAACTTGAGGTCTTGAGTGATGGCCTGGACTAGAGACTGGTCAACGCCAACCATATCGGCGAATCTCGGTGTGTCCTGGGGAACGGGCTCGGTGAGAGGCGGCGCCGTCGACTGGGCGGCTGCTGTTGCTGATGCTACCGGCGCCGGGGCGGGCTGGCCCAATCTAGGGGACTCGTTGTACGGCGCATCGCGGCGGTCACGTCTAGGACCGCGCTTCTGGTTGGAGCCTCTGCCTCTGCGATCCATGATGTCGAAATATGGAGATTGCTCTGGTTTCTGTCCTCAAACGGCGAAGATTCTAAAATGCCGTGGTGAAGAGTGAGTGATGTCAAAAGGGAAAATTTCCTGGAACAAACAGGGACCTGACGAAACTACTCTCACCTAAGCCTAGCGTATCTTCGATAAGGAATTGCAGAAAGAGCGATAAGAATCTAGGGGTCCTGCGCATTCTGTTCACACCGCTCGACCCACCTGCCGCTCTGCCCCTCTCCCGCTTAAATGGGCCTGCTGATGGGGTACGTCCTGACATTTTCAACATCTTCAACGGTCAACCAGGATGATATTTAAGAAAGATATTGTTTTACATCGATCAATCCAGCCTCGCATGAATCCTGTTTGGGTACAGCTATTAACATTAATTAACTAATGAGCTACCAGAATCCAACGCCAGAGCTTCAAACAAAAGCCCACCAAAGCCGTCTTTCACCTGCCCTTTTTCAACCCTATTTCGCCACGATTCAAGAGTGCACCTAGTTGAAGCCCCGACGAACTCAAGCAAAACAAAGGCATGAACGCCCAATTAAAGAATATCTCCCGAAATGTCTGGGTATAAAATTACTGAACTGATAGATGCCCGAGAGCCATGTGATTTGGGAACAAGAGGAACCTTACAACTGCTCTCGATAAGCCAAGTCCGTGTCCCTTGAGTGCAGGGGTTCAAAGGGAATGATGGAAACATAAGAGAAAAGACCACACTTTAAAGAGGCTCAACTCGGATTAAAATAATGACGATATACATAAGGGGCTTCCCCGCGAGGATGCGTTGAATTCTGGTCATGACCAGACTCTGTAGGTAACCCCCACGGCACTGCAGTCATAGGTGGTTGTTGCTGGGGGTAATTTTCGGACCTCAAAGGCACGGGTACCGTTCCGTGCCGGGGGGGAGGTAAGCGAAGCGGAAGTACTTGACCTTGGGTCGAGTGGGTATCGTAGTGTGAAGTCGACAACTCCTGAGGGTCCAGGGAGAGCGGAGAGGCTTCTTGAACCCTGCAATCTCTGTGAAATGAATGTTCTCTCTCTTGCGTCGGCTCACGACTCAACGGTCCTGCGGGCATGCTCCCGCTGATGGAGCTGGGGCTGGTCACCATCGTACGAGCGGGCTCTAACATGGTCTGCTGGCGATCGATATCGTCGCATAGACTCCCCAGGAACATCTTGTAAACATCTCCGTCGGCCGGTTCGGTATCGATGAGGTCACTGTATGCAGTTTTTGTCAGTACTATCAACTTCCAGTAAGTAAGGCCGGACGAGAAAATTACTTACGGGCATCCGTAGTTGGTCATGTCATCATCAAGATGCCTGAGCCTCTCGTATCCCTCTTTGTCGGTCCCAAATCGCACGAACTGGATAGTAATTGGGCGAATTGTTCCAATGTCTTCCTGGGCCTGACTGTGAAGGTTGTTGCGGACCGGAAGATCTTTGTGAAGGTCTCGCAAAAGTTGGAACACGGCCCTGAGATGTTCATCCAGTGTATTTCGTATGTTCATGCCGCTCCAAACACCATCAGTCAGAACAATTATAGTCTTCTTCTTGGGGTGTCGCTTAGAAAGCATCGCTTTTGTGTAGTCGTTGATGATTCGTGCTAGTTCCGGGACAATCATTGTCTTTTTGTCGTCCGACGATGGCTTGGCTAGCTTCATCGCTTCTGAAAATGTGCTGACATCTTGTTTCCTTGACTCTTTGATGAATGCTGCAGGAGGAGTGTCTGGATCGGTGAAGCAAAGTTCCATTCCGTTTTCATCATAGCCCAGAGACCGCCAAACCAGCCCTTCCAAGATAAACTTTGCATGTTTCCAGTGCGGTTTCATGGAGGTGCCGTTATCAACAAGGTAGACCTAAGGATTGTCAATCTCATATCACATCTTAGTGCAACAAGTAGACAAGTGACCGAGTCTACTTACGATGTCCCTCTTTCGAAACTCCGTCTCCAGTCGTTCATCAAGATGTTCGGTCAGGCTATCCGTTTTCCACGCTGCCTTACCTCTGACGGAAACCCGTTTCTTTTTCCCTAAAAAGCTAGTGAGACGTCGCCCATGGCCATGCTCTTCGAGAACTTCCATCACTTCCCACATTGTTACAGCAGTCCGGGGAGGTGGTACTTGAACTATGGTATTTCCTAGTGGCGATTGTATTCGCGAGTGATGACCTCCGAAGCGCTCCGACGCGTAATCTTGATTGTAACGGTAATCGGAATATTTCTGCGTTGAAGTGGCCTGGTCAGAAGGCATAACCAGGGCCAAAGTTGGTGGGTTCGGCGAGTTGCCTCTGGCTGGTCTATGAGCTGTTGGCCGAATGCCTTGGTCGAGAAGTTCTTTCTGGCTCTTGAAGTCAGGTTCCGTTGAAACTTGAGCGTTCCTCGATGCCGGCCGATTTGGTACGATAATTGTGTCATGTCGCTTGATTCCAGAGTGTTGTTCGTACTCGAGCTCTATTTGGAGCTCAATGGCTTGAAGGAGGTTTTCAATTCTGTTTGGAACCTCCTCAATTGCAATTGGAGACCGTTCCAATCGTCCTTTGAACCAATCCCGCACTTGACTGGCCGTGAATCTTTTATCAGGGGCTGCGACCAACATGTTTTGATCGACCATGTTTAGTACATCAGCCGTGTACATGTCTGTCTTTCGTGCCACTGCTCGAAGGTATTCGTGCCACTCTATTACTTCAGAAAGAACGGCGCCGTTGTTGTGGAAGGTGTCGCTTGTCTCCCCGGTCTTCTCGAGTAGGCCAGCTCTTCGAACTCTGTCATAGATCAAAACCCCTTGGGGTCCTAATACGACATAGGTTGCTGCGATAGAAAACACACAGCCAAGTGACCAGACATCACTTGTTTGCGTGACAGAAGGCTCTTGCGCACTTTTCCCATCCAGATATGCAGCCTTTTCTGGGGCACCTACGGCAGAAATGTGAGTAAGGAATATCCATGGCCGCCACACCTATTAGTAGTACTGACCATAGGTTCTTGTGCCTCCGGTCACTCTGGCCACTTGTCGACGATTATCTGCATTAGACAATTGAATGTAGGCCTCTCCAGGGTCCGCCAACTTGAATCTGTTGTCAACTCGAAGTATGTTTTCAGGTTTGATATCTGCATGCCAACTATCATAAGTGTCAGCATGATACCACAGTTCCAAAACTGTTCCAGGAATCTTAAGTGGACTCACGTGTTGTAGACCACGCCACCAAACTGGAGCTTATAGATAGACGCGAGCGCCTCGGAAATGCCAAACATTGCCTGCCAGAAACTCAAGATCTCCTTTGGAGACACAGGAGGTTCCAACTTGCGAATAGCAGTGTATAGATCAGAATCTCCGAGCTCCAGAACGATGTTATGGTACTCTCGCCGTTTCCCTTCGCCGTCGGTCTCAAGTCCCTGGTACCACCCAAGGTATTGGACCATTCCGTCTTTGTCCCTGAGATGTTGAAACATGTTGGCCTCGTTTCGGAAATGACTAATTTTCTCGAACTCGAACTGTTTTAGGGCAAATCTATATCGCTGTTTATTGTGATGTCAGATCCTTGAATAAATGCCACTATATGAACACCGTCGCCAACTCAGGCAGCAGGACTCAACTTACGTATCCTTGGGAAGGATCCCCTTGGCGCTTGAACCTTGCTGACGCCATCTTTCGTTGTAACGTTGGGCCAACCATCTCTTCGGGAACCTCGATCGAATATAATGACGCAGTGTTCTTGCGTGGTCCACGACCGTCTCGATGAGGCTTGATCTCAGTTTTCTCCAGAACGGGCATGATTCTGTCGAAGTACTTCTCTCTCATACCAAGTTCGAACTGCACTGGGCACCAGGCTAATTGAGCCTTGAAGAAAATATCGAAATATGTTTCGAAATCTCGCGCTCGTATCTTAGTTTTCAGCGTTGCCATATCGATCGGCAATTTGTTGTCGCTGAGACCATTTTCGCGAAACACGTCGATTTTCGATGGAGCACCGATTTCAATCAGTATATAGAAAATACAGCGATAACCCTTCAGAGCTTCCAGTTGCATCGTTGGCGGTTGCATGGAATTATGACGCAGCCAATGAGTCTGGCATAGCCTGTCGAGATCGTTCTTGAACCTGCGATGGCATGTCTGTGACCTATTCTCGAGTCGACGGGTAACATTTTCAACAATGATGAATTCTCCACCGCATTTCGAGACCCTACTCTCTTCAGCGCGAATGGTCTTGAACTCATTGAAGGCGGTATTGAACTCGGCACTGTAGTCGAATTGCGTGGCGTTGCTCATGGTGTGAGACATCGTTTCTGCCGCCTGGCCAGGGCAGATCAAGTAGGGGGGTTGTCTCTGGCACACGTATAACAATATGTGGTAACTATCGCACAGATAAATTCAATGCGATCTTGAAGACGTTGGTGGGGGTTTCTGGTGATTGCTTCGTTGGGCCCGAGTACGGAGTTGATGTTGGAAGCGAAGACGAGCGGGGAGGCCGCAGGCTAAAGCAGCGCAAGCAGGCAAGCAGACAGGCGGGACAAGTGCGAGGACACTGGATGAAATGGAGCGGGCGAGGAGGAAACCAACAGAAGAGCGAGCCAATAAACAATATTGGGAGGAGCTGTAGTTCCCTACTACAGGTGATGGGCTTCGCCCAACCCCCAGAAAGTGCGGCTGATGGGCGGCTGACCTGCATCAAGAACGGGGGGTCGCTGATTCTCTTCCAACAATTTACGTCTATTACTTCAAGGAATGGTTCGAACAACGACAAGCCGTCTTTATATCGAGGAACTCATGGCGACTCTTGGGGGAACGTAAACTACCTGCCTAAGAACCTTCGCTTTTTGGCTTGTCAGTCGAAACTGTCGGATTGGAAGTCCAATTCGGCCGCGAGTAGGGGCAGAGCATGGGCCACCTTGAGGGGGTACACTTAGACCTCGACTACCCACCCAACCTCCGGTTAGAATCTCCCTTCTACTCCTTACGCAGAATCAATCAATACAGAGATATTGATACTTCGTCACCCCCAGGACCCTACGGTTCGAACCAACTTCCCTGTGATAGGGATACCAACAGAAACGTAGCAAAATCTATGTTGATAAGGAAAACCCACCAGGACGAATCTCATCTTGCTCGATCTTTTCCCTGGCAATCGTGACATACCTACTTGTGACATGTCCATGCAAGAAGTGAGGGGTAAGCCCTTGCTTTTCTACGAAGGGGTGCGACCATCCATAACCTGGCCGGTAATATGGCTTCAAGAGGGGGGGCGAGTGTCTTACGTTGTTTATGACAAGGCTCTGGCACGACTAAACTACCTTGGATTGAATGAACCAGATCAGAAGTGGCACACACTGCTGGGAGCCCTCTCCGATTTACCCACCGCGTAAAACTAAAGCACCCCACGCAATATTCATACCGGAGACAGAGGTACAAACCTGCGACCTGAGATGCCTGGGTTCTATCAATCGAACACCCAGGCCATCATATATGCTATGGGTTTGCGCGTTTACACACTGTAAACGAGGCCATTGGACGCATTCTCCATGTCCTTGGGGTATGACGGTATGATCAGCTCCCAAAACTAAACAATAACATATTGCTCGTCGAACAGCACCTGTAAAGCCTTGGTTCGACTACTTTACCTACTCAACCACTCAATGATACCATTAGTCAGCGAACAAATGTCGCCTACCTGACAAGGGCAGCCTACTTTATGCTTGTTCGCGCACCGTGCCTTTCAGACGCCTTGCTGAGCCATCAGACCTCGCTGCCTACGAGGCATCCCGCCACGTTTCCATTTAAGTATCACCGAGTCCTCGGGAGTTTACCCTGCAGTTTCTACAGGGCTTTCATCACGGTCTCACTTGTTCTGAGAGAAAGCCTCGGGGGCCAGTCACCCTTCGCCTCCTCGAAGATCGCAACACAGATAGCAAAATTTCCCTGCGCCCTCATTCACACCAACATCGCTTCTCATCCACTGCTTGGAGACTACCTGTTAAAGTAACTTATCTGAAATTCGAAGAGGCTGAATATGTTTCCAGCCTTGAACAAAAAGTTCACCTCAACCTGGAGCCCATCGCGGACAAATACCAACGATGCAAACACCCAACAAGGCAGCGCAACTTCGGCAAACTCCCAGAAGCTCCAAAGATCTCAAACAATGCCGAAACCTCCCAGCGACTGGGTCACAGAGCATGTTAGCTCATACAACTTGAGATGGGATAGACTGCAAGAGTGGCTACTCAAGCACTTCGAGAACGACAATGTCAGCGCCATGGGTAGAGGCTTCAGTGAGAAACAGGTTCGTCTATTACAGTACAAAAAAAACCTGGAGATCTTCTAACCTGAGATGTAGCATCTCAATGACACCTACTTTTTCTATGCACCGCGTCGCCTCACAAAGGTTCGTCGAGTAATAGTCCCTGGTAGCACGCCATGAGGGCAAGCTTCATCGCATGGCATTCTAACCTCAAGTAGCAAGACAAGGACGCCATTGATAAAATTAGAGACAGGAATCCAGATGATATCACGAGGCAGGAGCAGCGGGAGATACACACTCCAGATCCCGAAGAACAGATAACAGATGAAGATTAATGGGACTCGAATGAATAGGTCAACTTAGTATAAACTTTTAGAGAAATCTCGGTTTTGTAGCGTGGCAAAAGTGAAAGTCGTGATTCTTCTTGAACAGCCCTATCTATAATTGTCACCGTTGCCGCTTTTTCATAGTCTCCACGTGTAAAGGCCGGCGTAAGATACCGGCGACCTTCCTCACCAGCCCCTCATCGCCCACCTCAGATAATGGTGCTTAACATTGAGGGGGGGGCTGGTTCTGGAGTTTTATTGGCCATTTGAGACTTTCACTCAAACTGCATGTGAATTCCGCCGCAAAGTCATTTGACCAAGTTTTACTTACCGAGAATAATCGGGCGTGGCGTTTTACCTGCTTAGCTGACCGGAGCCTGCCTCTGTGGAACGACTTGGCAAAGGACGCAGTCCATACACCTTGTCTCAATTGATGTGATAGGCGACAGCGAACGATGCCTTGCAGAAAGCCCAGGGGGGCTGACGCTGCTAGGCTTTTGCCGCCTGAATTCGTTTTCTCGATGTCTTCAATTCATGTTGTCATTTCGGCCTAAATCAGACATCCTAAAAACTCGTCATCTACCGCGCCTTTGATGGTTCAGGGGCACACATGTTTGTCAAAACTCCTTTTGATACTTTTTAATCTGGGAAAGCAATCTATCGAATTAGTCGACCTGCATCCACCATGCCGACTCCAACTCAGCTACCTCCTGAATTCGAAAGATCATATCTTGCATCAGACAGCTACCCGCTCAACCATGTGTCAGCTAGCTCTTATGGACAATCTAGCCTGTCAGACCAAAGAAAGAGGCTCAAGAACAGAGATCAAAGCCTCTTCGTCAGCAATGAAAAGGCCAAGATTCCAGTTCGTGACATAACTCTAGCTGGAAAAGTCAGCAAAGAAAACGTACTGAGCGATGATCACCTGAAAGAGTTTCTTAGCGATCTTAATGTGGTCAATTCAGACCCACAGAGACACACTGAGTCTTCCAGAGTCTTGGCATTTCAGATGGATGTAAAATGCCGATTTGTGTAAGCCTTCCGCATATTGGCTACAAAATTTAAGACTAATCCACTGATGCTCAGATTCCTCGTTGCGGAGAACGCTCTAGCACCTCTGGAGGCGCAATCCACGATGCTGAAGCGTCTCCTGACATTTTACCAAGTCATGCCGCAATTCCTGGACTTTCTCTACGTCTATGGATCCCCACACGGTGAAGACAAAAACCTTCGCTTCAGTGGTTTTAGGACAGAAAAGGCTCTCATAAATCCCGTCCCGGGGACATGTATTCCAGACATGGGCCGAAGCGGAAGGAGATTCCAGATTTGTTACAACTTGAAGACAGTAGGGCTCAAGTCTGAGCAACCTGGAAAACAGGTTGACAAGGTCTGGAAAATCAGGCAAGCAGCTGTTCATCATCAGTTTGACGTCGGATCCGGGGTCCAGAACTGGATATTCGGGGATCCGCATGCAGTGGTCAAAGGCCGTATCCAGGAGCTTTTCCATGAGAGTCGGGAACACTCTTCCAAGTTCGGAACGGTGGAGCAGTCACTGTTGTCATCTCTAGAGATACATCTTGCTCTGGCGAGGTGGGCAACATCAGAATGGAGATGGAATGTGCAGTCACTCGAAGAAATCATTGACAATCTGGTGAGCTTGTGCCAACAACATCCAAATTGCGAATTAAGTTTAATCAGAGCATCCCAGACACTCGATATCATTGCCATACAAAAGTCTAACTTGGATACCCTTGATTCTGAGTCCCTGGGGAGAGTCCAAGAGTGGGAAGACAAAACCAATGAAACCATCATGGTAATGGGATCGAATGCCGACATCCTAACTCTTTTGAGGAAGTTCTACAAGGAGCTTATTGAAGATCAGAATTTCCCGAGTTGTGAACTCCGAGCTTGTAAGCAAGCTGTCAACGACTTCGCATTTCAACTCGACGAGATCATATATGATACTCAAATGCAAATCTCCAGAGCCAAAGTCTTGGTGAAAATTGTGGCAGATAGAAAGACAATTGTATGTTCAAGACGCACATGGCACCCCATATGTTTTCACTGACTAATGTCTTGCCTTCTTAGCTCATTCAACACCTGCAGGCACAGACTGCTCTGGCTGCGTCGAAGCTCACAGCAAGTATGTACGACCAAGCCGATCGCAGTGCAATGGAAGCGATTGCCATGCGTATCGTCACAGTAGTCACTTTGTTCTACCTTCCAGCAACCTTCTCCAGTGTAAGAAATCAAGAATCTCCAAGTTGCAAACCTCTGGCGATGCTGACAAACACTTTAGACCTTTTTCAGCACAGACGTTGTGAAGTATCAAGATGGAGTCAAGTTTTCTGGAGTTGCCTTTGAAAGATTCCTCCAAGTCACCATCCCATTAATGGTCGTCACTTTCCTCTTTGCAGGAGGTTGGTTCTGGTGGGAATGGCAAAAAAGAACACGGAGCTCCATGGCGACCAGAGATGCGAACCCGGACATTTTCCCACTGAATGAGATTGTGTCAGGAAAAGTACGGTTATAGTTAGTCGATTTTCCCATGGCAAAAAGCCCATTTATTCTTGCTGTCCGTCTCTGTTTCTTTCGAGGTTAAATCATCTTGTCAAATTAGGCCATATTCCATAGCGAGGCAAACAACCGCACCGTGAAGAATAATTACTTAGTATTTTGCATTCCATCCTAAGACAGGATATGCAAAACTCTAGACAGTTTTGGCTATGTTAAGACCATGGAACAACTGCACGGCTTTGCAAGTACATGTATCCATCAAAAAAAAAAATAGTCAAAGGTCTGTGTACTTGGGCAAATCGCTGTCTCCATCTCAATTCCCGACAAACGTTGAGACTTCCTGTCACTCAATTTGATGACTACATTCTCATCTGATCAAACGATCTCTGTTATTGTAGATCCCTATCACCCTCTCCCACCGGATCTCTCTCATCTGCAATTGTATTTCGGCCTCGGGGTCGTTTGATCTCGGAGGATTTGTGCAAACAAGACTCCATACCGCTTGATCTTGGTGGTGGAGAAGTTGTTGCGGGAGACTATGCCGCTCTGTGTTATGGAACCGATGGTTTGCCTCAGGGCGCAAATCTACACACACCAATGCAGGACCATCACCGGTCGTAACCTCGACGAGCAACATTCCGCTAGACACCAATGTAGCCAAAGTGGGCTGTACGTCGATCGAGAAACTGTCCCCATCGCCGATAAATGTGAAAGCACTGTTGAAAGGCCCGCGACTCCTCAGTGGCGTCCGCACTTCCGATGACAACAGGAACACGAGTATTTCCTGAGCATCTAGACCAGTCACACTTACAATCTCACTCACGCTTCGGCAAGTAACCCTCCCGAGAAGAAAGTCACGTCAAGGCCATTCCCTAACACGAATGCTCTTCGAGACCAGCACGATAAACCCGGCAATGATCCAAGAGAACATTGTCAGGTTAAATGGATCGACGCCTGCAATACCCTCGCCGACGAGAAACCCAGACAGCAGCCCACCAAAAACCAAAAATGAGCAGCCAGCCATAATTGAAAGACTGTAGCGCAAACATCTGATCGTGATGGCAGATTCCTCTATCGCCCACCCTTGTGAAATGGCCGTGTGGGAACAAACGGCAATCGCTAGGTATACACGGAGCCGAGCTATATCAAGTGTCTTCGGCACGTGACACACCTCAGCTCCCTCCTTCCATATCACGAGCCTTCGCGTTTAGATACTCTCCTTAACAACAATAACAACAACAAGAACACCAGATTAACCCAACGATATTGCTACCGATCGCGATACCAGGAATACCTGTGTGACTAACCTGTGGTACACGCAAACCAACAGGCCGCTTTGCTTCCTCGGTAGGCTGATATAACATGGTTGGACGACTCAGTTACATGCGCAGGAATCGATGACCAGGGCTGGAACGTCCTCCGATGTGGAAGAGGGTCGGGGCTTAGCCTTTTCTCTTCAAAGAAGAAGGACTGAGACAGAGATCTGCCTTGATATCGATTCGAAGAAGGGAAGACTTCTCCAAACTCTCTGACGTGTCGCAAACTGACCTTAGCAGAGTAGCCACGTGCTGCCCTTTGGATCTTCGCTACCCTACCAAGCTCACCGACTGCAACACATGCCTGGAAGACAAAGTCTGACATGATTGGATCCATGCATGAAAGAGGAACCATGATTCTGACGAGTTCGTTCATGGATGAGATTGAATAGTCGACGTTGCTTTTGTTTGAGAAAGCCGGCACCGCAATTCTGAGTCGAGGTCCAGTATTTGCAGTCGAGGGATGCCGTTCACTTTCAACATTGCCAGTGGTACAAGGCTCAGTGATGGACGCCGTAGTCTTCAGAAGCACACTCAAAGCAGCTTGACTCATGCTTACTGCCACATGACTCGAGGAGCCTGTGATTTGAGCCTGTCTGTCTTGATATATGATGGCGGAAGCACCTCCTGCCTCGGTGGAATAAACCACGGCTGAAATATCGAAATCGTCCAATCGGTGGCCACTAGCATTTCGAGTCCGTAAGTCGGTCAATATACGCCAGAAGAGCTGGAATAGTAGTGCCGATACCTCTGACATGTTAGATTTGTATCTATCGGTCTGCAATTGTAAGACTTCTGGCCTGATCGTTGCATGCAAAGCAGGAAGAGCTGTTATCTCAACTTGGTCGAAATCGGGGTCAGACACAGAGTCGATGGAAGACACAGATACGCTGCGTGACCTGCTCCTGGATCTGGTTCTGTATGTATGGCGTCCCCTGCCGTCTCGAGGGTCCAGGGGATTCCGCAAGTTATTCGTGTCACGTAGAGCCGCTACTATATATCCCGGCAAGTTGTGACCCAAGACCTTCATCTTAGCCGACATCTTCGCAAGTAAAGTCAGCGTGATGGCATGCCAGGATGACCCAATTCTGGAGATCGATGTTTCGCCTGGCGCAAGGGACACAATTCGAGCCACTATGACCGTAATGCAGTCGATTAGAGCATAAAATGCTGGAAGCTCAGAATCCAAGACATCAAGTTCTGTTCTAGCTCTCATAGTGGCAGCGTTTTCCAGGGTTGGCTTGCATGCTTTGTGTTTTTGGATCGAATCAGACCAGCTTCCAGGATGATCTTGTCTTGAAAGATCCTCTAGAAGCCTTTAGCTATGCGAGACGATGGCGATGTCTTGGCTTGTACCCTCGATTCTCTGAGATCTCTCAAGCTTGGAAAGGGCGTTCTGATCGTGGAGACCATAAATGGCAAGGATGCAAAGAAGCCGGTCAGCCAAATACTCAAGCTGGGCGAAGCCAAAGCCCGTTATCTCTTCAGGTATCATTGGAGTAGAAGTAGCCTCCAAGAAACCCTCGTTGTTTTCTAAACCATGGGGAAGTCGATTAGCTTCCATGTCCCATAGCTTTTCCTCGATATCGTCGTCGATGTTGCAGCTGGAGAGACTACCAAGTCTCAGTGAGCGTCTGGCTTTGCTGTTTCGGCTGTACTGTGTGTTGGAGGCTAGATCGCTCTGGTCATCGCGCGGAATCCGAAGTAGTCTCATCTTTTCCATGAGCGCGTTTTTTTGTGACGTGATATCGTCATCACGAGACCAATCCATATCGCCTTCAAGTTCTATACCAGACTGCGGGCCTTTACTAAGGTCCCCATACTTTGCTTCGTCTTTGGGCCTGGTGATCGATGTAGAGCCGGACATGTTTGTAGGCTTAGATTTGGACGGTGGAATTGTGACGGTTAGGATCAGGGGGGCATTTGTTTGAATAACTATGGGTATGTGCAATTTGCAGGGCCGATTGTCAGCTGACATGAGAAATCAGGCGAACCAGTGACAAGTGCAGCAAGCCCCTCACCTGCTCGACTTTGTCCACCTCAGCATGCAGAGTCCCGATCAGATATCAACTTAAGATGTCTAACTCATACGAGCATTACGAGGCAAGGTCGTCTGTTGACGGAATAAAGTTTTGCGACACCTCCATCCTTCATCGCTCATGGCCCACGAGTATGCGATTACCCATCCACGTCCAATTCTCAACAGTCAGAAGCTTTCGTAGAAAAGCACAATGAACTCTGCAGCAACTTCCTCATACTTTGAGAAATTCCAAGACGCATTGAAGCAGTCACATCACGGCCCAGTGCCCAAAACCAACCCTTCTTCTAAACCTGCTTCTAGACCTGCGTCAAGAACGTTTACATATTCTTCTCTTTCTAGGCGCCCAAACGACGATTGGAGGTACGTTGACCAGGTCCGCGTGAAATAACGACAAAATCTTAGGCCTGGAGACTTGAGCTGACTCGATGAGGGTAGTGACACTGATCAGGGCGGAGACTAGAGAAGAACGCTCATCTGGAAGGGGAGAGCGACTCTCGGACTATCACTTCCTTGGAAGCAGTGTTGGAATTCACCAAATCTACTTTCGCAAGAGCAGAGGAAGCTCAGGATCAGATACGGGCGACTGGAGTGGCTTCATTCGACTACCTGTGGACAATATTTGAGCCTGGGCAGATCATTTACGAAAAGCGGCGTGTAACAGATAATAGCTGGCTTTACGAGCAATTTCTCAAGGTCAAGAACCTTGAGTTTGAGTACAGTGAGTTGAACAAGGCTGTCGGGATCTCCTTGTTGGTTGAGAAGATTGTTCATCAGCAAGCACCACAAGCCGGCACTTATCTTGTTACGAGCCAACGACAAATCAGATACTTCACTGATTTGAAACCGTTAACATCAGAGACAATTGGATTCACTCCGCTAGATATGATACAAGAGCCTGAGCGAGGGATCCTGCGGGCCAAGTTTATCGACCTCGGCCGTCGTTACTTGCATCTCAGCTCTCAACCCTTCACAGTGTGAGAGTATGAGGGTCCAATTTCCATAGGTGTCCGTTATAGAAACGACATAATCGAGGAAAAAAGACCATGGAATTTCTTGCAGGTAAGTTTTAGACTTTTCTTGTTTCAGCGTCCCATTCGAAGACAGGTGTGTACTGCTGGAATTCTCACCAGACATCTGGCTTCAATTTTGAGAAACTAACAGTGCCTCTAGAGGAAGGCGAAGGAAAGAGTTGTTGGTATACACGTCAGCAGGGGCCTGTGGGCCGGTACGAAGCTCAATAATCTTGGTATCGAACTGCGTATATCTGTGTAAGGAGGAAGTTGGTGGGCGTAGCCCACGATTCCTCCGTTGGGTGTAAGTAGGTGGAAGGGCCGTTTGCAACGGCCCAGACCACCTTCCAAATCCACCCTTTTCTGCCGTCAATATTCCAACAGTTGTGGTTGCCGATCGCACGCTAGGTTTCATCTCGGATCATGAGACTTCGAGCCGACACCCAGATGTACTACTACCTCTTGATGATGGCCAAGCTAACGGCAAGCAAAGCGACCCTTCGGAAAATGATGAACTCTATCTTATTTGTCGAAATCGCATTTCTGCATATCTTCTCAGTTCGGATATCGAAGCCAGCGTCATCATCTCTCATCTGCAGGATATTCATTGGACACCAGTTCGCTTGTTCCCCCGCTTCGTCGATATTGGCTTATTTCGTTCTTTGATACAGGAGCATACCTTCTTGGACGAGAAGAGAGCGCTTCCAAGATTATGCCGTGGCGTACGGGCTGCGGGCTTGGTACTATTGTTTCATGGGCCACAGAGCACAACTCGGAAAATTGCGACTAGTCAGTGCTTTACTCCAGACCTTCACTCTCACATCAACAACCGCTAATCTGCCTGAAAGATATTGCGGAGTACCTTCAAAAAGCTATCTTCCGAGTCCAGCTTACACCGAACTTCCGAGATTTTCATTTCAAGACATTGTGTGCTTCACTGTGGGGAACAATCATTTTGCTTGAAAGAGCAGACTCTCTGCGGTTGAACGATGACACCCTGGGTTACTTCCAGGGCTATTTCTTACGTTACCCAGGTGTCATCTTCCTGACGACAGAGAACATCAAAAATGTGGACAGCACCTTGCTTGGGGCAGTTGATTTAGTCACCAACTGCGAGGATGGGTGGGTTCAAGGCGACGATGACATGGAAGAGAGCAAGACCCAAAGGTTATGGAGGCAGCACTTATCTGACGAGCTCCCTGGTTCATTTAGTGAGTCTGGAAATCGTCTCCGGGACTTCTGCCACATTCTCGCGGACTTCGAAACCCAAGATGCTCGTATGTCCAAAATTCTACGAATGGCAGCTCGGCTAGCTGAGACACAGGGCGAGGTCGTCGGCGAGAGGCATGTATTTCGAATCATTCGGCAATCTCTTGCCCTCAGAGATCTCGGGAGCTTCGACGAAAGAACTCGCCAGCTAGCTCAGGCCACTGCTTAGCAGACTTCTTGGAGAAATAAACGAAGTTCTCGATTGGGCCAGATTGGTTTCGGGACTGGAAGCAATTTCTTGGGACTGGAATGAGTAAGCGATTTCGATGCCAGGTTTTAGACTACGCCCATATCTCAACCTCTTGTTTATGATCTCTCCAACATGTCACATTTAGTTCTGTATTTGGGACCGCAAAGGTTCTTCCAGTCGTTGGATTCAAGCTATCTCATCAATGCTACGCCGATGGGCTTTTCATCAACACAAATGCCTCCCGAGTCCCGAGACCTTCTCTCTATAAAACAGGCAAAATCAAACAAGCAAACCGCAGATGCCAACAACGTCCTTCCCTTATGCCTTGAAGAAGTCGGTGACAGCCTTGGTGAACTGATCAGGGTCCTGCATGGGCGCAAAGTGGCTGACACCAGTAAGGATAGTAACCTGGCTGCCGGGGATGGCCTTGTTCAGGATACCGGGAACATCGCGGTTGACAGCCTCCTCGTGCTCGGCGCCGGCAATCATGACCTTGGCACCAGCAATGCCCTTGAGCTGCGCGTCGGTGAACTGGGGCAGGGTGCCCTCCATCGTGGCAACCTTTGTCGCGAAGTCGGTGAAGTTGGCTCCGGGCTGGATGGTGCCGTACTCGGTTCTGCAGCGGGCAACCAGAGTAGAAAAGATGGCCGTGTCGCTGAAGGTCGCGTTGGTCTGGTCAGGCTTGGCCGAGGCGCCGAAAATGAAGGCCTTGTTAATGGGCTTGGCCGTGACGGAGTTGATCAGCGCCGCGAGGGTGGTGATACTGCCATCAGACCATCCAACGACGTTGTACGACGACACGCCGGCGCCCTCGAGGAGGTCGTGGATGTCGAGCGCCATCTGGTCGTACGTGAAGACGTCGTCCTTGTTGTACGTCGTGCGGCCGTGACCGCGGCGGTCGACGGCGATGACGTAGTGGCCCGCGGACACGAGGCGGGAGATGACGGAGCCAAAGTAGGCAGAGTAGCCGAGGCCGCCGTGGTCCATGACGATGGGGACGCCGCCGGCCGCCTTGTTGTACTCCTGGAACCACATCTGGATGCCGTTGATGGCGGTCTTGGCCGTGGAGATGGGGGTGGGGAGGTCCGGGGTTGCGGGGAGGGTCTGCCAGATGGGGGTCTGGCGGACAGCGAGGCCGGAGACGGAGCCGGCGACGGCGACGGCGGCCATGAGGGCGTTGTTGAAGTGCATCTTGGCGGGTTGTTTCTTGGTTTTGAGTGGAAACTACAAAGAAAGAATATGGTGACTGGTTGAAGAAAAAAAGAATGTGTGGGACAAACAAGTGAGAGACTGAGTGAGAGACGATGCAATTTGGGAAATCCAAAAGCGAAGCGATTGATGAGGGTGGAGGAGAAAAAAAGAAGAATTCTAGAACTTGTCGGAGAACAATCGTGTAAATAAATACACGATTGTCATTTGACTTCCTTCATCTCCCCTAGCTCATCGTCTTTTCGTTCCCCGCTCGGCGAACCGAAGGGCTGGAATTGAGTTAATTGCAATTCATCCAGTCGTGGCGGAGCAAGAACCTGAAAATAGGAGGCGTGGTGCCAGGATCACGACTCACGCAAGTTCGCAAACCCCGGCTTAGAGTTTTTCGCACTTTTCGCCCTCTCCGTAGCCCGCGCCCACAATCGGTGGCCTTTTCGGCCGGCCGTGCCGGGGGAGAGCCTCATCAAGACATCTAAACTCGGGGGGCCGCGCGCGGCAAGCGAAAACGAAGAAAGCCTAGAAGTACATAGTATTAGTATGATCTGTATCGTGGGATGACCAGGCGTGCTAGTCGGCTAAGCGGCAGCTCTCAAATGAAGTCGGACGACTCCGTAAAAGGTGACAAAATGCCACTATTTCGTTCGCAGACTCACAAAGGCAAATGGGGGCCATGCAGCTTGTTAACCCCCCCCCCCGCGAAGAAGTTCGGACAGAACGGACTGTTCCAGCCGTAGGGCTCCTCGCACACATACACAACACTCGGGAGGACCCGACTGGTTCATCACTTTAACACATGGGATGGCAGGGGTATCCTGCACAGATCACGTCTGGAGTTGATGGGGGCCCATGGCTATACCGCAATGCGTTGTTCCAGTCAGCTCACTCAGACTCTCACGAGCCTCAATGTTGTATTCTTCCAAGCCTTACTGGGCCTCGAGACTCAAGCCGCGAGCCGATACAACCGTCTCTTGCTCAGCCAAGCCCGGACTTTGTCGATACTCAGCATCGGACTTTGATCACTATAATAGTCGCAGCCATTCTGGAACCCGAGACCGAAGCGTAAAGTCCTCAACTAATGGATTTTGACCATTACTTCTCAAACATACTCTAAAGCCCGCACCGTGGCAGAACTGTAGAAGCTTTTATAGTATAGCAAGATATAACAAAAAAGTGATGCAACAAACTAGCAACTCCTTACTGATGAATCCCTTGCGTCGGGCCATGCTCCACAACCTTCCCCTTGTCCAGACGGATAAAGTAATTGGCGTCCTGAACGGCCTCGAGCCGATGAGCAATCGTGATGACAGTGCTCGTAGTCAACTCGTTCCTCAGAACCTCCTGCACTCTAGCAGCCGTCTCCTTGTCAATCGACGCGGTAGCCTCATCCAACACCACAATAGGGCTCCTTCGGAGGACGGCCCGGCCGATCCCAATGAGCTGCCTCTGTCCCTGGCTCAGGTTCTTCCCGCCGCCCTCGACGTGGGAGTACAGGTCCCAGCCGGGGCCCAAGACCCGATGGAGGACGACCACGCACTCGGTGTCGGTGTACTGGTGCAGCGGATCGAGGTTGTCTCTCAGCGTTCCCGGGAAGAGCACGGGATCTTGTGCTACGAAACTGACGCGCTGCCGCCATACGTGAACGTCCACGTCCGATAGCTTGTAGTTCCCGACGCGGATGGCGCCTTCGGAAGGGTGGATAGTCGCGAGGAGGGCGAGAGCTAGGGTGGACTTACCAGACCCCGTCCTACCGAGCACCGCGCAAGTGGAACCCCCGGGGATGGTGAAGGAGGCTTCCGAGATGGAGGGGTCCAGGTGAGGCGCGTACCTTAAAGTAACGTTGTCGAAGATGACGTCGTCCGAGTGGTGAGGCCAGCTGATGGGGGGCGTCAGTTCGCCGCAAGGCTCCTCGGGGATGTCCAGGAGCTCAATCACACGCTCGACCGAAACAAAGTCCATCTGCAAGGTACCGTACTGCTTGCAGAGGTTATGCGTCGCCTCGACAAATGCAGACGCGGTTGTCAGGACGAAAGCGGTCAAACCGGGCGAGAGACCCTTGTACAGCGCGAGAAGAGTGAGCGCAAATGTGCAGAAGGCAGAGAGGGCGTCGAATCTGTACATGAGCCAGGCCTGGAGACTCCAGTAGAAGTGATCCATCTTCTGGAAGGCATCCGTGACGACAATATTCATGTTTTGGAAGTGATGTTGAGCTTTGAAGGCGCGGATGGTTGCGAGTCCATCGAGTAGGATACCAAAGTTGGACATGAGAGGGCTGAGGGAGACCATTTCCAGTCTTCGGAGGCTCTGGGAGGTAGGCAGGAACCGCATGAAGATGTAGACGAACCAGAGCGTCATGCCAACCGAGAAGAGCAGAAAGAGCGGGGTGACTGAGGCGATGACGATCATGCTGGAGAACCAGGTGATGGACTGCACGGCAACTTCGCGCAGGGGTCTCATGATGCCTCCGTCGATCATGCCAATGTCGGAGACAAGGCGGTTCATCAAGCGTCCTACCGGAGTAACGTCGTAGAAGCGGAAAGTTGCTCGGCCGACTTTGTTGATGACTCTCTTGAAGAGATCTCTTGCCGCGGTGATGATCATGAGCAATGTGAGTCCTTCCGACAGCGTGTAGATCACAGCCTGTGCAACGGCGATCCCGAGATAAACCCACAACCAGGGCCTCAGATCGGTGTCTGGGTCCGGAAGTCCAGCAAAAAGCTTGGAAAAGTCGATACCGTCGGACGCTCCCTTCGTCGATGTCTCGTGCTTGTATGCCTCACCCCACGCCTTGAGGAACCAGTAGTTGAGAAGACTGCCCAGTCTAAACAATGCAAACACCAAGACTAACACAGCCCACCACTTGAGCTTACCAGCCTTGATGTACGTCCAGTAAACCGACAGCATGACGCCGCCATGAGCACGGTGCTCTTCTTCGATGAACTTGGATGGTATGGCGGCGTCTTGCTGGCTTTCGTCGAGGGTGTGCTCGTGCTCGTCCTGGTGAGCCGCCGGATCCTCGTCTTCCAGGAGGAACTTGGCGACTTCTGCCGATGCTTCTTCAGAGTTCAAAACGCGAGCGGTGCCGTCGACAACTTCGACCATCTGGCCAGCGAGATGAAGACACAAGTCCACTCTATGAGTGACGAGCACCACGGTCCGGCCTTCTACCAGCGGACCCTGGAGGACCTTCTTCACGATGGATTCAGCTGTGTTGTGGTCTAGAGCAGCGAGAGGGTCGTCCAGCAAGAGCACGCGAGACTGACTGTACACGGCGCGTGCCAAAGCGACACGCGCTCTTTGTCCACCTGACAGACCGATTCCATTTTCGCCCATGTCCGACAGGTCTCCATGCTTGAAGGTAGCCAGGTCGGGAAGTAGGGCACACGCATCGAGAGTCTGGGTATACCTCACAGAATCAAAGGGTGCTGAGAAGAGGATGTTATCGCGGATGCTCATGTGTTGAAGCCAGGGGCTTTGAGCACAATATCCGATGGGCTCTGTTGGAATAATAACGTCGCCTGTTTGCCGGTCAAGTTCTCCAAGGATTGCTTGGAGCAATGCAGTCTTGCCGGAACCGACTTTGCCAAAGATGACCGTGAGACCCTGCGGGAAGCTGATGTCCAGGTTTCTGAGCACCGGTTGCTCATATCCAGGCCATGAGAACGTAGCCTTTGTGAATTTGATATCGTTTGTGAGATGGTCGGAAAACACGCCGTCCTTGTCAGGTTCGCCCATGAACTCCTCGATACGGCCCATGGCGATAGATGCGTTCAGGACAACAGTGATAAGTCCCGGCAGTTCCTTGAAGCTGGTCTCCAGCAAAGTGAAGAGAGACAGAGCGGGAAAGGCCACATCAACGGATAGAGTCTTTCCGGCAATAAATGTGTAGGCGAAGAAAGTCGCCACCGGGAAAAGCGTGCCAGAGGTGATGTTGAGTGTGGAAATCGCGATGCTCCATAGGCCGGTGATGACCCTGGTCCTGAGCTCGCGTCTCCGTGTGACCATGATAGCGTCTAACCACTTTGACTGCCAGTCGTACCATCGTAAGTGCCTGATTCCTTCCACGAACTGCGACGTCGACTGCAACCGAGCATCAGTAGCAGCCCTTCGTACGCGCTCCTTTTTAAGAAGCTGGGTGATGAAGATGGTGTTGAGCATCTGGGCAAGCACGACGCAAAACATGCCAAACATGCACGACCAGCCGAGAAGCTGCCAGACGAGGAAGAAGGAGAAGATGAACTGGAGCGGTTTCACGACCAGGGCCGGGAACTCCCAGAAGCGCTGGGCAACCTCGTAGACGTCATTCCTCATCAGATTGAGAATCTTTCCAGTGGTGGCGGGCTGCCTGGATGGTTTTTGATCTTGCACCCGGCGGTACTTTTGATTCGTTGATCGCCCGCGTTTGAACCAACCGAATAGCTTCCCGAAACGGCTGGTAGGCTCGCTGCCACTGTCGTTGTCATCGGTAGCAACTTCTGTCTCTTCGTCATCGTCGTCGCTCTCGTCATTTCCATCTTCCTGGGATCCATCTATCATCTTCTCGGCAGCTGGCTGGCCAAAGCGCTTCCGCGACAGAGTCTTGGCGTAAAGTGTCGTAATCATCTCTCCGCGAGACCGCTCATAGCAGCGCCTCGAGAACCAGAGTTGGAACACGGCAGCCTGGCAGGCAATAAGACGAACGGCCAAGATGCCAATGGAGTAGAGGATAGACACCTCAATATTCTTGGACCCGCTCTGGATGGCCCGCAAGAGCTGCTGTAGTAACATCGGGACGGAGAGTGCAGCGGCGCATTCAACGATACCGAGGAGCGTCTGGATGATCAAGTCCAGGCCGTTTGCTAGGAATAGCTTGGGGGTCATGGGCCCGCGAAGCTCGTGAAACAGTCCGTGGAGGCGCTCATGCTGGAATTCGAATGGCAGTTGCCATACGTCCTCGTTGTGCAGCTGCTTCTCGTAGCCTTTTGAAATCATGGGCGCCATCCATGACACGGTCATAAATCTCCAAAGAGAGAGGTTGTCTTCGGGACTGCGGAGCTGGTCGGTGGGTTCGGTGCGCGCAATGTCAAAGTCACCGAGTGACGGGTCCCGTATCGGCATCGCTACAATACCAATGATGCCAACCAGGCTGATGATCGGGTCCGCGAGGACGAGAGTGTGGACTATTTTGTGAAGTCTGTAACTGAACGCCGTCGAGACAATTCCGCAAGCCAATATTGTAAGGTAGAGAAACAACAGCGTCTTGGGCGTCTTAGTAGGCCGGTCCACGGCGGTGATTAGAGCGGCGATGAACCAGGGGACCAAGTCCAGCAAGTCAAAAAGGCGGCGATGCGCGAGAGTAGATGACACGCCCTGGACCAGCCCGGCCAGAGCAACCGCGAATAGGTAGACTGTCCAGAATGTCCAGGGCTTCTTTAGAGATGGATGTACTGCAACCCCGTAGGAAGACTCCTGGGCAAAGCCAGAGCACCAGGCGGGTCTCCTGCGAAGAAGCGGTCTCAGGACAACGAGGCACAGCAGCGATGCCGCGACCGAGGCGCGGATGATGTTGGTGATTTCCATGACTCTAGAAGCATTGAAAAGTTCGGCCGTAGTCAGGATCGTCGTCGTCGTCGTCGTCGTCGTCGTCGCGTTCTCAGCTTGAAACTGTGCGTGGGATGGAGAGTGAAGGTGAGACGGGCCAGCAAGGACATCTTGGAAGGCGACAAAGCTATAGAACGGCAAACCTTTTGACGGCAGCTCGCCGCCGCCGTCCAGGTCTACGAAGCTACTCATCTTTCTGAAAAAAGTTTGGCAGCGATTGCTGCCGCTTGAGACGTGTGGAACCCGGAGCGTGGTTGCGATACCATCAAGCTCCCAAACCGCGGGGCGGGGTGAAGGTTGTGTCTTGGGTTGGACAGCGGGGGAAGGCAGATAACGGAGTGAGGTTGGAAAATCGGGTACCAGTACCGGATCTCACCGCTCCAAAGGTTCTCACAGTTTCAATTCGTCAATTGGTCAATGTAACGAAGCGTCAATTGGTTTAATGTAACGAAGGATCGGACGCAAAAGTGGTAGCCTTGTCAATCTTATTCCCGAAATCATGCCTGCACCTGACTGCTCACGTGTCATCTTCGGATAAGCGCTGCATTGTGTCGCAAAATTGGGGGGAAACCCATCGGCCGCATTCAGATGTTTGATAACCAAGATTGGGCGGTAGATGCGATGTGCTAGGCAGGACGATGAAGCATGTTCGCGAACAAGTCCTTCAAGGTCTGTTTCTGGACAAAGGGGTAAGTAAACGGCGAATCGGAGGGCCTTGGCGGCAGCAGTTCCCGCTGTCCCCGCTGGCACCGTCTGCCATCTGGGGCAGTACGGGATGCATCACGTGACCTGATACTATGTGCACCTTGATGTGTGTTACCTAAGGTACCTTGCCTTAGGTAAGCTAGTCAACTCCATGCAGACAGATGATTCGGATGACATAATGCATCCGTCGATTTGGCAAAGGGTGGGGCCGACTTTTGCTTCCGAACGGGACTCGGTATCCTAAACCGGCCTCTGGCCACGAAATTGATCCGGCTCGCCACCCGTCACTAATTCCCGGGCCCCCGACCCGTCTAGGCGGTGCAATCTGAGACGAATGTCGGTTCGTCCCAGCGTGCATCCCATACGAGACGGCCCCACAATGCGAACACGAACCCGATCATCCATGCATTGACAACTACAACCACAACCACACACACCTATTGTCAATCTCGACCACCCCTACTCCCCGCCAAAACCACCATCGATCTGCATTGCTAAACATCGCGGCAACTAGGCATATCCTACGCGAGTGCTACCGTCCACCAATCCATCAATGTGGGGCCTTGACACCGCCGTCTCTAATCAGAGGAGCAAGAATTGCGCTTATGCGGGGAGGGGGATGTTTAGTGAACGACTCGTCTCCCTCCCCAGCGTCATACCCGCGCTGGATCCCCAAGCCAGGGGCTAGCTAGCGATGGAGGAGCAGCAACATGGTATACAACCGGTCTCTAGGCGAACCCATCCGCACCGTTGCACTGTAGTGTGCGGAGGTGCGTGGGTATGGTCGACGATGAGACGACTACATAAAAGACTGGACACCCTTCAGGACCCCTTCAATGAGTTCGAAGTTCGTCCGTACTCAGCCCCTCACATCCGGTCCTCCTCCCACCATCTCACCGCTGTGAAAGACCACTCGCCACAATATGGCAAACGCAACCGACCCCGTCGCCGCCGCCGGCACACTCGACCCTCATCTATCGCAGCACTGGCCAGCAGCGACAGCCGGCCTCGTCTTCATCGTCTTCACCCTCCTCGCACAGAGCTTTTTCAAGGTCGACCCCGTAGCCCACGTGCCCGTCGTAGGAAAGGGCGGGAAATGGACGCGCAGAAAAGCGTATCTTGCAGGCAAGGGGCCGCAGCTGTACGCCGATGGGTATAAGCAGTTCAAGGACAGCATCTTCCGCATCACGACGTCCAAGAGTGAGTTTGCAGGAATAGGTCAAGACTATGTTGACAGTGACTTGCGCTGACTTACACGCCTTAGAGGAGGATACCATTTGCGTGCCTCCCAAGTACCTCCCCGAGTTGAAGAAGGTCCCCGACGATGTCATCAGCTTCACGAGGGCCATTGACGAGGTATGCGAAGAGCCGACCCTCTTCTTATCCCCTAGACTTTGCAAATAGTTCTAAATACTAACTTGACCAAAAGTCCATGCAAGTCAAATACACCCAAATCTCAAACGACATGCCCATCATTATCCACGCCGTGAGAGCGTCCTTGACCCCAGCTCTACGTGCGTACCGCCTTCACCCATCTCCCAATATCAAAGACCTCCTCCCAAAACTAACACCCCCCTAAACAGCCCGCCTCAACGAAGGCATCTCAGACGAAGTAATCGACTCCATGCGCCTCGAACTCCCCCAATCCCCCTCCTGGACCGAAATCAACATCAACGCCAAACTCCTCCGCATCATCGCAATGGTCTCGGGCCGCGTCTTCATCGGCTCCGAGCTCTGCCGCGACGAACGCTACCTCGACGCCTCAATCTCCTACACCGTAGACCTCATGACCGCAGTCCACGTCATCGCCCTCGTCCCCTCCTTCCTCCGCCCCCTGGTAGCCTCCTGGCTGCCCACCACAAAGAAGCTCTACAAGCGCCTCGCCGACGCCGAAGCCGTCTTCCGCCCCATCGTCACAGCCCGCAAGGAGGCCGCCACGAGGGACGATTACCGCGAGCCCGATGATATGCTCCAGTGGATCCTCAACGCGCAGTCGAAATTCGGGGAGCTGAGTGATCGCGAGCTTGCGTTGGCGCAGCTGGGGATTAGCTTTGCTGCGATTCATACCACGTCCATGACGACGCTGAATGCGGTGTACTGGCTTGCGGCGAAGCCTGAGATTGCCCCCTTACTCCGGGACGATATTCAGAAGGCTCTCGTCGAGTCTGGTGGGAAGTTTACGAGCAGCGCGCTGCAGAATATGAAGAAGCTGGATAGCTTTCTCAAGGAGGTGATGCGCGTGAACCCGATTTCAGCAGGTAGGTACTCACTCTTCACACACGCACCCACTTCCTATGGGGAACCACAGACTTGGCCTTTCATCCGGTCTAACACCCCCCCTCCAAAAAAAAATTCCCATCAAAAACTGAACCTTTCACCCCTTTTTAGCCTCCTTCACCCGCAAAGTCCTTAAAAACGTAACCCTCCCCAACGGCCAAACCATCCCCGAAGGAATGTTCATCGAGGTCCCCGCCGGCGGCATGAACAACGACCCCGAAATCTTCCCCGACCCAGAAACCTTCGACCCCTTGCGCTTCTACAAGCTCCGCGAGGCAAAAGAGCTCGCCACCTCGGGCACCAAGGCGGCAGAGGTCGTCATGCAGGCCCAGTTCGTCAGCGTCGGCACCACGCACTTGACGTTCGGGTACGGCAAACACGCCTGCCCGGGGAGGTTTTTCGCGGTGAATGAGATTAAGATGATTATGGCGAGTATTATCTGCAATTACGAGGTGAAGCTGCCGGAGGGCGTGACGGAGAGATATGAGAATTTGGCTTTTGGCGCTGCTGTGAGTTTCCCTTTTTCCCCCCTTTTTCCCCCCTTTTTCCCTTTTTTTTCCATTAAAAAGCCTCGATCTAGGGGATATGATTATCCTGCGACATGGAATGGAGTGATGCTGACGTGGACTGCTGCTAGACTGTTCCGGATCCCAAGAAGACAATCATGATCAGGAAGCTGTAAGTGGGCATTAGTGAAGATTGTGATACGGATACGGATACGAATTCGGAGAGGGATGATGAACTTTGCAGCAATGCGTTACTGTCACTCGAGAAGAGTGCGGAGTAACGAGCGATTTACTTTTTGAGTCATGGCCAGACCCTGCCAGCCTTCCTTATCAACCAAGTCCATCATCTGAAAATTTGGCAACATCCAATGTACATATAGCGCTTGAAATTTCCGTGATGCTTCTGGACTTGTATCCTTTTTTTTTTTTTTTTTTTTGAGATTTACGTTCAAGGGTCTGTTATAGACGGTATACTAGGAATGGGGGGGTATCAATTCAAACTTCCATATCGTCAACGTCAATCCTCTCAACCACGCTCCGCTTCGGCCACTCAATCCACGGCTTCCACTCGTCGTCCAACGTCCTCTCAATCAAGCGCATCACCGCGCTACTCCACCCGTCGCAAAGCCAGTCGGTCTTCTCACACGGCTTCGCCAGAGCGGCGTAGTGCGCCAGGATGACGAGCGCGGTAGAGTGCCCGCTGGCCACCATGTCGATAAACATGGCGGGCAGGGTAGCCGACCACCCCCACACCCCGCCGGGCTTCTCCCCCGCGCCCTTGCTCATCTGGTGCGCCCTCCGCAGCCCCTCCAGCGCCAGCACGCAGACGGACTGCGGGTTGATGACGTCGGTGAAGGACGCGGGCACCTCTCTCGCCAGCGAGGTGATGGCGTCGAGGCGCTTCTGGAAGGCCGACGTCGATACCCAGCCGCCCTGCGTCAGCACGGGCGGACGCAGCAGGGCGTCGAGGGGACCTCCGCGCTGCCTCCATGCCTCGATGGGCTGGAAGTCGAGGATGCCCTTGACGCCGTGAAGGAGGGAAAAGGACTGCGAGACGTCGCTGAGCGTGATTTGCCTGCCGAAGCCCTCGCTGTGTGCCACGGAGCAGATGCTGACAATGAAGATAAGCGTCGCCAGGAAGAAGTAGGCCTCGCAGTTGTCCTTGTTGATGTCGTTTAGACGGAGGGCGAAGAAGCGCAGTGCCTCATTCTGGTGGTTCACCGAGATGATGTCGTACTTTTTCCGCTCTTGCGGGTGGATGTGTGCGTAATGGAGGGCGGATAAGGCCAACAGGCCGTGCATGAGGAATTTCTGTTGTTGAGTTGTGGTGTTAGCAAGACGAACTGGTTCGCAAACCTCGAATCGTTCCATTTCACCCACCACCTCTCCACGGCAGAAGAAGAGGGGTGGAACGAAAGCACAGTTGGCCCGTTGGGGTAAGGTTCTGACATACGTGAGAGCAAGCCATCTCGGGTATAGCCGTCTTCCAGAGCTCTTCGGTACAGGCATCTTTTGGCAGGACGTGCCGGGTACTGGTGCTGTAGTGGTGCATCAGGCGTAAACTCTGTAGCCAATCCTCCGAGAGATCCCAGGGATCTGCGGCGGGGTTGCGAGGATCTGGCGCCGCTTCACCCCCGGGATAGGGAGGAGTGCTTCTCACTGAGGAGACGAGGTTAATTCTCTAGTTCTGAGCAGATGCCAAGGGTCTGTGAGATTGAGATTGATCATATCATACCTGCTGTGTTGGGGGTGAGACCTGCTTCACTCGCCGCTTCTTGCACGCCATGATTTGACTGCTGCGAAGACGAGGTGGACGAGGTTGTCACCCCCGCTGCCGCGGCCTGAATGGGTGCGTATCGTTGCGCATTCTGAGCAAGCTTGGCTGCGGCGGGTGGCGTGAGAGGCGCCGTTACCGATGCGGGACGGTCGAGTAGACTGCAGTGTGCCCCATGGGCAACACACTTCTGACACGGTCGTTCCTCGTCACACTACACGAGACACACACACAAAGAAACATGAGTTCATGTCTATACGTAGAGCGGGAAAACAGAGTCGCGTCGAACACCAGGGACGTTATCGTACCTTGACACGACGTGCTTTGCAGCGCTGGCAACCGTTCCTCGACTTTTTGTGACCGAGGCGCCTTGTACGCTTCTCCATGGGCGCGCGCGCGCGATGCCGGCACGGGCTAAGGGTGGTGGACAAGGGGTGTTTGAGGTACACCGTTGGTTGGATTTGTGGTGGAGAGATAATACACCGTGGATTCCGTGGGAACTGGAAGTGTCGAAGCGGGTTCGGGTTCGTAAGATGGCCGCGTGGGTGAAAGGGTTGGAAATGGCCAGGACTCACTCAGCAGAGAAATGAGGGAGAACAATGAAAGAAAAAGAGAATGCGAACGGCCAATGCACTGACTACGAAGGACGTCGCCCAATAAGGGCCGGTATTTGCCGAATACGGGGGGGGATTTCGTAAGTCAATTACGAGGGGGCCATTGAGGGAAACGAGGAACCTGACCACCTCAAGCTTCAAGGTCGCCTGCCGGGGGCTGTCCACAGGGCGCAGGTCGCTTGGCTGCTGCTGCTGGGGAAACTCTTGCAGATCAAACCGCCAGTCGTCACGCTAAGACTGTGGGGGAAACGCCGGTGGAACCGCTGAAGCAGCACGAGATACGAATGCGGTCTCACTAATGCGAATCCGAGGTTTCCTCGACGAGTGCCGCGGGGGAATAACACTCGGAGACTCAAACACAATCCTGAATCTACGCTATAAGGCTGAGAACCCGGGGCACTTGTCGACTCTTTCAAGAAGGCGAATGTTACCCGGACTGAATCATTTCAAAACTCTCTTTTTTTTAATGTGGGTAAAACCCGCGTACCTTATTTCTACGAGATCTGGTAGCCTTGTTCAACGACACGCACTGCATGGATGGAGTCCGTTCAATAATACCTTCTACAAGGGGGATTCGAACCCGAGACCTTCAAAAATCAAAATCACCGGGGGTCGAGCAGCTGGCGCGGAGGTCGGGAGTGAGCAGTCCCAACTGTTACGCCAAACGGTCTCCTCATCCGATGGTGACAGAAAGAAGCAAAAAACTAACCCATAGACCATGCCCAGCCGGTGACTGTGTGGCTCCTTCCCTCCAAGTCACCTGCTTCCATCAACGCCACTACAGTCAGAACAATATCAATGTTTGTCTCGGCAGGAACAGCGAGTGGCTCCTACTTTACTTGTCTTTCTTTCCCTCCACCTCGTTTTGAACCACGACTGAGCACGTAATCGATCCAACAGTCTACAGTGTGTCTCACGGCTCGGAGGACTCATCGTTTATGTGACCCTCGACAACATCGGAGCTGGACATTTTCAAGATCCCGAAGACTGGGGTATCGACCCTGCTACTACATACCTGCATAGAAATGGCAAGACACGGCTGCACGGCACTCGGCATCCTCTCAGCCCATAGCCCACTCGAGTCTCACCTCCATCATTTTCCTACCCGGGTCTAAACTACTACTGGCGCATCTCGCTCTTGAGAACAACGCGGCTGTGACGCGGTTCAATGGTGCCTAAATACTAGCTTTCATACTACATACTAGGACCTCGCAATCTGGGTGGATGCGACGCCGTTGGTGTTCACCCTGATGCCTCCATATTGGTGGGTATAAAGTCAAGCTGACTACCTTTGCTACGGCAGCCGCTCACGAAAGCTACTGTTGTTCTCTCTAGGCTGTGGTACAAAGAGATATAAAGTTAGGCGGCTGGTGAGTCCTTTTACTTCTGTCTGATTCTTGAGCCACTGCTTAGTTCTCTTTTCCCTTTACTTATAATCGCTTGTCCTCTGGCTCGCTGTGCATCTACATGCTAGAGCCAACGTATCCGTGGACAAATACGTTAGATCGACCGGGGACCACCTAACGACCGTTTAGGTTTTCTAACTCTACGGATTGATGTATTGAACCATAACCGATACCGTTGTTTGCCAACCAAGCCCATCGTAGATCCCGGTCCTATACTTCAAGTCTATACCGGTCCTTCCCAGATTGAAGGCAACAGCTGAGGCACTTGATATGAAAGTCTCAGGGCATGAAGTTATTTAGGTCCTCGGGCTGAGACTCTTGCCGCCGCCCATGAGGACAATACGGTAAATTGAGCTGCTATACACCAGTGCCCGAGCCATGACCCAACCCCGAGTCTCATTTCCCATCCTGTGACCCTATGGTTATGCCATCTAGTTATGTCAGGCCTTAGTCATTAAGATCGTGGCCTTGCCTAACAATAGGCAGACTTTTGATAGATACATGGAAGAATTCTCATTGCTTTCCGGAACTCATTTTACGGTCACGACACATGGAGAGATCCGCGACTGACGCGGAAAGCCATTATTCTCTAGAGAGCCTACGCATTCAGAGATACACACCTCATTTATGGGAGAGGATGGGGCCTCACTGGTTACTTTGCACGGTGCTCTCATAATAATATTCGATCTATTTTTATTCCTATTCCCATCTCCTTTTCCAATTCCCACCGTGATCCATACTTTCCCAACCTAGCTCAAGAAACGATACATAGCGCTACTTCCTACCTCCCAGCAACCCGCTGTCCAAGTAACAGTGTTCGATCTAAGGTACCTAGGGCTTCGGGCCTTGTACCGAAGGGAAATTGTAAGTCTTCTTCTCGCCCGCAGAGCGAGGAAGGCACTCAATCTTGAAACACGATTCATCATCTTGCTTGGAACAACTTGGGCAAGAGGAAGGCTCAAAAGGTGGAAAGTCGTCGTCAGATTTAAACCTGCTAATGATGTGGTTGAAGCAGTACGTCTCTCCAGGCTGGGCTTGGTCGATGAACTCGTTGATCCCCACAATCGGATCATAATATTTCGTGAGCATGGGAATGACCGCAACAAGAATATCCCGAAACTCATCACCATCCTCCGGCATATCGATATCGATGTTGAGACTGCTGAGGCTGGTAAAGACGTCTCGAAGGCAGTGCTGCCAGACGGACGTGTTCTGAACGTACTGATCGTACCGTAACTGATCCTGCTTCTCCACCTGCTGCCCGTTGTAGATCCGGATCACCTCCCTGGCGTCGTCGAGCTCGGCCTTCAGGCTCGCATACTCTTCCCGGAGCTTGCCGACTTCTTTGGCGAGGCGGATTCTCGCGGCGCTCTCCTTCTTCCACCATTCTCTGGCAATCGCGGGCTGGCGCTGGCTGTTGTCTTCCCGCTGCTGGTGGAGTTGAAATTCGAGCGCTAGTCTCTGCTGCATGCGTCGGAGCTTTGCGGCCTCGGCGTCCAGTCTGCTCTTGGATTCTGCGTCTGCGTTGGCTGCATGTGTGCCAGTGGAGGCATCACGGAAGTCAGAGTCCTCGATCCCGAATGGGTTGGCCAGCGGTCTGCGCTCCGACTGCGCTCTATCGATAGAGTCGAAGACTTGCGGGGTTGCTTGGAATTGCTGGTATGGCTGCTGCGACTGGGGTGCGCCGCTGTCTGAACTCGCAAAGAACGGTCCTTTGGGGCCCGTGATTTGCTGACCGAAGTTGCCTCCAGTGAATGGGCTGTTTCCCCTAGAAAAGCTCGACAGGTTGAGAGAACCAGTGGGAGGCGATGCGGGGAGCGTCATGGTAGACATGGCGCCTAACTGGGGAGATTGCATTGGAGGCATGTTCAACTGATGGAAGATGGATGGAGATGAAGTTGCTGAAGAGGTGTTATGGACCGCTAGTTGTTGAAAGGGAGTCGTAGGTATGGATCCGGAGGGCCTGGGTCGAAGGCCCTGTCCTCCTTGACTGCCGGCTCCGGTATTGGTATTCATCTTGATGCCGCTGGATAGTGACTGACTGCAATGAATGTTGCAGAAGAAAGTTTGATGGGAGAATGTCGAAATGAGGGCAGTATATAAAGTTAGATCGCGTCGACTTTGTGAATTGAACTACTCCTAGAAGATTTGTCTACTTCATTCCGGAAGATGGAATCTGAAAGACCAGGCCTCATTGAGCAATGTACCTAGATTCACATGTGTCTAACGACAGCCGGTCACTTGACAAAGAAACGCTACATTTACAAAGAGGAATGTGGTTATAAAACATCAGGAGCTTCAAACCCACGTTGGATGAGTTCCAAATCCCTTGTCATTTTGAGACATCGGCCTTTGAGGTATGAAGAACATGGCAGAAGCCAACTTACCCTGAGACAAGTGAACACTCATAATCTCCAAGACTGACACAGTTTTGAGTGGTATGCACTTGAGTATCAAGCATCAGAATAATGCTCTGATACTTTAAGCCTGGAGCTCCAAGAAGCGAATAGAACTGGAGTCTAGTCTCTCGGTTTCATAGGATATGTCGGCCTGTACCCTAAGCTATCGAAATGAAGCATGGAAATATGACTGCATTGTATTGTTGGTTAGATTGTAGCAAGGAGGGTCTGCTCACCGTTACTTTCCTCCCTACCGGTGGCATAGAAGCAGTCACGGAGGACCCCGAGTATAGACCCACTTAATCGGTGCCGAATTTCTGACAGAACATGCCAAGTCCGTGCACCCAGAGCGAACTGGTCTCCACTTAAAAGCCGCACCAGAAACCGACAGGGACCTTCATCGGCCAAAGGGCCAACCCTTAATCCGTTGCAATCGCGCATCGCCAAAATTTCGGGTCCTGCACCATACCAAGCTACCCATTGCACCACTACCAACCCGGAGCCTCCTACGAAACGAGGTAAAGGCGAACCCTCGAACAGCAAACCGACGAAGCAACAAGCGTACACGATACTGGTCAATTGACCCTCAACCCAGCCCCAGCCCAGCCCAGCCCGATCACACACACCAAGAATCCTCCCCCACCCCGAGCTCGGGAAAGAGCCGACACCGACAACCCAAACCGCCCAACATGAGACCCTCACCCGTCCTCCAGGTCCTGAAATACAGGCACCTGAAGCTGACGACCAAGGACGTCAACAAGGGCTTCTACAAGGGAAATCGCACGGGCGCCATGGGTCGCCACACAAAGTACGGTGGCTACGTGATTGAGTGGCACAAGGTGCGGACGTACGTCGTGCCGGAGGGCTTGAAGGATTTCAAGGTAAGGGACAGACAGCAAACCTATGGCGCATCCCCCGTTGCTTCATGAGAGCGATGGGATGGGGCCGTATATGGTAGACAAAAACGTTTTGGAGACTGTCTGGCTGACTTGGTAATGTGACAACTTTGTAGCTCACGCCATTCGTCTCCGATGCTGTGCGGCCCCTGAGGGGAGCCTACGCCACGAAAGAAGGTCCCCGCGACCCCAAGCTTTACCTCGAGAACTGGAAGCAAGTGAACGGTGTGGATTAAGGGGTGGAGTCCAGCTTCGTGGGAGGATCAATAAGAAGAAGAAGAAGAAGAAGAAGGAAGGCGTAAGAGAGCGAGACACGAGAGTCCGCTGATCGACGACGAGAGGTCGACGAATCCGAAAACAGGGGGGGGCAGAAACACATATTCTCCCCCCAAACAAGAGTGTACAAGAGCTGTATATACCCTCGACGCTGTAACAATATGTAACAAAAAAACACATATCCAACAACATTGCAGAAGGGTCTCGCAGAGTGTTAGGGTTCGTGAATGAGACCCAATGGCGAGAGAACAAGCCCCGCCAAAAGGGGAAGGTCTTGGAACTATGACGATGAAGGTTTGTATACACACTACAATTGAAGCTTTTTTATATCCTGTTCTTATTTACACAGTAAAGTCTCATACAGTCTGCTCCAACCCCCCACCATTAACAACCTCCTTCCCCTTCCCCTTGGCGAGGGGCAAATCCTCCGCCGCCGTGACAAAGTTCTCCAACGGCGGCCTCTTACTCTCAGTCTCTCCTGCTGCGGGAACCTGGGTGCTGGCCTCGGAAGCCGAAACCCCGTTCCCATTGACCCCATCAGTCGCATCCGTGTCCGTCCGGTTCAGCTGCGGCATGGGGCTAATCGGCCGGCTATCAGCGCCCGACATGAGCGTCACCATACTCGCCGTCTCAGCGTCCTTCTTGCCGAGACTGAACGGCAGCGCAATGCCGTCGAGGAACGGCCGCTTGCCTGCGACGCCAGTGCCGCCGGGGATGAAATCCGGGTTAAGGTGGTTTCCGTCGGCGGCGGCCTGCTCATTATGCTTCTCTTGTTCCTTCCTCTTCTCAATGAGAGCCGCTACCGGCGTTGCATCTTCCACCGCCGTCGTCTGGGAATCTTCCACCTGAAAGGGATCCGGCGTCTCCTCCTCCTCCGTCTGGTGCTCGTCCCGCACGAACCGTCGTTTACTGCCCGTAGGCGAAGCAAGCGGTGCAGGATCCTGATGCTCAATATCCTCAAACGACCTCGCTCCCTCGCCGCCCCTCGGCGAAGTCTGCGACTCCCGCGTCTGCTGCGACGTCCTGCCCGCGGCAGCGGCGGCATCGGAATCGGCCCTCTTCTCCCTCTTCGTCGTCGTCTCGTCGTGCTTCGAGCCCCAGAGCGACCACAGCGCCAATCCGATACTCTTGGTCTTCTTCCTGTCCACCAGCTCATCCGACGCCTTCCGTCGACCGGCCAGCGCCGTGGGCGGGGGCTGCTCGCCGTCGCCGAAATCCATGTACCCGTCCGCCAGGTCCTTGATGATGCTCTTGTGGACCTTGGCCTTTGCGCTCGAGAATTTCTTGTCAAAGGTGGCTTTGGTGTCGAGCCACCGCCTCACGGGCGTGGGCCTGACGACGCCGACCTCTTCCGACTTCATGATGCAGCCGTCTAGCTCAGATTCAGGGGGTAAGTCGGAGACGACGCCGCGGGTGCTGATCTTTTGCCGGATCATGTGCTTCTTGAAAGGCGGTAACGGCATGCCCGCCTTCCCAACCAGTTCCGGAGGCCCCGCGTTCTCCGTCTGGTCGACCCCCTCCTTATCAGAATCCGACGCGGAGCTGGAAATCATGGAGATGTCATCGTCGTCCAGAATCTCAATCTCCGTCTGCTGCGCCCTCGCCAGCGCCCAGGCGCCAAACTGCGCGACCGCGCGGTACATGTGTTTCGCGGGCCGGGTGAAGCTGAGCGTCGGCGCCACGTGGCACAGGTCGTCCCAGACCTGGAGCTGCACATCCGTCGGCTTATACTGCTTCAGCTGCGCCATCCCCGCGTCGTCGAGGCCCGGCGGCGGGTATTTGGCGGGATTCGCGCACTTGTGCGCCACGTAGATTTGCTCGTCGCGTAGGACCTCGCCACCACCTACCATGATGAGTAGCGGGCAAAGGCCGCCCAGGGTAGGCTGCATTACCGGGCTGACCATTGGATGGGAGAGCAAGGCGTTGGTTGTGTACATCTACAGAGCCGTCAGTATATCCCGTGAGAGCGAGACAGCACGAAGAAAAGCTTACCTGGATCTGGTCCTTGACTGTGGTAAGCTTACCGTCAATAGTGACGGAAAGCTGCAAGGCCGTCTTTGTGGGATCCGCATTTCCATCAGAGTCAGACGTGCCCCCCAACGTCTCGTTGCCATCGCCCAGCGCAATCGGCGCAGCCTGCTTCCTCTCGAGCGTATTAAGCTTTGTGGCGCTCTTCTCCTTGCCCGCCCGCGCCTTGATGGCCTGCTCCCTCATCATCTCCATATCATCCTCGTTCGGCGGCGGCCAGCTCCTGGACGGCTTGTGGTGGAAGCCGGACGACGGGATATAGTCCATCTGGTTATCCCCCGAGACGCTGGGGAACGAGTGCGTGAGATCGACCCAGGGGCTAATGAGGACCGCACCCGCGGGTAAAGGAATACCCCGGTCTCGCAGGATACACAGCATCGAGAGCACCATGCCGCCGCCGGCCGAGTCGCCCGCCAGCACGATGGTAGTCGGGTCCTGGACGGTGAGGAGGTAGAGGTAGGCCGCAAGACAATCCTGCAAACCGCAAGGGAACGGAAACTGCGGCGCGAGACGGTACCGCGGCGCGAGGACCCTCGCCTTCAGCTTGCGGGCGTGCCGCTGCATCTGGTAGCGGTGCTCGTCGACGCTGCCAAAGAAGTAGGCGCCGCCGTGGACGTAGAGCATCACCCTCTTCGTCTTGCCGTCGTTCTTCTTGCGCTCGTGGTAGTCTGCGCGCATCTCGATCCACTCGGCCTTGAGGGGGCTCTGCGGCTTCCGCCATTTCCACCACTTGCACCCCCCCACGGCTCGTATGCCTTGAGGTCCCAATTGTGCCGCAATCAGACCGGTCGATTTCTCGAGCTCGGTCTCGGGGATCTCGACATCTTCTACTTTGACCCATTGCGGGTGGGGAACCCATTGGGCTGTGAAGGCTTGGAGCTCCTCGACTGTGTGTTGGGCAGCGAATTCGAGGAAGGATCGGACGAGATGCAGGCCTTCGTCATAGGATAAGTGGGAGTTGGGCCCTCCCTTTGAGGTTTTTCGATTGAGGTACTGTGAGATTGAGGATCAGTCAATTGCTTCTTGAATTGCAGTAGCCATCGAAATCCCCGAGGGGGGTTGCATTGCGTATTCTGTGACATCAAATCCGGGGAAAGCTATGCGCTGGGGAATAGGGGAGAGACTCACATGTGAAAAGAGGGTGGATACGACGGTTGGCGTGACTGCCAACGACACCGAAGTGGTGTTGAGCTTCAACGGGTTCATGATTTCCTCGTTCTGGTCCTCCCTCACAGAGTAGAAAGCCGAAACGAGAATCTGCTGCAGCTCGCGCCCCTTCGACCTGCGGGACTTCTTGGCTTTTGAAAGCTCCCCCCTTTGACGAGAGCGGTGGACGATCCTATACGGTTTGTGGAACAGACCATCACGTCGCCGGAGCACAGAAGAAAGCCGTACCCTGAAACCTCCTCCCCCCTCCCCAGATGGCTAGAGCTCACTACCGGATTAGGGGACCGATGACATCACTTGCAGCGCCCAAGTGGATGAGCCAATGTCCGCTGGGCCTGGTCAACCGGCCGTAGCTTCATCACCAGCTGCCAGGATCATGAATAATGAGGAGACTGGCTGCTAAGATTACTTAGGCATGCGCTGATTTTATGAGATATTTCATAGGATTTAAGCGACATTTTGGACGCGGGCATTTGTCTGTCTTGAGAGAAGTTGCCCGGTGCTTAGGTGCTGGCAATTGGCGACCCAATTGTGCATCTCCAGCTGAGAGTTCCCTCCCGCACGGGGCCCTGGCATGCCTGGCTAGGCGCCGAGAGCGGGAACCGCCCGGGATGGGGTGGCCACGGTCCCCACACAGCACAATTGACAGTGCAAATCGTCGCATGCACTATCCATCCACCAGGGGGGGGGGAAAAAATTTGTGACCTGAACAAACTGTTACCGTACCCAAAATCTGCCCCTCCAAGATACCCCGCGAAAACAAGGTCAGTCAGTCGACTTTCACGCATCAAAGTCAAACATGGCAACCACCGCCCCCATCACGGCAGGCAAGTTCCCCTACACCAAATACAAACACCATCTACATTGAAACATCCTAACATCAGTGATGTAGAGGCCTGCCAATCAACCTTTGAACAAGCCGTCGCCCTCTCCCTCCACATGTGGCCCGCCCTCTCCCTCGCCGTCCAAAACCACTGGGGCGGCCCCGACTCCGCCGACAAACGAGACTGGTTCGCCGGCGCCGTCGCCGAAATCTTCCCAACTTTCACCAAAATCTCCGCCGCGGGCCAAGCCATGCCCGCCACCGCCGCCGCCGCCGCCGAGGAGCCCGATACGGGCTACGTCGAGACCATGCTGCTGCAGGTCATGCTGGACGAGTTCGAGGTCAACGTCGACGACGAGACGGGCTACGACGTCGCCGAGCAGATTGTCAAGCTGCGCGTCGAGTGCGCAAAGGGAAACTTTGCCGCCGTCGACGAGCTGCGCAACAAGTGGGAGAGCCGCAAGGGCGCTAAGGTGGAGGGGTTGTATAAAAAGGTGGAGGCCGGCGACCAGGATACCGATTGGGAGGACGACGACGACAGCGAGGAGGACGATGAAGACGACGTTGAGATGGACGACGCGCCTCAGCTCGTGCGTGCGCCAAAGGAGAAGCAAGAACCGGAGGTCGACGAAGACGGTTTCACCACGGTCACCAAGAAGAAGAGATAAAGGAATTGTCTTATAAGCAAAAAAGAAGCGAAGAGAGAGAGAGAGAGAGAAGAAATACCCCCTCCACCACCGCGACTTTGGTTCTCAAAAGCAAAATGCTTCACTAGGGGCCCCGCGTGGCTGATGTACAGATGTCCGCATAATTAAGAGCTTGTCATTCAAGCCAGAGAGAAAAATCCAAAAAGATCCCTCCCAAATCAACGCCTATCAGCAAAAAGGGAAAAGCATGCCGAATAACAGACACCCCCCTACTACTCCCAGTCATCGTCACTATCGTCGGCCTTGCGGGAGTCCTTGGGGCTGTTGGGGGCTTGGCTAGGGACGCCAGACGTGGCACCAACAACGTCGTAGCTGGTGTCACTGTCGGCCTGGGACTTTTCGTCGTTGGACTTGCGGGACTCGGCGGGCTTGAGGGTGGAGGAGGTCTGGGCGGGAGGCTGAATGGTAGTGGAGGACTCGGCTGATGGCGGGCGGGCTTGCGTCTGCTCAGTCTTGGGAGCAGCAGCAGCAGCAGGGGCGGGAGTGACAGCGGCGGTAGCAGGGGCTGCAGCACCAGGAGCAGTTGCAGTGGCCTCGTCGTCCGAGTCATCATCCCAACCAACTTCGTCCTCGGCAGAAGCAGCTGGGCCTAGTTAGCAAACAGTTGTGATAATCCAAGATGCCTTTACTCACCCTTGAGCAAATCACGTCGTCGGGTCTCAGCAGCCTCCAGGCCGTGTCTGAGGAAGTAGTATCTCTTCCAGAACTCGGCATAGGGAACCTGATCGGGCACGAGCTTCTCCATCGTCGTTCGCAGTTCGGGGTACTTGTTCAAGTCGTCGCTAATCTCAGCCGTCTTCTTCTCCGCGTCAAAGGTCTTGGCCCAGGTCGCGAATTCCTCCGTGGCAGGGTCCTTTGCGAAGCTCTCGGTGCTCGTGTGGATGACGTGCAGCTGGGCGTCTTGCCTCGAGGTGTGAATCACCCGCTTGCCTTGTGCGTCCTTGCTCTCGAACATGACGGCACCTCCCTGGTTGTTGGCGTCGGTGGGCGGCGCGATGCTGACCGCCTCCTTGAGGAAGTTGCTAATATTGGTGCCGAAGCGGAGCAGAGCTTCATCGGCGGCGTCCTCGGCCTTTTGCAGGTCCTTGAGCCGCTTGGCTGCCTCGGAACGGAGCCGGGTGAGGTAGTTCTCGGAGCTGCTCATGGCGTCGTCCGAAGCTGCTAGGTCTCTGGTCTTTGTGGGGGTCGTCTGGCTGTCGGTCTCCTTGCTCTTGTCTCCGGAGGACTCGTCTTGCGTCGTCGTGTTGACGGTGAGGGATCTCGTTCGGCTGATGATCGAGCTGAAGCCCTTGGATGCGTCCTGGCCGAGCTCCGTCACCTCTTTGGAGGCTTCCTTGTAAACTTCTTGTCCCTAGCATCACCGGGTTAGCCGGCTCCTTCATTCACTCCCTTGGAGCTCTTGTATGGTGCATCGCCTCACCTGCTTCACGGCACTTCCCAAGAAACCGCCGATGCGCATGCCCCAGGGACTGGACGAGATAGCCTTGTAGGCCTCCTGCAAGTCATCGTTCAAAGATGACTGCGGCTGGTCGGATTTGGTGTCCTTGGCGTCGCCATTCTTCTTATCGGCATCCTTGGGGAGAGAGTTCTCCTGGATGTGATCGTACGCCAGATCCATGGCAAGCGCGGCAGAGTCCAAGCTTCGTCGAGTCGACGCTGGTGGTTGTTTACTCGGGTGGTCTTTTTCGAATAAGCCCGTTGCGAGGCTAAGGCTGGTCGGTTCGTGCGGGAGTGGAGTTTGAGGCGAAGTCGTGCGATGTGTGTCGAGAGCTGGGTCTGGACGAATGATGTCTGGCTTCTGACATGAGGCTGCTTCTTTCCCTTCCGTTTCCCCCTGACGGGCCGGCTGGTGGATGGCTGCATGGTGGTCAATGCGGGGGCGTACAGAGTACGTCCACGAGTGGATCCCCGGCGCGGCCACTGCCGGAACCTCTTTCGTTTCTGGCATTTTGCCGTCTCCCATTCTGTTGCCTTACGCCGTGGTAATAACGAGAGTATCGCTTGCATCAAAGCATTCCATCACGCTCGAGTCTCACCTGCGGGCCGCCGCACCCGGAGCCAAGTCTTTGCAGCGCGAAGACATACCTCGTAGCCCGGTAACATCGACCTGAATTATGGAAACATTTCAAGGCGGCCGTCAGGGTCATGGATGAGGCGGGACCTATCTTCTGCACGAAGGGACCTGAAAGCGAACCTTTTGAGTTGTTGGTCCGCCCCTAATACCTTAACCCCCGCGCCGGGGACGGAATGACCTCAGCGCAAGCGCCTCCCCAGCCGGCACCTTGCGGTTCCTGTTCCGAGTTGCTCACCATGGAGGCATGCGTGGGCACGGAACGGGGACGGCTGCGGGGGATGGAATCCGGTCGATCTTACCTGGCTCTATGGCGAATTGCGGCGGCTGACCATAGACTTCGAACTTCGACGTCTTGGGTCAATCTTGGTCTAATCTTTTATCGTAAGCCGCCTCCCCAAATGGCGTGCTCCGTCATTGACCACATAGTATATAGCAGTGACAGCCGACCATCGTATGAGGGGTTGGCAGTGTGGCACATTAGACACCCGGCAGCTCTTTACATCCGTTCACCAAAACAAGCACGGCAAGCTCAAGTGATCCTCTCGGCGATAGTGTGCAACTTCGCCTCACCCGCCTGAGCCTCGCGTGCCTCGCTCTTTCGTGCCCTCCACTCGGAAGGAGGCCAAGCATATTCGCAAAGTCCCGAGACGCGCAGTGTGCAGTGTAAGCTTTTCGGGCGGAGTAGCGTCGGGGTCTAGACGCCCTTCTGGGCTTGTGGCGAATGGCGATTTATGCAAAAAAAAAAAGAGATGTAAGCAGAACAGACCACTTCTGGTCCCTGGACCAACAGTTTTGCTAAGGGTCGCACTACGACACAACAGACAGGTGTGGAGGGATGCGACGAGTGTAGGTGGGCCGTCGAGAGCTGTTATCTCGTGCTGTGCCATAAGGATAGGTATGCGAGTTTGTTCCTCGAGTCTGTATATCCCTGCCATGTTGTGATATCAGGGCCGAAACGGTTGCAGAGACGTGTTCGCTGTGTCATTTGTCATCCCAGCATTGGCAGCAGTATCCGTGGTAATTACTTCGTGCTTGTTTTCCCCTTGAAGCGGCACGTCCCACGAGGATGGCCAGGAAGACGATCACTTAGATTATCAGATCTAGGCAGCCACTGGTAGGCCCCTTTTTACTATTCGTACCAACGCCCGCTGCATGGGACCTTTTGCGTGAAGGGCTAAATAAGGCCAAGGCGGTCTCGCGGCCAGCAAAGATAAGAGTTCCAGCCAGTCATCCCCAGTTTCCAAAGTATGATAAACCGTAAAATAATGTACCTTTCTCTAAGTGTAGCTGCCAAGCTGGGTCATAGTAGGGGAAGCGTAAGCCTCGACATGGGCTTCGCCTGTTGCGCCGGACGCACTCGGGGTTTGAACGGGGCTTACAGCGGGATAATAGACTATCTTGGCCGATGTAACTGGATGGCGGATCGACGCTGTATTCGTACGGATAGACGCTACGACGGCTACCTCCGGCAGATATGGACATATGCCGGATTTACAGCAGCTTGCAGAGGCTGTGCGGCACGAAGCGGCTGCAGACTAGGTACACAGCTGCCACAGTACCTAGTGAGCAGTGAGCAGAATCTGATTATGGTGGCAGGTGCGGAGGATGGCCCTGACTCATATCCAGCAGGTCGGGCGCGCCGTTTGAAGAATTGACAGCCGGGTCAGGTTAGTGTCTTGGACGTTACGGGGAGAAGGACCCATAAGCCATGGAAGATTGCAGTCGAGGCCAGCAGGCGGAGCTCGCCCTTGGCACTTGGCTGATGACTGAGGTGACTACGGTCTGCTCCGTACGGATAGTGACCCGCCACTCGCATTGTTACGTCCAAAGTGCGATACCCACGTCATGCGATAGATTGGGCGATTTGGTATGGGCAAATTCTGGCTACTGGTGGCTGTTGTGTTGTGTGTTGAGATACCGGGGGAGCCTGGGCTCAGAATCTGCAGACTCGCGATGAATCCGATTGGTAACACCGGATGGGATTTCCTGGACTTAAGTCGGCCCTCGGTTGGGCAATGTCCGTCCGTCGGTACTCCACTCTGTAGGTATAAGTCGTCCTCGCTTCCATCTTGCCGGGCGGTCTTTGCCGTAGATATGTGTGATTGATTCCCAAAGTGATGTGAGAGAGTGAGCAGGTTTAAAGCCAACGGGGAGGCAGCAAGAAGGATGCGTGGCGAATGTTGTCCTTCTTCTACCTCTCCGTTGGTATTACCTTACTCCGTACCGTACCCTAGAAGATGGAATACATACATACATAGGACCCCTCGAGGCATCATCAGACTAGCACCCCCTGCAACAGTAGCGCTCGGTGCCGCGATCCCTCTTTCAGGGCGAGGGCAGCTCAGGTGGACAGGTTCCAAAGTGCCAGGTGCCAGCCGAGTGCCTGAATAGCAGGGAATAAAACCAAATGGAGGGTAAATGGAGGCAAATGGGGGAAAAGAGGACTAGAAACATGGACAATTGTGCAACAGAAATGGATCCGTCGACGGCTGGATGATGCGAAAACGACACCGGCGGGACAGCTGCGCCCTTCGCCTTATCGGTGGTACCGGGCCTCGGAGCCAATAGATAAGCTTCAATCGACCCAGACTGGCCCCGTTAGCGGTCACCTCCGCTGGGACCCCCCGACCTCTCCCACTCTTAGTGTACCTACCGCGGTAAGAAGTACGTATTGTGGTATCCCGGTTCGTACCTACCTTCCCCCCCTCGGCCGACCCCCTCCATCCCCCCCCTTCCTCCATTTGGGCGACCACGACGGCTGACAAATTGATACTGAAGAACGCTGAAATTCTTCCCCCTCCTCACCGTCTGCGGTCGTCCATTCAGTTCGATTCTCTCCACTTCCTACTCAGACGCATCTGCCGTCACCGCGAACCAACAACTTTTTTCTCACTACACCGCACACACGCATCACTGCACACCCTCTCCCAAGCACGTCTTTTCCACCGAATTCCGTGGATTCTGGATCCTGCGAATTTCTGTCCTCAGAGCATAGCAGGTGCCCCTGGAGACCGGCCTGTGAGTCAGGCAGCAACTTTGTCCCCGAAAGGCATCAACTTCTACCTTTCCACCCGCATCCGCATCCCACCCCAGCCAGCGTCGGACCATTGCATTTCGTCACTTCTAAGCAGCCGGACCACCACTCCTACTCGAGGACCTTATACTATCTTCAACCTCTTGACGGCGACTTCGACGTCCAAGAATCCCTCGGTGAAGGACCAGAGGTGTCGCCAAGTAGTCGAGTATTTCCTTGTCCCTACAGACGACATCACCGTTCGATCCGGCCTATCTGGAATCATATCCATCTTGACCCCGGCACCCTGAGCCGCAATCGGCACTCCGAGTTCGCCTTCTTTGATAGCCCTCTTGCACCGAATTGACTCCCGTTTACCTTACCTACACTTCGCCGCCCTCTTACACTCCTTTCGCAATGGCCTCCGCTACGAACAGTGGTTTCCCAACCAACTTCATCTTGACCCCGCAGCAGCAGAGCCTGCTCTACGCCGCCCTCAACTCCAACAAGCAGCAGCTCGCGAACCAGTCTCCCACCACCAAGGATAACTCCATGTCGCCTTCCTCTTATCAGACGTCGCCGGCGCAAGGCGCCGCCGCCACAGGTTTCCAAGAGAGTCCCTACCTCGACAACTACGACTACGACTTTGGTGACTCGAGCTTCGACTTCGATGTCAGCACCGTGGGCCAGGCCAAGATGATCGGCGATATCCCTGGTGGCGCTCAGTCGGCCAAGTCAAACAAGTCAGACTCGACCGAGAACGATGGAAATGACAAGAGATCTCACCCCGACGATGATGAGGACGAGGACTCCCCAGGCAACGACGCAAAGAGACGCGAGGGTGGTGAAAAGGCTCCCAAGAAGCCCGGCCGTAAGCCGCTTACTTCCGAGCCGACCTCAGTAAGTTTCAATGATTGTTCTGGCAACATCCATGATTCTAACACTTCCAAGAAACGCAAGGCACAGAACCGCGCTGCGCAGCGGGCATTCCGTGAGCGCAAGGAGAAGCACCTGAAGGATCTCGAGACAAAGGTTGACGAGCTTGAGAAGGCGTCCAAGGACGTTAACAGCGAAAACAGCCAGCTCAAGGCCAAGATCGACCGCATGACTTCTGAGCTCAACGAGTACAAGACAAAGATTGCAGCCATGAGCACCCGCTCAGTCTCCCACAGCAAGTCTCCCATGGGCTTTGGAAACTCCGCTATTGGCAACCTCAGCGACGTCAACTTCCAATTCGAATTCCCCAAGTTTGGAGTCTTGCCTGGATCTCAAATGCCCAATAAGCCGGCGCAACCCGCAAGATCCTCCTCATCGCCTCTGCAAGTCAACGGAAGCAACCCCGTCAGCCCTCTCAACCACACCAAGGACAACAGCCCTGGTATTATTGCCGGCCTTGATTTTGGTACCAAGGATGACCTCGCCACCTTCACATCCCTTTTCAGCCCTTCGCTTGCCAACGGGTCTATGGGCACCAACACATCTCGCGCCAGCGTCGACTCTGGCTCCTACACCATGAACAACGGCACATCCACAAGTTCACCATCAGCGTCATCTCAGTCAAATGGAGGCCCCAGCTCGTCTTGCGGAACTTCCCCTGAGCCCTTCACTCAGTCACCAATGGGCTTCAAGCCTGTTGATACCATGACCACTATTGGCGAGGAGTCGACTGGACAGCAGTCATTGTTTGCCGGTATCGATACGAACAACATCGACTGGCTTGCCCAGCAGAACGGTGGCCAGTTTGATCCCCAGCTCTTTGGCGGATACCGTGAACCGCAAGAAAACATTCTTGCTGCAACGACCTTCGATGAAAGCTTCTTCAATGACGCTCTCGATGCTGACTTCATTACACCATACAACATGGCTCCCAGCCCTAATGCTCCCAAAAAGAATCTCATCGACCAAATTGACGCTGCCAAGAACGCGGATGATGATGTTGTTAAGGAGGCTGTCAAGGCCGAGAATTACAACTGCAACAAGATTTGGTACGATACACTGCTACCTCGCAGTCACGAATCAGACACTGACAATTTCAACAGGGAGAAGCTGCAAACCTGCCCCAGTGTGCAGGCTGGCGAGTTCGATCTCGACGGCCTGTGCTCCGAGTTGCAGAAGAAGGCCAAGTGTTCAGGTCAAGGTCCTGTGGTTTCCGAAACAGACTTCCAGACTGTCGTCAACAAGTGGATGGGCAAGGACGCTGCTGCCTGCTTCTCGAACCAGGAGAAGAACCAGGCAAAGAACCAGGCAAAGGCCTAGGCCATCATCTCGACGTCTAATTGTATATTGGCATACATGAACCCCGCAATAGGTCAGGCGGCCACATCAGGAGGCATATCTGAGGAAACGGATGGGACACTTTGGGGAAAAGCAGGCGTTTAATCACGGACCAAAAACAAAGGGCAAACTCGAGGCTGAAGTTTTGACCCCCAACGGCAAAGGCGAATGGTTTTATTCATCCACATCGGACATCTAGATATGGCCGGGGGGAGATCTGGTCAGGTAGCAACGCGGACACCAGTCTGCACTCTACCTGGCTGGAGACTTCTCCCGAGAGAGAGATTGAGAATGGGTAAGGAGGCTATGATGATGAAATTCCAGGCAAGCTCAATTGGCTGTCTTTTTCGACAAGAAAGAAGGAACTTTTGGTTTTCTGCAGATGTAATTCTTTTGCTACAGTATTCGGCTAGTTTGGTTCGACAATGACGAACGAATAAGAGAATCTCCACATTGTGTTTATATATTTCCGTGTAAGGTATCGTTGCTGAAGAGGGCTATCGCTGTGTTTCAAACAACCCTAAAAAGTAAGATACTTGCTCAATGGTAGGAGACCCGTCCCGGGCGACACTGAGTCCGTATGTCCGTCCGTCCGTCGATGTGCAATGCTGAATCGTGTAGAGAGAGAGAGAGAGAGATGTTCATGACTCTGAAGCGCAACCTCGCAACACTGCCAAGGCTCGCAACTCTGTCAACTCTCTCAAGGCTCGGACCTCGGCCTTCGGACGCGGGCGAACAGAGACGGAGGTGCCGGGCGTTGTTGTGGGACCTAGGTAGGTGTTCCGGGAAGGGGGAAGGGGGATGCCGTATCTTTAATCCCGGCCGCAGAGGAAGGAGAAGCTGGGGTGCATGCTGCCAGCTTCGTAAGTCTGGGTTACAATCAAATCCTACGGGCAACCTAGGGTAGGTACAGTGAGTGGGTTGAGAAGTAGGTACGGGAAGCGCTGCTCTAGCTCTAGTTAAGGTACATGAATGTACATGGTCTGTCTACCTTTACCTACCTTATCAAGGGTGGGTTGGGAGGTGACATGGATATCTCAGTCAACATGGTATTTTAACAGCCATGCTTTTTCTGCCCTTTCCTTCATCACTTACTTCTTATCATCAAACCCCCAGGTCCCCCGGACATGCTTTTCAAAGAAAACCGAACCATTGCGGCGTATGTTGCCTGCCGAATGGAACGAGAGAGAAAATAAAACCCCTGCACCCGTCCGTCCGCCCGCATCCGTCTTTCCCGCATCCGAAGAGCGGGCGCGCAATCGAGGCGGGCAGGCAAAGTCAATAAGATATAAAAGGGGACCTCGGGGAACACTATGCGGCAGGCAAAGGTGGCAGACCGAAGCAGAAAGCAAAGCCCGAAGGACGGCGGACGGTGATGCCCTGGGCAGTTCAAACACCAGTGCCACTACCTTGACCTACCTATCGTGCCTAGGTAAGGTAGATAGGTGTAGCCAGCCCTGAATTCCCGTCCGCCTTTGTGAGCAAGGACCATTCTGTGGCTGTTGTCTTTTTTTTTTTTTTTTTCGTCTCATCAGGTTCCCCCCCTCTATTCCGCCCTATCTCCCCCCCGGTGATGGGGGGTTTCCTGGAAACAATGACTCTTGTATCCGGTCAATGTATGTAATGTCATGTCATGTCCTTGGAGGGACGGATAACTTGGGACATTGAAACGAAAAGTTGGATCGACCGGGTAAGGTACGGGACAGGGTAGAGGCCTCGATCAAGCTGCAAGATTGCAAAGACCTCTCTATATCTCTCCTCGGTTTACCTCTTCCCTCAAGCTTGGCCCCCCCTCGCCTTGTCTTTTCACCCACTCATCCCGTCCTCTCCCGCAGAGGTTTTGGTTTGCGGGGGCGGGGGGGGAAGGGCGCGCAAGAGAATACGGCATGAAGAAGTTAGGGTAGATGGACAATGGTAAGTTGAGATAGCTACTTCACCATGCGTAGCCCCCCATTGCCACCGTACTTGCGTGCGCAAGCACGTTTAAATGGTGTCATGGTCCGATGGGGTGATGTAGGAAGGCAAAATGGTAAGAACGGCACGTGGTGCTTTTAGGTTTATCCCCTCTCCCCGTCTCTGATGCCCGTCCTTCTCCACCCCCCTCTATCCCACCCGTCCCCCGCCCTTTGCAGGACTGCAGGAATAGCTCGGGGAAAGCAGACCATCACATGCAAGGGGCCAGGCCAAGGGGGCACGGGGGGTAAGAAGAAAAGAAGGACGGAAGGGGATATGGATGGATGGATGAGCGGTGTACGGTGTACGATGTACAGCATATCGGTTCGGAGTCACGGAGGATGCCGTGATACAGAGCACCTTTTCCTTCTCCTTTGCCACCACTCATGCTTCAACCTCAGCTTCAGTTATCAAAACGATCGTAAAGAGTAAGCTCACCGAGCCAGGAAGGCCTGCTTAGCGTCAGCATATACTGCTTTCCATATGTCTGCCCTGGTTCATGGATTTATATCCTAATACTTCGTACTCTCAGCCTGTTGACCTGGGTTTTTGCGCAAGTCTGGCTCAGATATTCGATAGTCTATCCCGGTAGTGTATGGGACGCCCGCACGCCATGGTAAGCTATCGTGGTACGCTACGTATATCCGTGTAAATGCCTGGCAGCGGCATGGGGTTTATCTCTTGGGCAATATCCGTACCCCAGGCCCGATAACAAACGGAAACCCCCGCATCTGGGGCAGTCCTGAAAAAGAGGACGAGGGAGAAAACGTACTTTATCCAAATGTAACTTGGTGCTGCTGGTAAACACCACTCACAATGTATCAAGACAGCATGCATTCGAGGGTTGCTGCTTGGACAGCCACCAAACACAGTGACAGTAAACTATCCCATCCTATCAGGCAAGCCCTCACTCAAATGAGGGAACTTGAGCTTCAGCTACGGATACAGAAGCTAGGTAGGAGCTATCGGGTCCTTTCCTACCACCAAACCGCCACCCACTCTCCTCAACCATCACCTTTCATCTGTCAATTGCCCCTGGACCCCCCAAAAACCCCCCCTGCACCTCGCTGTCAAGTCATCCATCGTCTACTATGTATGCAACTGATACCATACCGCACCGAGCTGGCGCTTCCTCCCCTTCCACCCCCATGCCTCCGTGCCTCCGTGCCTCCGTGTCCCCCCCTGTAGTCTGTCTGTATCCGTAGATAGTCTGGTTTACAGTCCGCCCCGTCGGCCGCCAAGACGGCATCCCCTCGGCATTTGGGAAAAAGCACAGGTGAGTCGTGCATCCATGCATCGTGGGCATCCCATCTCCATCAAGAAGGGAAAGAGAGGGGGGGGCAAGTGTCACTCTGCCGTGGGGATGCCATGCGTCCTGGCCCAGCAGGTCCAGTCCTCCGGGTTGGCCTGTCACCGTCTGCGCGTGGCCATCAGAAAAAGGAAATCCGAAAGAAACCTTGGTTTGTTACCTGGGAAAAAGAGGGGGTGCCGTTGTCGTGTGTGTGGGAGGCAAAGAGGAGGAGGAGGAGGAGAAGGAGGAGGAGGAGAAGGAGGAGGAGGACAAGGAGAAGGAGGATCTGCAAAATCCCCCCCCCAAGGACCGACTACCGGTTGCAGCATGCAGACGGCCAATGACGAGCTCGGGGACCGGGGCTACACTTGCTCCAATTGTCCAACGTCATCCAATCCACCCCCGTCTTTGAGCTGCCAGCCTCAACGACACCCATTGCCTCTCAAGGTACGGATCCAAACCAAGAGTGACGCTGGCAGAGAGGAAAAGAGGCTCCGGACCTTTGGGTCATTGGGGCGACAGCCACGCAGTCTTTGAAGATCGAGGCTCGAGGTTCATGCACAACACAATACAACACCAACCCACGAGCAAGCCTCCCCCGCAACGCATGTACAAAGTAGACTGTTATTACAAAGGGTATATTCTTGATGGTCTGACCTATTTCTCTCCGCTAGTTCACACTACGCCCCACCTGATGCTTCGTGAATTGGTTATTGCCCCGTTGGAATCCCTCCTTCTAGATTCTGCCATTAGGTAGGTGAAAATACCGGCCTAGGCTTCCATTCCCATCTCCTCGGGCCACGACCTTGACGAATGGATCCTAGCTGTCGTGAAAAGCATGCCGACTGCCATCGTCTTTCCTGGTCGGTGACGGCCTCACAATTTTTCTTGCGAGACAACCTGGGCCTGCCTCGTGCAACCTCTGCCCGCCTCGGCGTCGCAGTCTGTTCCCAATGAAACCTCTACAGTGCAACCCTTCCAATGGTAGGTACACTGGCTCTAGATTCGGTTGCTGGGATGCCACGATCTAGCCGTCATCTTCTCAGGCCTTTCACAGTGCGTCTTCGGGTAGGCGTGGTTCGGCGATTCCTTCGTGTTTTGCTGAATTCCTCGGGTATCGATCCATCACCGCTCCCTGTGCGTCTTTCCAACTCTTCCCAAGACCACGAGTGTCTTCTATCCAATGACTTGTCTTGCCCCCTCTTTGCCCAACACTCCCCTCTCCTTCGGCTTGGGGCTGTGACCTCTTCCCTTCTTGCCCCTAAGGAAACCAAATACGCCGCTCGAGCTTTCAGATTTGCCCTCGTTGATGGCGGCGTCTGTCGGCAGCGTGGCATCCTGCCGGGCGAGGTCAGACCAGCTGCCGCCACCGTCCAACGTAACCTGCATGCCACCTGTCGGGCTGGTGACCCTCTTTCCTGCAGCTGGCGGTGCCGCTCGTTGACTAGAATATTCGCTGGGATAATGCGGTATCGGAGGCGGCTTGGATACTGGTCGACGGGGAACGCCCGATTGACTGCTGCCCGGTCGTCTCTCCAGGCTTGAACTCTTCCGTAATGGTCCCGGGGGTGGCATAGGTCTTCCTCCATTCGTAGCCATTGCTGCCGGTGTGGCCTCGTCGGTGGTCAACGCCTGGGGTTGGTTCATGTTTACCATATCGCCATTGACGTATCCGGTCTCGTCACCTTGGCCGGTGATTCTACTACAATTAGCACGTGTGCAGTTCCTCTTGAAAATTCCCAAAGCTTACTTCTTGTACGCAGCCAGCGTGTAATCGAATGGGCGGAAGTCGTTTTCAATCATACGGTAAAGCTCGTCTTCGCGGATCTCCTTGTCTGAAGCGTCCTCCTTTAACCGCTCGCGGGGCTTCTGTCGTCGGGCCCGCGCTTCCAGAGGAGCCTCCTCCAAGAGCAATTCCTCGAGGTCGTACGTAGCATCAAAGTTTGTCTTATCCGCGGCCGGAACGAAGACCGGCTCAATCTCTTTCCGCTCCAGCGCCTCAAAATCGATCATCATGAAGAATTCGTGCTTGGTAAAGCTCTCCCACGTCACACCCATTCGTTGGTCACGGTTCGAGTCCAAGGCATCGCGGATGGCGTATAAACAGGGCAGGCTGACGGGTGGCGAAGTGATGGGGTATTTCGGGTTGGCGAGTTGGATTTGCTGGCTTAGGGTATTCTCCGAGTTGCCGTCGAATGGCCTCTGTGGGAAGCTGTCAGTCATCGTGCCAGCGGTGCATCTCGCCCAAGAGAAATTGACCCACCTTGTTGTATATGCATTCGTAGAATAGCACACCCAGCGACCACCAATCTGCACGAGCGTCGTAGCCCTTACCAGCGTACACTTCGGGAGCGAGATAGGCCAAGGTACCGGATTTGCTTGACAAAACCTTGCCGGGAATGATATCGGAGGCGACGTTCTGACTCGATCAGCATTTGGGCGTGCCAAGAAATGTTTCCGTCAAAACTTACAAAGTCGGTCAAATGCACGTGTCCATCGGCATCGAGCAGGACATTGTCGGGCTTCACATCGCGATGGATAATGTTTTGGCTGTGAATGTAGCGGAGTGCACATCCCAATTCGGCAATCCAGAACCGCACTGCGTCTTCGGTGAAGGTCTTTCTCGAGATGTGAAATCGTAGGTCGCCTCCGCTCATCAGATCGACTACCAGGTACCTGCACAATTGATGTCAGTTGGATGCATCAAGCATAGCCGGTTAAAGGTTGGTCCCACATGTATTCGATATCTTGGAAACTGTATCGCAAGTTGCAAATGAACGGATGGTTCACGTGCTCGAGCATCCGGCGCTCTCGTATGATGTTCCGCACACTTTCGGATCGTACGACTATTTCCATAAGGCTCGATATCAGTATGGAAAACATTGGATGGAGGTTGTACATCGCGTTTGGGTTGGGTAGACACGTCGAGGCGGGGGAGCAGTGAGGCGGTGTGTACCTTCATCTTTCCGGATGTATTTCAGGGCAAAAGACAAATTGGTGTCTTTTCTCTCGACGATGCGCACTTTTCCAAAAGCACCTCGACCGACTACTCGCAGCAACCGGAAATGGTTGAGGTTGACTAAATGGCGGGAAGGATGATGATTAGCTTGGCAACGGGAGATGGAGCAATTGAGGTAGCTATGGCGGCGGCGGTGGTGGTGATGGTGGGGGGAGAGGGAAGAGGCGAGATGGAGCACAAGACTGCGCGGTGCAATGCAGATGCAGAAGCAACAGCAGCAGCAGGCAGCCAATGTGTTCTCTTGGTGGTGCTAGTGGTGTTGATGGCGAATGTGTTGTTTGTGTGTGTATATGTGTGTGTAGGTGGTGGTTGGTGTTGGTTATGGTGGTTTCCCGTGTTCGTTGTGCTATGCAATGAATCCAGCGAGGGGAGGTGTTCGAGACATACCTTCGCCATCCAAGTCGATGGGCTTGCCCTGGCTGTTGCCCATTTCGACGGTGCAGTCGTCTTTTCAATGGCGTCTCACGTCTGCACTCTTGTTGGATTCGATCTTACGGGAAAAGGTGACGACTCGAGCGCACCATGATCCAAACGGGGGGCGGTGAATAATTTTGGGACGAAGAGACGGCGGCGGTAGTGGTGGTGGTGGTGGAGGTGGTGGACGTGAACGTGTGTACGTGGGAAAGGACGCGGATGTAGGAGGGCGAGCGGTAAATGGGAATTCGGGGCGGATGCGTAAAACGAGAGGAACAAAATAGCAAGGAGCGAGAAAGAGAGACAAGAGAAAGAGCGCCGGCAACAGAAATGGAGGCAGATAGATAGGAGTGGAGTCCGTTGCAGTCAGCTGGCACGGGGTGACAGGGGTGCGAGGGAGGATAGAGGGCCAGTTGCCTCGAAGGACGGTGTCAAAATCGGGGACCTTGTACTCTCTGTGAGGTACTCCGTACTTTTGGTTACTTGCTCAAGTTGCTCTCTTCCTTCCCAGGGCCCAGGGTAATACAGGAAGTACCGATGGATACCTTGCAGACACAATGGAAAGTAAAGAAGAGGGCTGTCTGAGAGGGTGCTTGCTTTGCTTTGCTTTGCTTTGCTCGCTATCCAGTAGGTACGGAGTAAGGTACGAGTAGGTCAGGTAGGTAGGTAGTGTGTGTCTGGACCTGCTTGCTGCAACAGAAGGGGGAGGGAGGGTTGATACAGAAGGGAAGGGGCAATGGGGATAGGATACCTGATAGGATTGAATGAATGAATGGGAGGGGGGAAGGGGGGGGGGGGGGGGAGAGGGGAGGACAGGCCAGACCAGGTCGAGGGTACCCCCAAAAGGGAGAGAGAGAGAGAGCGAGCGAGCGACACGGGCGTGGTGGGAGAAAGACGGGAAGACCAGGGGCTCAGAAACCAAGGTACAGCAAAGTACCAGAATCACGGCAAAAAAAAAAAAAAAAAAAAAAAAAGGTGCGCCGGATACTGTACTATGCCTTCTTGACTGTGTATGCAATGGAAGGTAAAGATTGTATGTATGTATATCTCTCTCAGGTAAATCCGTATTGACTGGACGAGAACATGGAAACAGAAAATAGACTCAAGCCAGAGCAGAGCAGATCCAAAGACACAAAAAGAGGGAAAAGAAAGGAGGCTCATTCTACTTTTTGTCTTTTCCTCCTCACGCTGAGGCCGGGGCTGAATTTCAATTTGGCCAGGACGGGACCGAGAAACCAGACAAGAAGAACATAGACTTGCAAATACCTTGCCATCACTTTCTCCTCGGAATCTTTACAAAAATCAAGGTACTTTACTTGACAAGCGGTAAGCACAAGTCTACAACATCAGGTATCCGTACACCTTTCCCATCCTATTCCATCGCTCAAGTAACTTTATCTGGTTACTCCAGGGGCAACGAGGCAGGGCAAGGCAATAAGGCTGGACCACCTCAGTTCGCCTCAGAAGAACTTCAACCGCCGCCGGCAACAAGAAAGAATGAAAGAAAGAAAAAAGCAGCCACGTCGTTGTCCTGTGCTGTCATGTCACAAATCCAAAGCCGCCCCCAAGCACTGACTCCCGGTGGGGGGTACGGAGTACGAAGTTATGAACAAATGGTACGGATGGTATCCCACAGAATTCCATGTGCCGTGTCCTACCTTACCTTGCCTTGCGGTGAAGGCCAGACTAGGCCGGGCTGGCCAGCCCAACCTATGAAATGGAAAAGTAAGGCAAAAGGCAGGGCCAAGGGCCAGGCAAAATCCATAGGTAGCAAAGTACACCACGATAGCTCGCTCCGGACGGTACGTGTGCCATCCACATAACCTTACCGCATCTACCGCGATAAGGTACCTCGCTCGCGTGCTTTGTGCCTTGGTCTTGTGCTTGCCGCGAACCCAAGGTGTGGGCGAGACACGGCTACATTTCCGATGCCCTGCCCAATGGACCGAACATTTGCGGCAATCTTCTTGATGTACTCCGTAGAAGAAAAAAAAAGTACGCTACTATGTACCGCAATGCCCATCAGGCCATATTCAAGAGAAAGCCGGCCTTCTAGTGTCGGCGACCACTTGGACCATGATCAATATCTTCTGCCCGTCTCGTGTCTGTGAGCAAATGGACGCAACGCCGGTCCGCGTTGTCATGTGGAATTGGGTTCCCGGCGTTGTTGAAGTTGTACTTTTTTGCTTTTTGGGGGCTCCCGTCGCTCGACTCACGGCGCCGAGGCTACTTTCTCCGCCGCTGGGACCCTACTACCAACTAAAATACGTGCCTACGGATACCTACCTTCTGCATGGCAAGAAAAGCAAAGGAACGCAAAAGACGCCGGGCCAGGATGGGGATGGACGCAGGATCGGATCGGTAATGTAGGTCAACTAAGGTTAGGTCAGCTTAGTGCAAGCTTGCTTTTTGCTCGAGGTTCATGATAGCGTGCCGATCCGTCGGGTGAGAATTTCCCTCTGAGTTAGCATGTGCGGACCACGTACATTTTGATGCATGCTACGGGATAGTAGAGCATCTCCAGTAATGACAGTACCTCACAGGCTCACTCCCCTCACCTCAGTCTTTCGCTCCATCTCTTCTCACGTTGTTCTATTCGTGCCTTGGAATTGCAAAGTGGGAGGTGGGTGAGCGGGTTGCTTTGCGAATGGCAGGGGGGGAAAACACAATGGGAATGGACGTGGGAGTCGGAGTGGGAGCGAAAGTGGGAACCGACAGGCTTGTGCAACGAAGCAGGGATCATGGACCGAGTAAGATGGTTCAGTCTCTCAGTCATCTCTCTTTCTCTCTCCCAGAATCTCAGAGAGAACCAGCCTCCAGCCTTCCAGGCCCAGTCTCCAGAAGAGAGCGAGAAACTCCTGTTTGCCCCTCATTCTAAGCCAGGGAGCATGCACGATGGGATGATGCTAGTACGCCGCAAAGCAACGCAACCTCCTGCAGCAAACCGAGACACCCTGAGCCTGCTGTTGGTTGAATGTTCCCTTTTCTTTTCTTCGTTGCTTCCTCTCACTGTCTGTCTGTCTGTCTATCTGTCTGTCTGTCTATCTGTCTGTCTGTCTATCTGTCTGTCTGTCTGTCTGTCTATCTGTCTGTCTGTCTATCTGTCTGTCTGTCTATCTGTCTGTCTGTCTCTCTATTCCAAGTCTCCCCCCCATTACGCCGCATGTACATGCCATGGTACCGTGACATTCCTCAGTAGCACTGCAAGACAGGACAGGGGAGAGACGGGCCCTTGCGAGAACTGGCCCGTTCCCCAGATTAGAGAATCCGAGACTCTCTTGGTGGAAAAAGAAAGCAACGACAAGACAGCCACAGACCGATCCCAAGACGCGAATAATGTCAATGGAAGCCTGAACCTGACCAGGTTCCCAGACAAGCCGCAAGTGAAGCGCGATCAGCAAACAAGCAAAGCAAAATCCTGCCCGGGGCCGGGAAGGAAAGAAAAGAAGAGACAAAGAGGCGTCAGGTTTCGGATGGTTCTGGTCGAGAAGGCGAGGAAGAGCTTTCCAGAAGCGAGCCAAAAGATGGAGATGAAGTCACCGCTGGATCTTTCTTAGTTCGAACTTTTGGCTCCTTTGACTTGGGATAGGTACGAGATGGCAAATGCCATTTCACTTTCCCTCCAGCCACATTGCGGCGGTGGTGGCAGTGAGGTCAACGGGAGAGAGAGCACACGAGCAAAGGAAATCCGAATGAGAGGGAAAGGGCCCATCAGATGGGAACCTGTAACAGGCGACCGTTTGTTTCTTCCCCTTGTCGTCAATGGATGACTGGGGCCGTTTCCATTTTGCTTTTGTGACGCGGCTGTCCACTGAAATCCAACAGAATAGGACTCTGTGTCTTTGAAATAGATTTAAGGGTATTTGAAGAGGCGCTTCCCGGCCCTCGGTCTCTGCGCGGGTAACAAAAGAAAGGTGAGGTTTGGTGAGGTACCTCATCGACGTAGCTGTTGCATGTTGCATGTTGCAGTACGAATATACGACGGTGCATGTGTAAGGAGGTGGAAATATCCGCAAGGTACGTATGTACGTAGTGGTACGGAGTACTTACGGATGGATACCTACACGTGAGCTCTCATGTGTTTCTGGGCCTGACGAGGTCTCATTGGCGCGGTCGGAGTGCCCGCGACGAAGCAGACAAGAGGGCAAATTAGGGAGGAGAGAGGGAACCTCATGCGTGCGCTCAGCTATGTGCTCCTTCCGTCTATACAGATGTACTCAGTAGATGTACACATGCACGTACTCACGGCCAATTTCAGCAAGAGAAGGAAAGACGATTGTTCTTTCTTTCCCAGTTGCTGCTGACTAAGGTGCTTCATCGCAAGGTACGTCTTCTCGCAATTACACCACCTTAGGCCCTTATTCATCATTTCCTCGAATAGTTGCAGAAAGGGAGCGTTTACCTTACCCCACGACATCGACCACACCTTTGATACGAAGCAAGAGTACCCAAACAAGGACACACTGGTGCGTCCGTCCCTTTTTCTGCGTCGGCGCCAGGGTTCAACCAAACTTTCAAGTTGCTCTTTCGGTAACATTGGGCTCAAGACTCGACTTGAAACGGGCAGCTCGAATGAACATACAGCCGACCTCAAGCTTCAACTGAATCAGCAGCTGCCAGCCTCAACTTCATCAAATCCCTAGTGTCTCTCGGTGTCTGCAAAACCCTCCGCATCTACCTTAGACCGTCCACTGCCGAGTCCTGCTCTCTGTCTCTGTCTCTGAGTCTGAGTCAGGGCAACAATGAATTGGGGCAAAAAGTCTCCAAGAACGGCAAAGTCCCAATGCACTAGCCAGACATCGGAAGAAGCTAATTCTTGCTTCAGCCCGCAGGCACATCGTCCGCCGCCCGCGAACCTTGCCAGCTGCAGCCATGCCCAGCCACGACAAGAGGGCATAACGCACGCGGCGTCCCACGCCATGCCCGCCGCTCAGACTGAGGTGCCGTCGCCACGAGGCCAACCGCCGAGGAACCGCCCCGGGTCTCGAACGGACCTTGGCCTAGCGAGCCGGCCGAGTCTTCCAGGCATCTTGGTCCCCAGGCTAGGAACCTTAGCTTCCCATGTTGGTTTTTTTCCGATGGGGCCATCTTGTGGTCGCTCTGAGCTTCCGAGGTACAACGATTCCGCACTATTCATCATGGGCGCCGCGGAGCTACCGGAGCATTGGGGACCAGGCTCGATCCGCAAGGACACAAATCATCAGACGTCGGATCTGTTGTCAAGTAGCAACATGGTGGAATCAACACGCTGAAGTCAACACCTCAATTTATCTAGCCAGATCCACTATTGGCACGAAAACGCAGTGCTGGGAACCAACAACCCAGAGAGCATGGAAACCCAGCGTCATACTAGCGCATTCCCGCATTCTTACGCCCACAGAAGCTGACACAGAAAACACGGATGCTACCACAGCCAACGGCATCCCGCCCTGCAAACGGGCGGCGCATAGTAGCGTTGCCGCTTTTAGGACAGGTTAATATGTAGGCAGCAACAGTTCAATGTGGCATCCTTGCCAGCCACGTGCGAAGAATGTGTGCAGACGTATCCGTATCCCACCTCCCGCAATCTTGCTTGGAGTCTTGGGCCGCTCTGCCGCAAACTTGAGGTGACTACGAAGACCTAACTGCTGGCCACGACAAGCGACCATAGCAACACCTGTCAATACTATAGGTGCGGCCAGATACAGCCTCGATGTGGCCCAAAATATCGTATCATGGAGCCTCGTCAAGTTTGCCGCGCTGATGCGTCATCTTACTAGGTGCAATGTCCAGCCCCTTTCAGGGCTGGAAGGCCCGACATTCTACGGAGTAATACGACTCGCGGCCATCGTGGGCCGGTCCAACCCTACAAATGATGTTTTCCCCGTCGGCGCGTTTGGCTGTGTGACCACTACTCATTGGGACTCATCGGCACCGACACTAAGCTAAAGCACTATTTAACACTATCGTTTTACATTACTACAAGATTATTATAATATATATAGACGTAACCTTATTCCTAGATTTTCGTACTATTTAACCTTAGCCCTTTTCTTAGCCTTTTTTTTTCTCTTTTCTATACTCTCTCCTCTCCTCTCATTAAAACATTCTTAAAATCGCTATTTTAATAATAATAAAATATTCTATATTAAAGGTTTATAAAGATCGGTTATTTATAACGCTTATTTATTATTAAAAAAACTTTATTTTAAAAGTATTTATAAATATATATAACGTGGTTTACCAGTCAGCCGTGCATATCAGTCAGCCGCGCATTTCCTTATCGTATACTAAGTCGCCTACATTATATAATTAATATCTTTTTCATTGTTGGTTATATAACGTTCAAATTTTTTCATTAGTCTTTGATAAGAGTCACCAAACTAAATAAAAAGTTTTAAAAATTAATTTCTATTTAGAAATAGAGTAAATATATTATATCCTTATCAAAGACCCATATTTCTATTCCACTACTTATTTCAATATAAAAAGATTAAAGTGTCTTTTTCTATTAAATTTAACTAGTTATATTTTAAATATATTATAAAAATACTGAAATCTTTTCAATTAGTTATTATTCAAAGAAATTAGGTAAATATGCAATTTAGTATGCGATAAGAAAATGCGCGGCTGACTGATATGCGCGGCTGACTGGTAAACCACGTTAAAATAATTTAATATTTGTTTTAATTATTTGGTTATATTAATTTAAGAAATAGTTATTTTTTATTTAAATAATTAGGCCGAGATAGGCTATTATTATAAAACTTCAATTTATATTATTAATTAAAAGCTCTCTTTCCCGCTTTAAAAGTTCTTTTATATAAAATAACAATATTATTATTTTAAAAGAATTATAACGTGGTTCATTAGTCAGCGACAAATATCAGTCAGCGACGAACTTTTTCCCATGCACGTAATAGTATTTACTATTGCACAACCATAATACATTGAATTAACTATTCCTTATTACTACTCGAATCGTTTGATAATTTCGTATCCTTAAAACAGGTTTGCGTATCATGACCGGTCTCGCTACATACACTATAGCGTCTCCGAGCTGGCTGGGCTCTCTTTGATGGACCCCCCTCCTCATCCTCTTGAGGTGCTGGACGTTTCCCTTTTTGTTTCCCTTTAAGCAAAACCTGAGATTCCTCTATATTAAGCGCCCCTCTAAGCTGGACCCGCGTCCTTTTAGCCCTCCGGCGCTTACCAAGTGTAACATTCGCATCCTTAAGGGTACGAAGCCGATTAGTCAAAAGAGTGATTGAGTGCGCCATTGCCTGCGTACCCTTTAACAATTGCTCAACTGCAGCAATAATTGGCGTTGGTGAGCTTCCTTGATGAGCAGTGATCCGACTTTTGATAAAATTGGACTGCGAGACGGTTTGTTGTGGGTTAGAGGGCGTTTGCAACTGCTAAGGTGGTGGTGTTGAAGGGTTGGCCACAGGAGGTGTAGGCGTCCGTAAACGTACATCAAGCTTTTCAATGACATGCTCTGGGTTCCATGGTGAAATTCCAGCGCCTTGAAAAGCAGCCCTAATGTTTTCTTCATTAAAAACTTTGTTATGGGCCTGGTAGAAGGCAATAAAGAACTCCGACTTGGTGATGTGGTTTATGGAGGCTTTGATGAATAGGTTGATTTCATCACCATATGCGCGTTTTAAAGGCGAATAAAGGGCAATATCTAATGGCTGTAGTAGATGTGACGAATGTGCAGGCATACTGACGGTTATAATATTGTTCTGCTTGCAGTAATTGTCGAATTCGGCCAATAAATAGCTCTCGTGGCCGTCGATAATAAGCATCCGGTAGACGCCCTTCGTTTGGTTCTTAGTATATTTGTCGAAGTATTTAATCTAGTTAAGACCCGTCTGATTATCCGTCCATCCATTATTGGTAGGTTTGATAACCCAGTCGCTAAGAAAACCTGATTCCGTGGTCCAACTAGCAAGGTGATATGCGTCTTTGACAATCACGAACGGAGGGATGCACCACCCGCCCAAATTGATACATTTAATAACTATAGCCCATTCACGGTTGCCAGGCTGGACAGACTTTGCTTTGCCGCGTCGATCAGCGCGTGTTATTACTATTGACGCGGTGATCATGCCCATCATAAAGCCAGTTTCGTCGAAATTATATAGGTCCCCCTCTTGGATACCATACTTGGCCATCATATTACATAATAGCGCAAACCACTTTGATATAACCTCAGGATCTTCTTGAAGAGCCCTTTGATAATCGTATGGACGATTAAACTTGGTTTTCAGAGCAGGCTGCGAGTCCACAAACCGCCTAGCCCATCGCTTGCCAACAGGCTTGCCATTACGCGCTCGTAGCAGGAGATTGGCCATATCTTCCACACCAGCGAGACGCAAGGGAAACCCTCTTTGATCCTGCTCAATAACGTATTGGAGAAGCGCTTTCTCTTCGATCACATCAAGTTTATGTCGTTGGGGTTGGGCACGTTCGCGTCGGGATCGATCGTTCATTCTATGGCGTACGGAACTTTCGGGGACACCGTAAGTCTTCGCAGCACGCAACATACTTAGTTTTCGGCCGGCGGCGCGGGCTGATCGGATAGTCTCGATGGCTAGAAGTATCTTGTCTTCTTGTGTGTAAATTGGCATAATGGTTGTGGAGTCATTACGCGTCAAAGGTTGGAGTGGTTTAATGCAAACCGCATTTGGGAAAAAGTTCGTCGCTGACTGATGAACCACGTTAATTAAAGGAATTAAAGTTTTTAAGGATTAAATTTTTAAATTGTTTTTTATTTATTTATAATAAAATAATAATAGATTTAATATTTTAATAATTATTTATAGTTTGATTTAAAGGCTTTTATTTTATTAAAGAGAGTTTATTAAGACAATTATAATTAAACTTTTTAGTTATTATAATTAAATTATAAATCTTAATGCTACGAGCAAGTCAAGGCAAACAACTGTGGCACAAAGTAAAAGCTTCGATAATGATGACTCCGCATCATTTTCTCTTGTTCTATATTATATAACTACGCGCCCACAGTGACTAACTATGGCAGACGTAACACTTGAAAAAAATAGTTATTATTATAATTAATTTTTCTTAAATAAGCTTAAAAAGATATATATTAATTTAAGTATGAGGTAAGGATTATATCATTTTATTAAAATTATATTCTCGTACTTATAACTTATATGAAATCTTTTCTTCGATAACAAGGTACTTGGACACTAAGCTAAAGCTCGTGCGTACCCGTCTGTATTCGTGTAATCCACTACGAGACGCGGCAGGTCGACTTATTGAGGAAATTCCTCGGCGGCTGCATTCTTCTTACGCCTTCAAATACTCGAGAAGGGATTCCTCAAGCATCTCTTCAAAACCTTTGACTTACATTCCGCCGTCGCCTTCGCCCTTGACGGACGGTGGTCCCACCCTTACAACGAAGTGCAGGGCTGGATCAATCCGAGACATTGAGCCGATGTGGTCCATGGAACAGGAACATTGTGCGGCCTTCTGGAAGAATTCTGCCCCTTAGATTTCCTGCCGTCCCAGATTAGCGACTCGTCTCTTTCCCGCCTGTTCTCCACTGTGCCACGCGGGTCCCGATAGGACCCTGTGCAGACGGGACGTCAGCCTCGACATGCTGCTGCGATGGTAACCGCTGTCGGAGCAAAAGACCAAACAAAGACAGCCTTTCCGTTCAACGCCACGCCCCGTCATGCATGTCAAACATGCACATGTCGAAATATCCAAAATAAGGAGAGAGGGAACCACCCTGTGCAACCGCCGTAACCCGAAAGAGACAAGTACTTGTTGATTCAAATCTCGAATATACGCAGTCACGAATGACAAAGATGCCACAAACACAGACCTCCGGTAGCAGCGGATGGCATGGAAGTCACAGTCTCGCAGTATGCGCAATGCCGACCCCAAAGATCATCCCAAAATCTGCAGGTTCCGTTTCATAAGTTCCAACTAGAGGAGCCTACCCGCGAACATCCATCACCGGTCATCTCCGTGTCAAACACGCAACGCGATCCCCTAGGCCCCCCCCCCCTTATTCGACATTGACAGCTGATGACACGCTGGCAGCCAGGCAGACCTTCTGCCGTCGCGGCTCACTTGAGGACTCTCCGCCGGCAATAACGTCGCGGTGGACTTCTCTTTGCAGGCTTCGCTTCTTAACGCTGCTGATCCCGCAGATCACATTCAAACCCAAAACAATACTGCCGCGAAAGTCGGCCCCCTTCGCCTAGTCTGACAGGCCCCAGAAGCAGGGGCCAACGGCGCCCCGCGAGTTCCATGACACGCCGCACGCATGGGTCGTATCGGATTTTGACATCTCGACGAGTCTGCCAGGAGCCTCATTTTAAACTAACCCCGTATTCAATATATTTAAGCTTGCCCACCTTCCATTTTTGAAACGGGGGCGCTATCACTGACACTTGGAAGGCTTGATGGCATATGAGAAGTCATGTGAAAGCAGCCAAACCCGTGTCCGTCGCGCGACCCTCGACGTTGCATTGAATATTGCGGCAAGCCGGAACAGATGCACGCACACGCCGGATGGCCAGCTCCTGCAGACACAGCAATGAGCGTCACGAAATGGGACTTGACGGTTGAATAAGATTCAGTCATGTACACGGCCGGTCAGCCTTCCTCACGAGTCGCGTGTCGAGAAGCAGAGTGCCACGCTCGATCACCCTGCTCACATTCCAACCAAATAGTAGGACTGCCGTCTATTTGAAATTTCTCCGTTTGAAAACTGGCCTCGAGCTCGGCTGGCTAGCGTGGAAACCATGTCAACTTGCTGCATGGCCATGAACTTGACAACGCATACAATCTCGGCTCTCGCCGGCCAGCCGGGAGACACAAGGCCGCCAGGCACGCCGCACCAAGGGGCGGGCGGCTTTGCTTAATACTGCAGGACTCCCCGAACGACGAGGCTGCGGAAGAACAAACGACCATAATAAGTAAGGTAGGTGGGCATCTTGCATACAGCATATACCGCGATGATACGGACAGATTTTGGATGAATTGGTCAACAGGATCCTAAACACGAGTCTCATTTCAGGCCGCATATGGCGTGCCATGAGGTAGTGTCAACCAGCGTTGCGCTTAACCTAAAAATGGTCTACAGTCATCGTTGTGTGCAACCTCATTCTGCACGCGCCAACATCGGCGCTGTGCCGCCTCCTATTTCTGTTAAGCTGGGATCACACATCCGGGCGTTTGGACAATTATCGTCAAGTGCCAAATCTCGCGAGAAATACGAGGAACATTGCAGTGAATGGCCCTGCTAATGGACATTTCCAAGATCGTTCCTGGGGAAGGCGCAAACGATCGTGGCTTGGTCCTTGTGAGGGACATGGACTCAAAGCAATGGGCACCCCGAAAGCCCAGTCTCGGAATTTGCATAGGTGGTAACGTTGATCTCTGAAAGGATGTAAGTCCGTTTGGCTGACTGCCTTCGGAATTGTCACGCAGCCATCCCGCGCCACCCGAGGCATTCAGCGAATCAAGCACTACTAGGCTCATGCATCGCTTCGGCCGAGATCTACAGCTTCAGACACGGGGGAGCGACAGCCAGGCCTTTAACAAGAACCTGCAGAGCAACGACAGCATCGCAACATGGCGTTTTGGCCCCTTGGTCAGCCACTCCCGACGGCTTAGACGCTCCTGTTGGACGTTATGCGATCTCCAGCGGTTCCAGACAACTGACAGCCAGCGAAAAAGAGCATCAAGTAACATTGACGATGAGGGACATTCGAGATGGTGGACATTGCATTCTGTCAATCAGACTATCTCGATGGCATACAGACCTGATGCAAGTCGTCTTTGCGACCGCAAGGCCAATCGCCATTCCCCTAGGCCTTCACCGCTACCAGTGGACGAACACGCGTCTCTTCCAATGACAATCCTCTACCGGATTGGACCAGAATCGAAACGATTTGATAAAGCCAAACCTTCCATTCATCGCGTGGCGTCGAGACCAAGTCCGAATGCGGCGCTGTCCAGAGACCGCCATCTGGTCAACTCGGCCGTAAAGGCTAGACGGCGCAAGATTCTGGATCTTTCCGAACAAACGTGAAAGCTCAACCTCTTGGCAGGGCTACAATTTTCGGCGACTGAGCCGCTCCAATGTTGATTTGCTGGTGGTGCAAGGCCACATGTAGAGGGTTCTTGTTGAGCTCACCAGACAAGCTACCGGGTAGTCACGGTATCTCGAGGCATCTTGAAGAGCTAAGTTGGCACGAGCTCCTGATTCAATCACCCGGTGGATGTATGCATGTCATTCTTTCGCTGGGTTTGCAGTCCGAGGATGGAGGCTTAGCATCGCAAGTAGGTAGTGAAAATAAGAATGATTAATGATGAGAATCCGGGGTAAGCCGCAAATGGCCAAAGTCGCACCTGTCTGGTCTGGCTAAACGTATGGATGACGTCATGGTCCGAATGAGAGCATCTCGACGTAAGGTATGGTAGCTCCTCCCTTCACGGCATATGTCGTGATTGTAACCTCTTTGCTAACCTCTCCACAGAGTATTCCCATTATACAGACTTGAATTGTTCAATTGAACTTACAATACCACGCCAAGCAAGATACAGCTACCACCATCTTGCTCACAACGTACCTCTTCGACCAATAACCACAATCCAAACCACAATCCAAACCACAATCACAAACCACAACCACAACCACAACCATGCAAGCTCTCCGCGCCCTCAGCCTCCGCACAGCGGCCCGCACGCCATTCCGTGCCTCACTACCTATCACTACCACGACCACGCCTGCCGCGACGAGAACCTTCACAGCATCCTCGACCCCGAGGTTCGCGTACAAGGACACCCAGGACCGCGAGTCGCTGAACCCGGCCTCCAACGAGGGCACCAAGACGGGCCGCGACACGGAGGTGGCGCACGAGAAGGAGGCGTTTGATCCGTCTACGACGCGGCCCAAGGGCGAGAAGAACGAGGACAGCAGCACTCTCGACGTCTCTGGCGCCAACCAGGCTGCGTCGAAGCCGCAGGGGGATAACCCCGGGCAGGGTAAGGGGAAGGGTGCTGGGGAGAAGGTGGGGGGCGGTGATGGGGGGAGGAGTAGTGGTGCTGGGAGTGCGCCGAAGGCTGGGAAGGCGTGAGATTGCCTTTTGTATAGGATCGTGATGTCGGGTCACGACTGAGGGTGAGAGAGAGTAGGAGAAGGTTCAAAGGGTGGTTGGGTTCATAGGAGATTCTATGATTGAGTGAAGATGGCATGGCATGTAATTACCTAGTATCATCAGTATCAAGCCTGGGTAGAGCTGGCGTTCCGTCTCGGCTTCAATTACATGACCATGGAGCCACCTCCTTCTACGCTGATGATGAGTGCTAGGTGATAGGCCATGGAAGTTACCTTGATGGACACTTGAAGGCGGAGGCAGTTTGTTACGCCTGAGAATACGAGCAAGACAGACCGCGGGGCTCTATAGCCGATGATTCAACCAAGTATTTTAACAAGCATATGAGCCGCATGGTCGAGGGTTTAATCGGACTGCAGAGGCCTCGGTCAGGCAGTGAAGTCTCCTGTCTATTTCGGGATCGTCCAAGTTCGACTCCTCGATCGGTCGTCCTGTCCCATTGCTGTTTTTGTCTTGTTACTTCTTTCTGGTTTTTTTTTTAATCGGTCGTCGTAATATGCAATGGGATATCAAATGCAGCCTCAACGCCAAACCACTCACTCCCGACCAAAATTCCAGATATCCCCTATCCCCCTTCCTACCCTCCGCGCGCCTACTGTCTCCCAATTCGTATGCTAGAGATCTCCATTCCAATCCTCTCTCTCCTCACGAACAACCCTTTCCCACCTCGAAGCCTTACGCATACAGCCCATCAGGATCATCATTCTCCTCCTCCTCATCATCCACCACAACAACAGGCACCTTCTTCTTGGTCAAATCCTTGCGACACATGGGACAGCTGCCTTTGCTCCTCAACCAAGGGCTCACGCACTCGAGATCGAAGCGGTGACTGCTGTGGCAAGGGAGCTCGACGACGAGCGGGTACTTGTCGTCGAGGAACTTCTCGGCGCAGATGGGGCAGGCCTCATCTTCCTTTAGCGTCTTTTTGGGGACGCGGTCGAGGGAGTCGAGGTACTCGTGGGAGACGCCCGGGATCTCGGTGGGCGGGGAGGAAATGTCTGATTCGAGGGCCTCGACGAGGGAGGAGAGGAAGGCTGCGTTTTGGGTGTTGGGCGCGGTGGAGAAGAGGGTTTGGAATTGTTGTTGGAGGAGGGTGTAGAGGGCTGCTGCGTCTACGGGGGTCGGTGTCGCGTGGGGGTTGTGGTGGGCGGCGGCGGCGGCGGCGGCTGCGCTGCTGGCGCCGGTGTGATGAGAGTCGGTTGTGAGGTTGGAGAGGAAGGAGGTGAAGGAGGACATGTCGATGCGGCGGGTTCCGTCTTGGGTTGAGGGCCCGGGCTTGATGTTGTGCTCGACTGTGTTTGTAGGGAGTTAGTCATTGTTGGATTGAGTTTTTTTGGGGGGGGGGAGTAGAGAAAGGTTGTTGATATACCTTCGTATTGTGTAGCCATGGTGGGCGGATGTTCTGCTGCTCCGGTTTGGTGATCTTCTGTGATATGGGGGAGAGCGATGAGGCCAGACTGCGTGTCGTCAAACGTCCACTGAGAGAATTCGGCAATCGAGGTTTGGTCAGAGTATGCGGGTGTAGTTTGGCTCAGTTTTCTTGGTGCAAGGGTGGAGGCTGCCGCGATGATGTGGCCTAGGCAGTCGTTCGGTGTCGCACGTCTCGGTCAACGCGGGTTGGGATGGATGGGAGAAATTGGAAAGGTGAGGGGAAAGCAGAGAGAGAGCTCCGCGGGGGTTGGAGTCGGAGCCCAGAGAAAGCTTCTAGCGCGGAGCTCGGCTGCAGGGGTCAGACACCCCGCGTCGTGTGCCTGTCGCCGCACCTTGCTTCATGAACCTTGTCATCTCAGCAAGCTTACCTCAATATCTCTCAATTTTGGCAAGCTTCTGTTTCTGTAATTTAATATCACGCCCTTATAGAACAGGTATTGGTTGACCTCTATCAAACGTCTAAACCCTGAAGTTTATCCCAGTGTGGTATGGTCTTTCCGAGTTGTTCGCAGGTAGAATTACGTACGACAGCAGGTTCCAAGCCAAAACATCCCATTAGTGGAATCCTACTTCTTGGTTGATAAACTCTTTCTGTTCCTGCCGTCATCATTGTCATGTTCTCGGGAGAGCCTTTGAGAAAGGCTTTGCCGGTGAAGAGCTTCTTTTGCAAATTCCGCATTCTGCGGTCGCGGATTCCGCGGCGGTGGAGTCTATGATTCGGCGGAGTATCCGCGTTCCCCCACGTCCGTCTGGTGGACCTTAACGCCGAAAATGTGACACTTACACGGCGATTCGTGGGAGCTTCCCCGGTTTAGATCTGGGAGCTGTTCTGGACATGTCTTGATATGAGCAAGCAAAGGGTCTTCGTCGGGGGGTTTTTTTTTTTTTTTTTTTTTTTGGTTCACACAAGGAAGCCAACTTGTTCGGCAAGGACAATGTCTTGGGGGTGCTTAAAGTGCCGAACAGGTCAAGCCATGACGGAGAAACAAGATCCACCATGCCGGCGTTAAGCAGCCCCAGGTGAGCACCGAGCTCTCCGTGTAAAGCGGAGCTCTGCATGACTTGCGGACTTTTCCCAGCTCGAGGTCTTCCGTCTTGGCTTTCCTCGTCCCTCACCTGCTCTCTTTCTGTTCCTCTTTATCTCTTCTTGGGCACCCAAAAAGTCTCGTCGGATTCGCAGCCACGGACACGGAATAACCTGAGGAGGATGGACCAGAAAACAGGTCGATAGGTAGGGCTTTCTAGCCGAGTACGTAGCTGCTAGTCATGTGTGAAATGTGCTTGGGCATCTTCAAATTCATGCAAATGCCGTTTGCCTGAATGCGAGATTTTGCTCCACGGTGTAAGTGTAGATGAGTAACCGCCAAGTAATGGTGATTTGGACTTCAAGGTGAACCGTGAGCCCCTCCCTTTCAGAGACGATAGCTCGAGACTCTATCCGTACGGACCTGATATGGAACCCCGATCGGACCAAGGAACGGCGAACACCCACCCCTCAATGCCTAACAAGCGTGGAGAAGCCCGTTGTGGTGATCCCGAGGCGGTCTCCCCGGCGTCATTCCACTTCTATACTCCGTGCTATGGATACTGCCATTGTAACGGCGTTTAGGAAGTGGAGTTGTCTCTGTCATCCAAAGACATCTATCTGCAATAACCTCTAAAGTGCACCTTCCGCAGAGGGCGGAACTAGACGGTCAAGAGATAGAAAGCCGCTCCGACCTCCCCTGTCCGAGCTTGAAAGATAAACCGTTCCAACTTTTCGCAATCGTCTCTTTTTTTTTTTTTTTTTTAAATTCTTTCTCCCCCCCGCTGTGGTTCGCAAACACCCCCCTCCCCATCTCTCTCCATCAAGTATCACCCCGGTCGTCAACGGTCTCCAGGCGCAAACGCAAGTGCCAAACCTTTCGTCATATCCAAGGAACATTGCTCGACAGCCCTCCTCTTCCACCTCCAGCTCAGCAACCAGCACACGCGTCTACCTCTTCCTCTCCGTCTCTCTAGACCTACCATCAAAAGGTACAATAGCCTCACACTCGTCCCTCTGTATCCAATCTCGCACTCCCCCTCATCCAGCCTCGTCTTAAAATCACCACACCCCCCTCCTACTCTCACGGTTTTGTCTCACCAAGTACACACAGACATTGTAAAGATCAAGCAAACTTCATTAGGGTTCGAAAAAGCACCAGCACCAAGCAAAGCTCTCATAAAGCCCGCATCAACATATCCCACAGACGTCCTGCACTCTGCTCTCGCGCCTCTCCCTCACTTCTTCTCTTCTCTTTTTTCTCCATAGACAGGAAAGAAGCACCAACAGCTGTAGCATCACAGACAAGATACCCGTTTACCACTGCGCCAGAATTACCAACCTGCCGGGCCCGCGTCTTCGTCGTATCAATCATCTCACCTTTTTATCTCTCTGTTCCATCGCGACAGAGAAAGCTACAGCAAACACTCAGACTTGTTTTGATTAATCCAACAAGAACAACAATAAACACAATGGCGCACAACGCCGCAGTCATCGGCTCAACCGGCCTCGTGGGCTCCCACATCCTCACAAACCTCATCACCTCGGAAGCCTTCGCCGCCGTCAACACAATCTCCCGCCGGCCCCCCAAAGCAGGCGGCCTAACCCTCAAGCCCGTCATCGAACAAGACACCTCCGCCTGGCCCCCCAAGCTCGCCGCCCTCCAGCCCACCCCCACCGTCGTCTTCTCCGCCCTCGGCACTACCCGCGCCGCGGCCGGCAGCATCGCCAATCAGTGGAAAATCGACCACGACCTCAACGTCGAGCTCGTGAAGGCCGCCAAGGCCGCCGGCTCCAAGGCCTTCATCTTCATCTCCAGCGGCGGCACCCGCGGCGCGCTGAGCACCCAGGCGCCCTACAGCAAGATGAAGAACGGCGTCGAGGACGCCGTCAAGGAGGCCGGCTTCGACCACGGCATCATCCTCAAGCCGGGTCTGATCCTCGGCGCGCGCGAGGAGAGCCGCGCCGGCGAGGGCGTCTTCCAGTCTGTTGTTCGCGGGCTGGGTATGCTGAACCGCGGCGTGCAGGATACGTTTGGGCAGGAGGCCGAGGTGATTGCCCGCGCTGCCGTGCACGCTGCCGTGCTTGTCGAGCAGGGTAAGGCGCCTGCCGGTCTGTGGGTCATTGAGGCGCCCGAGATTGTGAGGCTTGGGCGGACCGAGTGGAAGCACGGCGCCTGGCCCCGGTCTTAGGTGTCGGGAGGTCTCGTCTCGCGGGGTGTTTTCCGTGGTGCCACGGCGTCCGGCCAGGGCCACTCTTCTCGGGACCCAATGGCGTCTTAGTCCGTGGTTACGGCGACGCAGAGACATAGGTCACGGCCATCGCGGGATGATAGGACAAACCGTTCGTGTATCTGTCTTGAGAAAAAGCTTGTTTCGTGTGGAATCACGAATCTTGTCTTTTCATCGTCAGGTGGACGTTGAAAGATGAGGTTGCTTGCGTCTTGCAGTGTTGTTGGTCCACTCGGTAGCGAGGCCGTCAGCAACCACCATCTTGATTCGTCGTTTTCATTTTTATTTTTTATTTTTTTTCCCTTACCTTTTTCTCCTTGTTGATATTATCGGTTTTTATCAGTTTGGTGGAATTTGTTGATATCCCCTCGTGTGAGAAAAAAATACCACCCACACTGTCTTTAGATACACGAAGTTTACGTCCAGGTAACAGAATGTTGTATACTTGTTTAATGGATCTAGCTTATAACAAATTTACATCGGAAATGTAGTCAACTTGTGCCTCTCCCATGATCAATTACCTACGTCTTACACGGGATGAATGGACACATCTGTGAAATCATTGGACGACGAGATGCATGGAGATGACTGCATTGTCAAACGGCAGCCTCCGGCCTGCCGGCTTGTCCTCCCCCCCCCCTCCAAAAGGCGGAAGGAGGAACAGGAGGCCCCACTGAGGTTGGTCGGCGCAACGTCGTGCCCCTCCCGATCGCGAAATCGATAACGCACCTGGACCACAGGCGGGCAGGCGGCAGGCGGCAGGTGCTCCCACCCCCACTCGAGAGCCTTATCGAAGTCGCCCGAATCGCTGTCCACCCGCCCGCACTCTCGACCTTCCGACTCCAATCAGTCACACCGGAACGACGACCCCTCCATTTCATCCCACTGCCCCACCAACCACTTTCATCTCATCATCGAAGCGGCTCTCTCTCTCTCTTTCTCACCCAATGTCGCAATCTGTCTAACGTTTCTCACTCTCACACTTGGAAAATCTCGAGATCTTTTTTCCCTTGCTTCATCCCTCTGGTAGGTAATCTGTGCTGTCTCATTCCATCTGATGTTTGAATTGACAAATTTGCCAGATACCAAGCTACACTTTGCGTAGCTTACTGTTGGGAATTTCACTCACTCACCTGGTGTTGGATTAATCAGCATTGTGACAACCACGTTTTCCGACCACATCTACTCAACGCAGAAGGGTGTGCAGTGCTTGTTCAAAACACAGCAAAAAAGATGGTGGCATCAGAGACAACCCGTCCCCTCATCGTCGGCCCAGAGTCGGGCCCCGAGCCTCCCTACCCGTACAAGATGGAAGGCAAGGTCATTTCTGGCTTCGGCCGGGGGTCCAAGGAGGTAAGCCCGTTTAACATAGCTTCCCCCGTCACATCACTTCAACCCCTTCACCAACGACACCTCTCATTCTCTCACAATCTTCACACACAAACACCTCACTCACACCGACACCCACGATCCCCCAAACCACACCATCTCATCAAACCTCCTTCACCACCCCCAAACTAACCACCCACCCAAGCTCGGCATCCCAACCGCAAACCTCCCCGTAGACGCCACCCTTACCCCCTGGATCGACACCATAAAATCAGGAGTCTACTTCGGCTGGGCCTCCCTCTCCCTGCCCCCCTCGCACCCAGACCGCGTCGCCGCCCCCGGCACCTCCTCCACCTCCGGCTCCGGCTCCGGCCCCGCACAACCTCACATCGACTTCCAGCTCTACCCCATGGTCATGTCCATCGGCTACAACCCGTTTTACAAAAACACGGTCCGCTCCGCCGAAGTCCACGTCCTCCACAACTTCTCCGCCGACTTTTACGACGCGCACATGCGTCTGCTGATCCTGGGCTTCGTCCGCGACGAGCTGGATTACAAGAGCCTCGAGGCGCTGATTGCGGACATCAATACCGATTGCGACGTGGCCAAGAATTCCCTCGCCAGGCCGGCGTGGCACCCGCCCAAGGCTTTGCGGCCCAAGGGCACGGTGGATGGGTCGCTTGATGCAAAGTGGTTGGTTGGGGAGTTGCCCAAGGCTTGAATCAAAGTCTGGGAATAGAAAGAGCCCGGCATCTCTTATTCTCATGTCATATCCTCCATCTCATTGACTTCTCATGATCACGACACCCCTTCACAAAACGTAAGACGAGCACAAACACAAACGAAGCGTTAGAAATATAGAAGAATGAATTCCATTCCAAAAAAGGTTCTGTCTGTTCCAAAAAAAAAATATAGGGTTCCTTGGGTATTTCTCCTCTCTCTCCCCGAGGGGTTGGTTGGCTGAAGTGAAGTTGTTGTTAGGAAACAATGAAATATGTGACCATAGATCGATCCCCTCCAAAAGAAAAAAAAAAGATGCGCCTTTCCCGGCCTGCCCTCTCAACGGGAAGAGCCATGTCAAACAAATGACGAGAACACACACAATGAACCTTGAATCAAAAGTGAAAACGCCTCCTATGCCTCTCCCCGCTTCATGTATGCCCTGGTCGCCCCTTTTTTTCAAGTTTCCGCATCACACAGCCAGTCCATGAGTTTCCTTGTTCTGGGAATAGCATGGAAGAAACTGCGTCTGTCAGTCCATATCCTCATAATTGCTTAAGGGGGAGGTGTACTCACATTCATAACAATCAACATGGGGATATCGAATACGTCTCGTTTAATCATCCAGCAATACCGGCAGTCCACCTTGCCGTCCTTCTCAATCTTTGAGATACCATGCTCGCCATCGATTCGCGTAACGCGGTTGCTGAGTATGCTCTTGCGCGGGTCCTGCTGCGGCATCATATCTGACGACGCCGCGCTTTCCGTCTGCTCTTTAGTGCGGTACTTGAGGATCCGACACGTGCGATTGACGCTGCCTCTGCTGTCGCCAAAGGCAAGATGCGAAAAGTCGTCGTAGAACTCAACCACACTGTCATCGTCGAGGATCTCGGCAATGAAGACGGGCTGTTTCCGCGGCCCGCTCTCGTTCTTGATCTGATCGGCAAGCGTTGCGGCGGGCGCTTTTGGTGTTGAGAAGCCCGCGCGGCCGGTGCTGCGGCCACTGTTGGTTGTCGACCCGGTACCGCCGGTATTGACGTTCAAGTTGGGGTCGTTCCCGAGGAGGACATCCTTGGTCCAGCCTGTCAAAGCGATGAACTCCTTGTTGACGGCGGCAATCTCGCCAGTACGGCGGAGGACAATTGTAGGCGCCGAGGTGTGGTGCATGAACTCTTCGTATTCGAATAGAGTGCGTTGAAAACACTTCTCCATGAAGATGAGATCCTGACGGCTGAGGGTCTTGGTGCAGGCGATGAATGACGGGCGAATGCTGGCGAGGGCCTTTGCGATGCGCAGCGTCATGTTGGCAGAGAAGCGCTTCGGTAGGTAGTCGATGAGAGCGTGGAAGCCGGCGAGATATGGATATGGCTCCTTGACGGTCTCATAAATGGACGAAGGGTCGCGCTGCCTCTTGCCGAGGAGTGTGTGAGGACCGCTCTTTTGAGGGGCGCCGGTCTTTGCTTTGGGCCGCGTCGGGGCGGTTATGGTCTGGGAGTTTCCAACAGCGCCAAAGTTCCCACTTGGAGATCCTTCAAAGGTAAAGTTAGTAGGTTGCGGGCTGGCGGTGTTGTCTGTGCTTGGACTATGTAGGCTTGTTGGGCCAGCAGCAATGGCGTAGGCATGTGGAAGGCCATGTTGCAGATTGCCTTGTTGGTACATGCCGTTGGAAGACTGGTCTACACCCATGAAATCGTTGATCATACCGCTATCGTATACTTGGCCAAACTGGTTGTTTCCATTGTTGCCAAAGACGTTTGTGGATCCAAAGTTGACTTCACCACTTGGTCCAGACAGGGAGCCGTCGCGCGGAGGGGTCTCCGCTGCGCCGGATGACATATGCCCTAGCATGCCGAACTCCATGGCGCCATACTGGCTGCCAAAGTTGAGCCCTTCCAGATCAAAGTTGAAGATTGCTGGGTTGCTCGGATCGAATAACGTATTAAAGGGGTCGTTGGCGACCTGCGGCGAGATCATGCCGCCAATGGATCGAGCAGTGTTGCTCGGCTGCGGGAAAGACGGTGATATCGGCGATGGTTGCGGCTGATACGGTAGGCCATCGGGAATGCCGACGGGCGTTTGCTGGCCCGAATAAACGGGGAATGACGCGGTTGAGCTCTGACCGAAATATGTGCTCCCTGCCGTCGAGGCCGTGTCCGAGGCCCCGCTGTGATGCCGTTGGCCGTTGGGCCGGGCCGGCGTCGCGTTCGGATTGTAGTTCGGACCCAGCACGGGCCGGAGAGCTTCGGGCGGAGCATCATGCAGATACTTTGCCTTCTTGCGGACGCCGTCTTGGCAAGCCTCTGCGAGTCCACGCTTAATGCATCGCTGACAAGGTCGTTCATCTCCTGTAGCCATCCCATCAGCAAGGTTGTATCGCAGACGGCCATGTGAGTGGAGCAGGCAGCTAAAACCCCGGTTACCACGGGGTTTATGTCAAAGCATTACAAGACTTCACGGGTGTTCACTTGACCAGAGACTATCGCGAGCCGGACCCAGAGGAATCGGGCAAAGCTTACCGCAAGTCAGATGGGCTCGTTGGCAGGCGAAGCACGCCCGGCGAGCCTTCTTCCTCCTTGGTCGTGAAGGATCCTTGGGATCGTACTTCTTCTTGATCTCGCCGTTGGTGTCGGCGCCGCTGTCGTGAGATTCGGCCATCTTTTCGTCGTCGTCGTCTCTTACGGGCGTGTCGTCGTCGTAGTCGTGGTCATTATCTGACATGGCATCCGAGACCTCTGGCCCGGTATCGTCGTGGCCGTCAGGCATGGTGTCGCGGATTTATATATACAATCCTCCCCTTGGACAGAAAAGCGATAACGGCGTGCTTGCGTGGGAGCTGGCGCGGTGACGGCACGGCACTGCAAGCCCCGGTCCACGAATCTCCCTGATGGTCTGTTTGCGAAACCACACGGCTCACTTTCAAACGTATGTGGGCTGGCCCGGTGTCGCGCTGGATGGGCGTCGTAGAATAGGAAAGAAAGCAGGAAAATCCTCCTGCGTCGGTGTAGAGTGACACACGCCGGGGTTCTAGCTGGGCTACTGCCACACACACACACACACACACACACACACACAGCTCAAAAGTACACCACCGCTGCGTGACTAGCTACTCCCAAGACCAATGTGCGTAGTGGCAGTTCGAGTCTGCGAATAGGAGTCAAGCCGGACAATGGTTTCCCGTGGCGACGTGGTATGAGAGAGCAGGGCCAGAAATAGGCGCTGTGCGCTCCCGCAATATAGGCCGGGTAGAGCCTTGTTTTCTCCCTCTTTCTTCTTGTTCCTTTTGCGCCGCAGGTAGGCAGACGGCTTACAAGCAGGACAGGGCAGGGCAGAAAGAATGAAGGCGGCGAGCCTTGGGTCTCCTACAGCTCGTATCCTCAGCAGTCAGGAGTCTCCAATGGTGGGTTGGTGGAGAGAAAAGAGGCGTTCCTTGTGCGACGTGCTCGTCACGACAGGACTAGGTCTCTTGGACTCGATGGTTGGCGCAGTCGTCTCGAGACCGGTGTTCGCGTCGCGGACCACATGAGGTCGCGGGGACAAGGAGGTAGACTTGGTCGTTGGGCGGATAGCCGACTGACGGCGCTGGGCCGGGGTGATGTGACGGAGGTTCTTAGAGGTCGAGCGAGTAAATGGTATATGCAGGAAGCCGTTGCCCTTGTGCTTGTCTACTGCAAGCATTGACACGCGGTACAGGGAGTTTGGTGGACTACTTTGTAATAAGTAGCACTGGTAGGGCGGATCGCATTCGCAGATTCGTGATCGCAAGCGCAGCGGCGCAATTGAGGGGAAAGCGGCGTCGTCGGGGGTCGGGGCAGATTTTGGAGTCGTGATGTTTATCCTCGGCCGGGTGGAAGAGGAGCACGCGAGAGGTTTGTCGTCAGAGCTGACCGTCGGTAAAGAAAACGAGAGGGACGGGATAGGCAGGGTGCCAAAGTACGGGCAGTATCCGTTAAGGTAAGGTACTCCTCACAGGTAACGTACAGCAGCTAACAGCGCCCCAAAGAGAAAACGGATGCCCCAGCCTCGCTGCCGTTGGTCAAAGATTTGCGTGCTGAGCTGCGGGGTTTTTTCTTGGAGAAAATGTCACACTCGTCATTCGTTGGGCCGAGGGGGGAATGTGGGTGTATCATGTGGGTACCAACGGAGAAACCCACTATTCGTGCCTTGTGAGTGGTGACTACATGATGTACCACACAAATTACGACACTGAGGGTGTATGTAGTACTTCATACCATCGGTTCTCCCGTCGTCCTTCCCGCGACGGTGCACAGTCATCCAGGTCCTCGAGTCTCTAATTAGTTGGTGTTCTTTCCTTCCTTCCCGTCGCATCTAGACTGACAGACAGTCGGACACACAGCACCGTTGTGGACTGTGGATGTGGAAGGCGGTACGGTAGTTCCGAACAGAAACGGAAACAACCCATCTTCGTCTGTACTTTCTCTAGACCTAGGCATAGAAGGTACGGATAACATGCTGAGGAAGGTATGGAGTTTGAAAGTTGGGCACATGCCTGCCGCCTGCTCCTGCAGAATATCTCATGCACCTGTGTGTACTTGCCATGCCACTTGGGCCCAGACGCAATCCGAGCAAAGGTTCCTCAAGACACAAAGTCGCACCTTACATCCTCACAACTTGGATCCGGACCAGGTTGGCCAGGCCATATTCGGCTCACCTCACCCACGATTTGAATTTCATCACACCAAATTACATCATCCTCGACTGGACCGAAGGTCGACCCTAAGAAACAATGACCATCCGTTCATCATCTGCCTCGCCTTTTGGTCAACCCTTCCAATATGGCCAGGTTCAGTCGCACGGCATTACGTTAGCGACGCAACTCCAAGCCACTCTATTGGACATCTGGCATTCTCACTGTTCGATTGCTGCATGTGAGATCCACATCCAACTATCCGCTGTCCGCAGTCTGCCTGGTCCCAAGACAAGCCAAGCCGAGGGCCGAGTGACGACTTACACATAGCTTCAGGTCCCTGAACAGTCATGACATGCAAGTGCAATGCATGCCACGGCTCGCTAAGGATGTGGGTGGTATCATCGCATTGACTAACACTGATTCTAGCCGACGTGCCGAGCACCGGTCGGTCTATCTACCTGCAGTCCATCAACCATTCGGGGTATCTCGTTACATGTGAGCACAAAATCAACCAAGGCTTCTCGCCCATCATTGGCAGCCACTCGGCCAGCCCCCGTATGCCGCGTTACCATCCAGCCTTCTCGCCATGGCTGCCTGATGACCTTTCCATCAATGACAGCCCGACACCTTGGGCACTTGCAGACGGTTACTGCCGTCCACCTCACGACGATCGACGCGATCAACAGCCGCATCTGCTGCGCGCGGACTCCCGCTCACTAGTCGTCCAATAACGCCAAGTGGCAGCCCAGCTCGACCATCTGGGTCAGGAACGCGCCAACCATGGCAATATGGGCACCCACGACCAACAGCACCGGCAGCGAGGCTGCATATGACCACTGTCAGCCATTCATAGCTAGACAGCCTCTCTGCTGGTCCTCCACACCAATACGGGAAGTCTGTGCGATGCCGTTCACATCTGTTCCCTCACCGGCCTTCGCTGAATTTCTCGTTGCTTTGGCTCCCTCGTCAACTTTCTTTTTTTGGTCCGCTGTGGACTTCTTCGCTCTTTTGCCTTTTGTTACGCTTGCGTGGCGAATCGACTGCGACTTCTGATCTTCTTGCCATACTTGAAGAAGATGTACGGGAATGGGAGCATGGCTACCGTCAAGAAGGCGAGCAATGATGAAGCCCAGGAATATCCAAGTTTGTTGTACATCTGCGTTCCAAACAACGGGAATGCGGCTGTTGAGAGAGGAGTTCACGTCAGCACCAAGCGAAACACGACACCTCCCAACTGAGTGGTTGAGAGCGTTGGTGCCACGGGGCAACTCACCAGCGAACATGCATCGCACAAACGCATTACTTGCGAGGGCCGAGGCGGCGTATAGAGGATAAGCATCGACCTGTAAGCCCCAACTTTAGCACAATTCCTGTCGTGTAACATCCGGGCCTGAGACTGATTCCAAACCCCTGGAACGCCACAAGCGGGGAGTCGACGGGACATATTCCACTTACAAGAAACGTAAAGATTCCAGTGAAGACGAGGAGAATCCTGCGACACATCAAGACGGTCAGCTGCATACTGCTGCATACAAGATGGGAAAACAACATCACCCCAAGGTCCGTGGAAGCCTGACAAAGCATGCCTAACGGCCGAAAGCATACCCCAGCACATGAACCTGCAGAAGCCTGCAGAGGCCTGCTCAAAGCAACCACGGGGTTGTCTTATCACGGCAGCAAGATGCGCATGTTGCGGAACCACGGGCCTTTTTCCAACTTGGGGTCATGGTTGCGATGCTGTGCGAAGGGAAATGTGAACTTACCCAGCTCCAAAAATGCCGGATCCAATGATGGGCATGATCCAGTGCACATGAAGGCTCCATCCGAACCAAAAGATGCCAATGGGACAGAGGAAGGCACCCAGGATGACTGGCGGAAGGCGGAACTCTGGCTCGCTGGCACCCTCGACGCCCGTCTCCTTTTCCAAGTCGGCTATGAGTCGACTACGGATACGGTGCCACAAGGGGTCCGTCGCGGCGGCAAGGAACATGCCCACGAGGATGCCCAGGAAAGTGAGACCGACTTGCCACAGGTTGAAGCCATGGATCGTTGTGAAGACGAGGGGAAATGCACCGAAGAAAAGGTATAGAATACCCAAGAGAATGGCCGAGAAGATGTCGAGACTGAGAACCATGGGCTCAAAGGCAATAAGCTGGAAGGGACGCATCAGGGAGATGCCGATTGTCTTGATGACAGACTTGGTCATGTTCTCAACAGGGGCTTTCCAACGCTCGTCACCTGTCTCTTTTCGGATCTTGCGTGCCTTGGTCCGCAGGACGATCGGATCTGTAAGCAAAAGTCAGCTCTGGCAGGCTAGTCCAGGGGCGCACCCTCCATGGACACTCACGATAAGTCTCTGGGACAAATACGGCAATGGCTACCAAAAGCGCAAAGGCCCAGATGATCATGACATAGTATGTCCACCTCCAGTTGGCGTTGTAATTGACGAAGCCACCAATCAACGGGCCGATGCACGGTCCGATGAAGGGAGCAAGTGAGTACATGAGCATAGGGGCTTGAAGCTCATGACGAGCAAACAAGTCACTCACCGTGCCACCAGACACGGAGAGGAAGGCACTGCCCGACAGACCGTCGAAGAAGCGAGCAACGATCATGGTTGCAATATTCTTGGCGACTGCTGACGGGATGATCCAAATGACATACATGGACCAAGAGACCAAGTAGATGGGCCGGCGTCCGTAAAACTCGCTGAGGGGGCTCAGGAACATGGGGCCCAAGCTGATGCCAAGCACGAAGACTGACAGGCCAATAGTACCCACTAGTCGAGAGTTGCCGAATTCTGCATCCATCTGCGCATACGTCGAGGTGTAGATGGAACTTGCAGCGGTACTGTCTCACACGTCAACATCCATCTCGTTGCGGAGTCGAAAGTCAACTTCACTTACACGCACAAACTCGCGCAGGACACAATGGATACGATGAGCCACTTTCTCGCTTCGCCCAAACTACGTGGACTCATGGGATCGCTGTCGCCACCCTCGAACGTCACTTCATACTGGTCCCTTTCCTGTTCTCTCGGTGGGCTGTCGTTCTCTTGGTAGTCGTCACAGCTGTAGCCGTTCTGTGACCGCGTCCGGGTCAATGATCTCGAATGACGGAGTGACCGTGTACCGGCGGCGCCCGTGCGGATGGGCTCGAAGCCTGAGTCCTCGTGGACTGTGGCGCTGTCATCGTCCTGATTCGATGAATGGCTCTCGGCCTTTTCGATATCTCTTTCGACCTCGTTCATCATGGTTGTCGTTGAATGCCGCAAGGAAAAAAACAAGCAGCAACAATTCTCGACAATTTTTTTTAATTTTTTTCCCTCTCTAGTCGGTCTTACTCAGTCAGGGCCACTTGATAACGACTTGATATCAAGGGCACAGTAGTCGGCCGATTGCGGATGTCGGATATTTGTACGGATATCCCGCGTGGTTATTATGGGCCGGGTTCCGAGTTCCAGCGGTCGTGTGGATCGTGACAGGATCAGATCAGTCTCTTGCTGGGCTGGGCGTTTCTGCGAAGGGATGTATGTGCAGGGCAGTGGTTTTTATTTGGAAGTGGGAGAAACGGCTCCTCTCTCATTGCGACTCTTCCAATTGTTTCATGAGGCAGAAGAGGGGATAGCGAAAGAGGTGAGTGGAAGAGGACATATTTTTCTAGGATTTTGCAGTTTTCCCGATAACCAGGCAAAGAAAGGCGCGAGGAACTTAAAGTGGATGGGATAGTGGGGACCTCGCGCCATCGGCACCGCATCCATTCACACGCATTAGTCAAAGACGACCGGATGGCTAGACGGCGCGACCCGTTGGGTAAGTTTTCCCATGCGCTTCTCGACGATTATTCAGCCCAGAACGCGGTTCGCTCTTTTGAGCGGAAGCACACCCCGGACTAGGGTGGATCTCGTCATCGCGGCGAAAGGGAATAAGAGAGGAGAGGAGAGGTGAGGAGATGGAGAGGGGCATGCAGGCGTGTCATAGAGCCCCCTGGTGCTATGGGATGGATGACGCTGAGTTGGACCCTCCATCGCCTTGGGGATCTTCCAGTCCTGCATCGGAGCCAACAGCCTATTCTTGAGAGAGCGGATGGAGGGGGTCCAATGAGAGGGACCTTCAGTTGTTCGGCGCTGGTTCGCGCGAGTTTGCAATTGTAGCATTCTTTGGCTGCATTTGCGTTGGCCAAAAGGGTGGTGACTGAAAGGTGACGGGGTTCTCTCGGAAATAAACCGCCATGAGTATGACGTCGGAAGAGCCGAGATTCACCACGACCTTTTTGGGCTCATTCCAGACTTTCACAGCTCGCGGTTGCTCACTCAGTTAGCGCCAGCGGAAAGAGACGGGGGGACCCTCGGCGTCTGGGACAGGAGGCGCCTGTCACCTCTTGTCACTTCTGCAACGAGTCACAGTCGCTAAAATTGGCCCTGTAACCCTTGGTCTGTTCGACGATTCGAGGAAACCTACGTCGAGAGGTGGCGCTGAGAAGAAACCCAACCCGTCTTGGCGGAACTCCACTCACGGCTGTTAGACGCGGCCCGATGGAATGGTCCACCGATTACAGATACCTGTCACAGAGGACGTGCGAATCGCGATAGGCTTGAGGTCCATCTCCCCATCTATCATACTTTTTGTTAGCTTCCGAGTCTCTCTCCCCCCTCTTTAGATCTGACGAAATTGGTTCAGACTGCTCGGCATGTGGGCTTGTTTAGGTGTGGTCGATCCCCCGCTTTCTTATGTTTGCAGGGCCCAGTAGGGAAAATAAAGGGAACAAGCTGGATTGTCACATTGCCACTTTCGCTTCTTTCGTAGAGGGCCGAAGCCGCGAGAGGGTTGTCAATTGTCGGCAGCTTTTCCCGGCGCCGGGCGACCGTTACCTTGAGGTCTCCAGCTCAACCCAGTGTCTGTGCGTATTTCCAATTATTTTCTGACAGCTTTGCCACACACACTTTCCCGTTAACATTTGGGGCCTTTTCTCCCCGCCGGCGCCGGTTGCCGGTCGGGGCCTTTGGGGGTGGTTTAGATCGGTTAGGACTTTGAACAGTAAGGAAAAAACCACGTGTTTCTGATTTGTGATTGAGAGCCGTGGAGATGCGTTTAGGCTGAGTGTTTTCCTCGGAGTTACGATGAGGATTGGTAATACACACATTCACTAGCACTTGTCTATGATTTGCAACATTTGAAGCTCACTAACAGAACGAGACAGAATAGTGAGGTAGATGAGGCCATCCCCGATGGTGCGTGATTTTTTCATCATTTCATTTCCTCCCTTTTTCTCTTTCTCTCTCTATCTACTTTGATGGAGTTGAAATCATGTGCGGTCTCCATTGGCGTTATTATCATACATGAGCCCTTATTCATCCTTTCCCTCCGTATCTTTACTTACATGATCATCATGAACCCCAGCTAGCTATTCTTTCTAGTATACTTATGTTTCTCTCGCTTTCGTTGATGTTGATGTTGAAATGCAGTTGCTGAACCCTTGAACCCCGGAAATAGGGGCAAATGACAAGAAAACAATAAGAAGCAAAAACAAAAACGCCCATTGCATGCAAATAGCATATATGAAAACCCCGGTACGCATGTCGTCGGACAACCAAACGCACGTCGTCGACAACAGAGTCGCACAACCAGGGGCCCACCCACCAAGAACGAGCCTCCGGACCTCCGGTACGGAACTTCCGAACCGTATCCAGGTTTCCCTCCATCCCATTCTCTCACATCCGGTAGGTCTCCGCCAGGCTCCCAAAGTCCGGCACGGTCCCGGAGCAGTCAAAGTCCCGATCATACGCCTTGGCCGGCAGGATCCCGGCCGCGAGGCCCTTTTTATAACTCCACAGCGGCGCGCTCTCCGTGTCCCACGTCCAGTACCACCACCCCCACCCCTTTTCGAACGAGTGCATCTGCGCCTCGGCAAACATTTGCAGAAACTTCTTGTAGTCGCTGCTGAAGCCGCCCGCGTCGCCGTTGGCCGTGTCGCAGTCGCACTTCGAGTCCTCGGTCGGACACCGCGGCTCGAGGATCGACGTCGTCGCGTTGCCCGTGTTGTAGGTGCCCGTCCACCGGTTGCCCCAGCCGACATTCGTTAAATGTTTGGCGCAGTCCGTGTCGGCTTGGGACCACTCGGCGAACAGCGTCGGGCCGTAGCCCGTGGAGGTGTCCATGGATTGCTCCGTCTGCTCCGTCCACCCGCTGCAGGCGTACTCGACCTTCTTCTTGTGCGTGTAGACGATTTGATCAGTGTTGAAAATAACGTACTGGTGCACGTCGAGCGCGAGGTCGCTGTAGCCCGTCAGTTTTCCTTGCCAGTTGGCCAGGCCCATGAAGCCGTCACCAAAGACGACGACGCCGCCGATGCCGTTGCCCTTGACGAGCTTGTAGGCCTGCGCGGTCCACGAGACGACGTCGGCGTTGTTGAGGTCCACGTTGCGCGGCTCGTTGGCGAGGCCGTAAAAGGCGATGATGTTTTTGTAGCGGTCCTGGGCGAAGAACTTGGAGAGGCGGTCGTGCATGTCGAGGCTGCGCTGGGCGTTTGTCGCGCCGTCGGTGCCGTTGAGCCAGCCGATGGCGCCCTGGCGGCCCGAGTGGTTCCAGCCGTTTTGGCTTCCTGGCAGCCCGTGGACGTCGAGATTGACGCGGAGGCCATACTTGCGTGCCCACTCGATGCCGCGGAGGAGGTAGCGCCACGAGGTGCGGAAGAGGTAGGGGTCGCCGTCGTAGACCTCGACGGCCCAGTAGTTGAAGGGGATGCGGACGTGGTCGAGACCGGCGTCGGCGATTTCCTTGAAAGTGGACTCGGTGACAAAGGTCGAGTAGTGCTTCTCGAGCACCTCGGCCGTCTGCTTCGTGCCAAGGTGGTTGCACAGCGTGTACTCGTCAATGATGCCGAGGCGGGAGTCGTAGTTGAAGAGGGAAGGGGTGATGAAGGGCTCGAGGTTCAGCCAGCCGCCGACGTTGACGCCGCGAGCGGGCCGTGAGCCGTAGGAGTCCCAGGCGTCTTTGAGCGCCGGCACCTTGTCGTTTGCCTTTGCCGAGTCGTCCCAGTCGGTGTAGAGGCCCATGACGGGCAGGTCGCCGACCATTTGATCGGTGAAGGTGACGTTGAAGTCGGTTGTGTCCTCCCATGACCACGGATCGAGGTAGGTGCCGCGCCACTTCATCGGGACGCTGTCCTTGTTCCCGTCGTCGAGGGTCGTTTTCGTGTTGCTGCTCTTGTTGTTGTTCTTGCTGACCACCACCGCTACTACGATGATGATGATGAGAAGCACTAATGAGACACCGAGGCATATCCCTGTCGGGTGGTTAGTCAATGTCTCCATTTTCACGACTCGAAGCAACTTACAAAGCTTCTTCCGCTTCTTTACCGGTTTCGGAGGGTCTTCCATGAGATATTCCTTCTCGAAGCTGTGGTCGGAGCTGTTCCATCCTCCACCTCTCAAATGCCCTCGTGACCGTCCCTCCTCCATGATAGCGCCGCTAACCACACGTTTCTTCTTGTTCTTGTGCTCTTTCCTGGGCTTCTCATAGACCACTTCCCTATCCTCCTCTCGCCTCACCCTCTTTGGTCGTTCTGTGGGCGCATCCCGGTAGGCGGCTTCGCGTCGTGCCCTCCGTCTCTCCCGCCGTTCTGCATCTGCGTTGGCGTCCCTCGATGGCTTGCCACCGCCCGCGCCTGACTCTTTCTTCTCCCTTCTCTTTTGCCTCTTGACGTTATCCTGGTTCAGCTTCGCCAATGCATCCACGGATAGCGTTTGTGATCTCCTTTCGTCCCTGCTCTCGCCCGAGTCCGTGGCCGGCCGTCTGGATCCCTCTGCGCGCGATCGTCGTTTCTTGTGATGGTGTTTCTTGCCCGATGAGTCTCGTGGTCGATGCGACGACGGCCTCGAAGATTCACCGGGCGCCATTTTTCGTCGTAAATGTCGTCGGGTGGGAGATTTTGCCTAGGCGCCGTTGCACTGGAATGTTTGCGCCTCGGATGACATTCCTGGCGTTCGTTGAAAGATGCGGTTTTGCGGGAAATACGTATGCGTTGTGGACTCGTTGGCTCTCGCTTGGTGCCAAGGTACCAAGGTATTCCAATTCCACCTGCCTTGTTTTTTGGAGGTGCATTGGCGCATCGGCTGTTGGCAGGACAACAATCGACCTGAGCTCTGACGCTCTGCGCCCCAGTTTCTTCTTATCAAGGCGTTAAGTGGCTGCAGGGGGGTTGTGGCTGACAGGAGCCGCTTCAACCCCGCGAACGCCGTCGCAAGCCGAAGATTGACTTACATCACCCGCCATCCTTCGGGTTAGCAACGAGGTGCCTATCTCGTCTGAGCCGGCTCCCGTCTCTCAATTCCCTTCATCTCTACGGATAGAATTCACACAAACCACAAGGCATTGGCATCTTGGAAAGGTTTCTTTGGGCTCTCTATCTGTCTCTGTACCATTTACAATGAGGTCGTCGTCAATTTCATTACGTCCACTGCGGCGAGCGCTGGCGCCGTCGGTATCGACACAGCTGCTGTCGCCCCTTGTTGCGGCCCCCCGGCTCTACTCGACACACCCGCCCAATGCGAAGCTCAACATACCCGTGGACTATGCGACAACATCACTCCTCGCGCACTCTTCACAAACTGCTCTCGGCACGGCTGAATTACCGGCGGAGGTGCGCGATGGCACGACCAAGAAGATGAACCTGTTCCAAGCCATTAACGACGCTTTGTCCATCGCCCTGGCCGAGGACGACTCCGTCATGGTCTTCGGCGAGGACGTTGCCTTTGGCGGCGTCTTTCGGTGCACGATGAAGCTGGCAGAGACTTACGGTGCCGACCGCATCTTCAACACGCCATTGACGGAACAGGGTATCATGGGTTTCGCTATTGGCGCAGCCGCGGAGGGTATGCGGCCCGTTGCGGAGATTCAGTTTGCCGACTACATCTACCCAGCCTTTGACCAGCTTGTCAACGAGGCGGCAAAGTACCGGTACAGAGACGGCGCCTGCGGCCGGAGCGTCGGCGGCTTGACCGTACGGATGCCCTGCGGCGGAGTTGGCCACGGCGCCCTCTACCACTCCCAGTCACCCGAGAGCCTGTTCACGCACATCCCCGGTCTACGGGTGATCATGCCACGGTCACCTCTACAGGCCAAGGGTCTGTTGCTGGCGGCTATACGCAGCAATGACCCGTGCATCTTCATGGAGCCCAAGATTCTGTACCGCGCAGCCGTCGAGCAGGTGCCCACGGGGTCGTACACTCTACCGTTATCCAAGGCGGAGGTCCTGAAGGAGGGCAAGGATGTGACGATTATCTCGTACGGACAGCCGCTGTTTACGTGCATGTCAGCCATCCAAAAGGCCGAGGAGGAGCTGGGCATCTCTGTCGAGCTCATCGATCTCAGGACGCTGTATCCCTGGGATAAGGAGACGGTGTTTCAGAGCGTGCGCAAGACGGGTCACTGCATCGTGGTGCACGAGGCGATGGTGAATGCTGGTATCGGTGCTGAGGTTGCTGCCACGATCCAGGAGGATCCTGATACCTTTTTAAGGCTGGAGGCGCCGGTTGCAAGAGTTGCTGGATGGAGCATCCACACTCCGTTGCTTTATGAGAAGTTTAACATTCCTGATGTTGCTAGTAAGTGTGATCTCTCCGGTCTATTATGTTCAACGGTTTCTAACGAGTCCAGGGGTTTATGACAACATCAAGCGGGTTCTGGATTATTGAGGCCTGGTTAGGGACCAGGGGTGATGGGGAAAACAACAAAAAGAAAACTCGCAACATAGCACATACCCTTAATGACATGCCATTCATCTTCAGAAGTCTTGTTCCGGTAGCATCAAAAATGTATTAGATGCAAGTGGCAGTGAATCCATCGACATATTCGCTCCGTGATGACAAAGTACACAATGAGCCCACTTCCTTCCGCTCAAGTGGAGGTCTCGCGCTAACAATTGACACCCTTTCCCAGCCAATCCGCCCCTCCCCATGTCCCGCCTCCAACTGCCCCGCATTACGTTTCAACGTTCGAGTGAGGCAGACAGCTCTTCATCCACTCCGTCCAGCCGCAATCGTCACCGACTTAACGACCGACTGATTGCGCGACCAGAACCATTTACCCCCCGCCGTACCGGATTACAACCTCACAATGTCCCAAGTCGAGACCGTGTCCTCCTTCGTGGAGGGCGCTCCCCCAGGCGAGGTACCTTCCTAGCTCTCCCTACTACGCGCATGACGTCGCGAACCACACCCCAAGCTGACCTCGATTTGAAGCTCGCAGATGTCATTGCAGGTAAACCGCACTCGTCCTCCCAACGAAACTACCTCGAAGACGAAGAGACCAAGAGCTCCGAACGAATTGCTAACCCCGGCCAAGATATCAAGTCGCTCACCGTATCGGACCCCGAGATCGTGTCCAGCCTCGAGCCGGCATTCGAGAAGTACAACGAGGAACAGTTCGTCACGGTGAAGCTGCCCGGCGGAAGCCAGCAGGTGATCGTCAGCTCCCACAGCTCGCTCGGCGACGGCCAGTACTTTGACGTGGAGAGCTCCACGAGCTTCTCCTTTGACCACACCACACAGAAGGCGAGCAGTGTGCAGAGCTACGTTCTGGAGAGCGCCAACTCGGACTTGATGTAGGTTTTTACGGGAATGAGAGGGACGAGATGAGGGCAGTGATGCTGAGAGATACTACGCAAACAGCAAGTCGACGTTGAAGAGCCTCGGCCCCTATGTCCAGGAACACTTCCCCAACGCCGCGTACGGCGTCTACCCTACCGAGAACGATTCCAAGGTGGCAGTCATTATTGTCTCGAACAAGTACTCTCCCAACAACTTCTGGTAAGCTACCCTACAGAGCCTTCCCTAGGCTTTTCCAACCGCCACGGTGCACACTAACACATGGGTACCCAACAGGAATGGCCGCTGGCGATCCGTCTACATCTTCGACCCCTCCTCCGAGGCCCTCGAGGGCTCCGTCAAGGTCGACGTGCACTACTACGAAGACGGCAACGTCCGGCTGCTCACGAGCCGGCCCAGCCAGGCGTCGGTCTCGTCGGGCACGGGCGCGGGCATCGTCAAGGAGATTGCGGCGTCGGAGAAGAAGTACCAAGAGGAGCTCAACAGGGGGTTCACGAACCTGAGCGAGGGCGCGTTCAAGGGCCTGCGACGACAGCTGCCCGTGACGAGGCAGAAGATTGAGTGGGACAAGATTACCTCGTACAGGCTGGGTCAGGACATTGGCGGCGGCCGGAAATAGAGGGACGGCGGGAGACAGATGGGGAGAGGGGAAGAGGAAGAGAGTCTTTGATTGTTAAGGGCTACTACATATAGAGTGTTTGCTCGACTGGTGCATTCAGCATGCAAAGCTAGGAATGGGTTAAAAAGCTTTCTTTTTCAACACATCACTTGGCTGCTTCTTGTGACAATGGTTGTTTTACTGACGGCAATTTCACAGCCTTATGTAAGTCGTAAAGATACATGCATCATACCCACGTGCGGTTGTGGGAAGCTTGTAGATGGACAAAAATAGACTACGGAAGTCGCTCCTTACTTCAACAGAAGATCTTGAGTTAAATTTGGCAGATCTAGAACGTAGCTGAATTACCCCTTTCAGCCCGCCCATTGCCTTGATTATCTACGAATGAGAGAAGGGACTGTACGGGTTAGACGAGACGTTTAGCCAAACCGGCGGGAATTACCCAATCGGGTAACATATCGCGATGCCCTTTCCAACGACCGCAAAAAAAAAAAAAAGTTATCGCAGCCGATTATCTCAAGAGCTGCATCTCGTTTGCTTGTTTTTACCCCGCGCGTTCCCCGCCTTTTGCTCATTACCAAGTCGTAAGTGGGAGGCTTAAAGGGAATGACGATACCGGAGGGACGGAGACCGCACGGGACTGCCTCGGCATCATCCCGAATTTCCCGAACGTGATTGCGGGATTGGGGGGATGTGGCTAGGTTCCAGGCGGTTTGGCCTAGATTTGTCAATTTTCAGGAATTTCGGCCGGGGAGGTTAGGATTGGTCTGGTGTTGTGGCCTTCTTCTTTATGTATTCCGTGTGTTCATGATGAGTGAAGTAATGTTCCGTTGGAGAGACTGGACTGTCCGTATGCTCCGTGGGATCCGGACTCTTTTAATGGTCAGTGATCAGTCCGTCCGAAGTGTGTATGTGTATGTGTGTGCGAGGTAAAGATATGCAGTGTAGTAGTGTATCCCGTACGTGCGCCCAGCTGGACCAGTCCAGCCCGCCCAGGAAAACCCCGCGGAACGGCGCAGATAAGGCAAGATCCGAACGGAACGATAGCGTCAGGATTGGCGACGAGGGGGAAGTCGCAGAAGGCAAGGGTGGGGACGGCATGTATCCTCGTGGAAGCGGGATTTGGGAGTCTTTGGATTCGCTGTAATGACCTTGCAGCGGTACGTGTGGGCAATTCGCGGGACTGGTGTTGCAGTCGGGCTGCTCGTGAACCACCGTACCGCGAGAAGCAACAAGGAAGCCTAGGAAGCAAGCGGCGATTGGCAATGCGAGTTTACGAACACGAATAACTGGGGACTCGACCCCGGAGACATACTGCGTAGGCCGTGCCGGACGGACAACTCAAGACCCTTGTGTATTACTGCGGTATAGTACAGACACTCGGTGTGCTGGCACGCTGGCTCATGCTTGGGGGGGGACGTTGCAGTCGGTTTCCTCCAAGATTCCTGTAATACGGGCTGGGTCACATACTGTGTGTAAAAGGGCCAGTTGAATAATACGACGGCCACGGTAGCGGACCCCGATGTGATTCCGCCCCGTTGGAGCATTGGAGGGGCCATGCGTTTCGAAACGAGCTAGCAATCCGCTCTCTTTCTCAAAAGTGTTGATCAACCGCGGAAGCTGGGGGCGGTAAAGAGGTGGAAGACTAGGTAGGTGCGGAGCACCCCAGTACTAAGCGGCGATGGTTTAAGTTTTGCAGCGGGAGCCCTGACTCGACATTTTCGCTTTGAGAGTATCAACGGGCGGGGTGAAAGTGAAGGAGACTTGGCTGTCCAGGAAGGGCAGTTTTACCTAGGTCCTAGGTCCCGGTTGACGGGTATGGCAAATCGACACGGGTGTTGTAGGTGATTATTATACGGAGTACAAATAAATACCTTGGTCTGAAAGGCAAGGTATTGGGGTAAGTATGTGACGAATGTGTAGTATGCATCAAACGGTGGCGGCCTTGGAAGGTGTCAAGTGTCTGGCTGGGGTTCAACTACCCGAGTGCGACGCCGAGAAGGAGGCCGGCAAGCTTCTCCTCTCCGGACTAAGCAAGAAGGCCATGGAACTTGTGGAAGTAGTCGGGTCCTTTCTCTCTATTGTCACTTGTCTACGAAGGCAGTGTTCTGTTCTGACTCTCTCCCAAGTTCCGCCAGCTAAATTGGTTCCCCCCTTTGAAATCGCACCTTCTTCCTTGTGCTTCGGCCTGCGGCCTGCCTTACCTCTCCAAGTACCCCCAGCCCACATTTACTTCCAGCGAATCACGGCAACTGTGCACTAATTTCTCCCTCTCCCATTGGCTCAAGGAACTGTCCACCCCTGAGCGGACCGCCGGTACCCTCTTTCCTCCAAGCCCACCTCTGTGCTAAGGTACCTATTGTGAGGTGTCCACAGTCCATCAGTGACCGCTTGGTCCCAGCAGAAGCTTCCATCAGCTGTCAGTCCCAGTCCGAGTGCTGCGCTTTCCCCCCGATTTTTAACGGGGTCCCGCGATAAAGCAGTGTGAACGGGCTCAACAACATCCGAGAGACCTCCTTCTCGTCCGACTCCTTTTTCCTACTTCCTTCTGCACCAAAACTCCTCCTTCTCTCACCTAATCACATCCTCCCAAGCCATCTTCTCGCCTGCAATTATTCCCCTCTCGCCCTGTGCTGCACAAACCGACTCGAATTCTTCACACCGAATCCTAGCTAAACAGCAAGGACCCTCAACAAACTTCCCACCCCTCCGATAAACAAAGAAGGAAAAAAAAAAGGAGCCACGTTTCCCACCAACAATCCTTTGCGGTCTCTACACACAAATCAGTCACAATGGGCGCTGTCGAACTCACCTACCAGGATGTTGCTGAGCACAACACCAAGAAGGACATCTACATGGTGATCCACGACAAGATCTACGACTGCACCAAGTTCGTCGACGAGCACCCGTAAGTAACCAGCTAGATCTGCTTCCGCCCCCGCCACTCTTGCGCCGGTGGCCCTCCTCTGGAGGGTTTCAATCTCTATTCGATTAGTACTCCCAACTGACTTTTTTCTTCCTCCACAGCGGTGGCGAGGAGGTTATTCTTGACGTCGGTGGTCAGGATGCCACCGAGGCGTTCGAGGATGTCGGACACAGCGACGAGGCCCGCGAGACCCTGGACCAATTGTACCTCGGCGACCTGAAGCGCCAGGTGAGTTCAAAACAAAACTCCGGTTTTGCCGTGATCGCGCGCGCATTGCCTAAGGCTACAGAACGCGATTGTACTGACCTTTCCTCCTCCTACAGCTCGGAGACCCTGCCCCCAAGGAGCAGGTCGCCGCCGCCAGCTCATCTTCCAGCACCGAGAGCCCCGGCTTCGGCATCGGCCTGTACGCCGTCCTCCTCGTCGGCGGTGTCCTCGCATACGTCGCCTACAACTACCAGCAGCAGCAACAGCAGCAGTCCGCATAAGATCCAAGCTAGCTGCTACGGTCTTGGACTTTTTTTCACAGCAACGCGGGAAGTGCTGAGGGGGGATGGGGCTCCCCAAAACCGCCGCCACTCCCCGAAAAGGGGGAACGAGGATGCGCGCGCCGCCTCGGCGACGAATGGGGAGGCTTCGGTCATTGTCTTCAACAGGCGGAAACTTATGTTTGAAGAGCGAGAGAAGGGGGGGCGCAAAGGTCTTTCAAAAGCCTTTGCGTCACCCTGAGGTCCCATGGATGTGTTATGAGCTGGCGCAGACGGGTTATAGGGGGAGCTTTTATTCAGCGGCAGAGGATCTGGCCGGTCGAGCAACGACTGAGCCGAATCTGCCGGGAGAAGATATGCTTTTAATAGAATATACGTTCTGGTCATGATTGTTTGTTGGAGATTCTGTACTGGATATACGGGGTAGTGGGCGTCGTTACGCTAGTTACACGGTAACGCAACCGTTCAGACCATCGCGTTCTCTGGTGATTGAACAGGCCCTTCAGCAGTGAGATGAACATATGGGAGCTTTCGGTGTGGCAATTAAGAGTACAGTCACGATAATCTTACACGCGGAAAGAGTGAGTTTGATCTGTTACAGTCTCGTGAGTTGCTACATGCTTGAGTTTACAAGTTGCCTTGAGAAACCGACCTCTTCTCCCAAGAAAGCTACCGCTCTTGCGTCAAGCTGCTGTTTCCACGAGCAAGCGTGGCCCGTGCAAATTATGACCCGCATCCAGGTCCCTTCGCTGTCCATCTCGGAGACTCAATGTGCTGGAAACCCATTAGCTCGGAATTTTTTGCTTGACAGGCGGAATCGGGGCGTCTCCATATTCCGAACCAACCGGATCTCACCGTGGCTGAGTTACCTCACTATCCAGTCTCCACTCATTCACCAGCCACGTCCGTGCGCCACATTTTCGAACGTGCCGTCCTAGAGAATTGAACTGACGGCAGGCAGGCAGGCAGACATCCTACAATTCATTACCTTGAATCGACAAAGCAGCTTTTTCTCGCTGCTTTCCCACTCCGGCTGCCAACTTCACGTCGCGGACGACTATCTGCGGGGGATAATCGAAACGGGAACAAAGATCACGGATATTTGCAGGCTTCTGGGGCGAACGGCGATCGACTCGAGGGAATACGGTCGGCGACTTTGGAGGCTGAAGCTGGAAAGCTCGACGATTGCAAAAAAGGACGGCAACGGTGCGAAGCGCGAGCGACGACCAATCCGGATTGAAACGAAGGAGTTGGGCTCGGCTGAGACGAAGGAGGAAATATTGCGAAGGGCCTCTTCTGGCAGCATCTCCTTTGCGGCAAGGCGGTCTTCGACGTGGTTGCCTTTGAGCATCGCAGGTCGGCTTTCGGGGGGAATTTTCCAGCTTCCTACGACGCCAACGAAAAGCGAGACCTTTCGCACATTCGATTAGAGGCCAGACGAACCCGCCGCGTGGAATACCGTGACGTTGGGAAGGTTCTCGCAATCCTTGGGTCCAGACGCAAGCGGTCCACTTGCGCTACGATTTGCGCCGGAGATACGTCGAATGCTCAGTATAGCCACCACTTTTCGGCCAGTCACGTCGTAAATCAACCTACGACTACACCTTCTGGCGCAAGGTTTTGGATAGGATCTCTTCCTGAGGCCACCACGCTCGTCTTATTACTAGACATCGTCCTGAGCTGTCGGCCCGTCAACGACTATCCCGCAACGAAAGCCACGAGCTTCGCAAAGACCATCAACTACGACATCGAACACCCTCCAAATCGCCCATCATGTCTTCCCTCCTCGAAAAGCAGAAGGCTATGTTCAGCAGCTCGCTGGCCTCGGCCGCGAGCAAGCTGCAATCTAAGAGCACATCTCTCGCGCCGCCGTCACCCTCCCCGTCCGTCGGCAGCACGGCGTCAGCATCCAAGAATGACACCACCGCATCGGGCAAGCGGAAGCGCGACCCCAACGCAATTGTGTACTCGCAACCTCAGAACACTAGTTTTGGTCAAGAGGTCTTTACGCAGATGCAGTATGCCCTGGAGTGGCTCAAGGGTAAGGACGAGCCCAAGACGGCGGCCGAGATCTTTGACCACCTGGGTCAGACCCGCAGCACCGACAAGCACAAGCAGCAGCTGGTGGAGGGCATGCGGCGGCACCCCCGCATCCAGTGGGTGCCCGACCCGAAAATGTCGGAGCAGACGTGGCGGACAGGCACGTACGTCCACCGCCCCATCATCCCCGGCGTCAAGAACAAGATGACGCTCCTGCGGCACCTGCAGAGCAAGCGGGACGCCGAGGGGACCAACGTCAAGGACCTCAAGGACGGGTGGCCTGACTGCGACCAGGCGCTGATGGAGCTGGAGCGCGAGCACAAGATTCTGATTGTGAAGACCAAGAAGGAGCAGCACCCGCGCGCCATCTGGCTCGACGACGCGACGCTGCACCACCACGTCGACGACGAGTTCAAGCGCATGTGGAACGTCGTCGAGGTCCCCACCACCGACGATATCGTCAAGAAGCTCGTCTCTGTTGGGCAGAAGCCGGCTAGCGCCGATCCTAGCACTATCAAAAAGGTCGACTCCAAGAAGCAGCAGAAGAAGCGGGCTGTTAGGCGCACCGGCAAGACGACCAATACGCACATGGAGCATCTGCTCAAGGATTACAGCCACATGGTGAAGCGGTAGACACACGAATTACCCCCCAGTGTTTATATACAGGGAACTGCATTTCGAATCGGCGTTTTGGGTTTTGGGCGGCGGAGAGAGACGACGAACGGACGGACATACTTCATTTGGCAAAGACTCGGTTGCTACCCTTTTTTCGTGTCTAGTTCTTTTTCCTTATAGACGAGTGGGTGGGTTCACGATGGGCTTTTGTGCCGCAGTTGATGCAGAGGGCATGCATTTCGCTCATGCAGCATGCAGAGAACTAAGAGAGAACCCCCCTCCCCCCCCCCCCCCCCAAAAAAAAAAAGACAGAAGAATGATGAATATCCAACATTATTGCATTCTTTGACGCTGCGCTATGGGAAATGATGTTATTGCCACCGCAATGCCATATCGCTGACCTCACCGAGGAAGAAAATAAGACCCAAACTAACAGACAGGACAAACCACCAAGCCCCATATCCTCTTCCTTCATCATATTCCCTTCTCTCGCCGTAGCCAAGGTATGTAGCAGCAAAGCAATATCCTCTCACAGAAGGGAAGAAGCCCCTCCCCAAACCACCATCAGACTCAATGGCCCTCCGTAACCCGCTCAAACACCCTCAAAAACACATCCGGCTCCTGATTCCCACCAACCCTCCACCTGCCCTGCACCGTAAACGTCGGCACGCCCGTAACGCCCGCCTTTCTCGCGCCCACAACCTCCTCATCCACCACTTCCCCCGCGCGATCGCTATCGAGCGCGGCCTCGACGTCAGCCTCATCCAGTCCCGCCGCGGCCGCCGCCGTCTTGATGAGGTAGTTCCTATCGGAAATATCGGCGCCGAGTTCAAAGTGGCCTCGGAAGAGCGCCTCGAGGAGCCGGTCTTGGGCTAAGGGTCCCTTGGAGACGAGGGCGAGCCGTAAGAGTTTGTGGGATTGGCGCGAGTTGCCGGTGCGGCCTGTGACGTTTAGGTTTATGCCGGCGGCGGAGCAGACGGAGGTTACGCGGGCTATTGCTGTGGGGAGGTCGCCTGCTAGGGAGAAGCGGGTTGTGTACATTTCGCGTTTGTCGTAGCCTTTTTTTTTATATGGGATATGTTAGTGGAGGGATTGTTTTACTGTTTGGTGCTGCAAAAGTTTGATGGTATGGTGTTGAGTTATTTGAGGTTGGGTTGTGAAGATTGGAGAATGAGAAGAGAGCGAGGTTGTGTTTTTTGCGTGTAAGTGAGGGTGGAGAAGCGTGCGTGAGGCTTTCGCCCGCTTGGCAGCCATTGGGGACGGATGTTCATGTAAAGCCTAAGAGAGAGTGAGAACATACCTGTGCTCTTCAACGCCGGGCTCAGGTAGAACGGCTTCCAGACGACCTCGAACTCGGTAGAGGGGTCCACGGCGCGGTATTGTGAGATTGCGCGGTCGAGATTTCTCTTGCCGACGTAGCACCACGGACATAGCAGGTCCGTGACGGCCTCGATTTTGATGACCGGCATTGCTTTTGTCTCGATGGATGATACGCCTCTTGAAAGTGTCGTTGTCAAGTTTCGACTTATACTGACGAAGAGGGGGTTGTGACGCCCGAGGGTGAGATGGATGAATGGCGATGAAGATTGGCGGCAGTGTAGTAGTCTTCGTTGGACCATACGATGGCAGACCGCTGGGGGAACAAATATGATGAGTTCGATTTGGATATCGACCTTGCAAGTGCTTGATGTATGATGATGAGTAAACGACCGATGAGAAAAAGACTCAAGGCGTTCGTTATGCCTTTCTCTCGCTTGTCTCTCGGTGCCGCCTAGGGCGTGCCTAGGGCGTGCCTAGGGCGAAATAAATGTATCGAATGGTCGGTCGCCTTTGATAGTGTAAGCCACAGGAAAATACAATTTGTCACTCCAAGGTTGAACTTGACAGTCCCGGTTCCAAAACTCTGTTCAGGGAAACACTGGAAGTGGAGGGAGGCTTTGGGATCAATCTGAACTGCTGCACCTTCTGGAATTCTTCGGAAACAGTAGTAGGAGGGAGAAGAAGCAGAATAAAGAAGAGGTGTGGGTATTAAAGTTTCCTTTTACACCTGTGTCCAACTCTGACAAGTTTTGCGGCGTCTTGCGGATATATAACAGGGTAATTTGCCCGTAGCCCCGTCATCTCATGGCTTTGCACCACCAGTCTAATCCCATTGTTGGCATATGGTGTCTGTGTGCATGTGTCTGCGTATGGGTGGTGGTGGTGGGCGCGTGGGTTGGGTGGGATAGTTTTGAAACCCAACGCAGAGAACAAAGTACCCAACTTGAAGAAACAAAGTACAGACGCAGACGTATTGGAATACTAATCAAACGACTTGTAGCTTGCTCAGCGGGCTGGGTGATTGATGAACCACGAATGCGCTCCCGAGAACGCGAGAGAGCGAGGGCCACTTTTCCCCCTTCTCGTTCTCTCTTTCTGTTTGTGACTATTGAACTAGGTATTCCAAGTTTCACCCCTGTATGACGGTGTCACCCTCGGATCAACACCAGATACTAGAGAATAATACATAATCCTTCCTTCGTCCTCCCGTCAAACCACGTTCCTCTCCCGAGAGAGAGAGAGAGACACACACACACACACACACATACAACCTCGTACTCTTGTCTCTTTCTCTAATATCGACGACTAATCCAAAGAAAAATGACCAATTTCTCCGGTGCAAGGTGGGAGGTGGGCGTGCTGATTCCCATCTCTACACAAAACCACTCCCCGAAACCGAGGCAAGAAAAGGGCGTCCAGAACGACAACCATCACGGCATCCCATCGCCCTGGGTTCATATATAACGTTATGACCGGGGAGATAACCATCAGAACCATTCGCAAAACCCCCGAATCATCTCGGATTCAAGACTGAAAATGTCAGATCCCACCGGATCCCGCCGGCTGCCCCCCTCACCTGAACGCGAACGCAAGGCTGCTTGGAGGACCAGAAAAAAAAGTTCACTAATCATTTTCCACACGGCTTACCACAGAAACTCGGAAAGCGCCAAGTTTGATTTGAATACGGAACTCGGAGCAACAGACGCCGTGTGCCTCGCTCCCCACCGGGTTTTGATTTTCTGATTATATCATCATTCCCGATTACATTTAAAAAAATGAAGGGAAAAAGGAAAGGTACGAGTGCGGAAAAGAAGGTGAAAGTACGGGAGTAGTAGAAAATCGCCTCGGATTCGATTCGTAAGTCTCGGCGCTTTCGGTTCTGGGGCCCGGGTTGCCGCCAAGCAGGTATTCTCTCTCTCGCCATTATTCTTGTTGTCACATAACCCAGACCGAGGACTCTCTTACTCTTTCCTAGCCTTCCAACTATTTTATTATTTTGAATGTCATTCCTCTCATCTTCCATCTTCTTAATGAAATAGAATGATGAAGTAGAATAGAAACCCATCTCATCTCACACAATGACCTCTTGGACTGGATGGCACCAACAACAATTACTTTCAGGTAGGTTAATCTCAAAAAGTAGTAGACCGCAAGCCCCCGGAAAACTCACGACAAACCTCAACCGAAAAGCCCTCTCATAAGACACCGAACCAGACCCCAATACCATAACGCACACTCACTGCCTGCCGGCTGAGCCCCTCCTCCTATAGAAAACTGTACTGAATGCAGCTTCACCATCTCAAGGATGGGTGATGAGTAAGAGACAACAAGTGACAGAAGGACAAGAGTGTGTGTATGCGAGGACTACCAAAAAAGTATGCACAACATCTACCAATCATTTTCGTAACATCTGCCCAGAAAAACGAACGCGTAACGCGCAACCTGTTCGCCTTGTAATACCTTTTTGCGACTTTTGCGACTTTTGTTTTTTTTCGGCTGAGAACCAACCAACCAACACCGCCAAGTGCAGCGTGCGTGGTGGGACACACGCCAACTCCGGATCGCCCTCGAACGGGATCTAGATTAATTTCCACCTCCACCGATGATGCACAGGCAAGCCGCACGCGGCAAGCAGATGCACGCACACACACTGACCAACATGGGATCGGTCCTAAAGCTCTCCCGGTCGCCTCACGGCTCTAGCTCCGCCTGTCTCAACTGCGAACCAGGAGAAACGTGCATACACACCAGGGGCAAGTAAAGATTGAGGAGAGAAACAGATTGCTGCGCGCATTCATTGTCTAGTACAGAGTACAGTGTTGCATACAAAATATTGCAAATAAAACACAAAAGAGCCACGTTCCTTTATCGAGCGAGTCTCCGCCAAATCCGTCGGCGTGCTACTCAAGAGCACGCCGTGTCCTGTCTGGGAACTCCTCCCAACCTTTTTTGCCTCCAGCCAATGCCCATGGAGACCCAGCCATCATGAAGTGTGCTTTCCGCCAGTCTATGATAACAAAAGAAAAGGCGATTGTAAAACGAACCGGATGACTGCCCGCCCCTTGGTATCTTCCTGACCTTGTCCCGGTGCAGCCCGCAATATTAAAGTTGTATGTTATTTACCGTCCCCGCCCTTGCCATGCACAAACTTTTCGTACCGCAAAAAGAAGATAAATCCACACCAAGGAAATCTTTTCAGCCATCCGCATTCCTGGCAACCCTCAAGGGCTTCAGGAGTGCGGCTAGCGATAGTGTTACATGAACCGTTCCTAATGAGCACCTGCCCACAGCTCGCTTTGACGACCCTTAATGTCATAGGCGCCAGCAGGAGGCTCGGTGCTCTGAGGGCGGCGGACCTGAGCTGGGTTGCCGTAGAACATCTGGCCGCCGAGCGAAGGCGCAGAGGGGTAGGCGTCGGGGTCGGGATAGGTGTATCCGCCGCCGTTGCTGCTGTGCGAGGGCGACGGCACGTGCGACGGAGACTGCCATCCAACGGAGCCCATGTGAGGGCTACCGCCAGCACTTCCGGGGCCAGAGTGCTGCTCGACGCTGGGCTCGAGTGTCGGAGGCGGTCCGTAGCTGGTGGGGTGCGAGGTAGGTCGCATGCCAGTGTTGTAGCCACCGGAGGAAGTCGATGCAGGGCTGCCAACATGCATGTCTCGCTGCAGGTGAACCGGAAGCGAGCTGTTGCCCATGTACTGGAACTCAGAGTTGGCTCGGTGCATGCTGTCGGCACTGGGGGACATTGAGAGTGTCCGCTGGCCAGGCGAAGGCGTCGTCAGAGGCGACCCGCGGTTAGACATGGCGTCTCCGTCAGAACGGGTCGTGTTCGCCTTGCCAGTAGCTCCGCGAGCAGCCAGAGCAGCAGCGGTAGCCGCAGCGGCTTCTTCTACCGTACCGGTATGGTGGTTTTGATGTCTTGTCAGGGTAGTACGGCGAGTGAACGTCTTCTGACAATCGGCGTACGGGCACTTGTACGGACGCTTTCCGGAGTGGATACGACGGTGGCGTGCCAGAGAACTGCTGTCGCTGAAAGGCTAGGGTATGTTAGCACACAGAAAGGATTCCTCGATGGAGTCAGCTTACCTTGCCACAGCGCTCACACATGTGAGGCTTCTCTCCGGTGTGGACTCGCTGATGAACAGTGAGTGCAGATCGCTGAATGAACTGCTTTCCGCAGTTGGGGAAATCGCAGACGTGAGGGCGGATTCCACTGTGGATACGTTCTGGAAGCAAAGTCAGCGATGCATCATCACAAATCTTCATGGACAACATACCGTGACGGGCAAGATCGCTTCGGCGAGCAAAGCCCTTGCCGCATGTGCTGCACGGGTAAGCCTTAGTGGGCTGCTGAGGAGCCTGCTGCTCGGGTGCCTTGTATTGAGGCATGCCCTGAGACATATCATGCTGAGGGATTCCGGGCAAGATTACAGGACCTGGTCCCATGTGGGAGACAGGCATCTGCATCTGCATTGGAGCGCCGACCATGGCGCTGGGCGATGGGTAGGAACGCGGAACGCCTTCCATTGCGTGACGGGAGTGTTGAGAGTATTCGGATCCATGGGGAGAACCGGCACGGTCCATGGGTGGTTCGGGCATGTTTCTCGCGGTGAGTTGGGGGAGTTGATGCATTTGACGTTCGGGAGTAGATCCGTTGTGAATGTGTTGCATAGCGGCGGCACCTCTTTGATTCATCAAGTTGCCAATGTCCATTACCTCGCCCGGAATAGGCGACCTCATATTACGGCGAAGAAAATCGCTAGCAATAGTCGGGATCCCTGCGTGGATAGCCAGCTTGGGATATGTTTTCGGACGGTTCTCGGCGTCAGACGAAGGTGACTTTGAGTTTATAAAGACTGCGCTGTCTAGAGAGAAGGTTGTTAGCATGGTGATCTTCCGAGGGGCGAAGGCTCTGAATAAGGGAGGTGCGTGAGGGCGAGGTTTTTGGGGGGCAGCACATCGCCACGAGTGGAAGCGTTTGAGCAGCCGCCGCAGGCAAGGTTGTGTAGAGTTATTGAGGGCGGGGGCAGCCTGGGCTGGGCTATGGCATGACTAGATGTGCCAGGAGCACCCGGCGGCGGGCCATTTGAATCAGACTGACGGGTTTCGCTCGCAGGCTTACCTTGTGCGGATGGTGGATGAAATCCGGGACAGACCGATCACAGATCACAGACCAGTATGTTGCTCGTTCTCGAAGTCAGGCTATCCACTAGACTTGAGCTTCGCCTTGACCGTACTGAAGAATTGACGATGTAGTCAATCGGATCTCTGATCGCAACGCTCGTTCGGGTGGATGTATTCTTGGTAATCGGAGATATATAGCGATTCCCAGTATCGTCACAACTCAGGATCGTGACGTGGCGCAATAGAAAAATTTGTTTGTCGGAGGCACAGCCCACTACGTATACGTCGAAAAGTCGCGGGGTCAAGACGTGTGCTGATCGCTCGTAGTATTTGAGGACAGAATGACGATGTCTTTCTTCCGGATATGCCTGGTTGAACCGAAGGGTGACGGAAAAGGAGAACGAGAGGGATAGTCAGGGTATAGAGGGCGGCTCAGTCAATATGACCTAGATGACGCGCCACTGGTTAGTGATCTCGTCGGCATCTAACAGTAGACAATCGAGAGAAAAGGTTGATGTGGCATGCACAGTAGAGCATGTGCGAAAGCCAAAGGATACGTGAAGAGGAAGAAAAAAAAGACTGGTGCCTCCGGACCGAGGGCTCGACCAGTTGTGTCGAGAAAGATGGGTGGGTGTTTGTCAAAGTTCGCGTATAGGTCTCGGACGAGAGATGAGGTAACAGGGGCCAAGAAACCTTGATCGGGGGTGCAGACGGTCCGGCAGGGTTAGGAAAGAAAAGTGGGTCTATGAGAGAAAGCGCGGGAAAAATTGCTGAAGCAGCACCTGGCAGGAGAGGCCAGGGCAGCCACAGCCAGGAGGCGCGGTAGGTGCAGGTGCATAGGTACGTATCGTTTGTGCAGCAACCGGCCGCTGGCACAGCCACAAGAATGGAAGACGCGGTGACAAAAGAATTCGCTTGCTGCTGTTTGACTAACGAGCGGAAGCAAGGTGAAGCCGAAAAACAAAACAAGAATGGGGTGGCAGTTAGGAGGGGAGAAAGAAAAAAACACTTGGGCTGTGACTTGAAGTTGACTTTGAAGTGTGATGACGAGGAATAGATGACAAGTGATGGTGTATGCAAATTCAAAAAAAGAGACAGGAAAAAAAATTTGAAGCTTCGACTTACTGGTGAGAGCGAGCACTGGGTATCTCAAGGTTGGGTATCCGTAGGCGTTGGGGGGGTTCTGTTCTGGCGTTGGAGATGGGAACGTTGCCCGTCGCAAGATAATGGGGGAATAGGACAAAAAAGAAGATGAAAAAAGAAAGCACGGTTGACTTGAGTTTTGTCGGTGCTGCAGAGGAAGTGTATGAATATGTATGGAGAAGGAAGTCGAGGTGAAGGGACAGGAAACAAGGTAGTGTAAGGTCGGCCCTTGGCTTGTTGGCGTTGGCGCGTTGGCGTCTCCGTAGGCGTTGGCGTGCAAAGGGTCGAGTGAGGGCGAGGGTGAGGGTCGAGGGTTCGAGGGTTGTGTGTGCGTTGTATGGGAAAGAGCAAGGGGGAAAGGTGAAGGGAAAAGAAGCTGTGACGCAGCAAGCGGAGCGCAGACAGGGACGGACGGACGGGGTTCGGCAGGTGTTATAAAAATGTCAACCACGGAGACGATCCTTTTAGTGAGACCGGGGGGAGATGGAAGAAAGGAAGGAATAATGGAAGGAAGGGGGGAGGGGTGTACGATGTAGGGGCACGGCACGCATACGGATACAGCTTGTTGTTGCTGGGCCTGTCTGCTGCTCCTGCTCCTGCACCTGCTCCTGCACCTGCTCCTGCTCCAGCTCCTGTTCCTGGACTGGTGTGGTTTGCGTAGTAAAACGGATCGGTGAGAAAAAAGAATGGGGTCGATACGTCGAGTCGTCGAGTCGATTCGGTACAAAGTATCCGTATGAATGACTGGCAACCTGGCTGGCTTGGCTTAGCTTTTGCTTTTGCGTTGTTGTAGCTTGTTGGATGGATAGAGGGAGGATTGGTGTCGGAAAGAAATAGTTTGTCCTTATTATCCTTATGAATTGAACGAGCTTGGTCGGAAATGCATGTACGAAAAGAGGTAGACAGACCAGACTACGGATATGAGAGATTGCAAAAAAAGAGAAAAGAGGACAGCGTGTGATATGAATACCTATCTTCCATGCAAATTGCTACATTAGCTGCTTGACCCATTGCACACACACACACGCGACCACACAACCACACATCTCACATACCTCAGATACCTTCCGTTTCTATTCGTAAGGTACGGACGATACATTCATACATCATACTCACACATGGACTTGCGCACACACGCACGTATCGTCAGTCTTGGAACAAGAAGAGAGGGTACATGACATGTCGAGAACCAGAGAGCGCACCCAGTACATGGGTACGAGAGCACAGAGGTACAACACACTTCACGCTCAGTACTTTTGCGAGCCACTTGGATACTTGGTTACTTTGGTAGTGCATGGAACGACCTTCATGCTAAGTTGAGGTAGGTACTTCGTACCTGAGGTACTCTCCAGGTCGGGCTGGTGTTGCCGCATGGAAAGAGCAACGACACATGAACTGATTATGGGTACGAGGGTGCGTGCCCCCTTCCAGGTTCCCCTGTTGTCTTCCAGCTCTCCACTACCGAGTCCCCCTGCAGTTGTACCTTCCTCACCCTTTTCTCTCTCTTTCTGCTTCGCCCATGCCCTGCTCCCTCTCTTTCCCATTAGGTTCCTCCGTCTCCTGACTGGCACCTGCTACCTTATGGTGCAGGTACCTCCAAGTGTGCCTGCCACAGGCTGCTCTTTCCGTACCTTGCCGTTGCACGGTGTACACAGTGCTGACAGTGCGAGGCCGATCTTGTCTCTTCGGCAAGTTGAACGGGGCTCCAGTGTCCCTGCCTCTGCTCCACACTGCTGGGCCTGCTCAACCTGGAGTCGGCGGCGATCGTCTCTGTGCTGCCGGTTGGGCCACCGCCGACCTTCAGGGGGTGTTGGGACCATCTTACGAGCTCGACCTATGCGTGAAGCGACCGTCTTTTGGTGTCTTCCATTTCCCATGTATCCATCTCCCAGAGAAAGAAGGGAGATCATAACGTGCTTCCATCACGGACAAATCCAGTGACGACAGACGTAGTGGCTTGGCTGAGGTAATTGACTATAATGAAAAGTGCCAGTGGCCAGATGCACCTGCCATGAGCACTGACTGATTGATGCCTCACAACGGGTGTACCTTACATGATGTACCTTATCCGTATTCCCAGAGAAGAAGTACCACGGCACAGCACCTTCTCCAACGTGAAGAATTCGTAATGTACGGACGTGTAGCGGCAACCGCACTCAACGTCCTGCTATGCTTTCTTACCATCTGACACGTCCCCGGTTCTGCTTCTTCTTAATTTGTCTTATGCCAAAACCCTGCGGCTGACTTTCGTGCTAGGTTCATGCTTTCGACGGTTTGCGGCTTGCCAACGCCGACGGAGCACCACTACACCACTGCCCTCAAGTCTCAACACGATGAACGCAATCGACAAATGGGCCGTTGACAATGCAGACAAACATCCCTCCTGTTGTCAGGCCCATCTGCAAGCTATGCATCATCAATGGACGAAAAGAGGAATAGGGGACCATCTTTCATCACTCGAATCCGCTACTGCTGTCACCTCCGCTGCCCATCATCATCACCCTCAGCCCGCCGCCATGCAGACCCAAAGTAATGTACGAATACCTCCATCCAACTCTCAGACTTCTCCCCCCTTCTTTTCTTCCTTCCTTCCATTCACTTCAGGGGCGCCTCGCCAAATCAACAAGCCTTGCTGCGTACCTTACGTATCCCTTTCGGATGCACACAGTATGCCCTCCGGCTGGCTGGCAGCTGGCTCGTCTAACACACCCCCCAGCAATGCTATTTGGCTTTTCTCTCGTTTTGCCTCGTCATCATCAAACAATCGGGTTATTTCTGCCATCATCTCCACCCCGGTAGTGGGTCACTCTTCTCCCACTCAGGGGCGAGAATGGCACATCCAATTTACCTTTCGCAACCCCACAGACAAAACCTACGATAGGGCGGACCAGGGGGTTGGGCGCTCGCATGTGTTTCCTATGCCTCGAGAGTCGAGAGTCAGGCCTTGCCTCTGTCGATTCGCTTTTACTCCGGTTCAGCACTTCACCAAGCAGCTCTCTGTCTCTCTCTCTTGCGTTGTTCTCCGTCGAGTTCAACAAACGACTTTGGGTCTATGATGGAATGCAAAACTTCATCCTGCTACCAGACAGACATCTATCTCAGCGTCTCTCTGGACAAACGGCTCAACCTGTATCGTCCACTGCACACGAATATGCTGCCCGCATATCGACATCTACGTCTGCCAGCAAGCATCTATTAGCGGCTACCCAACAGCACTCAAAGCTCGTCAGATAAGCTAGACTTGGCGGTGCTATGACCCTGCGCCAGAGGAATGTTCCAAAGCTTCCATGTGGTCACTCCCCTTCTCGATTGGGCAATCACCGTTGGCGCTGGCCGAGCACCCTCGAGCGTGCGCTGTCAATGAGGACAGACAGAGTGTGGTCAAAGCCACTCCATTTCGCAACGCCATTACGCCGCAGTACGGATACGGATACAACGCTACGGGTTCCAATACTGGCGATGCTGCTACCCATCCGCTGTAGTCTGTAGAGTACATCGCCAGTCCGAATATCCACCCTTGCTTTCCGGTTGCTACAAACTGCAAATGAGTACACTGATGGTTGACCGCACCTCTCTTTACCACTCATCTCCCACGAACCACGCTCATCAAGACAACCCGAGACCCGGCCGCCGCAGATGCTGCCAGTTCCCTCTTGTTTGCGCTGGCTTCCTCTCGGCGGCCGCTTCTACAAGTTCCATTGAAAATGCCATGGGCTGCAATGTTACGGCAACGAGGTGCAGAGTGCCATCTAATGAACGCTCGGACACCTCCAAATTTGCTACCGCCCTCAGAGCACGTATCAAAGTCGCGAAACAAAGTTACGCTGGAGCTGTTTGAACGCCCCCCTGCTTTTATTTCTTGCCCATTCCTATTCGGCTCTTGTCACTGACGTTTAGCGCAAAGCCAGGTCTTACGCCGTATGGATGCCTTAGCATAGCCAATCTCGATCCAAGGGCCCTGTAAAAAGTGCGAGGGTGCGACAGTACAAGGTGCAGGGGCTCCCGGCTGCTCCGCCACACCAAAGATTCAAAGGGGCATGGTCATGGAAGGGCTCCATTGCTTCTGGAAAAGATTGGCTGCTTGCCAAAAACTCTGTGGAGAGCCGTGTCAGTGTCGATGTCGATGCAGAGGCCCGACAATCAGGCACGAGCGGCTCGAGATTGACAAGATGGTTTGGCTGATGCCGTCACCGTTGTCATGTGCCCAACTATCGGAACCGGGGTCTGCCCACGGCTCTTGGGACGACAAACAGACTGGCACATTGGAAGAGAGACAGAAGGACAACGGCTGAATGACTTGAAATGGTTTCTCTCTCAAGTCTCGACGTCCTCTACGTCCGTACCGCTCACTGATCTTTTGTCTTTTTGTTCAACTGGACATCTCGGAAACCTACGGCAGCACTGTGCGGTTCTGGTCCAGTGTGTCTCTGGTAGGTCTCTGTCAAAGTACCCCGTACCAAATTTTGTAACGACTTTCCCAAGTTTACTAGAGGGCGAATACTTCTGCACTAAAACTCGGCAGCAGATGTGACAATACAAAAAGCAGAATCGAATGACGCGACGGGCGTACGTCGAATGTATTCTCGACGGATCGGGTCCCCTCGTCCAAAGCCCTACATCGGCCTCACCTAACCTGGGCAAGCTCATAGCAAATATGCATGGCTTGCCATGTACGAATAGCCATCACGCGTAAAGGTGCAACGACGACATCAATGATCAAGACGCAGATACCGCCTGTTTGGCGAGGATCTTCATTATCATTATGGAGGACTCTGCTTTCGGGGCCGCCCTCTGCGCGCAGGACAACTGAACATCAGAGCTAGGGAGCAACGGCCAAAAAGGGGTGTTGCCATCATCTCTGACAAGAAACCCACAAGGATGCGAGCACAAACCTGGCGCAAAGTTCAGTGCGTGGGGAGGCCTGGTGGCTCTCGCATGCAGCCAGGAGATTGATGCTAGGCCTAGCGGGGAAGGTTTCCAGAAGCCTTCTGGAAGGCATCGACGGCGTATGAGCCGCCGTGGAATTACAGCTGCGTCAAAGGGGTGGGCTGCGCCGCCGTCTCGCCGCTTCATCTGCGACGAGGGTGGGGTGCGCGATGTCAATCTATCCCTGGAAGGCCTCTTTCTCCTCTCCACTCCTTCTGGAATACTTCGAGAAGGTTGGACAAGTACAAGGGTCCCCGGGTAATTGGCCGACGAGCACAAGATTACACGGACTTTCTGCTGCACACGGCAAGGCCCCAGAGCCAGGCACCTGTGTCGTATCAGCCTTGAACCGGGGGACGCTCGCGCGCGCAGACTGGGGGTCCGTCTACCACTGGCCCATTGGCTGTACCAGTATGAGATCCATGGCAAAGGGGCGTGTGTCAAGAACGGGCCTTGGGACCTCAAACACGCCGTTGACAGCGCGCCGAGGGCTTTGGACGTATGTTTGTCGCCCTGGCCGCCCGTTCGAATGCTCGCATGGCTGCCTTGACTTGCGAACGGGACAGCCGGCTGCAGAGGAGGGTTGGATGCTGAAGGACTGGACGATTTGCGATGCAGTGAGGCTCACAGCATGACCAGCGTCAAGCGTCAGGCGCCAGAGCACTCACGACAAAACACCAGACTGAGAGACAGGGCCTTGTCGACCACGGTCAAGGTAATGTCCCGCGGCTCTGTTCCCGAAAGCTCAGACTACATAGTCCCAAGGCCCATTGACGGCCGGCCCTCTGCGAATTACACACAGTACCCGCCTCGCCAGGGCTCAGCTCAGGCACGGGCGCATCACGGCATCTCCCACGGCTGAAGCAACCCACGGCTTATTACAACCGTCATGCATGGTCCATGGGGTGGTCCGGGTGACAAGGTCATTGAACTAGCGAGCCTCAGCGGAGATTGCCGCAGTCGACTTTGAACAACGATTGTCTGTGCGAGCCGTCCAACTGCGGTTACAGAGAGCCCAATCTGTCGAAGCTCACGAGCTTTTGGTGGCATTGACCCCCGGTCCCCCCAGCCTCTTGACCGCAAAGAGGTAGAAGAGCTAGCGCACGACTGTGAGTAGATCAATCGATGTGGCACGGACGGTTCAAGATTAAGAACAGGCATAGAAGCAGATGAGCGAGGCGGTCAGTCGGAGGCTGGAGACTCTGCTGAGATTTGCTGCCAGACGATTAGGCGACAAAGTGCGGATATCCAGAGTACTTCACCTCAGCTTAGTACTCTTGTCATTAGGGCGAGGTGAGTTGGTTGCGGGAAGTCTGCAACCATCTTGGTGCATCGCGCATCGTCCCAAACGGCAAACATGAGCTAAAGCGTGCGTGTACGACTCAGTCAGCAAGGTGTGTCGGGACAATCTGTTTCAGAAGATATGCCCAGATTGGTCACCAAGCACTAATGGTGTCGAATACAGGTTGAGTGTATCCGTACGGAGTATTTTCTCGTATGTTTGCCAGCTGATGGAACAGAAGCCAGGTCGAGTCTTGGGCGGGTGGCATCCAGCAACTCGTTGGATCCGACTCCATGCTTTCTGTGCTTGCCCGTCGGCGTACAGGTTGCCGTTGCATCATCAGCAATAACGCGGGCATCAACGCAACCCCGGACCACTTTGCCATCTATTGAGCACTCGACCATGTCAACTCGAGGGCTCTAGGACCGGCGCTAAGGCGAGATGCCTTGCTTCTAGCGCAAATAGCCGTTGCTAGACAGGTCGGCAGCGGCTGGCAAGAGATGGATGATTGGCGTACGCCAATGCTTGATCTTGTAGGCTTGGACAGCTTCCATGATTGTTCCATGCAGGCTTCTTTTCTATTCATCCTTCCATGAAGGATCGCTTACGATTGTGCTACGCGATCCCTGGGCCTACTGCGGCCAAGTTTGTCACTGGCTTGATGTTGTTCCCAAGTTCCTTGGCAGCAGCTAGCAGTGGCTTTGGCAGCGGGAGAATTGTCTACTCAGAGGTAAGGCACACAATATTCCTTTGTGTCTGTATCTGTACCCGTACTCAACAATGGGAGGGATACTCGACGGCCTAGGTACTAGATACTCCGCACACTGTAGCGACAGGGCCGGACAGTGCGTCTAACTGTACAAACAAGTCTGACATTCAAGCACTCTAGCTGGACCGCTGGGTAGTAGTACCTTACCTAATGTACGGTGGACAGCTGCGAGATGCTTCCTCCCGCAGTGGCTTGACCGTATCCTGCCGCCGCCGGCTGCCTTCCTTCGATTCAGCGGGATCCAGCCTCATGCCATGGGCCATGGGCCATGGCCAGTGCCTGCCCCTTGCCTGACAAGTTCTGTTCCATTTACACATCGTCAGCTCCGGCCGGCGGGTGGTGGTGCTTCTTACCCTGTGATGCGAACGGAGGGAGGCACTGGCAGGCCAAGCGCAGGTGGCCTCTGCTCTTCCCTTGCCCTTAACGGAGTACATTGTTTCTGTGTCTGTATCCATATTGTTCTCTCACGGCCTCACCCCATTGACCAAACCCAAACATCCTCCCGTACAGTCCGATACTCACCAGTCTTTTCAGCCTTGGCAGGCCTTGCCATGCTAGCAGCTTCGGTGAGGGCCGCGAAACCGAAGATCACGTCTATTTTCGTCCTTTCTTCTTCTATCCGTACGTCTATTTTCTCAGGCGCCAAGAAGCCAAAGGTATCGCCATGGTCGACGACGATTCGACGCATAAGTTCGCTCGACGCGGGAAGACGGTTCTCGGACTCAGGAAACTGACCCTTGACGATTCGAAATCGAAGCCGGCGATGCGCGGGCACACCCTGCATTCGGGCCTCCCTCACTTGTACGCGTGACACAGTACGGCCTAACGTCTGTCACCTCACTTCAATGCAAAGAAGAAGAAAACATCCGTCTTCCAGCTAGATGTCTCCCGTGCCGTACTATGGACCGCCGGGCCAGATACAGCAGACGAACACCGGGCCTGATCACAACCCCGACCAGCGGATGACCCATTACCTTTACCATACCCAAGTCAATTCCCCGTTCAGATCCGCCCCCAATCACCAAGGTATCCGTACAGAGCGGTGGGTTTTGTATTGGATGCGGCAGAGACTTCAAGGCCAAGCCTCAGTCAACCTGACTTCCTACCCAGGGGAACGTATTGTGGCGGATACACATGTCAGCCAACTGGATGCTCCCCGCCAGCGAGCTAGTCAGGATCAAGGGCGAAAAGGGACAGCAGAGGGAATTCAGACATTCACTGCGAAAGCGTCACCAATAGTTGCGCCCCAGACTCTCAATCGCAGCCACTGCGAGCAGCAGTTTGAGTACATAATCTCTCTCCATCAACGGCCGCTCCGTCGAGAGTCCAGCACCTGCCACTGCATACTTTCGTCCATTTCCGCAGACAGCCATCCTTCCTCGATCTGGACATGAAACGCCCGTGCCGAATCGTGGCCTTTGGGGATCTCGACCACTGTCAGTTGCAACACCACATCCGTCCCTTCATTGGCACGACACGGGGAGGCGCTAGCTTCGCCTTGCGTTGCTTGCCTTACCTGGCATCGAGCAGGCGAGGGCGACGAGTTACAACGTCAGGTCAAGGCTTACTGGCTCAGGAGTCAGGGAGTACCAGACGAGGCACCGGCAGTTGGAGGGATGTGCATGTTAAATCTCGTTAGACCCACTCACATGAGGAGACTACGTCTGTTAGCTAAACTTAGCTGAGTAGGATGAACTGAATCCGAGATGACCGCCGGCCGGCTATGCTACGCTGTCTTCGTGTGTTCCTTGAAGGGCACAGTTGCACTCTAGAGCTGTCAACTGTTCATGGCCAGGCCTCCAGCAATGCTTGCTTGACGAGGGTTTGACGGCTATCATCACATTATAGGGTCGCAAAGTTCAACATCGTGGCCCGTTGGCCGTTCTGGTACTCATCAGCCACCACCAAACACAATGGAACTCCCCAGACAGAAACGCACACTCCTCTTCACCGGGAAGACGGTGATGCATGGACGCTTCTCTCACCAGGCATACCATGCCTCAACGATTTCCAAAGTCTAGGATTCGTCAACCATAAATGGGCAACCCTTGACATGCTTTTCTGCTGGACCACTCTGCGGCGGTACCGGCATTTCCGCTGTTCCACTATCATCCTGGCAGCAAGGCAAAAGGTTGACACACCACGGATACAGTTGACCAAATCCACTGGTATTCATCAGCTACAGACGTACCGTACGGGTACACAGCATTTTTATGAGGCCGCGGCAATGGCATGGCATCTCAGTAATAATGATCTATCGGTACAGAGTCATCTTGCGGGCGGGACGACAACGCGTCGCACGGAAACCGTAAAGAAAGAAGATACATGTCAGAGATCGGCAGGCGACGCGTCCATCTTTTGCCGCTCGGGAATTAAAACGTCACGCTGGCTACACACACGCACACACGCGACTGAATTTTTTATATTTGGCTTCTGGAAGACATCGACGCCGCCGCCGCCGCCACCCCCCGTTGACGAGTCCCGGCCGAACTGGAGGCTGTTGACCTCCACCTTGGGCAGCATTGGGCTTCTACCAACGGTCATCTCAACCTTCGTCTCTTCATCCTGTCCTGGTGCGCAGGAGGCGAATTGATCGCTCAAGCATCTTCAAATCCTGAAACCACCATCAAAGGTTCATTCCGGCCGAATGGCGAGGACTGAGTCAAGATTCCTCAAACTTCACAGGCTGAGCCGCTTGCTCCACACCCTCATCGGGGCCGACGGCCGCTGGGAGATACCCACTTCACCCTTCCAGCTCATTGTACATACGAATACAGTTCACTCTCTTTCGCGTGCGTGGCCTTTATCAGAGTTGCCAGTGTTCCTTGGAACAAACAGGCAAAAGGTTGTTGATTCGACAGGATTCCAAGCCAGGATTAATCTGCTCAATCCCTCTGGACTTTCAAATACGAGGCTACTATGCCTACGCAAGCAGTCTGGATTGCATGCCATCTGTTCTGTTCGGGTGTTTGAAGCCTCAAAGAACGAATATCAAGCTTTGCCCGGCCCCATCAGCCTTGCTTATGACTTGTGAGCGAGCGTCGTAGCGTCTCCCATGGGCCTTGCGTAACGGTACGGGCTCCAGCGGGGAGATCCATGACGATGGCTCAGCTAGGAAAGCTGCCTGATCTGGCCTGACTCCGCGCGGTTTGGCCGCTCAACAGGGAACCTCGATCTTGCGGGAGCAATGCCGACCCCGGTCAGCCTGGGTCGCGTCCGTCTGGCTGGAATCATCGACATCCGACACGATGGTTCACCCGTAATTACCGAGCAATTTGGTCAGTCGGATGAGCGAATCTGGGGGCGCTCAAACCACCCGAAACCTGCAAAGAACAGAATCGATGCGCTTTGTGCTTGCAGCCCTTCAACGTCGCCAGAAGGAGGGTATGTTTGTGTTCGAGAATGAGGTCCCGGCCACAAGACTCGTTGTTCTTGAGGAGGTGCGTGCGGCAGAAACGTTGGCCCATCCAGCTCCAGGCTGTGCCGCCTTCATGCTTGGATCTGGTTCCAGGGTTTGGCTTGACGTTGCCGAGCGGCCGTGGGCATCTGCCAATTCTCCGAGGCCCGCTGTGACGGTCCAACGAAGGTTCCGGGCACATCTTTACCAGAGCACCGAGCTCAGTCAGGGCTGCATTTCGTTATTCTTGCCCGGTTTCCTCGTCGGTTAAGCAGTCGTTTGACAACGAATCAGCTTCCCCTAGTGCAGTTTTCCAGTCGGACCAGCAGGTGTTGCAAGTCACCCGCCAGACAAGGCCCCGATGTGGCTAGAAACAGGCGAGACATCTGCACTGGGGGTCGACCGCACCTCCGCCAATAAGCAAGACTTCGTGACACGTAACATGCCCCGTTGGCGGGATAACGCGAGCTGGCTCAGGCGGTTCAAGTGCATCTTCAGCTCTTGGCCATGAAGAAGCATTCTCGTCTTTGAGTCGCGTATCCAGGCCGGTCTCAACCGGACAGACGATAAGCTTGGGGATTTGCGACAACCCAGGGCTACATTCCGTGGTTGATCTCCACGACCGCAAAGACCATAAAGAGGCCTTGCGTTGTTCGTCATCTCCCTACGGATACTAGGCGGACCGGTCCGTAAGGCCAACCCGGAGCCGGTGCGTAGTGCCCAAGGACGGGCCAGAAACACACAGACCAATCGTGCCGAGTAAACGTGTTGCGGCCGGACAGGATTGAACCACATCCGTATCAAAGGAGCAACTGTAACTCGTCAACTTGACTTCGCAGAGACTACAACTGACAGTGCATGCCTATCGATTGCTTTAGCCTGCCGTCGTTGAGAATGGGGCCTGATACGTTGCATTAAACCACGTGTGAGAAACTTACTGATAGAACCGCGGTGCATAGGGGTCGGGAAATGAGGCGTTGAGACAATCAAAGCTCGGTGAAGATGCGCTTTATAATTCGCTTTATAATTAACACGATGAATCATCCCCCTTCTGGACATAGGGAAAAATCACGCAAGATAGCCAGTCATATCTGCGACATTCAGACCCACGATACCCACCTCCCCGGCTTTCAAATTCTCGAGATGAGTCCGACGTCTTGAATCCGGGGAGCGATGTGCACCTTTTGCCCTACGTGGACGGCGGGTTTGGTTGACCGAGCTTATGCGGCATGGCTCTCAAATGTGCGGGATGCCAGCCCGATTCGACGGCGTCTCGATCAATCAGCCGCGGGGTCGCGTCGGATTCGCCCTTTGGTCTTGACCGAGGAAAGGATACCGGCCGGCGGCCATCCAACCCTGCCCTACCATCCTCCTTCCAACAGGCCAGCGCATATGCGAGAAAGAGTGTTCGTTGCGACTGTCGGTTCAAAGCTCGTTCTCGTCCCATCATGGCCTCTTGCGAAGGGGAAATCTCGCCATATTTATCCGCTGCATAGGCAAACTGCAGGATCAATAAACCCCAGCTTGCAGCATCTTTTCGCCCCGGGAACCAACATGCAGTCCCAGCGTTTAAGATTGTTTGGGGGTTAGCCAGTAAGAACAAACGCAACAATAGCCAGCGTTTGTGACCCAACAATAGGAAAGCGAAAAGCGCGGAAGGCGGTCGTGGTACCCGCCTCCGCGTGATCTACGCCGCCGAGTCCTTTTTTTTTTTTTTTTTTTCTTCTTTCCGACGACCCCCGAAGCGGCCCGGTCCTACGCTCCTTATTCGCGTTTTGACTACGACCCCCCTTTCGTTGTTTTCTTGTCTCGTCATTCCCCTGGGGGTTTGGTCGGTCCCGCCCAACCGGTCAAGGAACCAAAAGCAAGTGACGACCCTTATGCGCGTGATGGAGGAGGAATGAGACAAGAGGAGGACCGCGCCGGACCTAGCGTGGACCTGTCATCAATGTGTCAAATGGTGTTGTCGAATGGGCTTGCTTGCTGGCTTTGCCCCAACCACGAAACAGGGCTGTGGGATCAGAGACGATGGTCTCATCGGGAAATGTACCCGTCTTTGACGAGGCGGATTCCATATCTCACCGACGGACTGGAAGGGTGGTTGTACCTCTCTCTGGCGCATTGTCTTGTTTGCCTGTCAGACTTTCTGTTTGGGCTGTTCAGCTGCTCAAGCTGCTGAAATCTTTTTTTTGTTCCCTTCCTCTGCAGCCGGGAATCGAGTAACGTCAAGTGTCAAACCTCAAAGTCAAGGGTGGTGGGGGTTTGGTCCATTGGTGTAAGTCAAGCAAGGGCTTGGCACTTTGCCCAAGGAGTCGTCAGTGGGCATTACTACGTGCATGCGTCCTTTCTCCTTCTCCTCGTGGCCAAGCATCCAACCAGAGAGATATAGAGAGGGGAGACCGAGTGGGATATGGCTGTCTTCTTGTCGACAAACACCACCTCGCTCGGCGCGCATGTTTGCCAAGGGAGAGGCGTAAGGAGAGACGCTCCACGCCCCCCCCCCCCCCCACCATCCACTCAAATATCGCAGGTCTTATAATGATGTAGTAGTAATAAGTACGGCAAGCTAATTGGTATTGTATTATCGAAAGACAAAGACTGTGAATGAGGCAGATCCCCCCCTCTCTCCTCCTCTCCTTTCCTCTCCGGGGCAAGATGTCAGTCAAACTTCCAGGGATGGCATGGGATGAAATTGATCAAAAGGGGGGTCCAGTCAGTGGGGGTGAAAGGGAAGGTGCAGGAAGCGTGAATAACAGCTTCCTCTTGATGACGAAGGGTGAAGCCAGTGATTCAGGAGTTTATCTCTGAGGGGGGGGAGGCCCAGAAACCTCCGGGAAGAATGTATAAAAGGCATCGACTGGAAGCCTCACATCGTTGAGCTCTTTCCCTTTGTATCACAACATCAACTTTTACAATCCTCTACTTTCTTCTACCTACACAAAGTCAGTTATTTCTGTCCCATTGACGCATATCAACCTCCTTCCTTCACCGACACTTCATACCACGTCATTCCCAACAGAATAGGACGGAAAGAAACATCAAGCAAGACGGCAACCTGTAGTAAACAAAGCACCTCAAATCTCCTTTTCCCCAAGGCACAAGAAGAAGAAGAAGAAACAATGGCATCCCAATCAAAGATGACGGCATCCATGCCTGCTCACGGCAGCGTGCTCGACATCGGCGGCGGAAGCATGTCCTCCACCATCCTCGAGAACCTCCAGCGCGTCTTTGCCGTTGCCGCCAAGGGTAAAGTCCCGACCATGCCCGACGAGCTGCTGTACAACGACGAGGGACTGGCCATATGGGCCGAGGTCATCTTCACCCCCGAGTTCTACCAGACCCGCGACGAGATGGTCTTGTTTGAGAAGAATAGCGAGGAGATGGCGACCGTCTACATCCCCAATGACGCCACCATGATTGACTTGGGAGCCGGGTAAGCAGATATTACTTTCCTTTGTTCATGTTGATAATCAGAGTGCTCATTTGCTGACTATGTCTTTCTTTTCATCTACAGTGACATGCGCAAAGTCAACTTCCTCCTCAAGGAACTCGCCAAGCACGGCCGTAACGCTACATACCTTGCCCTCGACATCTCGAACCACTCCCTAACCTGCAACCTCGAGGCTCTGGCCCCTGAGCACGCGGCTGGCAGCGTCCGCATGGCAGGCCTCTGGGGTGACTTCAAGGCTGGCCTCGCCTACTGTGACGACATTCCTTCCCCTCGAGTCTTCCTTTCGTTGGGATCTGTCCTCTTCAACGACCCCTGGAAGAAGGCCGTTGCCTCCCTTCGTGAGTGGGCTGCCCTCATGCGCCCCGACGACCTCATCCTCGCCGGCATGGACGGCCATGATGTCACCTCGACCAAGGTCTGGGCTGCCTACCACACCCATCCAGTACTGTTTGAGAGGTTCTTCCACAATGGCTTCAAGCACGCCAACGTCCTCCTTGGTGAGAAAGTCTTCAAGCCTGAGGACTGGGAGATCTGTGGTGAGATCGAAGAGGATGAGAAGCGCCACCGCTTCTTCCTCAAGGCGAAGCACGATGTAGTGGCCGAGAAAGAGGGCAAGACGCTGAAGCAGGGTCTCAAAATCGACTGGTTCGACGCCCACAAGCGAAATGAAGAGGACGTCCGCAACATGTGCGCAGAGGCGGGCCTCGAAGTCGTCAAGTCGTGGGCCATTGAGGGTTCCGACATGCGACAGTACCTCATTCGCACTGCTGCCGTTGAGAACTCCATTGACGAGACCGATAGTGCCATCTACGTCCGCGGGGAGTGAAGCATCTCCGACAGCTAACAAGGTACACTGGGCGAGCAAAGGATGTACATAGAGGCAGATGTGTGATCCTGGGTCTTTTCTCCCATTACGTAAGGACGGGGAATTCTTTCAAGGGGAGATGGACGACTCGAGATGTAACGACACGACGGAAGCGCACTCGCTTCCTTAGATGCACGATAGGAAACAAATACTTGCATAAGATAGCAAGGATTGCAGGTAAAGAGTGCTCCAAAAAGAATAGCGTGACGTATTCTGCAAAAAATGCATCTCTCTTTCCGAATGTTTGGTCAGCAATACCCCTCTATCTCTTCTAGATCAAACACAAAGTCCCTTCGGTAGACACAATGTGCGCCACGAGTGGCTCCCACCAGGAATGTCGCTCTGAAATTCTCGTAGGAAGGTTGGAAGAATTGTCGTCATCTACGTTGCTTGTCATCCATTGACGGATACGCTGAAGCGAGTTGAACGCAGGGGGCACACTCTGGTAGGTGTCTCTGGTTAAAATTTGAACCTCATGTAGGATTTTCGTCACTTTACTTACTGAGCGACAACTTGTGCTGACGACCGATTGAAACCAGTTCAGGGCACAAAGGCTGTGTGCCTCTGTCGTGGCTACGATTCCTAGGAGGAAGACCGGAAAGAACGGTGCTTGTGCGGTGAAGAAGGTGCCATATGTTGGCATCATGCCAATGCATTGTACTAGTTGATCAACCTCGGACACAACGCTTGGGTGAGAACGAGGCAGCCTGTCGAGGCGGCAGCGCAGGTAGATGAGGGCTGCTAGACGCCATGCCTCGGCCGTTACTTCCGTCATAGATTCTGCGTCCGTCACAAGGCCAAAATCGTTCCGCTTGATGCGATCTCCGAGACTGCGTTGGTCTAACAAATCTCGAGATTGATCTGACCGAGTCGTGGCTGACGAGGTCGGAGACTCGGCTGCGGGCTGAGTCCACTGATGTAATTTGCCCAAATCATCGCTGATTGTTTTGATGCTCGATGGCATGTGGAAATCGTTGTCACTGGGGTCTTCCCACAACCATTGTGCCAAACTTGTAATCTGAGCGAAACGAGAAAGAAGTATCGGCGACATGCCACAACCACCGTGTATTCTTCGACTCTCCGGTTCAGTACCATGCAGCAGCCAGGAGAACCGCTTCTTCGTGTTGCTCGAATCAAGAGGGGCCATGGGAAGGGCTAGGATGGCGGCCCTGGCAGCGATGATCATGTTGCCCATCTGCATATCAGAAGGTTGAATGTTGGTGGGTCTCCAGAAGCGATGACCCGGATCTGAATTATCCAGCAAATGACAGGCGAGACGAGCACCTTGGAGCCAACGAGGAACCGCACTCGGCGGCCGACGTTGCTCCGGGGACACAACATCGATCATGTTTAGAAGTGTGACGGCGGCAATGAGGCTGTTTGACTCGTGTTCTGTGGAGCTGGGATTCCGAGCCTCCTCTCTCAATGCCATTGTCATGAGTAAGACGGCTCGTTTGTAGTGTGCATTGACGGCCTGTCGAATGCTCTCTTCGGGCTGGTAGTCGAGGACATAAGTTCCAGCGAGCGCTAGCATCGCGTGTTTGACACAGGAGCTGTCCTTCATTATTCGGGGAATGTTGACTAGCCAGCAATTCGTCTTGTGGAGGACACTCCGACCTGAACACCATGCCTTGACGTCTTGAGAATGTTAGCCATTCTCCATCTTGGCCAGGGGTGTCGAGACTCACAAAATTGGAAGAGGTTTTTGTCACAATTTTCTTCGAGGCCTGCCTCGAGCAAGAACGATTGAGAACATAACTCTGACAGGAGAGCCTGGGGATCACTCGGTTGTATCGTCTGCCGGCGCGGCAGGCAGGCAGTCCTCGACTTGCCGTTGTGGAACTTGATGTACCCATCAACAATAGTTCCGGCCTGTATACGACTTTTGCCCAAGACGAGACGATTCGCATCATCGGCGTTATCCTCAAAGGGATTCGTTAAGTCCAAATCCTCCACAGGGTCGGTCTCTATGGTGGGGAGTCGCGGAGAGAAAATCACGTCTGGCGGTGGGCGAGGAGAAGCTGGAGGGCCATACAATGCACCATGTCTAGTCGAAGTCGTCGACGGATCAGGGGTTGCTAGTTTGCAGTTAGCCAAGGATTCGTCGGCAACGGCTCCCAGGACCTTGTGCCATAATCTTATACTCTTTGTCCGTCCATCTCCTCTCGTACCTTCCAAGGATCGCACGATACTAGACGGGAGCGGCACAGGCGGCTTAGGAGACGTAAAGAAACCCGTCTAGCTTACAAGGTTTTGATCGTGCCAGGGGTCGGCTGTCCTCGCGGGGTTTAGACAGTCGACGTCTTTGCCGGGGAGTGTTGGATCCATGAGAGAACCAAGGGAACTCGGAGTCTCCTCCCGGGCTCCATATTTGGGAATTCTGGACATTGATGTTGGAGTTGTTGTCTCCGGGCGAGGGTGTAGAAGCAGGTGTCGATGAAGGTGTAGTTGTAGGAATAGAAGCGGAGGCTGTTGAATAGGAAAACAGAGGAGGATCCTCGTCCATGGGTTGGCTTCTCTTCCGCGGCCTAGTAGCCATGACTGTCGCACCAAGCATGCTACCTATGGAGCAGGACCTGGATGGGGACGGGGAGGGACGGAAAGCAGCACGGAACACGGGATGCCCAAAGGCACGTACAGAGTACACGAGACCAGCGTGCCCAGGTCTGTCCAGAAAGGAGGAAACGAGGTCGTGGGGGAGTGTGTGCACGGGTGACGGGTGCGATAGTTTGATATTCAAAAGTGGATAGTGGTGGAGGGAGCGATGCGAAGTCCCACGTCTGTGGTCCACGACAGGGCCAAGGGGGGAGGTGAGGTCGGTGTGAGACGCGACCGGGACTACCTTAGCTAAGAGCCTAAGGGTGCTAAGGTACGGTAACAAATGCGGAAAGTGGAGACAGCGGGGCGGTTAACGTAAGCGCGAGCTCCCAGGGATGGAAGGAAGCGTGGACGTGGTGCAGGTGGGTCCTAAGGAGGAAAGATGGGCCCGAAGGAGAGAACAGCACCAGCACCTGCCACCAGCACCAGCGCGAGCACCCGGCACGAGCGGACGAGAGATTCTAGCAACGACCAGCAGTAGGCCCCAGCACGCGCTACTGTCAGGGTGAACTCAGGATGCCTTGCCGCGCCCGCTAGCTGAGAAAAAGGGGTGGATACCGATAATCGTACACTTGCCTGCCTTGAGATAAAGTAGGGAGGAAATGTGAACGGGAATGGAAGCGAATGGGGGAGAGCCAAGGTATGGAAGGTAGGAGGAATGGAGTGGGGGTGGCAGATGAGGCAACGCGACAATCTGCAAGTGACAAGAGACAAAAAACTGCCACAAAACTTGATCGACTGGACGGGGATTAGGTGACGGAATGGAAGCTGAGATGGAAGTCTTCAGAGGCAGAGAGCAAGCAAAGTTGTAAGCGCACAAGCCGCGCCGTGCGAGTGTAACTCCAAGAACCCAAGTTGTGGACTCCTCTGTCGTGCTGCGTACAAGGTGCTATCACCGGTACGGAGTACGGGCTGAACGGAACTGAGGTGTTGGTGCTTTAATTTAGTTTGATAGTTCTTGGTGATGGCTCCACTTGGACTGGAGGATGGTCAGAGCCAGAGTCAGCCGGACACGAGAAGTCTGCGTTGTCCTTTTGTCCCCTTGAAGTGGCCCATTCCTTGCCGCACGATTCCGCCGGGCAACTGAATTGTTGGATGCTGACTGCTAGGATTTTGGGGCAAGGTAGGTAGCGAAGAAGTATGGTATTTGCCGAGACAAGAGAAGACGGAATAGTGGTTGGCAAGACGGATGGAATTGGGTAGATGTTACTGGATGCTCGGGCAAGATCCGGCCAACGGGCGATTCAATCTAGCTGCCGTTGCTCCAGACTTTTAGATTCCAGGTGAGTGGAGGCAGTTGGGTATCGGTAAGTAGTTGACTGTCGAATAACGGTAAGTATGATCGAGTTGCCAACTCGCCGAGTGAATGCGCGCTGTTTCAACGTCTTGGGCTTGACTTGGAAAGCACGGGGCGAACGGGGGCCGGCGTGTCTCCCGCGCGCGACGGAATGTTGTCTCTGCTAGTCTGTCTCGTCTAGAAGTAAGTACCTTGGTTTACTTTAGTCGTTTGTTGTGGATTCAGGCAAGACGGCCCCGGCGTCGTTGGGCTGATGTTGGAGCGGACGGGAGAGACAGCGGGAACCCCCTCAATGTGCGGATAGCGCTGCGCCCAGAAAGCAAGACAAGGGCGAGCCGCGACGTGGAAGCGCAAGTGTGCACTTGGGGCTTGTCAAATGACCTGATGTGCCGGCCGTGTCTTGATTTGGCGTCGAGTCCGTGATTTAGAGTTTCAACCCACTGGGACCTTCCCGCTCGTCGGATAGTCTGGCGGCTTGCCCGTGTAGGACGAGACGAGACGACGTAGCTGGAGACGAGATGAGATGCCAGATGAGTAACTTGCGTATTCGTACCTGGCACAGAGCGGAGCGCAGGGTATGCTTGGTATGGTAGGGTACTTCGTACGGACAGACGGTGCAAGGTAGATGCAGTATCCGTAGAGCCGAGTACCTTCAAGTAATCGATCATGTAAGCTGGTAGCTGGTCTGTTCGAGTTGCACAAGGCAAAGTTATCGTTACACCGCGATAGGTCGCCCTGTCTGCCTTGCCTTAGCGTGTCTGCGACTGTGACGCGATTTTTACATTCCTTCTGCTAAGGTAGGCTGGATTGGCATGGAAGCGAGAAAAGGACGGCGGGGGAGGGGATTAGGAAAAGACGAAGAAGAAAAGGCCGAAGCAGCAGGATTGGATCCCCTTGAGTGAAGGAGGGAGCGAGACTCGGGAGAGGGGTCCAAAAAGTGTGTGTGTGTGTGTATGTGTGTGTCCCATCGAGGGCGCGCACACCGACAGCCCAAGCAGCTAACAAAAGGGAGGTGTGACCCAGCACGTGTGTCTCAATTGGCATCAAGCATCGGGGCCACCTCCGAGAAGGTGATTGAGTGATGTGATTTGACACACTCCACGTGACTATGAGTAGGTGGCTGGAGAAAAGAGATGGGAAGGAAGGGACTGGAGAAACGAATGAGATGGGTAAACATCTACTTACCCGAGTACCTTGATCTTGACGTCAGATAGGTACCTACAAAAGGTACCGCCTGGATCCGGCGCCTCGAGCCACCTTCCTTGCCTAGGTAGGTAGGCAGGTAGGTATTCTAGGTACCTTACTCGGAGGAGGAAGGAGTCGAGAAGGAGGGCGTTGAGGACCCGGAGAGCGATGTGGAGGCGAAGATTGAGGTGGAGGTGGGCAAAAGAGACAAGAGGAGGAAGGAGGCGACAACAAGACGGGCAGCAGCGATGCCAGATTCTTTCCTCCCGTCACCAAGGCAAGGTGCGGATATCTGATCGGGCTCAGACCTCACACGCAGCAGATGCTGGACGTGGACGTGGACCTCCACTGGGCGCCGAAGCGGTGACGGACAAGAGAAGACTGCGACGGCGACTGCGACGGACTGCAACTTCGGGTGAAAGTGGTCCTTGCTGCGTGCGCAGGTCACGCCAGGCGAACTCTAAGTCGGGGGTCGGGGGGTGAGCTTAATTCGACAACTCCGGACCCTTGGAGGCGCGTGTTTGGGAATGTGTAGTCAGGTATTCGTGTCGTTCTTTGTCGACGTCCCAGAAAGCAAGATGATGAATTATCATGGAAATCACCTGAGCGCGTCGCACGCGGGTAAGATCAGGACAGGATGGATGGCATGTAGATGGGCAGGTTGTCAAGAAAGCAGAACCCCGCACGTTCTCGAGAAGGGGAAATCGAACAAGTGGACTGTCTTTGTGGCACAGCAGGAGAATCACACCCAACGCATTTCCCTGAATTGTGCAGTCACGAGTGGACCCACGGGAGGGCCAGGAAGACGCGATAAGGTAAGGTAAGGAAGGTGCGGGTACTTCATGGAGAATGGAAGAAACCTGAGGGCATCTGCAATAAAAAGAAAGCATGGTGAGAAGGAGGGAACATGAGTGAGGCAGGAATGTCGGACAGGAAAGTGACTCTTGCCAAGTTGCCAGAGCTTGCTGAACGATGAAGGGGTATTTTCCGAGGCCGATCTTTACCCTTCGCCTCCCCCCTCCTTCCCTCGTGTACGAAGTCGCGAAGTATTGATGGTGCCCCCCTTCCCCATCTTGCCCATGTCACAGTTGTCACTAGGTATCCTCGCTAGCGTGCCTTCCCAACAGTGCCCCCCCTCCCTCTTTCCCCGCCACCAACGACCTGCATCCGCCTGCCTACTGTAATCTGTTAGTGTGCCAGTCTGCAGACATGGGTTTCTGAGGCACGCCTTTCCCCATTTGCTTGCACATGCATTTCTCCCTGGTCCAATGTTGCAAATCGAACGAACCGATCAATGCTGCAGCAAGCGGGTTCGGTCGCGCGGACTGGGACTGCGGCGGGCAACTTGCAAGTCTGCGGCGCTGCGCCCAGCTTGAATTGTGAAATGGGTATTTGCCGCTTTGCAGCTCGCCCACAGCTCACAGCTCACCAGCTCCCCAGTATTCGTTTCTGTTCTTGACTCCTTCCAGGTTCCCAGTGGTGAGTGCCCACATCAACTTCCCTCCTTCCCTCGCCCGCCCCACGCTCGTCCTGCCTTCCCGACCCTGTCCTGACCTTTCAAGTTCCATGACATGACCTGGCCGCCGGCCATGGAGCCCAGGGGATCGTGGCATGCGTGGTATCTTGGTCTTCCATTCCGTTCATGTTTTCTTTTTCCTCTTCTTGCCTCGATGCTCAATCAACTGCACGATTCTCCGAGAGATACGACGTGGGGAGGGTTTGCCGATCCCTCATGCAACAAAATGCCTTCGGATACCAAGTTAGGTTGACGTACAGGCGCCCAATGTCCGTACGGATACCGACGGAGGAGAAGGGGTCTGGCAACCATGATCAATAGCTATCACTTGCAGCACATCTTTTCTGGTCCTCATGCAAGATGAGAGCAGGTCAGAACTTCAGCGTTGCTTCATCCTGGTCGACGGATGGTATCCGTACTTCATTTCCAATTCCAGCACGCTGCAGTTGGGCAATAGGTTCTTTCTCAGCTTGCTTCATTTTGCAGGCTGTTCCTGGATCCTCATCTCTTTGTCTCTCGTTTATCCGCGGCCATGACCCTTGCTGATCTGAGGCGTCTGTTGGGTGCCACTATCACCATCGTGGACATCATCACCTTTCATCACCCAGACCATAACCTTGACCTTGACCTTGACCCCTTCGGCAAAGCCGCGCAACCAACAGAAGAGGTACCAACGGTCTGGTCACTATCCGCACCGGCACCGGCACCGGCTCTAGCACCAGCTTCCAACATGCTGATCGACATCATCGAGATGCCATCAACGGCGTTCGAACGGGCATCCTTCGGACAAGCCCCTGGCCCCCATGTCTTGCAATTACCATTTCGTCAGGCTACGCAAGGTACGTCCACAAAGGCGTATTGACATGCTTCTAGCTCCCAACTTACCGCATGCTGCAACGCCCATCCAGATGATTAGCGCGAGGACAGGTAGCGCCATGCTCCCAACCGTGACTGACACCGCCTTTTCTTTGGCGTCTTTTCAACTTGTAGGAGAATCGAGACCGCGAGTTGCCTGCCCCGAGTGTACAGCTCTACAAGGGCACCTCAACCAGCATTCGGTCCTGCCTGTCATCCGTTGCTGCCTTCCCTTCCTCAAAGTTCGATATGGTAGATTGACAAAATACTTCGTACTTTCCTCACCTCACCTTACTTTACCTTATGTTAGGTAAGGAAGGTACGGAGTAAGGTAGGTACGGTACCTTGGTCTCCCTGCGGCCGTGCCTTGGGTTCCATGATCCCCACCCTGTCAACCTGCCTTATGGGTCCCGGTAACGGTGCCTGCTCTCTCATCCACTTCCCACGCCGCAAGGTACCTTGGCACGCTTAGTTAGGTATGGATACTCCAGTCTTTACGGATGCTCTGGACATTTGAACTTCTCCTTCAGATCGGCCGCGTTCTGGGCCCCCTCCCCGAACCTGCCCTGCCTCGAGCCGCACAATTGCTTCTTCCCGTCGCTGCGTCGCAACTGCGTCGCTACTGCGTCGCACCCATTCCCTCTTTTGTCTCGCTCTGCTTACACTTGGTCTGCTTATCCACCACCCACGCGAAGCCAACCGTCAACCCACCATTGGCCCTTGCACCCCTTCCGTCTTAGACATGCAGAAACATGCAGAATGCCACTCCAGTTCTCCTCACGGATGGCCTCGTTCGCTTCTTCTCTTCCTCCACTTTCACTTCCTCCTTTGCGCCAAAGGGCTCCTCTACTTGCCTCACTCGCCATGTCATGCCCTCCTCTTTCGTGTCGTGTCTTGCCCCCCTCCGCCCACCAAGACTTCTCCTCCAGGCTCCTCATCATTTCCCCCTCTCCATTTTTGGCCCCCCCTCTCAGGTCCCCTCTCTCTACTGAGCCTCGGGAGTCCTGACTCCTGGGACTTGGGCTCTTTGCTTGACCGATTCCTACGGGCGTAACGAGGCAAGGGACGGGGCACTACGACTGAGACCGCATCTGCAGCTACTTGGAGGATTCACCACCACTCTCTCATCTTCATTTCCTCACACGCACCTCTCGCCAATATCGTCGCTGTCGCCAACACGCCATTGCATGCTTGCTGCGTCTTCGGCGAGTCGTTGCCCCCTCGTGCCAGTCTGAGATCCGCTTTTTGGCCGTCTGCCGCTCCCCTCAGGTCCCCCCGGCCCTCGCCCCGTCGATTGTCATTCTCCATCCATCAGATTGATTCTCTTTCTCTCCTTGCCTTCAACCATTCACTCCCTTACCTTAGCTTCTCCTCTGGCCTTATCCGCCGTCCCTCGTGCGTGTTTCTGCTAGACTCGGGTCTTATCTCTTTTCTCTTTCCCCTCCCCCGTCACTTTGTTCAACTCAACCCCCTCTCCACCCGTCTCCATCTTCCAAGTTCTACTTTCCCCTGCCCAAATCCTACAAACTTTTCCTGAGTTGTGACCGGGACGTTGCCTCTAGCACTTCTCTAGCTCCATTAACACCAACGCCAACGCTTGCCTTCTCTCAACGTCTCGACTCCTTGTAAATCCCTCCTTGGCCTGGCCAGCATCATCGAGCTTGCCTTTTTCCACAAAGACCCACTTGGTCTACTTCGAAATGGTCTATTGAGCTGCTGTCACCACCGGCCTCGTCCTCACTTCAACATCGGAGCTTCGAAATTCCACCGTAATACTCGCTCCAAACGACAAATCAACCGTTTCGACCTGCTGTTTTAACTTGGCACAACACACTTCACGACCATCCACGAACCGGCACCATCTTTATTGAGTTCATGCTTCGGGCTGCGCCACCTCTTTCAACATGCCTCTCGATATCAACTCGTTACTCAACCCTGAGAAAGCCGTCAACCGGGAAACGGAGGCTCTCATGATGTTCACGGGCATATTTGATGAATGTAGAAAGACGTTTCCGCGGCACAGTCAGAAGGAAGGGGAATTGGCGTACATGGCAGATGTCATGATGCATGTTTTGGACGCCTTTAAGAAGTTCACCGACGACTACCTGACGAAGGAGCGCTTGGAATCGACAGGGCACAATCTCGTAGACCAGGCATACCGCGCCAATGGGTTCAACGATATGGGCATTCTGGAATTCGCAAAAACTCAACACAAAATGTTAACGTGCGTACAAGTACATGTTTTCTGGCCGTGAGAGGTGCGCAATGCTGACGGCGTTTCTAGCAATATGAAGGAAGAGATCAACAGTAGTGCGGGCAATCTGAAGACTATCAGAGATCGCGCAGCTCCACCACACCAACACAAATATCCTCCAGAGTACAGACAGCACCCTTTGGCTTCGGATTCCAGCTCTAGGTCGTCATTTTCCGTTCTAGGATCGAGCTCGACAACGGGGTTCTCTGCGGTGGGATCTACGGCATCGTTTTCTGATAGCTCACGTACTTACCATCCGTCTGATGGTGACAGACGATCAACAAGCCCACCATCTCCACATGACGAGGAAGAGGAGGAGGATGACGATGTCTTGGATGCGGACGACTCGGACGACAGGAACCCGAATCGCGTGGATATGGACTCTCTTCGACACAGAGGCAAGGGCGAGTATAGGTGCCCTTACTGGAGGACGTGCCAAAAAGGGGGTCAAAATATCAATGGAGGACCCAAAATCTTTCATCGGAACTGCATGTACAGGTATGACGGCTGATTCCATCTCTGAGTTCAACGCTAACATGAGCAGGCAACACTTGCAGAAGCATTCCAAACCTCACAAGTGCCAACTACCAGGGTGTCCAAATAAGGACGGGTTCGCCAGGAAGGACCAATTAGTTCGACATCAGCAAAATGTAAAGCACGATCAGCCCTTACCATTGCCTGGGCCTCGAAGGTAGTATTGCATCTAAGCTCATGAAATAGTCTGCAGCCGGGTTGAATCCCGGGTCAGCAACCGGGACGACATCCGGGACAGGCAGGGCGAATTCCATTTACAGCACGATATGATGATTGGGGGCAACAGCGGTTTTTTCTCTTTGTTTCTTGCTTGGTATAAGGGACAAGCATTCCACGGCGTTGGGCTAGCACAAAGTACCATTACTCTCATGTTGGCAGGGGTCAGCGACAGTCATTTTGGATTGGGATGCGCACACGATGCGCCTTGCATGGGGGAACTGGTTGGTCAGAACAGTTTGGTTCTTGACTATTGAGTGGTTGGCTGCTGTATGAGAGTACCCTAGGGATTAGCCTACCTATGAAAAATTGGCACAGAAAATACGTGCACAAAGTATTACGGACCACGATCGATGTTGGTTACCAAATATCATTTTGTTGGCAAAGAACCCATGCCTATTGGACAGCTCTCTGTATCCTTGCGCTGCGCCGTCTTTCGAAGAAAACTCGGAAGAGTCCAACAAACAGCGAACGGAGGAAACGTTTCAGTCGGCAACATCTGCAGGTGATGCCGATTGGTAATTCTTCGGGCTTTGCGGTGTGCCAGTGAAACATGGACAATCTCATGCGGGCGCCATCAAAGATGACAGTCGAGAGGCATTGGCCAAGGTTGTTGCGCGCTCTCTACGGATACAAACGAACAGTAGGTGGGTGACATGCCTGCCGATTAAACCTGGTCGATACTGACTCATTGAGGGAGAGTCGTCGACGTCGACGTTTTGTATCATTTTGGATTACCAGGTATCAATTAGTTTACGCTTACTGCGGAATCCTTCAATGCTTCAAGACGGGGACTGGCATACGTAAACAAGAAGGGAAAGAGCGGGCGTATTCGTACTAACGGCATGAGATGCCAGGACGTGGACCGGCAAGACGGCTCAGAACCTGGGAAGGGCTGGGAAGGAAAAAAAAGAGGGAAGGGGACACACTCAAACTAAGCGAGAGGTGTGCCGTGGGCGTCAGCTTTGTGTGTGTGTGTGTGTGTGCCTCCCCCGTTTGTGAGTTCTGGACCTTGCAGGCTTGGGGTGGGCAGGCAAGGCAAGGCAGGGAAAAGGGCTGGCTTGCTGTGGGAAGGGCTACGGAGGCATGCCTGCCTGTCACTGTCTGTCATCACTGATCAGATGTCGTGTCGTACGGGAAGGACGCTGGCGAAGCTGGTGCAACAACACCTCGTGGGCAGATCGTCTCCCGAAGGAGATGTGCGAAAAAAAAAAAAAAAAAAAAAAGGTCTGGTCACTACAGGTGTTTCTGAACCCTTACATGGCGAACCGCTTCTTCGCATGCAATTTACACCTGCACTTCATCTACAAGCGATTGGACACGGGACGGCGGCAGAGCGTCTATGATGGGAGGGGGTTTCACGAGGTGATTGCCTCACTTCTGACATGCGCCTTTTTCTCGAAGGGGTTGGAGATATACCCTACCTTGATGTCAGATCATTGATGGAGAGGGGGGGGGGGGAATATACGAGAATGACAGACGCCGCAGCGAGAAAGAGGCAAATGCAGCAAACGTGTAAGGGAAACACAATGCACCAGGTAAGAGAGAGACAGAGAGACAGAAGTGTGTGAGTTCCCAAGTTGGTTGGGAAGATACTTTTTTTTACACACTAGCGCGGGGAGGGGCAGAGAGATGATGGGTAGCGCACGCAGCAAGAGTGCCCAGGCTTGACCATGAATTTTTGATGGAACATGGTATTTTCTAATGAGCCTGTCTGCGAACCCGTATCTCGAAAATCGACCATGCTGACGGAAGCGAATTCCGGTAGGGATGCAGTCGATCGAGTTGGGGTGCCCCTAGTTAGAAGCGCGCCAGAGAACTGAGAGAGTATTTTTCTCGGCGTTTGATGAAGAAGAGGAGAGAAACTGCAAGAGACCACAAAGGAGAGAGACAGAAAGAGAGAGAGAGAGACGAAGAAAGAGGAAGACTGAGAGATTGAAAGCGAGAGAGCAAGGGATTGACCAACAAGTCCTTTCGATTGGATGCTACGGCAAGAAGACCGCTTCAACAGATAGCTGGAACATGGCGCATTCTAGGAAATACGGTCAGGCAGCGAACTGATACTACTCGGTAGGTGAGGTAATTGAACCCAAGACCACACCCAAAAACAACGGTAAAAGCAACGAGAAAACGGCCAGTCCATCCGGAAGGGTAGCAATGTCCGGAAAGAGTCTTGAATTTGTTTTGTGTATGCAACTCGCAAGTTTGCTATCTATACACCCATCGCTACTGGCCTTACTCGAGACTACATCGAACAAATGAGTGAGAGCTCTTGGCTGGTATGAGAGGAGAGGCAGTAATAATGGATGGACTGCCATCTCCATGCGAGGGTAGACTTGCAAGGAGGAACGACCCCCACGTGGACTGTTTTTGGATGGAGTTGTTGAGTATCCATCCGTACGAATCGCCCAACGCTGGATTCGTCGTGACCTGCGTTAGTGATATGGAGAATCTTCAAGGGTTGTTGTCCCGCCCTAGGCGTTTCCTGGCGTCTTTAGCATTTCCTCATCAGCATTGCAGGCTCGCAGAGTATGGATAGAGAGGTGCCTGACCTGGGTCTTGAACATTTGTCGAGATATCATTGATACTAGTCTTCTTTGCCGAGAAAAGAACGCTAGGCTAGGGGGTGTTCTTGATGGAAGCCAAGGGTAGTTGGAGCTGTTGAGCTATGATTGGTCAGTTGAAAAGGAGCAAAGGCCGAGCCAATGAGAAGAGACGGACGGTTTGGCAGTCGAACAAGGCAGGGCCATGGTGCAACACTTACCCATGGCAAGACCCCTACCCTTCCTGGATATCAATCTACCTTAGGGTCATGAAAGAGTACGTACCTACTCCGTTCCTTCCCCCCCCCCCTGACCCTTCCTCCCCGTCCTCCACTCCTCCTTCCCTACACCCATGGATGATGGACCATGGCAGCTGCCTTACCTAAGGTAACTTCAAACCCTTTGAGATCGTGGCTTCCTTGCTCGATTCCAACGACCTCAAGAGACCGCAAGCGCATGGAAAGGCCCGCATCCTCAACGGCAAACCCCCCTGGTCCTCTTCATTACTCGCTTACTGCACCCCCCTCCAGAGTCCCCTCCAACACTCTCGCATCGAACAAGTCACAACACCAAGCCCAAAGCAACGACCATCCATCTCAACGTGGTCTACGCTAGACTACACTACACTACCAGGCAGACGTGACCACTGACAACCGATACCTACGTTGTCAGATTGTTTGGTCTCACCTCACTCGGCGCCGCCTGCTGCCACTCCCGAGAAGAATACGCCGCTTCTGTTGCGACCTTCTGCTCCTTCGCCCTTTGCTTCCTGTCTAACCCCAACTCTCTTTTTCGCCACCGTCTACTGATGGGAATCGACCGTCGTGGCCGTGTCGTGGGTATACTCACTCCCATGGTTCCAACAACACAGCACACACGGCATGGCTCCATCGAATGCAAGTCGTATTACCCCGTCCTGCTGCGCCCATGACCATGTACATCTGGGACTTCCCGGGGCTCGGCCGCCTCCATTCACTCTAGATCCTCACTCCAGGGATTCAGAGTCAGGCCATTCCAGGTCACTTGATTCCCCCGTACGATTCCCAGGGAGAGCCATGGCGAGTTTTCCTATGACATCCCAAGTGTCAGTGTCGACGTCGGTCCTTCCCCGAGTGGACGTGTGTGTGTGTCGGTGGTCGGTTGGACGTCGGCATCTAATCTCGCGCGTGCTTGCTGCGCGGGTCCCTTGGAGTAGAACGGATATCCGCGCGTGAGCCGTGGACGATGAAGGAACGGATGGACGGAGAAAGCCATTGAGGCGTAGGCGTAGGCGTGTGTATCAAATACTTTCTCCCTTTGCGGAAAATACGTTGCTCTTTTCTCTCTTCTTTCGGTCTTGGAGATGCTGACATCTTTGTCTATATAAAGACTCGAGCCGTGCCCGGAGTGATGTGAGATTTTACTCGTATTAGTCACAATCAGCTCGCAGGAGCAAGATACATTGCAAACAAGAAACGTATCATGGCCAAGTCAGCGCCCTTCACTGTCCCTCAGGGCACCGGCGTCAAGTCGGAAACCTTCATCGTCGTTGGGGGAGGCATCTTTGGCCTCTCGACGATCCTCTGGCTCCGTAAATACAAGCCCGACTCCGGCATCGTTCTCATTGACCCTACCGCCCTCGCCAACCCCAAGGCAGCGTCCCACGATATTTCCAAGATTGGGAGGAATGACTACCCAAACCTACCTTATGCGAAGCTGGCCATCGAGGCCTTGAAGGTTTGGGAGACTGACTCCTTCTGGAACCCCTTCTTCCACCAAGTCGGCATGATCCGTGCTGAGCCTCATAACAACAAGGACAAGAATCACAACGACAAGGCTCGAGATGTCCATCGCACGCTCGGCCACGAGGCTGGTGCCAGATGGATGACCCCTGACGAGGTGCGAGCTGAGTGGTCTGCCTTCGCCACGGCCGACTTTGCAGGACTCGACCGGGTGAGGTATAACCCTCAGTGCGGCTGGTTCGAGGCGGCCAACGCCCTCGAAGCTGCTCGCCAGAGAGTTGTCGATGAAGGGGCTAAGCTCATCACGGCCGAGGTCACGAGCTTGCTATTCAACAGCGCTGGAGACTGCACCGGAGTTAGGCTAGACAACGGACACGAGGTCAAGGGCGTCGTGTTGCTCTGCACCGGTGCTCGTACCTCGTCGTTGCTCCTGGAGAGTGCCCCTGAGCGGAAGGAACTCCACGCTGGGGATAGAGTCGTTGCTACCGGCGCCGTGAGCTTCACTACCAGCGTTCAGGGGGCGCACAAGGACAAGTTTGAAGGCATTCCCGTGCTTAAGAACCGTCTTCCCTCGGTCAAAGGTAAGTCACTTCTACTGTTTTACAAGAACAGATATTGACGAGAGAGTAGGCGAGTCCATGTCCATGACTCCGGATGGAACGCTCAAGTTCAACTGTGATATGGCTTTCACATATCACCAGCTCCACGCCATGACCGGCAAGAACATGTCTCTAGCACCGTCGTCTCCAAGCCTCACTGAATGGACCGAAGACGGAGTTCCCGAGCGACTCAAGGAACAAGCTCGCAGGACCCTTAAAGGCCTTTATGGAGACGAAATGGAGGGCAAAGTGATTGAAAAGTACCGCGTCTGCTGGTAAGTCTCTCGTCTTTTCGTTTGCCGTCGTATCACCGTAAAACTCGGCCTGAGATATGCTTACACAGCCACACACAAAACAGGGACGCGACCACGCCTGGGCACGACTTTCTTATTTCCCCTCATTCCCGCTGCAAGAATCTCTACGTCGCGACGGGCGGCTCGTTCCACGCCTGGAAGTTCTTCCCCGTCATTGGCGAGTACGTCGTCAAGATGATGCACGGCAAGCTGGAGCCAGAGTACGCCGACATGTGGGCTTGGGACCGTAAGCCTGGGGGACAGGTTGCCAACGCCACGTATGATATCGAGGGGGATCTGGGGGAGTGGATGAAGGGCGACAAGGTCGAGTGCTAGATTCACTTGGCTTGACTTGATGGTTTTGACTGCCCAGGAAGACGGGCTGGATGATGATGTTGATGATGGTGGTGGTGATGGATACATACATGCATTGCTGGCGTTATTAGACGAGGTGCATCCTATGCACGGGGGACGCGGGCGGTGATGGGAAACTGCATTGGTATTCTTGCATCCGACACAGGCATCCGACGTATGGCATGGGGATACGCGGCATAACGCATGGGGGGCATCATGATGGGGATTACATCTGGGTATCATAGGCAGGCAGTAACAATGCGCGTTGATGTTTTGTTCTTCTTTTCTTATTGAGAGAGGTAGTGTTGTCGAGGTATCAGTACGTGGATCCTGGGCCGCCTCGAGCACACTATCTATCCGTATAGCTTGTTGATCAGTATCGGCATCCCGAAGCCGAAGGGTGATGAATCTGTGCCGAGGTGCAGTGGCCAAAGTTTTCGGATGTGCCGAGGGGAGGGAGGTGAGGTGAGGTGAGTGGTTAAGTCACTCTGCTTTTTCTGCTTGAAGGGTGCATGGGATGCTGTTCGCTAGCTTCGCATGTCAGAACCAACAACTGAGATACCTTTCTTTTCTTTCGTGTCCCGGTGGCTCGGTTGGTTGGAACTTGTACCCCCAAGATAAACCCTTTCTGGACATACTTGGGGGACACAAGAATGTCAGCCGTCTTGTATCATTGGACCGCTTAGAATGCTTCCTTGTGTTGGAGGGTGTTTTAAACTTGCATTTGCCTGCCCAGAAAAGTGTTAGATCACGATGTAATCGTCAGGGATTTGGGGGGGCTGGGCGTGGGTGCAGTTTTTTTTTTTTTTTAGTTTTTTTTTTTTGGGTAAACTGATCGTATGATGCGGGAGCGGGAGCAGACCACCTTTGCATTTATGATTTGCATCATCAGGGACTATTAAATTTCCATGGGGAAAACAGTCTGGAGCATCCAGATCTTCATCTGGGTCGTGGGGTGCAGTTCCGTAGTTGAATTAGGTGAGGTTAAGATAAGGTGACCTTGGGTACAGTTCAAGTCCGGATAGACGAGGATCTTTTGGTGTAGAGATATGAAAGCGCGGGTTCATGTACTGCAAAGGGGTTATGTCTCAGCAGATCCAATGCAGTGGAATAGTTATTGGTGTTTCTCTTCTTGTGTGGCGGTGTACCCCAGCTTGGCAGCTTCGCTCAATACGTCAAGTGATGGCTAGTACCCGCTGCGGGTGGTTGCAAAACTACAGTAGTCTAGAATCGTAACCTCGACATGTGTTGTTTACAATTTGTGTGAGCGTTTCGTGTTGTAAGATTGGAGAGATGCCACACATCCTGTCATCCCTTATTCCAGAATAGCAGCATCGTCGAGGTTGATCTTTAAACAACTTGGACTAGCCAGTGCGTGCTGAATTTCGATATGACTGAGATATGACGCAAAATGAGAAAGAGTAGAATTTGAAGCACCCGTGAAGTGCCCATGCTGTTTTTGGTTTTGAGCCTCGTCTTTATACCTAGTAACCCGCCAAATCCAAGGATATACCAATGTATATACATACCGTGACATGTAATGTCATTCTCTCGCTTCTCTCCCTTTCTTTCTCTTCTCGGTGCGACTCTCCAATAACTGACTAGTCGCATCGGCCCGATGGCTAAGGATGTTCTTTTTTGCAACCTCAAAGTGGCTTTTTTGGCCTTCTCTTGAGCGGCCTAGGTCTTCAACTCCTCCTCGGTCCTTTGTGCGACCTTTCGCCCTTGCTCGAAGCTCCAGCTGACGGGGGATTGCTAGAACCTACCAGTAGGCGGTGACTCAAACTTTCACGAAGCTGGCTCCACTGGACTGGAACCGACTACGAAAACGACAAACCGACCCGCCGACTACGACGACCCGTTCACGGCCAGCTTACCCTCCGTCTTTTCGAGATAATTGACCAGGGCCTCGATCGTGCACACCTTGAGCCCGAACCGCCTCGCAAATTCGATGCACTGCTCGCCCCTCATCATACCAGGGTCCTCGTGCACAGCCTGGCCCTCAACGGGGACACCATCATCGACAATCTCGCAAATCGCCGCGGCCTCCTTCTTCCCCGCCAACCTGCAAAAGTCAACCGCAGCCTCAGTGTGGCCCCTCCGCTCGCGCACACCGCCCTCGCGCGCGCGCAGAGGCAAGACGTGGCCCGGTCTCCGGAGGTCGTTGGGTCCCGAGGCCGGATTGGCGAGGACGCGGCAGGTCAAGGCGCGGTCGTGGGCGGAGATGCCCGTGGTCACGAGGGGATCGGCGGCGTCGACGGAGACGGCGTAGGCTGTGCCGCGGGGGTCCTCGTTTGTGGTGACCATGGGCGGGAGGTTGAGGGTTTGGAGGAGGGAGGGGGCGAGGGGCGCGCAGACGTAGCCTGAGGAGTGGCGGATCATGAAGCCCATTTGGGCTGTGGTGAGGGATTCGGCTGCGATGATGAGGTCTGCTTCGTTTTCGCGGGAGGGGTCGTCTAGGACGACGAGGAATTCTCCGTTGCCTGCGTTGTTTGACGAATCAGTGGATTGTGTCTATGACGCATTGGAAGGCGGACTCGGTGGATGCGCACGCGCGAGCGGAAGAGGGTTGCGGGAAGGGTAGGTTCTGCGGAAGTTCCGGGGTGAGGAATACTTACGGAATGCTTCAATGGCGTCCGGAATGGAGTCGAACTTTGACTCGTCTATTGTTGAGGAAGGCATTGCTGCGGCTGGTGTATGGAGAGGTCGAGAGGGGGTTGTTGTCGGTGGAAAGAAGAGAAGGTGAGAATGCCCGACGTAGAGGTGGTGGTTGCGGTTGCGGTTGCGGTCGAGGCTGAGGTTTCGCTCGTGACGGTGTGGTGGTGGTGGTAGTGGTGGACGGACGGGACGGAGGGGTGAGGGGGAGGGGTTGTTGTTCAATTGAAAAGCCCGATCCCCGCGCGCGCGTATGGAAGATGGCAGAAATTAGGTGCTAGCTTGGGGTTCTGCGGGCAAAGTTCGGTGGCCCAGGGGGTAAGGGGAGGAGCGGGTACGGGTCTCTCTTTATCGTCTTTTTCTTTTCCTTAGGTTTTCTTCAACAGGAACGCACCCGAGATTCCGTCATGCGGAAGGAGTGGAGGCAAAACGGGCGGAAGGTGATGGGGCTTTTGAATTCTGGGCCGGTTCCGGTTTATCTGATCCTGGAAGTTGGAGGATGATAGGATCTGGTAAGATGGTATAGTCTTAGGATGATTTTCAGATATTCATCAATTAACTCAATGTTGGACTTTAGGATACTCTTCAAATACCAGATTGCTAATTACAACGTGTTCAATAGAAGATGTCAACCCGCTATGTGGAGGATTGCCTTTATAAATGTGACATGTCGTCGGCCGGCGCCAAGCCGGCGCAAGGACGACAAAAATCAAAAACCAAAAAACCAAAAAAAAAAAAAAAAAAAGGTCCCGAGGATCGCTCGGCTTTGTTGGTTGACTCATGGGATTCGCCGGCCGACTTTTAGTCTGCACCTGTCATCCATGTGCTTGCGTGCGTGCAACTGCACTTTGGACCCTGGACATTTGTGGTGGGATGAGGAGGGGCTGAATGTTCCTGGCGCCGAATGCGCCGAGGAATCGGCCAGCGGGCATGACATCTCGGGCGGCGGTCGGGCTTTCAGAGTTCTGATGCGGAGCCACCATTCCTGGCACCTCGGAGAGTCTGTCCATTCAACTCATTCAGCCCATTGTTGCTCGACTTTCAAGCTGCGACTGGTGCGACCCGGAATCGTGTAGATTACATAAGGAACCGTCAGAATTACACATGGGCGCTGACAAAGCTTCCTAATAAGCACCCGCGCGCGGCCACGTTCTAGCCAAATGAGCCCATTTCCAGGCGGATTCATCTTGCAACTTTTAGCTGGCTTCCGCCAAGTTCGATTATTCTGGGCGGCTCTTCCGAAGGCCTGCATTTGAGCACAAATGAATCTCTGAATCCTGCGTGTGCTGCAATCCCAAGTCGTTGTTCCTGCTCTGCTCTGATACCTTACCTTACACGTGGATGATGCTCCCGGTCTTGACGGAATGTCGCACCTGCAGATAACGACGGGAGGTGCAGAATAGACCGGGGGGAGCTGCCGATTCGAGAGCACTCTGATTCGGTGACAGCGCCGAGGTCGCGGATAGATTCTCCAATTTATCCCACCCCCGGTGCCCCCAGCACGTCACAACTCTGCTTTGTCATCATTTTCTCCCTCGAAGCTCCAGATTCCCATCGAATTCTCCCGGCACATTCAAAACCCCCACACCACGATCAGTATCCACGACCACAAATCGCCATGGCCTCTTCTCGCTCGGCAAGAGCCGCCCTGCTGCGCGCGCTGCGGTGGACAGGTACAACTACTCAGCCAGCCTCCCGCGCGGCCGCGACGTCACTCCCCCTCCGGACGGGTTCCAGTCCTGCAGCAACAGCTACCGCCGCCGCGCCGCTCCAATTCCGCCGGCCGAGCTCGACCTCTTCCTCGTCCTCGACCTCGACGTACTCCTCCGTCTCCCCCGAAGAAGTCGAGCACTTCAACATCCTCGCCGCCGACTGGTGGGACCCCCACGGCTCCTCGCGCCTTCTGCACCTGATGAACCCGCTCCGTCACAACTTCATCCGCGACTGCCTCGCCAGCCAACCCGATCCGTCATCCACACCCACACGCTTTCTCGACGTCGGCTGCGGCGGCGGCATCTTCGCCGAGAGCGCGGCCCGGCTCCCCGATACTACAAAAGTCACGGCCGTGGACCCCACGCCCGGCGTGCTCGCCATCGCAAAGGGTCATGCCCGCCGTGATCCGGCGCTGAGGGGCAAGTTGGAGTACAAGGCCGCCACAATCGAGACACTGCCGGTCCCGACCAAGGCGGAAGATTGTTATGACGTGGTGTCGGTATTCGAGGTTGTCGAGCACGTGTCTTCGCCGGCTGAGTTCCTCGATCGCTGCGCGCCGTTTGTGAGGCCTGGCGGGTGGCTTATTGGGAGCACCATTGCGCGGACGTGGACGAGCTGGTTCACGACGAACCTGATTGCCGAGGATATTTTGGGCATTGTACCCAAGGGCACACACGATTGGCGCAAGTACATCAATGACGACGAGCTCAAGGGTATGTTCATGGGGAAGGGATGGGAGATGCCGCGAGTAATGGGGGTTGTGTATGTGCCTGGGCTCGGATGGAAGGAGGTCAAGGGCAGCGAGAAGGTTGGCAACTACTTTTTCGGCGTGAGGCGGGCGGCGTGAAATTGTTCACCTGCAATGTACGAAAAGAGGTTTGCGTGTGTAAAAGTAAATGTATACTAACGGGCACTGGTGATACCCCCTTACCTAGAACTGGCTGTATGGGGCGAATGGACCACTTCAAAAGACCGCATCTAATGCGCGGCAGGTTCCAAAGCACATGCTTGTTCGTGCGGGTATGAGAGTTGCGGCTGACGAGGAGTCACGTTGATGGACTGCTGAGTGATGGCCGGTGCTACAAGTCAAAGTTACGGGTGGTAATGTATTGGTCTCTTTTGAGGTTCGAGACTGTGGTGGCCGCTGAACATCGTGTCAGCATTCATCAGATGTCAGATGAAGGCGTTTGACCACGAGCTGGTAGCCAGGGATCAGTCAGTCTCCTTAGTGCATCACGAACTGGGTCGTTTTAGTTGCTCCTATGAGGCTCATTCGTCATTCACACATGGATCTTTGACCTATTCCTGCTTCATCCGCGTGATGTCATGGGAGCTAGACTGTACAGTTGCAACTACCATTTAGAGAAGCACGTGAAATCCTGGACCTTACAATTGCAACTGTAAGGTAGTCTCGGTTAGTGGGTCTTACAATGGCCAGGAGAGCAAGTGCAGCATCTCCGTCTCGATGTCGTATGCGTAAGTAGCGAAGGAGCCTGCCCAATCAAACCTGGCTCAAATGAAATAAGACTATGCTTATCTGCCGCATAGAAACGATGGCGGAACCCCGTCTCTCTTTCTCCTAGGAGACCCAAAACATGTCTCCCCACGTATTGTTCCATATCCTCATTCGTTGGTGGTTTCGGGAGACTAAGGCAGAAGAGGGTGGTGTCTCTTTCTCCGCGGCGCAACGAGAGCCGCCCGCTGTGGGTCATAATGCGGCACTTCTGATTCGTCTCTTATTCTCTTATCATCCGATGGTCTCCCACCACGTTATCGAGTCACTCGACTTGAAGGCCGTACAATTGCTCAATGGTAATACCTACCCGTGCCACCACAAAGTACTTTGACCCCAAACTCTATGGAATCCAAACCGTGGAGATAGTCAATCAGATGTCATCGTCTCAGCTCTGCGACCAATCAGCGCTCGTCGCTCTTGGGCACCTCTGGTTGCTCGTCCGTCTCGCCGGAGATGCTGATCCCAGCGGATCAAGCTTGCACTGACTTCATTGTGCGCCGAGGGAGAATGATGCGTCTTTTATGATGGCCTAATGAACTCGACGACCGCTGCTACTCGCTTCAGTAGGGAGTCTCTACTGTTTCCTCGTTTTCTCCTTTCGATTCTCCTCCGCTCTCCGAGTGTACTCTTCCTGGTTATCGTGTCTCGTTGGTGATCTGCATCTTTAACATGGCGGAACGAAAGAGACTCGTCGTTGTCGGCCTGGGAATGGTCGGCATCGCCTTCATGTGAGTGATGCGAGCCACTACGTGGTGTGATCTACTAACTAACTGTTCCAAGTGAGAAGATGCTGAAATTAGACGCCCGCGCAAACGAGTACAGCATCACGGTTCTAGGAGAGGAACCTCACCTTGCCTATAACCGCGTTGGCCTGACGAGCTTCTTTGACCACCGCAAAGTCGAGAATCTCTACCTCAACCCAGAAGAATGGGTATGTGCAGACGTCATCCATCCTTATACTGGTTTCTTTTGCTGATTCCTTGACTAGTATCATAGCACACCTCAAGGCTCTTTGGGATACCATGTCAACACCAGAGTCACTGACATTGACTCCCGAGCCAAAACGGTCACCTGCTCGAATGGAGAGGTCGTACCGTACGACATTCTAGTCATCGCCACCGGCTCAGATGCCGTCCTTCCCAAGCACACACCCGGGCACGACGCAACAGGCGTATTCGTGTACCGGACGATAGACGACCTTATCAACCTCATCGCGTTTGCCGCTCAAAGGAAAGGCACCGTGGGAGCGGTCGTCGGTGGTGGTCTCCTCGGTTTGGAGGCTGCCAAGGCAATGATGGATTTGGACTGCTTCGACAAGGTGAAGCTGATTGAGAGGAACCGGTGGGTGCTGAGCCGACAACTAGACAACGACGCCGGAATCATGGTCGTGGACCAGGTCAGAGACCTCGGCCTCGATGTGCTCCTCAGCAAGCGTGTGGGCAAGATCGAGGTGACGAGCGACAACCATGTTCAGAGTGTCGTCTTTGAGGACGGTGAGCGTATGGACTGCTCCACTATATGTTTCGCCATTGGTGTACGGCCACGAGACGATCTGGCGAGGAGAGCAGGCATCAAGTGTGCTGACCGTGGCGGCGGCATCGTTGTTGGGGATGATTTAAGCACCAGCACACCAGACATCTACGCCATTGGGGAGTGTGCAAGCTGGCAAAGTCAGGCATTTGGCTTGATTGCTCCCGGAGTCGAGATGGCCGACGTTCTTTCTTTCAACCTCACACAAGCCAAGCTACACCAGCCCCGGTTATTCAAGAGACCCGACCTGAGCACAAAACTGAAGCTTCTGGGTGTCGATGTTGCCAGCTTTGGCGACTTCTTCGCCGACAGAGATGGCCCGCAATATCTGCCTCCCAAAGTGGCAAGGAAAGCAAAAAAGCACGACGAGCAGAGCACCCTCAAGACCTTGACAAACGGCCTCCCACCGGCCCCTGTCAAGGCCCTCACATACCGCGATCCGTTCCAGAACGTGTACAAGAAGTATATCTTCACCGAGGACGGCAAGTACCTGCTGGGTGGCATGATGATTGGCGATACAAAAGACTACATCAAGCTAGTACCCATGGTCAAGAACATGAAGGAGCTGGACATGCCGCCCAGCCAACTCATCCTCGGCGCGAAAAAGGAGGGCGAAGACGACGGGGACGACTTGACAGACGACACCCAGATCTGCTCATGCCACAACGTGACCAAAGGCGATGTGGTCAACAACGTCAAGGACGGGACCTGCAAGACGCTCGGCGAAGTCAAGGCGTGCACCAAAGCCGGCACAGGCTGCGGCGGCTGCATGCCCCTCGTGACGACAATCTTCAACAAGACCATGCTGTCCATGGGCAACGAGGTCAAGAACTACCTGTGCGCCCACTTCAACTACTCCCGCGCCGACCTGTACAACATCATCCTCGTTAAGAAGCTGCAGACATTTGAGGATGTCATGCGTGAGGCCGGCAACGACCGGACCTCGCTCGGCTGCGAGGCGTGCAAGCCCACCATGGGCAGTATCTTTGCCTCTTTATGGAACCGTCACGTCATGGACAAGCCCATGCACGGTCTTCAGGAGACCAACGACCGCTTTCTCGGCAACATCCAGCGCAACGGCACATACAGCGTCGTCCCGCGCGTGTCTGCCGGGGAGATCACTCCCGACAAGCTCATCGCCATTGGTAACGTGGCGTCCAAGTACAAGCTGTACACGAAAATCACTGGCGGACAGCGCATCGACATGTTTGGTGCAAAGAAGCAGGATCTCTTGGACATTTGGCGGATGCTGGTCGAGGCCGGCATGGAGTCCGGGCACGCGTACGCAAAGTCGCTGCGGACTGTCAAGAGCTGCGTGGGTACGACGTGGTGCCGGTACGGCGTCGGCGACAGCGTGGGCATGGCGGTGCGGTTGGAGGAGCGATATAAAAGTATTCGCGCACCGCACAAGATCAAGGGCGGCGTCAGCGGGTGTGTCCGCGAGTGTGCCGAGGCGCAAAACAAAGAGTGCGTTGACTGAAAACCCTCATTCTCCAATCAAGAACCTGCTAACTTGTTACCTCAGCTTCGGTCTCATTGCCACAGACAAGGGCTTCAACATCTTCGTGGCCGGCAACGGCGGCGCCAAGCCAAAGCACTCTGAGCTGTTGGCCAAAGATGTCCCACCCACCGAGGTCATCCCCATCATCGATCGCTACCTCATGTTCTACATCCGCACCGCCGACAGACTCCAACGCACTGCGCGTTGGCTCGAGAACCTCCCCGGGGGCATCAAATACCTTCAAGAAGTCGTTCTGGAAGATAAGCTCGGCATCTGCGCCTCGCTCGAGGCCCAGATGCAGGAGCTCGTCGACAGCTTCTTTGACGAGTGGGCCGAGGCCATCAAGAACCCGGTCATTGCCGCGAAATTCAAGCAGTTTGACAACACGGAGGAGACGCTCGTGAATATGGAGGTCGAGCTCGACCGCGACCAGCCGCGGCCGGTATCCTGGGCGCCTGACTCCGCAAAGGAGGACTTCAAGGGGTTGAAGGAGAGGTGGAGTAGTACAACCTGGCAGCCCATGTTACCGGCGAGTCACTTTTTCGGGGCGGACGATACGCCTAATGGCATCTCGGCGACGGTGAAGCGCGGGGATACGCAGCTTTCTGTGTGGCGGGTGAGGGGGCGGTATTATGCCACGCAGCAGATGTGTCCTCACAAGAGGCAGTTTGTGCTGTCAGACGGGCTTATCGGCGAGGAGCCTGGCGCCGCGGAGACGTGCGATGATGCGAAGAAGCCCGACTCCGGGTGTAATGGCGGCCCTGACACCAAAGGTAGCAGCGGCGGTAACGAGGCAAAGAAGCGGCCGGCTCCGTGGGTCTCCTGCCCGTACCACAAGCGCAACTTTGACCTCGCGGACGGGAGCTGCAAGAACGACGAGGAGGTGAGCATCGCGACGTTTGCCGTAGAGGAGCGTGCGGGCGACGGGATGGTGTACCTTAAGCTGCCGCCCGTTGAGGAGCTTGATGCGGCGCTGGGGACGAAGAAGTGGATGGTGAAGAAGGGGGAGGCCGGGGCGGCGCCATTTGAGGCGCTGGATAAGAAGATTCATTTCAAGGGCCACCGGGCCAAGAGGCCTGGTGTCAAGCCGATGGGGGCTTTGGGTATGGAGAAGGCGAGGACGATGGTTGTTGGTGGTGGGGGTGGGTGCGGGAGCGCGCCGGACTGGTAATGACTTACTTGTGATGGACGCTGTGGGTTTATGGATGAGTTTTGCTATCCGGGAGGCGATCCACTTATTGTTGGATATCGACCAATAAGAGCGTCGCTACGACCCCAAGCCACCGGACGCTTAAGTAAGCATTCACCAGTCGCAATTAACGGTCGCAATTGACGATTTACGTAAGCAATTAACGGTCGCGGTGAAGTGAAGTACGTACTGAGATCGGCGATCTCATTGGCCAGCGGCCATAATAAGTGGATCACCTCCCGGACAGCCAGAAACCACCTCCCGGATAGCAAAACTCTTATGGATACGGCGTTTGCTCTTCGACAGATGGGAGAAGATGGGGCATAGATGCATGGGACGGTGCTTTGGTATGACTGATTACAGAGGCAAACATGAGCGATTTTGACCTTGAAGAAAACGTATTGGTGATTAAGACTCGTGCCCTCCTATTTTAGATGGTTTAATACTACACATTTTCACACTCTGGAATATGAATCTCTCCATCCAGATTAGGTGCCTCTGTCCGTCTCCCTATCCGTACCCTTGGCTCCACATCGGTGGACGGGGCACGGAGCAGCTGGCACGCGGCGTGAAAGTGGGACCGGTCGATATCCGGGCAGACCTCTCCGGCGCCGTCCTCTCATCTTCCGTCTCAGGCAAAGTGGTATTCAGACGATAATCCGACTACAAATTTGAACAATGTGACGATAATCCACACCCAATTGACTGCTCGATTCAGGCTGCACTGGACATTTCGTCAATCTACTAGGTAGCTGGTCCAGGGACAGAAGAGAGCGGACCGGGGAAAGTTCGGAAGCGATTTCCATGGGAACGCTGCATCTCCACTTCACTTCATTATCACGCTTGCCACTTTCATTCTCATCCATCTCATCTACCAACTTTTTAATCTCATCACTGCGGAACGTCTAGACATCCAAGACGGCTCAGTAACCTCCCAGACCTATTCTCTACCCTCGTCCACGACTCAGTTTCACCACCATTCACAACCCCGCCAAAAAATGGTTCATCACGACCCCAACGCCAACCACCCCGTCGGCCTCCTCATCGAGCCAAACTCGGACGGCTATGTCGTCCGCCGCTTCCCCCACGACCACACAGATCTCTACGGCGAGGACCCAACCGATCTAGAACTCCCCGGCTCCCACGGCCCCTTCAACCTCGTCCACGTACGCTGCCACAATGCCCTCAGAACGACCACCATGGGCAGCACCAACGTCACCGTGCGCACCATCCAATTCGGAGATGACGACGACGCGCTCGAGGCGGCACTCGCTCACCACACAGACTCCCTCGTCATCGCCGTCCACGGCGCCTGCCCGCCCCAAAACAGCCCAGACCAGCCGCCCACCAGATCCGCCGTCGGCGTCCACCTCGGCCCCGGCAACCCCCTCAACCGCGCCTGCCGCATCCCCGACGCCAAAGACCGGGGCCAAGTCATGAAGGATACCGACGGCAGCGACGGCCGCAACCGTCCGCAGCACACGCAGCAGCGCGCGGATCTCTACGCCGCCATTGCGGGGCTCATGGAGGCGACCACGATTGCCACACGGGGCCTGCCCGCCCGCGGGATGCGGTCGCAGCCAAAGCCGTTCAAGTTACACCACGTCGTCGTCAAGAGTGACTCGGCGTACGTCGTCGAGGGCGTCGCGGGCGGCAGGAACGGGGAGCCGCCGCACATGAACAAGTGGCTTGCCAACGGGTGGAAGAACACAAAGGGCGAAAAGGTCAAGAACGAGGATCTGTGGGATAATTTGATGCTCACCATGATGTCACTGGGTCAGGTGGGCGTAGCGGTGGAGTTTTGGCAGGTGCCCAAGAAGGAGAATAAGGAGGCCGACAAGCTTGCGAAGCTTGGGCTCGAGCAGGAGGTTAACTTCTTTGACGAGAAGAGTGTCTTTGGCAAGGAGGATCACAGCAAGAAGCCGGATGCTGTCGGTGATCAGTTGGTTGCGATGGAATGATGATTACACTTGCAAGTTGATGGGACTAGATTTGGAAAATTTGTGGCGCAGAAAAGGCGGGTTGGATAACCATTGACTTAGATCATATTAGAGTATTCAGTGCCGGAAAGCAGTAGAATTGCTTCCGGTGAGCGGGAGGACCTCAATCACAGGCGTCTCGAAAATCTCCCAGTTATCCGACGCCTTGGGGTTACCAAAGGCCTTCAAAGCCGCGATACGCCACCTAGTCCGTGAGCGTCAGTCTCTGTGGCCACAAGGAGTGTAATAAACTTTGGATGAAAGACGACTTACTTATACTTTCCAGGCTTAATCTGGCTTCCGTCAGCCAGCTTGCCGAGCCACCACGACTCGTAGGGCGAGTCGCGAGACTGGTCCTGCAGAGGGTACGAGAAGGTGTTGTTCACGCTGTCGGTGGCCGGGTCGAAGACGGGGTAGTTGACACTATTGTAGACGTCGAAGCTGGCGACGGAGCCGACGTACTTGTTCTCGCCGACGACGGGAGGGTATACCCATTCGCGTTCTTGGTAGGTGGGTTCGTAGACCTACAGAGAATTCAGGGTCAGTAATCTTCGAGGCTTTGGGAGGAGGTGCAGTGCTTGCTTACATCCCAGCGAACCTGGCGGGAGCCCCAGGTCAAAGCGACTTGGAGTCTGACAAAGTCTTGCTTGGCGAGGGAGAGGTCAAAGGTGAAGCTATTGGGGGGGGGGAGGTAAGTCTGTTGTCTCCTTTAGTTGTATACTTGGAAACGTACCTAGACTTCTCGGAGAGCAGCGTCCGATTGACACCAGACGAGACACGGGGGTATCCGTAGGAAGTGTAGAACATATCAGCAATATCATGCTTGATGCTGCCGCCGACACCTTTGAACGCTTGTTAGAGAAGGTCTCGTTCAGGGGAAGGAAGCCAAGTCATACCGTAGTAGGGCACCGAGAGCACATCGCCAGCGCTCGATCCAATGAGGATCTTGCCGCTGAAGACGGGGAGTCTCGAAGCATTGAGACCTTGCGGAATGTCAAAGGAGAACCTGCGTCTTCACGTTAGCCACGACTCTCTACATTCAGCATTCAAGAGGAAAACTCACTTTGCAGTCCTCGTCTGCCCAGGCCCAACCTTGAAACCGCCCGCCGGCAACCCAACAACAGCCGCAATCTTGACCGGCTCAATCTCAACAAGATCCTTAATCCGCGGCACTGCCAAGATCCCCGCATCAGCAGCCTCAGCAGTCCAATACGCCTCAAACCCAGCAGCATCCTGCACCGTAAAGATATACTCCAGCTCCGTCGGACCGGTATTCGTGACATCCACCTGGTGGTACCGCGAGAAGTGGTGCGTGTCGTTCAAAGCAAATTTCGTCTCCCCGGACAACTGCGAGGTAGCGTTCAACACGGAAACGGCATCAATCAACCCGCTACCGACCTGGATCGGCGGCGCCCAGAACCCGAAATCCTTGGTCGTGCCATCGGACCAGGGAATCGCCCTTCCCGAGGCCACGATCCGCGCGTGCAGCGTTTTCGCGAAACCCGCCCCGTGGAGGGAGCGGCCGCCGTGCGCGGAAATATACAGCGCCGCGACGCCGGCAACGTACGGACACGCCATGGACGTGCCGGACAAGTCGCGGTAGCGGTGCCCGATGTACGGCGCAAAGATGCGTCCCCCCGGCGCCGTGACGTCGGGCTTGAGCTCCAGGTCAAAGGTGCCGCCCCACGAGGTGAACTGCGAGGGTGTCCCGCCGCCGGCGTTGTACATGGCGACGTAGTTGCTGCTCTGGTCCAGGGAAAAGTCGGCCGTGACGTTGCCGCCGGCGATGACCGTCTTGACAATGGCCTCGCCTGCGTCCTTGGACAGGAGGCCCCATTTGCTCTGCGCCCAGCCGAAGCCCGAGAAGCCGACGACGGGCCTGTCGGTGAGGTAGAAGAGCATGAACCGCGCGCCGCGCTCCTGGACCCATCGCTGCCTGACAGAATCCTGGCACCCTTCGTCAAATCGCACGAGCGGGATGGTATTCGTGAAGTTTAGACCCTCGGGGAGGGGCGAGCAGGCGTCGTTCTCAACGCTGATGTTGAGCGTGACGGGGACGATGGGCCACCCCAGAATCTCGGCGGGGAACAGCTCCTCAGCGGGACGGTAGCCGAGGATGGTGCGGTTGGACTGGCCGTCGAGGGTGAAGGTAGCCGCGAACTGGCAGGCCGAGACAATGGAGGCGTCGGCTGAGCCGATGGCGAGCACGTTTTTGCCGGCGGCACCGCTGCTGGGGAAGAAGGGTCCAACGTCGCCCGAGTTGCCGGCGGCGATGGTGACGACGACGCCCTGCTCTACGATGCGGGAGGCCACGAGGGCCCAGGCGTTGTCGGACCAGCCGCCGGTGGAGCCGACGGAGGCGGTGATGATGTCGACGCCGTCGTCGTAGGCGCGGAGGAAGGCTTCGATCAGGACTTCCTCGGCTGTGCCCTCCTGAAGTTGGTGTTAGAGATCAAGGGACGGGGAAGCCAGACTTGAGTAACTTACATTAGGGCCGAAGACCTTGTAAGAGTAGATTGTGGCTTCAGGGGCAACTCCAGTAAACCTATCGGCACGTTTAGCTGAGGTTTTCTCTCGTCAGGGTAGCTTTGGATGTTGTCTCATACTCGGAGCTCTTGCCAGCAATGATGCCAGCCACATGCGTTCCATGGCCAGCTTGATCCATGGGGTCCTCATTAGGTTGACGCTCCGCACCGGGGTAAGGCCAGTACGCTGCGGAAGTCAGTCCCGTCAAGCATTACCTAGCTCATCGTGTAGTCAAGAACTCACTATCATCACCAACAAAGTCATACCCGGCAGCAACCTTACACCCCTCACCAAAGCACCCACCAAGCTAGCCATCTCTCGTCAGTATCATGCTCCTCAACCACCAAACCCACTAGACACCAGACCAGAAAACTCACAGCAGGATGCGTATACTCCGTCCCCGTATCGACAACCCCAACCTTGACGCCCTTCCCAAAGATCCCCTGCTCATGGAGCTTATCCACCCCCGTCATCCAGTGAATAGAATAATTCAGCGCCCTCGCATCATCGCTGAAAGAGTCGCCCGCCACAACGGGAGCAAGCTGGATGCGCGTAGAATGCCACGCCTTCACGACGGGCAGGATCGCCTCGAGCGAGTCCGTGTTCTCGCTGTCCGACTCGACGGCGATGCCGTTGAAGAGAGCCGAGTCAAAGACCTTGAGGATCTTGCTGCCGGGGTTGTTGGTCTGGAGCTGCTGGACCACGGCATCCTTGTCGGCTCCCTATCAAGTGTTCATGGCGTGTTAGCATTATTTGTCCTTGGGTTGATATTCTCTTTGGGAGAAATGGGGATGACGAACCTGCTCGAGTTCGACAATGAACTTCTTGGGCGCGACCGCCGTGTCGTTGGAAGGACGAGCATCCTCATCGACGGCGCGCCGGGAAACTCGGGCTGTTCCCGCGCCGGCCAAGGCCAAGACGGAGACGAGGGCACTCGTGACACGCATGGTCGGTCAGTCAAAAAAACGAATATGTGAATCACAAACGAAAAGGATCGTTCAGAAAGACCCAGTCAGTCCCTGGCTCTCTCTCTCACTTCAGCACCCACGACATACTCGCCGGGTATTTCAGAGCCTTTATGAGAGTGAGTCGTTGGTGAGCCATCCCCCTCGCTCTCGCGTGATACCATGGGACCTGTTGACGATCTCGTATCGAGAATGTCGACACCACGACATGCCATGCAGCTCAGTATGAAGAACCCCGGTCTCCCGTCCTTATTCGACAGTCATCGCAGCGACATCTCCACCCCTGAGGCGACCTCATTGTGAAAGCCAAGCAACGGCGGTCCACATCTGGCCATGGCGTCCAACACCCAAATCCTACATATCATTCCGTGCCTTGCATCGCACCTGCCATCTTGAGCTTGGTAACCTAAACCTTCACTCTATTCCCGCGCATATCTTTAATTTTCGGTATGCACGCTAGGGACGCGCATCTTCGTATTCTGGAAATCCCGGGGGTAATAGTCAGAAGAACATCGGCCGGCGGGCTTCGGAGTCCGGTAGCTATTATCGCGAGAACCGCGCTTCGAATGCCAAGTTTCTTCGGATGAGTGGTGCCAGAGTTTGCAGCTTACTTCGGAATGATCCGTGGAGTATTATTAGGCGGTTGATGCTCGTATGAATGATGATTCCACCTACCCCGCGGCGGATAAACCTATGTGTCAATGAAGGTCAGTTGCAAGTAAGCTTGGAGGACAGCAGCGTAAATGGGTGTACGGATACTTACATGCTGGGACTGTGGAGGCGAGCAGATGGTTCAATCTGTAAGTCACGGTTCGGTCACAGCGAATGCAAAGGGGACGAAAGCGAAGTGATTGCAAGGTAGTATTCATGATTCGAGAATAAGTAAAAAAGAGCGAGGACATAGCGTGAGTCTAAATCTAAATGTTTTCCATGAGCGTTGTTGCCGTCAAAGATTGGTTTTCGCCTCCCAACCAGCCGCCTCTCCCTGTATCTCTCAACAAGACCAGAGAGAGACGTATATGTATTTTGTAAAGAGAATGAGAAATAACATGTAAAGAGACGGAGGCTTTTTTTGCCCCTCGTCCCTGTTTCCCCCCTTGGCTATGCGGGCGCTCGCGCGAGAGAGGCAATTCGTAGACCATGAACGAACGCTATTGTTCAAACGCGATAGTTATGTGTGTGTATATAAAAAGAAGTTATACATCATTATACAACCAAAATAGGCCCCATGTGTCGGAAGTGAACCGGACCCCTGACCCCAAGACCAAACGTGACAAGAGAGGCGCGGCGCGGCGCGGCGCTGTTTGTTTTGCGGCGCAAAGCGCATCGCGGCCCCCGGGTATTTGTGTTTTTTTTGTTTCGCATCGCAGTAATATTTGCATGATCTCTTTAAGGCTTTGATACCTGCTCCTTTCTGAAGAACTTGAAGAAGAGGATCGGGATCACCAGCTGGAAGCCCAGGCAGATCCAAAACCAGTAACTTGAGACTCCGGGCATCAGGCCCTGGGAGAAGTCAGGGAAGGTAGTGTTGGGCGACAGAGCATTGGGACTCGTCGCGCGCCCCAGCATCGTGAAGGCACTGCCCACAATTTGTGCGCCAATGAGGACGGCCAACACGTGCTGGCGAGTCAGCGTCGCGAGCAGCATCATACCCAGACCGACACCCTGGATGTTGTCCAAGAGGCCGAGCCACAGCCACAGGCAGCGAGACAGAATGGCCGAACCAACGGGGCCACCAGCCCAGGGGAGGTACATGCCCATGCTGCTGGTACCCCAGAGCATCTGCGCCCAACGAGGAGCGCACAGGCCGATGGCGAAGATTGGCAGAAGCCATGTGTGGCTCTCGGAGAAGAAGGAGAAGCCGTAGAGGATGATGGACCAGAGGACGACGAAGAATCCAAGGGCAAGGAGGACAACACCCCATCCGGGGATGAACTGCGAGGCGAAGAGGAAACCCCAGTTGCGACCGTAAGGCGCCGACAGCCAGTAGTTCTGGATGATGATCATGATGAAGAAGACGGGGACGAGCTTGCGGCGGGCAAGGGAGATGTAGAAGCCAGGGATGTTGTCGGGCGCCTGGCGGTAGTAGTCAGGGAGACCGAAGAACAGGACAATACCGATGGACCAGAGCATGATGGCGACAGGAATGCAGACGACGATACCCTTGGAGATGTTGGTACCGTCGAAGAAGGCCAAGGGAGAAGTCTCCGGGGTATGAGTAAGAGATCCCCAGTACCAGAGCATCAGGGAGTAGACCTGCGCAACACCAGCGACGGCCAAAGCACGAGTAATCCATTGCTTTGTGGGAGCACCACCTTCGTCACCAAAGTTGAGTGCGAATGACAAAGCACCAGCGCTGGCGCCAGCTGCGTAAATGGCAGTGGCGGCGTCTTGCATAGCAGCGCTGGCTTGCCAAGGAGTCAGGTAAGGCGAAATTCCGAGCAGGGCGAAAGCGAGGCCGAAGAACAACCAAGGCAGTGACAGGGCGTAAACGGACTTGGTGAAGCGAACCAGGATCCACCACAGAGCCGATGTTACTAGGTAGGTAGCGGCAACAATGTAGAGCTTCAAAGGCGTCTGGTTGGTGTCACCCGTGAGCAGGACAATCTGGTACGAGTTGATGGAGATGACTTGGGCGAAAGCGAGGAAGAAGGCGTAGATGGGCCAGTCGCCAATGCGAATCGACAGGAGCTTCTTGAGACCTGTCGGCGCATTGTAGTTGTCGCCCAGAAGGAACTCGTCGTCAACGGGGCTGTCATCGTAGCGGGATGCTCCTGTGAGTCCGCTCGGAGTGCGGCTACGGCCACGCTCATCGGCGTCGAACTTGGCACCGAGTCCCTTGCTGGATCCAGGGCGGCTGCCAGGCGCAGGGCTTCTTGATCTGCTGTGATCTCTCCGGCCGAGCTTCGCGTCTCTGTATCTTGCGAACCACTTCTTCTCACTCTTCTTGAGGTAGTTTTCAATGCAAAGATCTGTGCCCGAATTCTTGGCCGTAAGCTTGCTGAGCATCTGCTCGAATTCTTGGTAGAACTCTCCGTTCTTATCAGTGAAGTTCTGGTCCACGTTTTGCAACTTGAGGTCGTGGCGGTCACCGACGACATCGGGCAGAGACAGCTGAGAGCTGTTGCGCTGCTGCTTGTAGAAACTCGGTTGGGGCAGGCCAAGGGCGTCGCCGAAGCCGGGAGTCTGAGGAGAGGAGACGTCGTTCTGGGCGCGAACCGCGAAGCTGTCTACACTGACCATACTCTCACGACCGCTGGCCCACATGCTGTCGCGAGGCGCAAGCATGCTGTCACGGCCACCGATGGAGCTCGAGAAAGAGCTGCGACGGGAGGAGGAGATCGTCGACCAAGGCATGTTGGGTGTCTGGAGGTCGGGAGAGTTGATGCGGCCCGCAGGGCTAGCAATACGGCTTGGTGGCGGGAGAGGAGAGGGAGCTCTCGAGCCCGTAGGGGTGAGCTCAGCGCCATACTCGCTGACAGCAATGCTTGATCTCAAGGAAGAGTCGGTAAGGTTGCGGATGCCGCCTGCCTTCTTCTGCTTGGCAGCCTCCTTGTTGTGAACCTTGATGGAGTCGTTGTACAGGGTGTCGAGCTGTCTGATCCATTGCGCGACGGGGAAACGCTGCTTGGCACTCCAGGCACGCATGAGAGCTCGCTTCCTAGGCTTGCAGGCAAGAGCTGAAGCAATGGCTTGCTTGAATTGGTGAAGCAAATGCTGGGGACTCATTGACTCAACGGTGAACCAGAAACCGGGCATCTGACCCAGGCCACCGACACGGGCACCAACACCCAGGGCACCCTTACGACCGAATTCGACGGCGACGAGACCGAAGGGCTCGTCACGAGAGGGAATGAGAGCGAATTCAGCACCGCTGAAAATGTAGGGAGGCAGCTGAGTGAACTCAGGCTTGCTGAAAACACGGCCAGGGTACTTCTCCATGAGCTTGGCCAGCTTAAGGGCGGCAAACTTGCCGTACAAGTCGATGACTGGACCAATAGCAATAAGCTGGACAGAGGGATACTTCTCGAGGATGCTGGGGAACAGATCGGCAATCAAGTCGACACCCTTTTGCAAACTCCATCTACCGACGAAGACGAAGAGATCGGCGTTGGGGTTCACATCAAGACCGGCCCACTCCTGGGCTTGTCTCCGGAGAGTGGCGCGGTTGGCTTCGAAGGTCTCGTCAATCTTGATTTCGTCCGTGGAGTTGGAGATATCGTCCTCGGGGTTCCATTCGCCAGTATCGGAAGGATCCGGGTTGGGCAGCTGGCCAATGTTCTTCAAACTCCAGAAAATGGGGTAACGAGCCAGGGAACGGTCACCGTACTTCTTGGACACACCCACGGCACCGAAACCGCGCTGGTGGATGCGGAGGTAACTGGCGGCGGCGTGCAGCAGGTTGAAAGCGGAACCGTATTGAACGTAGTCCTTTACGACTTTGGCGGGAAGGTTGAAGACACTGTAGACTTCCTTTTGCTCTTCTTCGGTTCTCATGGGCCACATGCCCTGGAATTCGGCATTGTGAAGAGACAAGCAAACGGGGATGGTCTGCGGGAGGAGATAGAGGGGAGCAGCAGCTCCATGGTAATCGTTGATGTGGTAAATGTCGGCGTTGAAGCGCTTGATGGATTCGGCAATACAGCTGTTCCAGGCACAGTACAGGATGGCACTCTCGAGATCGTCCATACGCGCGATGTAGGGGTCGGCCTTGGTTTGCTGGCGGAAGATGGGAGCATCGAGGAGGACGTACGTGATGTTCTTGTAGACGTGGTAGTTGACCTTGACTTCGAAGGAGTCGCCCATGACTTCAACGAACATCGGTTCGGCTTCGTGGTCCATGGGGTATTCGACGTCGCCAACGCACGGGACAACCCAGATCAAGTCCACGTGGGAAAGAGCTTGACTCATGAGCTTGGCCATGACACCAAGACCACCGATCTTGATGCTGATCTTCCAGTCTTCGATGTTGTACTCCATGGTGGCGATGAGGACCTTCCTTCGGGGGGCGCCACCGGTGGCTGCAACGGCAGCCGGCGTGACGGTAGGAGAGGGAGGAATTTGGGACATCTCGAGACTTTTGCCTTTTTCGCCGAAGTTAATGTTGGACTCATTCCCGAGCTTGAGTGGTAACCAACCCTTCTTGGAGAATCCTGATTTGTTAATCTTAACTTGGTAGAACCCCTTCATATAGATCCAGCCAGCCAGTCCAGCCAGGATAATGGGCATGAGGCCGAGGAGGAAAAAGAAGATGATCTGAATCCACATGTTGCCTTGGGGAACGGCGACAAAGTTCCAATTGGCGTCGTTGAGAACCAGCTTGTACGAAAGCGCAGGCATCGGAGGCGGCGAGGTCAGGTTCACGACGTTGTCGGACAAACTGCTGGGGGGCAGACGGTCAAGGACGCCATCGCCGTTGGGGTCGCCATAGATGAAGGAAGCATCAGGCTGATTGTCCGGGTTGATACCCCAAAGGTTGAGCTGGATCTGGGCGGGCCATTCGTACATGAAGTGAAGCTCCCAGATGTTGTCGCCGACTTGGGTCATCAGGTTAGGCAGGCCAGCATCGTAACCCCACTTGTTAAAGGGTCCGTGAAGGAAGATGTGAGGGAAACGGCGCGAAAAGGGGATGACACTGTTGTCCGCATGCTGGATAAAAGACGACGAACCAAGGGGCTTGCTGAAGTACTGAACCATAAGATGCTCACCCTCCCACTTCTGGAGGTCGGTACCTTCCCAGGCCTGCGGGACCATACGCTGCCTCGCTCCGGTGTAGGGCATCCAGCTGCTCCAGGTTGAACCCCAGTTGGTGCTGTAGCGCCACTTGTTGGCACCAGGAGCGGCGTGGTTGATGAAGTATTCAGTGCCGCTCTGCTGCATCAGAGACCGCGAGTAGTTGGCGGAAGCGGGGAAAACAACAGGGTTGATGGGCTTGCCGAAGCGGAGGAGGAAGTGATCCGTAGTGTTTGTGGCTCCATCGACAGTGATCTTGACAATGCCGTCAGGGACGTTCTGGAGGTTGGCTGACCACTTCCAGACCGAAGCAATAGCGCCAGTCCACGACTCCTTCTCGATGGGATCCATGGCACCGCACACGGGGGTATCAAAAGTGATGTTTGTCTGCGTGTTGGCGTCGACGTTGACAAAGGCAGAAACGGCCTTGGTCACATCGGCACAAGTCATCTCGGTCGAGAACTTGAAAGCGATGGGAATCTTTCCGTTGGCATCGGTAGAGTCGATGGGGGTGTCATGACCGGGCTCGAAACCAGTGATGGAGGGAGCAATGTCCAACCATTTGGTATCAGCGACGTAGGCGCGGAACTCGAATGGCGTCATGGTGATGCTGCTGAGGCAGCCGGCCTTGTGACCTGCGCCCTTGAAGCCATTCTCCTTTGTCGAGCTTTCAAGGGTGATGGAAGCATCGGTACTGAACAGGTTTCTGACCTTGGTGTTGCCGTCGAAGGGCGAGAGGAAGGCATCCGCCTCGTTGGAACAGTCGAACTCGTAGGTGGTCTCGTTGGGGCTGTTGTGGTACACCAACCAAACGGGGTCTCCAGTCTGGTTCTGATTGCTCATGTAGCCACGCGCGACACTCCAGATTCCGGTCTCGGTCGCAGTGGGACTGCCGGAGTACAGGACGCCGTGAGTCTTGTTGGAAAGCTGCTCAAGAAGCCAGCCGCCCTCAAGAACGGGGTACTCTTCGCGGAAAGAGAACAAACGCTTCATCCAGTTGCGTACTGAGGCCGAGGGATCGCGGTGATCATACGCGACAGTCTCGTCCTCGCAGCCCTTCTTACCCTTGTTGATGGGCCAGCCGACGTAGACGGAGTTGTTACCGGCGTAGCATCCGTGTGCCTTCCATGCCTGAGCAGCCGAGAAGGCCTGACGACCGAAAACGTAGTTGTTGGCGGTGTTGTCCAGAACATAGAAGTTCTGCTCCTCGCCATAGTAGACGAGTGGTGCACCGGGCAGAAGCAGGGTGGTGATGAAGTAGGCGAGAAGCATGCGCTCAGTTCCCTTCTCAATGGCGGGCCAGCGGAAGACATCCTGGTTGGTGACACCATACAAATGGCGGGGATCGAATTCTCCAGTGTTGGCGTTGTAGAAGTCGTTGGTCAGAATCATTTGGTTCCAGGTCTGAACCCAGTCGGTCGGCAGATCGTAACCGGCCTCGAGGTTACCACTCAAGCCGAGGAAACGGGTCATGAAACGGTAGATGGAGTAGTGGAACGCGCCGGCATCGAGGGCGCTCTTACCCTGCTCACGAATGAAGCTGCCAGAGGTGGAAGAGCTGTTGGAGTCCAAGGTGGTGGCGTCGGAAAGCTCGAGGGCGGCGGCCATGGAGGGAGTTCGGCCACGGCCAAGATAGATGGATCCCAGAGTGTTACCACTGGTAATCTCACCAACGACCATGAAGTTTTCCTTGCCAAGATCCTTTGCGCACTTTCGCATGGCAGTACTCCACTCAGCCTGCGCATCTACCGTGACCTGGACGGCCTTGTCGATACGGAATCCGTCGATGTCGAGTGTCTGAATCGTCATGCAGGAGAAGAGCTCGAGACGCTGGCGAACTGAGGGAACCCACTCACGCAGACGATCTTGCACGGAGGCGAACTTTGCCAATTGACGCTGCCAATCAGGGAAAACACCGAAAGCCTCAATGTCACCAAACTGATCAAAGTCACTGTCGTAGCAGCCTTTCAGCTGAGAAGAGACATCGACCTTGTTTCCGTCCTCGAACCAGAAAGTCGGGTATTCGCAGGTTTCGTTGTATTCGTTGCCGATGTCGAAGTCGAGGTATCTTCTCGACGTCTTCCATTGAACCTGATGCTCCGAAGTTGAGAACGGAGTGGACGTGTTGAGATACCCTTCGAAACCAATCAAGTCACCCATGCTAGAGGAGGTGAGCAACAAGAAAAAAGCCCCACGCGAGCCATCGGATACTTACGTTGCCATAGTCTGGTCCATAACCACATACATTCCTCGCTTGTGAATTTCATCAATGGCTTCTTGCCATGCCGTGATGTTACCATAGTGCTTGTCGAGGAGCGTGAGATCGAGAGGCTGCGAAATGTCAGTGTTCATTCAGATCATCGTCTTGTGTTTTCTGTGCTGCCAAGTGATTATCGTACCGAGTATGAATCCGCCTTCCACGGGTCGTTGATGAAGGGTGAGCCAGCAATGTAGAGTGCCTTGATTCCCATGCCCTGAATGTAATCCAACGTGTCGACGAGGCCAGCCAAATCTCCTCCATGACGGAGCTGGTTACTCATGATATCATGTTCGAAGAGTGTGCCATTGGCGTTGTCGTTATCGGGGTCGCCATTTACGAATCGATCGATGAATAATGTGTAGTAGGGAAACCGCCAGTTGGGGGGTGATTTTGTGAATGTGTGGCCATCTCTCTTTCCCGAGTATTCGGCAGGGCTCTTTGCTAATCTGTTGGTGTTGAGGTTGTAATCGATTTCGCTCGCGGTGTACTTGAGGCCGGAAACGAGGGTGGATGATGCGGTAAGGAGTGTAAGTGCCCAAGCCAATACTGAATTAGACATTTTGTGTGAACTCTTACTCGCCGGGAGGGGCGAGTGAGCAAAAGATTGTACAAGCAAAAAAAAAAAAAAAAAAAAAAACCAGGAATGAGTGACGAAGTGAAGCTCGAAGGAGTGTGGTGGTGACGGGATGGGGGGAGGAGAGAAAGGCCGCGAAGCAGACCAGCAAGCAAGCAAGAACGAATGACGGGATGAGTTGCAAGGCAAAGCGCGGGACGGATGGGAAGAAAACTCGGCCGTCAACGCCACGCTGGTACTGGTAGAAAAGGGGGTAATCTCGTGGGAGCTTGGGTCAGTCCAATTGCAATATGCCCCAGGCTGAAGGCGGAAAGGGGGATCACTGGCGAAGGCACAGGCATAGGCGCAGGCATAGGCACAAGAAGCACAGGCACGGGAATTGAGGGAACAGGCACATGGTACAATAGCAGAGTGGCTGGGGGGGCCACCGTAGAAGAGTCCATGGAAAGGATCTTTCCGTCCGCCTCGCCTCTCAAGGCTCCAGTCTGGCACTGGCAGTCTGCGAGTCTTGGGTCTTGGGGCGAGAGTGGGATGGGGATGGGGATGCAGGCGAGCAGGCCGCAGGGCCGCAGGGCATCGATTCCGTGATGGGCGGATGGGGCCCCTTCTGCAGGAACGGGCTAGCCAAATCGTTAGCCCTTCCTCTTGGAACCAGGACCTTTCTGTGCCTCTTTCTCCAGTTTCCACTGTCCAGAGGATGAATGGATGGGAGAGGCTCAGGCAGGTGTGAAGCCCTGTAAGTGAAAGGTAAAGAAAGGTAGGTACCTGCTCCCTCTTGTTCTTCTGACCCCTCTTTCTTGGTACATGACAATGTGGCTCCGGGGTGTGGTGGTCTGGGCTAATTCTGGCTATACGAAGTTGGAATATGGATATGCAGAGGGTGCAGGCAAGTGCCTGGGTGGGAGCGAACCATGAGTGCGATGGGAGATTGGCGGGCTCCGTCTTGAATTACCATTTTGGACCATGTCCACAAAAGAGACTGTCCAATACGGTGGCCCCGAGGTCAGCGGCGAGCAGGGGTGAGGATGTCATTCTGGCCAGTGTGCGCGTAGCGTGTTGAAGACCAAGGATAAGCCGGCACGGTCTGGTGCATCTTGTTGGTCGGTTCGGGCGAGCTCCGTCGTCGGTCCAAGTATCCGCTGTCAGTCGGGCCCCTGGCTCCAAGGACGTGCTCTCCTGTATCGAGTCAGTTTTACTTCGGGCGGTACCCCCAGCAAGAATACGAGACGTTGGAGACGAACCAGGCTGTCAGGACGGATGATCCATGCTGTCGAAGATTATCCAGAAAACAGTGCTTTCCCAGTCGGGAACAATTGGGGACTTGAGGCTCAAGGGGCCGGACCCGTTCAAAGGCGGTGGGCAACGGGAGGTGCGAGGTGCGGCGTGCCTGGCAGGCTGAGGGTGGGCGTCGTTGGCAGATGGGAATCGGAGGGGTTCATCTCAGCTAGCATAAACCGTTTATGCTCAGAGGGCGATGGTGTGGCACCCCGTCCGTACTGGCTACTGCTAGCTCGACCGGCTGTTGCTGCTTCCTGTCCAACAAGTCACCAAGTCTTTCAGGACTGAGGTGTTGTAGACTGTAGTGTATCCGTAGTGCGCTCCGTACTGTGTAGTCAGATGTCTTAGTGCGGCGTGGACTGGGCCAAGCCAGGAACAGGAACACGTCGGGCGCGTCTGTCTCATCGTGATCGTGACGTCGACTCGTGGGGAGGCTAACGCAGGAGGAAGCGACAAGTCTGCCATGGCGGCATGGAAGGATTTGAAAAGGAAGGACGGGAAAAGCAAGTCGAAATTGGTCTTCTTCTGCCTAGACCTCGCGCATTAGTATCGCTAGCAGCGCTGAGAAATCACGCTTCAAGGCGTAGCCGCAGCTTACCTAAGGTCGCACAAAATGTGAATAAGTATGTACTTTGGTGGATGCAACAGCGCCGAAGAAAAGGAACGACACTGGGCGAAGAGTGGTCCCAACCCTGGGGAACTGCACATGGAGCTTGGAAGCATTTTCCCCGAGTGACACCGTGTGGCAGGATTGGAATGCGGGAGGAAGAGAATGTCGACTGTCTGATGTCTCCCGAATCCCACTGGACTGGGAATGGGAGAAAGGCGACAACCCCTCAGCCACGGGAGATCCACTTGGCGACATCTCGGCCAATCCTTGGCTTCTGCTCGATTGACATCAGCCACACAGCACAAGCGTCACAAGGCAGAGTGCGGCTTCCCTCAAGCCCTTTCGCTCCTGCTGTCCTTGACTCTAGTTCCCGAATCCTTTGTGAGTTTGAGGTTTCCTTTGGTCGCCTGCCACCTGCCACGCCGGCAAAAGAGTACATGTCAAGAAACTCCACTAATCTGTCACTAGCTCTTTCATTGTCCATTTATTTTTTTCGTATACGTACCGCTACGTACACAGTGTTGGCGTGGAAGCAGGGCACCTGAAGGACTTGACCCACTTGGGCACGAGGAGGTAGCCTCGAATAGGACGGCTGGGACCGGGGTACTAGGGCCAGGGGTCGGTCGGAGGAGCACCTGCGCTTGCTGCCGACCGGGGCCGGGCCCCCTTGCACGAGTCCACGACTCCTACCGCGGTGCAGCACTCGCCCGCGACGATCGGCCGCATCGCACAAGAGCGGTCGGTGCTTTCAAGCGAGTCAGAAGAGAGAAGCTCTCTTGGTTCCTTTTACTGGTGTGTCTGGGCATCTTCTGGGCGCGCAGTAATGGGAACTTGCCACTTGGGAAGGCCTGATGCCACCTATGGTTCGCTGCTGTGAGTCGCCAGAATCAGGACGGGATTGTCTGGAGCAAACCGAGGAAGGAGGGGGGATGACTGAGAGAAATAGGGACAGTACGGATACCAAGGTGTGAATGGGCTGCTGGATATGAGGAAGGAGACGAGTCCGGAGGGGAAAGCGGAAGGGGTCATGTTCGCCCAAACCAGAAGCCACGCCGAGCTGAGTGAGCCAAGGGCCCAAGACCACGCGAACTCCTTTTTCTTTGGTGGCGATGGCTCTTCCTTTGCCTCGCTGCCCTGTCCTGCCCTTTGCCTGCACTGTGTCTCATCGTGACAGAAACACGACCAATTTTGATGTTGGTATCTGGGGAGTCCCATGCCCTTCAGCTGTTCAATCCAAGTTCCGGTTTCCAGGAGTTGGCGAGAAACTCGGTTCAGGGCTCCCTCAGCCTTCAGGAGGTCCATGTTCCATCAAGCGAAGGCCGTCTGAGGACCCGCGCATTGCACGGCGAGGGGCTGCCTCGAAAGACTTTATAGAGTTTAGGTGAGTTCCCCAGTCAATTCAGTACTCCCCTCTTTCTTCCCTTCCTCTCCCCTGGTGAAGAAAGATACCATGGTGTTGGGTTGTTTGTGGGACAGGGCGGTGGGAGTTGCGTCCAATTTGGGACTGATTGCCTATGGCCGTCCAATTGTTGTTGATTATCTAAGCGGCCAGCGACAGGCAATGGCGTCTACACTTGGCACTTGCACCAACCACAAGTCAGCAGCACACAGACTCCTTTTTTTTTTCTCCAAATTGACCTCGGGCTTCTTATCATCTGTCAACAAAATTCAGACGCCCGTCCACCTGCAGGACACGCTATGCACTCCAGCTACCAGATTGCCAGAACAAGCAGTCAGGCAGGGAGGGGAAAGAGCTGGCAGAATTTGCTCTCGCACTCTCTCTCGAACTCGGCTGGCACTGCTTCGAATGCGAGTGACCAAACAGGCCCCAAAGCCATCAAATGCCGTCTCATCAAAGACTCTCGGGTCTCAACAAGAGTCTTACTGAGAGAACATGCGGCGCAGACAAGCAAACAACAAGCAACGCGGGCTAATGACAAGACACCAAGCCTCCCGTTATGCAGCGCCGCTGCCAAGAAGACACCAAGAACATCTATGTCAATCTGCGCCTTCTCAGGTCCAGCTGGCTTCTAAGTTCTGGATACCTAGTGAACAACTGAATCACAAGTTCGCTCGTCACGAGAGGGCCAATCTCGGTCGTTTACAGCGCCGTCGCGTCGCCACGTCTTTACACCAACGTCGTCAGCGCCAACCGTCAACCCGTCAACAAGACAAAGCGCGCTATCGACGTTGTTCATCAGTGCCCAGCGTGTGCCACTCGAGTCTTGGTGCCATCCAATGCGACCAATGTCACTGCCGACGTGACGTCCCATGTTGTGGTACCACCACTCCTTATTGGGATAAGCTCGCAATCCCATTCCAAAAAGTTCCCCCGTCTTTCCAAGGCCGCACCGTTGGCGGCGTTGGCGGCGTTGGCGGCGCTGCCCTGGCGTTTCTTGGCAGGGGAAACGAGGTTTTCCAAGCAGCCAAAGCCAGATACGTACCTTTTTGGATTGGTTGCTGTCCAAAATAACACAGGCTTGTCAGGTTCGACCTTGTACCAATCCCATCCCTCATCTCTCTCGTCTCTACGAAGCATTCGTACTCCGCACCTTACCTTCACAGCAAGGACACTGCCATTGCTCCTTTCCATTGGTCAAGCTTTCGCCCATTCATCACAGCACCGTCCGTTTTGCTGTGCCGTTGGCGGCAGTTTCCCACCACCTTTTCACCCTTTTCACCACACCACTTTGACGGTTTGACCACACACCATCACAACCAACGACACTCCCATTAATTATTCTCATCCTTTTCCCGCCCATTGTCACACCTGGGCATGTAGGCGTCGATTGGCACCTTTTCAAAGCTATTGTTACGGAGTATATCCTGGCTGTCCTCACTCAGCACACAGCTTCTGCTCTCCCTTCTCATTATCCATCCATTTCGGTGTTTGGGGTGCTGAGTACGCAACTCTTTGCTAATCCTACCTTACCATCCGCCTCTTGGGCGGTTTTCCACCTCATCATGTCGCTTCTGCAGTCTCCTGCTCCCTCTCCTCTCCTTCAGACACAACACTCTCCTCAACTCACCTTACGCTCGGGTTTCTTCCCCGTCAGTGTCACTATCCCCTTCTAGCGCGGCACGCCTCCACACCCCCCGGCTTGGCCGCCGTATCAATCATATCGTATCCCCGTGGTCTCTCTCTTTTTTCCTCTGCTTGGGTTCAATTTCCCGTCAATCAGTTGTTGGTCATGGTTATTGACACACTTGCGCACCCCGTGTGGGCCACGTCGTCCCATTCGATCCGAGGCATTGACATTTGCGGCCAAGTACGGCAAAGTTGCCAGGAACCGTCATTTCCTCCAAGCCATCCCCATCTTCCAAGCCCATCCGTCGTCCCTCGGCCTGTTGTTCCGTGACCCTCATGTCTTTGTCTGCTTCTCCGCGCTGTCTGTCTCTGGTACCTTGCATTGGTTCATCCGTAGTTCCGAACCCTCTGCCCAATGCCGTCAGAAGGTACGGAGTACGGAACAATATCGAGCACTATGTGCCAATGCAGATACGCATCCAACGGACCAACAATACTAAGTTTGCCTAGTATCCGTAGACCGTACCTAGTCACCTACCGAGTCCACCACACTCTCGTTTTTTCCCTCTGCTGATCGACCCTCGTGTTCACAGCGTGAGTCTCGTTTTGACGCGCTTGGCCCCTCTTCTTTCACTGTCAACCGATCAACCGACTCCACGTCCTCCTCTAGTCACTCGTCTAATCTACCCGGGCTTCCCACCCCTTTTTTCACTTGCAAGCTCCCAAGAGCCAGTCACTCGTTGCCACTCCATTGAAGGGTTCCCCGTCCATTCGTTCATCGGTCCTGTCCCTCTTACATCCCAAACGTCTATATCGTTGTGTGTGCGCCGCAAATCCTCTCCGACCCTATCCATTCCTTTCATCACGCTCGCACCCAAGCGCAAAACCAATTGTTAATTCAACGCCCACACGCGGCGCAGTCGTTCGTTCAAACAGACATCATCAATCACAATCATCACCATGCGTACCTCAACACTTGCGTGGGCCGCCGTCACGGCCCTCTCTGCCCTCGTCGAGGCTGCCGACCTCGAGGCATGGAAGTCCAGATCCATCTACCAGATCATGATTGATCGTTACGCCCATACCGATGGCTCGACCGATCACGAGTGCGAGCTCTACAAGTTCTGTGGTGGCACATGGGCCGGCTTGACCAACAAGCTCGACTACATCCAAGGTTAGTAAATGCTGGAGATGATGCATCACGGGCTCTCTCTCTCTCTCGCCCAGAGACCTCGGGCCTCACAACTGACCATGACCACCAGGCATGGGCTTCACTGCCATTCAGATCAGCCCTATCGTCAAGAACATGGATGACGACACCGCCGTCGGTGAGGCTTACCACGGCTACTGGTCCCTCGACAACTACGCCCTCAACGACAAGTTCGGTACCTCGGACGACTTCAACAACCTGGTCAAGGAGATGCACAACCGTGACATGTACCTCATGGTCGATGTCGTCGTCAACAACATGGTTCAGAAGCTCGACAGCCTTCCCCCCAAGCTCGACTACTCCAAGTTCAACCCCTTCAACGAGGAGTCCGACTTCCACCCTTACTGCAACGTCACCGAGTGGGACAACAGCACCAACTACCAAGACTGCTGGCTCTACCCCTACGGCGTTGCTCTCGCCGATTTGGCCACTGAGAAGACCGCCGTCGTCGATGAGTTTGGCAAGTGGATCAAGGAACTCGTCTCCAACTACTCCATTGATGGTCTCCGTATCGATGCCGCCAAGCACGTCAACGATGCCTTCCTGCCTACCTTTGTCAACGCCTCCGGCGTCTTCGCCTTCGGTGAGGTCCTGACCGGAGCCCCCGCCGATTTCTGCCGCTACCAGACCCTGAACCTGTTGCCCGGCATGCCCAACTACATCGAGTACTACCCCCTCAACAAGGTCTTCTTCGGTGGTGACATGAACGAGCTCGCCGACTGGCGCTCCCAGGCCCGCGATAGCTGCACCGACATCTTCGCCCTCGGATCTTTCGTCGAGAACCACGACATGCCCCGTTTCGCCGTCTACGATGAGGACATTGAGCTCGCCAAGAACGCCATGGCTTACATCCTTTTGACTGACGGCATCCCCACCGTCTACCAGGGACAGGAGCAGCACTTCAACGGTAACTCGACTCCCTTCAACCGTGAACCCCTTTGGCAATCCAAGTACGACACCACGGCGCCCATCTACCAGCTCACCTCCACCCTCCTCAAGACCCGCAACGCCCTCCAGGCCACCAACAAGGACTTCGCCACCACGGCCTCTGAGCAGCTCTTCGTCGAGAACACTCACCTGTGCCTGCGCAAGGGCCCCGAGGGCGCCCAGGTCGTCTTCTGCGTCACCAACAAGAGCTCTAAGGGCGACAGCTACCAGCTCAGCGTTGGCGGCTTCAACCCCGGTGATGCTGTCGTCGAGGTCACCACCTGCGGCACCAGCACCGCCGACGGCACCGGTAACGTCACTCTGTACATGGAGAAGGGCGAGCCCCGCGCTGTCGTTCTTGCGTCTTCCATTGACGCCACCAAGATCTGCCCCAACGGCACTACCGCGGCTGGCCAGAGCAAGAGCGCGGCTGGCTTCATCGGCAGCAGCATGACCCTGGTCCTGGCTTCCGTCATGGCCGTTTCTTTTGCGCTCCTCGCATAAGCAACCACTGCTTGGTTGTAGATGTGAGACATTGATCAAGGGCGAAAAAAGGAAGAAGCCGAGCAAGAGAAGAAGAAAAAAGGGCGTGACTCGGGCGGGGTGTACTGCGAGCCAGACACATGTTTTCTTCTTCCCAATGTCGAGATTTTTTTCGCAAAGCGGAGTTTGGATAATTCAATGGCGGCTATCATGAAGCAGACTACCATCATCTCTTATCACCATCTTGTGTGTAATTATCCTCACCCCCCGGACCGCAGATTCCCTCGAAGCTCTCACGTGGTCTGGTGAGTAATGCATATTTCCCTCCTTTATACTGTACTTGTTTTATTTTGCTTGCATTTGTTCATAGTGATACCAGACCAATCTTTTTGCAAATAAATTAGTCATAAACATCAACTTGAGCTTCTGTGAGAATTGACAAAACGACATATTCAACGTCCAGACTTGTAATGTCACAAGCGTCACATTTGCATGCTCTATGAGATAGATCATTGATAGACTTATTCCATCGGGTACGGGTAGCAAATTCCGGCCGTGAAACTTCACGATAGCGGCGGATAGCTGGGGTTCCATTGTCTGCCCAGGGCTGTTCCAAATCGAGAGACACGCTACGGAGTCAACTCCTCCCCAAGAATTCGCCCGCCGGCTGCACAATCGCGTATCAAACGGAGGCCGAAAACAGCCGAGTCCATAGTATCGTGCCATTCAGAATGGAATCGCATGAACGGTGAAGAAGCAATTGCAAAAACCGAAACCATCACCCATCACCCAAACAATCCCCGTTATTGTTTATTTATTTGTTCTGCCTCTACGGAGTACCTTTTTTGCTCTTAGTTTTGCTTTCTTCGGCACCGAACGGTTCGGCGTCCTCCGTAGATTGATTGGGGCCAAGCTTTCTTTCCCTCCAAGGTACCTTACCAAATCCCTACTTCTGGCATTTGCACAGCCACCACGTGAGTTGACAAAAAACACAAAAAACTGGATAACGATAGCTTATCGGGTATCCTAAGACTATCCTTAAGTGTAAAACGTGGAGCATTCCCCCCTTCTCAGGTACAGGTACGTTACCCGACCTGTTGTGCCGGGTTCCCTGACACGCTGAGAAAGGTCTCCAGTGAAAAATACACAAAGGATCCTTTGGCAGCTGTTGCATTTTTTACAATGGAGAACGGTTGAGTGATAGACAATAGGGGCTTGGGTGGAGGGTGTAGGGCTCCATCGATCTATCGGTCGGGTCGGACGAGTCGGAGTCCAGGGCTTCCATTGTGTGTCCCACCGTCTAGACGGGCTACAACACCAGTACCTTGCACTAAGAAACTCAGCGCGCGAGAGAGCCGGGAGGCACAAGAGAGAGAGAGAAGAACATAACGGACCGAGCCCCGTTTTTTAGGTAGCCCCAGCTGCTTAAAGCAGAGTTGTTGTACCTGACCTTAGTGCTTAGTTTATGGAGAGCTATTGGAGCCGCTCGCTTGGGGGTGGGGGGGATTGGATAGGGGTGGGTGTGTTACCTTATGCAACGTTTAGTTCCCATTTTATGGGGCACGAGTATTCCGTATTAGACTTGAGCGCGCACACGGTGTGGCCACACTTCACACTTTTCACGCTTTTTTCGATTTTTCGCCGTTCGATACGAAGGGATCGGCCGTTGGATGGGTGGAAACCAGGGGGCGGAGGACTCGAGGACAACCGAAGGAGGGAAAGGGACAAAGGGAAAACCGTTGGTTGGCTGGCGAAACATGGTTCGTTAAAACAAACGGGATTTACAAAGAAAGGCTGTCCATCCGGAAACCAGTAACCTCTTTTTTGACTACCCAATAGGAATGGAGTTTGGAGTCCTCGGCAACCCCCCGATTGATTGACAGTTTTGACAATATTTGGACTGGAGACTGAAGTCTGAAAGATACGGATCCTGCCTGTCCCAGAGACGGAGGCGGAAAAAAAAAGGGACGGCTTGGCAGGCTGAATGGTTAACGGTATCCCGTAAGGTAGAGTCGCAGGAGTCGTAGATTAGGGGGTGGGATGGACTTCTGCGCGGGCTGCGCGGACGACGCGCGCTGTGCGTTCGGGACGCGAGAAGGAGGGGAGATAAGACATGCATAAGATAGAGGCACATATTCTGCACTGCAAGCCTAGAATTCTTGGTTGCTGCCGGTGCTGCGCTGCATTCTACTGGTATACTTTTTCTTATGCAGCTTTTCCTGCTGCTTGCAGTTCTGAGACCTTGGTTTTTGTGCACATCATGTACGAAGTATCCGTACGATGCAGAACAAGCGCCCGTCGCCATTGAAGCGATGTGATGAGATCCCCCCCGCCCCATCCCCTAAAGCAAGGCAAGATAATGACGGGTGATCACTGGGCGTCTGGACGTCTGCATGTCTAAGACCTCTTTATTTTTCTTGCCCCTTCCTTCCTGCCAGACGTGCCAGAGTTACTCGGATTCCTGCTTGTCTGACTGGTCGATGGGAATCACAATGCACAGGCCTCGGCAGATGAACTTATGAAGTGTCTCTGGGCTCGGGGAGATGGGCGGATATTGAGAGCGGCATGCGGGTGTCCTCAATAGGCTTGGCGCTTTGCAATCACGGGTGACGGAAGACTTCGACGGTTCGAACCACCACCAAGTGACCTCTGACCTCTGACCAGTCTCCTCGCCTCTCTCTCTCCCTTACTTCTAGACGTGACTTTCCTTTTTGTTTCTCAAGAGACATATGTGTGTTGACGAGCTGAACTGTTAAAAAAGTACTCACCCGCGTGATTAAAACTTGCATTTGTTCTCTGTTCGTGATTGGGGAGGGGGACGATGTTTCCCTGTTTGCTCTGGCCTTCTACGTTCTTTCGTGGGAAGGTGTCACGATGCAACCTCCACCGCGTCCAGCGTGCCATCGTGCCATCCAACGAACAAAGCATCTCGCAGCTGCCGCTATCGAGCCCGCCCGGGCTTTCTATCTAGGTAGGTATTCTGCGGGGGATGCTTGCGAGTTTCATTGGGTGAACAACACCTTCGGACCTTCGGAAACGAAAGCAAACAAACCGTGTACTCTGTAGATCGCTTTTTTTGCTGATCTTACTACCTCATGATAAGGCACAATCTATCCAAAAAAAAAAAAAAAAAAAAGATGGAGATGAATGGGGACTAATGCTCGAGCCCTCGACGATCTTCACTCAGATGCCGGGCCATCTTCGGCCCCCTCCCCCCGTCCTGTCAAAAGCTTCCGTGCCTTTCAGAGTCAAGAGGGCCAAGAAAACGTCCATTGCCCGGTTCGTTCTGGGAGTTATGTTCACCCTTGCAGAGTTCCCTTGCAGTTGGAGTCCCCTCGCGAGGAAAGAAAGCTTCCGAAGGAAAAATGTCTCTGGATGGGTCGATGGATCCTTCCGGCTTCATTCTATCAGAAAAGTTCGAGACTCATGGTAATGTGGTATTCTCGCAAGGAAAAGCGAAAAGGAAATCTATTTTTGAAGAAAAAAAAGAAGAGCCAGCCCAACGTCGATCCTCTCTATCACCCCCCGCTCCAGCCGGACATTTCTTTCTCTAATCCCACCGATGCTAAGATTCCCTCATCGTTTTCCCTCATCTCTCAGGGTGGGGTTTCCTGCGTTATTGTCTGTTAACCGTGATTACTCTTGTCCCTCGGTTTTCTTTCTCTCACCCATACTCCGTATTCAATTTGCAAACAAGGCATATAAGCCTACAAGGTTATAAAAAAAAATTTTAAAAGTCCATTACCTTACGGCCGGGAACTATCTTGGTCCGTGAGAACCCAGCAAGGCCACGAGGATCGGCAATGTGGGAAGCAAAACTTGATGTGGGAACTCGGCGTGTGCTTGGGAAAAGGGAAAGCGGACGCATGTCTCATCGCCTTCATTTGACAGTGACATGAAGGTCTTGATTATTGCTTATTCACACATGACTCTCCTGCCTGAAGCGAGACTTTTGGTTCTCGGGTAGAGGGCCAACCATGCATGCATGCGTCTCTGGGTCGAGATTTTCAGAGACATGCATGCCGCGCGCTCTGTGGCGACGTCGCGACGAGGCTGACTTCAGGCCAAAGGCACTTCGTACTCGCTTTCTTTCTTTGCACGATTTCCGGTACTTGCTAGATACCCTGCGTGACGATCTTCATGATGTGATGAGACTGTTGGTTTGGTTGCGTCTTGTCCCGTAGTATGCACCGCGATATCGATCTCGTCGCTTGGGGGAGTTGGCGATCAATTTGGGCAGTCTAAGTGGTTCGTTCGTCCGATGATAGTTTTCAGTTTCCCCTGTAAAAAAGTATGTGTTCTTTAAGCATTGGGAGTGAGGAGCGCATCGCCATTGACGTGCGAATAAGGCGAATGTTTAAGCAAAATCATTCACAGAGGCAAAAACGAAGATCTCGGTTATCGAAGACATCAAAAAATTCCGAAACCGAGAATCGAACTCGGGGCTATGCCTAACCTCTCACAGAGATGAGAGGGCATCATGTTGGCCACTACACCATATCGGATGTTGCTGTCAGGAGAGTAAGTTTGACTCAATGAGTAGCCTAGCGGGTCCGCGAGTGCACGTGACTGACAAGCACAGCAACAACAACACAATCTGAATACATGAGATTCAAGTCTTTCCTTCGTGGACGAGCTCCTGTGAAATGCACACGGAACTATGGTCTTCTAGTCTTCAATGCAGTGTCACATGAAGTAGTTCGCCGTGCTCTTGGCCTGTCGTCTCGATAAAGTTCTGTGGAATGCTGACTTACAGGTTACGAGGGAGCCGCATGTACGACCTCGTTTACGGATACGTGAACCGGACCACGACACATGCGTGCTACATCCCCCAGTTTTCAAAGTTTGCATCTCAGTTGAACTAGGTCAAGTAGCTTGGGCATGATTTCCAGCTGATCGGAATGCTGGATGACGGATTTAGGGACGGTTGCTACCGGCCACTCGCTCGTGCTTCCCGAGAGGGAGACGTTGTCTGCCGAGGAATGCGGAGCGGCACTAGATGCGTGTTCGAGGGAATTCAGTTTTGACCTTCTTTTGACTTCTGCTTGTCCCTGGAGGGGGTTGGGAGATGCCGGGTCATCTTACGTGTCAACAATTGATTTTAGACACTGATTAAATCACTTTTCAAAATCCAAAAACCTAGTACTCGTTTTAATTCCCAAACCATTAACTTTTAAAATTCACCTAAATGACCGACTCAGCTTTCCCAAAGCATTTGCTCACACGACCGGCCCTCCAGGTCCCTTCAATCTGATTTCTCTTAACCTATGTCCATCTCCATGGCTTCGCTCCAGACGACTACTGCGGTAGAAGTCTCATTTCCATCCTACACACTGAGTATCACCAAGCTGCCAGCACTTTGATACTCGCCTGCGAAACAGACTTTGGACGAATCAAAGTTTCAAATGCGTCAAGATGAATACATAAGAGCTATTATTACTAATATGATGGGCTGGTCTAGTGATCTAACCCCTTCGTATACACACAGCACTCACGCATCTCAAAGCAACCATCGACAAGACGTGGCCACTCTGCACACTCTGTATGAAGACCGCCAACACACTTTCTAAGCGAGCTAAGCTGCTGTCATCCCCCCTCAACCGGTGTTCGTCGGCTAAGCGACCAGGTAAGATCAATTATGAAGGCTATTCTGTTCGGTTGCTCATATACACACCCGCTCGCCGCCGTGGGAGATGCTGTCATAGCAAAGAGCTAGTATATCACATCAGCCCGAGCAAAGAAGATATGTACCATTTGAGGTTTGAGGCCATATAGCCATCGAAACCCCTTCGTTCGCGCCGTCGGAAGCCACCGATTCATCCGCCGGCCCGGTCCCAAATATCCGTGACCTTGAGGGGAAACGGGGACCGATGGCTGCCAGATCACAAGAGCACGAGTAGATTATATTGATACTCCAGAATCGTCCAAGATCGCATGTGTTTCATATCACAGCACGATTCCACTCTCCGAACTGTACTCCGGGTTTGTTATCGCGGTCAAGTTTGGCCACTGGATGACTCTCTTGTGTAAGAGACATGGTTATCTAGAAAGCCCGTCTTTTATCCTCATCAAGAGACTATGGGATGGGATCTCGGCCTAAAATGATACAAAGGCAATGTAGAGTAAAACACACGGATATGTAAGCGTTAGGAAGTGAATTATCGAGGGAAAACCGGCACCTCTCTTCTCTATTGGCGATGTAGCCCCGGTGTCTCCCCCAAGCGGCTTGGAGAGTATGCTCAGAATAGCAGAGCGACTGGGCGACACAGACTTCGCCGTCAACAACGATACTGTTGCTGCGAATTTGCTCTTCGAGTCCTGTGTTTCTCGGTGTCTTCACAAAGTAGTGGCATTCACAATCGGCTCACTTCCAGGTTACCGTTCCGAAGCACGCCCAGCCTCCGATGGCCAAGGTCGAAGGAGAACAACACTATAGAGCCGTAGGTAGGAAAGTTCAACGTTGATCCAAGGCCAGATTAGATGTAGTACATCAAGCTAGCCCAGGACGTCTGTTGTGAAGTTTGGCCTATAGTGGTGTTGGAGCAAGATGCCATTTATCAAAGATTCTCTGGAGCAAAGAGGAATTCGGTCACTTGCCACTGCGCGCCATTCCGTGATGTACGAAAAAGCCAACTCCGTCTGCGAGTTGCAGCACAAAACAGGGATTCCTAGTCCTCGAATGAGGCGTTCGCGACCTAGATGAGACGGACACGTGCCTTTTTATTTCCGTCTGTTCTTTTTTTGCCCAAGGTTTAAGCTGAACTTTTGCAAACTAGGATGACGCCTTTATTCTGATCTGCTGTTTAAGTTGAAGGGTAACAACAGAAGGTTTGCAGTAGTCCCATGACTGCGGTTCTTAGGCAACTTGAGTCTGGCGATTTGAGGTTCAACCAAAACCCCTCGTCAAGTCACACCTTGGGGCTTACCTCATCGGATGAAAACAGCATTGACTGGGGCTTGATTGACAAGACCATTGTCGATTTTTGTCATGCCGCTTGGGAACCATCCCCCTGCCAAAGCGCCTAGATCGACTGTCCAAACACTCCTGTGAAAGGAGAACGGCCGACGTTTTATACGCTGGAACATCTTGATTTCGACACTTACATCAGTTGAACTATTGAGAGAACCGGACGACAAGTCAATTGTAAGAAGAAGCATGCAAGCTATGCGTAGGTATATCTCTTCACTCTAATCTCAGTCCCCATCCCCCCTTTTCCTCATCGAAGTAGAGACCCATCCATCACCTCCATCTTCCCCATCAAAATATTCTCCACCTGCCTCTTTCTAAATAGTACAGAAAACAGTAACACCCCCCTCAGCAGCCCCATTCTGCGTCATCTGGATATACATCGCCGGCGGACTGCTGCTCCCCGCAGGACAGTTCCACTGGTTCTTGAACGCCGCCGGCAACGGACCGCCACTAGTAGACTTCTTGGCGCCCGTGCAGTAGGTGTTGCGGTTGGCCTGGCGGCAGGGGTTCGGGCACGTCTCGTCGCATGAGACCGGGTTGGGCTTGGGGATGGGCTCGGGGAGGGCTAGAGCGGCGGCGGTGGCGGGGAAGAGGAGGATGGAGGGGAGCTGCATAGTGGCGGTTGTGGTGGTTCGGTGAGTGGGTAAAGGTGTATGTTATAGGCGAGGGTATATCTTTTGGTCTGTTGGTTTGGTGTAAGACAGTGTTGGTGAGTGAGTGACTAAGTGAGTGTAAGTATGATAAAGAGAGAGCTAGTAGTATAATAACGACGAGAACTCGAAAGTGAGAAGGGATAATTTATAGCCTATAAGTTGCTAGACATATTATACTTCTTCTGCCCGAATCGTATATCAAATTCGTCTTCCGTATACACGGCAATATCGGAATCCCGTCGTGCCTGCACAGCGAAGTAAACCGAATCAGTCAGACTATTTCACTTCTCATTCCATCCTATTCAGGTACGTATTTGCGCCGTGACCCGTCAACCCCGGAGTCCGGAATGAACGAAGAAAGGACAGACCTGTAAGATGGCCGTCGTTACGGCATCGAGTCATTGCAAAAAATCCATCTCATATTAATGAAATATCAAGCAAAAGCCAGTTCCACCCAGTGGTCCAAGAACCACAAGCGCGCGCCGCCGAGGCGGGTTGTGGTTAACGTGGATTAAGGGTTTTCTGGGAAGCAATCATTTCAGACTCCATCTCATCTTAGTCAGTGTTCCTGGTTTCGGGTAGAACAGTTCGTCTTACTCTCGAGTCTTCTACGCTTCTCCGTCAAAACCTTGTCCTTCTTCGGAGTACGGATGCCTATCCGTGCTACGGATAGCCACCCGTCGTCTTCTACGAGTTTCAGCCGTTGGCGGGGAGGGGGGAGTAATCCAGATTGAGAGTATCACTGAGCCTTCGAGAAGAAAAAAAAGTATCCGTACGGCCAGCCCGTACGGAACAACTCCATTTCGTTTACGAAAAAGATAACCCGTCTTGAAATATCGGTGATGTTATATACTTATAGACATGATGAGCGGCAGGCAGCCTTGCTTTGCCATCGCTGTAGCCAACGACTACGCTGCAGACTCATCGAAAGCGAGGGCTTTACGAAGTCTCACTGGTGATGTTCTGCACTTACATTCCACAATACTAGCACCGGGGGACGGCAAGAGAGCCTCGATGAAGAGAAGCTGATGTATGAACCAGTCAAGTCATTTGTCCTTGTAAGTTCCTTGAACAAGCCTTGGAGGCTCAGCTTGCTTGCCCCAGGTTCCCTGCTGTCACTCATCCCGCAAATGCAGAGAAGTCCCCACTCAGTAAGTAAAGTTAAGTTGCATTCATCTTGATGGGGTCCTCCTCGGCATGAGTGACGGCATGGAGGGGCCGAATCTTGCCATCAAATGCCGGATTAACTTCATCACTCTACGGATAGATAGGCCATTTCCCGCAGCGCAAATACATCGAGTACATGAACCACGTAGTCAAGATGGACCGTTGAAGAGCTCACGAGGGCATCGGACGGCAGTTCTCAGTCACAGTCACACAAAAGGACAAGGCATGTTGTGTTCAAGAGGTCTCATTTATGCGTTGTATACTCTACACAATGGTGGAGTCATGCTCCATGCTGCCGACGCCGATTAACCTGCCAACACCAGAGACGAAAAATTGCATGGAATTCTTGGGTACTGTCTCTTTTGAATCCCGAAACGAAGCAATAACAACAAATCTATGGAATTTAGAGCTCGTCGTGGGAGGGGGGCTCGTCCTCGCCACCAGCGCCACCGGCGCCCTGGTACATCTTGGAGGTGATGGGGTAGGCGACGTTGGACAGCTTCTCCTTCTGCTCCTCGAAGTCCTCGGTGTTGGCGGTGGCGCCGTTCTCCTCAAGCCAGTCGGTGGTCTCCTTGACAGCCTCGAGGATCTGACGATAGTGTTAGTAATCTGTCGGTACACATGAAAGGCATTGTGGCAACTTACAGTCTCCTTGTCCTCGTCGTCAATCTTGCCACCAAGACCCTCGTCGTCGTTGACCTGGTTCTTCAGGGAGAAAGCGTAGTTCTCAAGACCGTTGCGAGCCTCAATGCGCTCACGGGTGGCCTTGTCCTCCTCAGCGTACTTCTCAGCCTCGGCGACCATGCGGTCAATCTCGTCCTGGGTAAGACGACCCTTGTCGTTGGTAATGGTGATGGACTCCTGCTTGCCAGTTCCCTTGTCGTGGGCAGAGACCTTGAGGATTCCGTTGGCATCGAGCTCGAAAGAGACCTCGACCTGGGGAACGCCACGGGGCGCGGGAGGGATGCCAGTGAGCTCGAACTTGCCAAGAAGGTTGTTGTCCTTGGTAAGGGAACGCTCACCCTCGTAGACCTGGATGAGAACGACGGGTTGGTTGTCGGCGGCGGTGGAGAAGATCTGGCTCTTGCGGGTAGGGATGGGGGTGTTGCGCTGGATAAGCTTGGTCATGACACCTCCAGTGGTCTCGATACCGAGAGTCAGGGGGTTGACGTCCATGAGCACGATGTCCTCAGTACCCTCCTCACCGGAAAGGACACCGGCCTGAACGGCGGCACCGAAAGCGACGGCCTCATCTGGGTTGATACCCTTGGAAGCCTTCTTTCCGCTGAAGTACTCCTCAATCAGGGAGACAACCTTGGGAATACGGGTAGAGCCACCAACGAGAACGATGTCGTCAACGTCCTCCTTCTTGACCTTGGCGTCCTTGAGCACCTGCTCAACGGGCTTGAGGGTCTTCTTGAAGAGATCCATGTTGAGCTCCTCGAACTTGGCGCGGGTAAGAGTCTCGGAGAAGTCCTTGCCCTCGAAGAAGGCCTCGATCTCAATGCGAGTGGACATCTGGGAAGAGAGGGTACGCTTCGCCTTCTCGGCCTCACGCTTGAGCTTACCCATGGCCTTGAGGTCCTTGGTGATATCGACGCTGTTCTTCTTGTTGTAGGACTTGGCGAAGAAGTTGATGATGCGCTGGTCGAAATCCTCACCACCCAAGTGGGTGTCACCGGCGGTAGCCAGGACCTCGAAGACACCCTGGTCGATGGACAGAAGAGAAACATCGAAAGTACCACCACCAAGGTCGTAGACGATGATCTGGCGCTCACCGTCGGTCTTGTCAAGACCGTAGGCGATAGCGGCGGCGGTGGGCTCGTTGACAACGCGGAGAACGTTAAGTCCAGCAATGACACCGGCATCCTTGGTGGCCTGGCGCTGGTTGTCGTTGAAGTAGGCGGGGACAGTGACGACGGCGTGGGTAACCTTCTTGCCAAGGTAGGCCTCGGCGACCTCCTTCATCTTGCCCAAGATCATGGCGGAAACCTCCTCGGGGGTGAAGCGCTTGGCGGAGCCAGAAACCTCAACCTCGACGACGGGCTTGCCATCCTTCTCGATGACCTTGTAGGGGAAATGCTTGATATCGGACTGAACAGCCTTGTCGGAAAACTTCTGGCCAATCATACGCCTGGAAGATGGTTAGCAATGGTATATTGAGAGGTCGACGGTCGGGGTAGGAGCTCACTTGATATCGAAGATGGTGTTGGTGGGGTTAGCGGCGGCCTGGTTCTTGGCGGCGTCACCGACGAGTCTCTCCTCCTCGGTGAATGCGACGTAAGACGGGGTGATACGGTTTCCTATGAAGCAGAAGCGTCAGTAAAATTGCTGGAGTCGGGGAATGGGGAGCAGGAGCAGCTGCAACCGTGTAGACTTACCCTGGTCGTTGACGAGAATCTCAACCTTGCCCTTCTGCATCACACCGACGCAAGAGTAGGTAGTTCCAAGATCCTAGAGATTGGGAGTTAGACTGGTCGTCCATTTTTATTTGGTTCCGTTGGCGATAAGAGGAAGGGCCGACAAAGGGCGCGTCGCTAGGGGGCTAGGAGGTGTAACTTACGATACCGATGACAGTTCCGTAGCTCTCAGTGTCCTGAGCCTGGGCAGTCTGAACGAAAGCCAGGGGAGAGAAGAGGAGAGCCATCCAGGCCAAGAGGCCGAAGCCCAAGGCCATCGAGTTTCTGGATCTCGACATTGTGGTGGTTTTTTTGGCGGTGCCGTGAAGCTCCCCTATGTGGTATTGGGATAGCTCTTGGTGTCGGGAAAAAAAGAAATGAGAAAACGTCAAAAGACGCGCTGTTAGAGAGAGGGTTTTTGGATTCCCTTCTACTATTTACACACCCAATCGAGTTGAGGTGGCTTTGGCAGTGGTGAATTGGGAGAGGTCAAAAGTGTCGGTGGTGGAAAGGAAGAGCTGCCGCCTTTATGAATGCCTTCTCCAAAAAAAAAGTCGAGGTGTCCAGATTGCACAAAAGGCCAGATTTCACGTTGCGAGGCGCCACACGTGACAGGGGTCTCTTCCTTTTGGGGGGTGGGTGTCGCTGGTGGATCCTCACTGTGTGGACCCTTGGTGCAGCCGTACTCTATTTGGTGTCTTTTACTCTGTACCAAAGGCAGCACTTGCACTCAGCACCTGCAGGTGAGCAGGAGGTAGGTACCAAATGCACTGACTGGCAGCAGCAGCTCGGCAGATGGAGATACCCAAGGTTGGGATGGCAGCAATTAGGTGCTTCGGGGGACACATCTCCGTTGCAGCAGGACAGTGAGCAAGTACCGTGCGACGATTCTCCCCTAGCCACGGGAGTCAAGGTGCGCGCGCCTCACCGCTGCCGCTGCCTGCCGTCCGCACTGGGGTCAATTCCTTTCTGCCCCACCAAGGCTGCGATTCTGGAGATTTCGATTACAGGTGGCCCCCCCTGCTGGGAGCTGCTGGGAGTTTAGGAATTGGGACCTTGAACGTGGCCTTTCCGTTCGCATTGCTTCCACAACTTCGGTTGAGTTCTACGCCGCAGCAGCGTGACAAACTTCAAAGGCACCTTGTGTTTGTTCGTTTGTCTCCAATTGGAAGTGACTCACGATCCAGCAAGAAAATACTTGCCCCAAAGACGGGAGGCAATAGACTTGGCCACTTCCTTTGCAAATACACTTAGGTGGCATCTGATTGAATCTTGGTAGCCTTGCAGTGTCCTCTATCTAGTAGTATGTTACCTGTCCCATTCAACCTCCAAGCAGCTGGGAAAGGAACAGAGTGGCCTCTACTCGGTACTCCATACCTACTTACCAACCGGTCCAACCCCCATCCATCTTCGATCTCGGGGCCATGCGCGCCTCTCCCCTTTCGAGAATATTCCCACCACCTACAGCCTGCGGGGGGGAGGGGAAAGGAGGGAGCGCGGCAATACGGTAAAGGGAAGGTGCTAATTCGTAGGTAAGGCGAGGGCGACAAGGCAAGGTACGCGACACTTTACCTCACTTAAGGTGCTCTAAGCAATGCCATCCCGTCTTTCGCCCTGAGATGAGGGGGGGACCCAAGGCCCGCAAGCCGTAAAGAGGGGGGGAAAGCATGCAGGGGCTGAGCTTTGGCTGCTGGCCCATGCTCTCCCGAGGCGGCGCGTGGGCACGACGGCATCATTTCCGTCGGTTTAACCGGACGGGGCCATGTCAATCTGTCCAATTTGGCCTTTTCAAGAGGCAAGATATCATTGATTGAGCGCTTGGAATGATGCCAGATCCCACCCCAAAAAAACACAGAGAGTCATTCACGGAGTCATCGACCCCCAAAGAAGGAAGGAGGATGGCAAAAAGTGAGCGTAGTCAGCTTGCTTCGTAAAAAGACACAAGCATAATCAAGGATCCGTGGTACTTGGAAACTGATCAATTCGCATCTACGGGATATCTAAGTTATGAATTAGGCACGCCCCCATTGGCTGCGCTTCAACTAAAGTTGCAGCCAACTCTATTTTCAGCACACCCAAGTGACCCCAACTCTAATCGAGCCTCAATACCAGCGCGCTGCCTGTCGTAACTCGCACGCCATGCGTGGAAAGTATCTCGTTTCGGTCGTCAAGTGCCCACCACCTGTTATATGCGAATCCGCGCCACGTTGCTTCTTTTCGTTTCTGCACCGTTTTATTCCAATAGCCCTGCCGCGATTGTCTCGCCGCCACTGCGGAGCACCACTCGCTGTCCAGCCTCCAACGGCACCTTGGAGTCCAGCTTGACAACAACCCGCGCAACCTTGCCCGGCTGCACGATCTTGGGGTTCTTCTTCACCGTCGCCCCCGTCAACTTATCCAGCACGGCCGGGATGACCTCGACTCTTCCAGCCGCATGTAGACGACCACGGTGGACGTCCACTGGCATCGGCATCAAGTGGTCAAAGGCCAGCACCTTCATTGTCAGCCTATCGCTCGTCTCGATAGGGGCCGCCTTGGTGCTGATGATATCGCCCACGCGTACGTGGATCGGGTCGATGCCGTACAGGCCGATATTGACGTTCTGTCCCGCAACGGCCCATTCTTGTACATCAGCGTCTACCTCAATCGATCGTATTGAGGCGGACTCTCCGCTGGGTTGCACAATCAATGCCTCGCCGTTTTGTACCGTGCCCGATTCTATCCGGCCAGCTACAGTGAGTTGACTTTGCTGCGATCTGTAGATTTCCGAGATGGACATTCGGAAAGGCCTCTCTATCGCTCTCGCCATCGGATCCGAGTCTTCCAATGCTTCGATGAGTGTCGGACCTGTGTACCATGACAGACCCTCATCGTCTGGCTTCTCCACCAGATTGGCGCCGCTGAGTCCGGATATGGGTACGAAGGTGACGTTCTTGAGCTGGAAGCCGTTGCCTTTCATGAAGCCAGTGACCTGCTCCGAGATCTCATCAAAGCGATCCTTTGACCATCCGACCATGTCTAGCTTATTCACAGCTACGATGACCCGCTGGACGCCCAGACTCCTCAGGAGTAGAGCATGCTCTCTTGTCTGGCCCTTCAAGCCCTTCTCGAAAGCTCCGGTGTTGGCGTCAATGACGAGAATGGCAAAGTCTGCCTGACTTGCTCCAGCAATCATGTTGGGGACAAAGTCCCGATGACCAGGGGCGTCAAGAATCGTAAACCGCGTCTTTTCGGTCTCGAACATATTTGTGGCGATATCGATGGTAACACCACGCTCACGCTCCTCCTCTCGCTGATCCATCACCCAGGCAAGGGCGAATGACGATTTTCCAATCTTCTCACCCTGGCGTCGATAACGGTCGATCAGGTGTTGCTCAATGTACTTCAACTCCAGGAGCAATCTACCCATCAATGTGCTCTTGCCAGCATCCACGTGTCCTATTGAGTGTTAGAGGAGCATAGGGGAAAAGAAAGGTGCTGATCCACTTACCGACCACCACAAAGCTGGCACTTCTCTTGTTCTCGCTCTTTGCGAATTCTTTCACAACATCCAGCTTTTTATTCTTTGGTGCTGCTAAATCGTCGAGTTGAAGTTGTTTCATCTCAGAATTTGGGGTTTGTGAGCCAGATGATTTGGCCACCACTTTTTTGCTTGCGCTCTTCGCGGCAGCGTCGAACTTGGAGCCCGCTAGAGAGTATTAGAGTCAGCATCTTACTGTGTCTTCGCGAATCGCGAACCTTTCGCCTGAGCAGCGAGCACGACATCGTCGGGGCTTGGTTGGGAGAAAGCGCTGGGCACATAGGTTGAAGAGTCCATGTACGGCAAGGAGTACGTCTGAGAGGCGGCGGCAGCATCTTGAGCAGGTCCGAACAGTGTCTGAGCAAAGGCAGACGGTCTTGAAGATGGCACCACGAAGCAGTCATCCTCAGCCTTCTCACGATCCTCGGTAGAAAGTTCCTTGGCTGTGTCGACATCCATACTGACTGCTTCAGAAGTTGCGTCGGCCTGCTGCGGTGGTGAGACCGGTTTTGAGGTCTGAGTCCTTGCGGCGGGGTCCTCTGCCAACTTTTGTCGCTTGGCTAGCATGCTCAACCCGCCTCTCTGATTCTCCTTGGACGATTCGTCAATGGCAAGAGTTGACATCCTCTTCTCAGCTCGATCAACCTTGTCGTCTGTCTTGTTCACCTCGGTCGTCTTCTTCTTCCGTGCTGCAGCAAGAGCCTGGAGTTTTGAAAGCTTGGGCCCATCGCCGCCGCCCAGAAGCCCCCCGGGAAGGGAACGAGGGGGGACAAAGACGGTCTGTCGGCTCTTGGGAGCGTTCATCCATGGGATACCGTGAAAGTAAGAAGCAGGGGAGAGTGGCACCCTAGGAACTGGATATGTCGAAGTTGATACCATGTCGTAAGTCGTAGTCTTGTCGTCCATGCTTCCGCAACCAAACCCGTCTGCTACCGAAACGCTCAACTTCTGGTACTGCCGCCACCCCTCCGGGAAACCTGACCTCACATAGCTTAAAAAGAAAATGAACTTACCATCCTTGACCACCTTCTTCTCCTGCTTGGGCGCTGGTGGAGGTGCGATGAATTTCTTCTGTAGATAAGACACCGTCTTCTCGGTGTCGTAATAGTAGTGCCACAGCGACTCTTGGATTTGCTGCACAGTCACTTTGTCGGCATCAGGGCCAAGAGTACTCTGAACTGTCGCAATTCCTATTGCCATGGCCTCACGATCCTCTGCGCTGAGCTGCTCAGCCTCTCCCTCCTCTTCGTAATCCTCGCCCTCGAATTCGTCGAGGGCCTCCTCATAATCAAGGTTGCGAACTGCCTGGTGGCGCGACATCTTGACGTAGTTGAGGTAGGTGAGTTTGATGTTGTTGGTGGATGAAGTGGTGAGAGGGGTGTCGTAGAGGACCAAGGCTTAATAGTCGAAGAGTGAGATGTGCGTGAGATGTGATTCACTCACTCGATAGGTATTGGGGGATCGAAGCTCTTTAACAACCGGATTTGCAGCTTTTCGGAGATGACGCTGTGGACTTGACTTTGGTCCTGGCGTGAAAGTGGCATGTGTGGGGCGCTTGCGGCGCTTGGGTCATGGCCATAGCAATAGCCATGGAGGGGCAACCACGTCCATGGCGGGGTACTTCTGCTGCCTTCCAGGCCTTGCCAGGCGGTGAGCCTCCGGATTATCTGCACCCCGGCAACCGAAGCTTCTGGTCCCCCAGAATGGCAGGCACCACCAATTATTCAGAAATTTTGGTCCACCACGACCCGGTCCTTGGAGCTCAACCCCCCTCAACGCACGATACCTCTCCTCCCCCGGCGTCACTCCCAGTTGAATCGCACTACCTATCCGAACCCCCAGCGACGTGCGAAAACCTTCAACATGGCTATGAGTATGTGTTACCCATCCTTTTAAATTTCATAGTTGCATGCAGCTAACATCATGTCTAGACCTTGATATGGCCAATGGTACGCAATACCACGCACGATCCGAGCTTCGAGACTGCACATACTGACGGAATGATACTCTAGCGGCCGTGATGAAGGACGAGCAGGGCCGTCCCTTCATCGTTGTCAGAGAGTAAGCTCGCCCTCTCTTTCCATGAACCCCTGATAAGGAGCCCTGAGACTGATCGCCCCGCAGCCAAGGAAAGAAGAAGAGACAATACGGCAACGAAGCCGTCAAGAACCACATCCTCGCCGCCAGAACGGTCGCGAACATCGTCAAGACCTCTCTGGGTCCCCGCGGCCTCGACAAGATCCTCATCTCCCCCGATGGAGATATCACAGTGACGAACGACGGCGCCACGATTCTGCAACAGATGGAGATCTCAAACCACGTCGCCAAGCTGTTGGTGGAGCTTTCAAAGTCGCAAGATGACGAGATTGGTGATGGTACAACCGGTGTCGTTGTGCTCGCCGGAGCTCTCCTTGAGCAGGCAGCAGAGCTGATCGACAAGGGAATCCACCCCATCCGCATTGCGGACGGATACGACCAAGCTTGCGACATCGCCGTGGCGGAGCTCGACAAGATTTCAGATGTCATCGAATTCAGCAAAGGAGAGACAGGAAACCTGCTCAAGGTCGCGCGGACAAGTTTGGGCAGCAAGATTGTCTCCAAGGCGCACGACCAGTTCTCTCAGATCGCAGTGGACGCTGTCCTCTCCGTTGCCGACCTGGATCGGAGGGACGTTGACTTTGAGCTGATCAAGGTCGATGGCAAGGTCGGAGGAGCTTTGGAAGACACCATGCTCGTCAAGGGTGTCATTATCGACAAGGATTTCTCCCACCCCCAGATGCCTTCCGAGGTCAAGGACGCCAAGATTGCCATTCTTACCTGCGCCTTCGAGCCCCCCAAGCCCAAGACTAAGCACAAACTCGACATCACCAGCGTCGAGGAGTACAAGAAGTTGCAGAGCTACGAACGTGAGAAGTTTATCGAGATGATTCAACAGATCAAGGACGCCGGTGCCAACCTGGCTCTCTGCCAGTGGGGTTTCGACGATGAGGCGAACCACCTCCTGCTCCAGAACGGTCTGCCTGCCGTGCGGTGGGTTGGAGGACCGGAGATTGAGTTGGTGGCTATTGCGACAAATGGTCGTATCGTGCCGCGATTCGAGGACCTCAAGCCCGAGAAGCTCGGAACCGCAGGTATCGTCAGAGAAATGACTTTTGGCACAACAAGAGAGAAGATGCTGGTCATCGAGGAGTGCGCCAACACCCGTGCGGTGACCGTCTTTGTGCGCGGTAGCAACAAGATGGTGAGTTTTTGACGAAATACTTGAGATTGCCCCTAAAACTAATCCCGCTTGCCAGATCATCGACGAGGCGAAGCGCTCCCTTCATGATGCCCTGTGTGTCGTGCGCAACCTTGTCAAGGACAACCGCGTGGTCTACGGTGGTGGTGCTGCCGAGATTGCCTGCTCATTGGCAGTCGAGGACGCCGCCGCCAAGACCCCTGGCCTTGAGCAATACGCCATGCGCGGATTTGCCGAGGCCCTCGACGCTGTTCCGATGGCTCTGGCCGAGAACAGCGGTCTGAACCCCATCGCGACACTGGCCGACATCAAGAGTCAGCAGGTCAAGGCCGGCCCTGGAGTCCGTGGCAAGCTCGGTGTCGACTGCATGCAGCGCGGCAGCAACGACATGAAGGATGCGTTTGTCATCGACCCCCTTATCAGCAAGAAGCAGCAACTCCAGCTCGCGACGCAATTATGCCGTATGGTCCTGAAGGTCAACAACGTCATTGTCGCTGGGTCTGGCGAGGAAGACTTTTAAAAGTTTATAAAAATGGTAAAAAAGGGTTCTAGATAGGTCTATGGTGTTTGGGATTATACCAAGCTGTGTACTATGCAAATAGAGAGGCCCCCCACGCAATGTCGAGACCACCATTTATGTCCTCCCGGATGTAACAACCGTCTAGTGCTTGCCCGTCTTGCCACTCACTTACTGCATCCAACCTCTCTCGGGGCTGTACTTGAGATACGGCTCCATCTCACGGTAGAAGGTCTGACGGAGCTCGGCCTGCTGTTCCGGCGTCGGGCGGGTATCCTCGCCCTTGCGACGCTGCCAGCTCTCCTGCGTCTCCTTAAGGAGGGCCTTGGGGTCCTGGCCCGTGGCGTCGGCGAATTCGTATGATCTGTACTCTGTGTTTTCCCAGCCAGTTGCTACGTACGCACATAGTCAGTCACGGCTTCCGTCTCACTCAACCCATGTCATTTGGGAGTCGTAGAAGGTATTCAAAGAAGAAACAAGAGTCTCAAAAAAAACCGGAAGGGAGAAAACGTACCTTTCTTGGGAGCAATCCCGTACCAATCATCCGTCAAAAAGTGCAAAATCCCACCGTGCGTGACAACCACGACCTGCGCGTCCCCCTGCACATTCCCGCCCACAAGCTCCCTCAACGCCCGTCTCGCCTCAGCAGACCTCGTCTCCAGCTTCTCCAGCGTCGGCTCCCACCTCGAATCCGGACCGGCCTTGCCGATCCAGTCCTCGGGCACCCTGCTGAAATCCACGCGGCCGGCGAATTCCGCTTCGATATCCTTGATCGCGGATCCGGTGTCGCAGGGGGCGTCGGAGACTTCTTGGACCTCGGGCAGAGCGAGGACTTTCAGGGGAGGAGAGGAAGACTTGTTGGCGTCGTCGGAACCGAAGCCTAGGAGACAGGTGTAGAGGGTCCGGCGGAGGGGGCTGGCGACGAGGTGGGTGATGCGGTCGTGGTGGGGGAAGGCGGCGCGGAGGTCGGCGCACTGCTGTTTGCCCTTTTCTGTTAGGAGGGGGTCGCGGAGGGCTTCGTTTTCGAGGGAGAGGTTGTGGAAGCCTTGGGCGTGGCGGACGAGGTGGATTTGGACGGGCATCTTGAAAAAATGTGTGCTCGTCTAGGTATAGTTAGATGAGGGAATGTGTCTATGGTGATGAGATGGCGGGGTGACGGGGTGGCGGGGTAGAATATGTCGTGTATCTTGTTGCACAATGTCTTTGATTCTATTGAAAACAGAAAAAAAGTTGATGTGATCTAATTGAACTTCTAGATTTCTTAACGAAGGCGAAGAAAAAACAGTTTCTGAACAGATGTCGGATGGTTCACGATCCAATTATATATAAAAAGGTCTAGCAAGTGAGAGTGCTCCGTTGTGGAAAGTGAGCTACGTAATGCGTCCCTCCCCCCGTTCTCGGGAAAGTTTCCTGGTTTGGTGTGGGTGGGCAGTCGGCGGAGTGAATGGGAAAGTCTGTCAAGCCTTGTGTCTAGAAATGACTCAGATGAACCTGCCTTACCTTGGACGGGCGACGGAACTGATCTGAAGTGCCTAATGAGCTACCAGAGTAGAGTAATCACGACACCGGACGGTCTTCCACGTGGGCTAATCGTAGTGCCTTCTAAGGTTCTGTGCCTTGCGTTACGTAGGGGCGCTTCGCGTTGCTGGTTCCAACTCTCACGAATGCTGTAGGCTGTAATAGCGGACCGCAGTCGCACCATTCGGCGCCGATGACCGGGGCGGAAAGTGGAGTCTTATGCCGCGCTGGCGCCGTGCCGTGGTTGGCCGGAGGGATGAACGCGGGCTTGGTCATTAAGTGTGTGATTGGCCCGGCATGATGAGCGGGTGGCCGACTCCATCAAAAGCCGGTGGAATGAATTTCTACTTCTAGACTTGCTCCCCGGCGGACTCGTGACTCAAGAAGAATGTTAGTTTGAATGATAAACATTGGGTAAGCCATTCTGAAGAGCTACACTCTTCACCCAGATGAGCACAGTTGACGTGCGTGAAGCTTGTTATGGAAATAAAGATGAATTGGGATCTCTGACCTGAGTCGATAAATGGGACATGTTCCCTACATCACAGCCACACGTTGAATAGTAAACATGATCCAATAAAAAGTTTCATTTTACAGCTCATTCTCAAGTCTGAAGATGCTAGTGTTGGGCTCTCCCTGACCCTTAAACGCCGAGTACCGATGGCCTGCATGCTTCCTGATTACTTTCCTCTCTTTCAAAGATCAATTAGACTCTCCTCCACTGCCGGCTGCTTAGGCGCGTTTTGCGGAGCAGACGGGAATGATTCCTGGGTATATCCACTGGTGTACTGGCCTTGCCAATGCTGTTGGGGGTGCGCCGATTGCTGCGGTACTGACGGCTGCCAGTAGCTTTGCTGCTGGGGCGGAACCTGTTGCTGCGTGGGCTGTGCCGGCTGAGCAGGTGTTTGGGTAGGTGTTTGTTGGGGTGGCATGGACTGTCGGTATTGCACTGGCTGCTGAAGATTCGGGTAAGGGGACGGGTTGGGATCCGCATTCGGCGGAGCAGAAGGAGGTGCGCTGGGCTGCTGAGGATGGAAGTAGTAAGAAGCATTAGGATCCGTCGAGGGTGTGCCCGGGGGCTGACCTGGCTGGTTCTGGTGATTTGCTTGGGGAGGCTCGCTCGGAGCATAGGGCTGCTGAGGCGCGTATTGGCCGTCAGGTACGGGACCAGCTCCGCTTCTCCAGCTATCCGCCCTTTGAGGCTCCTGGCCAGGGTACGGTCCTCCCGGCGGACCAGCCATAGAAGCGCGCTTGTCAAAAGTCGCGTATTGAGGTTGTGGAGTGTGCTGCGGGTGCTGAGCGTAGGCTTGGGGTGGTGGTGCCTGACCGTAGTCCATCTGTTGTAATCCGGTATAGAAGTTCTCGGCCGGACCGGCACCCCCAGGTGCACTGCCTTGCAGTGTAGGATAAGCGCCAGACTGGCGCGGGGGAAGGTTATATCCTCCTCCGATAGCGTGCTGGCTGTATGCCTTGGACAGGCGCTCTTCCAGCATTCTGTCGTAATAGCGGACAACGGTGGAGAGTTTAGCATGCAGATCGAGTAGCGTATCTTGAAACCGTGTTAGAAGAGGAACGTTTGGGGTTTCGGGGTGACTCACCATGCTTGCTCATAGTCTCGCCGTACGTACGGGCAAGCTTAGGTCGCAGTGTGCCGATGCTATCGTAAAGTTCTTGGATTTGTGGCTCACGCAGGATGGTGCCTGGGGGTTGTGTTTGCAGGCGGTCGACGAGAGTTGCAAAGAGGTTGATGTTCTCAGCCTCAACCGGTGTAAGCTCGTAGTCATTCTTGGGCAGGGAAAACTGTTGCGTAGGGTTCGGCCCAGCACTGGAGGTGTGCTCCTTCAAGACTGCCGCATGTCTCTGCTTCTGCTCCTCCATATCAGCTAGCGAAGCGGCAATGGCAGCCTTGAGGTCGTCGTCTTCCTCTTCCGCGCCGGAAGACGCTGCAGGCGCAGAGCTTCCGTTAACCTTTGGACCCGAAGGACCATTGGCCGTAGGTGCAACGTAGCCCTGAGAGTAGCCTTTCACCTCCTCCAAGCTCATAGCTAGCGCCTTCTTCAAGTCTTCGTCGAATGCGTCGTCGACGCGGGCGTTACGGGGTTGCATGGCCGATGTGCTTCGAGTCTTGTAGGGATAGGTGGGAGATCGGTCTTGCGGCAGCGGCGAGGGTGGTGCGGTACCTCCCTTGGCCGACCGATCCATGAGTTTCGCATAGCAGCCGTCGTCGACGCGGACGGGCTGCATAATGCCGAGGTGGGGGAGGGGTAGCGACTTGGCTGAGCATTGTTGATCGAAGCAGTTGCCGCAGTTTCGGCAGTGATGCTTTCGGTTCGTGAAGGTAAAGGCGGTTCGGCATCGCATGCAGACGTCTGAATCTACCCACTCGGGGGGCTTTGAGAAGGATGTCAGCTTGGGTCGGAAGGATAGGTGATTTACAGCCGTGAACTAGAACCTACCGCGCTGCTGTCGATCATGCTGCTGGAGACACTGATCCTGGGAGGAAAGTTGTGACCTTCCCGCTGCAATGTCTTGTAGACCTCCCCAATGTATCCCAATTCAAGACGTCCTTCGGTGGCGGCGGCCCAAGATTGTATCAACTCGAGGATCTTCTGCTTCACTTCGTGGTTGACAGCGGCGGGCCCGACAGCTTGGAGTAGAGAGGTCAGGTTGTCCATGAACTCCCTCGAGGCGATTTCGGCGAGGAAGTGAGTGCCTCCATTCTTTACACACGTGTCGGTGAGCTGCGGGTAGGGTTAGTCCAGTCACGAGTGATCAGGCAGCAACGAAGACCTACATTCAGTGCGCTCAACTGGGTGTTAGGGTTCTTGTTGCCGATGCGCCTCTTCAAGGAGCGCATGGCCTCCTTGGGTTGAACGGTCTTTGATCTGATGACATCAGAGATCTCGAGATTCAGGGCGATATCCTCCCTGTATCAAGGTCAGAAGAGCATTACGAGGGATGACAGAGGGTCGTACAAGCTGCTGCCTGTGGCTTTCTCAATTTGCTCGTCCAAGGCCGTGTTGGCCGAGCTGGACCACCAGCCCATCATTTTGAAGGCTTGGAAATGTTGTGTCGGGCGGGGAGCTAGAACAAACAGGCGTCTATCGATCGTCGGGGATGGTTTACCTAGCTGAGAGAAGTGGGCGCGCAATCGCGAGGCTGTCGTCGTCTTTGTCGTCGTACGTAAAGCGGATCGGATGGGTTGCGCGTGGGTATGTAGGAGATGTGGATGGAAGGCAAAGAAGAAAGCTTGTGTGTTTCTAATGGTTGGCCAGATGCAGCAGCCTCAGGGTCGGGTGTGCGTACACAGTAAGGTAAGGCCTAGTTGGAGATGCAGCAGGCTTAGGCGTAGTCGGCATAGGCTAAAGCAGTGGAGGCGTGGGCAGCTGCGGGCAATAGTGTCGAGCACAGTCGATGTTTGCTGGGTTACGTTGGCTTAGTACGAATGAGCAGGGGTTGGAATGTGTCGGACGGTGGATTTAGAGTCGCTGCCTTGGGTTGGAGGAGTCTAACTCTAGCATCTTCGGGCAGGTTGCTGTCGTCGCGGACTCGTAGCTGCTCCGCTTGGAACACGGCCCTGTGACGAACGGAGGTCTCCGCGCTAAACCCAAAGGAACAGGGGATTATTAATATGGGGCATTTGGGGGATTTTGGCAAGGCCAGGTGCCCATCTCAGCTCGTTCCCGTTCCCCCCAGAGCAGGTACGTATCCACGATGACGATGGCGGTGGAGCATGTGTGGCGCGTGCCATTTGAGGCTGAACTGCTCTTTGAATTGGGTGAAGCATGGGAAGGGAACTCTCGAGGCTTGACACCACCTGGGCAAGTGGGCAGCTACGTAATCAAGGAATCTGACTAACTTGCAACCAGGCGAATAGGTGCCTGACTACATCATGTTCATCAGCTTCCGGTGTACGGTTCTTCGGCAGGCCTCAAGTAACAAACAATGTATCTTACTTTCGGGACGGATGCTCTCATCGAAGGAAATAAACAATTCAACTGCCTAAAGTGGGCATTCATAAGCCAAGTTATATTGGTTGTGGCGCTGCATGATGTGAGTTGTCAGGCCAAGGACGTGGATCATCTCCGTCAGTGCAAGTCGCCGCCCAAAACTCGGGGCCGGTGTCTTGAGGTGGACCGCCGTGGACGAGAAGCAGGGCACTGCCCGCCAGTTCCAGTGCCCGAACCGCTGTTTAGTCTGGATGCGCCAGTTCCCAAGGTACTCAGGGCAGTAAAAGATGACCTCCACTGTGGTGGAAGGTGGTTGATTCCCCTGCTCTCCAGCGCAAGTTACAACGCCCTGGCAGGCCTAGAAAAAGAGTACGGGCCCTGTCGGAAAAGGCACCGAGTCACCCCTCCCCAGCACAGCCGCCGCAACGGTACCGTTTCCTCTCCACAATGTCTTGCTATTGTTGAAACTGTTAGCGCCAGCCAACGAGGCTGTCCCTCCACCAAAGACCATCTGGCTTTCACAGGACCGCTGCGCACCTCCAACTCCATCCATCAAAGACAGACATTCTTTCCTTTCGACCATCCTACCTGACAACACCACGACCCTTCTTTTCCCGAGCTTCGCCTCGATTTAGAGAACAATGTCCATTCAAGCCCGCCCTGCAGCACCCAAATAAACGATCCTGCGGCCGAACCCAAACGACGCCTACAATAGTAGTCTCCGTCTCTGCCACTCATGACGAACCCGTCGCCGACTGTCGTTGCGTCCGCGTCCTGTCCTCGTCCCACCTACCTCGATTCCTCCGATTTCCACACTTCCTCGACACTACCATCGATAGCTTCCTTGTCCTGCACCCGAGTCACCAAGCTTACAACGACATGATTCAAGCTCCACACCCGATTCCAAGACATCCATTTCCGTTCACATGAGCTCCACGGCCTCCTCAGCCACCAGAACCGTCCTCGGCGGCGGCGGTCCGGCCTTATCCAACGGCTCCGGATTACATACCTTCGCTATGGGCGGAGATGGGGGCCCTGCCGGCCGCGGCGGCAAGCCCCCGCTACCACATATAGATGACCTCACATCCACCGCTCCTCACATCGACATGAACCTACCCTTGCGCAAAATCCTTGAGATGGCCGACAACGCTATGCGACAAGCCGAGACCTTTCGCGACTTTGGTCGACCCGATATGGCCTTCAAGGAGTACATCAAGGCCTCCCTGATTGCTGTCAAATACGTCCCTATGCACAACGAGTCCGTGTCGGTCAAGGGTGGCCGCGGGGATTTGAACCGCATTTATACCGCTCTCATGAAGAAGATAGATTCACAGCATGGAAACTTTGAGAAGATCAAGGCGGACATCATTGCGGATAATCACAAGACGGGCATCAGGCCCACAACATCAAGACCAACCTCCATCAGCAACGGGGATGCCATCCGCCCGCGGACACCGCAAAGCCCCCCGGTCCTTAGCCCCACACGAGCCGAAGCCGGGACGCAGGTCAACGGGTCGCCGGCAACGAAAACGAAGCCGGCCGTCCAACCGAAACCCCAGTCGCTGCATGGAAACGTGATACGTTCCGGGGCCGGCGGCCCTGGCCTTCCTAAGAGCAAGGCCGCCGAGGACCTAGCTGCCCGCTTCGCCAATCTGCGAGGACCGGTAGCATTGCCCGGCCAAGATCCTCGCATACGGACGCACCCCATTATGCCCCCAAGACCGGCAGGACCGAGAGCGATGCCAGATCCGCCCGACAAGCCAAAGGTGGCTGTCGTGACAAGCCTTCCGGATCTGCCCAAGATGCCAGATGCGATCTATAGCCCGGCCAGGGGGACCGTATCCAACGAAGCGGCTTCACTACCTTCGAGTACACCAAGAGGCCTGTTTAGTCGGACAGGCTCTTCAGCATCGATTAATACCGTCGTTGCGGCTGGTAGATCATCCTCTGACTACTTCACTGCCACCAACCCTGCCGCCACTCCCAGAACGTCTAGCATTTCGATACCCGAGGGCGACTCCGTTACTGCTGAAGATCTAATGAACTATATCAAAAGGGGCTCCGCAACCCTACAAGTCTTAATCATTGACGTCCGAGGCCGGGAGGACTTTGACGAAGGCCACATACTTTCGCAAGCTGTCATCTGCATTGAACCTAGCATTCTCCTAAGAGAAAATATCACATCGGAGCAAATAGCTGAGAGTATGGTTCTCTCGCCGCCCCAGGAGTACCACCATTTTGAAAGGCGGGATGCTTTTGATCTCGTGGTATTTCACGACCAGGATTCGGACTCAATACCACGGTACATTTCTCCCGATATGGACGCCGCCGCTTTGTTGTCCCTTCAACGCGCCTTAACGTACTTCAACTACGGCAAAGACCTGAAGAACCCCCCTAAGCTGCTGCAAGGAGGCTTGGATGCTTGGACCGACCTTATGGGCAGAAGCGCCCTCGCCACATCACAAACTGCCGGTGCTGTGAGAGCACCCATGGCTCGCTCTCCGTTGAAACCTACCATTTCCATCTCTAAGCCTAGTAGGAAGTACAAGGTGACGCCGTTGAAGCCCGAGGAGGTCAAACTTTGGGAGGAAACATTGCACAATGCTGAGATCGAGACGGCACGATCTCCCGGCTTCGTGCATGTCCGCAGTACGGAGGAATTCTTGAGAAGATTCCCTGCGGTAGCCACAGAGCAGGAGTCCATGCAGTCGCCAATCAGCCCAGATAGGCCGAATCATGGCTATCCCCAAGGTCATGGCGATATCTATTCTGAGCTGCCATCGCCGCCTACTCGACCCGCACCGGCTGTACCTCGTCCGAGTTATAGTGGCTTATCACAGAACCAGGATGACCACGAGGCCCACACTGGGATCGCCATGGCGGTTCAAGCCCGGAATCTCAAGCAGGGTCCCCTCGCCCGTCCAGACTCTCCCTCGATCGCAAATGCTGTCAAGGATGGCCAACATATCACAGGTCTCAATAACCCTGGTGTATGGTGTTATGCCAACAGCACAATTCAAGTCCTTCGGATGTCGCCTGGGTTTGGCAAGGACCTCGCCTCGTTCGAGTGGCAAAACATGTACAAGGTGCCAAGGAAAGCCGATGAGAAGAATGATCACCCCCAGCTGATGTCTCGGATCTTGTCCAACTTGTTCCACTGGCTAGACTCTGGCAAGTTTGACGTCATGAAGGCTCAAACGCTTATGGTTTGTTTTGCCCACTCCCATTCGTGTTGCAAATGCTAACAAGCACTAGGACTATTCTCGGTCAGTCTGTGAGAAGAGCCGTATCAAAGACAAGGGTGATGAATTCGGAGGCAGTCGACAACAGGATGCTCAAGAGTTCATGTCATGGCTCCTGACGTACCTCCACGACGAGACAAACCAACGTCGAGACCGTGCTGACCCAGACAAGATTCCTCCACCACAAATGGGGGGCGGCAAGTCAATGTTGCAAGGCAGTTACGAGTGGTGGGGCCAATACCAAAGGAAGAACTCATCCATCGTCGACAAATACTGGCGTGGCTTGGAACTTTCAACCGTGGTCTGCACGCAGTGCAATAACCGCACATACACCTGGTCTCACTACGACTTCCTTTCGGTGCCTGTCAACTCGAGGCTACACACCCTCGAAGACTGCTTGAGATCGCTGCTCGAACCTGAAATTCTCGGCGACTATCAATGCGACAATTGCAACAAGAAGGTAGAGGGCAGAAAGCAGTCTAGGCTGGCACGGATGCCCGAGCTGTTTTGTCTTTCTTTGAAACGCTTCAGCTACCAGGATTACAGCAGAGCATCAAAGGACAGCAGCAAAATTACCTGGGACTTTAACAAATTCAACCTCGACGAGTTCTTTATACCGCCCGAAGAACGCCAGACCGTGGGCCCTCCGCCGGACGAGAAGTTTGAGCTCCCATTCGACTACGAGTGCTATGCTGTCATTGTCCACTCGGGATCATCCATCAGTACTGGACACTACTACGCCTATGTCAGGGACCCCCACAACGCGGATCCTACGGTTTGGTACAAACTCAACGATTCCAAGGTCACTAGAATTGTAATCGATGGGACGGGCCGAGGGTCTGACCTTAGCGATACGGTGTTTAGGAACGGCAGCAGTGACGTGCCGTACTTAATCTTCTTCCGGAGGAAAGGCGGCCGGTCGACGGGGAGATGAGTAGGTGGCGGTAATAGAGCATTGGAATAGGAGGGAAGAGGATGTAACACGGCGAGGTACTGGAAGATTCTGGATCATCTCGAAAGCGACTCTTTTTCTTTCCTCTTTCCATGTATAGAACGGGGATGTGCATGTGTTGCTTTCCAGGCATGGCAATGATGTGTGCAAGTGTGTGTGGTGTATGTGTTTTGAGCGCTTTACAAGCATGGCGTCTAGGCGGTTCGTCGAAAGCCCCTTTTGTTTGCATAGGGGAATGGGATTCGCTATGAGGCCACGACAATATAGTTCATACAATGAAAGAGTTTCCAAAGGCTTACATCAATCGACTTTTGACCCTGAAATCATGTTTGACGAGGGGAACCTCTTTGTCTGGAGTTGAAAGAAGCCGTACATGAAAGCGTGTTCGGAGAAGACCTCATAGGGTAGGGCGAGTATCATTCTTTGAGCGTTTATAAGATGGTGCTCGTCTTTTCCTGCCTGGGGACCATCGTGTCCCATTCAATGTTTTTCAAGACTAATCTGATGTCAGGTTATCCGTGGTTTGAGACCACAATCCAATTGATGGGCGGTAGGGATGTGAATGGGAATTGGTTGTCATTGATTTCTTGGCGCGGCCATAACAGTCAGCATGCTCTCGTAGCATGAAGGTATTCATATTTTGAATTCTTCCTGGGTAGTTTGGGTCACCATGGGTTTTGGATACTCATGGATTTTCATGATTTGGGTACCCATGGATAATTGGGTAGTTAAGATCACCATTGGCAGTTTTAGTCCCCATGGGCAATGGTGAATTCGGTCACCCTTGACATGCTCGTAGGCTTTGGAACGCCGCGAGTCTGGATTCCCATGGAATATGTGTAGAAGGCAACAGTTTCGCGATAGTAATTGGGTAATAGTGTACAGATACATCCAGATAGAATCATTTGATACCTTGATAGGACAATGAACAATTCATACCTTTCCTTTCCTTTCCATTTCCTCCCTCCCCTCCCCTCAACTCCACTCGGCTTACTTTCCATTACTAATCCATTTCCAAGCAGTATATGCCAACCAGGGGTTTAGTGTAAATCAGTACTTCCAAGCATCGTCCATTTTAGTTGCCAAAGGCCTTGTCCATCTGCTTCTTGTACTTGTCCTTGATCGCTCTTCTGTTGACCTTTTGCGTCGCGGTGACGAGACCCTAAAGAAAAAGGTTCATTAGCTGCTGCTGATTACAGTAAAGTAGGGGCGAGGGAGGTGTTTGTCAAAGCTTACACTATCGGGTGTCCACTCCTCCTCGCAGAGGACCACGCCGCCGACAATCTCGAGACCAGAGAGTCCGGCCTTCTTGCCGTTGGAAACAAGATCCTTGAGAACGGCATCGACGACCTTGCTGTCAGTGTGCATGCTATGCTCATCAACACCAAGCTTCTTCGCCTCCTCGGCGAGAACCTTTTCATTGGGAGCCACGACAGCGATGGCGCGGGAGTGCTCGCCGTCGCCGTAGACCATGATGTTGGCGACAAAGGGGCTGCCGCGGTAAACGGATTCCATCTTCTCGAGGGCAATGTACTCTCCGCCCTGCATCTTGACAAGGTTCTTGACGCGATCAATGACCTTGACGTGACCGACCTTGTCGAACTCGCCAATGTCACCCGTCTTGAACCAGCCGTCCTCGGTGATGGCCTTGGCCGTCTCTTCGGGGTTCTTGTAGTATTCCTTCAGCACGGCGGGACCCTTGACCCAAATTTCACCTTGGGGAGGGTTGGAGTCGGCGTAGTAGTTCAGATCGGGGATGGACACGAGCTTGAGGTCAACGGCGGCGGGAATGGAACCAATAGCATCGGAGGTATACTCCAGGGGGTCACCGAGGGCACCGTTGGCAGCTGTCTCGGTCAATCCGTAACCTGTCAACATAGGCGCCAGAGTCATGGATAGGAAGTGCTTCGTCCCATCCGAGATACCGCTCGCGCCATTCATAATGAAACGGAGACGACCGCCCGTCAACTCGCGAACCTTTTTGAAGACGACACTGTCAAAGATGGTAGCGCCGGGCAGTCCGTACTTGACCATGAAGGTCTTGTAGTTGAAGGCTCCCCAGAAGAGGGCCTTGACGAGAGGGCCAGAGCTGTTGACCTTGGCAATGACACCCTTCTTCACCGTCTCCCAAATTTGCGGCACACCAACCAGGGCCGTCGGCCGGAACTCGCGCATGTCACCAGCGCAGTTCTTGACCGACGTATCGGAAAGCGTTCTTGGGTTACCATAACCAAGGGTGCCACCCACGAACAAGACGAGGTTTTCCAGGACAAGTTCAAAGATGTGGGCCAAGGGCAGGTATGCCAGGACATATTCCTTGTTGCTGACACACTCTTCGACGCAGGTCCAGAGACCAGTAACTGAGCGTAACACTTAGCATCTGCAGCACATTTGGGCTCACGGAAGATGACTTACTTGCTGCCACGGTTCCAGCGTGAGTCATGGGCACACCTTTCGGCGGACCCGTGGAACCAGAAGTGTACATGATGCAGAACAAGTCCTCAGGCTTTGCCTCTACGGTCTCAACGGGGTTCTCCTCGCCCAATGCGCGCACCTCCTCGATACTAACAAGTTTGATATCGGGGTTGGCCTTTCTGAAGGCGTCGACTTCAGTGCCATCGGAAAAGAGGGAGCTGTTGTTGTAAATGACAAACTTGACATTCTCGGCCTTCTTCAGAGCCCCGCTTGCTGTCTTGAGGAGTTGAGGGTCGAGGTACATAGCATCGGCATTGGACTGGAGCAGCGAGTGCTCGACGCCGCTGGCGCCGAGGGTATCGTAAGCGGTGACAATAGAGATGGACTGCGAACCGCAGGCGTGGGACATGGCCATCCAGTTTGCGCTAGATTCCAAAAGGTTGGGTTAGCTTCTTCTCGGCAGGCCCAGACTCGGGGGGGGTTCGAGGGCGGAGTGCTCGGGACTTGGGAGGATAGGTAAGGCAGGGACAAAGAGGGTTCTGCTCTCGGACGTACGTTGTAGTAGCGAATAGGTGGACTCTGCTTCCTTTGCTCAGACCCAGCTTCCGCAGGCCTGAGCCAATCTGGTTGATATAGGTGAGGAGGTCGGCATAGGTCAGGTAAGAATAACGGGACAGCTCAAAGAACTGCCACTCCTTTTCGACCTCTATGACCTCTCCATCGACGTTCTTGGGGACCTTCTTCTTCTCCTTGTGAAGGTGCACAAGCTTCCTGGTTCCAACGGCAGGCTCGTTAGGGTAGACCTGGGCACTCCGCTTGACAATGTCGTAGACGGTGTGGACGTCGGGGTGAGGTTGGGTTCGGAGGCCGTTCTTGGCTTTCCAATGGCGGCGGGGAAGAGTCTCGCCCTCAACGCGCTCGTAGCCAGGCGACTCGACAGAGAAGGGAGGTTTGTGCACCTGATACAAGGGCATCACGCCCGTCGTGTAGTCTGGCATATCGGCGGCGGTTGGGTTCGTAGGGGAGCTGGCGTAGAATAGGGCGGTGAGGAGAGCGACGAAGAGGACGAGGACGGCTGTGATGTTGGACGGAATGATGGCAAAGGTCACGGAAGGAAGCCTAGGGACGATGAACGGACGCAGAGTTGGCGGATGGGCCGAGGGAGGGGAGGGAGCTTTGAGGTAAAGCTCCGGGCTTCTAGGTGAGGTAGGTAAGGTGAATGAGGGCGGTAAGTTTGAAATGTGAGGTGGTCGAAGTCGAAGAGGTTGGCCGAAAGGATTGTAGGGTCGGAGCTTTTTCTCGCAAAGATTTGGTAAAGATGAGGGGGAAATGTGAGACTTTGACAGAGAGGAGGAGCTTCGAAATGCTCTGGCCGTCGGCTAGGTTACGTAGCTGTATCCGTACCTTGGGGAATGGTAGCTGTAGGTGCTGCACACGAGACTCGAGAGCAGTGCGTACCTTAAGTGCGTGAGGAGTGCGAGTGCGGGCAGGAGGCGTAAGAGTTAGGTACGCAGCTCAGCGAAAATGGGCAACGGGACTTTAATTGCGTCACGGTTGAGAGCTGGGGAGCATGGGGCATCCAATGGAATGGGGCCTGGAGCTGATAGACAGGCAGCTGGCAGGGACTACAGGGTAGGGATGTTAGGATGCCGCAGCAGCGCAGGTAGCCCAGGAGGTACTTCGTAGATCCGCCACCGGCCGATACGTGGGCCTCCCGCACACCAAGCAGGGCACGTATCTTTCATGCTGTCCCCAATTCTGAGGTAATTCCCGCTTCTCTCATTGCACATTGCCTGGCATGGAATACTCTCTCTATCACTCTTTCTACTTTTCCTGTTGCTACTATTATTCCTATTATTATTCTTATTATTATTATATCTATATCATACTTCTTTAGACGTATTCTATATAGAATATTTAGAAAACAATACTGATAATAATGATAATAGAAAAGTTAATGATAGGAAGAATAGAAATAGAGCTAGGTACTTCGTGCTGGGCGGCAATCCATTGTGTCACCCACTTGCCTGGGCTGCTGGGCACACCTGTCCCTGGGAGCATGGAATTCTGAGCCACTAGTCAAGCTCCCTGCCAGGCCGGGCTGCATTTGTCTTGGTGGCCGCAGACATGAGAGCTAATTAGAGCTACCTCTGTCGATTATTATCAGCCTCTAGGTTACCTTGCTTGCAACGTACGACGACGACAAGGGGACGGGTCATGGGCAGCCACGACAGCTTGGAATCTTGTTACCAGATCTTGTTCCGGCGATTCCAGAGAGTCTCAACATACGGCCATATGACCTTTTGTTAGTCAGCCTTTGGGCAATGTGGCAAGCTCTGGAAGCTGGAAGAGCTGGAGAGGCATACGTACGCCAGTGGCACAGCATCGCTCTTTCCCCAACCACCACACCTTACATCTGCAACATGCCCATATGGAGAAGGACCCTACTTGCCTCGGCCTCACAAGATTCAACAGCAGCAAAGACCGAGTGAGACGGCAGCTTCTTGTGGACCAGATGCAACCCGCCAGTCGCTGTTCAGTCAGAAGTTTAGAACCATCAACCAGCACCAGGGCCCCAAGCTAAGCAGTTGCTAGCGTGCGGATAAAAAAGAGGGGAGGAAACTGGGCTGCTCCTCCTCGGCTTGGCACGTTCCTGTAACCTTGGGCAAGATGCAAGATGCGAGATCGCTCTTGCCTACTGAACCCAGAAGGTACCTATTACCAATGAAGGATATGACAACTCTTTCTTGCCTATCCCATCTGTACATACTCCAAGTCTGAGTAATAGATATCTGTCCACTCATACGAATACATCTTACGTGTTCTCAACACTTGATCAGTCAGTCTTGGAAACTCTCCAGATGAGCTCCAACCCCGCCCATGCTGATAACTTGGCAACTTGTTCTCTCCAACAATTATCCTCAACGCTCAACAATGCTAGACTCCATCAATGATAACCATGCACTAAAACTGGACAATGAACAAGCACATGACAGACATTTCGGTGTCAGCGGCGGCACACGCTCGAGTCCGAGCAGGGAAGGTCGGAAAATGTCCAAGACCAGAGACTGCAGTCTGCAGAGAACTTCCGATGAAGACGGCGTACCGCCCGAGGAATGGTTTTGGTCCACATCTCGATATCGAAATGGGCTTTTGTTCAATTATATTCTGCAGGCCTTTTGACTCAAAAAAAACCGGGACAGAACCACTCGCGCCACGACGCCGATTCGACGCCTATGAAGAGTACGAATACGTACCCCCGACCGCCACGGAAACACGGCTTCTTTAGTCTCGGAACTCCTCTCGTCAAACCTCGCCTATCTACGCGATTCTGCTGACAACTGACAATCACTGGGTTCTTCATCCGCTCACGTGCAAATTCCAGCCTCAGTTGCTGACACATGCGGCGGGCATGCACCGACAGCCGAGGCCAGAGCGAAGAAAAAGAGGCTCCAGTGGCTCCCTGCCACTGGGACCTGGGTGGCGGGTACCACTGTGCCACTGTCTCTATCCACCAGCGGACCAACCCTGTTTTACTCATACTCTGTACGAAGTACGGACAGCATCTTGAGCATGCCCCCAAACGACAACCCGTTCGTTATCCGAATTCCGTTCACGACAGAGTTCGGTTCATCTCACACATTCGATCCAGCCGCTCGCTGCACCGGGATGGGGGGCCCGAATGGATCTCCGACTAGGAGACGGCTTCTCTCAATGACCGGGGTCTTGATCGGGTCCGTCTGAACGCTCGGCCCGCATCAAGAGAGAGTGTGCAAGATTGGGATGGACGGAGTGTTGCTATAAACTGCTCTTTGACCGGCTGCCACACGATGAACTCTCACCGCGTGCGGTCCGGATCTTGACCTGAGCCGCCTTCGACCGCTTGGTTTGGTTTCTGTGGTTTCCGTGATAATTCTCTTGGCCAACGCAAAGCACGCCGTCGCCATGGTGTGTAGGATGTTTTTTGATGTTTTTCGTCTGCTTCAAGCACCTAGCTGGAACAACAAGCTGAAGACGTTACAAACTCCTGAACCGGGCTTCCATTGTTGGTGGCTCAGTGTGGCCATAGCTTTCTCAATGTTCAAGCGACATTCATGCAGGCTGGCCGTGGACTTTTCTTCATGACGACAATGAAATCTTACTCAGGCGCACGACTCGGGAGGATTGGGCAGGGCGTCAGCACAACACATGTCGGCAGTTTCGTAACGTGGGGATAACCTCAGAAGTGGTGAGATTCGAGCAGCAGGGCAGAGGCGGAAGGATCGCAGACAAGAAGCGGCCAGCTTTGCCAACCTCGAAATAGGTGTGTGTGGGTTGGGTAGGACGTGAGAAAAAGCAACCACAGCCAGAGAGGTCCAGACACCATAATGCCTCCCAATATACCAGCCTGTGCCTGCCTCCCTCACGCACGTGTGCTGCATCGTCAGCTTTGATAAACATGCCTCCCCAGCGTCGGGCCCGTCGTTGTGCTAGCGGGATCTACGCTGGTCTAACGGCTTACACTTTGGAACTAAAACAGCACCGCTCGGCACTCCCTCGTACCACAGGGCCGTGTGTTTAGCCTCATCCTCTACAGACAGGAACGCCGCACTCATGTAAACATGCAGCAATCTAGCGGCCCTGCCGTGGGTGCAAGCAAGCAAGTAAGCCAGATGGTGTCCTCTGCTGCAACTAACGGCCATCGCAGTTCTAGAATGGACTTCCCCCATCGGACTGTAACCTCCACCATCATGTCTCTCCCGTTCCTCGCGCGGCCAATCAGCTAACACCAGCGGCAGGGCCGCTCGACCTCCGACCTTGCTGCACAGTTCTCGAAATATACTCGTCGTCACCAGTGTCACAACAATGAAACGCCCCTTTTGCAAGCCCCGAGCGTGCGCCTACACAACGTGCCCCAAGAGCCACAACACAAGCACAGAGACGCCCAAGGGAGGCCTGGGTCCTGTCGCCTGGCGGAGACTCTGGAAGGAGGCGGGGAGGCGCAACTCCGAGACGTGTTGTCGGCACGGCATTGATGATATTAAGATAGAGTTATGTCGCAGCTGTTTCCCTCTCCCTTTCGAGATGAACTCCTGTCCTGTTTCCCGCCGATCTAGAGCTGCTGACTGGCTCCCAACATAGCCCCCTGCTTCCTCTCTCGCGGTAGCTAGCCATCATGTCGCGATTGTGTGGTATGCGCCCTGAAGGGCTGGTGAGTTGCTCCCATTTCCCTGGCCTTGGCCAGTATCCCGCGACGTTACAGCTAATGCTCCGCCCAGACGGTGGATTCGAGGTTCAGCCCTCTTCCGTCGATGTGTTTCTTCGATACCATCATCATTCCTTTACCGGCATGGATTCGTCTTACAGTCACTTTCGCCCTTTTCCACTTCATCGTGCCGGTCCTCATCGTCGACAAGATCAAGCGGTATACCGTTAAGAAGGAATGGCAGAGGCACGCTCAACTATCCGTCTACTTCTTCTCCATACTCGTCGTCTTCCTGATGGAGATTATGGAAATTGCCAGACTCGCAGAGATTCGCTATGCCATTGGCCTTCTTCCCTTCGTCTTCGCAGGCTGCGGTGTATGCGCAGTCATGCAGGCCACCCGCGGCATCAAGGGCAAGATTCGCAACTGGCAGGTGGCCAACATCATCTTCTGGCTCATGAGCATCGCCGTCACCATTATCAAGATCCTCACGATTCAGCGCTCCAGCATGCGATTCCCAGAGTTCCGCCGAATGGGAACTGACTATCCGACGACCCACCAGGTGCAGGACTTGGCCGTCATTGCCGGATTTTACGTCCTCCTCTTGGCCAACGAGATTGCGCTCTTCTTCCAGAAGACTTGGGAAGAGACTGTCGACGCTGAGAACATCAAGAAGCTCCGCCTCACCAGGTCGATCAGCGACCAGGCCCGCTACGATCTCACCCGGGCTATCGAGGAGGGCTACTACCCCTCGGGCGTTACGTACCTGACGCTGAGACTCGAGGGCGAATCCCAGAGCGAGAAGGCCGTTAGCAAGGACGACATCCTCAAGAAGACGGCCAGCATGGACGCCTCCATCGCAGGCTCGTCTTCCAGCGAGAAGACGGCTGGCAAGAGGCTCATGGATGAGGATTCCATCGAACCAGTGCCCATGATACCCCCTAGCTTCAGACGCAACAGCGAGCGGTGGTCGTCGGCTGTGACCCTCAAGGACGCTGCCGGAGACGATATGAACGAGAAGGTCGGTGGCAAGGAGAACAACAAGAAGCGTGGCAGCGAGAGGTGGTCAAATGCCATGACGATCAAGGAACCCACGGCTCTTCGTGACGGTCATGATAAGCGCGTGTCAAGCTTCGCCTCCCCGATGGTCGCCGACATTGACGAGATCACACCCTTGGACCCTCCCTCCACCTCATCATCCAGATACGAAGATGAGCATGCGGCGCAGAAAGCCATGCTCCTTGACAGCCCCTTCCCAATGAAGGAACTTCCCGACAGGCGCTCCTTTATGCTCAAGCCCTCGCGCCCCAACACCGAGAGATGGTCCAACGCCATGACTCTGCGCGGCGAGCCGTCGTCCGGCAGCGGCAGCCAGGAGCCCTCGCCCAAGGAGCACAAGGAGTACATGCCCGCGGCACCCCCGGCCGCGGCGACGGCCCCGACCACGCCGGAGCGCAAGGTCTCGGCCAGCGAGCGGAACATGATGAGGAGATACTCTGACGCCTCCACGCGGTCCATCAGGAGGTTCTCTGCACGCAGCGACCTCCGCGAGGCGGCGGCCACGGCGGCGGCGTTTGTGGATGGCGATGAGCCGCTCACCTCGCCCACGGAAGCGCATCCTCTGCAGCCGAATCACCACACGCCATAAATGATCACCGCGATGACACCACTACGAATTCTCTTACCACCTTTACGCAAACTGTGTATCCCATCATCTTCGAATGCTTGATATGAGGGAGGCTAGTGTATAATGAAAAAATATGTAAATCCAACCACAAGATAGGTACCGGGTAAAGGCGTCAATCGATTGGGATTTTAGAGCGGCCGCCGGTCAGGGAGGCGTTTGGGATCGGGGTTTTCTCGTCTTCTTCGCTTGTAGGTATCCCCCCCTTTTTCACTCAACTTTCCTTTTTTTCTCCCATGTAAAACCACACACACTATTTAATGAGATGTTGGGACAAAGTTTCAAAAGAATATTTCTTCTTTTTTTTTTCTTTTTCGCAATATAGATCGATTAGGAAATAAAGGGGAAATGCTGGATGATGAGTGGCTTATGTTTTCAATATTGTGACGTGCTTGACTTGTGCGATGCCACGGTACACCACGGACGTCAATCGATGTTTTCCCCCCGGCGCTAAAAAATTGCTGGTCGGTGTGAGGCTCCTTTTTCTGAATTTCGGTGTAAGATTAAACGACCCTGCACTAAAGTAGGTATGTTCGGGACGACGGCAGGACGGGTGGGCGTAGCGGGTAAATTAGGTAGCGAAGTGAGCGTGGCTTGTGTGGCTTATATGGCTTTGCTTTGACTGATGGGTTTATTTTTGGGTAGGGACGCTATGGTATTCGTACTGGGAAGATGAACGCGTTGGTCTTTGGGTGTATGGAACATTGCACAACTAGGACTCTGGCGTGTGTTTAGTTAGAGCTTGGCTTTGTACGGATGTCGCTTATATACGTTGCTTTGAAAATTCTCAGTATTGTCGAATTGTACCTCGTCCAACATGTGAAGAACCTATGGGTAGTTATCCAGAAACCAACCCGTGGGGGCCCAAACCGTCCTTGGAGATACAAATTCTTGGGTACCCAAAATACCCATGGGGATTTAAACTGTCCGCGGGGACCTGAGCTGCTTAATAGGTGATCCTGACGCAGCGATATCCTAGTTTAGGTATCTAAGTGCACGAGTTTTTTTTTGTTTCTGCCCTTCTTTTCCTTCTCACACAGGAAACCAACTGGGCATTTCCTTGCATTCACTCAGACTCATCGCGCAGCATACTGAGGAACAGCAGGTAACTTTAATCCAGATTTTTATTCCGTTGATGGCGGTGTATATATCACTTTGTTCACGTATAACTACATCTCCCTACTAGCCCATACACATGGAAGACAGGCGACCTATATCTCGGGATACTAAGATATAATTGCCGCCTTGGTTCCTTTTTCGCTCTTTTCTACCACTCAAGTGGCTCTGCTTCCCGGGAATCGCCAAACCATTCAGCACTAAGGGCGCTTAGTTGGTCCCTGAAGTGTTGGTAAGACCCCCCCTCTGTTGCTGTTGCTGGAGAATCACGCCCAGACTTCTAGTCCCGGGGCGCACGCGAGCTAAGTCCCTCTCTCACAGCCTCAAGGATCAAGTCCTTGGCCTTCTCAACGCCGTCGGCGTTGCCGATGACTTCAATGGCATCCTCCTTAGCATCGTTACGGGGAACGTTGATCTTGCAACCACTCTGCTTGCGGATGGAGTTGACCTTGCTGCCACCCTGGCCGATGACATAGCGGTAGGTCTTGGGGTCGGGCAGGACCAGGTAACCCGTGTGGGTGTTCTTCTTTGCCTGTTCAATGGCAGAGGCGATCGCAGCCTTGGCCTTCTCGAGGTTCTCGGGAGAGCCACGAAGGACCCAGGCAATCTCGCCATCCTCGCCAGCAGCGCTGTCCACAACCTTCCAGGAGTGGGCGTCAGCGGTGGCATCCTCGTCATCGGTGATCAAGGGCAAAGCACCACCGTTGCTGCGGCTGGCGGCAGCGCTGGGCTTAGGAGGAAGAGCCTGTCCAGCGTGGTCGACCGAAACCTGGTGGTTGTTGCGGAGCTGGCGGAAGAACTGGCCGTTGTTGGAAATGGAGTGGTGAAGGCTGCGCGGCACCTGGAGGGTCTCTCCCTCCTGCTCCTTGACGAGCGAGGCGATATGCTCCTTGGCCTTCTCAACGTTCTCGGGACGACCAGTGATCTTGACACCAGTCTTGCCGTCGCCCTGGCGGGGAATGTCAATGGAGACGGTGAACTGGGACTCAAGCTGACGCTTAGCGTCTCCGCCACGGCCGATCAGGGTTCTGTGCTTCTCGATAGGAACTTCGAGAATCTCAGTAACCTGGCTCTCCTTCTCTGCGACGATCTCCTGAATCTGTGCAACGATCTTGTTGACGATGTCGGAGCGGCCCTCAACCTTGATGGTGTTGCCATCAGCCTCCTGCTTGGGGAACTGGATGGTGCGCGCAAGCTCGCGGCGGTCGTCAGAACCACCAGCCTTGACAACGAGGTCGCGGAGGTTGGCGCCTAAGTAGTGTTAGTTGAAGCTACAGAATCCAAGTGGCATAAGTGATCTTACCTCCAGAACCAATGAGAGACTTGTGGTGCTTCTTATCCACTTCGATAGTCTGCACAACGGTGTCGTTGAAAACGTCTCGCTTCTCTTCAAGAGCCTTCTTGGCAGCAGCAACCTGGGGCTTGGTACCCTTGATCAAAATCTCCACGGTCTCGGCGTCGCGAGCACTGGGGATATCAATCTTGGCACCAGTTGCTACGCGGAGCTCCTCCAAGGCAGCACCACCCTGTCCGATAATGGATGGGACTTGCTTCTGCTGGACGGACACAGTCGCGGTGAAGGAAGTGTCCTTGAGGTACTGGAGGAGAGAGAGAATCTCGTCGCGGGCCTCATCCGCTCCCTTCTTGGGACCACGGACAATAACCTCGTCGGGCTCCTGCTGACGCTTAGGCTTGCCAGCATCGCTGCTGGCGTCGGCGTTTTCCTCGTCCTTCGCGTTCTTGCCGGATCGGGGGAAGAAGATCAAGACCTTGTACTTGCTTTGCAGGCGGTTCGTGACGCTGCCGCCCGCACCAATAAGCTCGCGGTGGAACTTGGGATCGACCTTGAGGACGTGAGTGACCTCGTCAGCCAGGGTGCGACCCAGGGAGCTGATGTGAGCCTTAGCGGCCTCGGCCTTGGCCTTGGGGCCCTTCAGCTCGACCTGACCATCCTGGACCTGGATCTCGACGTCAAAACGATCACGGAGCTCCTTGATGTTGGAGCCGCCCTTGCCGATAAGGTGGTTGGCGTACTTCTGGGAGAAGTCGAAAGACATGGTGTAACCACGTTCCTTCTCATCCTCCTTCTCTTGCTCGACAAAGGCAATGACCTTGGCCTCGAGGTTCTTGACAGCGGAAGCAGGACCACGCAGGTTGACAACAGTGCCAACCGAAGAAACGCGAATGGGGATCTGGTCGTTGGCACGGTTGGCCTGCTCCTTCTTGATGAAGCGACGGAGGCGCTCGTGGAACCTGTAGAATGCAATTAGTGTCACAAGCTTGTGCGAATGGGCACGACACAACTCACTTCTGGGGCACATCAACCGAGGCTGATGCGATCTGCTCTTGCTTGTTAATGATATCCAAAATCTGCTTGCGAGCCTCCTCCAGGCCCTTCTGGAAGGCCTGGATCTCATCCTGAGAGGGACGACCGGTCTTGATCTCAGGCTTGGGCTCGGAGGCAGAGGGTCCCTCGAAGACCAAAAGGACAGGAGCCTCGGGCTCGCCAGATTCAGGGAGGATGACGTGAACGCCATGGCTGTTAATCATACGAGGGCTGACGTCCTTAACCAGGTAGTTGTGGTAGAAAGGGTCGACAGGAATCGGGGCGATTCTGGCAGGAGGAATGGCATGGACAAGCTTCTCAATTGCCGATTGAGCCTGGAGAACGCTCTTGCCGTCACGCGCGTACAGCTCATAGGGCGAGGCGCCAGCAGAGGTGAACGGGGTGTTGATGTGAGTGTTGTGAGCACTCTCAATGTTGTCGAAGAGATCGCGGTGACGCAGGTAACGAGTGACGTTGCGAGCGTGCGTGTTGACACCTCCAGGAGCGTTCTTGTGGAATCTGCCGATGTCGAAAGTGGAGAATTGCATGTTCATGGCTCTGTCCATAGCAGTCTCGACACCCTTAGTGAGCTGAGCTGCAGGACCAATGACAGTGACAGAGTCGTCATCCTCATCAGTCGGCAAAAGGATGGTGCAACCAGTCTGGTTGAAGAAATCGTCAAGGGTCTCGCCGCGGCGGCCGGCGATGAACTGGTGACGACCCTTCTGCAGACTGAACTGGTCGATAGCAAGCTGGTTCTGGAGCTCCTGAACACGGCGCTCGATCTCGGCGCGCGCAGCCTGGACGGCAGCGCGGTCACCCTGAAGCTGAATGTGGTTGTCGGCGGCAGGAGTGAAGACGGGGCGCTCACCCTCGTTCGCAACGAGATTGCGGCCACGAGGAGCCCAGATCTGGTGGGCAGGAACGCGGACCGTGACACCGTTGTTCTCGTAACGACCGATGTGGCTGTTTCCAGGGCCCGCAATGAAGGGGTAGAACTCAGCCGGAATACCCTTAAGCTTGCTGTTGAGGTTGGCGGTGCGGTCGCCAGCAATTCTCAGGATCTCGTTACGAGCAGAAGCGGCGGACAAAGCGTTGCCCTCAACGAGGACGTCAATGGTGGAGTCATCATCCTCGTCGATGGGAGCACTGCCCTCCTCCGCCTTAGGGAGTTGGACTCGGGCGCCAGACTTCTCCTGGATAGACTTGATAACAGAGCCACCCTTTCCAATGATGTGGGCACGAGCAGATTGGGGGATCGGGACCTTGATGGTAGTCTGAAAAATGGGATGTCAGCAAGGGTGTGTGGTGGATAAAGAATTGGCCGCCTACCTTGGTGCCAATTTGCTGGACGAGATCCTTGAGGGCCTGCTGAGCAATGTCCTGGGGACCCGTGGCTTCGAACCTCAATTTTCCGTTGGATCCGTTTGACAAGGTGATGTTGGCGCGCGACTTGCGGTTGATGTCCTTCATGATATCCGGAATGGGGCGCTTGAGCTGGTTGCGCGGGAGGATGAACTGGGGCTCCAGCACAACTGTCTCAACGTTGCGACCAGGGATCGACATCTTGGGGGTAGCAACTCCCGAAGCGGGAGTCGAGGAGCGGGAAACACCGTTGGCGGGGGTAGAGGCGCTGCTCTTGGCTCCCCAGATGGGGGTGACGTTGGGGCCAGTGCCCTTGCCCTTGGAGGTTCCAAGCTCGGGGAATAGCTCATGGGAGTGGGTATCGATCTTCTTTCCAGAGGCCGAGGCTTCCTTCTGCTTGTTCGCAGCTCTGCTGGAGCTGGGCTCGGCCCAGGAAGGAGCGTCGCCGGACTTCACGGGGAGATCCTCATCGGGGACGTCCTCGACAGTGGGGTGCAGGTCGGCATGGGTTTGGAGGAGGCGCTGGGCAGCTGAGGTCTCAGCGCCGTTGGCAACAGTGGAATCGGTAGAGGCCATTATGAGGCTGATTGACTATAGTTGTCGTTATAGAGAGAAGAGTTCGATGGTGTGATGGGAATAGGAGGGGATCGGTATATCTGCAAGGGGTAACGACACCTAGTTAGCTGATGTGTTCTGCTGGAGACGCAAGAACGGCGGAAGCGTCCACTGAAGGAAGGGGATTAGAAGAGAAGAACGAGATAAGAATACTCACAACTGATGGTATATACGGCAGTGGGACAAGACCAGTAGAATCAGACCTCCGATGAAAGAAGACTGAAGCGTGAGAAACCGTAGAGCAGCGAGTAACCGATGGGAAGATGGATTTTGATGCTGGCTTAGAACATTGTGACCCTAACCGGCAACAATAATCGTATCCAGGAAGTTGAATCGGGGAGGAGAAAGTTGGCAAAGGGAACAGGCCAACCAATTGATGGGTTGAGAGGTGGGAGGATAGGTAACGGAGATGGATTTGAAGGTTCGGGGGGAATAAGGGTGAGGTGGAAGATTCTCGACTCCACGATGGTCGAGCTGTTCAATTGGAAAGTGGAATTTCTGGCGCGGGCAGGGGTGCTACTTCCAGAAAGGTTCCGCCTGCCAGAGGTCCAGTGCTCCAACCAGCTCCACTCTTGATGACCCCACACTTAGCCTCAGCCACAACCTAAATTGTTAGAGTGCCCAGGCCCAAAGGGTCAGCCGTTGCACCTGGAAGGAACGATGGCCGGAAGAGAGCTCCGGCGTCACGTGGGGCCGCCTGACGACTTGGGCTCGGCGTCGGGTGTCCGCATATGTCTCCGGCCTCCGGCGCTTGGACACCGATGGTTCGTGTAATTTCCGAACATTTGGAGCCGTCGAGGACCGAAACGTCAACGATGCAGTCAAGCATTTTCATAACGGAGTATGGTCCGTCTCAAGAACACCCACTCAACGTACCTTAGTATGCCCGTCCTGATGCTGAAATATCCCCGCTGAATTCCGAGGCCGGTTCCGTTCAGTGGCCAACGCTCTAGAATAAAGCGACCTCGCATCTGAGTTTTATCCTTGATTCAATCCGTATTCAGCTTGTCTCATGTGTTTGACTGCCCTGGCAACCTACCGGACAAGAACAAGCGACGATTGAGATGTCGTTGACAAGAAGCATGGCCCATGCATCGGAAAATCGCAAGATACATTTTCCCCGGGTCGATAAAGTGAGAGTTGCGAAGCTGCCAACTGGGAAGTTTGGCTGGTGTGAAGGAAACGTACGGGAAATCATCCATCTAAATTTCCTCGAGGAGGGCATCGTCGTTGCATTTCACTTTTCAACTATCGGAGTTCGAGTGTGCGAACTTATGAGGCTTAGGGTGATGACTTTGGAGTCAACAAGTCCAAGAAAAGGCAATACTTTCAAACTTCTGATCAGCATTATTCCTTGAGCCATTCGCCAGTCTGTCACTGCCAGTCGTAAGTAGACCAATGGTTGCCACACATATGTAATCGTCCCCGTAACGACGAAGATTGGTTGCCTGATACCATGTACTCCAGCAAGCTGACAAGCCTGTGCTGGTTTGGACCAGAAGCAGAAATAGTAGTATTGATAAGGCCTCCGGTGCTCATCTCTGCATTCCAAGATGTCATACCAATAGCCAGCGTTGCACCATGGAGTGTTCGTAAATAGAAGATATATGCAGGAAAACCAAACCTCATGGGCAAACGGCTGGGGTTTCCTGACCAAGGAGCTTCAAGTGGCCTCTATCAATTGCTTAGCACCATCGACACACGGAGCTTGTGAAGTAAATCAGAGAAATGTCGTAACAACTCCGTACCCTATCAACACCAGGCCACCCGCGTAACATGTGAAAGGGTGATACTCGGGTTGCCTCTCGTCAGTAATCACCCACACCTGAGAGATCTGGCCTACAACTCTTTCATCTCGAACCGACAGAATGGTTCACCCAATCGAATTGAACCCTTGGCCTTTTCGGCTGGCTATCCGACACAGGCATCGATTGCTTGCCAAAGAGCAAGCTGCATTGTGCAGGGACGGTTGCTAGGGAGCTTCTGGCTTGTGTTCTTGAAGTAAAAACACAGAAGCATGTCACGTTTTGACCTACATGGCTGAGCAGACATTGGCAGCAAGGAGCAACATGAATTGATGGGAAAACTCCAGGTCGTGAGGTCTTGAAGCGCAAAAGGTGCGGATTCTTTGTCAGCCAACAGTACGCCGTTGTAAGCCAGATGGAATCGACGTGAAGGGCGCGCAAAGTGGTTGACAGAATGACATGTCGCTTAACATGGCCTCACTTCCTATCTCTAATACCATTACTATTGGTATCGTCCATTCACATACTCACTCTCTCTGTGATCCTTTGAGTGGATCCCTTGGAAGCACGATTAAATGACCAAAAAAAAGGGCTACAGTGACACGGAAGGGGGCTATCCATGGGTTAACTGGCACACCATTCCATCACCCACTCGGCGAGGTCCTCATCGTCTATCAAACCATGACTGTGTGTTCCCGCAATGGCATTGCGCAGAAGAGTAATTCGTATAGACTCTGCCTTTTACTCCCCAGATGACCAATACCTTAGATGAACGTGTGAGTTGGACCCTTCATACACCTGAGAGTTTGGGGCATGATGAAGTTTGCTGTGTATGGACACGTCTGCCAGGATCTACACAACCTTATCCCTTATCCCCTCCATTTCCCTGGCAAGGAAACATCCAAACGATTAATAGAGAGTGACCAATGCCGAATTACTCACGTTGAACAAGGCAATCGGCTCGGAGATGCCGGACTTGAAGGTTCTTCGATATGAACTCGACACGCCCTGCTCACGATGTACATGAGGAGATTACGGCTATTTTTGCTTATAACACCTACGACTACCCCGCCGCAACTTGGTCACTTGAGTTCGCGTCGCAAGAGGGATGATCCATGAGTTCCTCAGCTTGGCCATTGTGCCCAATTCGCGGGGTTCTCTGAGCGAACGGCCTTGAACCGCAGTCGCGGCCTGGCGCACCTCGCCTGACTTCCTTCAAAGACTCAAACTGAGCTACCATGAAGTTGATTCGTCGCACGTGTGTATTGTCAACTTGGGTCTGGATATCGCGTCCCTGCTAGATCGAGTAACCGCACAAAAATTGCATGAATGCTTGGCATCAGCAATGAGGTTGTCTTACACTAGTCTTCCTATAGCGGTAGAGCCAAGCCATTGAGCTCATCGAGACTGCTGGGGAATGGAACCAATATCACGAAATTCAAGGCACGATATCCGTATGAACCCCAAGCAATGAGCAAATGGCAGGTGTCTATGAAGGACTTCCATCTCCTGGCAATTGAAGGCCCCTCAAGACGCAATCAGATGAATTGAAAGAGCAGGGCGCGGTGGGTATTCCCAAAAGAGCTGCAATGATTTCGACAGGCACCACTCGTTTGCTTGGTGGGCGCCCTCGGCATCCCCCGTCTCTTCGTCAACACTAGTACAAACGGGACCTTGCTTGACTGGTGTAACGGCTTTTTGATTAAAAACATGGAAAGAGAGAGATGGGGGTTTAAAATAAGATCACAACGGCCACGCTACTCTTGTAGGGAGATGGAGCCAGCCACGGTTCGGTTTCGAGAACCTCCTCCAAATTCAACGCCTCGTAGATCTAAGATGACTCTCGGCCCCAGCACTATCGCTGGTGCACACCACCAAGCCGCACGGACGTTGACGATGGAATAGCACCATAGGTACGGACAGAAGATGGATGGTGTGTGTCCGTAGGGTATGGGTCGCCCAAGATAATCTCTCGGTTGAGCAAGGAGTGTATCATTTCCCAATTAGCGAGGCCCCAGGGGCACTGAACGGGAAGACGGGCGGGAAGACGGAGGTAATTAGGAAAATTGTCGTGATTCTTCAAGGATTCGTGCAGCCAGCAGGGCAGGCATTGGCTCTCGTGGACTGGGGGGTCTATGCAGACACTTGTGACTGGCAGATTGGATATTGAGGAAAGAAAAGAGTTGAGACATATCCGTAATAAATCATTGCAGTGTGGGAGACGCCGTGGAAAGAGGCCCAAAGAGATGAAGCATTGCCTGGACCCTTTGTGGAGCAGGAAGCCCAAGTCCCCGATGGTTTGAAACAAAGATCCAAATTCCAATAGAAGCCAGGAACGCGCATTGGCCAGCGAAGCCCCGCAATGAAATTCCGGCCGGCGTGAGAGCATCTCAGACATGATACGTACCTTTACACAGTAGTTCGGTCCTGATCTTACCTAAGGTAGGTAGCGTCGTGCCTCGCGATAATACCAGTCAAGATATTACTACACGAGAGCGCGGCGGCTCAGCCCGACCAAAACGAGGATTGCAGCTTACCAAAGTAGTATAGATCGTCAGAGGGGATGAACGACGATATATTCGTGCCTTACGTGATACCTTCTACTTCGGAAGGCGAATTCTGGCAGGCTAGAAGAACCAGGGAAGGCGGAAAGAAGGAGCGGACGCGGCGGGTGGCCGAAGCTTACCTTCCCTTTGCCATGTTCGCGTGCCTTGTTCCTACCTTTAAAGCAGGCATTCTAGGCCCTTCATTCGTCGGATGATGACGGCGAGATGTTCTGATGTGCGGGAGAAAGCGCAAGATGACGGTCATTCCCGCGGTTAATTGGACCGGCCCGTGGCTTGCCTGGCTCTGACCAGAGAGAGAGACGGGATTTGATCACCTTGAAAGTTATCAATGGGTGGGCGGGAATTCGTCGTCGGAAGGGTCTCACTCTTAACACCCAACTTTGGGCAAGTATTCGTCCGAGATGAGGTGTCGCATCGCCATGTAAGGCGACCCTCGTCACGAGAGCATCTCATTTGACCGTGGGTAGGTAGTTGAATTAGTTGAGCGTAAGGTTTCTCGAGGTATTAATGATCAGAGACAACGCATAGTTGGTGAGAGTCCTGGTCGGCATACCCCTGCTGGACGATACGGATGAAAAGAGGCTATCCGGAAGGAAGAGCCCAAACCACCAAATGCCCACGACCGACGAATGTGTGGTAGGAACCTAGGTGCGCCGTATCTTGACTGAAAGTCTTTCGCTAGGTACCTACATCATCATGAAGGGCTGTATGTACCTTCTCCCCATCACCAAGGTGTCAATGAATTGGAAGCCACGCAAAAGTAAGTACGTGACTACCTACCTCTATCTGTACAGATGGCCTCATCTGACTTTTTCTCCATGATAAGTGTTATTCCCGGGTGCTTCTTTTGGGTGCCAACGTCATGTCAGCCCAGTACGACAAAATCTCTGTCCATACGGTCGCAATCGCTGGGACATTCCCGACGCAACAAGAAAGCATCTCCCTGCCGGCGCGAAATAAAGTCAGTTCAAACAAAACAACCCAAGGCTCAAAGCACCTCAGAAAAGAAGCTCGGGCAAAAGAAAAAAAAAGCAAACGCCCTCATCTCGTCTCTCTCCCTCTCTCTTTTTCTTTGCCTTTCGAGTTTCGACCCCAATTCACTTCCGCTTGCCCTCCCCCTCTGCTCCGTCCTCCCTTCCGGCCCTTTCCCTTTCCCCTCCCCCTCCTTCTCAATATCGATCCTCGTTTGGTGTCCTCCTTCCTCGAATGCATTGTTTAGGCGCCAGGGGATGCCGAACCGCCGGCCACCACGGGCCAAGGTATCATAGACGGGAACAATCCTCACATCATCTTCCATCAAACATGGCACCGAAGCGGGCATTCTCCTCGATATTATAATCCAGCATTGCATGCTTGCCTAACCTTATACGCTCCTACTATCTACATTTCCGCATACATACAGTGCTCTTTCTACACATCGCTTTGCGCGAACCAGACATGCATTGCTGTCTGTATCACTTACGTCAGTCAGCCCATACGAGAGCCTTTTCGTAAGCAATGGCAAAGCAATTAACTTTCCGAGCTTCCAAGACTGCCAGAACGGGAGCTGCAGGCAACGTCGCTCGCCCAGCTTCCGAGTTCCTGTTCTGCCACACCAACTTGCCGGGTCAGACAGCACCTATGTACGGAACTGGATTCGCAGCAATGCAATGCACACTTGGCCGTTCCATACCGAGACGACATGGAGGACTCTATCCCTCTTGTTTTTCTTGCTCCAGGTTAGATTCAAGACCCTTGGTGCTTCAGCTTTCTCCCCTCCCTCCCCACTGACCTGACCGCGACGGCGAGCCCGACCCCTGACCCCCGAATACCCTGGCTTCTCCCTACCGCATTGCATGCCCGCACTACTTTTGCAACTTAACAGCCCGTTAGGCTAGAGCCGACATGCGATCAGCGAGTCCCGTCGACCACTGTGGCACTGACCAGAGCCACCCATCTCGCACCTGAGATTGACCAAGGATCGACCGTCAGGTATGAGGCTCCAAACAAGACAAGCACACAAGCAAGCACAGTCGAGTCGACTGAATGGGGCACGGGCGCGGGCTGGAGATGCACAGCACCGATGTCGACCTAAAGCAACCCCCAACTTTAAGGCACGGTGCAACTGCAACTATGTGAGGAAGCACAGAGAGCAGCAAGCAACAAGCAGCATAGCTAGCTACCTCACCTTGGCCAAGCTACCTCGCGGGTGTTGCTGATGGTAGTTGCCGTAGCTCTGCTCTCGAGCTCGCTGTTGGTTGCTTTGCTCCCGGTTGCTGTTACTTCTCAGCTGGGGCCCGCTGTGCTTCTTCCCGAAAGCAATCAGTTTGAACCACAGACGCGGCCCAGGGCCTGCGCCGGTGTCTCTGCCCCGGCTCTCTCTCTCCTACCCTCCCAAACACGCCAGCGATTCGACGTCGAGCCTCGGGGAGCACACAGATGATACTTGGGGTAAGTGGAAGTCAATCAACCTGTCTATCCGTACCTTGGCTGTCTGCATTATCATTTTAGTCCACCAGCAGGGCGAGGAAAGCTCAGACTCGGGGGTTTTGTTGCTAAAATACTTTGCATTCTATTCTGGGGTACGAGGTGTTGTGCGATGCACATCTGTCACAACTACGAACACGCCCCCCTGGCTGCTTCTATAGGAGACACCATTTCCATCTCCTGTCCTTGATATAGGGACCTGCAAGTGCGAGTCCCCTCACCTCCGTGTTCAAAGGAAGCTGTTCCGCCGCCGGTGGAGCAAGCTCGTCTCGCGTAGTTTTGCCCGAGGTAGCCTTGCTCAGACAGCCTAGGTACGGATACAGGGACACTGGAAGTTTCCCGGCGATGATGATGACGATGAGGGGCACACGACAGGGCATATGGTCGACAGTGTCATCTACTGCCAGGCACTGTGAAGGAAATGGCGTCGATTGCTTGGTGTCACCTGTTCAATTGCGACTGTTGGTTGGGCCGCTGGATGTATTACTGACAAGTAACAACGGCCCAGCCACTTCGCTGGATCGGCCATGTCGGGATATGAGCTCGCAGAGACGATTTTGGTGATACGTCTGGAAAGAAGAATAAGAAAAGAAGCTGGTCGCAGGCGCCTAAAAACGACGAGCCTTTCTCCGTCTCCGTCTCCGTCTTGGTCTCAGTCTCAGTCTACGGGTGTATGCGTGGACACTGGGAGTCAGGCTGGAACAAAAGTCAGTCCCGAGATGAGGTCATTTCGAGTACAGCTTCGATGGCTACCTTGGGCTACACTATGAGAGGAACATGCAGGCGGATCAAAAGTACAAGTTTCTTCTTTGGACTGCAGCGCATCTCCAGCACTTAGCACGCATCACAAGTCGGCCAGTCGGCTGTGTGTCGCGGCCAATCAGGAGGGAAAGCGCTCGCGCTCGCTGGCAAGTCGAGTCGTCCTTTCCTTTCAGAGTTCGGCCGTATGTGCTATCAAACGAATGACTTCCTAAGCTTGAACCTTTTCAAGATAGGCATTGGGGCACGATGACACCAGCATCTTGGAAGGCTAGTTAGTCAGAGGCTCAGGATGGATAACCGCGATACTGCAGCGTGGGCTTCAAGGACGTTTGGAGACAGGTTATTACGGATACACACTGTGTTTCCTGCTTTGGAGTCTTGTCGGACACCATCTGAAGTCTGAAAGCAAGGCTTCGTGCCTTGGTCAAGGTGAAAAGTGTGTGCCCCTCCCATCCAGTCCTGCAGCCAGGGCTCTGTCATCTCAAAGCGTATCCATAGAGGCATCTTGGGGAGTACTCCGTAAGGCAGGTAGGTAGGTACGGAGGAGTAGGTATGGTAAAAGAAATGGGAGGCAAGGCAGGAAAGATACGTACCTTACGTTGCCGGATGAGACCCCACCTCACAGGCTCAACTCCACGGCGTCTCCACCTTTTCCCACACCACCACACCACACGGCCACGGCCACACGGCCACACGGCCCCCAGGCTAAGGCAGCCCGTCCGCGTCCAGTCCATTTCATCCTCCGATACCTACTTCGTACCCACCAGCTGCCACGCCCATTTTACACTACCTCACGGCTCTTGCCCACTTGACTTGACCTCTTCCAGTCGGTCCCTCTCGTGCCTCTTCCACTTAAATCTATGGACGGAGTACGTACTCCATATAGACCCGCTCTTATTTCCCAAGCACCAAAACAGACTGGGAAACACGCGAAGAAGGAGAACAGAACAAGCAGAATGGAACCTCCAACTCCACCCGGTAGTGTTTAGTACCTTAGTCACAGTCACAGTATTCACTGACGTTGCTTCCTGGATCCTGCGTCTCTTGTAGTCTTGCAGCCCGTGAAGAAAGCAAGTCACTGACTGACGCACGACCAAGCTGGATTGGATTGCAATTCGCGAGTCTTTCTACTGTGATTCTGTACCGCGCAACCTGCGTCCCACCAAGCCCAGTCCAGCCCAGTCTTGTCTCGTCTTATCCCCCGCCGCTGCATGTACACTACGGATACATGATACATTCCCTTGGTTCGCAGCAAATTCGACCAGCACTGGCAGCACCAAGGTAATCAGCGAAGGTAGTCCCATAATCCATTCCTGCCCTGGCCTGACTGCCCGCGCTTCCATCCACCTTTGGTTGATTGCTCACTCCACTAGCACCTAATTATCTTCCTGTTCGTACTTTGTACTGAATTTGTTGTCGTGCTGGCCGGCTTGCTGGCGGTTTGCCCCAGTTCCAGCTTTTCTCGAATCTTGCCAGCTCCGGGTCCCAGTAAAACAATCCCCCGTCGCTCCGTCGTCGTCCACTTCAACTCCTCGCTCCGCAGCCCACCTCACCTCACCTCATACGGTCCAAGAATCCACTTCTTTCGTCTCCATTCAGCCAGTGACAGTCAGCGTGTCCCGGTCCCATCAAGCACAGAAGTTGCTGCGAAGCTTGCGACCCAGCGCCTACTACCTGCTTTTATACTGTACTTTACTGGGCCAGTGGATAGTGGTCACCACCTCAAGTACCTAGGTACCTACCCTCCCATACGGTCCATACCTTACTTTAAGGTACCTTACCTTATGCTTGGATCGATTACCGCCGCTGCTTGCTAATTAAGACCAAGACCAAGGCTAAACCGCTCTCCCTCCCCCCTCTGTCTTGCACGCCTTCCCGGTTCACTCCCCGACTCGAAAAGTCTCGAGACACGGCTGTCACTGCAACTGTACTTGTGTTTTTGCTGCCTCCTCCGCCCTTCCTGTTGGTACCTCTGGCCCCTCCACACGCCTCAGTATACCTTGCCTTCCAAGCCTTATCACCCACCTCAACGTGAGGACGGGAGACGGTAGACTCAGAGACTCTCAGAGCAGACCACCACCACCACTACCACCGCCGTCGCCGCCGCGTGCGTACCTCTCCCGCCGTCCACTCCACGTCTCGAGCACAAGTCAAGGGGAGACAGCATCGCATTGTGCCCGTACCGAGTTTTTTCCTCCTCACACACCCTCTATTCATACCCTCTTTTTTCCCTTCCTTTCCCTTTCTTCGACGTTTTAGGCTTTTTAGGGTGTATCATGGATAGCAGCCAGAGCACGACTATTTCCAACGGCACCTCCCAACGTCGCAGGCTCACCAAGAAGCCGCCCTCGTCCTACCAGCAACACACCCGTTCCTCGAGCGGTCTCGATGGTGGCATCGACGCCCTCTCTCTCCAGAGCAAACGCAGCTCTACCTCGCTGAAGCGCGCTCCTTCCGCTCCACCAGCCCGGACGACCCCCTCAAACGCGCCAGCTGCTGCTTATTCTTCTGCCTCTGCCTCTGCCTCTGCTTCTGCTTCTGGCTCGGCTCAGAGTTCTGGTATTCCTCTACCCGGCCTTGCTTCTTCTGCCGCTTCCAACAGCTCCTCGCCCCGTCATCTTCCATCAAGTCAGACGCACCTTCCCAATCCTTCCCCCATTCTGCCTCAGGGCCAGTTCGCCGCCGGAGCTGCTTCTGCTGCTCCTTCCCCAACTGCCTACCACCACCCCCAGCTCCACGTTCAGGCCCAGACCTCCTCCTCCTCCTCCTCCTCCTCCACCTTCCACGCTTCTTCTGCTGCCGCTGGCGCTTCTGCTGCTGCTGCTCACGGCCACGCCCAAACCCACACCAACGCCTTTTCTCCTCACCACCATCAGCTGCACTTCAATCACCAAAACAATTTCTACCAAAACAACAACACCAACAACAGTCCCGTAGGTAACGGTTTCGCCGTCGGCATCGCCCACAGCACCGATCGCCCGCTCGATCCCGCCGCTCCCTCGCCCTTGTCGTCACAACCCCACGACGAATTCATCGGCGCTCCCTTTGACGGTGCTGCGGTTCTGAACCGCATCGAGCAGACCAAGTCGCCTGTCGCCGGTCAGCCTCCTCACTTCAACACCCCCAACTACCACCGACAAAACGCTCCCGCCCCGCTCATCAAGTCGGCGACCGATTCGCGCATCAAGGGCCCCGCCCTGAGACAGTCCCAGAGCTTCACGAACGATTCCTCCATGATGAACGAAAAATCACAAGGTGGACGGGTGACGGAGAACTCAATGATCAGCCCCAAGAGATATTCGGACGAGGCAAAGGAGCCCCGCATGGGCGTCCTGCGCAAGAAGTCGGGCTTCTCTGGCTTCATGAACAGCCTCGTCGGCACCCCAAAGAAGCCAGTCATTTCGGCGCCTGAGAACCCCGTCCATGTCACCCACGTCGGCTACGACAGCTCTACTGGCCAGTTCACCGTCAGTCGGCCCTCAATCTCCCCCAGCTCCATGTTTTTGCTCTCCTGTCTATTTGAGCTTCTGCTCGTTCCCTGTTTCTGTTTCTCCTCTTTGTCCTCGTGTACTTGGTGTGGCTGACTTTTTTTTTTTTTCTCTATGACACAGGGTCTCCCCAAAGAATGGCAGAGATTGATCAACGAGAGTGGAATTCCCGAGAAGGAACGCAGGGAGAACCCCCAGACCATGGTTGACATCATCACATTCTACAAGGAAACGACCGAGAAGCCAGCCGAGGATCAAGTTTTGGAGAAATTCCACGATGCTAGAGCGCCTGACTACCGTCAGTATGCAAACGCGAACTCGCCGTCGGGTGCCATGTCGCCGGGCATGTATCCGCCAACCACTTATATGGGTATGTCACCAATGATCAGTCCACCTGCGAGCCCTAGGTTTCCAACTGTCAATCATGAAGGATCTTTCGAAAACCCCCGCCAGCCGCCGCCCGTCCCTGGAGTTTCGGGAGGCAAAGGCTCCGGCAAGGACATCAACCTGATGCCCAGCCGCCCGGCCCCGAAGCCCCCCGTCAGCATGCCCTCGTCGATGAGGACCGCCCCCTCCAACTATCCCGGCAAGGACTCCGGCATTGGAATGTCTCAGCCCGCCGAGGACCTGCCCCCGGTCGCCTATCAGCCGCCCAAGGAGAGCAACGTTCCCATGCTACCCGAAGAGCATCGTGGAGAGCACCGATCCCGATCCCGATCCAACTCGCGTGCCGGCGCCCCCGCCGCCTACGTGCCCCCCACGCCTAACCCGCAGACTGCCCAGGCGAACGTTTACCAGCAGCAACTCATGCAGCAACAGCAAGAACAGGCCCTAGCCCAGGCCCAAGCGGCCATGTCTGGTCAGATTAGCCGTGCCCCGAGCAAGAGACAGCCCGGCCAGCAGCCGACTCCGCCCCAGTCGCAGCACCAGTACGCTCAGGGTCCCACGGCAAACGGTGGTCCCGGCCAGCGACAGCAGGTTGGTGTGCCTGGCGCACCTGGTTCCCGACCCAGGCACCGACCCCGCCAGAGCACCGGTATCGATGTTGTCGCTGCACTGAAGCGCATCTGCTCCGACGGCGATCCTCGCGAAGTCTACAAGAATTTTAACAAGATTGGACAAGGCGCGTCAGGCGGTGTGTACACCGGCTACGAGCGAGGAACCAACCGTCTGGTCGCTATCAAGCAGATGAATCTCGAACAGCAACCCAAGAAGGATCTCATCATCAACGAAATCCTTGTCATGAAGGACAGCTCGCATCCTAATATTGTCAACTTCATTGACAGCTTCCTCTGCGGAGGTGAGCTCTGGGTTGTGATGGAGTTCATGGAGGGCGGCAGCCTTACTGACGTTGTCACCTTCAACATCATGACCGAGGGACAAATTGCCTCCGTTTGCAGAGAAACACTTAAGGGCTTGCAGCATCTGCACTCGAAGGGAGTCATCCATCGCGATATCAAGTCTGACAACATTCTCTTGTCAATGGAAGGCAACATCAAGCTGAGTAAGTTTCGAGCGATATTTGATACCATGGCCAAACCAAACTAACACCAAGTAGCCGATTTCGGTTTCTGCGCAACCATCAACGAGGCCCAAAATAAGCGTACCACTATGGTTGGCACGCCTTACTGGATGGCCCCTGAAGTTGTCACGCGTAAGGAGTACGGGCGCAAGGTGGACATCTGGTCTCTGGGCATCATGGCCATCGAGATGATTGAGGGCGAGCCGCCATACCTGACAGAATCACCTCTCAGAGCGCTGTGGCTGATTGCTACCAACGGCACACCCCACATCAAGGAGGAGTCCAACTTGTCAGCAGTCTTCCGAGACTTCCTGTACTTTGCCCTCAAAGTCGACCCTGAGAAGAGAGCCAGCGCGCATGACCTCCTTAGAGTGAGTATATTCGAGATTTCAAGGATAGCCTTATACTGACCTTTCTTTAGCACGAGTTCATGAAGGGCTGCGTTGACCTTTCTCAATTATCGCCATTGGTGCGTGCCGCGAGAGAAGCTCGGCTTGCTGAAAAGGCTAGAAAGGGACAGTAGGAGGGCTCCCTTGGCCATTCACCCAAGAATATCTTCAAGCGGTTGAAACATCGACATTAATCACGACCTTGACGACAACATACATCCAAAATGGGGCTGCCCCTTACCTGTGCATTAAGATACCCCAGGAAATACTGTTGGCCACGACACACCCGGCTTGAGGTCGTTTCCCACCTCCGCTCTGCACAACAACTTTGGTCCTCCTTTGGTCAACCACTTTGGCTCACGGCATGCTTAAGGAAACCAGTGTGTGCCCGCGCCTTGGCTTAGCCGCCTTTCGACCCCAATCATAACTCTACTTGCTTTCAAGATACCACATCAGGGCTCTGAACCATTTTCGGCTTGGACTTTCTGACATTTCTTCTTCTCGACGGCTTGCACACGCAGCATCATTCAGCATGTTGGCGATCAGGCAAAGCCCTTTTATGTGACGGCTTTTCTCTCTTCGATTTACATGGAGGCGACCACGATTCTGGACTCGGCAACTGCCTTCAAAGTCAGACTTGGGTTGCATATGCGCAACCCTCTCTTCCCATTGGATCAAGACATCCGCTTTGGACCAATCATGTTCCCAAAGTCTAGTGGCCAATGTCACCCTGGATATGGGCTACTAAGGGGGGACGAGACGATGAATCGCACGATTTGATTTGGCCAGCGGGAATGGGGGTGGCCAACTCTTTTTTTTTTTTTTTTTTTTTGGGGGGCAGACAGGCAAACCCCTTTTTCAACCTGTCTTGTGGGGATTTCTCTCTACTCTGTACAGAACACATCCGAGAAAAAAAAAAGGATCGATTTTCAGATGAGACGTCGACGGACATTTACAAGAGGCCATGTTCTCGGCTCTGTGGTCCCTCATGTCTCAAGCCCACACAGAGGGGCGTTCTTAACTGGTCATGCGCGGGTTGATGTACCACCGTGGCGGTGGCACAATGGCTCTTCTAGACAGACTCGACTAGGTAGAGGAATGGACCCTCAGGCCCAGCAGGCCCAAGAAAGTTAAAAGCAGTGTAGCCTTGTCTTCCCGGTGATGCGCATGCTGTGCCGTGCTGAGTGATTATGTATACTTATACATCGGGTGTCCCAGCTCCCTCTCGAAATGATATCTGACATGCGCTCAAGACCCAATTCGATCCCTTCTTTCGCAGAGCAGCATTTGCTCTGATATACTCTACTTTTCCATCCTGAATAAATCTGAATTGGATCCACCCGGCTGTCCCTTCACGTTCATGTCCCCCGTACGGCCATGCCACATGGAATGACAGTTTTGACGTCAAGTAGGCCCGGGTTGTTGACAAATGTGTCCTTTTGTGTCTTTCGCCACGACTACGGCTGGACGCCACTGGAAAGGGGCATGGGGAAAGCCACTGCGCTTAAAGGGAACTGACTATCAAGGTTTTTGGAAAGAAATTGACTGGCATAGCTTGAGTTCTTTTGTTTTTTTAGAGGGGGCTTGTGGCTCGATACCTTGGATGGTACTGGAGGTTTCTGAACCCTACCTCGTGCCTAGCCCTTGGAGGGCGTGTATGTATGTATACTATGCGCTTGTTCATTACCACATGTGGCTGTTAGTTGTGGGCGTCTACTCTTCGTATTTTTTCTTTCCTTCTTGGTTCATCGTCTTGTTTCTGGGTGGGGGGAGGAGGCAAGTTTCGACGAGATGGGCTTTATGTAGTCTCTCGAGTATCTGAGGGGGGGTTAATAGATTCAGGAGATTCACGAGAATCTGTCGAACCCGGGCATCAAGTCATACTCATGCTGGGACTGGGGGCATACTTACTGGTCGATCCCAATTCACACAGAATACATAATCCACCTACGCATTGAATGCTCCGGAACGGCCTCGTTTATAAGTAGCCCGGATGCAGCAAGGCGCAAAGAGCTCAAAGCGTACTAAATAACGGGGCTTGGCCGACTGTTCGTTGGGACTGATAGGCCTCAGGAAACAATACATATCAATCGGTGAGCTGGCTGCTCGAGAAGGATAGCACGGTCGCCCAATCCTTCTCTTCTCTAGACAAGAAGTCTTGAAGATGCCCTCCAGGTTCAGTTTCTCGTTTGCCTTTTCTTACCTGGCGATGTAACAGAAAGCCCCCTCCCGGCGGCTTCCTCTACTGTATATATCGTGTGCAGCATCACCCTTTCTCATAGAATGATCGTCTACCTTCTAGAGAGACGATTCACGATCGTTGGGATACTTGATGAGATGTGTTCCCATCGAAGTAGCAGCTCAAGATTCTTGCCCTGTAGCCCGGAAGGGGGGCGAGGGCTTGTTCGTATTGAATATTGTGAAACTACCGAAGTTATATCAAGAAATCCCTCCGAGGAAAAGATGACGAGAGAAGGGTGTTCCTGAAAGTCGAGTGGAAACTTGACATTCTGAACGGTGACTGTGAGATGGTTGTCCCTTCTCCTTAGACTCATCAACAATGGCTGGGAGAAAGCACAATTCGCATTTAAACGGCACAAGTCAGAGCCCCGTCTAGGGATCTTTGACAGTAAGGACATTGGCTCTTTCTCACAGCCAGGACGCCTTTATTTTAGCCTGTGCTCTCGATTCGTTCCTAACGGCGAGTGTGGATGTATAAAGTTTCCTCGTGAATAAATGGGGGAAGACTTTCTTTGCGTACCATTTAAACCCTTTGTAGTCTTGTGAAACTAGTTGGTTCTTTTTTCAATTGAGAGCATAGTCGAGCGACCTTGGGTGATGTGTCTGTCCCAGGGGGCCATATAGGCGATGGGTGCCACGGTGCCGGTGATGTGACCGACGGATGGAGCACCAGACGAAGTGGCGTGTGCAGCGGCGGCACTCGCACGTCTGCGTGGAATGCACCATTAGGGTGAGGGCAATTGGTCTCCAACTCAGCTTTTCTTTGTCACAGTGATCACTGTTCCTCGCTGCGTGACTATTCGTGTTGATAGCTTATCGAATAAACAAGGGGTACCGGATCGCCATCAAGCGAGAGCATTATCTGAGTCCACTCGGAGCCTCGAACCTCTAAGGATATATCATGATAGACCTGTATCTTTTTACTCAAGGGCTCTCGAACTTTGACAGCATCACTACCATCGAGGTGGGCAGAAGAAATCGCACTCCTGACCAAAGCAGCTCCGGCTAAGAGACAGTAATACCTAGACTGGGTTATCGTGCCAAACACCGCCCTATACGGAACCCAAGATGCAAAAGGAAAGTTGTTCCAGAGAGTAGAGCTAGGAGCGGACGAACGTCGGCTAGGTTGGTGTACTCTGCCCTCCCTTCGGTTCGCAGTCTCATCGATGACTACTTGCTAAAGGGAGACAGGAAGACGGGAGGAAAGGACAAGTGCCTGCTGTCTGGACATGGTTAGAAAGATTCGAAACAGGGCAATTCAAACCCTTCTAGTAGGCCAAGGGGCTACGTTGCCTTTGACACAAGATCACGACTCCCGGTGTGGCCACTTACACCCAGGTATCCGTACAGTAGCAATCTGCCTCCTTGAGTATCACTTCTCTAGCCTGACGGCATGAGATCTCACTCGCCCAAGGCTTAACTGTCAAGGCAGGAGAAAACTCTGGCCCCATGATCTGAAGGAGCCAGTGGGTACCCGAGCAAATGGAATACATGAAATCCATGGATGCGTATATACACCCACGTGACTGCAGGCCGCAGTGGCTGACCGTACCTTCCCACACTGGCCATGGCCACGACCTGAAGAGAAGAAGGGTATATACCCCCCTCAATCCCATTCCTGTCACCAGCCAGCAGGCGCCCGTCTAGGATGACGGGTCAGGTCAAACTGGCTGGATGGTGGAGTGGTTTATGGCTCAACAATTAAATCGCCAACCAGCCTACTCGACGACAGGCTAAGCGTATACGAGAGTACCCGAGTTCGAATCCCAGCATGAGCACTAAGAGATGTAGCCCCCAATTCAGCACCGGAGGGGGTGAACTCTTCTTACTTGTCGTTGTAGTTGTGAATTCAGACGTGCTTAAAAATTCACCTTTTTTTGCTTGGTGATATCGTGATGGCATCGACCACTCTGGTACCTCACCGAGGGTCACGTGTTTGGTATTTACATAATCATCGAGGTCGACACCACGCCATCATATCATGATTCAAGTTTCCGTACGGAGTACTGACCGCCCGGCGCCCGGAAAGCAGGGGTCACGACTCCCCGGCCGTGCTGGGAAGCCTCATGCTCTGCGTCTGGTGTGTTGGAGTGAATGCCCCCCCACAAGAGTCAGAAGGACTCGTGAAGGAAGGGTAAAAAGTCCAACTGAGAGAAATGACCAAACCTCACAGAGATGCTGGCGGTGAAGTTGCGGAAACCTGCGACGGGAATGGAATGGGATGCTCCCCCCACGGAAGCGCGCCCAGAGTGGACATGGTAATATCCCCAGTCGTTAATAGGTGGAGACGGGGAACCCCCGAGTTCGTGCAGGCTTCGAGAAGGTCTTCTTCCGTCGTGTGATTGTTTCGAAGGTTTTTTTTTCGTCTTAATGTAAGTATAGCAGGGATGGGCGTCGGCAAGTCACCGTCGGTGTGGGGGGTGGGCGTGGGATGTGACTGGAAAACTTCATCGTCTTCTGTTAAGCGCACCTCTAGATTTCCGTCGGTCTGGACGGGCACTGACGACTTCTAGATCCGTACGTTCCATCTGATATGACGACGATTTATGGGCCTTTCCTGATCTGATTTCGGAAATTGTGTATATACCTCTGGAACATGAGGTCAGAAAGCAGTCAGTCAGACGACTGGCGAAAAGCGTTTCTTGGCTAGGAATTCAATAGGAAGCGTTGCCCTGGACTAAAAAGGAACCATTCAATTGATGGGAAGGGTAAATTCGGGGCGCGGCGGTGGCCGAGGGGTCAATCAGCACACTCGATGGACATAACCGAGATCTTTTTGGAGCATTCACTCGTGGACTTAATGCTCTAGTCTGCTGGCTGCTGTTCGAATAACTTAGGACTGCTCATCATCGGTCGTTCGAGGCTTTCGCGGAGTTGCCAGTTTGGAATCCAATTGATATTGAGATAGCGACGCGTCTCATAATCGAAGTGCTAGCACAAAGAGATGCCAGCTCGACCATGTAGTAGAGTGACGAGAATGGTTGACTATGATTGAAGGTGTGACTTGCGGTGAGGTATATCGAGACCATCTGTATGAATCGCCATGCCATCATTGTCTGTTTCGTAGCGAAATGGGTGTAGTGGTGGTCAACCGGTGAAGGTAGGTTGCAGAGTTGCATGGCAATGGTAGCCTGCCTGTCAGGCGAATGTAACAACAGGTGTAAATACCAATAACGGCTCTACATGCTCCTCTGAATGCCTTGTCACTTGTCATGCTAGTTTGGGTCGATCGGAGCTTTTATGCGGAAGAGGTGTCATCTGAATCCCTGCAGGAACAGAGAGACTTTGCGGCAGAGCTGCGTGCGTGCTCGTGCTTGCAAGGCCATCCCGCTGTGATGGACCTCTTTGAATGTAAGGAGACGCCCGGATCGTGTCTTGGGAATAACAGACACAACGTGCTTATCCAAGAAGTCAACGGTGCTTGACGAGTCCAAGGTAGTCGACGGTTCATGCGTGACGCCCTGCATCATGAAGTGGCGCGTGGTAAGTCTGTTAAATTTGGGATACGGCGAACGGGCTTCTTTTGATAGACATGCCCCGTTTGTCGACTCCTGTGTATTCGTACCCGACGTGCCAGACCGTTTCCTTCGGAATGCGCTTCCTGGATTATGCGTATTTGAATGTCTTGAAGCTGTAGGTACCTTACTCGTAGCATAGGAGGCTAGGAGCCGCAAAATCGGACTGGGGCAGGGTGGCGAGCCAAGGCCGTGGCGGTCTGCTTTGGTCTTGATGGTGGATTCTCAATCATGTCAAACTTGCTGCTCGTTACTTTCGAAGGGCCGTGAATCTCGAAGCGTAACAAACTTGATCGAAGTTAGAGAAGAAGACGGGAGGAAACCCAGAGTGAGTGGTCTGTGCTGCCACCCCATGTTTTCGGCAGACGTTGGTTAAGGTTTTTGGCCTGGGCGCACGTCTAAAATGGACCATTGCCATTTCGGGATGGAATGGAGCTTTTTGGGGCGGCATCGTGAAAAAAGTGGCCAGCTGGCTGGCGGTTGCGGATCGTGAAAAGCTGCGAGTCCACACTTGAGCTCCAGACTCCCGTCGGGACTCCAGGCGCTTGGCCCTTGGGGAAGGGACGACCCGTGTTACTGCCGGCATGATCGTCGCGCCCCGTTTCCAGTCAATTCCAGGTGGTACGGATACTCGTCAACACGACTAAATCCCTTTTGATCCATTTGAAAAGACGAGACGGAAATCAAGACACACTTCTGAGGCGGGGGAAACGAGGGAATAGAAAGTCAAAAGGGGAGATCTGGAAAAACATATCAGCGCGACAAGTACTTTCCATCTTTCGACTTTTACGTGGCTTCCTTCCTCAACATGATCCGCCAAGGTGCTCATTAGGTAACTACCTTAAGGCGTTGCTTCCTTTTTGACAACCCCCACGGCTCCTTTTCAACTCGTATTAATGCATCACCTCACTGCACTGGCAGGCGATGTCCACCGTCCCCGTCACGGTCCCGTCCGTTGCGCTCCCCCGTGCCTCCTTTTTCTTAGCTTTCAGTCTTCGGGAAAAGAAAGTTACAGCTACCGTACCTGTTGCATGTCTGCACTTGCCCTCCTCGCTCTCGAGTAGGTAGGTAGGTACCCAGGGATGCTTCGACCGAGCCGACCTCCGGATGCTCAACTCCTTGAAAATCTTGTCCCGTCATCTGACCAACTTTTTTTTTTTGAGACACCCCAGTCACAGCATGCCACTTCGAGAGCTTAGCTCCTTCCCCGGGATCCTCTCTAATATGCCTGGCAGAGACATGGTAATTACCAGAAGAGGGATTCGGCGAGGCGCAGCTAACTCCTTTTCCCCCAAACATTCCCATGACGAGGACCTCCCCTTTTTCGTTCATCACTAGTCTACCGGTACTCTAGGCTGTCTGTCCCTCCCGCCTTGCCGGGACGGCACAGGAACAGGACCCGCGCCGCTCGGTCTTAATATGCCAGCTAGAGCTTTACTGCCCCTGTAAGTAACTCAGCATGGTACGCCAACACGCCCTTAGCAGCAGCTCCATGACAGCAAACCACCTCAGATTGCCAATGACCTAGGAGAGTTGCCAGGCACGATTCAAGTCACACGAGGCATCTTCATATCAATACAGTACTTACATACGCACACCGTTTTACGGCGCAACGTCCATTGCCCACGGCCATCTTGGCACGCTTGAGGAGAACTTACGGAGAATGAAGTAAGAATAGGAAATCCAATCTCAGCCCCCACAACCGCTCCAGTCTACCACGAAACAGGTGGGTAGGATATCGTCCGAGACTGGGATTTAGGGACCTTCTGCTGTCAACCCTTGTTACCGGCGCAGGCCGACAACGCTGAGACGGCTGTAGCCCCCAGGGAGAATGGAGCACCAACACCAAATTTAGACCAACAGCGCAGCATCTGCCACCCGACAGGCTCAAGGCAATAATGGTTCTTGACGGAGACGGGACGTTATCCGGCGCACAGACAAGCCTTTCGACGCATACTCTAGGCCGGCCTGGAAGCTCTTGGGGACCAACGTGCCAGAATGCCAGAGCTTCCCCGTCAGCCTGCCGGGGCACAAGCGGAACACGACAGTGAGGGCACTATTCGAGAATGCCAATTTAGGGGAAGACTAACAGAGCTACCCCTGCCTCAGAAACCCCAGCAATACCGGATACTTCTCTGTCCCACGTTTTTTGTTGTGTGGATGAGACGCGCTGTTTGGTTTGGAGAGGATTACGTTGGAGTCGAAACCGTGATGCGGATTGTCAGTCTTGCCAGTCCACAATGATACGGATATGCTGTCAACTCAAACATGGACAAGCAGCTGGGGCTCTCGCCAGGCTCAATATTTGGCTCTTTAACGGCAATTCGACGCCTCGCACCTTCGCTGCTGTGTAAGCCTTAGAGGCCGGCCATCGATATCTGCAGGTCAAATTTGCGACAAACTTGCAACGCTTGCCATTATCTTTTCATGCCCTGGGCAGTGACAATCTAGTTCGTTTGCCAGCTCTCAAAACTCTAAACGGGGCAGAGAAACGATTGACACTTGGCAGGCAGGCCAAAGACGACGGAAAATGAGATTGCATACGCATCCCCAGGTTCCCCAGGTGCTATGTTGTGGTCAATTTCTTTCGGTTCAGCTGACCAACAGCCATTCCGTAGTCTTGCGTCGCTAGCTTTGCCGACGGCCCAGGTATTCAGAGACACGCTCATCAAAACCCCAGAAGCCTTTGTGAGGAGCTAGATCGGAGACGAAAGCATCTAAGACCTTTGCAAGCTTGCATCGCATCTCAGACACGCGCTCATGAGACTACGGAGTACAGGCTTTGGGGTCGAGCCAGCTGTCGTTCCTGCATGACACTGCACCGCTCGCGCGTTTTTCATTCGAGTCGCGAAGCAAGTCATTGTGGCGCTTCTGAACGACGAGCCTCTACGAGTACCTACTCCGTATGGCGAACAATAAAAGCCAACCGGCTGAAGCACCTCGGCCCGCACCGAAGTTGCGATCCGGCACAGAGCCTCAATCATTGGTGAAGACTATGCTGGCCTGAGCTCTTCGACGGAATCGAGCTGAACGACGAGGCGTCTGATCAATTCGACAGCGGCAACGCAACGTCATGCTCTTCGAAATGTACTCCGCAGGCAAGATGCGGCGCAATCGTCTCCCCCAGCCCAGAGATGTTATTCCAGGAACGATCTGGAGCGACTCAACCCCCCGAGATCATTGTCTGCATCATAGCGTCAATTCATTCCCGCAGGCTAGTCAGAAAAGAGGGCTTAGGACAAGCAAAGCAGTGATCGACACGCGAATATTTGCCACCTAAGCCGTTGCATAGCTTTCGCGCCGTTGGTACCGTTGTGAGGAGCGAAGATCGAGAGTTTGTCAGGCTGGAGCAATCCTGAATCGTCACACCTGCTGAATCAACTCAGACCCATAAGAAATAGGGGTCCCGCAAAGTCCGTCATTGCCAGTGGAGTTGCAACTAAAAGTGGCCGTTGTGGACCCTTCTGACAGTTGACTATGACTATGATGCAAAAGGATGGGACCCTCAAGCCTGCAGAGTTGATGACTGAAGCTAACATATGTTTGGAGACTCATAGACTGAAAGAATGGATGGAAGCCTCATCGATCTTTGGATACGGGGATACAATTCTGCAAGAAACAGAATCCGACGCCAGTCCAGCTAGACCTAGAGGCAAGGTTTGGGAACGAATTCTCCTATGGGGAGGCAAGACGAACAGAACGATTTCCAACACTGTCGGCCCAGTCGGAGAGTTCCTGTCAGCAAGCAAGGCCCCAGTACGATTGCTGCAACGCAACATCTCGTTGTTCTCAGTCTTCCAAGACCGTGGCTCATGAAATGACGCCTTAGACGCAGTTCCCGTCGTCCATAAGCATGCGGCATGCACTTCTGATGACGTTGGTTTCCTATCCTTATCTCCAGTACACCCAATGAGCAATGTCAAATCGACTTAGACTCAAGCTCTGGTTTTTTTTCTTACTTTTCTGCGTTACGTTGATCGTAGTTGCGATAGCAGCGACGACTTTCATCCCATCTAGTCCCATCTGACTGGCAAGGTGCAGCCGGATGCGTTGTCACCGTGGCCCGGCATTCATGCAGTAGGTTGAGAATCTGATTGTCAAGACTCAGGGACCATGAACTCACGGGCTCGACAGACTCAACCGATTTTGGGCCTTCGTCTCGTCTGCCCTTTTGAGTTGTGGCAGCGGATGTGAGGCGGCGGACGTGTAGCGGGTCAAACAAGCAGCGGTGACGTATTTGCACCTTTTCAAACGCTACAGTCGATATCCAGGATCTCAACTTGGCCCCATTTTACGGTAGGGTGGATTCGCATGGGGGTCTTTTACGCTAAGACATCCCGGATGGCTTGACGGACAGGAAGCCGGGCAAGGTGCAGGACGGAGTAGCCGCCACCCACCAGGCCTGCAAGCTGCACTCCACACCTCGTTGCTAGCGTCGTCAATCCTAGCTTCCACACCAACCTACAACTTTGCTCCCAGATTTGGGATGCTGAACCCAAAGGCAGAAGTGCCGCCGTTCAGTGCGAAGTACTTCGTACGGCCAGATTGCCAAACAAACGCCTTGCTAGGGTCACCATGGGGGCCGCTTTCACCTACTACGTACAGAACGCTGAGAGGTGTCCTGAAAACTGACACGCTCTTGAAAACTGGCCGCGAGGGTACACCTCAGGTATCCCGTACGCTAGATGAGGACTCTTTCATCGCCCTGCCATTTCTATCGCAACGCAGTCAGTATACGGATCAGTATACGGACACAGAATGGCAAAGTACTTATTCATATCAGCACTGTCTCGAATGCTTCGAAACTTCTCCTGCCAAGGTGACGCTCGCTGGGTCTGTAGCGTTCGGATTCATCCCGCGAGCTGCCCACGCAAGGCCGATCCAGGTCCTTGCCGCTTCATGGCCGCCCAAGCGCGTGGTGTGAGGTGTTCTCTCCATCTTGTTACCCCCAATCCCGAGCGAGAGAACCCCCGTGGCCACCACCCCTGTAATGCAGCATCTGCAGTCTCTGAACAGAGTAGAAGCCGCAGTCATGTTGGAAGTGGGTGTGCCCAGATCACCCAATTGCCCGTCTCGCCCAGCTAGCATCGCCATCCCGACCGGCCGAAACAATGCCATTCACCGCGTCGACACCCACATGAGCTCCAGTGTCCGCTGTTCACCACCAGGAATTTCTCGTGGGTGATTAGATAGTTATTTGTTTTATTTATTTATTTTAAACTGGGACCCCTGGCGCGCACTAGAACGGTTCCGCAATCGCCGCACGCCACGCTCGGAATCTCCACGTCCATCACTTGCAACACTAGGAAGGTACGAAGCTACCTTGGCGACGGTACCGATACGGACAGCTTCCTTCACTTCAGCTCAGCATAAGGTAAGGTAGCGTTTAAGGTGAGGCACGCACAAGAGACCACCTTGTATCCCTACTCCGTACCTCATCTCGACCCAACCCTTCGTCTGCCTCATATCATCCTGCGTCGGCGAACACAAGGTACCTCCACTTCAGCTACCTTTTCTTACGCTACGGATACCGTACTTGCGTACCTATCTTCCTAAGCTTACCTCACCTCGACCGTCTCGACTGTCGGTCCCTTCCTTCCTTACCTTAGCTTACACGGGCCACACTTTCCCTTCCCCCCTTTGGACCTACCTATATCAACTTGGACACCTACTTCCTTCCACCTGCTTGCTCGCCCAACTTTTTTTTTCCTCCCACCCACATTCGCATTCCATCATTGTTTTTCTTCCCATCAAGCTCGACTTCTGCGAATCTCTGCGACTCTCCTCCATCTTCGCACCTTCATCACCGGTCAAGATCTTTTACGCGTTGACCAATTCTTTCCCTCATAACCTACCACAATCAATTCTACCTCGTATCCTACTCATCACCACCCGACCGATCGCAAGAATGGCCGCCGCTCGCTCTGCCTTCCGTCTCACCACCCGCTTCGCTCCTCGCGTCGCCATTCGCAGCCAGGCTGCCCGCCCCTTCTCTGTCTCTGCTCGCGCCTTCAAGAGCGATGTTGTCAGCGAGAAGGAGGTTCCTGTCTCTGTCTACGCTCCCGATGCCAAGGGCACTGGTCAATCCGATCACTTCTCCATCCCCGTCCGCGAGCACGACTCTCGCCCTCCCACCGAGTCCCCCGTCCCCGGCCCTGAGAACGACGATGTCGTCCCCCTCACCCGTAAGACCTTCGACTCTATGCCTCCCATGATGCAGAGGCTCTCTGTCATGGGTAAGACCATTGTGGTCACAGGGTACGTTTTCCCCCTTCAATTGATACCAATGGCGAGAATCACTGCTCCAATTGATCATTCTGCCCTCGAAATAAAAAGCAATAAAAAAAAACATCACGACTAACTTTAGATTCACAGTGGTGCCCGTGGTCTGGGCAACTACATGGCTCGTGCCTGCGCTGAGGCCGGTGCCAAGGCCCTGGTCATCTTCGATGCCAACCAGGAGTTGGGTGACGAGGCTGCTGCTGAGCTGCACCAGAAGACTGGCTTGCCCGTCACCTTCTTTAAGGTGGATGTCCGTGACGGCGCTGCCATTAACGCTGCAGTCGACTCGGTGGTTGAGCTCTACGGCGCTCCTGATGTTCTGGTCAACTCTGCCGGTATCGCTGAGTACGTCATAATCCCCATAGTGCAGCGTGCACAAAACGCACAGCAGTATCCGCCCCTTGTCACTTAGCGAGACCCACTAACACTCCATCTTTGAACAGCTCCAACATCAAGGCCGAGACTTACGACCCCGCCATGTTCCGCCGTCTTATCGACATCAACCTGACTGGTTCCTTCCTCATGTCCCAGGCTGTTGGCCGCGCCATGATGAAGGCTGGCAAGCCTGGCTCCATCATCCTGGTCGCCTCCATGTCTGGCAGCATTGTCAACTACCCCCAGGAGCAGTCCTGCTACAACGCCTCCAAGGCCGGTGTCATCCAGTTCGGCAAGTCCCTTGCTGCTGAGTGGGCCAAGTACAACATTCGCGTCAACTGCATCTCCCCTGGCTACATGGACACTGCCCTCAACCGTGTCCCTGCCCTTGACGCCCAGAAGAAGATCTGGAAGTCCATGACTCCCCAGGACCGCCTTGGTGCTGTCGACGACCTCAACGGTCTCTGCGTCTTCCTGGCTTCCGATGCCTCCAGCTTCATGACTGGATCCAACGTCATCATTGACGGTGGTTACACTTGCTACTAAGCCCGTGCATCAAGTATGGCCATTCCCCGAGCTTTGCTTTGTTGCATTGCCCTGGGGCAGGTCAGCATGTACCTGGCGAGTATTGAGCTTGCAGGCTGCGTCCCGTCATGCAGCTACGATCAAGAGCATCGCTGACCCACGCAGACGGTATGTTTGCCATGGGCAAATGTGATACCGGTGGAACCAGCATCATCGCTCCGACATGGTCGCCTACACTACGGCGACTTCGTGCCGATTTCTTACTGTCAATGCTTTATTTTTCCTTTTGCAGACCCGACAAAAGTCTTCCGGGACTATACCCCCCAGTGGTCCAAGGGTCACACAGCACCCATTCAGTTCATTGACTTTCGACTGTCAGCCATCATTTCTCTCTCTCTCTCTCTCTCTCTCTCTCGCAAGTGTTTGTTCTCAAGCAAGCAAGGTAGTTTCAGGAGTCAACAGGAACAAACCAAAAAGATTTGGGGATTTGGACTAGAGGTTCCTTTTTTTCAATGGTTTTGGGTCTTGCCCCCCCTCGGTGGCTTTGGGCAAACCAGACTTTGCAAAAGAGAGGAAGGATAGAGCGGGACGGACAGGAAGATGGATTTTGGGAATTGGACTCTGGGATTCCCCGGTAGACAGGACAGATCAGACAAAGAAGTTTCGCAGGATAGAATCCAAAGAGAAAAGACACGTCTTTTGTGTTACGTCACTTTTATTTTGGTGTTTCTCCTCTTCGAGCCCTCGTGGAATGCAACGTGACGGTGACCTTTGTGTGAACCTGAGTGACTTTGTGGGGTATGGAGGAGTGAGGCTGTCTTTCTTACATTCCAGACTGGTTTATGCTGGTGACATTATAGGTGACACTTGATCTCGAGGCTTTGTGTAATGGTTGCAGTCGCACGGATTGAAATCCCCTCTTAGAAAAAGGTGTCCCATGACTTGATGCCAATAATGGAATTTTGTCGTCACAGATTGCCTTACATAAGGTAGCTACAGCTTCAGCTTTGACTCGGAAGAAAAAGGGTGGGTGGAAGGGACGGGAGAGATCTTCGGCCCGAGCCCATGCCCGCACCAAAGGAAACAAGCTTCGAATGCGAGTTGGCAGGAACATAACTGTACCGGCGATCATCGTGGAAACTTGACGACGATCGTGGGCTTCACTTCAGGGGGTGGATGCTCCAGGGGTTGGAGCTAGGTACACTATAACTACAACTACCTCACCTGGGGTCAAGGGGGCGGGGGGAGAAGGGTAAAATGCCGACGGGAGAGGAAACCAGCCTTATCGTGAGGTGGGTTGAATTTGAGTTGCCCCGTCTCCACAGCGGGAAGAAAAGCACAGGTTGCGTTGAATGATGGTGTGCTTGTCGGCTCCACCTCACGATACCTCCGAATCCCAGGTCCTAGGGGGCAGTATCGTGGCGCTAAAAAAAAAACCGAGGGGGGGGGGGAGGGGGGCAACCTGTCAGAATCCACACTCTCCCGTCCGGATTCAACTCCGAATGAGAACCGTGCATTTTAGGCTGATCCATGTCGAGAACATCTACTTCTTCTCTACGGAGCAAAAGATGTCTCTGGCAAGAAGGAGAATAGCGACACTTTCCACAATGTGTTGGCAACGGTGTTTCTCTCATCGCAATTGATTATATTCTACAGCTGGGGGTTGGAAAACAAAGTCGTCATCCTGCTTGCTAATTCTCATGGCCGTCCTCCTCAACGCCTGGGTATTCGCCATCCCAATAAAAAAGTACAGTTTTTATCACATCTTCTCCCACCGTCGTGTAATCGCTCTATAGTCTGAGCCACGATGTCGCTTACTGCAATTCCCCTTGAGAATTTACGGCCTCATGTGCTCACTGTCGTGTGCCAAGCCAAATGAGCCTCGCCAGACCGGACCTAGAACATCTGCTAGGTCAGGTCTCTGCAACGGGACACTATGCATGACGCATCTCAAGTAGGCAGGCTACTGGAATGCGTCTACAAATCTCTTTCAGACTCGGCAAATTCGATGAGGGAGAAAACGTGAGACCGCTATGGAAATCCCGTGTCAGTAGCCACAATGGTAGTCAGGAGTAGGGCAAAAAACTTACCAGAACCTTATTCTCGGTCATAATCTCGTAGAGGCGGGGAAGAACGTTGCGGAACAGGCGCTCGTTCCAGCCACCAGCCTCACCTCCAAGCTCATGCTGCTTGAGCAGATCCTCTTGGGCACTTGTTTTAACCACATTGCGGGCAATGTTGCGAAGAATCAGCACCGCGCTGAGAGGAATACCGGCTGCTTGAGGAGGAGCTGCGGGGTTCTGCTCATCAGGAGCTGTGGCCGTCTCTTCGAAGTGAACCACAAGACTGTCACTAGGCTGAGGTCCCGCATGCGCCTTCTTCTCATTGATGGCGATGCCGTTGAAGCTCTGGCAGCAATGGGTTTGAAGATGGTGGCCCATGAGGGCGAGCTTCATCTTTGTAGGCTTCTTGTACTTGGTACAATCGGCCCACTGGCATTTGAGCTCTTCCTCCTTGTTGTCGAAACCACCCTTGTCGTTCCGAACCCACTTGAGATGGGTAGAGACGACATGCTTCCACATGGTCTCCTTGGTTCCGAAGAAGTGGCCGCACTTTTCGTTGGGCCGACCAGAAGCAGCGTCCCACAGACAGCGGACAAAGACCTGGCCGTCCAGGCCCACAGGCCGGAGTCGACACTGGATTCCGCGGATAATGAACTTCTGCTGGACCTGGCCGGGATTTCCAGTGCCAGCCCAGACTTCAGCCTTGGAGCTCTTATACGCCGCACAGCTGTTTCTGATGAAGTCCGCTGGAGTGATGAGAGGCTGGTCAATGGCCTGGAGCGCCGCCTTGAAGGCAGTTTGGTACGCCTGCCAAGCTGTGATTTGGGTGACGAAGGATTCATTAACTTCCTCGAAGAAGCACTTGACCCATTGGTTGCATCGTTCAGGCTCCTCTAGCTTCAACAGATCCTGTAACAGGTCTTCGGGCATAGCGGCCGGGTCGCTGCTGATGAGCGGTTTCACTGCAGGCTTCAGAACCTCTTCGACCTGGTATCGCCTAGCATTGTGCGAGAGGAGACGGACAAGATGATAAATCAGGTGCTCGCAGTTAAGAGACTTAACCAGATTATCAACGTTGCCGACAACTGCAGTGTACTGGTAGAGGAAGTCGAGGCAGGCATCTTTGAGCTCGTCGTCGTTGAGAAGCATGAGCTCGCTAATCTTGGTCAAAATGGCTGTAGGGACCTTGTCCAACCTGTTGGTAGCTTCGAGGTTCATCGAGATACGCCCAAGAGCGCGGAGAGCCGTGAGAATGATACCCCGATCGTCAGAGCCCTTCAGTTGCTTCATGAGAACTTTGTAGAGAGGGTCGCGAGAATCAATCTCCAAGTAGGGTGTCAACGCCTCTGCAATGTCCAACATTTGATGCTTCAGCTCAATCAACCACTCATGTTTGGGGAGGCTCAAGACAATGCAGATCAAGTCTTTGATCGGTAGAAAGTCAGCCAAATGCGAAGCATTTTCGCGGAGCTGTGACATGTTCCTTAAAGTCAAAGCAGCCTCATTGACGAGGACCATCTGATCAGATAGGTGCTCGGGCACAATGAGTTCGTTAACTTCCTTTGGCTCCAACATGTCGATACGTTCCAGGATATCCTCGGTTCCTTCGTTGCCATCGAGGGTATCGAAATTGTCGGCGGCATTCTGCGAAACCCAGGAGATCTTCCACTTGACGTCATAGAAAATGCTGCCAATCTCTAGAACCTTTTCGACGAGACCTTCGCTGAGGCCGGGGAAACCTTCGAACTTGAATTTGTCGTGACGTTCATAACTGATCTTAACCAAGTGGTAAAGCGCGAATTGTTGCTCTTCAAAGATGGCAGAGCGCAGTGCCATCAGACAGCGAATATAGATATTGGGTCCTTCGAATCCAACTAAAAGCGAGTTAGCGGCTTGATACACGTAGACGAGAGAACAGGGCTATCTTTACCCCCAGGATAGGGTCCACTGCGGCGAGGAGGCTCTAGGAGGGAGCGCGCCACTTGTCGGCGGCGAGCGAACTCGGCCGGATTGTTGCTTGGTGTATCGACAGGGCGTATGGAGAGAACATGCTGCTGGTTCGGTGGCTGGAGCGAGCGCGGAAGGTATGATTCAACGGATGCTGACGTGTTTTCTGGGTTGGGCGGATTGTAGCTGCTGCTAGGTCCCCGCGGCGGAGCTCTTGGCTGATGAGGAAGAGGCACAGGAGTGTGCTGAACTTGTTGCGGGGTTCCATGATGACTGCCCGAATGGCCGCCTGGGGTAGGAGTGTTGAGGTGACTCGGCTGTTGACCAGAGACGTGGCGAGTCGGCCTAGCGGGGCCCGTATCGGGTTGAAAGATGACCCTCTGGGGCGGTGCTTCACGCAAACCACGAGAAGCTCTCACGCTAGATGTCGGCGCCGCATCTGGAGTCGGGCGCTCTCGTGTAGGGGTGCCATCGTCGCCGGAAGCCGCGGCAGAGTCAGCAGCGGTGCCACTGTCGCGCTTAGCACCGCGGAAGTTCTCTCTGGTTCGAGACAAGAGACCACCGCCCTTAGCAGAGACATCTTCCAAAATGTCCTTTGGGGGAGGTTCCTTGCCGTGGAAGAACTTGATCTCGTAGGCAGCAAGGTTTTTGTAGTACTTCTCCTTCAGCGAGAAGGCAGTTGAGGCAACGTTGGACGAGTGAATGCCGAGCTGCTCCGCCATCCGGCGCCAGGCCAACTTCTCATCAGACACCTTATCATAGCCACCGTTCGCACAGATGTGGGTGAAAGTCTTGTAGAGATCGAGGTATACCGGTCCGACCTTAGGCTCAGCCTCTAGAGCAGTGCCCCGCTCCTGGTGGTAGGCCTTCAGCTTGGCCATAAATTCCTCGTACTCGGGGGTTCGGCTGATAGCATGAAGCTCGACCTCAGCTTCTTTGGGCGCCATGATGGGTCGATCGATCGAGCAGGCTGTTGTCCTCTTGTTAGTAGACGCGCAAATGGAATTGTACGTTCTGAGCGAGGCAAACTGACCGGCAGCCTGCGAGTAAAGCTGGATTTACTTGTTCGAGACCGTAGCCCGCTGTGAGGCTCGCAGACGAGCTTCGGGTCCTTCCACAGGGCAAAGGTTGTTGGAAAAGGTTGCGCGAGGTGTTGCGACAAGAACTGTCTGATTCTTTGTGTTGTTGAACGCGTTGTCGACACCCAATGGAATAGGGTGGGGATGAAGAGTGCTCTTGCGCAAGTTCTGGGCCCTCTGCGATCGGTAGTGATGCGCCGGGAGAACCAACCAACCGTGTTTTGCCTTTACGCGACGTTGAAAAAACCCCTGCTACCTCTGGGCTTATCTTCACGTGACTCTGATCTCTATCGGATGGTCCCTGCGCCAAGGGCACCACTCAAATCCAAAATTGGTCTAGATCCACATGAGCTGCACCTTCCATCTGCACCTCGGGCATGGGTGGAAAGAGGCCGAACCCCTGCCCGGACTGTCACTTGCCTACCAGCCTACCCAGTTCTCCAAAAATCGAGGTACCTTCCAGTTTCATTCACTACTCAACCTCATCTCTTGAGGCCTGCGATTGCCTCCAGTTCATTCTCCAAACCTCACATGCCGTGGGAATATTTGTTCATCATTGCTTTGCTCTACCCGATCCTTCGATACGTGTCTAAGAACCCTATCGCTAGATCGACATGCTATACACCCATGCCTCCTTTTACTAACTCCACAGTTCGTTGTCGTCGATGACCTGACCGGCCTCGTTTTCTCGGGCTACAGACATACTTGAAGGTTCTTCTTTTGCAACGTATTACAATTACTGGCGCGAATCCGTGTATTGTCGAACATGCCGCCCAAGGGACAGAAGCTACAGAACTGGACGTTCACGTTGGTCCACGCGACAGTCTCTGAGAGACGCCGCCATGAGAAAGACTGGTTGTGCACAACAAATGTCGAAAATGCCGTCCTTAACTTGAAACAGGAGAAACTTCTCGCAGATGCTATGGGATCCCGGGGAAATGCCAACAGGGAGCCAAACCATGTTCTCATCGTGCCGAGACAAGGTGCGCAGGCTGTAAGTCGCCTCATATTCTGAACAGGATAAGCGTATTGACAGAATGTAGCTCAAGCTCGGACTTGGCAGTCGGGATGGAGCTATTCCAAGAGACGCCGAGTACATGCTGGGCTACTGCCCCGGAACTAACATCCTGGTCATTAGAGAGAGCCTCCGCATTGTAGGTTCGCATTCTTTGCCCGTACCGAGGATGACTACTAACCATGTATAGGTCGATCAACAGATTCGTCTGAGATTCAAAAGCCAGAGTGATACAGACCAAATACTAGGTCTTTTTCAAAGTCTTGGCTTCCAGGCCAGGCCAATGCAATCATCTCGACGTCAGCCAACTCCACTGCAACAATTTCGGTCATCTTCGGTTGCAGGTGACTTCCATACTTCTACCACGACCCAGCCTTACTCCTCTAGGCATAATGCAAGTTTGATGCGGCAGGACTCCCAACATCGGTTGATCTCCCCTCTGGGAACTCAAATTGTTCCGGAAGGAAGCCACTCAATACCTCGAGCCAGTAGTGTAGCTGCGCAGACATACCGGCCTTTAACGTCCGTCAGTCAACGCGCAGGATCTGTTCACCAGTCCTCACATGGATTTGCGACATCTCACACCTTCAACCGATCTCGCACTGCATTCACAGAGATCCCGAATGAATACGTATCGCATACAGCCTCGCCGAATACAGAGTTCATGTCCGCGGCCCCTACGCCTTCAACAGTTTCCCGCCAGCGGCCATCGATGCGCTCACCGCCAGCCCTGCAGGACGTCCGCAACTGGAACCTCAGTCCATCAGCCGATGAAGTCGCGTTCACCAAGTACGACGAACAAACAACGAGGCCTAGTTCTAGGGCCCATATTCAAGATATGCTTCCTCCCCGCCGTCAGCTTCCGTTCTCTGTCGGAAGTGGGACAGAGAAAAAGATTACTAAAGGCACCACGCACCCCGGGACTCCAGAGCTCAACCAAGACTCCCGGGGTGTGAGCAAAGAGGGACCACTCCTCAGACCTCGTACATCAGATAATGAACCTACTGAAGGCCCAGGATCGGCGGAGCGAGGCAAAGGAGCGCAAATGACCAGGACCAACTTCGACAAGAGAAAAGACGCCGATGTGATCGACAATACATCTTACAAGAAGCAAAAGTGTTCTTCCCAGACGACATTGATTAACAAATCACCGATCCCGCTGCCAACTATTTCGTCTGCTCATTTCCAACGCAGAGCGCTATCACGGACTTCAAGCCTTGTCATCGGGCAAGAGCAACGGCCATCGCCAGAAAGTATTGAGATTGGCGGTATCAACCACGGGATAAAGGATGCGGTTGCTTCTGCGTCGCTGAACACAATGGAATCCGCAGAGATTGATATTGTAAGACGTGCCCAAGGTACGATTAACAGAGGGTCATTTAGTGCGGATTCGCGTCCGACAATGTCGGTGGAAGGATGTGACCAGGTCCCGTCAACCCGTGTCATGATACCAGTACAGCGCGCAGAAGCAGTCAAAGAAAGCGTTGACATGCCGCGGCAGGGGTTGACAAATATGGGCCATGGCACACAAACCGAGCCTGTTCCCTCTGGTTCCTCTGGAAAGGAGGAAGAACTCTTCATCGCAAGGTTCAAATTGGTGTGGGACATCAGAAATCTACACCAAACATCTTTCCATCGTTTGCTCGACCCTTTCAAGCCAAAGCACCGCATAGACGAAAAGAGAGTCTTGGAGGAGTTGGAGCAGAGTGCTATTGATCTCTGCCAGGTCGCGATTGACCGCTACGGTCCTGAAGTGGGCGATATACCATATGAGAAGCTCCTGAAAGCTATCATGGTTCCGGGATATTGAGCGAATGTGATGTTTTACGAGAAAAGATTACGCCTCGGGGCGCGACTGATTTGACTTGACAGGGAGGATTCTGAACGGGTTGCAATAATGGCATATGATGAAGATGTTACGAAGGGAGGCCAGGTAGTTTTATCACGTCATGGTGCGATTCAGTTAATGAGAGAATGAGAATTGCGGTCCTATGCTACAATAGAATCGATGATCTGCCTCTTCACGAAGATCTGCATACCACCATGGAGCCATTTACCTCACGATGAACTCTCATCCAGGTTCGCGACAGTACTCAATGCGCAGCAATATCCCTCCTTCTCCGCCTCCTCCAATACAGTGGGTCAGTGAGAGTGATTTCTAGCTCGACAGTACCCAGCACATCGCGATTTCTCTTCTTCTTCGCGTCCTACAATCTAAGCTAGTGCTCTAGACTCTCGCAATAGCTGCATTCGGTGGCTATTGGTGTTGTGTTTTGTATGTGTGTATGTGAGTGTGTGGTCGAGGGAGTGATGAAGAATAGTGATGAAGGATGGTGGGAGTTATTGGTTGACACCAGCTCTTGAATCCTCGCTGCCTTGATCTCTTTCATGTAGACACCATCATATGCCAAATCGCTTCCATTGCCGCCCGGAATCCATTTTATGGAAGATGTCTTTGATCAGACGAGACACCGCCTATGGGTCTCAACGGATCGGCAATAAGCGTGTCTAGAAAGTGGACCTTTCTTTTCTACCTTGCGACATGACGAGCATCATTGATTATGTGGTGGTGCTTAATTCCGACGACTACCTGGACAAAGTCACCTAACTCTGTGACTACTATCCGGGCAACGGGCCCCACAAGAGTGAATCGAAGCGCCGTTATTTCCATTCGAGGCCGTTTCAAGCAGCCAGGAATCTCTGAAGGGGGTAGTGTGTGTATGTGTTTTTGTGTTGGGGGTGGGGGGTGGGGGAGGGGGGGGAGAGCGATGATGCGTATCATTCACTTGTAATCCTTCTCATCCTTGGCCAAGCTGATTACCACGATGGGTATCTCTCCATCGTACTCTCCATCGTACTCGATGTCCGAGTAGTCGAACTCGAGATACCTCACCAGTTCGGGCACCCCGTTATCCCAGTTGGTGGCCGTGTATCCTGAAAGCACCTCTGGTTCGGACCAGCCAGGGGAGGCAGGAGGCGAGGACCACCTAAGTTCGCTCGGGCTATCCCAACCGAACATGGGGCCGTTGTTATCGCCGTCGTTCGCGAGGGCGATATAGTCGGTCATATCGACCTCTACGTCCTCGCTGTAATCGGCCATAATGATACCGTTGTCTTCGATATAATCAGGCATCAAGATATCGTCATCGTCTTCACTAACATCGGCCACGTCTGCCATAACGACGTCGTCATCTCCGTCGTATTCAGCCATGACGATATCGCCGTCCCCAGAGTTGCCAAGGGGAGACGAGTCGGTCATGACGATATCATCGTCTTCAGAGTCGTAGTCGCTGTCGAACTCACTGTCGGAATTGTCCCCGCTGTCGTAGAGAACGAACTTGTCATCCGGGAAGCCAAGGAAGAAGCCAAGGCCGGAGTCGCTCTCACTATCGCTGCCCTCGCTGCCCTCACCGACGACGACGGGCTCCTCGCCGCCCGAGGAGTACCCGCTGTCCGACCGCCTGGAACTCCAGGAGCGGGACCTGGCGTACTTAGCCTTCGGCCCAGGCGAGGAACGGGGCCCGCTCCAGAGGCCGACGTCAGACTCTTGCTTGTAGCGCAGCGAGTCTGTGTCGGGGCAGATGGCGTACTCCTCTGAACTGTCATCGCCCAGGGGGTATTCGTCGTTGATGACGTCCTTGCTAGAAGTGGAGGGGGGGGGGAGAGGGAGGGAAGAGTAGGATGTTATTGCCGCGCTTTGAGGTGGCAATGAAGTACAAGACTGGAGTCTGGCGTTCTGGGCAGGAAGGGGCGTCGACGCCGATTCTGGTGCTCCAGCTGCGAGATCTACGGTGCTTGGCCTTGGGACCTGGGGAGGAGACTGGGCCGTTTGTGAGGTCGAGGTTCCAGTCCCGGCGGCGCTTTGCGATGCGTTGGTGGAGGGTCATGATTGATTCTGACGCTCCTGGGGAAGTACTGGCGGCGGTAGTGGTGGCGGTAGTGGTGGCGGTCGCCATGGTGGTAGTCTTGAGAGTAGAGTTGATGATGTTGATAGCGGACTTGTTGCTGACGTTACGAATTGACTCCATTATAAACTCTTGATTCTTTGATCTGAGGGTAGAGTGGAGAGTGTTGTTGCTGTCAGGTCTTGTGTAAGTGGGTTGTGTGTGAGTAGGATATAGCAAGTTAGGTGTAGCAAGGCCTCAAGGCTGGTGTATGTATGTGGGAACTGAACAGTATGGGTATGTAAGTGGTATGTGAGTGGGATGCAGGATGGAAAGGATGTCAGGAATGATGGGAGAGAAGTTGCCTCTAAATAGGTGTTCCATCAGATATCCAGGTACGAGATGATCTGGTGAGATGCTCCAGGTACCGGGGAATCAGGGAGGTTTGGCGTCAACGGAGATAGGTCCCCGGCACGGCTTAAGTGAGGGAGTTATCGTGAGTTTTGGTCCATAGAGGTTGTTGGTCCATCAGAGCTCGCACTTTCCACGGTTCCAGCGAGGATAGTTCAGAGAAAAAGAAAAGAAAAGTCCCCCTCCCCAACCTGGAAGCAACTGGCGTGTATGACAAGGGCGACGGGACATTTTTTCGCGAACCGGGGAGGCTGCCAACCATTCGGAGATGGATTGGCGGATCACCTTACGGAGATATGTTTATGGGTAGTAAGGTTCCTCTGGGCTTGATAAAAGACTGCGGAACCGGGCTCAGAAACTACAGACAAGAATGTGGTGGAGGCAGGGTTCTCACAGCTGTTTAGACGTGGTCAACTAAACGGAGAAACCCCCGACCTTGTCTGGAGATAGTATTCTTCACTGTGTCATGGCCGCTGGGTTGATGCGGATAGCGGCCGGCATTCACCTACAGTGTAGCTTTGCTGGATCACCCAACTCGATGCCTCCGCTTACACAGGTGTGTAAGTCGAGGGGGAGATCAAGGGGGTCTTGAATGGGATCTCGTATCCAACCACGAGAAATCACAAAAATAGAGTCACTATAGCGCAGTGAACAGCAGAATAATTAGAGACGCAGAACCTCATTTCTCTTCTTCCCAATGCAAGTAAGTAGTGAGCGCCAAGGATATCAAGACCCGACGAAAGCTCCTGTCTCTTCCATGCCCAGTCACTTTTTTGTTCCGCTAATTTTAACATACAACTAACTCCTCGCCCCCAAAAAGTAGTCGCTCAAGCAAACCCAAAGCCTTGCGCGTTCTCCAATGCCATGGAAAGCCTCTCTCTCAGTACATCTTTATCTTTGTACTCTGGCAGCAAAAGCGTACCGTAACATGTGTACGCGGTGGGCAAATGTCCACCCTCGCCTTCCTCTTCGCCGTTCCTTTGAACGACGAATTGCATATTCTTCATGCCGCCAACGGGCACACGGTCCGATGCGGTGACGAACTCCAGCAGCCGTCTCTTCATCTTCTCGTCATAGCGCTTAACGATGGACCAAAAGTCTCGGACGCCGCGGTGGGTCGCGTCCCAGCCGACGTATCTGGTGTATCTTCGCAGTTCAGAAATGTCAATCTCCTGGACGCCCTCTACGAGTGATTGGAGAAGTGGTGGAGTCAGAATACCGAGTGCCTTGGGATGTAAGCAAGCTCGGAATCCACGCTCAAAGGCTTCGTACTGCGGGCGAACGGAAACGTCTGTCAGGTACTTGATGTAATCGCTGACGTACGCATTCCTGTTCTCGTTGGTGACGAGCGGAGCATCCTCGGGATTCCCATCCACAAGCGACGTCTTAGCAGTCGCCTCGAACTGTGGCCAGCTGCTAGCCTTTCCATCCATCTCCCGGGAAATGGGCTGCCCAAACATGGACACGGAGAATTCGTATGTGCGTGCGAAGACGTCTTCGACAAGACCCTGTTTCTCGTCCCACTCAAGTAATGTTGTCAGTCCCATTGCCAGGTCCGGCCATCCGTCGGCGATATGGTGCAACTCATCCACAGGCTCGCCTAGGAGCTTGCGGTAAAGCGCTTTGGGGAATGTGATGGGAAGCGTCAGGCCATTGTAGACAGCCAATGACACCAACAGGCCAAGGATCTCAAACTTCCAGGCTGGTACGACGGAGCCGGGGACGAACCAGGTCATGCGGGTCCGGTCATCGACCGTGAAAGCGCCATAATCGGGGTTGAGGCATTCAGCAACAGCAAGTCGGAAGAACTCCTGCTGAACTCCGCCCGAATCGAATCCCTCTTCGCCGGCGTCCTCGCCAAGATGAATCTTGAGCGGTCTATGCAGTTCTCTAGCTTCTCGCCGCCAAAGTTGATCGAAAGCATCCCTAATGACGTTCTTACGACTAATCTCAAGGATCAGATACTTTGAGGAGGCTGTTTTAAGAAGGTCCTGTAGAACAAGCTTGTGGTGGGGATTGGTGATGAGGCCTCCGGGAGCAACAATCGCTTTCATACGTGTTTGGAGCGAGCTCGATTCCTCATAGCTTCGGCTCATCTTCGAGAAGTTGATGGATCGGAAATACGACACCAAGGTAGATGGTTCAAAGATGAAGGGAAAGTCCAATAGGTGCTTCTTCTGTCTCGAGGAGGTATGGGTGAGCCAGGCGACAGGCATATTGATCGAGTCCAACCTCTCAGCGAAATAATCCACGCGGAATTGAATGTCTCCAAGAAGCAAGTCTTGTCGTTTCTCGTCTGATACGGCGGTCAGCTACAAGACAGTTCCCAAGCGCAATGATATGAACGACTTACACATAGCAGCAATCAGTGACAGCGCTCCACCGAAGGAGCTGTCGTATGAGATTTCCGGCTGGCCATCCCATTGTTGAAGCATCACCGTCTTGGCCCAGTCTAGAAGTAGTGTAGAAACCCTCGATTCGTGGCCCGCTCGCTCGAGCTGTCCCACCCCAGGAGTGGAAGATGAGTACGAGTTAAGTAGGTCGAGTTGGGACAGAAGCGGCCGAAGGGCGTCAAATTCCTCCTTGTTGTCCTCGATGTCGTCATCTTGCGCAGCCATGTCTGCAAAACACTTACGGGCGGATATGGCGGCGAACAAACGCCTCGCCAGCCTGAGTGCCAGGTCGTTCGAGAAGGCATCCTCATAGAGAAGACAGAGCCAAGCTGGCTGCCGCGCGAGAGCACCGCTTCCAGCGAGCGTTAGTCCATTAGAACGGATCCGTGACATGTCGAACAGAATTCTGGAGTCTGTAATCAACGGGGCCGCGGCCACTAACGCGTGGAGGCATATCGACAGCAACTGGCCTGCCTCGACATTGGCAAGAGATCGGTCGGTTCGGCGGAACACTCTGGTAGCGGGGGAGCGAAGGGATTGCAGTGACTTGGGTGCTCTAAATAGGCTTCCAGCGGCCATCCACAAACTGTGAAATACTAGGCTCGGAGCCACTCGAGTGAGCCTCAACATGCAGTACCATATTGTGTGAGAATCAAGCAATTCATCGTCCTTGACGAAGGATGCGACTAAACTGACGGGATCGCTCAAGATATTAAACAGGCTTTGCTCAATAAAAAGCTTCCACTGTCTCCGCAGTCTCTTTGGATAGGTAGCTCGGGAACTATGTTTTCTCTGCATTCTGGAAGCGCGGTCCTTGAGTGTGGTGTACGTGCTGGTAATCCTGGGCGGGTCAAGAAGGTGAGACTCTGATGTGCCGTCGTCCTGGAGAATGTCGCACACAAGATCAACTACCTCGACGTTGAGTACTGTCAAGGATTGTGGGAGCAAGCTGTCGGCAATCGATATTTCTAGCGGGTCTTGACTCTGTTTGGGATTCTCTGCAGGATGTGCAATCCGCAAAGGTTGAGCTTCTGGGGCTGGCTCATGAGAAGCAGGATTCTCTGCTGGCTGCGGAGGTTTACTATTGACGTGATTCGTACTGGGTATCGAGTCCGGTTCTTGAACAATCGTGATGGCGTGGTTTTGAGGCGGTACGTTATCGAAAAATGATGGTGTTGAGGGGATTTCTGGAATGGCGTAGGGGTTGACGTGAGACGTTTTTGGTGGCCGCAGTGGTTTCTCATGTACTCCTCCATTCAACCTTGGGGAGGACAGGCCGGACGTGACGTCTTCGGGCAACGAAGATGTCGGGTATGGCTCGATGGAGAGTTTCCTACTGGGCTTCGAGTTTGCCCGCACCCTAGTGCTTGAACTCCTCTTAGGTTTGTTAGGCCGTGGGCTGGGCATCGTCGCACTCGAATTGTGCAGTCCCTGCGACCCCTGAGCGAGGACGGTATCCGGTCCCGGGTCCGTGAGTTCGCCCAGATCTTTCCTATCTGCATGCGTCATGGGAGGTGTTTGCTGCATAGGGGTCGACAGGCCTGATGGGTTGCGGAACATTTGCGCTTCTTCTTTGGAGGGACTTTGTGTCGCCTCTGCCTCCAACGCAGCGACCTTTTGGGACATAGCATCCAGGCCAGCTGGAGTGAGCCATTCCAACATCTTGAAGGCGACGGTCCCAAATACATTGGCTGCGAAAGAACGGTAATCCTTATTGACGGGTCGTTCGGCAACCTTGAATGGAGGGTGTGCAGTGCCTGTTGCTGCATCAAAGAGCGAGCGTTCGTGCGTGGAGGATGTTGCTCGACGACCGATTTCCTCGGTACCCTGGGTAGCCCTCGGGGAACTGCCATTTTCGCCATGTATCCTGGGCCCCGAACCTGACTTCCGCCTTCTACCGTCCCCCGATGTACCAGATCGCTTCGAAAAGGGATCGCTGAATGTTGGAGGCGCGGGGTTGGAGGAAAATATGAGGGAGCTCAGGGCGGCCGGTGTTTCTTTCGAAGGGTTGAGGTAGGGACAGAGCCCAGTCTCTGGATTATCCTGGCTGGCCAGGTACACTGCCAAGGTCCTTGCGCTTGTGATGTTGTATCTGCGTATTGGCGCTTTGCCTGCGAGGCGCTTGCGACAGGAGAAGCAGGTCGAGGTTGTACATGACTTGGAGTCGCATCCATACCGTAGCTGTAGGACATATCTGATCAGGGGGCTCATTAGCATGGAGGACTCGCAACGGAGGTTGGATGACTATTGAATACGCACGTTTCCACGAGAATCTGGAAGTTGTGCCGGCGGCTGGCGCGGTGGATGGCATAGACGCGCTTCGGGTTCTCGATGATCTGAACCATGTCCTTCAGTTCGGCCGGCGCATCAGAGGGCAGGCGCGCGAGAGGCGCATCTTCCCATAGGCCGGCTAGGAGGTCAGCATCGAGGCTGGCTTCGGTCTGAGGGCCCTTCTCAGAGCGGCGAACGTCTCGAGTCATGTCATCCGGATCGCGAGAGTTCTGGGGTATCTGAGGTGGAAGCTGGAAGAGGTAGCTAGCGGCGTGGAAGACGACGAATTGCGCGCGGCAGGGAGCGGCTAGCGAGAAGAGGAGTCGAACAGAATAAGAGGGAACGCAGAGGCGGCTTCGTTGTCGTTGACGTCTAATGGTACACGGATATTACAACCAGTAGGTAGTGAACAGCTGGAGCAAGTAGAATTATGTTGGCGATGGAAGAACAGTCTTCACCCGATGACGGGCAGCGGGTATGGAAAGTAGGTAGGTGGATTAAGGTAGCTCGGTGACCCGGTCGTCAGTGTTGGAGGAGAGACTGGGCACCGTATGGCCACGCCACGAGGCTCGGCGATGACACGGTGCGATTCGATGAAAACAGGACACGGCTTCCGGGGTCCTTCTGGAAGAGTGGATACGAGAAGCACGGGAGCAGGCAATCAGAACATGGAGGATTCCGCAGAGGGTCCCAATTTAGCATGCGAAATTCCCACTGGCAGGCTACGGCACGTAGATGCGCACGTTGGGATCAAAGGACGAACCAGGGCAGGGTAGGTACTCTGGGAGTCTGGAGTCTGCACCTACCTTACGAATACAGATGCCTCGTGGTGTTTCTGACATCAGCCGCCAGGTTGCCGTCTTCAAAGTTCAAACGCCCTATTCCAGTCTCGGCAAGGTCGGCGGTTTCTGCCTCCGACTTTCTTTCCTTTTTTTCTGGACCTAGCAGAGGTGCCCGCGCCGCCGTCGCCGCCCGGTCGACCCGCTCGAACCCCTCCATCGTTGTTCATGACGGGCCGATGTTGTGCAGGCAGCGCGCAACGGTGAATTAGTCATTCGTGTTTCCAAACTCCGTACTCCGTACAGTAACTTATTTTCCTTGAGTGTGGCGACGGGGGTTCTTTCAGTAGTAGTGTGGGTATGATGCAAGTATTTGTCTGTTTCTTGGGTATCTTAGTCAAAGATGTGTATTTGCTGTCTAGATCATGTCCCAGCATCCTTACTTATTGGGCTTCAAGTTTGCTGTTATTCATCAAGATGCCCAAATCGAGGCTTGCGGTGAGGCGCAAGCCCAAGCACCTATAGATCTCTGCGATGATGTAGAGAAAGATAGATACGTTCTATTAAGGTAGGTAGGTACCTGCTTCCATCAAGTAGGTTTAACTCAAAAAGACGTGGGACGGCGACCTTATCCCCAAAACGGTGACAAGTAGACTTGCTGGTGATTGAGGTGACAGTTTACCCCCTTCCGATTCATGCTACCTGTCTCCTGTCATCTTCTATAATATGTCAGCCGGCAAGAAAGAACAAGACAGAAGCTAGAAAGAAAGAGTGAGGCTTGTCAGTCCAGCTTCTTTGCATGCCAGGTGCTTCGGGAAGGAGAGAATTAGTGTACAGGCCCCCACTTGACAGGGCAGCAACTGCCAGGAACGTGCTAAGGTAAGGGAAATCTCGAGGCGTCCCAGTGGTACAGGTTCTGAGGCACAGCCCAGCCCAAGGGCCCTAGACTGCAAGTGACGTGCCTATCACGTCCCTCCAAACCCCCGCCTAACCCACTAAAGCCCTTGCGAATTTTCCCTTTTAAATTCATTTTCCCCTCCATCCCGCCAGACTTTGACGCACTGCACACAGAGGGACTCCCATCTTTTGCCTCCTTCACTTCCCTTTCTTTTGCGCATCCTGCAAATTCATCTTGCGCGCAACGAAACTCCCTATTCCAAACAATCAAACGCCTACTCAACCAACCTCTGAGACAAAAACCAAGCAAAAATCACTACTTTCGCACACGACACTCACCATGGCGAGCGTCGATGTTGCCGCCCTCGGCGTTGTTCCTGCAAATGGAGGGGCAACGGCGGCTTCCCACCCCTACACCTGCAACACCTGCTCTGTTGCCTACCGAAACATCGATCTTCAACGAGGCCACATGAAGAGCGACTGGCAGTATGTTACTCTCATTTTACTCCTTCTTAGAGTCGTTCCCTCTGTTTTCTGGGCTCGACTTTTCGTCCTGTTTCCGCTGTGTTCCCGCTCAGACCAACTGACATCATCTACTCAGCCGATACAACCTCAAGCGAAGAGTCGCCTCCCTCCCTCCCATCGCCTCCGAGGTCTTCAACGAAAAGGTCCTCCAGGCTCGCGCTGTCCAGACCGCCGAGGCAGAGAAGGCCCTCTTCGAGCGCTCCTGCGACGCCTGCCAGAAGTCGTACTCGAGCGAGAACGCCTACCAGAACCACTTGACGAGCCAGAAGCACAAGGTCCGTGTCGCTGCTATTGCTAGACGCAAGGGTGGTGTCGCCGATGATGTCAGCTCCGTCATGAGCTCCACCTTCTCCCTCGGTGAGCCCATCGCCGTCGACAAGGAAAGCGAGTTGGATTCCGAGGCCGAGGAGGAATTCACTCAGGTCGTCGAGGGTCTCAAGAAGGCCAACATCCACGAGTCCCACGACGAGCGCCCCTCGCCCGTCAAGCGCCCCTCCAACCCTCATCTCTCTGCTCAGGGCCAGCGTGACGATGTTTCCATGAACCGCGATTCCGAATCTGCAACCCCCGTGCAGTCCTCCAAGCCAGAGATCGCCTGGACCATCAAGTCCTGCCTCTTCTGCAACTACGAGTCGCCTAGCGTTTCGCTCAACGCCAACCACATGGAGCGATTCCACGACATGTTCATCCCCGAGAAGCAGTACCTTGTTGACCTGGATGGCTTGCTTCAGCATCTTCAGGAGCGCGTTCACGATGGTCACCAGTGCCTGTACTGCTTCAAGACCAAGAAGACGGCATTTGCTGTGCAGACTCACATGCGTGACAAGGGTCACTGCAAGATTCCCTACGATACGGAGGAGGTTCAGCTGGACATTGGTGACTTCTACGACTTCCGAAGCACCTACTCTGATGGCGAGGAGTCAGACGAGGAGGAGGAGGAGGAGGCCGATGAGAATGGTGGAGCCAAGTTGGGTCTGAAGCGCCCGACCAAGTTGGTTGGAGAGGACGGCGAGGAGGTTGAGGAGGGTGGAGATGATGGCTGGGAGACGGACAGCTCGGCCTCTTCACTGGACTCGGATGAGTTGACGGCCTTCACTGCGGACGGCAAGTATGAACAGTTCGAGCGCCTCGACAAGCACCCTCACCACTCTACCAACGATCCGCGTGCCCGCCACCAGGCCGATGGCTGGCACTCCCACGCTCACAAACACACTCGTGCTGTCTTCTATGACGAGTACGAGCTGCACTTGCCCTCCGGCAAGGCGGTTGGTCACCGCTCTCACAACCGATACTTCAGACAGAACCTGCACAACTACCCCACCGAGGAGGAGCGCGCCGAGCGTCTGGCCATCGAGGCTGGTTCTGGCGATGAGATGGATGTTGATGGTAGAGAGGTCGCCACCAACGGCGACCGCAAGACTCGCAACCGTGCCGTCGCTCGTAGAGACGCTGCAGGTATGGCTGGTGCGACTGACAAGCAGAAGCGCGTTGTCAGAGAGGAAGAGATCAGAGGCCGGAGCAACGCCACCCGTCACCAGAAGCGCTACGACTACAAGGTCGGCGAGAAGCTGAACAACCAGAAGACTTTCTACTACCGCTACCAGGCCGGTGGTTGATCAACTCGCCAATGGTTTCTGGATGAACAAGGCGTTGGACGGATTGATTTTTTTTTTTTTTGCTCAATTACATCGAACCTTCAAAGGAATAGGCATGCATGACGAAGCTTTGATGACCCATGCATAGGGAAGGTAGAACCAAAATAGAGGCTATTACTGCCATAAAATCACTGTGACTGTGAAGTGAGGTGATGTTAATTGCGACAGCTCATTACTTGCCGTGGTGGTTATGGGGGTTTGGTACTAACTATGCATGTAATGAAACCTCTATATCCGTTTGTTGCATTATCCCAGGCAAATTTGGACCTTCACATACGCTCCATCACCTCCTGAGAGCTTGCACATCTGCAATCGTAATTCAACACCAGTGGCAATGAATGTCAAATTTTCAAAACACTAACCTGGCCTTCATGATTGGCCTGTAAAAAATGTTCAAACATGTTTGTAACTGTCGTGCCCTCGCTCAGCGGCCGCTCCTGACGCTGCAGCGATGGATGAGCAGCAGGCCGACTTACAACGCATGGCTTCCCCAACCCGATGCTGACGGCTGGTATGATGGACGGAAACACCCAAGACGACTGGAAGAATTCGACAACGGGAAGACTGCTCGGTTGAGGGAAAAGGAGGACCACCGCGGCGGCCGGTCTAGCACCAGGCCTTCGCCGCCTCCGCGGTCAGGAGGCGCACCCGCTAGACGGCCAGGCGGCGACTTCAACTCAAGAAGCTCTGGGGGTGCGTCCCCTAATGACCGTGGTCGGGATGAGAGGTATTCAACGTCACTGCCCAGGAGAAGCCCTCCCCGGCCGAGGAGATCATCCAGGGACGACGGACCCCCGGCACCCAAGAGGAAAGGCGGCGGTTTTGTACTGATAGTGAGTTGAAACAACATCAGTTCTCCCGCCCCAAAGGAGGAGTTCATAGTTGGAAGGTCTGTACTGACTGCTAGCCAGCCAAAACTATCCCAAGAAGAACTGGACAAGATCAGCAACCACAAGGACGTCTGGGAATCCAGATCCCTCTACTTCACCCCCCCAAAGAGATCAAAAGAACACCAGCAACCCATCCGCCAACCCAAACCGCCAAGACCCGAACCACCATCCCGCAGAAACCGCGACACAGCCATGATCGCAAGCCCAGAGTCCATCAAAGCAGCAATCCAAATCTCAGAAAAGGACCTCCGCTTAGCCCGAAGACCGCCCCCACCGGCCCCCGAAATCGAACTCCAAGGCGACGGCGGCACCATCGTCGCAGACCCCATCACCAACGACGACGTCCTCCCGCACGCCCTCGCCGCGCGCTTCTTCTTGTCTCCGCCCGCGACGTTCCTGTACTCGGCCTTTCGGCTCAAACACCACCCGCTCAACACCACCACCCCCGAGATCTGCGTCGTCGGCGCCAGCAACTGCGGCAAATCGTCCTTCATCAACGCCCTTACCGGCGCGGCGTCGCTCGCCAAAGTAAGCGACCGCGCGGGCAAGACGGTTTCCATGAACGCCTACGGCGTCGGACCGCTGACAGGCCTGCCCTTTCGGAAACCAGTCGCCTCCCCTTCTTCAGCCGAGGGCGGTAGTGGCGGTGCCACAAAGGAAGAGAAACCAGAACACGGCATAATCCTCGTCGACACTCCAGGCTACGGCTACGCCTCCCACGAAGAATGGGGCCACGAAATCGTCGAATACATCAACAAGCGCACCATGCTCCGCGGCATCATCCTCCTCTTGTCGTCCGAGAAGAAAGTCTCGGAAAAGGACGCCCAAATCGTAAAACTCCTGTCCGACGCCGGCCGCCCCGTGATGCTCGTCTTTACGAAAATGGATAAAGCGCTCTCCCGCAAAGCGCGCGAGGAAGGGGGCATCGCGCAGCGGTTACGCGAGGCGGAGCGGTGCTTTGCGCGGACGGGGTGGGATGGCTGGGTGAAGAGGGTGTACATCACCGCGGCGAGGATGGAGCGCGGCGATAAGAGCTGGAAGGTGGATGATGGGACGAGGAGCGGTGCGGCGGGGATGGCGGGGGTGAGGATGGGGGTTCTTGAGTTGGCGGGGGTGAGGGAGTTTGTTGCGCCGGAGAGGGCCAAGGTGGTGGCCAAGGCATTGGTGAAAAAGAAGTCTCAAAGGGCACGGGAGGAGGGAGGAATAGTTGACGAGGGCGAGAAGAAGAGGTTGGAGCCGGGTAAAGCTTTGGAGAGCGATCCGGCGGCGTGGTCTGGGGACGTGGTGTCGTTTGAGGAGTTGGAGAAGAAGTTTGGAGACTGGTCTTCGTGAGCGAGCGGGGGACGGAGGACTTTTTGTACGACCATGTATGTAGGATAGTGTGATCAGTTATTCAAAGAGAAGAGATACCCTCTAGAGAGCAATGCAACTCATCGTAAGGCATGCACAGAAGTACCAGTCGCGGCGGAAAGGGGATGTTCAGCAGTGATATCAAGGTGAGATAGTTCACTCGAAAACTGCGGGAGAACCCATTGATGAACCAACGCTTCAGACAAGTTCCATCATATGGGTATTTTAGCTAAGAAAAATTGCAAAAAACAGGCCTTCGATGGCCGTGTGATATCCGTCAAGAACTCCTCATTTCCTCCGTTCCAATTTGAAATTTCAAGTGAGCGACTCAGCAGATAGTGCAGACCGCCTATCCTGCATTATTCCTTCTCCTTTTCCTTGTCTCCTCCCACACCCGAAACGGTCGAGCGCGCCGTGCCCGGCCTACTAAGCTGCCGACGGATCTTCTTTGCGTTCTTCGACTCGAACAAACTCTTCACCCTCCTCAGACGCGCCCAACGTTCCTTGTCCTTGGCTTCTCTCGATTGCTCGTCCTCGTCGCCTGCTGGCTCGGTAGCAGCGCTCGGTGAGTCGTAACCCCCTGGTGTCGAAGGCGCCGCAGCGCCCCTACGAACCGGCGTCGAAGGCACCGAGGCGCCTCTATTATGCCACGTCGACCTATTCTTCGGCCGGTCCTCGAGCGCTCCGCGAAGGTAAGCATCATTCTTCAGCACCTGCGTCAGCAACTTCCAAGCCGCCAAACCCGTGTCTGACCCGGGCTTCGCGCTGCCCAGACGTTGCGTCACAGGGTTCTTCCAAGGACAGAAGAAACGATGCTCTTTGACTGGGTCAAGATGGTCCATTGGCGCGGGAACGAGGATCTCGCCTTCGGTGCTGACCTCTTTACTCTTGAACATCCATAGACCGAGACGTCGCAAGCAGGTGTGGCAAGATGCCGAATTCGGCACTGCGCCAATTCGGGGGTTCGTGAGGCCCTGCCATCCCATCATTGCCAGGGCCAAAGCGACTCTGTTTGGCTCCTTTGGATCCGGAGAGTCCTTGGCTGGCGGTGGGCTTGCGAAGAAGTTTTCCGGCAGCTGGGTGAGAACGTTGTCAATATTGAGACCCTCGGGCAGCCTCAAGTTGAACTCATAGGGGAGGAAGGGTTTCCTTGCACAGAGCTCATCATAGCGTGTCCGCAAAGCCTCCATACTGATTTTAGCATTCGTTAGAGATAGCCGGAGTAGCGAGTCTAGAAAAGTTAGCTCTTCGCTTCATCAGGAGGGTCTGGACAAACTCACTATCGCACCCCTGTTTTCTCCATAAGCATTCCTCTAGATGTGCCGTGACAATAAGATCGGAGTATCTTTCTACTAACGCTTCCTCTGCTTCACCAATCAGTTCTGAGTAGGGACGAGGACTGGCGACCATGAACCTACCGACATCCGACGCCACAAGGACAGGTACCTCCTTGCCATCGACTTCGCGTTTGTTCAGCTTCACAACGAGCTCCTTATTGCAGAGCGTGCACCGCACACGATCCTTCCCCTGGCATACCCATCCCCTCTTCGCCCATTCGACCTCGTTCACTGCATCGGGTTTTGGTGTCCAGTCCGTGATCTCCTGGAACGATGCCAGTCTCTTCAGGAGCTCGTTTCGGTCGCTAGGTGCAAATTTCGGGGCGTGCTTGACTTCCGTCACGTTGGCAGACCTTGGAACCCACTTCTTCAGCGACACGTTGGAGAAGGTCGTCGATGCGCCTGCTCCCGTGGCACGAATCGAAGGGGAGCTGTTGATCGTAGCGGCATTCTTTTCCGTCAGTGCTTGCAGGCGCCGCCGCTTCAACAAGATGTCCTCTTCAATCGACATGCTCGGTTTTACAGAGGTATCGGCCGTTGTGTTCGTGTTTGTAGAATTCGTGTTGGAGGGCTGGAGGGAAGTCGTCGATGGACGAGGGGATTCGGAGGGCAAGCTCGTGGTGTCGTTCGATTTCGTAGATGCGGAGGATCTGCCCATACCCTGGATAAGGGCGTTGAACTTTCGTTTGGTAGCGTTCATTGTTGCTGCGTGTTTCGATGTAACCGGGGTGGTGGATGTAGGAAAGATGTCTGATCTGACCTGACCCCAGGCGCGAAGATCAAAGGACTGGGAAGAAGACGGCGACGCAGAAGGTCGCGCGGTCGGGTTTCTTATGGGAGCTCGAATTCGGTTGTTTGGGCTTTAGAGAGGCTTTCACTCAGAGTCCTTCGTCATTTACGATATGCTGCACCATCAAATGGATTTCCTAGGAAGAGGATGGCGCTCGGTCGCTAGTCGAAGCCTAGGCGCCCAGCTTTGCGAAAGTCAACAAACGGGCAGTCGCTGATCGGGCAATGAGCTGGCCACCCCTGCCGTTTGGATGCAAGCGCTAAGGCACGAGGCGTGGCAACGGGTTACCACTGGCGGCTTACTGCATAGATGCATAAACCAGATTGATAGATATCCACCGATAAGATAAGAACTTTTCGCAAAAGTGAAAGGGCGGGAAGGAAAAAAAGTTGCGAGCAGGGACCCTGGCACTAAAATTTTGGAGACACCGATCCGCCGGCGCAGAGATCCCACAGAAATTTTCCTAGGTGAGGGAAGACCCAAGACGGACGATTCCATTCTCACCGAGGAATTTGCGACTCGCCGGTTCTTTCAACCTCCATTTGCTTTTCTTCTCCTTCTTGCCATTGCAAAGAATAAGAGCCACCTTCTGGCCCAATACACATGTCTGCGCCTCCATCTTGGTTATTTTCCAATAATTCCACAAAAACCAACAACACGAGCACCCCCACGGCTTCCGCGACTGCACAACCAGACAAGATGCCCAAGGTCAAGGCGGAAAAGAAGTCCGAGAAGAAGGTCAAGGCCGAGGCCACCTCCACCAAGCAGGCTCCTCCCGCCCAATTGATGGACCTCGTCGGCTCCTTCCTCTCCGAGAACGCCTTCACCTCCGCCCACGAGGCCTTCCAGAAACAGCGCACCAAGAGCGGCTGGAAGCCTTCCAAGAAGGAGGCGACCCAGCCCAACCTGGTCACCGTCTTCCAGACCTGGCAGACTTCTTCCACCGCTCCGGCCACCAGCGAGAGCTCTAGCGACAGCAGCTCTAGCGAGGATGTCGACATGGCCGATGCGGCTGCGGCCGACAGCGACAGCGACAGCAGCTCGAGCTCGAGCTCCAGCTCTAGCTCCGATTCCGACTCCAGCAGCGACAGCGAGAGCGAGGATGAGAAGCCCAAGCCTAAGCCGAAGCAAAGCCTGAAGCGCAAGGCGCCCGAGTCCGACAGCAGCAGCAGTGATAGCAGCAGCAGCAGCGACAGCGACTCCTCCGACTCCGACTCCAGCTCCGAGGACGAGGCCCCCAAGGCCAAGAAGCAGAGGGTCAAGAAGGACGACAGCAGCTCGTCCTCCGACTCCTCCTCCTCCGATTCCAGCTCGGATAGCTCCAGCGAATCTGACTCCTCCGACTCAGACTCTTCCGACAGCGACTCCGACTCTGACGGTTCCGAGGCCGCAAAGGTGCCCCTTCCCGAATCCGGCTCCGACTCTGACTCCTCGTCTTCCTCTTCCGACTCGGATTCCGACTCCGACGAAGACACCAAGAAGAAGGCCAAGAAGACCAAGAAGGAAAAGGCATCAACCGACAGCGCCTCCCTCTCCTCCGCAACCCTCGAGAAGACGTCCCCCGAGCTCAAGCCCGAGACCTCCACGGCCGCCGACCCGCCTCTGCCCCCCGACCCCATGACCTACCGCGCCAACAACCGCGGCGGCAAGAACGTCAAGGAGAAGCATGTGCCCAACAAGCCCTTCTCCCGCATCCCCGACGTCGTCAACGTCGACCCCCGTTTCGTCAGCAACGAGTACGTTCCCAACGACTACTCGCAACGCGCCCACGAGGATCTCATCGTCACCAAGGGCAAGGGCTTCACCAAGGAGAAGAACAAGAAGAAGCGTGGCAGCTACCGCGGTGGTCTGATTGACATCTCCAGCAAGAAGGGCATCAAGTTCGACTAAGGTTCGCTTGCAGCCGTAGTTTCTTGATAATACACACATACGTTCGGTTCTTGGAGTTTTGGGATTCCGAAATAAAGAAGTCAACTTTTTGCGTCCTGGCTTTTTGGTGAAAAGAAAAAGGGGAGGGAGGGCCGGTTCACTTTGGCATTGCGTTTATTAATTAGCCTCAGAGCATGACGGTTGTTTTTTCGCGGGAGGATGGGAAAGACGAGACAGAGAGAGCTGGGTACGCGGCATAATCACTAGCCTCGAGATCAGCCCCCGCGCAACGTTTGCCGTGTAGATAGAAATCAAACGTTTTTACATCTTCAACGCTTCCTTTATATATCTCATTTCCAGTGTCTCCTTGCGGTCTGCTTCTGCTAGTATTCAGGGTGAGTGGTCAGCGAATGTAGTACTAGAAGACCCCGAGTCAAAGGCACCCGGGGAGGTACTTGACTGTAATGTACACGTCCAGGTACCAGACAACAGGCATTGGTTTAACACTCGTTGGACCGGCAAAGTTCCCCTCACACAGATCAGGCTGAGACTGGTGACACAGAGGTCCGGTGGCGCAGTGGGCTAAGATAACGAGCCAAAGCTACAGCCTGATCGATGTTTGGTAGGTAACCGTGCCGGTATCCTCCGCCTCGAAGCATTGGGCCATTGAGTGTCTTTCTCGATACCAAAGCGAAGTATTCACTATCTCATCATTGCGTCCTCGTGGCAGTAGCTTTCAATGTCCGAATAGCAGGCTTGCCGTCGGGGGGTTGCTGAGGGGAATGGTCTAGGATACGAGAGACACACACAGAGATGAGATGAGATGAACACGTGGGGGAGGCAAAAAAGAACTGCCCAGGCAAGGCTTCGCGCAAGAGAGGTCCCGGTGAATATCGGGTTGGCTTCCGCGGCGGCTGGTTCTTGGCTGGGCAGAGGGGGAGGAGATGAGGAGGGGTATCATCGAATGGATGGCGGGGGGGACTGGCCCACTGCCAACTAACCTTAAAAGCCTAATTTCGGGCTGGCACCGGGCCCTGGCCCAAGTTGAAGGTTGAGTTTGATATCAAAGAAATGAGGACTCGGCCGAGACGTCATTAGGAAGTAACGTGTTTACACACATGCCTTTATTTAGAAGAAACGGATTGTGTGGCAAAGGAAAATCAAAGAGAAAGAGGAACGGCCCGTTGTTGCGGCTGACGCCAAGACTGTTCACACCCACGATGCGGCCCCCAACTTTGAAGTTTGTTCTATGAGTGACGCAGTAGGCACAAATGATACATCAGGTCACAGGACTACAGGGTCCACTCTTGCTGTAGTAGGTAAAAGGCCGTATATTCTGGCCTCGGGGCATGTTATGCGATTGCTTCTCTCTTTTCGGAATGTCGGCATCGTCACCAACTGGTCTACGTTTCCAGCGGGCACTGCAAGAGCCAACTTCATGTGCCAGTTTTTGATACAGGCATGAATAGTATTGCTCTTCCGATATCATAAGACATTCATCGTTAAAATCTTCTAAAACCTTCCCTATCTTTGTCTCATGGTATCTCTCAACATTTACCAAGGAAAAGCCGGGCAAAGAGCATATATGCTCCATCCAGGTCTCTACTTTGAGGTTTCTCACTCCAACTCCTTGAACTCAGTAAGAATCCAGTCCAAAAACTGCCCCCAACGGTTCTCCCATTCCTCCCGCACTTTCTTGAGCTCGCCTTTTGACATGCAAGAGTGCTCTAGACTCCACTCAATGAGCTGTCGCCAGCCGTACAAGGTCATGTCCGTCTTACCCACCATCGCTTGATAGAAATCATGCGAAAGAGTTGATCTGCGTGGTTACTGGTTAGCTTCATGCTATATTGTGGCCCGCTTCCGAATGAGCAATATACATACCTGAATATTGTTCCGTTATCCGAGTTTAATGTGCAGTGTACGTTGTTGGCGAGCAAATTGTACATTGAGTGACCCGCAATTCGGGGTGTGAGACCAAGCTCCTCGTTGGAAATTGGGCACACCTCGAGGCAGATACCCCTTTTCTTCATATGCTCCATGATATAGGGGTGCCTGGCCAGAGCAAACCCGTGGCCGATGCGCTTTGAGTTGAGCAAAAGGGCATCCACAAGATTGCCGTCCGTTTCGTTGCCAATATCTGTTGTCTCTCCGCAGTGAAAGAGGAATGGAATATCGACTTTAGGGACAGCTTCTTCGCATTTCTTCCTGAAGGCAAGGAATTCTTCTATGAAATATCGTAAAGGGTGACCCTGTGATTCTTCGCCGACCAGATCGAATCCTGTTCCCGTTAGTTGTCTGCTGACAAGATGTATGCGTTAACTAGATGTATGCGCTCATTGACTCACCAGCAATCCACTCGGGCCATTTTTGCTTGAACCTGAGACACTCATCGAGCGCAAATGCCACCGTCTCCTTGGGAAAGGACCTGGGGGTGCAGTAGATGACCTTCAGCCCGCCAAAGTAGTCTTTGGTCTCCTTCTGAAACTTTTTGTACTCGTCGATAATTATCTCCATGATACCTTCGTTGCCGATTTGCTGCGTACCGTCGTTGCTCCAGAGTTGATTTGTCTTCATGAAGTTAGGCCGAATCTCGGCATACTGAATGTTGTCGCGGACAAAATCTTCAAGAATGCCTCGTGTGTATTCTCTGTAGGCCTTCTCATAGTTGAAGAGTCCCTTCATCATCCGCGTCCGGCCGTTGAACTTCTCCCATGCTCCCTGGACTGTTTGAAGCTCGTTGTGTGCTTCATCCTCGTGGAAGACAAGTTTTGTTGTGAGCCACTCCTCAGCCTCCATGCCGTTGTAGTGTTTAGGAAACTGGAGGATGAAATCCGAGTATTTCATCATTTTCCTTGGCCGGTCCCTGTCGTCGGCGTAGTCGGCATCGAAGAGGTTTCCCTCACTGCCCTTCTCCTTTCCAGCCGCTAAGATGGAAAACTGGATTTCACAACGTTGAAGGTTAGTCTTTGCGGCGCTCGGCGCCAAGGACAAATCGCTATTGATAAACATGCGGGACATGGTCGCGGCGATGCCCAACAATACATGAGGCTGCAAGCAAGCGTTGAAATGGATATGGAGATGTGCTCCCTTTGGCATCTTGACGGCGACTCGGAATAGGCTCGTCTGGTTGATCAAGTCGACGTTTGACAAGAAATGGTCAGCAGCAAACCGCGGATGGTTCTGACCACCCCGTCCTTGCCTTGGCTCAGCCTTGTCATACACCTCCTCCTTGTCCTTTACCTTGAGTTTTTGAATGATGGCGTTAGCCCTCTGCTCCTTCTTTGATGCCAGTGTCTTTGCGCGGAAATCAAATGATAATGTATTCTCGCGCTTCAAGATCTCCTCTCTTTGGCGAACGTAATCGGCTTCTGTATCAAAGTTTGGGCCGGGGGGTTGATCGAGTATGGTATTTACCCGACCCTTAATGGCAGTGCGATCGCCGGTCATCTTGAAGACGTTGCTGATGACGGCATCGAAGACTTTATCGTGAGCTTCGATCATTTTTTGGGCCATGTCTATGTCTTCTTGGTGTCTGTGGTGATGAGTGTGATGGTTGAGACGTCGAAGCTTCCGCAGCCTTTTGGATGAGAGTCGTGTGATGATGGTATTCGCATTGGTGTCCCTTCTACCCTGACAATCCTTCTCGCCAGGTGCATCGTCCTTTTCAATGTTTGAGCACAGGCTGCCCATGAGACTGTAGGGAGAAGTGAATAAAGAGATTGTTCTTTGAAGTGCCCTGCCGGGTAAAGCTGGGATGGCAGAAATGCGGCCAGGCAGTAAATCGGCGGTACACAAGAGGCAGGTGTTGCTTTGTCGGGAGGTTCTATCGCCGTGTTTCGAGGATCCACGATCGCAGGGAGACGAAAGTCAATTTAATTGAATGCGCAAAGCTCCTCGGCAGCTCTGACGATCATCATGGGTCCTTTTTCAATCCCCTTTATTGAGCCTTGGGAAGTGGAAATTGTCTACCCTGGGTGAGGTAGTGCGATGACAAGCAAAGTAGTAAGAAGGTACGTTTGTTTGCGGTACCAACAAGCGCCCCGGCTGTACCTTTAGCTCGGAGGAGGTCTCATGCTTGGCCTCAGGTAAGGAAAGTGACATGCGGCGGTTTCCAGCTCAGCTGGAACCACCATTCAAAGGTGAGCGCTCCTACCGTCTACGAGATCCTAGGCCAGGCAGTGGCAGGCTGGCAATGCTGCGACCCAGACCCAGAGAGGCGGCACAGATGGACGGAGGTAAGTAAGGTGGGCTGGGAGAAACTCCCACATTGAATGAGGGGCAGGAGGGAGCTGCCTACCTTACCAACTAGACGAGAAAGTTGTACCCAAACCGGCTTAGCTCGGCCTCCAAGCCACATGCGCAGTTCTTCTGCCGACTGGGCCAATGAATGGGCCTCCACAGGCTGACACGCAGGCGTTCTAAGGTAAGTAGGTACCTCAGCAAAGAAGCTACCTCCCAACTCCCTTCCTTCTTCCGCCTTGGTTTTACCCATTTCTCTTGGACTGTTGGAACCTAAGACGGCAGGACCAGACTTTCGTTGTTTGGCCAATCTTTTCCTTGCTATCTGACAGGTTCGTTTGGCAGGTGGAGACATCCAGGTTGCTGTTTCGAACTTTCTGGTCAGGTACAGTCGTTGGAGCTCACGGGATTTCGATTTGCCTTGTCTCACGTGTCACTCACCACAAACGACAAAGAATTTGGCCATCATTGCGAACAGGCATTTCGGGAGTGCTTCCCATCATCCTTCACCTCTTTCAGGGTTATCCTTTGCCGGATCATTCATTTTCTCCATTATTCCCATTCAACAAAGTCAACTTGCCCGACCCATAAGCGAATACGGTGTTCGAGGCCTCTTCTTCACCACCAAGCTACTGATTTACCCATGGAACCTCAGGTACGCAGCCAACCTCGTCCACATTCGAGAACCCGCAATCGTGATATCTCAACCATGAGGCCGTCACGCCCGCCCCTCACGCGACCCCCTTCTAGAACTTTACAATAGGGATACAGGGGGTCATACCTACTCACATGGCAGCCACACCGTTGGAGATCTGCAAACGCCCCGATACGGGACCTGCTCTACGCACGAGCCATTCCCACTATCCCAGAGAATTGGAATCTTCAACACATGCCCAGCACCCCTGTTGGGGTATGACAACGATTAATCCCCTTTTGACCGCGCCAACTTTATTTCAAGGCAGCAAGGCTGTATGTACTCCGTATAGCGCTTCGTCGTTGGCTCCCGCTAGTAGACCTTCGTCCACCTACGGACAGCATACCAACAGCTACGGGGTACGATCCGGCCAGATTCGGAGGCCCCGACAACGGTCACCACACGGTCACCACACGGTCACCTCACGGTCTCATCTTACCTTACCCGCCGCCTTACCCCCCGGCAGCGGTGGCTTACATCGACAAGCGCCTGCCCTTGATTGCTCCACACATGGGTTAAGCCTCAAAGACTTCACGTTGGACATCCTGTGAGGCCACCTGCCTTTCTTTGACACATTTTCTTAGTACACTACGCCGCCCGGTAAATGGGCGATTCTGCGTCACACCGGTATCAAGCTTACACCCATGCCAGTGGCAGGGTGAGACTGGCCTCGGGGACAACCAAGATGGGTCAGCACCAAGCGATCCTCCCTATACAATTTTGTTGTGGCTTACATCACTTTCTGGTGTTTAGTCTTCAGAGTTAGTCGTCAAGTGATGGCCAATTTCACTCCTTGCAAACGAAGATTGGCGACGAGTTGGTACAAAATGCGGATAGCCCCCCGTGAACACTGCCACGCTCGGCCGTAAACGGCCTTGGAATCTCACGAGTGGTTGCTGATGAACATGAGCGACAATAAAATGTTCATGACTGTGTCTTCCGTCGGATCTGACCGCAGAAGTCTGTGTGTAATATACCTTCTTCTGTTTTCCATTTCCTGGCCTAGCCTAAGACGCAGTGCCGTTACAGCTACCCAAAGATCCAAGCTGCGCCGTCGTACACCCGTACACCGGAAAAGAGGATTGGAAAAGTACTCGGGCTATGATTGTTGGGTTGATTCCTGGCGAAGAAGCTTAGCAGGAAGACCTCAACAGGAAGGTCGTGAAACGAAGTGTACTTGGCCGTGTTGAAGCCACCGGGGTGCTCGGACGCAGACAACATCTCTTGATATCGATCCTGCTTACGGAGTAGACATGCTCCTTTTGAACGATGCGTCTGACGGATTACCGGCTCACGGCACCACAATTTGACCGAGCTGCGCAACTCCAATACTCTGACAACTTCGCTACTCCCCTATAATACGACGTGTGAAGCACCTCAAGTCCGGAATTCCCGGGTGGAGTCAAATCGTTCATAGTGGACATGAGGCTTTGCGTCTACCGATTGACAGGGAACTTCGGGAATTCCACCTAGACGTACGTCAAATCCCTTTGAGACCCATACTCGAGTGGTACACACCTCCTTCTAATCATCGGGATACATACGTACGCCAACCCACATGCCACCTCCGTTATAGTGTCCGGTTCCATTCGGTCTCTCCTTCGGTGCTTCCATTTGTCGATGCTATCTTCAGCTCATCTTCGCCCTGGTTTGCGTCATGCATGCAAGATACCCGCGATCCCTGGCGCTTGGTTCTTCAAATGGAATGAACAGCGGGTCGAATGGGTACGAGATGGAGCCATTCTAGATCGAAGAAGAAGGCCGTTTCCATGTTAACACCACAAGAAACATGTTAGTCAGTGGACAAGCGGAGTATGTAGCTTGACCTGGAAGCTCGGTGTCCCTGTTCAGATCAGGGACAAGCAATGACATGCGGCAAGGGTTACACTGGGTGAAAATCCCGCCATGGGGTCTTCCTAAGGGGGGCAACGGCTCGGACACCGAGCGAGGATCTTCATGCCCGGCCGTAGCGTTGGTTCGTTTGCTCCCATGCTGCTATAAGTTCCGATTGTTTCCCCTGAGGTGGTGTTATCTCCTTCCTTGCTCGTCCATCCAGCTTGTGTGCCATCTTGGAACTCGTCGTTCGTTAGACAAACTTGTAAACAAAAGTCCAAGTTCACCAACTCGCCAACATGAGATTCTCAACGCTCGCAGCAGGTCTCCCCCTCGTGGTGGCGGCTCCTCAGGGTCACTCCTTCAAGCAGCAGGCCAAGAGCACCGGAAAGAGCCTCCTTGTCGACCAGGCCCCTGAGACCTCGCAGCCCTACGCCCTCCGCAAGGGGGCCGGCCGTGCCGTCGCCGTCGGCGAGCAGGTCTACCGCTTCTCCGTCACGGGCAACTCCTCCGCCGGCGCCTTCACCCTGATGCAGACCAATGCCCCGGACTCGTCCGACCTGGGCGTCCTCCCCCACATCCACAAGGCCCACACGAGAACTTCTACTGCACAAAGGGCCAGTTCCAGCTGTGGGCCCAGACCAACAGCTCCGGCGAGCAGGCCCGCGTTCTCACCCCCGGCGACTACGGCGCCGTGCCCCTCAACACGGTCCACACCTTCCAGATCACCGACCCGGACACCCAGCTCACGGGCGTCATCCAGCCCGGCGGCTTCGAGGAGCTCTTCATCGCCATCGCCAACTCGGATTTCGTCTCCCCCACGGGCTCCGAGTTCGTCCCCGCCGCCTCCAACGGCTCCTCCTCCGGCTCCGACCCGGCCCTCATCTCCGCCCTCGAGGCCTTTGACGTCTACGCCCAGCTCGACTTCAACCCCCGCCGCGACCTCGCCAACGGCAGCGCGGGCGGCGCGACCGCGAGCACCTGGCACACGGCGTCCAACACCCTCGCCCTCGACGCCGTCACCCCCAACTTTGTCGCAAAGAACCGCGGCCCCAAGTACCTCAACGCCGACGGCGGCGTCTACCACCTCGTCGCCCCCTTCGCGACGGCCAACCAGACGGCCAGCAACTTCACTATGGGCACCGTCACCCTGAGCCCCCTGCTGTCCAACCAGACCGCCACCAAGGCGAACCTCGCCCAGCCCCTGGCCTTCCAGCTCGAGGAGGGTGCCCTCGAGGTCTCCGTCGAGGGGTACGACGCCGTCACGCTGATCCAGGGCGACGTCGTCTTCGTGCCTGCCAACGTGCCTTTTACCTATGCCGCCTCGGCCGCCTTCACAAAGTTCCTGTACGTCAGCGGCGGCGGCGACGGCTTCGATTACCAGCTCCTTCAGCGCGCTGTGCCTTGGTCGTATGCCACGTACCCCATCGACGCCGGGTTCACTGTGCAGTAAAGAAGGTGATGTTGTTTTAGGGGAGGGGGCAGGGGTAAAGCCTAGCTCTGCTCGACTTCAGGGACTTGTCGCAGTACATACAAAAGTTGTACATTGTTTCCAAAGATATTGTACATGAATCCCCATCACAAACAGTTTTTCTACTTCTTTAGTGTGAATTCGTATTCTCCTGCTCGTTATGCCCCCGGGATGAGCAGCCCACAAGCCGCATGAGGCCGACGGTGGTCAAAACTCCCGAGGTACCATATGCAATGTTTTCAGATACTAACAATATTTTATCCCTTTGACAATCTAGACCAGGCCGTTTTGGTGGCGGTGTCTCCTTTCGTGACGATGAGATGGTCCATGGAGATTTGCTAGTCATGAGGCTAAGTTACACCGCCTCTGGGTCAAGGGGAATGTACCGTACGGTATTTTGAAGTGCCGAGAGGTCTGTGGGATGGGTCCAGTGTAGAGCTTGAGACGCCTTGTATCAGAAATTGCTCTCATATACCCCGCCAGAGGTGGTCATGCTCGAGGTCGATGAGGCTGTGATTCCTACTGGGCTAATTGTGACCTCGTGTAAGAGGTCAAGGGGGCTTCATGATACCGACTTTCCTGCGAGGCTTTCTACCTAGGTCAACCCCATCGCATCGGGAATCTGCCAAAACTACGATACGATCTTAGACTCGGGCCGATCTCGTACCCAAATCACCGGACGTTATGATGGTAGTGGATTCTGCGATGGGGCTTGTATAGGGCATCGAGCAAGGCAGACTATGGCTGGCCACCTCTCCGTGAATGAACATGATTTTGTCCATCTCAAACAAGGACATACCATCCTCGTAGGAAAAATCAAAAGTTCCATAATCTCCAATGATTAATACCAACGCTAAGATGGAGTTTCAAAGTGATGGTTCTCTCTTTGCCTACCTAGTAAGTAGGGGGGGCGACATTTTGGAAAAGGGGCTTGGGTGGTGCACAGCCACTCCCCCCTCCCGTGGAGTTGTTGACTTGACTAGACTCAGTTCCACTTCACTTCAGGCAGAAGTTAGATCTAATGATATTAATGAAATGAGATGGGCGATTTTGATTTGCGGTTGGTGACCTTTACTTCTTGATCGTGGTGTGGTCGATATCGCCATCAGGGGGTCCGAACTGGAAGTATTCCGTGACGTGATCGCAATAGTCTGGAGAGCGCACGATAAGCTTCACTCCTTTCTTCCATATATCCCGGTCCATCTTGAAATTCATCAAAAACATGATTTTTCCAGGTTGGTCTTCCTGCATTGAGGACCGAGAAGGTGTTGTTGCATTTCCAGTTGTCAGGTGGCATCTCGATTATAACTACTCTCCAGATGACGGGTTTGGAACTTTTGTTGACATTTAATTTTTCCAGTTCGGCTCATCCAGCATTAACGGTCTACAAATCGTAAATACTTTACTGGCTGCTCAGTGCCCAAATTTAGGTTCATCACAATTGAAAAAAAAAAAATTTAGAAGGAAGGAGGGGGGATACTGACCCTATAATTCACGCCCCTGTCCGGATTCGAACAGCGCGCCCCTCGGACCAGCAAGGCTTCATTGGAGTATTTGTTTTATATCGACTCTGCGTCAGAGCCGATACCACTCGGCCAAATGCTCAATACTGAAGCATTGAACACTTGGGAGTGGGTGCTGGTAACAGGAGTGATGATTAGATCCCTTAAGTAAGGTAGGTTGAGGAAGGAAGGCATGTAGAGGGAAGGAGCGAGATGGTAAGTGCGTCCCTGAGTACCCACTCATGATCCGAGGGCTGGCTTCAAATTCGTCTGGGAAACTTTCTGTACATCTACTCCCCTGGATGTGTGAAGGGTTGGTTCTCAGGAAGGCTCCTGGGCAGTGTTAAGGGAGATGTCGTAGGTTCACCCTCTCGAGGCCTTTTACGGTGTTATTTGTGTATTTGAATGTGGTCTTATACGTTCTTCGGAATGACATAACCTATTTAAAAAAATTATACTGTTTGCTATAAGGAGGGCTGGTTGTCTTTTATGCCAGATAGATGCCGGGTGCGGTCGCCCTCTAGGTGAGTCTAGGAGGAAGACATTTTCTATGGACCGTTCTGCGTCTGCCCTTTCTAGGTCGCTATTCCTACTACTCTAAGATACTACCATGACTTCATAGAAGAGATTCTGGTGTTAGTAGCCATGCTTGCAGTGCTCCCTTCATTGTGTATGTAGCAAATATCAAGATGAGCGTGATACTTGGCGTCTTACTTACACGTAGCAGATCGGGACAAGAACCTAGCAAGACTGAATATAATAACTATGTACTCTATCTTCTGACTCAGGAACAAGGTCGTACTTTTGTTTGATAATCTGCAACCAGAAATCTACCTCGGTGTTAGTCATGTCTAGACCACGACACTTTATTGGCGATATTTTAACAACCCCGACTCGACGACCGGATTAGGCGAATGAGAAAAGAACACAGCGTCTACCAGTCAGGACGTAATAGCAGTAAGTAGGGGAGGGCTCCAGGCGCCCGCATCGTCCCGGTCAGCTTCCCCGCTCTGGAAAGACGAGAGAAAACGTATGGCGTGACCCGATGCGTGCAGAGGCTGCGCCACTGGCACGCAACCTCGCGTGTGAGTGTTTCCCTCAGATGAGATTCTGAACCTGACTTCAGGCTCACTTTGTCGACTTATGAGATTTCGTCCCTCGCCTGGACCGTTCTATTCGGGCACGCCTCGACTTTACCCGACAGTCTGGGCAGTCCTTCCCGCGTTTCCGCGTACATGGAAGATGCGGCTTGCCATGCAAGACGAGGCATGCTATTGACCAAGAAAGGTGTCGAGATGAGGGGTAATGGCCTGCGATGAGGCTAGCTGCAGCTGGTCAACGAGAGCAACAACTTGAGTCCCTTCTCCGTGTTTTCCCTTCCTCAGGAATGGAGTCCATCTAAGATCTGTGGAATCCAAGTTGGGTCGTGATCTTGCTGTCTTCGATTGCGATGCTTGGAGATAAGAAGAGCTCACGGTATTCAAGATAATCAGCGTGAAGCGCGCTGGGATGGGCTTTTGGAATGAAGTGAAGCCGGAGATGGTAGGTAGCCAAAGCCGCGTGAGTAAGGCTCTCGACGACGGCTGCAGGACATGATGCGCTGCTACGTTGGCGCTCCAGAAGCAGCAATCGCAACTGAATGGCACTCACAGTGTTTTGACGCAAACACGTATCGTCGATGGCGTAAAGAGTGGCAGAGGTCATCACGGGCGGCGAAAACGCCAAGCTTACCTCGCATAGGCCTCTCACTCTGCAGGCAAAGGCTTCTTGAACGAAGCAATATAAATAGAGGGAAACTTGGCCATATAGCAACCGTGTTACTCTCTTCTCCTTCATCCCGTGTCTCAATTCTGTCTGAAAATTAGAAAAGACGCCTCAAAATGCCAAAGATCTCTGCCTCTATGGCCGCCTTGGGTCTCTTGTTGATGAGTATCCCGGGAGGGATATCATCAAGTATCCCCCGATCCATCGCTCACTCGAGAATTCTTCCCAGAGCTTGTGACGTCAAATCCGAGTACGACTACGTTATTGTTGGAGGAGGCACCTCCGGCCTGACAGTCGCTGATCGATTGACTGAGAGCGGCGAGCGTAAGCTCACCGCAGAACAGGTAGCAACCACAATTTGCTAACTCTGTCCCTGGCAAGATACGGTTCTGGTGATTGAGCTCGGTTTATTCGGTAAGCCTTGCACTTTTCTCCAGAACTACGTCTTTAGAGAATATATGTGTATGACTAACACTCCAGCCAAAGACAACTCGTCTCAGGTAAACACCGTCACGACGGGCCTCTTATCCTGGCGCAACCAGTCCCACACCTTCAACTTCTCCTCCGTGCCCCAAGAAGGCCTCAACGGCCGCAAAATCAACGTCATTGGCGGCGTCATGCTCGGTGGTTCGACGGGCGTCAACGCCATGCAGGTCCATCGCGGCCAGAAGGAGGACTACGACAGATGGGGGTCCTACTTTAGCAATGAATCGGAGTGGAGTTGGGATGGCTTGCTGCCATACTTTAAGAAGGTGATTAATACTCCCAAATTATCATGCGGACCCCTGAGAGGCTGTTACTGACGTATTATTCATACTTAGGCATGGAACTTCCACCCTCCTACCCCTGAGCTGACCGAGCAGTTCGACATCAAGTACGACGCGAGCTACTGGGGCAACTCCTCCGGCATTCACGCTTCCTTTCCGACCTTCCACTGGCCTATGCTGAGTATCCATCTCCTCCCCTTGGATTTTCCCCACTGATTCATAATACTACATCATGCTAATGATACTTAACTCACCACAGAGACCGAAGTTGAAGCCTTCAAAGAGATCAAAGGCGTCGACTTCCCCGCCGATTCAGGCGCCGGCGACCCAGGCGTCTTCTGGTACCCAACCTCCTTCGACCCAGCCACCGTGACGCGCTCCATGGCCAGACGAGGCCACTGGGACGGCATCGAGGCCGCGCGGGATAACTACGAGACGATCACCGGGCACAAGGTGCTCAAGATCCTTTTTGACGGCGACAGCCAGACCCAGACGGCGGTCGGCGTCTCTTACGTCGAGGCAAACTCCACCACCGCCAAGGGCGCGCGGATCGTCAAAGCCCGGAAGGAAGTCATCCTGGCCACGGGATCCATCCACACGCCGCAGATACTGCAGCGTAGCGGCGTGGGAGGGAGGGCGCTTCTTGAAAAGGCTGGGATCGAGGTCGTCGTCGATTTGCCCGGTGTGGGACAGAACTTCCAGGACCATCCTGTTGGTGCTGGGGCTACCTTTACCTGTGAGCTTCGGAATATTCCTTTCAAAGACAAGAACGTTGAGTTTTGCTGATATCTTCTCTTACCAAGTCACCAACTTTGACGTTCATCCCGATATGACCGATCTCGTCAACAACCAAACTTTCATCGACGAAGCCAAAGCAGAATTCGAAGCCAACCGAACCGGTACGACCTTCCTCCCAAACTCACCTCAAAGACAAACATCACGAACCTCACTAACCTCTTCATCCTCCAGGACCTCTAACCATAGGCGCAGGCAACGTCGCAACATTCCTCCCCTTCCCCGTAATAGCACCCTCCTTCGACGCCATCACATCCGCCTACGAATCCCAGGCCCCCTCAGCCTTTCTCCCGCCCAACACCGACCGCACCGTACTAGCAGGCTACGCAGCCCAACAATCCCGCCTCGCGGCAGCACTACGCTCCCCCGGCGCCGCATTCTACAACTTCTTCCTCCGCGGTGCGCCAACAGAGAGCAATTTCGTCCTCCTCCACCCGCTCTCCCGCGGCACAATCCTCCTCAACACCTCAAACCCCTTCTTTTCTGAGCCAATCGTCGATTACCGCGCACTGAGTAACCCCACCGATCTAGCCGTACAAATCGAGTTTATCCGCTTCACGAGGCGATATTTCCTCGAGTCCTCGACGCTAGCGCGGTATGCCCCCGTGGAAACTGTCCCTGGCGCGAATGTGACGAGTGATGAAGCGCTGGGCGAGGCTGTGAGGCGGATGATTAGCCCGACGACATTTCATCCTGTTGGCACGGCGGCTATGATGCCAAGGGAATTGGGAGGGGTTGTGGATGAGGGGTTGGAGGTGTATGGGGTTCGGGGGTTGAGTGTTGTTGATGCGAGTGTTATGCCTGATTTGCCGGGGGCATATACGCAGCAGACTGTGTATGCTGTTGCTCTGAAGGTGAGTTTTCTGATGACGAGATGAGGTATGAAGGTGTAAGGGGTTGAGAGAGGAGACGTGTGTTGACGATCATATAGGCTGCTGATTTGATTAAAGCCCGGGCGTGAGGCCGTTTTAAGGTTAGTTGTGCTACCGATTGTTAGGCAAGTATAAGCCGTGAAATAGTAACAATATTGGGGTTGAGGGTTGCGCAGGAAGACACGGCGAGCCTCGTTTTTGTTGGTTTTTTGAGAGAAAGTCTCTTGGTCCCGGAAGATAGTTATGGGGAACGTATGGTCTTGCGGGTATAAATGAACCATAGTAACTGCAAGATCTCGGAGACGCTTAGCAAGCACGGGGGGGGGGGGGGGGGGGGAGCTACTGGTATACCTTCTTGCCTGACTTGAAGGCTCGGTTGAATCCTCCTTCTACCAGTGAGGTCTGCTATGGAAAGTTGTGCTCGTGAACTGGCAAGTGGGTGATAAAGGTAGCATGGCCGGCTCACATATAGTCCTATCACCACTATCCTTCTCATCATCCCTTTCCTAGGCTTCTCGCGATATATTACCAAAGGAATAAGCACAGAGTGAAGACGAAAACGTAGTACTAGTAATCATGGCAGTCGACTAGTAGTAGCAACAATGGACCTGACCTCCTACCGCGACCGCATCCTGTCGTCAAAAGACGGCCATATCACTGATCATTCCTGCCGCTGCCATCTTGTCCGCGAGAACGACGTAGGGTTTTGCTTGGCACCATGATACTCTTGACCGTTCCATATGCTTTATATACTAGATATACCGCTCATGGCACTAGACGTATTGAGCGGCAGGTTACTGTGTCACCCACCTACTTGTGACCTGACAAAGTATTGACAAAGTAGGGTATAAGCTTGGAGATGATAGTGTCTCGTGGTTTCAACGACTAAGACCGTTACGTTGGAAGCTATTTTACGCTGGGGAGGTAGAAAAGCGAAGTGTGGCACATTCTAACATGCACAACAAGAACAATGGTACAATGCATAAGGCGTAGCAAATGTCTGATGCTCGTTCAATACAACTCAATTGCTCAATCCAGAAAGCTGGCTAGCAACAAGGAAACTCTTCGGTACGACCATACCCCTCAAGTATCATGATATATACAAGACATGACAACAGATGTCTAGTACGTAAGAAGCAAAGGCTAGTACACCTCGAGGACATAGCGACCATCCTCCTTGAGCTTCTCAATCTCGTTACGGGCATTAACCTTCTTGCCACTCATCTTGGCCTCGACGTTAAGAGCCTCCATCAACACGTCCGTAACATCAGGCACAGGCCACGTAGGACCGCACAGGTAGAAGCTGCCCTCGTCGCGAATGTACGACTGCACAACATCGCGCATGGACTCGCGCATGCGGTCCTGGATATAAATCTTGCGCGGCTGGTCGCGCGAGAACGCGGCGCCGAGGTGCGTGATGACGCCCGCGTCGACGTAGGCCTCCCACTCCTCGCCGTACAAATACTCCTCGCGCTGGTGGCGGGAGCCGAGGTAGAGCAGGATGGAGCCGATTTCCTCGCCGCGCGACTTTTGCAGGGCGCGGTACTGCACGAAGGCGCGGAAGGGCGCCAGACCGGTACCGAGACCGGCCATGATGAGGGGCGCCTTGGAGGAGGTGGGGAGCTTCATGACGGAGGGCTTGACGGAGGCGACGACGGTGGCGCCGACGGGGAGGGCGGAGAGGTAGCGGGTCGCGTGGCCGAAGCGGTTGCGGCCGAGGGGGTCGACCCAGTCGACGACGACGATCATGAGGGCGACCGAGGTCGGGGTCACGGCCTGGGCGGAGGCGATGGAGTACTCGCGGCGCTTGAGCGGGGCGATGATGCGGACGAGGTCGTGGAAGCACGGGCGGGCCGAGGGGAACTCCTGGAGGATGTCGACGTAGGTGACAAAGTCGACCTCGGAGCGCTTCTTGAAGTCGGCGGCGCCCTCTGCGCCACCGAGGCTGGCGAGGACGGCCTTTTCGCGCTCGTCGGCGGCGAACTCGGAGAGGGCCTCGTAGAAGCGCTTGGGGGGCTTGCCGAGGACGTCAATGTTCTGCTTGAGGGACTGGTAGACGGTGCGGGTCTCGAAGGCGGCGTTGTCCTCGCGGGCGGGCACCTGGACGAGGGCCTCGGGGTCGAGGCCGTACCACTTGATGAAGGCGGTGACCTCCTCGTGGTCGTTCTCGGCGTGGATGCCGAGGGCTTCGCCAATGTCGTAGGTGAGACCAGAGTCGCCGAGGTCGAACTCGATGTGGAAGATGTTGCGGTCGTAGTTGCCGGGCGTGAGGCGGCGGTTCTCCTTGACGGTGATGGTGTGGGTCTTGACGGGCAGCTCCGGGCGGAGAGCGCCCTGGGTGCCGTAAGCCTCCTTGAAGGCGAGGCCCTTGGCCGCGGCCTGCCAGTCGACGAGCTGGGAGGTCTCCTCGGCCTCCTCCTTGTCGAAGCCGACGAAGCTGTTGGGCTTGATGGTGGCAGGCAGGGGGCTGGCGACGACGTCCTCGGGCAGCTCGGCCCAGGCGGACTGGGACTCGACCTTGCGCAAGGCCTGGCCGAGGGCCTCCTGGGTCTCGACGAGGGTGCTGGAGAAGCGCTCGGGTAGGGCAAGCTTGGCGACCTCCTCAACGGTGATGTCGGAGCGGGCGATCTGGAGGAAGGCGAACTCCAAGAGGACCTTGACGGCCTGGGGCTCCTTCTCGGCAAAGGCGGAGGCGTCGAGGATGTAGAGCTCGATGGACTTGTCCTGGATCTGCTTGCGCACGACGGGGGAGAGGCGCTTCTCGAGGTCCTCCTCCTTGAAGGTAGGGAGGTTCAGGAGAAGCTTGCCACCAGCCTTGACGCTCTCGATGATATTGAGATCCTTGAGGAGCTTCTCCTCACCGACAGCAACGACATCGGCCTCCTCGACAGCGTAGGGCGCTTCGATGGCCTTCTTGGAGCTGCGGATGTCGGTGCGGACGATACCGCCCTGGAGCAGGTTGTCGAAGGACTCGTGGACGTAGACGTTGCTGGTAGACTCGCGGGAGAGCAAGTTGCTGACGACGGCCGGAGAGTCGACGGCGACAGAGTTGTCAACGTCCCAGAAGGTGTACTGGTGCGCCTGGACCAAGGCGGGGAAGGGCTTGGACTCGGACTCGGCGCTGAGGAGCTTGCCAAAGATGTCGGCGACGGTCTGGGGCGTCAGGGCCTCGGAGGCGGAGTACTTGACGTCCGAGACGGTGGGGTCCTGGCGCCACTTTCCGGAGAAGGAAACGGAGGCCAGGACGTCGGTGTAAAGCGCAGACTGCAGGGATGCATCGCTAACGGAGAGCTCGTCCTTGACCTGGCCGAGGACGGAAATGGTCCTGGCGGAGGCGGGGATGCTGGCGAGGAAGGCCTCCTCGACAAAGGGGCGGTAGACGCGGACGTTGATGGCGCCGACCTTGGCGCCTTCGGCGGCCAGGCGGGTGACGACCTGCTTGGCGAGCTGGGTCTCGGCGCTGCCAAAGACGACGAGGACGGCCTCGGCCTGGTCGTGTCCGTGGTACTCGAACAGGTTGTAGGCGGTGCCGAGCTCGTTGTTGAAGAGTCTGAGGAGCTCGACGACCTTGCCGGCGTCGTCGAGTCTCTTGTTCAGGGACTGGACCTCGCTCGAGATCTTCTTGTAGGTCTCGGCGACACCCTTCTTGTTGAGGGCATCCGAGGCCTTGAGGGTCTGCTTGGCGAGCTTGACGCCGTCCTCGACTCCCAGGTTGGGGGTGAGGGCGGTCATGAGAGTGGCCAGAAGCGCGGTGTGCTGGCTCTCGTGGTCCTCGGTAGGGTCGAGGTGCTTGTTGAAGACGTCCAACAGGCCGGCGACCTTGGAAGAGATCGCGGCTCTCTCAGAGACACCAGTGGACTCGGAGGTGATGTTGTTGTAGAGGTCAGCGATGCCGCTCTGGCTGAGAGCGTCAACGACGCGGGAGGTCTCGCGGGCGAGTCTGACGCCATCGTAGATGTGCAGCGTGGGCATCAGGGCGGCCATGAGGGTCGCGAAGAGGGCCATGTGCTGAGTCTCGTAGGCGCTGGAGCTGGCGACCAAGCCGAGGCCAAGGTCCTCAGCGGTGCGCAGCGCGGTGTCGTAGTCGGAGACGAGGCCGTTTGCGGCATCGTAGTCGAGAGCCGCGACGTGGGCAACGAAGGGGGAGGCCACGCCGTACAACAGGCTAAGCTGATCCAATGCGCCGCGGAGGTTCTTCAAGCTCAGAGTAGGAGCGAGCAGAGTCTGGGGAAGATGTCTCTTGGCCAGGTCAAAGTCCGGACTGAAGATGTAGCCGAGGGCGAGGGCGCCGGCGCCGGTCCTTGTCTGGAGCTGGATGAGGTCGGTGGTCTCGCCGTGGATGTTGTGCTCCTTGGCCTCCGACCAAGCCTTTGCGGCGACGTCGAGGTCAAAGGTGGGAGCGGAGTAGGAGAAGATCTTATCGGAGAGCAGGAAGGCGACCTGCTGAACGAGCAGCTGGGCCGTCACGTAGGTAGGACCTGAGATGGAGGAGAGGGCCACGGGCTGGCCAAAGGGAAGGGTGGAAGAGACCTTCTTCTGAGGGGCAGAGGAGGGCGGCGACTTTGCGTCGACGACGGCCGCAGAGCCGGTGCTCTCTTGCTGCTTGAACTGCATCTTGGGAGGTTTTGGGGACGAAGAATTGGGAATAAGTACAGCAAAGAATATGCGATTAAAGATGGTCCAAAATACACGGAGGACCAGAAGACAGAGCCTCACCACTCGCAAGAGAATGGTCGCTACTGGGAGACAATTGGTAGACTCAAGAGCAAGTTCAAGTCACTTGCGTCAACCTGAACGAGAAGAGGCAAGAAAGGAGCTTCTTCGTTCTAGGAGGACCTTGAGATTTGTACGTGAGAAAGAGGGAAAAGGGAAGAGAGGAAGAAGTTCGAGAGAGAGGCTCTCGTCTAAGAAGGACTCCGAACAGGTTCCGAGCATATAAAAAAATAATAAAAAAAGTGAGAGCAGGACCGGCAAGGGGAACCTTTAGCCGGCACTCACCCTGGGGTCAAGCACGGTTAGCTAGCTAGCACCGGGAACCGAGAAGCGCACTCCATAATGGATTGCAGCAGCAGGCAATAAGAGACGGGCATTTGTCAGGCATCTTGCATTGCTGTCTGCTTGGTCTTGGTGGTGGTGGTGGTGCTGCTGCTGCTTGTCCGCGTGCGAAACTCGGCGTTTGGAAATTGTTGAAGCTTGGAGAATTGCGACTAGGGGACAATTGCGCCATCGCGCGCCAATGAGCGACCGGGACCCATCTGCAACGGCCCCACATTGCACCATTTCTGATCCACTCGATGTCCCTTCCTCGACTTCCCTGCTTACCAAATCCGCACTCTTTGGTCTGGGCTCAGAATTGCGTGCTCGACCATCCGGAAATGCAAGCCTCTTCTTTCGCGGTACCTTTCGCCCCAGATTCTGACCAATTTTTTTTTATTGTAACATTCGTCGGTGGCGGGCTTGTCACTGCCCGTGTCATTGATTCCAGGCTGTCGGTCGGCCTGTCCGGCAATCGGAGGACGCGGTATCCGCTCGGTCACGGCATCGGCTTCCGCTCTCCGTCGTCACCATTCAACTACACCCCATCTCCGTGCTCAGTGAACGTCGTGCCTCATATGTCATGGCCTTTTGAATCGAACGACTATGGAATTGATCCAAGGACGTTGAAGATAATACTGAGTTAGAATGAAATGAACGAATGATTTAAATTCTATAAGCTGCAATTGGAATCTTATACCTGCCGTTCCATAACCACCTCTGTTTGCCGTTTTCGGACACCCCGGTCTCCACTTTAATTGCTGTCCATCCTTTACAGAGGGAGAGCGGGACGTTCATCAAAGTCCTGCCATGCCCAAACCGCTCCAAGATGAGGTCCATAGCAAGCCGTGTAAAGTTCTTGATACCTTGATCTTTCAGGCGTAATGTCGCCTTTGGATTGCCGTGGACACACCAACAATGGTATATAGCAAATGAAGAAAATTTGGCATTGAATTGTAACCATTGCTTAGCTCAATACCTCTGTTATGAGAATGTAGCAATTGGCGTCTTCAGATAAGACTTGGGAATCATGGAACGAAATGCGTACATGTTTGAGACACCAATCGTGTAAGGCGTCACGTAATGTTCAAGAATTCTCTTCAATAATGCCCAATGATGCTCTTCTCTATATAGCATACAGGTATCCTCTAATAAAACAAAAAAAAAAAAAAAGTGGTAATACACGGCACAACCACCAACCCATCACCTCCTCTCCTCTTCCCATAACAAACCTCCATCTACTCAATCTTCTTCGCCCGGAACCCAAGCCACGGCACCTTACTCCTCAACGCCAACGAACTCAGCACAACACTGATACTAGACAGCGCCATGGCGAGACTGGCCCACACGGGATCCAGCCGCACGTGCTGCCGCCCGCCATTCACAACAATCGGGTACAGACACCCGGCAGCAATGGGGATCGCCAGCAGGTTGTAGATGACGGCCCACCCAAAATTCACCTTGATCCGCCGGAACACGGTCCGGCTGAGCGCGAGTAGCGTCACCACGGCGCGGAGGTCGCTCGTCACCAGCACAAAGTCGGCGCTCGAAATGGCCACATCACTACCGCTGCCGATGGCGATGCCCACGTCCGCTTTCGTCAGCGCGGGCGAGTCGTTGATGCCGTCGCCTACCATGGCCACCATGGCGCGCTTCCCCGTGTGCTCGTCATCTCCGTACCTGCCGGCCCGCGCCTTGAGGACGGATTGCAGGTAGGTGATCTTGTCCGCCTTTTCCCAGGGGAGGACCTCGGCGAGCACGTTGTCCGGGTCGATGCCCACCAGGTCCGCGACGGCTTTGGCGGTCACGACGTTGTCGCCCGAGAGCATCCACACGCGGGTGCCTTGCTCGTGGAGGGCCTTGATGATGCGGATCGCCTCGGGCCGGATGGGGTCTGCGATGGAGAGCGCGGCGACGAGGGTCCAGGGGTGGTCTTCTGACGGGGTGGTAGAAGCTGTAGGTCTGGTAGCGACCAAGGCGACCGATTTCGCCTCGCTCTTCCATTTCTGGAGTTGAGACGACACGCCTTCGTCAAAAAGGACGGCGTGATCGCGCATCAGGGACTCGTTGCCGACAATCATGTCAAACGCCTCGTCGGGCTTCGCCCCGCGGTTCGTGGCCTTCATGCCCTTGCCCGGCAGTTCCTGGAGGCTGTCGACGTCGACCCAGGCCTCGGTCTGCGAGGTGCAGTAGGACACAATCGCCTTGGCCACAGGGTGACTGCTGTTCTCCTCAATCGCTCGCAGAGTGGCCAGGACCATGCTGGGCTCGAGTTTGCTCCCCTCGAGGTAGAGCCTCGCGTCTGTAACCTTTGGCTCGCCACCGACGGTAAGGGTGCCCGTCTTGTCGAATACGACCACGTCCACGTTGCTGGCCTTTTCGAATGCCTCGCCTCCTCCCTTGGCGAGGATGCCGTGCTTAGCCGCGAGACCGCCGCCGACAAAGATGGCGGTGGGGGCTGCGAGAGCGAGACCGCAGGGGCAGGCGACGACGAAGACGGCGATGGCGAATTGCAGTGCAAAGCCAGCCCAGCTACCCTCCGCATCGAGGTATTCTCTAGGGAGAACGCCAGTGTAGCCGAGAACCAGCCAGGTGAAGAATGTGATGACGGCAATCAGGGTGATGATGGGGACAAAGTAGGCCGTGAGCACGTCGGCGACACGCTCCATGGGTGCCCTCTTCGTCTGGCCCTCTCTGACAATAGAGACGATCCGGTCCAGCATGGAGGCACCCGCCGCACCTGTGATGCGTACCTGAATAGCAGAATCTTTGTTGACCGTGCCAGCGTGGACCTCGTCGCCGGGTACCTTCTTGATGAGACGAGACTCGCCCGTCAAGCTGGACTCGTCGAAGCTGCCCTCTCCCTGTACCACGATCCCATCTGCGGCGGGGGAAGCACCGTGAGGCACGCGCACAACGTCTCCGAACTCGAGCATGTCCACGCCAACGATGGAGTCGGTGGTCTTACCAATAGAGTCCTTGGTGACGAGGATAGCCGTGGTAGGTCGCAGCTTGCCCAGCATCTCGACCGCATCGCCAGTCTTTGACTTGCTGTACGACTCGATAAGGCGGCCGAGGAGCAAGAAAAGGGTCAGGAAGACAACGGAGTCAAAGTAGAATTGCGTGTCGTCAACTTTTGCAGGCCGGTTGATGGCGGCAGCGATCATCTGACCAATGGAGGAAACGTAGGCGATCGTCGTTCCCAGGGACATGAGCATATTCATGCTTCCAAACTTGTAGAACCGACGAAGGATGGGCGTCTTGCTGCCCCGGCGCCACAGGTTTCTAATTTCCTTGATGGCTCTGCTGTGGAAGACGTCGGCACCAAAGAAGTATACTGGCGTTGCGAGAATGAACAGGGCGATTTGGGCTCGATTGATGCCCATGGTCCACGGCTTCATGAGGTAATGCTTGCCCTTGTCCGTGTCGGGGACGAGACTCATGTAGACGATACCAATGATGAAAGTCGGGATGGTGATGATAAACGTCAAATAAACTCGTCTGAGGAGCTGCTGCTGGTGCTTTTGTGTAATGAGTTTGGAACGCTCCTCGAGACTAGGCGGGTGGTAAATCGATGCTTTGAAGGCGGGATCGGCGGCATCGATGGCGGATAAAATTTGCCGAATGGTGAATGAAGGCGCGCTGGGCGTGTACTTGACGGTAACGAGTGGCTTCTCGTGAGTGGGTTTGGAAATGACCTTGAGCCGGTGCGTGAAGGAAGTGAGAGAGTGCGTTACTCGACTGGGACAATGTTGACAGTAGAGGCCCTTGATTGAGATTTGGACTGTCCTCTCTTGCGCGCCCTTGTTCTCAGCCTTGACCCTTGATACTCTGTCCAGTATCGCATCGTAGCCCATATCTTCGATAGACTGAACAATGTCGTCTTGCTTGCCTTCAACGATAAAGTCGATGGTAGCATTGTTAGCTACCAGGTTGACTGCAACGTTGGAGACGTAGTCCTTCTTGTTCAGCTGTTCAGTGATGGTGTTGGCGCAAGAGGCGCAAGTCATGCCGCCAATCGCCACAGTTGCTCGCCATTTCTTTTCGTCGCCTTCGTCTCCAGTGGATTCATCGCCTGACTCTGCGCATTCCGTGACGCTATCCAGACTGGCATCGTAACCCATGTCTTCAATGGCTTCCGCAACCCTTGAAGCGTTTGACTTGTCTCTAATATCGACGGTGGCACTGTTGGTGACCAGGTTGACGGTGGCATTGTCGATCCACTCCTGTTTGTTGAGTTCCTCGCTGATGGTATTGACGCAGGACGCGCAGGTCATACCGGCAACAGAGAGGGAAACTCTCCATTTTGAGCCTCCTGATGCCATAGCTGTGACACTGTCGAGACCATTGTACAGCGAGCTCCGCACACTGTTGACGTGTGAGTTCAAGAGGTCTGCAGTTGAAGCACCGCTGTCCTCTGAATCACGGCATTGCTTGCAGTTGAGAAGATGGGCTTCTCGCTGAGCCTCGGGTGAATCAGAAGACCACCTCGGGGCGAAGGAGAGCAGGCCATCAAGGGCGCCGCCGTTGTGAGCGTTGTTCATGACACCAGAATCAGGCTGAGTGAAGGTGATGGTGTCCATGTCAAATTCGGTGGCAGCCGTGGTCGTGACACCGCAAATCTCGAAGCCGGCATCTTGAAGTGACTTGGCCATGCACCGGATGGTGATATCGGGGGTTGACGTGTGTCTGTGTTCAATGGTGACGACGGAGGTGACAATGTTTGGTGAGACCCAGATGACATCGTGACTAGACGACTCCCGGAGAGCCTGCTGGATGGAGGAGACGCATGATGGGCAGTGCAAGTTGGCGAGGAGAAATGAGGTGGTGATGCGAGGGTGCCTTCCGTCGTCCATCGTCACGATCTGTTGGCTCAGTAGCCGGTGTGTCTGCTGCTTGTTGTCGTTGCCGTCCCTTAAGTATCGAGAACGAGAGAGCCGGTGTAGAGGGATGGTAGATGCGCCGAGAGCCTTGAGTGGAATGTTGAGGGAGCTCACGGGAGGGCGGCTAGTACGAGAAAGCCAGGTGTGAGGTTTTGTAGCAGCTCAGGGCCAGCTTTCGGAGAAAGCTATGTGAGCTTCTAGTACCCGCCCGTTTCCTTCTCTTCTCTACGAGATATCCGGGAGGAAAATGCGTAGTTACGGAAAGTGTTGAAGGAGAAACAAGCGTAAAAGTGAGGAAAATTGGTAGGATCAAAGGCCGAGTGAACAGCAAGTAGATGAGCTTGAGCAGACGATGTTCAGTTTGCTTCAGAGCTCGGTGTCCGAGTTTTTTTTTTCTTCTCCAAATGAATGCCGACGCGAGGGATTGATGCCACGTCCCTTTCATGCAGCACTACCAAAAACCACACAACTGCATGTGTCGGAGAAAATGAAGTATTTACGAGAATTCTACGATTGTTTTACCTCCTTGCCCCCTGGTCTGCTAGACCATTCGGTGTTTGACTTTACTTTTTTCAAATTACAGCGCGGCAATTGTGCTGCTTTGAAATGCTGAACAGAGTGGCCCTTTGCCTCTTTGGGGATGCGCGTTTTGTGCGGTGCAGAATTCTCAGGTATCAGAGTCAGCGACTCACCACTTTTTCTGCAGGAACACGGTGATTGCACTGTCCAACTTGCCTCGATGTAGGTTGATTGAAACTGTGTTGGCACTGTCTGTTCAGGTACCAGAGACACAGGCGTGACGTAATCTGCTCATAATGGGTCCGTCCAGGTTTCATTTGAGTGCCTCAAGGGGCAGGCACCCGACGTTGACACGCTAAAACCGGGCGCGCTTCCAGTTTGGGTACCTTACCTTACATCCAGACTGGAATACGCAAGAGCCTTCCATCTCAACACTCAGAAAGAAGGCACGAAGGATACTTATATTTCTTCACCTGCCTCCTTTATCAAGCGACTAGGAAGTCAATGGCGGAGTGGTCTGGGGGGCGGGCGCAAGTGGAACCCTAACATACTCGGCCATTGAGGACCACCGTTTAGCCTTTTGTTCGATTTACTTTGGTTGACACTTTCTTCTTCTTCTTCTTCTTCTTCTTCTTCTTCTTCAGATCTCCAACATTCCTTCTCTGGGTACCACTGCATGCACCTTTCTCAACTACACCCGCTGTCAGTCGATCTTTACTAGATCTATCCATGTTCCATCTTCTGTTTTCCAGTGGCAAATCTCACCAGACAGCGTCTATAGCGCCTCCCCGCATTGCGCTAGCCGCTAGCCGCAGCAAGATCCACGTGGACCCTGATTTCTAAGCGCAGCTGCAGTTGCTATTGCTCACTCATCCTCGACATGACACCTCGGCGGATCGCCTCTCAGCTACCCATGTCTGTTCCTGTCGATCCGTCAAGCTGCTCTCAAAAGACAAGCCGTTGACAGAGACTAAAGTGACCTGCGCCTGCTGTCTCACTTGCATGCCTGCGTGGAACAAGAACAAACAACCCAAAGGGCGCCACCATGAATCTCTCACAGAACGACGCGTGGGTAACACAGCTTGCGGCTGACACGTTGGCAGAGGCACAATACTGTTGTTCCAGGTTATCTTCATGGCACAAACAAGGGCAACGTCCACCAACCAATACTTGGACCTCGTTCAATACAGACCCGTCAAGAAACTTGGGTGCCTCTATTCTCGCTCGCTGAGTATACTGCAGAAGGATTCCAACGACTGTGACAAAATCGGCCTCTCGCTTCCTCCAATCACCACGACCGCTGCGCCCCCATGCGGCCGAAGCTTCGCCTTCAAAAGCTGCATCCTGACCAGCCAGCCATCGCAAACCGTCCAAGCAGACTGCAACGTGCTCCAACGAAGAATTCTGGAACAATTTCCACGGCCGTGCAAGATCATTCGGCAAAAGTCGAGGCAGAAAACTTCGGATAGCATACTGCCCGTACCCATTCTGGAGGTCGGCGAACAGACGCGGGATGAGCCTCAAGGCTATGTCGACATCGGACCAACCGCTCAGGCTGTGTCAGAAGCTTCCAGTTCGAGAGCACCGACCAACACTGCATCTACCCCCTTTGGTGTCGGCATTGCGAAAAACAACCTCAGTCTGGCTACTTTCATCAGCATTACGGTATATCCCTCTGCTGGCTTATGGAGGGGCTTGAGGCATCATCGCGTCGATTTCAAGCGTCCACGGCTCAGCTGAATCCCATGTCAGCGCATCTCTGGGACAGCGGGGCAGTGCGGGCTTACAACACTGAAAAGTCTATGATCACCTCAAAGATTAATGTCCAACTTCCTCGTCTTGGCATTACGGCCCTGCCATTGGCAATAATGTGACGATCGACACACCTAATATTGAAGTTGAAAGTCACGATGCGTGTGGGGCTTGGCTCGATACAGATACTGGGTGCTTAAGGCATTCCTTGGCGTCGCCGTGCCAGCCGCGAGCTCCGCTATCAGCGTCATCAAAAGACTGCAGACAATCCAAAGTCCAAACACTGCGCAGCCAAGGCCGGGCATATTCAAAGGGACAAAAGGATTGACATGGTTTTACTTCTTTGGCTGTTGACCTTTTGCCGAGACATCCACTGGCAAATACTATGCGATGCGAGCACCTTGGCGTGTAGCTCATGCTTTTGGTTGAGAACTTGGGGCTGAGGACACGGCGCAGCAACTCCCCAACGGCCGTTAGGTTTGCCAACGCCTCGAAAGTCAACAATGTGGACCAACTCAAAATAAACACCTAATCACTAACAAACCTACACAGCTCTATCGGCAAGGTGGGAAACGAGGAAAAAACGAACGGTTGGCCCAAGCCACATTGAATCAACCTTGGTATCCGTTCGGATACCCGTCCGGCTAGGTGGAGGCACAGTCGATGACGGCAGGCTGACTTCCCCGTGACTTCGCGGTTCGCCCAGCCGGAGCCCTCGGTCTCGCGACGCGGCCGTGGTTCTACAGCACGCCAGTGGGATTGCGCGGGGCATGGGAGAGAAGGCAAGGGTGGCAGGGATGCAAGTCATTTGACCTTGGCGCGAGGCGACCCTTTGCCACGGCCCGTGTCCACGAATCCGGGGGCGGGTTCTCACGCACCCAAGCCAGGCGTATGCGACGGGCCAACGGCACGCCGTGCACCGGGGTTGGGCAAAAAGCTGACAGGCGCACACGGGCTCTTCGTGGATAGTGACCAGACCTCGAGGGGAGAAAGATGACAGGTAATCCACTGGGCCAGCGACCGGGACCCGTTGGACTATTGGCGCATCGCGAAGAAAGGACTGGGACTGGACCAATGTTGCCATTCATCCGACCGCAAAACTTGGCCCGCCGCCCCCCGACCTCGTGACTCATCTAGTGTCGATTGATGAACACTCCCCCAGCCCCTCCGAGCCGGTCTCGAGAGACCCACGCCGACCCCGACCGCCGGCCAGCGGCCAAGCATGGGACGATGCTCCGGCCCTTACAAGCCTGCTGGAGCCCAACACTGAACACGAAGAGGAGCACACCCTGCAACCGTCATCCACGTATCCGCGTCTTGACCAGGCAAGCCTAGGTTGCCTGGGCCCAGGGCAAGGAAGGCCTCTTCCTCACAATCACGACCTCTGGCAAACAAAACCTCATCCACTCATACGAGCGAGGAGTAGGAACACCTGCACGGTACTCTGTGTGTGTGTGTGTGTGTGTGTGTGTGTGTGTGTGAGGAGGGGAATATCTTCGCGAGGTCGGAGCCTAAAAATCCTGCTTCCTGATGGTTTTCGTTGCCTTTCCTTTCCACCCCGGCCCCAGCCACACATGCACATCCTAAAGCACGGCGGAAATCTGAGCGATGCACGATCATCGCCCACACCCCTCCCCCCTTCCACTCCTCTTCCAATCCCAAATTCCGACCCTTGACCGACATTTTTCCCCCGATAGCGATTGCAGCCCGAATTCCCCCACCCCCCATAGTCCACCAGGATGCGTATTCTGCAACGACCTGGACCTTGTTTTCTTATTTCCTCACCTTCCCTCCAAGCTTGTGATGATGATGCCTAGAGGACGAGGATTTCACTGCATAATTGATACCTAGTAGGCCAACATACGTGTCTAAAAAAACGGGGGTGGTTGAGCAAGCAAGACCCCTCCATCCCACGCCTACCCACGCCTACCCACCCACGCCTACCCAAGCAAACCAAGGCAAACCAACAGCCAACTCCAAGGCTCAAGCTCAAGCACCTTGAAAAGTGTGTGAACTTTGCTCTCGCTCGTTCATCGTCGCCCAACCAAATGCCCAAGATGGCACCTTTTGCAGACGTCACTGTTTCTTTGGACCCCTAAGAATTGAGAAAAACCTTGTCGGCGAATTTTTGGTACTTATCCGCCTCCCTTTGGGTATTTCGACCGTTTGTAGCAGATGCCAACTACGGGTAGGGGACCCGTGTAACCACATTGTGCGTCACGACACCTGTACTCCGTGATGTGCATCGCTCTAAAACGCTCATGCCGGGAAGGGTATCCTGTAAACCCGTTGGATACACAGCGGATTTGGAGGTAACGATACGTAAGCTGGATGCGAGAAAGGAAGACAAGAATAAACGTGACGATGAGAGCTCTCATGGAGGGTTAGGTGACGGGGGGTTGTTCCGCTCACCGGGGTCAAGTATCGTGAGCCGCATTCCGATCGAAATCGTTCAAACCCTCACACCCCCCTCCCACCATCTATGGGCTTGATCCTCTCTGGGACCGGAGAAAGACGGACACACGATATCTCCTAGTTTTTCCCGACCGCGAACACCTTTTTCGGGATTCTCCGCTCTAGTCGGAGAGGGGCCCAAGAGACACACGCACTCACCGACCCAAAGACCCGGAACGATGCCCGAACGCTTATTATCGCGGTAACACCAAAACCAACTGTAGGTAGTACCGTGGCGGTAGCGTCAAAAGCTGGAAGGGGGCTGAAGGGGGTGAGAGGGTAACAGGCCCAGAGGATGAGGGAAGCCTAGATCTAGATTGTGTGGGTTTTGTTGGATTTCGAATCCTGTCATGGCCCCGTCAAAGTGTCAATTGTCAGAATACGGCACACTAAACCCTTGACTAAGGTATCGTACCCCGCGATATCTCCAAGGCCTGGACCCCCTCCTCCTCTCCGATCCCACCGCCGACATCGTCGACCGCTATTCTCCGATAAGGTACCAAGAGAAGGATGGGAGGAGGGAGTCAAGCCACAAAGTCCGTATTCAACCCGATCCAACGAACCGTAGCCAAATCCAAAATCTGTCTTCGTCTTTCTTTCCCCTTCCCTCCTTGAACCGGTGAAGAAATGATCTGGAGGGCTTGCCTTCCGAAGCCATTACCGCACGTAAACGTTCTTTCCCACCCAAACCCCCGTCCGTCCGTCTCCATCCGTTCTATAAACCCCGTACCCGGTCTCCTAGCACCACTGCTTCACCCGCATTCATCGTCGGTAAATCCCAAAAGTCGTACTTGTCTCACCTAGAATCCCAAATACGGATATCCAGTTCCAGTACCCTTTAAAATGCCGAACTCGTTCGTGACACCCAAGAAGACGTTTACGATTGCAAGTCTTCCGATCCTCCTACGCAGTAGACTCTTCGAGGGGGGTTTTTTTTTTTCATTGTTTATTCTCCGAGTCCTGACCGCATCCTTTTTGGAGGACAAGGCCAACGCAGACGGTGCTGCAACCTTATATCGGTGTGTGTGTATGTCTGTACCTACAGAAAAACTCTCGTCCGATTCATGTCCGTACCTAACTTGCCTGCGGTGCCTGCGTACTGACGTCGTTTGGTGCATGTTCATGACTAGAGTATGCAGTACCTTACCTGTAGGTATTGACAGCATGTGGATGGGGGGGAGATAAGCTTCAACAACAAGTCATGGCACGTCATGCAACCAAGAATTCGCCCTTTCTCACACACACAAAAAAAAAAAAAAAAAAAAAGTACCTCGTCATCGTCAAGAGGGGAAAAAATCAAGAAATTGACTGCAACATCTGAAGAGCAAATCAACTGCATCACTCAGGAAAGTTGACTGCATGCGATCCCCCCCTTCAAGTCCAACAGACCCCGTGAGACGCTGCAGCCAGACATGAGAACATCGTAAATAACCGGCAGCGTAGTATCGCGGCTAATCGCCCCCCCTGCTGGACCGCCAATTGTTTACGGGATCAATGTCTCGCATTGTCCGCTGAATGCGAAATCCTTCCTGCTCACGGCTCACAGCTCACTGTTCAACCCCCCACACACCGCTGGTTGGCTGGGCTGCATTCACCCGTCACGAGGGCCTCACCAAGACATGGTATGCATACAAGAATAAATTTTCCCCCACTAGCGCCAACCGTTCTGAGCCATGATTCCGGAAACCCTCACCCCCAAATTCTGGCCAAAGCTGCAAGCAGAAGTCAGATTCACTGTTCACGAAACCAAAAATGTTGGAAAGTAGAGATGATTGTTTGGAATCGAGCCAAGGCCCGTCGCTTTCATTTGTAGGGTCGTCAAATCTCGCAATTGCGAGTTGATCTGTTGCCCGCGTACTGCTGCTACGCTAAGATATGTGCCAGACTTGTCTTAGTCGTGGCTTGCCAGTTTCCCCAATTCCTAATCCCACACGACGACCCTCTACCATGCGAGGACGTCAAATGGCCCAAAGAAGAGAAAAATCTTGCTTATGAATGTCCGCCCAACACCGTTCCATATATGCAAATGCCCGAGGATGCTCTATCCTCGATCCGTAAGCCCATGTACCACCAGTCCATTACCAACGCCTTGGGGAAAAAGAAAAAAGAAAAAAGGAAAAGATGGTGAAATCAAGTCTGTTCCCCCGGATGTCTCTATAGCACAATCCAACACCATGCTTTTTTTGGGGGGGGTGGCTCAAAACGCAAAAAAACTAAAAAAAAAAAAAAAAACTACTCTTGTAATGGAGGCTGTGACAAAGGTGAAAATTGTGTTGCGCAGCAGGTTACCGCACAGTCACGGCGCCGCCGAAGACGCGGCCCCACATCCCGCGGCCCATGCGGGCTCTCTTGGCCTTTGTGCCATCTTGCATGTCGCGGAGCTCCTCGGTGCTGATTTCGTAGGGCAAAAGAGGCTTGCGCTTCGGAAGCGTTGATGCAGGCTGCTCAATGTGCACCTCCACTGGCGACTCGTACAAGCTACCGTTGGGAACGTACATGTACGGCTCGTCGGCGGGGTTGTCGAGAGGCGTCGTGGCACGCGATTGAGACCGGCTCGATGCCACTGAAGGAGCGTAGGAGCTGACGGAGCTGCCATAGCTGCTGCTGTAGCACAGGCCGGGAGGAGTGATGGAAGAGCCGCTGTAGGTGCGGGCGTGGTCGGGCGATTCCAAGCGGGAGCGGGAGCTCGCGCGCGATGACGGGGGGCTGGGGTAGGCGGGGATGCTGTACATCTCCTCGTGTCTGCGGCGCATCTCCTCCTCTTGCTTGCGGCGGCGAGCGATGCGGCGAGCGTGCTTGGCCTCGATCTCGGCACGAATGGGGGCCAGGAAGGGATCAAGCTCGCGGTAGAGGTCCTCCTCGGAGATCCTGAGCTCCCAGTCGAGAAGGAAGAGAAGCTGCTTCTCCATCAGGTTGACCTCCGTTCTGCTGAAACCAAAGTTGGAGAAGTCGTTGTTGACGTGGCTGTATGTGGCCCAGTGCTTGTTCTTGGGTGAGCTGTCGTTGAGGTACTTGGCAGTAAGGATGAGTGCGGCAAGGAAGATGCGGTGTGTTGTGCATCGCAGACCGCGGGCCATGGGCTGGAGGCGGGACTTGAGTCTGGCGAGGTAGACCAGGGTAGACATCAGGGTAGGAACTTGGACGTTGGAGGAAACAACGAGTTGTGTGATGAAGGCCTCGAGAGTAGGCAAGTCGGCGTCCTCGTTGCAAACGGCGCGGGGCTCGGGTGTCCTGGGTGGCGTCGGGGGAAGCTGCTGTTGACGTTGGGCCTCTGCGGATGCGGGAGGCATCAGAGCACTGTCGCATGAGATGACATTGTAGGCGGCGCCGGCCAAGTACGAGATCATGGACTTGCTGACGGGCTGGTAGACGAAGTGGTCGAGGGCGGCGGCGTTGAGCTCGGCCATGCTGAGATGTGACCGTGACTCCATTGTGTGTATGTGTAACGTGGTTGAGGGTGAGGTGGTTGGTGGTGGATGATGAAGATGGAGATGATGATTCCGAAGTGGAGTCGTAGTACAATCAAGGGCTCCTTGGTGTAGAAGGAGTGTTCCTTTTGTTGTTGGTTGGTGAGGTTCGGTGAAGAGTGACGAAATGAGAGGAGAGTGGAAAGAATGGTAGAAGGGCAGGTTGGGCTGATATATTCAGACGAAAAGGAGGGTACGAGCGTGGTGTGCGGCGAAGTTCATGTGCCTCGTCGCAATTGCTGGGGTCAGCCTCTGGGGATGGGCCTGGTAGAGAGGGATGCGGAACAGCCAGTCGTCAGTGGGTGACGTGCGGTCCACGAGGCTGAGTGGGCAGGTTGTCAGGGGGTCGCTAGTCAAGTGCTAGCGTAGTAGGGGGTTAGTTTTTTAGGGGAGTCTCAGCAGGACGCCGAGGGAAGTGCCTGCTGGGGGGGGGGGCTTGGATGCTTGGGGTGGGCTGGAATGCTGTAGATCCCAGGGGTGCAGGGGGGGAGGGGCGTGCTTGGGTTACGGGTGGCAGGGGGTGGTTAGGGAGGCGTGAACAGAAAGGTGTGTCGATAAACGACCACCACCAAGAACTGGACAAGAGAGTTGTCCAAAAGAAGCGAGGTCGCAGGGGGTGCGTAGCGGACTGGCCGACAGGGGTCTGGATCTCTAGACTCTCGTGGGTTGCAGACTCGGTGCGAGCGGCTGCAAGTCGGTGGGTTTGCTTTTCTCGTTGCTGTATTTAACCTAGAGATGGCACTGTGGCGCTACTCTCTGAGTCTGCCCAGACCGAAGAGTGTAATATTGTTGCTTGCGAGGTTCTCGCAAGTGGCCTTGGCGGTGCAAAAGATGTTGCCGTCGATGGGATACGGAAACAAGTAAATCTCCTCGGTATCAACGGAGAGAAACAGTCTAGCTGCGGTGCTGTCGGTATTGTTGCAATGATTGTGTGAATGTGTTGGTATAGCAGAATGGAATACTATTTCGGCGAAGTCGGCGAGTATCCGGCAGGTGGCGATTTGTGAATGGTAGACGCCAACGACGTCGGCAAAGAAGGACGAAAGGGCGCTGGTCGAGTGGGTTTCCTGGAAGCTGGAAACAGAGAAGTTGGAGTACGGCGGCTAATGACTTTTGCGATTGTTCAAGGCGACGACAATGGCAGTGAACAGACCAAAAGCCAAACTTCTGGAAATTGCCCGGTGGCCTATGACGAATGGAGGAATAGGACAACTTTTGAAGGTTCTGCAAACGGACAGCGAGAGCCGAGTCAACTTTTGCCAAGCGCTTGGAAGAGTTGCGGGTGAGGAGTTGACGGCGTCAAGTAAAACGACCCGGGGGCGAGTCAGGGATTATTGCGGCCTGTGATTTTGGGTTTGGGTTTAGGAGAAAGGGTCAAGACGGCGAGGTGATTTCCTTCGTCTTGTCGTGAAATGAGCTTGATGCGTCGAGCACTGTCTAGGACAGATTGAGCCAACGGTCGGCGATTTGAGTTGGACCGGATTGATTAAACAAGTGACGATTGACGGTTGGGTCGTGCGTCGTGCGTCGTGCGTCCAAGGCACTCGGCAGCGAGCGGGATGAGAGAGTGGGATGGATGGAGTATCCGTAAGGTATTAGTTTGCTCTACCTGAAGGCGGTAGAAGCGGCAGAGCGGCGGTGATCCGTTTGAGGATCGAAATTATTGGCAACGACGAGGGCGGTCGAGTCCAGAGCTTCCGAGCCAGCGGACGGTGTAAGACGAATGTCGATTGTTGATTAATTGTTTTCGGGGCCGCGGGGCGGTTGCGATGCGGTCGGGTGTGCAGCAGAAAGCAGAGAGCTGGTCAGCAGCGACTTGGTGCTTTGTTCGGCCGGGATCCGAAGTCCGAAAACGTGAGAGCGGCGGTCGAAGACGGGAAAATGATTGACACTCCTTTCAACTCGGAGCAAGAGGCCAGACTCGAAAGTTTGTCCGGCGCAAAGTGTCGCTGACAGATGAATTAAGTCGATATTGCCGTTACAGGGCAACAAGGTACCGACGTCAAGGTGTTGAGGATTCGGGACGGTCCTAGAAATGGAGCCTTTCGATGCGACAAGCAAGGTGTCCAAAGAACTGTTCTACTGGACCAGAGTGCTGGGAAAATGGAAATGACGACAGGGCAGTTGTCAAGCAGTGTCCCCAAGTTCTAACGTATCCCGTAGAGAAGGTTCGGCAACGTCCAAGGTTGACCACAAAGTGAACCGTGTGTACGTTCAGAGTTGTATGTGAGTGAGGCTTTGGCAATGCACTTTTCCGAAGTTGAAACCGCTTTCCACTTCTCAGGGCGATGCGGTGGAGAGTATGGGGTACGTGAGCCGACGGGTCAAAATTGCGCGGAGAAGGAGGTAGCGGGTACTTGATGCTTTCCGTCAAGTTCTCGACCGTGCAAAAGTGTCGGGAGTGTGTCCGGTGGCAGTTGGGGTGCGAGGCGGTGCAGGTTGTCTTCTGCGAATGGAAAGCCGCAAGCAGGGGATGTCCAAGTCGGGCAGTTGGGGTCGACTGGATTGGGTGGATGAGATTGATTGGGAACCACACACGCTATGATGCAGCATGCAGCATGCAGCAGGTGCTTGTCCAAGGGTCGAGGCTTTCCGGCAGAATTGAAGGCGGACTTGAACACGAGGATTAAAGTGTCAGATCGAAGATGTGAACAAACGGGCGTCTCTTGTCTCTCGCGTGAATCTCGGCTTCGCAAAAGATGAGGTGATGCACCAAGTTGTAGTGTCGGATTTGCGTGAGAAGCAAGATAGTATGCAGTATGCCTGGGGCTGACGATGTATAATACGAGCGAAAAAAGAACCAGTAAAAGGCCTGAGCGAGAGGAAGTGGCCGGCTGGTGTTGAAGTGTATCCGTGTGTTGGTGATGATTGCCGTTGGTGGTGGTGAAGAGAGTGATTGATTGATTGATGGCTGGTGGCTGATGGGTGAAAGAATGCAGGCCGGTGTCTGCCTTTTAATTCAGACTCGCGTGGGCGAAATATCTGACGACGACAGGGAAGTGACGATCCAAGCAAGATTCAATAGATCCAATAAGGAATATCGGTTCCAGTTCCAGTTTCTCTTGATGATGGACGGCGGATGGCGGACGTGACCAAAGGGATCAAAATTGGTATTATCTGGAGAAGAGCCTGGGCAAGTCGGCGGGCGGAAAGGCACTGGCGGCGATGGGATGGGATGAGAGCGGGCAGGAGCGACGCTTGGTCTGTGTGCGTGTGTATTCCGTAAGGTAGTGGTGCACAGTTGGAAGGCGCTACTGGCAGCTGCTGTGGGGCGACAGAACCACTGGAATGGGAAAGTCGTTGGAGGGGCCCGAGGGGGAAGGAGCGACGGACACTTGGGGCCGTGACGGGATTCAGCAAGTACCTGGAAGGAGGTACCTGGAAGGAGGTACCTTTCGGAGACGCGATGACCAGCAACGGAGGGGTTCGATAGTCGAGAGAGAGAGAGAGAGAGAGTAAACAAGAAATCCGATGAAAGTAAACAGAGTGGTAAACAAGAAGCCCGGCAACTGGAGGAAAAAACAATTATTGAAGAGATTCGATTCGTATCAACCAGGCCGGCTGTTGATGAAGATGAAATCGGGGGAAAGAGACGCGTTCTGCGTTGGTAGATCGGTAGCTTCCGGGGTACCTCCGAATCGGTGCTGTCTCTGCTCCGTCTCCCTGCTTTCGCTGGTTGATGAACGGTGGTGAAGCTCGGCGGTGGTGCTATTGGATGCGGAAAGGACTAATGACAAACTGTCGTATTCAATACAACAGCCCTCGAATACCGGTGATGGTGATGATGCAAGTTGATTTGGAAAAGGAGAATCACGTCCGAGCAGATCAAGACTCAAGATTCAAGGCTCAAGAGGGAGGAGGACACAGGGATGAAATATAGTGCTGCTAGAGGCGCCGAGGTGAGGGATGAGATCGATATATTTACTTTTGCAAGCCCAACAACCAAGACCCAAAGTAAGATTGGGGACCAGTCACCAAGACCATGACCATGACCAAGACCACGGCCCAAATCCAGGTACACGCGCAACGCTGGGTTACGGACGGGAGCACGATGCAAGATTGGATCCGCCGGTCCTTGACGGCGGCGACGAACAAGAACGACAACAAGCGAGCAGTGAACCATCGTGTAATAGGTCGACCTTCATTTGGAGTGTCTCACGAAGCCCGTTGACTGGTCATTACAGCTCGGTTCAAGGCCCCTCCAGTCCTCCACCCCAGTACCGCTGCACACCAGAAGCGATCCTATTTCAGCCAGTGGTTGCAGAAACACCAAGACACGATCCCACAAGCAAGGGCCCTTGTCTCCCAAAACAAGCAGGAGTTTTTCTTGTCCACCCAGAGCCCCAGACGAGAGACTGCAGCAAACATGCGCACGTACGAAAGCTGGCGGCGACTCGCGACTAAGATTATCTGTACGGGGTACGGAGTACGGATAGGAAGGTACTGATGTAGATGGATACCTTTGTGCTTGCCTATTCTTGTTCACTTGGAAAGTACATACTTGGGCTCGTACCTTACGGATACGATGGCGGGAGAAGAAGGAAAGGGAGGCACGGAGGCAGACCCACCCCCAGCCATTCGCTGCTTCTCCATCTGTCAGTTGAACCTACAAGTACTGCACAGTTAAGTGAGCTGGCGGCTGCACCTCACGCAGGTTGAACATTCTCATTGGCCAAGGTACTCTATCAAGAGGAGGAAGGAGCAAGTACCGAGTACGTACCTTCATCTGGAGTCGTCCTCCCTTGCCTCTCGCCTCTTCGTGCAGCCCTTGCCTGACGCGTGGGAACTAGAGATGAAATGTGACTGGATCAAGTGAACGAATCCTCAGCCGCCAGCTCAGCACCCAAAAAGAATCAATTACGGATATTACTTCACGGCAAAGCACAACAGAACAGAGCAAGGCACGCGAGGTCACGCAAAGCATGGCAAACCCAAGCAATCCAAGCTAAGGTACTTCCTACGCACGTCAGCTTGCTTTCCGCTGTCACTGACAAGGTCCTACAGTTGGCCTGCCGTTTACCTCACCCAAGGTCCCAAAGACCTGAAAATGACACGACAGATGCGCGCGGCTCATTGGTGGCCGCGTCCTACGTCGAGTACGCAGATGAAACAAGCGACGGGCACTTTTCTCCGACGCTCTCTTCCAATCGATCTACGCAGACGGCCAAGAAACGAGGCCCTCCGGAGAACGAGTTCTCGCTTCCGTCTGGACGACGACAACCCTTCAACCCGTCCCGCTCGAACCAGTGGGCGTCTATCTGTAATCTCCGCTATTCTTTATTTTCGGCCCCCTCTCTGAAACAGCGTATCGACGGGCCTTGCATCACCTTACCTGAACAAGACATGATATCAACCACCACGTCTATCAAGTGTTAGCACGCCGCGCCGCGCGGTTCCCGACCGATGAAAACCGGCCCGCGTAGTGACCGATCTATACTGACCTGGCGCCGATTCGCCGCCGCCGCCCTGCTTCTCGCCCTCTGTTTAGAACTTTAGGCTCTGGGGACAAGTTTACCTACCTAACGCCTCCGTGACTCATCTCGCGTCCCCTGCCGCTCTGCAATGTTACGGTCTACTGCTGTTGGGCTGCTGTCCAGGCTTGGCTATGCTGCTTTGTTTTGGAGACGCCCATGCTGCTCGCCCGCAATCATGCTCGCATTTGCCAATCTTATCGCCGCCTCAGAAGAGATCAACAAACGCACGCCCTTCTTGGGCCTTGGATTTCTTGCTGTACTTTCACTGGTATACCCTTGGGCGGAAAGTATCATCAAACAAAGCCACAGCCAGCTGTTCTGCAACCAGTACTGCTTTGGTGTGCATTACGGTCAGCATGATGCCGCCCATCTTCAAGAAGAAGTCCACATGGAGAACGATGAACGCCTCCTCCAGCTTTGGCATCACAGATTTGCTCCAAAAGCCAACGCCCGCGCTAGCAAAAGTTTGAACAGTCAGAACAAAGTGAGACCACGCCCGCAAGTTGCGGCACGGCACTGCCAATCCCGCCTAGGCGATTCCTTGGTTTCGAAATCATCATGAATGTTGTTTCCCATTTCGCATCAACAGCTCAACAGCAAAAGAAGACCGCAACGGGGCAAGCGTCGGGTGCTGTTCATGAAACGACACACACAGAGCACCCTCTCTTCGGCCTCTGAGACATTCCCTAATGGTTTTGCATCCTGCCACCAGCTTAACCGTCAACTAGCGGAACACGAGGGGCCGTCAGCCAACCACGGTCAATCGTCTTGCACTCTAGCGGCCTGCTGGCATGCTCAGCAGTGGCTCCCTGTTAACTTCAAAGGCTTAGGCTACCTTCAGCCTAGTCCAGCCAGGAACTGTCTCCCAACCCCACGAACCTGAGAACCTCACGCTCTAGCTAGGGAGTTTGCTCCTTTGTCGGGCTTTCGGGCTATCAGCAGGAACCTGGATTTCATGGCGCACCTTGGCTTGCCTGAAAGGGGAGAAGAAGCCGTTAATCGTGTGGCTTCACCTACTCGCCTCCCACTGAAATCCCAAACAGACTTTCCGAATACACGGAGTTCCTCCACAAGGCGGGAATCTCATCCAATCCTCGATCAAGCACAAAGCGCTCGATGCAATCCTAGTCCCGAACTCAACAGTTAAACGCCCAGGCCAATCAACCTTTACCGCCAGTCAATCACAGCCAAACGTCGAGATTGGGCCTCATGCCTTTCCCATAACCGGTTACCCTGCCCTACGCTGGAGATGATCTCCGGCAGCACGCAGGACACGGACTCTGTCTTAATGCTGCCAACAGCCTACGGATGGATACAGGCGCAATCCTGCCACCCGCCAAAAAGTCAAAAGTTTCGGGTTCGCATGACTGATGGCTCCCTTCCCGCAATTGACAAGAGGGTGTAGCCATGCTGTGGCAGGGAACGAGCTCGTTTTCGACTTCACTGGAGGGAAATGTCCCCCCTGTTGAAGCCTGGCAATATGCTCACGCACTAATCGTTACTCCCGTCCCCTGAAGTAGATCGTTCCCCACGTTACGGTTTCATGTGTATGCCTCTTCATTCCCAATCGAATGCACTCCCCCCCTTCTTTCCTCCGGCTTTACGTGTCCAAGTCGCGTTTGGGATCACTGCAACGGTTCCCCTATATTCTCCATTTCATTCTGACTTTCTCGGGTCAGTGGACCGACGCCGAGACGCAGGGTGAGGGTCGAGAATGCGGAGGGGTGAGGAAGCTGACAGCCTAACGCAAGCAAGCAGTCACAGTCACGCATTGTCAAAAGGCCCCCAACAAAGTGAGCTTCTCCTGGCTCCATCGCGAGCCAACGACTTGCATGCAGAGTCTTGTGCGAATTAGCCCGGGCCCCTCGTTGCAAAGACATGGACAGAGACTGGATGGCAGCTGACAAGCGGGCAGAGGCACCGTCGACAACCACATGCCCGAGCCCTACCAAGCGTCTTTTCAAAATGACCTCCTGCGACGGTGGCTTCGCCATGACCCGCGGGACCCGCGGGCCACCGAGCGACTTGCGAAATGTGTCAGGCGTCTTGGTTCTTTATCTGTTTAACTGACGGGCAATATGATACCCCTCTTATCTCGGGCAGGAGGGTACTAACGACCGCCACCATGCATCAAGGCGCTGCGTGCTGGGAAGATGGGTATGCTTGAAGTTCTGCAACAGCCTAACCTCTATTGCAGCCCACCCGGAGTTTCCCCTGAAAGACACGACCGATCTGCACCCTCTTTTGCTTGTAACGCGGCGGGGGAGGGAGAGACTACAGCTTCGAGTCTAGCCCTGGAGAGAAGTGGTTGCGCAAGCGTACGAGTGCATCATCGGCTGTCCAACTAAACCCCATTCTCAGGGGGGCGGTCAATGGCAGAGGAGACTATTCAACTGTATCTGGCACCGGAAGATTGATGCAGTAATGCAACCAGGTACCCTGCTTACAAGCATCACAAGCAAGACGGGAGGAACTTGGAAGGGGGGGGAGCAGAATCAACCCATCATCACCGCCAGGATATGCTCATTCGCTGTGGCATCTCCAATCCATTCGGTCGAGTTGGTCCACGTCGCATGCTGAGCCAACGCAGAGACTCAACCTCGTCCAGCCATTGCAGAAACACTGCAGAGTCCGCCGGCCGTCCGTCCGTCTAGATCGTCTCGGCACCCGACCGAATTCCTCACCGCCTCCCTTCTCCCTCCCCTCAACGACTCCCGAGCCCCATCTCCCACCTCCTCAAACTCGGGGCCCACATTTTCCGGAAGGCCTTGCCGCTTCGGTCCTGGTGTGTCGGAGACCACTCCGGTACAATGCCACGCGAGAGCCGTGATTGGCGGGATGGCCTTGGAACAGAACACCAGCACTGCAGTACGAGTTCGCCAATCGCGCCTCAAAGCCCAGGCCACACGAGGTGGCTCTGTCCCGAGACAAATTGTGGCTGAAGTCTTGAACTTGCCCACGACCAGCTGGCTGGGAGGCCTATTGACGAAAATTGATGGGGTTTTCCCCCGGCCTGTTGGGTCGAATGCGACAACGACTTCGGCCACAGCGACGTGATCCGGTGCGGGCTCAGACAAAGTGCATCGAAAAAGACACCTGTTCGCCTGACGCAGCAAACAACGGCAGTCTCCGCCACACGGAGATGTTCGTGATGCGATTTCAAGCGCCCACTGAAGCGATGAACCAGTTATGGTGTCTTGTCCCCTGCACCGTTCGGCTTGTGCCAGCTGATGGGAGGCATGCCCATGCGTGGGTAGGGACTTGGGACCATAGAATGGGGTGATGGAAACCAGGCATTCGCTGAATCTGTACCCCGCATAGGGCGGTCTCTCTCCCGTTTTGAGCCACAGTTGCGGCCATGCCTTTCATGGCATCAAAGTTCACGCCCCCCCCCCCCCCTTTCCCTGTCACGCTGGGATGCTCGCGCGTTCCCATTTGCCCAGCAGGGATTCCAAGGTGTGGTGCGTGCGCTGCTCTCAATCTGTCATCCCATCGCTGATCGCCGGCCTCGGCTCTTTAGTCAGTTGATCGACGACTCTCCCGATCACCCTCTTCAGGGATTTTGCTGCGCTGTGTCGGGCCCCCTTGTTCCTGTTGGCTGCTGGCCTGGCCTGCTGCGCTTTCCCTCGCCCAGGTCGCCCTCGGCCCTGGCCCCTCGCGACTCGCAGTCGCAGTCGCAGTCGCAGCCCCAGCGCCATACCGTAGTCCGTAGGACGCGACAGCGACGGCGAACGTACCACGGAACCAGCCACACTTCGGGCCTCCCCCGCGGCGATTATTCATTCTCCCCTCCCGTCCCACGCGAGCCGCCACTTCCCGGATCCGAACGTGGCTCTGGTGGTTAGTCATTCGGTTCCTTCTTTGGTGGCTTTGAGGGCCATGTTGACCCTCAACCGGCCAGCGTCACAATGCGAATTGTCTCCGTCGCAAGGGGAGAAAAAAGGAAGAAGAATTAATCGGCACTTTGATAACGCCATGGCGGTGCAGTCAAGCCAACGTCACTCATATTCAACAACCCATGCCCATAGCATTGGAAGAGAAGGCGCAGGCACGAAGCCCGCCAAGCCACTCTTCGTACGAAATGCCACTCCGCCGAGACTCGACAGAACGAACACTGCAAGATTCCTGCGAGGACTGTGTAAGGAGGTTCCTGTGTAAGCCAGTGGTCATCTTCCAGCGGCGTCCGCTTACCGGAGCGTGGCGCCGTCCGGTCACTTCCATCCTTTGATGTCTCGGTCGCGGCGTGGAAGCGGGAAAAGTTCGCCGCACCAGGACCACGCCGCACCAGGACCAACAATAAGAAAGCAAATATTCTACCACCAAAACTGAGGCTTGCCATTTTAACTCTCCCACGAGAATGATGCAGTTGACCGATATTCCAGCAGCTTTGCGTCTACATTGACACCCCCTTGTCCATCGGGCCGCCAGGACAGCTATCTCTGAAAGGATCGCTGTTCGAGGTTTGAACAGATGCAATTCAAGGCTTTGGTGCTGGGCGCCAAAAGACTGCAGGCGGCGTATTCCTCTTCTCAGCTCAAATCCTTATTCTCAAACGCCAGCTGCAAAAGACGCCCGCTCGTGGACACCAATCACAGCAGCCAGCCAAGATCGTCTCTACCTTACAAGCAAGAGTAAAACAGGCGACGAACCGCTCGCCGTCGCCTCGAATCAGCCCCCAACCGCCGCGTTTCAGGAAGCGCGTCCTCGCCCTCTGAGCCTCAATTCCTCGTTCCATCACTGAGCTGCAGCACCATGACTAGCACCCGCGCATCAGTCATCCGAACATGCCCTTCATCCCATGTCTCCCGGGAGGCTATCGTTCCCCCCACAAGCGCCCGTCGACGTCTCGTTGGTCGGCCCGGGCGGCATGCCTCGAATAGACGCCGCACAGACTTTGGCCGATGGAAATAGCCACGGCAATCTGCGCAGCCGCTGCCATTCTCATGCATCCACTAGCATGGTCATTGGCCCCGCTGCCGCAGTCACCCTACCGACTCCAGAATCCTACTGCAAAAGTGATCCGCTAGCTAAGCAAGCAAGGACGACAACAATTCCCCGAAAGCAGCACACCTTGATTCAACTCTATTACATCCCCGTTTTGGGACTTGGAGTTTTGCCCACCAACGCCTCTCAGAGTCCTCTTTGTCATTTACTTCATGAACCCGACAGACTGGATGAAGGCGTTCACAGCTGTTTGCGCGGACCGAGACATGATCCAGCCCTTGTTTTCACCGTCGAGGGAATGGCCTTCAGCAGAAGCAGCAAACATCATCGTCGTCAGGGTCCACTATCGCAAGGATCCCCACTGGGCAACAAAAGAGCTTTCTGTCCCATCCCACTATTCACCAACGAACTTCAACCCGCATCCGGCGAGACATGTTCAGCCAGCGCACATGGCAGCCTCCTGCTTCATCGACAACCAGAAACCTAACGGGCACAGCCTCCACAAAGTGCCTCGATCCTCCCCGTCGCAGGATGCTAGAGGCACACTTCCCGCCGGTTTCTATCAGGTCTCTGTCCGCTCAAGGTGTAGTGCCCACCATCGTGCTCCCGCAAGCTTCAGGTCCCCGAGACACGCACCACGTCCCTGGGACCGGTATCTGTCTGTTTGCGTTTCTGCTTCTCGTTGGATTTTGCACGCCCTCCATGTGGGAAAATTGAGTAGCCTCAAGCCCCGCGGCGCCTTGAACTCGCCCCGCGCGCACCGCGTATTCTTCTCTCGTTCCCAGGTCCCCGGTCGAAAGTCTCCCGTTTGCGGCATCGCCGGTGACGTGCGGAAAACTTCTTCGTCGCCTTCTAGCGTCTTTCTACTGGCCGCACCGTCACTTTTCTCAGGCACACGTACGCTCGCAGCCTTTTCTTTTCCCCTCGAGTCCGGCGCGGGAAACAATCGAGGGCCCCAGGGCCAGAAACGGCCCCATCCGCACACACACACACACTCCACGCGATTTCGTAAAGATACGCCCAAGAATCTGCCACACAACTTCTGGTCAGGCATTGATACGTCGGTTCTGTTCATCTATTGCCCTTTTGAACCCAAGTTTTTTCTGCCCGGGCAAGCAGAACGCCAGGCACAGGTGCAAGAGCAGACGCCCGTCGAGGAGCCTCTCGCTCTGTCGTGGCGATCTTTTCGTGGAACCTCAAACTCATCGGGGGGATAGGTAATAGAGTGTCTCTCATCTTGTCCCATCTAGGTATGGTCACTGGAGCTTCGAGAAACTCTCTTCAGCTAGACTTTTCACGAAAACGTCTACGGAGGTCTCACCCATCGGGGCTGTGCTGGAACACTTTCCCAGATTCCCGGGTTTTTGCCACCCCCAAAAACCAGTCACCCGAAATTTCCCCCGTTTTAACCTGTTTCTTGGGATCATCGTAGTTTCGCACGTAAGAAACAGTCGCCGGGCCTGTCTTACCACTTTCAATAAAGATTTCCGGGTACGAAATCCGGGGGTTAGGTATGAGTTTAAGCAGCAAGGAGCAGCTGAACCGCAAGCCCGGGAATCGAGATAAAGCTGGAAATGTTGGTTTCGTTTCGTTTTGGTCGTTCGGTGGGTAAGTATCTGGCCAGGTCTGGTTTGGTGTGAAGTTGGTGATGTTTCGTCGCCGGCCCCTCATCGCGGATGACGTGTGACGATGTGTGTGATGTGGCAATCACTCAATGACTTACTTACTGACTGCAGTCTCTTTCTGTTCCTTACTCCTCTCCAGCGTCGTCACCAGGGCTTACGTAGATGAATTGGACTGACTACCGCAGTCCTTTCTTCTTGCGGACTTCACGTATTAACTCTGGGGCCTTTACCGCGGTATGTCCCCCCTTCGAGACTTTCTCTACTGCCGACTCATCATCTACAAAAGTTCCCGTGACGGATGGGAGCTTACTTTGCTGACTGTCCAAAGTGATCAACCGCCTTAACCGATTTACCCGTCATTTGTTTTGTTTTATTTTCTTGTTGTTCGACACCAGACCGGTAAGAGATAGACCCCCAGTCCTCCCCCCACCCCCTGGTGGGTTTTTAAACTTTTGCACATTTGCGAGAGGATAATCGCCGGAAATGGCATGGAGCTGTTGATTTACATGATGGCGGTAGAAGAGCAGAGGTAAACACGGACATGGATCTTTTTCACCCGTTTTACCGCGGTTCCTGATTTTTATGTGTGTGTGTGTGTGTGGTTCTTACCAAGGAGGCTAGACTACTTACGATTTCGAGGCGTTTGTTCGGCGCTTTTATCTATCCCGCGCGAAGCGTCTCTCGGTCCGTAGGGATTCGTCGTTTCGAGAAGATATCGTTTGTGGGAGCTTCTCCATTTGGAAAGGGAGAAAGGCTGCCTGCGGTACATACCTTGGACAAGCTAGGTATCACACATGCTTACTCTTGCAGGTTTACATTGGGCATACATGGGCGTTGTTGGCACACACGAGTACATGAGTTAAACCCCAGATACACGGAAAGATGTAACCCCGGAGCGGCGCGGCGATGAGGGATGGGGGATGGGGATGGTCACGATATTTGAGACATTTCTTCTTAGTGATGGTTTTTTCGTTTCTGGTTGTGCCTAGCCCCCGTCCCTGACCTCTTGAACATGTGTGCTAAAAGTGTTGTCGTCGTCGTCGTTGACATTATTGGCGTAGTGCTTGTTTCCCGTCTCACACTTGACCTTCCCGCCTTACGCGTCTCCTTTTTCAGTGAGGAGCTTCTTGCCGTTGCTTCTCTGCTTTTGACGATAGCTTCGGAACGTGGTAAGGTAAGCAGTGTATGTGGAACACTCTGGTCCGATTTGTGTTTTGTACATGCCCCTATCGGTACGACGGAAGCATTTTTGTTCAGTGTTCCGGTTTTCTAAAGGGTAGTTTGCTTGTTGTGTATACTTGCTTTTGGAATATGTTCATCTTCTCCACGCTTGAACATCGGCGATTAGGCGATCCAGGATATGATGGCTGTTTAATTACTCATTGAGTAAGAGATGTATCATTCATCGATTTGGGGAATTGTGCGCGTGATCGGATCCCGCTCGTCCCGTCCGGGGAGGTTCGTCCCGCCGCCGGGGGGGGGGCAATGGGGGCTCGGCGGGGTACGGATAGGCGGGGAGGGGAGGTAGGGCAGGGAAAGGAGGGGACGGACGGCAAGGTGCCGGCGCCGATGCCGATGGGGGGCGGGGGGTCAGAGAGGACGATCTTCTCCTCCTCTGTGCGCCTTCTTGTCGACCTTGTGCCTTGTGCCTTGTGCCTTGTGCCTTGTGCCTTGTAGGTTACTGACATGAGTAAGGCAACGGTAAAGCAGGTGAAGAAACCACGAGGCTTTCGTTTCCGCCGGTTTAGGGAATATCTTTCTTACCCTTCATGCCAAGATGGAGATGATCACTCATCGGCCATGCTTTGCCAAAAGTAAGTAGTGCCCATGTTTTCTTGTCATTCTTTTTTCCTATTCGGGAGAATCTTATCTATTGGACTATCATTGGTCTGGAGAGACTCAGTGGTGGGAATTGCAAATAGCGGATTGGTCTCTTTCCTAATTGTTATTAGGTCCTTGGGGGGGTCTTGGTATGGCGGAGAGGATTCCGGGTCAGGTAACCGTTTCGTTGGGGCTAAGGACAGGAACGGGTGGATATTGTGACATTCTAGCTTACTCTACCAATGCCTTGAAGCATTGAGCATTTTCTAGAGTTAGGGTAGTGGATTTTTGTTAGTGCTCAAGGAGGCGGGCGGGAAAACAGGACGATCGTCCTTCCGGTTGAAGGACTTACGTGTGTGAATTGATAGCTCGTCGATCGTCTATGGGCGTTTCATCATTCGTCTAACGTTTGCCTCAGTCCCCCGCCATCATAATTTGTAAAAAGGCTGGACATACACACACAATTACTCGGCATCCGATGTAGATCCCTTTTCTCCCCCCCACCCTTGCTGATTTCTCTCAGAAGGGGAAGCCGTTTCGTAGGGCGAGTCCATCTAGAAAGGTCGAAATCATGTAGAAGGCGAACGACACACGGAAGCGTGTGGAGGCTCTAGCACTAGGAGAGAGGGCGTGATGAGAGAGAACGGGTGGCACACCTCCCGCGCCGCTCGGGTTATCCAAATCTTTCGATGTAGTCCTCCCCACGCCAGAGAAAGTGCTTCGATTGCGCGATGGGGAGGCAACGGGGGGTGGAAAGTCAATATTGGGTGATGTCTTAAAATCATGGCATAGGATATACCTACGCCGTTCTTCATGCTCCTGTCCAGTATCTTCTGCTATTCTGTTATTCGATTGTGTTTTGCCCCTCTCTCCCCTCTCTTTCCTTTACTCAAATGTCTTAGGTGTCTTGGGTGTTTTCCTTCCTTTGCGCGAAAGATCCTTCTAGCGCTTCTACGTTGGATGTCATCTAGCCTCATTCGGTCACGTCCTCCTCATTGACGAACAACCACGCCCCCCCTCATCCCCTCTCACAGAGTAGAGAAATAATAAGAGAGAGCAAAACTCCGCGGACACCCAGCTTGAGGATTTCGCCGGGAAAGGCAACCACTCCGACGACTGCCGCGCGGGATAGCCACCTCCCAGGTCAGGAACACGAATACCTAGTCTATAGCTGTCTGCCCCTTCTCTTTCCCTTTTTTCCTCATTCTAGAAATAAAGAACAAGGACATTCAGTAGGGGGTAGGTAAGGTCAGGTCGGCGAAGTGGGAATTATAAGCCACCGTTGATTGTCCTAGGTTCCCCGATGCCATTTTCCTTTTTCCACGTTCTCAACAGTTTTCTTGCGCCCCACGATATACTCAAAAATATCGCCGCATATGGTTCATTCTCCGAGGAGCTTTTCATCTTTGCACACCTCTCGCCTTTTCTTCTCTACGTCAACTACGGAACCTAAAGGCAAAAAAGAAGAGGTATCTAGAAATGACCTCGAAAAAGGGCTCCATGACGCCGTTCCCACGCACCCCCCCTCACCCCCCTCCTAATTCCTCACGCGAACGTATTACCGTGCCAGTCGGCTCATGTCTTTCCGAAAGCACAAGGGCCATTTACTACTTGGGGAATAGGTAATGATACGATTTCCATTTTACCACGTGTTTCGGGCCAGGCACATCGTGAGACTTGTATGAGAGAGGTTTAAACCCTTTCTTCAAGTGCCGGGCGGGAAAACTCGAATGGTTTCGTTTGGAATAGAGAGATAGAGGATGAGCTGACGAAAGGCTATCTTGGGGCTGAAAATAGAAGATATCCAAACCTTCTTGTTTTTGCCGGATGTGGTCGAATTTTGCCCACGATGACTTCACTGAGGGATGCCTGGGTTGGGATGCCTGGGTTGTGCGGACTGTCTCCGCAGACGGGGTCAACAAAGAAGACGGTATGCGGAAGTATGAGCAGAGTGTTTTGTATCAATCTTCCTCCTCCTCTAGGGTAGAGGGTGATATGCTTGATGGCTACCTTAATGTTAAGCCACGATAAGTTACTCCATACGACTGTCGTGAAATCATGTTCGAGATGATCGAGTGTATCGTCTCGAATGGTCCTTCCACATTTCACGCTACGTACGTGTACCTCAGATATTGGACTTGAACGATACAGAATTTCTTCGCACCCTTTTCCTTATCCAAACGGTAGGAAGGAAGGGGGGGTCTAGTGAGGAAGCGCTGGCAGGGCATCCATCTCCCAAAACCTCAGACAAACACACAAGACAAGTCCACCCATGAAGCCCTCGCCATTGCAATGTCTGCATTCGCAAGGGAGGAAACCATCAAACGCCGTTTCCAATAACTCCTCCAGCTGAACCCCAACCCCCCCCCCCCCCCCCCCCCCACGCCATGCTCCCCGTGTCACAGAACACAGTCTCGAACACTCCTCTACCTCTGCCCTACATACGCAGAAACCCTCCCCAAGAATCGTTCGATGCGACAAAGGGGCGGGAATCAAGTATGCGTCTCGCCAGCAAGCCGTTAAATTTCTGTCTGTTGTCGAACGCCGCGAGATAGGCGTGTAAGCAGGTTAAAGCTAGCGGGAATAATGTCTACGTCTCTCCCTTGAAAAAGGACACGGCTAGTCGAAACCTTACATGGTCGGATGAACTGATCCTCTACAACCCAAGCCTCTGACACCAGACGGGAGAGGGTCTAGGCTCCATGCACGAAGGGTTCGTCTCAACACCTCGAGCTCTGGACCTGGAGCGTATACAGCTAGGGTTACCGCCGTTTCCAACTCTACAGGACGGAGAAGAGACGATGGGAAAGGATCGAGATAGTCCCTACGCCAGCGAGGCTTATAAAACCAAGTCTGGAAGCATCCATTTCTTCAAAGATCCGACGATCCCCCAGATATACCTGGAACCGGGCACCGAACACGCCATGTTTCTCGTTTGTGACATGATTTTCAGCGGGAAAAGGCAGAATGCCAAACGAGTCTTTTTGTTCCATTAACCTGCCCTACCGAAACCGACCGTATGCATCATCTTACTCCGTACATTAAAGTTTACGACAAAAGAAATTAAAGAAGTCAAGTTTCCTCCTTTGTGTGTGTGTGTGTGTTGGATGATGTTTTTGTTCTGCTTCTTCTTTCTCTCGTTATGTCTGGGGGAAAGGCTGCCTCCCCCCAGTTGTCTGGTGGCACATGGACTGGACGACTGATTGATGGTTACGTCGATGATTTGTCGTCCCACAATGTGCAATGTGCCGCTGAGCCAAAACGCAGAGTGTCAAGACGCACACATCATCTCTTCCTGTCGCAACATCTGAATGCCCTGACAACCCATCATGTGTGACTGTGTGCGCATCCTTACATCCGCAGACGTGTCAAGCTGCCAAGTGCCGAACCGGTTACCCACGATTCCCCGGTTACCTCTTACCAACATGGCCTGATGCATAGTTGGCCATGGTCCCGCCCCCTTCAGCGGATAGAATGGTAAAGTCTGCTTTTGTGTAGGTGAACCTCCAATGACCAAAAGGGAGACAAGCATATTCTCGCAGTATCCTGAAAACCCGATAGGATACTGATCATAGAGTCTGCTGTTTGCCCCAGGTCGGCCCCCGAGAAAACCCCTTTCCCTCTCCCTGTGTAATGAAGGTATAATGCAAGGACCGAAAGTGATATGATTAGAAGCGGCCGAAGCGCTGATGCTGCATCGGAACCGCGCGCTGGACTACGGGGAACTCCTAGTTGCCGTAGTGTCCGTTGATGCGGCCGCCGCTTCTGATGGTCTGGCCAGAGTGCTGGTCGGGGTAGGACTCAAAGTACGGGTGGTTGCAGGCGGCCTTGGCCGAGATGCGGCTAGCGGGGTCATACACCAGCATCATCTCGAGAAGCTCAAGACCATCCGCATCAAGGTTCGTGCAAAGCGGCAGAGACTCGTCGCGGATCCACTTAGGGAAGGAGCTCTTGAAGTCGGGGTACGACGTGACACCGGGCCAGACATCCTCGGTCGGCGTGCCGAGCGAGCTGTGGATGAGTTTAGCGACTTGTACAGGGTGAAACAGGGGCTGCTTGACAGGAACACGTACCGGAAGATCTTGAAGATCTCGTCAATCTCGGAGTCACCGGGGAAGAGAGGCTTGCGGGTGCACATCTCGGCAAAGATACAGCCAACGGACCACATGTCCACGCCGGTGGAGTACTGGCGTCCACCGAGAAGAATCTCCGGGGCACGGTACCACAGGGTGACGACCTCGTGGGTGTAAGTGCGCAGGGGAACACCGAAGGCGCGCGCGAGACCGAAATCCGCCAGCTTCAGGTTGCCGTCTCTATCGATCAACAGGTTCTGGGGCTTGAGATCGCGATGGAGGATGCGGTGAGAGTGGCAGTAGCGAACGCCGTCGCAAAGCTGCCACATGAATTTCTGAATGACGTTCTGGCCCAAGCCGAGACGGCCAAGGTACTCGGAGCTGCCCTCGGGAAGGGCCTTGCCGCGACCGCCATCGTTGACGGGGAGAGACTCCATGTACTTCTTGAGGTCGAGATCGAGGAACTCGAAGACGAGGTAGAGCTTGTGGCCATCGGCGTGGACAATGTTGAAGAGGCGCACGATGGTGGGGTCGCGCATCTCCTTGAGGAGGGAGATCTCGCGGATGGCGGTGGAGGGAACGCCCTCGTCCTCGGCCTCCAAGCGAATCTTCTTCAGCGCCACAATGCGACCGCCATTGAGAAGGTCTCGGGCCTTGTAGACGACACCGTAGGTACCTAGGAAGGAAGGAGTCAAGTCAGTATTTATTGGTGACAGGTGACAGCCGACTGGTGTTGCGTCATGCCATTCTGGGTCGACTGCCCGGGATGGAGTTGTCTGCGGCTTGCTTACCTTCACCAATCTTCTCGAGCTTCTGGTAGTTCTCCATGGTTGCAGTGCGGCGTAATTATCCGGGAGATCAATTCGCAGGGAATAGGGCAGGTAAATTAATTGAGTCCGATCGTAGGGTGGTCCAAAGAGTGTTGAAGGAAGTCGTCACGATCGGGGCGGCCTTTGTTGTTCGGGTGGGCTCAGGCTCGTTGTGTGGTCGGTCACCTCAGAGTGTGGAGGGGCACAGCTGAGAGTCTCTCTGGGGCATAGAGTGACGGGAAAGAGTCCAAAGGGAGGAACGTAGTCGTCGTCAGGGGGGCAACAAGATGCACCACAAGAAAAAAGGACGAGGGGGGGAAACGCAGCAAAGTCGAGGATCGAAGGGCCGTTACAAGGGGATAATCTCCATGGAGGGTTTGTCGTCGATGTCGGTCGCAAAAGGCCCAGGCGGGATGGGCGTTTTTCGTTTGGCGGATTGGGCGATGTTTTGTGGTGCTAAAATTGCAATCCGTTGTCGTTGTTTACTGGCAATGAAGAAAAACAAGGCGCGATCTGATCTCACCCAACCAAGGCCGCTGGAAGGCAGGGTCGCGTCTGCGGAAGGTGGTAGGTGGCCTGGGCTCCCCTGGTAATTGGTGGGCTGCCCGCGTGAAACCCCCCCTCGATAACGAGCTTATCCTTTATCTGATAGCGATAAGGTCACTGCTGATGGTGGGGTCACGGACGGGCTCACTCCTGATTTTGTACCGCAGAGTCACCAATTATTCTCATACGATGCGACGAGAGATAAAATCATGAAGAAAACCTGCCTTGTCTTTATCTCTTACTGATGGAGGTCCAAACTCAATAAAATTCGATCCCTTTTATACTACTCATAAAAATTCCTCACGTACCTTCGATACCCACTCACTCCCACCACCATGACGGCTGAAATTGTCGAGCTAGACGCTCATGAGCAGCCTTCGGATGCGATGCGGGCACGGTGGAAGGGATACTCCAGAGCAGACCAAAAAGAAGTCATAAACGGAGACTCTCTTGATGATCCAAGATCGCCAGAACAAGCTGGAAAATTCTCACAGGCTGGCAAAATTTCCGTTGATCAGCTGGCCGCTGCCTTCTCGCACCTGGGCCCGAATGCTGTCGACACATCGTCACTCAAAGAAGTTCCCATCTTATACCACCCACTTCTGCCAGGTAATTGCCCGTAATAATTCACTTTTAGATGTGGCAAAACAACTAACTAAGTCACTCAAGGCCTCCTCATTGTACCGGACTTAGTCCCTCCGGAAGTGCAAAAGACACTGCTCTCATTGATGATCAACCGAGATCTCAGCGTCCCAACACATCAAACCAATCTTCACCTCCACTATGACCTCCCCTATCCAGAGGCCCAAGACGGATCCGCCGAATCCTTCTTCTCCTACCCGCCCGAGCCAACGCCCATATTCACCCCCAAGGACCCCTCCGTCCACAAGCCCCTATCGATCAAGCAAGTCATGGAGCGCCGTCTTCACTGGGTCACGCTGGGCGGACAGTACGACTGGACGAACCGCATCTACCCAGAGGACTGCCCGCCCCAGTTCCCGCCAGACATTGCCAAGTTTCTCGAGACAATCTTCCCTGAGACCCTGGCCCAGGCCGCCATCGTCAACTTCTACACCCCGGGCGACACGATGATGATGCACCGCGACGTCAGCGAGGAGACAGACAAGGGGCTCGTCAGCCTGAGCTTCGGGTGCGACGGCCTCTTCATGATCGCGCCAAACGGATCGGATAAGATTTCGGAAGAGGCGACGGCTACGGGGATGGAGTACCTCCTCCTGCGTATTCGCTCCGGCGACGCCATTTACATGACCAAGGACTCGCGTTTCGCGTGGCACGGCGTGCCAAAGGTTATGAAGGGTACTTGTCCTGATTACTTGGCTGACTGGCCGGCAGAAGATGGAAAGTACGAAGAGTGGAAGGGTTGGATGCAAAACAAGAGGATCAACCTCAACGTAAGACAGATGAGGGACTGATGCCAAAACGTCGATTCACGAAACGATAAAACAATGCAAAAGGTGATTGCTCACTGCCTGGATTATTCAATCTCTTTTCTGTCCATGATTACATCCTGGCCCCAATCACTGTACACTACGGTTCACCAGTCCCAGACTTCATGAGTGCACCAAAGACGCCTCAAACAAACCCCTCAACTGCTCTCTCTCCTTCTGCAACTCCGTCTCCAGACCAGGCGCCAGCATCAACACTCTAGCCTGCGGAATCGTTCCCTCGACAAGGTCGTCCAGGTGCTCTGTGCCGAAACCAAGCTCCTTGATACCGGCAGGCTGGTCACCCAGATCCGCCAAGAACTTGGTCAGCGCGTCGGCAAGAACCTTTCCAGCGTCCTCCTTGCGCACGCGCGAGACGTCGACGCCAAAGGCCTCGGCCGCCTGGAGATGACGCTCCGGGTTGGAGGCACCCGTGAAGCGGAAGACGGCGGGCGCTGTGACGGCCACGGAAACGCCGTGCGGAATGATGGGGTAGGAGACCTTGTATCCTGCGTGCTGGTAGCCCGGGTTCTGGCCCGAGATGGGGTACGACATGCCTGTGTGTTCTCATGTTAGAGAGGGGGAAACTTCGCTCCCGAGGAATGTGCTTGGAGAAACATACCGTGGCAGAGATGGACACCGGCGTTACCGAAACCGACACCGGCGAGCGTCGCGGCGAGCAGCATCTCGCTTTGCGCCTCAAAGTCGTCGGGGTTCTTGACGGCGCGGGGTAGGTACTTCACCGTGGCCCTCAGCGCATGCATTGAGAAGACGTCGCTGATGGGGTTGGCGCCCTGGTACGCGGGTCTCAAGATGGGGTTCTTGGGCCGAGGCACACGCTCGTGGTAGGGGATCGCCGTCCACGATTCGAGGGAGTGACACAGCACGTCAAGTCCCGAGGCGGCTTTCACGGCCGAGGGCATCGTGCGGGTGTTGAGCGGGTCACAGATCCCGAGAGTGGGCTTCAGGTTGCGGTGAGCGACGCCCGTCTTGGCGCGCTTGGAAACCAGGTCGAAGATGGCGGTGCCCGTGGTCTCGGAGCCGGTTCCCGCGGTGGTGGGCACGGCAATCAGCGGCTTCAAGGCCTTGTCCACGGGCCGGCCGTTGCCGAGGGGCGCGTTGACGAAGTCGAGGAAGGGAGCCTCGGGGTAGCACGAGTACAGGTTCATCAGCTTGGCTGTGTCGATGACGGAGCCGCCGCCGACGGCGAGGAAGGCGTCGGGCGAGAAGGGACGGGCCCAGTCAATGGCCTCGCGGATGCTGCTGTCCTTGGGCTCCACGCGGGTCTGGTTGTAGACCTTGTAGTTGATGCCCTCGCGGTCGAGGGCCTCGCGGACCTGCTGCATGGCGAAGAGGCCGTCGACGACGGGGTCCGTGACGACGGCCACGCGCTTGGCGCCCATGTTGGCAAAGTCCATGCCGACTTCCTGCGTGGAGCCGGGGCCGAAGCGGATGGAGGAGGCGGCCATCTCAAAGGCGTACTCCTTCTGCGGGCTGTCTACGGGGGTGGCATAGCCGCGGTTGCTGCTCGTCCGGAGGGGCCTCGGCGTAAAGTGCAAAGGGTTGTGGTGGTGGTGATGGCCGGGGTTGGTGTGGCATGGGCATGAGGGAGGATGTGCCTGGATTGTCCTCAGAAGGGATACGGCACGAGACGCCGCCTGTTGGCCTTGTGAGTGAGGGATCTATCTTGGGAGGGAGAGGGGGAGTTCTTACGTTAGGGATGACCCGGAGTGAAGGCGTCATGGTCAATTTTGAGAGGATATATTAGCGGTCAATGAATTGATTGGTATGCCCCGGATGTTCTATAAGATGACGGCTGATAGGACGCTTCACTATACGTAAGGTGTGAGAGAACGGGAGAGAAGGTTTGTGATGAAGCTGCAATGCTAGGTGAGACGGGATAAAGCGATGTCGGGAACGATGTCCCGCGCCTCCTCCGCACAGGGCCTCTCAGACTTGGTAGGGAGCTGGTAATGATGGTCACTCCGGGGGTTGAAGCAGCTTCCCCGCATTCGGACCCCACTTGCCGGCCGAGCGATCTGTGTGGGGCCCGTTTGCCGAGGTACATGTACCTGATTATCTCCCTCCCCCGTCCGTATTAATTATCTACCTTACTTTGAGTCCGTCTCAAACAGGAGTTATCTTAATAGAAGCCTGGTTCTAGGTACCTTTTCAAGGGCACGTTGAGGGTTTTAAATACCGTCAGCATCGAACGTCAGAAAAGTGAGTGCACGCGGTTAGTTAGCCCGCGCTGACAACGCAACGTAAGCGGAGTACGTCCACCGTAAGGTAGCGGCACCACTTCTGCCAAATCCACCTGCCCAAAGAAGCTGGCCGAAGGAAGTGAAACCACGCGCGATCTCCAGGCATTCGCAAAAGCTCTGGTTCGGACTTCGTTCGACGATGCAATTGGTCAATGTGTCCACGATGATATCCTCTCATGCTGATGCGGCCTGAGTCAATTGGTGGGTGCCATTTGATCCTTCATCGGGGTAGAGAGAGAAAAAAAGAACTCAAACGTTTACAACATTGCGACACGACACTTACGTTTGCTGACCGTGATGCATTTGCGAAGATGTACAAAGGCTGCGGTAGCAACTCTTCAAGCAAATACTGAAGAACAGAGTTGTCCGACTTCCCATTTCAAAACTCCAGTCTAAAGCAACTCAGCCAACTTCATCAACATGGCCACACAATCAACTCCCCGCGGCCGCATCCGCGATGTCCTCCCCAAACTCGACCTCGGAAGATGGCCGGCGGGACCCAAGAACTCCATCACCGATGTTTCCGGCGTCCTCGCCTCAACACAGAGCATCCGCACGGAGGAGGGCGTCAACACCGGCGTAACAGTCATCCTCCCCCGCCGTGAATGGTTCAAGGAAGCCTGCTATGCCGGCATCTTCCGCTTCAACGGCTCCGGAGAGCTGACGGGATCCCACTGGATTGAGGAGACCGGCCTCCTCGCCAGCCCCATCGTGCTGACCAACTCCTTCTCGGTGGGCGACGCATACCGCGGCATCTACGAGTACGCCATCAAGCACTACTCCAACGACAAGGGAGAGATCGAGTGGTTCTTGCTCCCCGTCGTCGGTGAGACCTTTGACGGGTTCCTCAACGATATCTCCAAGTTGGCCGTCACATCCGCACACGTCGTCAAGGGAATTGACACGGTCACGGACGACCCGGTGCCAGAGGGCAACACGGGCGGCGGCACGGGCATGATCTGCCACTGGTTCAAAGGCGGCACCGGATCCTCGTCCCGCGTCGTCCCGGGGATCGACAGCGAGGGCAACGCAAAGAGCTACACCGTCGCCGCGCTCGTGCAAGCCAACTACGGCAGGGCAGCCCACCTGCGCATCGGCGGCTTCCCTGTCGGCCGCACCCTCGCAAAGGAGAAGAAGGACACGCTGGCCGAGATCATGGCGCACAAGGACAAGAAGGACGGCTCCATCATCGTCACCATTGCCACCGACGCGCCCCTGACGCCCATCCAGTGCCAGAGACTCGCCAAGAGGGCTACCGTTGGGCTGGCGAGGGTCGGCGGCTACGGACACAATCCTTCGGGCGATATTTTCCTCGCCTTCTCTACGGGCAATCACATTCCTGTGCAGACGATGACGACGGAGGGGGCAGAGGTGGATCCGTTCAAGGCTAAGGCGCTCAAGGTTGAGTCGATTGACGACACGAGCATCAACGGGCTTTTGGAAGCCGCGGCGGATGCGACGGAGGAGAGCATTTACAACGCCTTGTGTTCGGCCGAGACCCTGAAGGGTTTCTTGGGACACACGGTTGAGGAGCTGCCTTTGGATCGGTTGAAGGAGCTTATGCAAAAGTATGAATATGATTCGTGAGACTTTGATTTATCTAGCCAATGAATCTATTGCACACTTCCTGGGTCACCTCGGTGACTGACGATGTCCCTTCTACCATCCAATTCCCGTGTCCGTCTTGCTTGGAGTGATTGTACCCCAGCTCCTTCGGTTGTGCCTGACTTTCTCGTCATGAAATGCCTAGTCGGACTTGGCCACATCTTTGCCCTTGCCGACTAAATCATCGTGCAGCTGTTGAGGAACAAGGTCGCTTATGCCCCGGCGAAAGACATTGGTATGCATCATGAGTGCCTCATGCGTTGCCGTAGAGACGTGCTCCTCGGCTTGTAAGGCCAGCTCGAGCATCCTGTCAGCTAGATCGTAGATCTCTATGACGGCATCTCTAAGCTCTTCCCAATGGGCTCTCCAGATCTCTGGGGTGTTTTTGACGCTCAAGGGGCGCTGGACGACCTTGAGCTTGCCGAGAAGAAGTATGAAGACGTCGAGTCTCTGGAAAAGAACAGTACTATATCTTGATATTAGCCTGGGATATTTGGAGAATTTTCGTTTCGAAAAGTAACTTACGCGGTCTTGGTGGCTCGATTGACAGCCTTCCTGGCAACCACGCGCAATTCCCGCTCCGAGGCTTTGGATGGACCACTGCCATCCGCCATCTCTTGGGTGACCGCCTTCTTGACTGGGAATGATGCGGACGACATTGCCGATTGTTGCGATTGCCCTGCTCGATTTTGTAAATAGGGTGATTGGTTGGGCTTAGATGGGGTGGTGAACATACCCATGGGCTATACTGATGTTGGAGGTAACTGCCAAAGGTGAACAGCTAGCAAAAAAGAGGAAACTAGAGACCTGAGCTGGAATTTTGGGACTTTCCTAATCGTAAGTACTAGGAAGTAGTAAGGTGTTACATGATGCGGGCAGGCTCTATGACTGGCATCGTGATGGAAGGGGTTAGACGGGTGCCTCGCAGCACATTCTTTCACCGTGGACATATACGATACCATTGAAAAACAAGATTTGGTGTTTTCGGAGGTAGGTTCTCTTTAAGGATTGTTATGAGAGAATGGCATACAATATTTGGTTCTTTCATCGGGGGACGATTTGTAGAAGTCGGCCGGCAAAGTATGTTGTTGAATACCATGCGTTCGTTGCCTGATTACCTTTCCTGGTTTCCGGTCTATCTCATGATGAGACTTCAGCTTCATCCTTCTATGGGTCAAATTGCAATGTAAAATTACTATTCATAGACATATCCTGGTCGTGAAAACCATATGAAGGTAGATCCTAGACTCAACTCATGTCCAGATGCCAGAAATCTCTTGCATCTTTTAGACCCTAAGCAAGGACTGCTCCCAAAACATGGTATGAATAGCAATTCTGTATCATTTGATCTCAACTTCAAAGTATCGAAGACCTCAGGTTAAGAGGTTCCCGCCTTAGACTCGTTCTCATGTAACTTAAGCCAGGATCTGCTCATTGAAATGACTCTGGCGTACAGTGGTCATCGTATCGCATGCGAGAGATGCTCAAAACCATCGTCCAAATCATCAGTCAGGGTAACTTATACTCTCATATCACGCTGTGATATCCTGCAGAACCATTGATCAAGCGGTCGTGAATTCAGCTGGCTAGGTCAAGCCGTATGCCAGAGCATCGTTGGAAATAAGGTATTCATCAGGAAGGTACATATCTACCCAAGAGTCCTCAGAAGTTTTTTTAGAAACATAGAAAGCATACTCTGAAAGCTTTCTGTAACCTGGACCTCAAATGAGACCGCTTTTGCAGCATCGTGAACTTCATTCAGGGGCTCAGGGGTAGCAGTGCGAAAATACAGTGCCGAGTTGATCATGGCACAGCCCGCCCGGTCACGGAAAGCACCCCTCCCCCGCCGCAGGTCGCTCTGCCCCTCCATCAAAGGCGGTGAGTCAGGGCAAATGAGTCAATGGCACTACCCCGCCGTAGCCAATGCACTGCTGCCCCTCGTCCCGGCATTAATTAATTTTGACTGGTAAAACTTCGATCGCGAGACGCAGGACAAATTTGGTGAGTCAACCTTCGTTCCCTGATTTAACGACGGGAATTCCCCGCACACCCTCCCCCGGATTCCTTTCTCTGACAACTTATTGTGTATGCAGCAAACCGCAATCATGGCCGACTCAAGTGCTCCCGAACCCCCCACCGAGCAGGTCAAGGACCTCAAGGTCGAGGAGACTGCGAAGCTTCTCAAGGATGAGGTCACCGGCGAGATGATCTCCAAGACGGAGCTGAAGAAGCGCCAGAAGGCCCGCGAGAGAGAGGCTGCTAAGGCTGCGAAGGCCGCCGCTGCCCCTCCTAAGCCTGCTGCTGCCAAGAAGGGCAACGCCGAGGCCGATGAGAAGAACCTGGACCCCAGCCAGTACTTCGAGAACCGATCTCGCGCCATCAACAAGTGCGTACTACGAAGGAGAATCTTTGAGAAAAAAAGTGGTTGCATGGGCTGACAATATGGTATCAGGCTGCGCGAGACCAAGTCTCCCAACCCTTACCCCCACAAGTTCCACAGTGAGATCTGCAAACACCATCAACCCTGGACCTTTATGCTGATACCGGTCCGCAGCCGACTACGACTTGCGCAACTTTGTCAAGGACTTTGGTCACCTCAAGTCTGGCGAGCACGACAAGGAGAAGGTCGTCCGCGTGGGCGCTCGTATCTACAACAAGCGTGCTTCCGGCAACAAGCTCTTCTTCTACGATATCCGCGCCGAGGGCGTCAAGGTCCAGGTCATGGCCCAGGCGCAAGAGGTCGCAGAGGGAAGCCCGTCATTCGAGGACCAGCACGTCCACCTTCGCCGAGGCAAGCATTGAGTTTCCTGGCTGGGTGGGAAATATGAAATACTGACCGCGCATAGGTGACATTGTTGGTATCATTGGATATCCCGGCCGTACCGCACCCAAGTCCAAGATCGAGAAGGGCGAGGAGGGCGAGCTCTCCATCTTCGCGACCGAGTTCATTCTCCTTACCCCCTGCCTGCACACACTCCCCGACGAGTACTACGGCTTCAAGGACCACGAGGAGCGCCACCGCAAGCGTTACCTCGATCTTATCATGAACGACAAGAGCCGCCAGATCCTCATCGCAAGATCCAAGATGGTCACCTACATCAGACGCTTCTTCGACGACAGAGACTTCATCGAGGTCGAGACGCCCATGATGGGTCCCATCGCTGGTGGCGCCACCGCCGCCCCCTTCAAGACTCACCACAACGACCTCGACATGCAAATGTTCATGAGAATCGCTCCCGAGCTCTACCTCAAGGAGCTTGTCGTCGGTGGCCTCCACCGCGTCTACGAGCTTGGCCGTCAGTTCAGAAACGAGGGCATCGATCTCACGCACAACCCCGAGTTCACCACCTGCGAGTTCTACCAAGCCTTCGCCGACGTCTACGACATCATGGACCTGACCGAAGAGCTCGTCAGTGGCCTCGTCAAGCACGTCACCGGCGGCTACAAGACCAAGTTCCACACCCAGCACGGTGAGGTCTACGAGGTCAACTGGGAGAAGCCCTGGAAGCGCTTCGAGATGATTCCCGAGCTCGAGAAGGCCACGGGCGAGACGTTCCCCCCTGCCGACCAGCTGCACACCGCCGAGACCAACGAGTTCCTCCAGAAGGTCCTCAAGAAGATGAACCTCGAGTGCTCACCGCCCCTGACCAACGCCCGCATGATCGACAAGCTTGTCGGCGAGTACATTGAGGAGCAGTGCGTCAACCCCTCCTTCATCTTCGGCCACCCGCAAGTCATGAGCCCTCTCGCCAAGTACCACCGCGACATTCCCGGTCTGTGCGAGCGCTTCGAGGCCTTTGTGTGCAAGAAGGAGATTGTCAACGCCTACACTGAGTTGAACGACCCCTTTGACCAGAGACTGCGCTTCGAGGAGCAGGCCCGCCAGAAGGACCAGGGTGATGACGAGGCCCAGCTCATTGACGAGAACTTCTGCATGTCTCTTGAGTACGGTCTGCCGCCCACCGGTGGCTGGGGTATGGGTATCGACAGAATGGTCATGTTCTTGACCGACAACTACAGCATCCGTGAGGTGCTTGCTTTCCCCTTCATGAAGGAGGAGAAGCAAAATGAGAAGAAGGCCTCCGCGGCTGAGGTCGTTGGCGTCAAGCCTGTCCCCGAAGAGGGAATTGGTAAGTCTTGATTGCATGTCACTGCAACGGAGTTTTGACTAACACTGCATGACAGCCCACAAATAGAGAGTTCACCAGATGGTTGGGATCGGATGTCAAGACGAATCGCCCTGTATGATTGTCTACAAGTGACGCACGCGGAGAAATGAAAAGAAGTGTACGCCCCCAGTGATATCCGGCAGACGTTCCATAGTCTAGAGTTGAGCTTCTATTAAAAAAAATGAACAAAAAGTTTTTGAACGGGATAGACTGGAGATACATAATGGCCACCTCAAAGGGCTGGTCGTGTCTGTCCGTTTGTTGCTACAGTGTTATACATATCTACTTGCTTTTGTGTGTATCATACGTGCCATAATGCAAAAATGCCGTCGCTGCCAAAATGCAGTCAAACCAAATATTGTAAAACTGTAACTTTGTAGGGAGAGAAGTCGCAAGTCATGGGAAAGCGGAAACAGCCTAGGATCGCCTGCCAGCCTTCGCCTTATTGATGGCCTTCATCCGCTTCTGGATCATAGCCAGGGTGGACTTTGGCACACGCAGACGGTGTCCGAGGACCAGGGCGCCAGTGAGAAGGGCCAAGGCGCCGGCCTGGTGGGCCGCGGCCAGGGGCACAGGGACGATGTAGATGAGGGTGCTGATGCCGAGGGCGGCCTGCATGAGGACGAGGTGGACGGTGCCTAGGACGCCCTTTTTCACGTTTTTGGGGAGGGCGGCGGCGACGCGGCCGGTGCGGGAGTAGGCGAAGAGGGAGAGGATAGAGCAGAGGGTCGTCATGGCGAGGATGCGGTGGTCGAGCTGGACGGTGCTGGGGTTCTCGAGCATGTTGCGCCACCAGAGGTCGGAGCCGTCTTCCTTGCGGGAGTAGAACTTGTCCCAGAGCTCGCCCGAGGGCGGGGTCAGGCCGAGACCCATGTAGGGGAACTCGTTGTAGATGAGGCCCGCGTCGAGGCCGGCGACTAAAGCGCCCGACATGGCGGTTGTGAAGACGAGGGCGACTAGGGCGAAGGAGAGGCGGCGGAAGGTCTTGATGGCCGGGTTGCGGAGGGCGTTGAGAGCCTTGCTGGCGGCGACGGGGTCGGCGAGCAGGCGGCGGGTGCGGAAGACGGTGAGGGCGGAGACGAGCATCCACGAGTAGCAGACGAAAGCCGTGGCGAGGTGGGCGGTCAGGCGGTACTGGGAGACGCGCGGGTGGGAACCGGGGGCGAAGAGGTCGTCCTTGAGGCCGGATTTGACCATCCACCAGCCGATGAAACCTTGGAAGGCGATGAGGCAGGAGATGCCGCAGAGGTTGACGGCCATCTTGGGGGTGACGCGGCGGCGGGCGATGAAGTAGAGGGTCGGCAGGACAAAGGACATTCCGATGAGGCGGCCCCAAAGGCGGTGGGACCACTCCATGAAGTAAATCTTTTTGAACTCGGCCAGGTCCATGTGCGGGTTGAGGAGCTTGAATTCGGGGGAAGCGCGGTACTTTTCGAACTCGGATTCCCAGTCTTCCTGGTTCATCGGGGGCATGGAGCCGGTTACGGGACGCCATTCGGTGATGCTCAAGCTGCAATTTGGAAAGGGATTAGCTGATTTTTCCGTAGGGAGGAGTGGCCGAAGGGAAAGGGGGGAGGGGGGCATTACCCAGATTCAGTCAGTCGTGTGAGGCCACCCCAGACGACAATGCCAAAGACGCTGATCGCGCTGCCGACGAGCCAGTATCCCACAGACTTGGAGTTCGTCTCAGGCCACGCGCTCTTCTTGGTGGCATTCTTGGCCTTGTCTATGGCTTGCGCTGCGATCGAGGAGGACAACTTGTCGGCGATGACGGCGTTGCTGCTGAAGTTGAGCGGCGCCTTGGTCTGGTTGAAGCTCCGGGTCTGCTGCTGGGATCGTACGATGGTGTCGAGGACGCGGGACGGGGACGAGCGCCATTGCGGCTTCTGGCGCTGGCATTGGCGGCACACGAAGAGCGAGGGGGATGCCCTCACGGCGAGCCTCCGCAGGCCTGGTGCGAAAGACGCCATACTGGTGATGGTTGTGGTGGTGGTGACTCCAGCCTGGAATTGGTGGTGGTGGAGGAGCGGACGTTGTAGGTATAAATGATTCATAGAATAAATTATTTTGGAAATCCAGCGCAGCCGAGTGGTCGGACTTCCCTGGCTGGTCAGTTCCGGGTCCCTTCGGCTTGATCAGTGTGCAAAGTGGGCCCACTCGTTCGATCGCGCAAAGGTCCCCTGGACGCCGGTGGGCGGCGGTGCGGAACAGAAAACTGGGGGCCACTGGAATCCGACAACGCGAGGATCGAGCAGGGGTCCGGGTCTCCAAATGTGCCCCGCTGTAAATTTCTGGTTCACCGCCTTGCGCCCACCATGGCAGAATTGAAAAAGTTGCCCATGCTCACTGCTCTGGGGAACGACGAACTGCGTGTGTGTGCGCTGCAATCCGAGCTGAGGCGGGACAAGGGCCGACAAGATTTTGAAGTTTATCATTTTCCCCCGTCACCTCACACCAACCAACTTCTTTTCCTTTTCCCCCAGAATTAATACATACAACATGCCTCCCGGAAGGCAATCCCACGGGCGGCAAGCCCACGGCCGACCGCTGCTCTCCGCGAAGCCGGCAGCAAAGACCTTCCGCAAGTCGAAGAACAAGGCCCAAGTCAAGGCCCTCGACGCCTTCACCACCGCCTCAGAGCTGTACGCACCCAAGGAGAAGCGCACCCCGCGCTTCCGCGAGATCGAAGCTGCACCTGAAGATCGAAAGAAGCGCCGCGCCGCCGACGATGATGACGACGAAGACGGAGAAGACGAAGACGAGGATGACGATCAGCCTAGACGGAAGAAGGCCAAGCCATCGGCTGGTGGCGGAGGCGACGACTACGATGAGTACTTCAGCGACAGCGACGGGAACGAGTGGCATCATGGCGTCAACGAGGACGAGGACTCGGAAATTGACAGTGACGAGGCCTTTGGGGATAGCGATCACGAAAATTTCCAGGGCTATGGCTTAGGAGGTAGCAAGGGCAAGAAGGGAAAGCAGGTGTGTGGCGATCACAGCATTTGGTGCATTGCCTACGAGAGAGCTCTCTTAGCTAACCGACACGACTCAAGGACGACTCTGATGAGGAAGACGACGAAGACGACGACGAGTCCCTCGGCGAGGACGCGATAGACCTGGCCCAAGCCCTCGACGAGTACGAGTCCGACGAGTCCATGGCCGACCAAGAAGGCCAGGACAACTCAGACGCCTCAGACTCCGAGGCCGAGAGCCCGCCCTCCTCAGACGAGGACGAAGACGACCAGGAAGCCGACCCCTCCAAACTCGGCGACCTCCAAAAGTTCATCGCTGGCTTCGGCGGCGGCGATGACGACGACGACAAGGACGCCGCGCCCACTAAGCAGAAGCAAAAGATCAGCTTCAAGGACCTCGGCCTGTCCGGCGTCAAGGACGCGCAGATGCGGAAATCCGTCAAACTCATGGCCAAGGAGGAAAAAGAAGCATCCCGCCCCGGCGCGGGCAAGAAGCTCGAGGTGCCCCTGTACAAGCGCCAACAAGACCGCCTCGCGCGCGGTGCGGCCTACGAAAAGGCCAGCGAGACGATTGGGAGGTGGCAGGAGACTGTGAAGCAGAACCGCCGCGCCGATCACCTCGTCTTCCCCTTGCCGCAGAACGCCGCCGACGAAGGGTTGGATAACCGCGAGCTGCAGGCCATCACGGCCAAGAACTCTACCGGCAACGAGCTCGAGCAGACGATCCTTAACATTATGCAGGCGTCCGGTCTGGCGATGAACAAGCAGGAGGAGAATGCGCGCGCCAAGGCTGAAAGGGAGGAGGGTATGTCCAAGGAGGCGCTTCAAGACATGATCCACCAGCGCCGGCGGGAGAGGGAGCTCGCCTCGCGCGAGACGAAGCGCGCGGCGCGTATCAAGAAGATCAAGTCGAAAGCGTACCACCGCGTTCACCGCAAGGAGAAGGAGCGTGAGGCGGCGAAGCTTAAGGAGGCCATGGCCGAGAACGGCGACGTCGAGATCGACTCCGAGGCTGAGCGTGATGCCGAGGACCGCGCGAGAGTGCTGGAGCGCGTCGGCGCGAGACACAGAGATTCAAAGTGGGCTAAGCTCGGGTCCTCCAACAAGCGCGCCGTCTGGGACGACGAGTACCGCGCCGGTCTGCACGATATGGCGCGCCGCGAGGAGGAGCTGCGGCGACGCAAGGAGGGTCGGGTCGGTGAGTCCGACGAGGAAGAGGAAGAGGCCGACGACAGCGAGAGCGACGATGGATCCGAAGAAGAGGAGGGCACCGGCCGCCGCAGCGGGAAGGAGAACAGGAGACTCCTGAAGCAGCTCGAGGGCCTCGACAACGAAGAGGACGAGGAACCCAAGTCCGACCTGATGAAGATGAAGTTTATGCAAAAGGCCGAGGCGCAGCAGAAGAAGGCAAACGACGAGCTCATTGCGCAGATCCGTCGGGACCTCGACTCGGACCGCGAGGGCCGCAGCGATGAGGAGGAGGAAGAGGTCGCGGAGGTGGGCCGTAAGAAGTACGGTAGTGCCGCGCAGCCCGCCATCTCGGCCCCGGCGCTGTCGAGGAAGCACAAGAAGGCCGCCGCTGCCCGGGGTGACGATCTCGATATGGAGGACGAGGACAACGCACCTGATAACAGCGCCGTCAACACGGGCTACTCCCTCACAGCGGAGGCCTCGACAACAGGCTCAGCCTGGTCCTCCGGCCCACGCAAGAAATCCGCCAAAACAGGCGGCAAATCCAGCGGCGCACGCGTAGAGGACCTAGATAACTCCCTCGCCATCACAGCCGGTCCCTCGTCCTCATCCTCAAAGAAGTCAAAGCCAAAATCCTCCTCCGCAACAAAACCAACAACCCTCGCCGACGAAGACACCTCCTCCTCAGACGACTCCGACTCCCCAACCTCCCACCTCCCCCTCGCCATCCGCGACATCACCCAAATGGACAAGGCCTTTGCCGGCGACGACGTCGTCGTCGACTTTGCGCGCGAAAAGGAAGCGATCCAGGACGCCGACGACGACAAAATCGTCGACAACACGTTACCGGGCTGGGGCGGCTGGGTCGGCGACGGCGTGAGCGCGCGCGAGAAGAAGCGCCAGCAGGGCCGGTTCGTGACAAAAGTTGAGGGCGTCGCCAAGAAGGCGAACCGCAAGGATGCAAAGTTGGAGAGGGTTATCATCAGCGAGAAGCGCGTCAAGAAGGTAAATTGCAACAATGCCCCCCCTCCCTCCCCTTTTCATGCAGCAACCCAAGGAGAAATGCCATTTACTGACATGCTTCGTAGAACGACAAATACCTCGCCACACAGCTCCCTCACCAGTTCGAGTCCAAGGAGCAGTACGAGCGCTCGATCCGTCTGCCCATGGGCCCGGAATGGGTCACCAAGGAATCGCACCAGGCGGCCGTCAAGCCGCGCGTGCTCAAGAAGCAGGGCATCATTGCCCCCATGTCCAGACCGACGATGTAAAGAGAGGGAAGACAAGAAAGCAGGAGACGCTCGTTGTGTGTTGGACAATCCTTATTTATACTACATGTTACTACCCCAGATAGATCACGTCATGGGCCACTCTTCTATCATCAGGGCCACATTCTCAAGGCGTCAAGGGCAAATTACAAAAAAAGTGCAATTCTTCGTTCTTTAGACGATAATGGTATATTCTTTCTTACTCGGGACAAAGACTAGCAATTACAAACCTTGCGAACCAATGATTTTTTCTTTCTTTCTCTGTTCCTTTGCTCCATTCAATTTTCTCCGTTTTTGGGGAGAGACCCGAGACCTTGGCCTCCCGAAAAAATAAAACAGCCACACCAAGGGAATATAATACAGGTCGGACTACGTACACAAGGGAAATGCGCACCGGGGGCGCATCATCCCCAAAGATAGAATATTCAGTCACTCGGTGTCTGTGGGCTCGACGTGACTTGTTGGGGTATCATCCCGTAATCGACACAGCGCCAAGACGCCTACCCGAATATAGTGGTAGGCTTAGTTTCTTTGCTGACGTAGACAAGGCAGTCGGGCAAGACTGCGCCTTGCGAACTGTTTCGTAACTTCTGGCATTTTCAGCGCTCAGTGATTTCAACCCTGAACAACGGAAAGAACCCGGTCGATGGCCTCGCTGGGGCTAACGTAAAAGGCCAAGGCGATAATGATGTACAGACCAAGCAACATGGCACCCTCCAAGTAGTTGGACTTGCCGTCCTGGACAGTGTACGTAACGACCAGCACGGAGAACGCGAAGGCGACAGTCTCGAAAGTCTCAAAGTGGAGGGTCATGGGCTTGTCGAGGACAGCCCATCCGAGGATGACCAAAAACGGGGTGACGAGAAGGGCGATCTGGATGCTGGAACCAATGGCAACACCCATGGCGAGGTCCATCTTGTTGCGAATAGCTACAACGACGGCCGTGACGTGTTCTGCCGCGTTACCAACGATGGGAATGAGAATAAGACCAATGAAATTTTTACTGATGTGGGCGGTTTCAACAATGGGATCGATGCTTTCGACGAGGTAATCGGCGCAAATGGCGACCAAGACGGTGGTGACGACGAGAACGACGGCTGCCGCAATAGGGCCCATGATCGGCTCCTCGACCTCCTCCTCGTGGTGGTGTTGAGTCTCGGCATCGAAGAGGTTGGGGTGAGTGCGCAGCTGGAACCAGAGGTACAAGACATAGAGCATCAGCAGGATGATGGCGGTGCCGCGGGAGAGCACCAAGATGCTGTGCTCCTTCTCTTTGCGATCGGCCTTGTCGAGAACCGAGTAGAGCTACGAAAAATTGTTAGTCATTAAGCGCGGGGGTGCCATACCCTGTCGGGAGTGCTTACCGTAGCAGGGATGACCAGCGATGCCGAAGACAGCGTCATCAGCGAGCAAGTGGTCTGCGCCGTAGCAGAGGCGAAGCTCTGTTCCATGCCCTGGCCAGTAACTCTGTCGCGCATGTTGACAATGCCGCCAAAGAAGAAGCACATGCCCATGACAAGCAGCAGGTTGGAAAGAATGGAGCCCAGCATAGACGACTGGACAACCTCGATTTGACCTTCCTTCAGGGCGACAATGCTGACAATCAGCTCGACGGCGTTTCCAAAGGTGGCGTTGAGCAGGCCTCCGAGGGCCTCGCCCAGCTTCATCGAGATTTGTTCAGTCGCAAAGGACAGAACAGCGGCGAGGGGGATAATGGCGAAGAAGTTGATGGTGAAGACGGCGACTGGGCTCCAGTGCAACTTTCCGGCCACAATGCCAATAGGCACCATGACAAGCAGGAAGTTGACATAGTCTAGTGGGAAATGGTCCGTCAGCTCACGGCGGTGCAACGCGAACCATAGTATCGCCATATCACTGATTGAACTTACTGCTGAGGAGGGACACCTTGGTGACATGCCAGGCGTGCGACGAATACCTTACGGCGGCATTGGGGCTGTCGGTGCCGGGTGTCTGGGTCGAGTTAAAGAGGAACTTTAGCGTCTTGTTGCCGCCATCGCCGTTGACAATGTGGCTATCGTGAGTGCCCGAGTGGTTGCCGTTTGAGAGAAGAGGCGAGTTCTCGTTCACGTCGCCTTCGCGGCCATTAGGCTTGTTGGCAGTACCCCAGGAGCGGACCTGTCCGCGGAAATGTTGGTTGACTGAATCGTCGGACATGGCGCCGTCATAATTAGCCGGAGCCCTGACCACTATGAAGAAGAAGAATTTCCTGTCGCGCGGCTCGTGAATGTGATGGATGGGAAGGCGGATCGGATGTTGGGGGTAAGGCGTCCGGCGAGTAAATATGAAAAGGCGAGAATTGAAAGAAGAGGCAAGGGAGTGACGATCCACGCGCAGGATAAGGCGACCTGATAATTTGTGCGCCCAAATCCTAAAAGGTGTGGTGGAAGAATGGAAGAAGACGGGTTGGTGGGTGGTTGCGATGCCAGAGTGTGGCTTGGAGGAGGGAAAGATGAGTGAATGACTTTCACCCGTGGTAGAAATGACTTAGCGCGCCAAGGTGAAGGTGTGTCCAGGGGAGTGATGCAGCTTCTCTACCCAAGGACCTAGGACATGGGGCGGAAAGAAAGTCCAACGGGGCTTGCTGGGGCTACACTAAGGTAATGTCGCAGCGGAAGAGTGGGAAAGTGGAAGAGTGGGAACGTGGAAGAAGTGCGGTAGATTTGGTAGACGCAGGTAAACCAGAAGGTAAAGTAGGTACGAATGGAGGGGAGTACAAGGCAGACAATACCGACGGGGGGAGGTAAACGGAGATATTGTGCTCAGAGAGGGATGTATTCAGGCAGGTAAAGATCAGGTGGTAAAAGTGCGAATAAAAGGTATATCCGTAGATCAAGCAGGGAGAAGGAGAATTGCAATGTACTTACACACCATGATGTCGGCTACGAGTGACTTTGTTGAGTTGCTTGGCCTTTTCTTCTTCTTTGTTATCACGGCTGGCAGTCCCAAGCTGCAGACAAAGCTTTTGCGTGGGTATTTCCGATAGTGATAGTCGCAACGGACCGGATGAGATTTCTGGTCGAGGCCCTGTGCCTGCGCCGCCCGACGGCAAAGAGAGTGGGGTAAGTAAGGTAAGGTAGCGGACGGTTCAGTGACGGCTTGATCCAATGGATGCGAGGCAATGGCAAGCAAGTGTTGGGCGCCAAGTCCAAAGTACAGAGGAATCTATCTGGACGGTGTATCGACCGAAGGGGGTCCAAGTGGATTGGGGACCTTGGGATTGAACGTGCGAGTGAGCGTGACGATGCGAGATGGATGCTGCTGCAGCACGACTGCAGGAAGTACTGAGGCAGAGCGACGCGACTCGACTCGACTCGACGACGGGCTACGGGGGAAGGAGGTGGAGGGTGTTGCTGTGTCTTGACGGGTTTGAAAGAGATGGTGTGTGAGGGCAAGACCAATTGGTAGTCTCTGCGGTGATACAAAAAAGGTGAGGCGAGCTTGGTATCGGGTGTATCTGTGTAAGTCTCTGCTTGATAGTGCTTGTAATTTGTTGCCAGAAAAGTAGCAACGGCAGCAATATGTTGTCCAAAGCCGTGTTCCAAGAAGTTCAGGCGATGGCAAATGAGTCTTGGCTGGGGAGAAGGGTTGAACAAGAAACGAACACAGCCCCCTTTTCCTGTCAGGCTACTATGGAGAACGTGGGACGGATGCCGTGGTACCCAAAAGAAATAGGACGGGACGAAACAGACGCTGAGTCTCTCACTCTCTGTGGGAAAAGGTGTGTGATTGTGGTGCTTTAGTGGTGCCGAGAGGGAGAGGGAGTGACGGGAGAGAGGAATGACACTTTTGGATGCATGGGCGGCCTCCCGGATACATGCAAGGACGAACGGTGTTACTGTTAGTGCAAGGTACATGCAAAAAGGTACATATCCTAACCAACATTTTGCATATCAACCCATCGAAACCCACCCAGCGACGTCGGTATACGGATACACTAGTACCATTCAGCTTGTCAATGGCTGCTGAATCCAGCTTTACCGGCATTCAAGACTTTTGTTGATTACCCTGGTATGACTGCATCGGCTACGGATCTACCTCACTAAAACATCCGCCGGAAGGAGAAGCTTTGAGTGACCATGGGCTTTTTGCAGTGAAAGCTACCTCGCTACCTTGCTAGAAGAGAGAAAGAGAGCTTCTCAGAGTCCCCCCCAAACGTCATACAACGGACTAGCCAGTAGCGAACAGGTTTCAGTCTTGCAAAGTCAAGGAAGGGGTGAGGTTGGGGTGATGTTGACGACACCCAATGGGAAGCTTGCTATGGTGCCAAGCGTGGCTGTGTTGTCTGGCGTTGCTTCTCATCTTTCTCCGCTGTTTCCTGTTCGGCGCCCGCCCACTTACCCTCTTGAGCAGTGAGCTTTCCCTGGATCCCTCCCTGACTGGAGTCCCTCCTGTCCAATCCCAATGTCACTTGTCGATGGAAGGTACCTTAACTCAGGTCCTTCCCTCCCACATTTCCGCCAGTAGGAGCGCCTTCCAATTCCCCAAGTACGAAGGTTCCGAGGGATACGTACCTACCCATCCGTCACGCTACGGGTAGCTCCCACGTCCTCCGTCATCGTCTGCTGTCAATTTTCCATTCCCTCGTCATCAGGAGTAGTTTTCAGAATACTATACGGATCTTCGCATCGAAAACGAAGAGAGGCCATCGCTATCATACATTCGTCGAACAACCCCCAATCAAACACAAACGCTATCGTCGCCCGTTAGTCACCCACACTCATCTTGTTCGAACCCAAAGCTGCGTGCCCGCCTCGCATTGCCTCAGCAACCCTTCCAAACCTTCGAGTCAAAAATGATCAAGCTCAGTCTTGGCTTGACACTGCCTTTCCACAATTCCTCGTCTCGGCACGAAGCCGTCCCACTCTCAGGGAATTCGTCCTGACTTTCGGCTCAGGGGACCGGACGGTTTGCGACAAACAGCTCGAGCTCCAGCCCACATTCACCACAGCACTCGCTACCTAACACCGCACTCACACTACTGTACTTTGTCCCAAACTTCAAACGGGGACCCCAAGTCCTGCACTCGTCTGAAGATTGTTGCTTCGATTCAACCCTCCGAGTTATTTCGGTCACAATACGGAGAGCATCCACACAACCTCGGGCTCAGATAGGGCGCCCAGAGTTCCGTCTTACACCCAAAACGACAACGACGGCGACAAACAAGCTCCAGAGTCTACTTCCTGGCCAAATGCTGTTTTCGGTTGCCCTGCGAAACGCCTTGCCTTGGCTTGCTGGGGGTGGCGGGGGTCCGCCCTGTCCATTCGTTTTCGGAGTCCCATGCAACGATCTGCGGACCCCCCAATCCATCGTTGCTGAATGCCATTTCGCACCTTGACCGGACATGGGGCCTACTTCCGTCAGGAAATCCCTTACGCTGGACCCCTTATCGTCATGTTTCGTTATCGATAAATTCGTTGTCATTCACTGCGATCCTCACCATGACGGTTCACTAAAGCCTCGTTGCCAATCATCGTCAGTCTTGGCCTTTTACTCAGCCGAGAAGAAGAACCAACGTGCTCATTGCCACACACACAGCCTTGCGATCTGACTGTCCGACTCATGATCTTCAAGCTTGGCATTTCTGCCTTGCAGTACTTTTCACTTCGTCCAGAGCACTCCTTTAGCCTTTCCGCCATCACTTACCCAACTCTGAATTGCGGGGACGGGCACGGAGGCTGGCCTGTCGCCGATTGATATTACTTCCCAGCCGAATCCCGAGTCATCCTCCACCCATGCTTCATGCGCGCGCTTTAACGCGAATTTCGTGCGCTGGCACCTCCACAGCCACCACCATCCATTTGACAGACACCGCAACCCCCACTAACCTCCTGCCACATTCATTGTTACGGTGATGGCATACCTAGCATCTGCAGTCTGTTGCGTATGGTGCTTCGTAATAGGCACGTGGCTTTGAGGGCTTGGCCAGCCGACTTGCAGCGAGAGGCAGCAGCAGTAGCTTCCTGAAGGTCGAAGCTGTTGACGAAGCCATAGGTTGATGGAGTAAAGATCCAACAGTCAACTTTCAGGATACCCGTAAAAACAGCAACGCCAACGATGATCAAGCTTGGCAAATCCTCACGGACAAACACAAGTCCACCTCAGCACTCATGCTTCTAAGCTGACTGCATCCACCGGTTGTGGCAGAACAACGAGTTGCCGGCACAGCGGACTTTTTTTCATACGAATGTGGGACAGTTCGCCGTGCCCTTGCTATTCCATCCGCCGAGACGTGGGCTTGGTAAGTATGACGGTTACGCGAATATCTTGGTACTCAAATTCCATCTTGTGTTCTCGCCCCAACACGGGATGTCATTTCTGGTGCACTGTCAGTCAAAGCCCTAGCAGGCTGAAAGGCCTCGTACCTGAGCCAGCTGTGCCGACTTCCGAATAGTCTAGGATCCCTCCTTACCTGGTCAGGGACTTGGCAAGAACACTCTTTAACGAGAACCCGCATCCACGGCAGCTTTTAGGGACTGGCTTTTCTTCGGTTTACACAATCAAGGCAGTCAGTCTGTGTGGCTCTTGACTCTGTAAGCCGCCTGCGGCTCTGATACGCTACAGCAGCATCGCAAGCCAAGTTGATGGACATTCTGAACGCCAGAACGTCAGTCTCTACTCCGTAGCCAGAACCATATCTGAATTCCGACAATCGGCACGAATGTTGAAGCTCGATATCCGTATGTCCTGAAGTAAGCACAGTGCTGACAGTCAGCGCGTACAGGTCGCTCTACGGTGTTTGGATGCTGGCAGGAGACACCGGCATCTCGACACCACCTTTGCGACTTCAAGATCCGATTCAGATCCGGCTGATCAAGTCGATCGTTTCTCTGCACAAGAGATAGTAACCAAGACTTTTGTCGGCCTGCAGCCTGATTCTAAACAGCAGTTGCAATAAGCATTGTGGCGACCAAAAAGCTTAGCCTTCCGGCCCCCAATCTTTTTTTCTTCCCGTTCATTCGCACTCCGTACCCCTCGCTCCCCCCCAAGAGCTAGAGAAGCCGGGGGCCCGTGTTACGTGGATGGGTGACGCGTCATCCGGGCCCTGCCAAAGGGAAACCCATCCGTCCCCCTGGGATTTCTTGTCAATCTGCTAGCTCATTGCTTGAGCTACCTTGCCTTAGCTGTCTCGTCTCCTGCATGTGAGGTGGTGGTGTTGGGTGCGCCGCACACACAAGGCTTGGCTGATTTATGATGCTGCGAAATGCAGACCCTGCATTTTACATTTGCGGCGATCGGTGGAAATGGAAATTCTTCAGCTGACTGTCCAAGATTTATTGGATTGCCGGGTGTATTGCATATTTTCGTCTGTTCATTTACGCACACTCTGTATATTCGTACAGATACGTATACATGATTTAACGGGGTCCATTTCATACGGGCGCTGCATGCGTGCCATGTCTTGGCGGGCTCATTTCGTCTGAATTATTACCACGATCGCTTGTAATATCAGCCAGATCACTATTATCCAGAGGACAGATGAACGGTTGACGACTTGAGATGAGAGAGAGAGGCTTGGCATTTATTCACTTGGCAAGTTGGCAGACAGACATTTTTCTTCACTCTTGTATACGAATACTCATACACTGAAAAGCAACTTTCCATTCTTCGTTCATAAAAAGATAATAGTTCTAGGTTTTGTTTGAGTTGGGCGTGTGTGTGTGTGTGTGTGTGTGTGTGTGTGTGTCGTAGGAACTTCGTGTCGTGTTTTGTCATTGAGGTTCCCATCTCTTTCATTTCATGCTTCGTTGCTCGTTGTTGTTTCGTCGTCATTACTTCGTCCACGCGCAATAAGGAAAAGGAAAAGGAAGAGGATAGAGAAACCCGAATTCGAATGGTGCCGCCCTTCTAATCTTCGTGTCGTGAATTTCGTCCACCAGTCGTATGAGTGTTAATTAGGACTGATGTGTTTCCATGTGGGTTGTGACGTTGGAAAACGTTTTAGACGTTGCCCATCACTGTACGATCTGGTATTAGTATCTGCTTGTTATAGGCTCGGTGGAAGCTGAAGACTTACATGCTGCATACGTCAAGTACCACGTCAAACTCGCGCCGCCGTCGATCCAGCTAGGATCGAAGTTCGAGCTGTTGAAAAAGTCCCACGCCGTCTTACCGTCAATCGTCGCAAGGTTTCCATAGATGATACCCCTCCAACCACCCGCGATAGTATCGACGCGTCCGTTGCTAAAGTACACGTCCCACTCTTCCTTTACGAAAGCCGGTGTGCGGACAAAGGGCGAGGGCGCGAGGAGGGGAATCATATGGATACCCTGGATGAACTCGATATTAGCGCCAAAGTAGGTCGTGTGGTCAATCTTGTTCTCAAAGAGGATGCCGGCCACCTTGTTGCCGATAAACTGGGGCGGCTGCACGGCGTTGTCGCTCTTGTAGAGGTAGTAGTCCTGGAGGGCGCGGGCGATGATGGAGAGCTGGAGATTGCTTCGCGACGAGAGCATGCTGTCGCCCGAGGCGTCGCCCCACATCTTGAGGGCGTAGGCGTGCATCATGTCTTCGGAGCTTGATTCTTGGTCCTGTTTTCCGTGATGTTAGTTTGTCGTGCTTCAGTCGTTGAGCCAAAGTTCAACTCACCTTTCCATCGTACGAGGCGTATAGACCGTGTGCCCAGCTGTGGCCATGGTACCAGTCGAAAGCACGCCACGTAGGGAAGTAGGTATCTTGGGTGCTGGGGTTGGCCACATCTCGCACCAAGGCATTCACATAGTCCTTGTTCGCTGCCAGCCAGCTCGGGTCCAAATGAGCAATGGCCGCGGCTGCAAGAATGTGATAGCCATAGTGGAAATGGTGGTCGTTGTACTGCGTGTTGCCAAAGTCGGCGCCGTCGTTGCCCGTGACGTAGGTTGCCGAAGACACGACACCTCCCCAAGCGCCTGGGTCTGGTTAGCGGGATGTATATATCCTCTCAAGAAACCACAACTCACTCTCATATACCAGCGGGTACTTTTGTTTGTTGGTAGCAAACGTTGCAAACGCTGCCTTGAGCCTGTTCAGGCCTGACTGTGCCAATGCCGGGTCTCCCAAAATATCATTGATCACAATAATCAATATGGCAAACTTGGCCAGGGCCTAGTTGCGAGTTAGTTGAGATGTCCCACAGGCATCTGAAGTAGACTTACCTTTCCGCTGAAGTACATGGAGTCTAGGTCAGACTGAGCCATCATGTCTTGGGATACCTCCTGGGCTGCTATCCCGCGGATCACCACTTTGGCATTGTCTGACAGCGTGGTGAGGCTGCCTTTGTCAGGACTCCAAGGTGCGAAACCCATGCTAACAGGCAAGTTCGCTTCTTGCATCGTCCACTGATCAGCCAGAACTGCAGTCGCAATTCCCTTGGCAGGGGTCATGAGCTGGACGGGCTGGACGCCATTCTTCGTCGTGGAATCAAACGAGGAGACTTGATGCGGTAGCGCGTACATGACCAGCTTGCCGTCAGGGTGACCATCCTTGGCAAACTTGAACGTGTACGAGCCCGAGGTGCCGCTCACAGAACCAGACAGCGCGACTGTGGTGGGATAAACACCGGCCGCCTGGTCAAGCAATGCCTCTCCGTTTCCGGGATCCTTGGCGACTTGAATGATTCCGTAGAACGGCTGCGTTGATTGGGCAAGACCGTTATTGACAACCTGCAGGTTGAGCTGGGATCCGGTGGTCGCATATGCGTACAGCCGCCAGATCTTACCGTCTTCGAGCTGGAAAGTGTACTTGGCAACGCCGGCCTTGGGGTCCTGTGTCACCCGCGTAACCGTCCTGAAGAAGACTCCCGTGCGGATCACGGGGGTGGCGCCGGCATACTGGGCTGTGATAAAGGGCATTCCTTGGACAAGGGGGAAAGACACCGCTGGCACAGCTTGAGCATTCGGCTTCAGGTGAATTGTCGCAGAGAAGGCCGTGACGCTGTCGATCCCCACCGCGGTGTCCGACCCGAGCTCCTGGGCGCTGATTACCATTGATTGAATACCTACCGGGTTAATGAAATAAGACGCAGCACCAGAATCCGCCTTGGTCGGGCCGAAGACACGCTGATTCGCTTCGATGTGAGAAATAGTCATGCCGTAGCTGGCAGCGGCCCCTCGTCCTGCCCCCCATGCTATGCCGTAAGGGTAGGTGTACGTCGGCGCCGTCTGGTCTCCCAGGAAGAAGTTGGAGTAAAACTTGTTTGTCTGAAGCGGCGAAGTCGAGGTGATGCCCTTCCTCGGAACCGGATGGTCACTGCGGGCAGAGATGGTGCCCGGGGGCGCTCCGGTCCCGATGGGCTCAGAAAAGATGTCTCCGGAAGGCATTGGTGCGGATGGAAGCGGTGCAACTGAAGTAGCAGGCGCTGCTGAGTCGATGAGAGATGAAGGCGTCGGGATAGGGTTTGGCATAAGAGGGCAAGACGTAACCTTGCCCGATGCTGTAAGACCAGTTGCAACGTATCCGGATGTTTGGGGGGCTGTGTCAGTTAAAGATGGCAAGATCACTACTGTCCCAGTGGCTTCGGTGCTGGTGATAACGTTGGCAACCTGAGTATCTAATGCTGGTGGCGGTGTTTGCTGTGATCCTTTCGTAGCCCTGACTGTTACGGTTACGTTTGCCGTCTCTGTTAGGCAAGCTATATCACGACTGTCGAGGAGTAAAGCCCGGACGTTCAGTTGACCAAGAGATACCGAATCTGGGTGAGTGTCGTGAAGGCGAGCGTGTTGCTGGTGAAATAGGGCGAGTGCGTTCTCGCAGAGGAGGACCTGTATCAAAGTCAGCCTGAGGATCCCCATTTTCATATGAAGGCCCGCCATTGCGGGGGGAGCAATGATCTTATCGTGTTGGTAAGAGGATATAGAGGATGCTCAAGCCTGAATTTGGCTTCTGGGTTATGTCTGAATTTGGCTTCTGGGTTATGTGATGAAGCGCGTGGCAGGGAGAGAAGTTCCTCAACTCTTCATGAAATGGTATGGGAGCGGTGCTCCAACTTCATATAAACAGGCGCATGGTAAAAGCCGCCACATATCAACAATGGACACTCCTCGGTGAACCGAGAGTAGTAAGCCCACGAGTGGGATTACCGCAGTCCAGAGCGTTAAGTTTTGCATCGTTACCGCGCAACGTACGGGTAAAGAATGTGGCGGGAATGTACAGGTTCCAGAAACAATGGATAGGTCTCACCTGTTAGGAATGCAGAGCGGCTTGCCGGGGAACTCGGTCTAGGTACGGAGCGATGAAAGCCGCGTGATGAGATAGGATAAGGTGCTAGGCACTGAGGGATCGCGATCGGTCAAGACAGGTAGGCGTCGGTGGTGGCCGTGTCTCGATGATAGGAGAGGCTTCTGAGTCTTTGGCCAAGAGCTGATGAAGAGACGATGATGTTGTGGCTGGCAACAGCGGCACTCGCACAGGTCTGAGGACTGCGTTGGGTAGCAAGACGCGATGCAGCCGCAAAAGACAGGCAAGTAAGATAAAGTAAGGTAGGTATGTGTACTGGTTCAACTAGCAAGTCTTAGGTCTTTTCCTGGCAAGCGCAATTGGAGAGAGATGTTGCGATGGGAAGTTTCGACTCATGAGGTTAAGTATGCACGATTAATGCAGCACCCAACGAAACGACCCTCTTTGGCTGACGCGTGCCTGCCCTTGGCGTGGAGACTCTTCGGCATCCAAGCTGCCGCTTGACAGTCCGAAGAGGGAGGGGAAATCAGCCAATATTGGCAAACATGACCGGTGCAATTGACAGAGCAACAGGTCACTTGGCCTTCGATACGATGGCATGCAAGTTAGGATTGAGACCCGTTGGGTGGAAGAATGTCTGTCTTCTTCCAGGGACCAAACTCTTGGAGGGGCATCTCGTCGTCCCTCCATTTAGCGAGGCACTCGGGCCAGTGACGTAAGAGCAGCGGCATCGCTGACTTTGAGCAGCTGGATCGGGGTGGTAATTGCAACTACAGGCCATTCTTGCGAGAGCAGATATTGAGGTTGGTGACAGTGGTCAGAAGATGCCGTATGCTGACACATTGGAGACGAGAGGTTGCTTCTTCTCGGTGTAACCAGCTCCATCAGCCTGTCACTAGGCAGTATGATCTTGGGGGAATCCTTGGCGCCATCTTGGCGAATGTCAGTGACTAGACTTGGTTCACTACTGAGCATTAGAGCATGTGCCGACGAACTACACCACTGATTGAAGGCGGTGCTCGGCGGAATATGATGGAAACATGGTGTTAGAGGTGTGTGTAGTCGAAGTATATCACAGGATATAGTGTACAGCAACAGTAATCAATTGAAATATCAGAGCCAATCGCGGGTATCGAAAGCAAGTCTACTCCTATGCGCCTATACCGAACCGTATATCAGAAATCGAGGGAACTTTGCTTCCCTTGCACGCCCTCATCTTTTCTTCTCCAAGATGTTAGCCCCAGACCCGCCCACCTTGTATACGCGGTACCGATCTTCCACGGCCGCGGCAGCAACGGTGTCAATAGTAGTAGCATCAGACCTAATCATCGGCCGACTGTCTCCTCCTTTCTTCACCTTGTAGGCTGTATAGCGGTCTTCCGTGGCCGGAGTCGGGGCCGGCCTCGTGGTCCGTTGTGGCTGCTGTTCCCGGGTTGCATGCCCCCTTTTCAAACTGTAGGCACGATATCGATCCTCTACAACTGGTGCAGCTGCAGCTGCAGTCGAGACTGCCGTTACGACTTGGCTGGCCTGCATCATCGGCCGCGATCCATCTCCTTTCTTCAACTTGTAGGCACGGTACCGGTTCTCCTGCGCAGCAGCCGCCTTAGCAGCCTCCGTCTTGCGCCGCATCTCGTCTTCCTCCTTCTTTCTCTCCTCCCGCCTCTTCTCCTTCTTGCGCTTCCTCTCCTCGCTCTCGGCGTCTCTCATCCCTTCCTTCCTACACTTCCGAATCTGCCTCTCGCTAAGCACCCACGGCGGTAGAAGGACATCGTTCCGGAACCGCGTGCGCTTCTCCCACAGCGCCACCTCGTCTTCCGTGGATCGGAGGATCTTGACCTTTTCAATCTTGATCTGCATCTCCTCGCGGAACCTCGTCAGCCCCCCCTTGATATCGATGACGGTGCCGACATCTACGTCGACGCAGTCCGCTGGAGGTTGCGGCTGCGGCCGTTTGGTGAACCACCCGTTGGCTTCGGGGTTGGTAGTGCTCTTGTCGGACGGCGGTGTCTTTGTCGCAACTGTGCATTCGATGCAGGCCCCGCTACTGTCGTCAACCGTGTAGATGCGCCGGTTCGGGAAGTCGTCTACGGCTACAACGATGCCGACGATGCGTGCCCATTTGATAGGCAGATTCTTGTAGAAGTAGAAGTTTTGGACTACGTAGTGCATCACTCGTCAGCCTGTAAGCCTCGGATACTGCGCATGATTGCGGCAAATTACCTTCATATTCGGGCACGGTTTTGAGGGCGTGAACGTCGGATGTCTGCATGAGGCACCATGTGTTGAAGGTTGGGGAGAGTTGCAGGCAGTACTGCGGATAGAGACCGCCTATAGATACATCGCTCGTCATGGCATTGTTGGTAAAGGATCACTTGGGCATCCTCAACCCAGACCTGACCGTGAAATGCCGTGATGGCCAGCTGCAGGCCACCTTGGATGGGAACCGTCGGGCGTTCTGAGGCTCCGAAAGGCGCGTCGCGTTAGGACATGTATGTGATGCTGGAAAGTTCCGTCCTTGTGGGAAAAGTAACCTTTCGTGGTTGACCTGGGGATGTTCTGGCGACTGCAGTGCTGAGTGCCCCGCATTGTGGCGCTAAGTCTTCAAGGCCAGTCAGTACCTTGAGGGACACCCAATTTGTATCCGTACCACCATCAGAATACCTTAGGCAGAGCATTCATATTATCCGCAAAGTTGCGAGTCATCGAAGGGGATTGTGAAAACATGACAAAAGTCTCTTGTCAATGCTCAGAAGTACTACTTTCATTGACCCGACTGAATCCCATACCAAGATTTCCATATCCTTGCCGATTTACCCCCAAACCTTAGACGCCAATCCGGAAATGTCATGTTTTACCGCTTCGATCTTCTTCCCGCTTTGGCAGGTTTGCTCTCATCTGCCTTGGGCTTCTTCAACCGTGCAGCTGCAGCCTGAAATGCCTCTTCTGACGGCTCTTCCTCCTCCACGACCCTCTTCTTGCCCTTCTTAGGCTGACTAGTGGCTCCATACTTGGCAGCGAGATCGTCCAGGAACCCGGCGCGTTTCTGCTTGTTGCCCTGGATGAGCGCAGCCAGGTCGGCCTCTCCGCTATCCTTTCCCTTCTTCTTTCCCTTGCCCTTCTTGTCGCCGAAGAGTTTATCGTGGACTCCCAGCTCTTTGGCGTAATCCTCAGCCTCGTTCGCCTCGCCCTTTGCTGCCTTCACGCGAGCCGCCTTTGACAGCTTGCTCTCCTTCGTGTATCGCTTGTATGCCTGGACATCTTCGCTGGCAATAGCCTCGTCGATCATCTGGCGGAAACGTTCGTCATCCTCGAGGACGTCGCTCAACATGACCGATTCGTAGACCCCGTCCATGTCGCCCTTGGCCTTTTCATAGGCGACCAACACGTCGTCCTTCTCCTCGTCGGAGCCCTTGTATTTCTCGGCAAACTTTTCGATGGCTTCTGCGGAAATCGCATCTTGGAATTGCTCGCGGTAGTAATCAGACCAGTTAAAGCCCTCCGAGTCGATAATGGACTCGGACGTGGAACCGGTTGTGTCGTATCGCTTGCGTCGCGCCGGGTCGGAAAGGATGGCATACGCGAAAGCGATTTCCTGGAACTTTTCTTTCGCTTCATCTCTTTGGTCGTCGGAGACCTTGTCTGCGCAAGAGGTAATGTTAATTATGACCCACGATGACGATGGGCTGTCTCCCTCATACCTGGGTGGTTCTTGAGTGCTGCTTTTCGATATGCCGACTTGACCTGGTCTGGTGTAGCCTCGCGTTCGAGTCCCAAAATCTCATAGGGATCGATTTCAGGGGGATTGTCGTCAACGGATTCGCCGGGAGATGACATTTTGAAGGCTGTGGGGAGGTGAATGTTGGATTGGTGATAGACAGAAAGCTCACTTGGAGCTCTGCGACGCGCTCGAGCTGGTAGAGACGCGCCTGCTAAAGTGGTGGGGCGCATGGGTTCAAGGTTCGGATCGTTTGGTGGGCCGTGCGTTAGGGATCAACCTCAGCAAGTCGGCGGACCGGGGCTTGCGGCACCGATGCGCTGAGCTGAGGCAAGAGCTTCACTCCCCTGCCCCTCTGCCCCTCCCACGGCGACTGTCTCACGGAAGAAAGCTACTTTTTGTAACTGTACAATATCAGATGAGATTCCAGTCCAACTCATTTTATTTTGCAGTAGGAGAATATTTCAAAGCCCCTGGGCATTGCCATCTTCACAGCTCACACCAACTTTGGGCGACTATTTTGAAAATGACATCAGCGGCCGAGGACATTCAACCAGCATCGATAGCGCCAGGCGATCACGCGGGGTACCTCCAATATGCGCTCTCGCTGGCAAAGCAGTCACCACCAAAGCCAACAAATTACAGAGTCGGAGCGGCCCTCGTCAACCCCGCCAGCAACACAGTCGTCTCGACGGGCTACACGCTCGAGCTGCCCGGCAACACGCACGCCGAGCAGTGCTGCTTCATGAAGCTGGCCGAACGGCACGACGTTGCCGAGGAGGAGCTCGGGACCGTCATCAAGACGCCTCTGGTGCTCTACACGACCATGGAGCCGTGCTCGACGAGGCTCAGCGGGAACCTGCCGTGTACCAAGAGGATTCTCCAACTGCGCTCTTTCATCAAAACCGTCTACGTTGGCGTACAGGAGCCGGAAAAGTTCGTCAAGGATAACACCGGACGAAGCGCGCTCGAGAGGGCGGGTGTCGATTTCGTGCACATTAAGGGGCTTGAAGGCGATATTCTCAAGGTGGCTACGGCTGGCCATGTCAAACCTGCCCAATAGCAATAGGTTGAGGTCAATCATGATTTCGTTGCTTTCATTGTCGCCGGCGAGCTGCCGCCAATGCTGGCGTATGCGGCGGTCCGCTGTCATGCAAGGGTGCGCAATGCGGGATGACGACAAATAGTCAAACGGCCAATCTGCCTTTCACAAGTTGCTTCCAGGCTCTTTTCCAAGGGCGGCGTTTACGGTGTTGACAGGAAAATAGGGAGAGGGCAACAAAATTCAAACGCTTTGAACTGGTCCTCCAAGCTGTCTGCTTTCCTTTTTGTGCCTCCTCATCGTGAGGTTGTGTAACGCTCCACGATTTGAGTGGTGGTTGTTGGCCACCTACGTACCTGGCTTCAATCATCACTTGATGTGTGCGGTCAATGGATTGGATGACTAGGTCTCCATTGCAGCTTATCGGACCCAGTAAGCGCTGCAAGGTCCCTTCTCAGCCGTTTTCCCCAAATGCCGGACTGTGATGATGCCCTCCTTCTCTGGCGATGGCACAATTGATGGTGGGGAGTTGCCAGAAAGAAAACGCTTTCTCGATTTGATAGCACAAGGCTTCGGCAGGAAACACGGCAAGTGGCATAGGAGAGCAAAATGCTTGATGATATTAACAAATGGCAGCCATATCTCCGCGTTCCCGGTGTTTTTGGTCCGGCCAGTTACCGATTGCAAACCAAGAGGTCGCGCCCCTTACCTGCTCCGTTTGCTTTTGCTTCCCTGTAGGCTGTTAAGCAGATACACACCGCTCCTTTTTTGCTTTTTCCTATCGGCTTGTCCTCGCTTGCAGTTTTGGGCTTCACTGCATTGACATGTGTGGGTGTGCATTTGCAACCATCTTTTGAAGCTGATCAAACACCCTCAGCCAATCGGGGGTGCCCCTGGAACAATGGGTTTGTGCATACAGCGGTAGCCTGCCAGGGCGTTGGCTGAGCCACAAGGGAAATACATAATAAGAGAAAGAAAATTGGTTGGGGGCTTAAAGTTCACGGTGGTACGTACTTGGATGGAGGCCTTCCTCACGCCGCCATTTTTACACTTTGATGATGCGTCGCACAGAGTAGCTTAGCTCCTTTGATAGGTAGATAGACACCGAGAACAAGTCCCAATGGCAGTGGAGGCTTTAAAGATTGCATTTCTTTCACGTGCAAACTCCCAGCTTGGGCATCGTCAATTGGGCTCACCTTGGACAAATCACCCATATTTGCTCTCATGATAGTGGGAAGCTACCCCGGACTACCAAGTGCCCTCTTGAAGGAAAAGAAAGGACCCTTTTTTGACTTTCTTTGGTGCGGTACCCGCCTCTCAGCCCAATCCAAGATCCACTACCGTTTGCCGTCCCATCTCTCATCTCTCCCTCAACTTCCGCGACACCTCCATACATCTTCAGCTAAGGTAGCTTTAGATACCTTGGTGTATTCTTTTTTTTATGTCTCGACGGCCTCCCGCCTAGGTTGCCCTCGGTACTTTCACTGTTTGTCACACATCTTTCATTTTGCTTTATTTCGCCATCAGCCAAATCTTTGCTCGTTGCGTTTGGCACGCCATCCGCTGGCCGATAACAAATGTGCCTTCTCCCCTGAGAGCATACATTAGCTGGGCCCTTTCGCCTGCACACATCAACGACGCTGGGCACATAAGTAATCCAGGGAATATCTGAATCCAGTATTGTTCAGTAAGTAAAGCTTCACAGTCGCTGTCAACGAGCACTGGACCTCAATTGAGCTTGCAACTGATCCTCAACTAGCTTCAACTTTACTGAACATTCACTCACTTACTCCATGGCTGACTCTGGACGTGGAGGCCGGGGCGGTGGTCGCGGTGGTCGAGGAGGAGACCGTGGCGGCCGTGGAGGAGATCGTGGCGGTCGAGGAGGAGGAGATCGCGGTGGTCGAGGAGGTGGACGTGGAGGCGGCGAGTTCCAACCCCGAGGTGGCGGCGATGGCGGCGGCTTCCGTGGTGACCGAGGCGGCGGACGTGGCGGCTTTAGAGGAGACCGCGGCGGCCGTGGCGGCGGTCCTGGAGGAGATCGTGGTGGCCGTGGTGGTGGCTTCAGAGGTGATCGGGGAGGACGAGGTGGCTTTGAGCGCGGTGGACGAGGTGGGGGTGGACGCGGTGGTTACGGCGGTTTCGAACGCAGAGACCCATTCGAGGGCGAGGCTCAATTCTTCGGGTAAGTGGAAGATCACAGCTATTGCTACAGCTCGACTAACTCTTAGCAGTCAGAACAAGCCCATTCCCCAGCTCGATGGCAGCACAACCGAGCTCGAGAATCGCATCGTCAAGTCTCACCAGGCCAAGGACACCGACCTCGTCAAGAAGATGAGCTCGATGAAGCTCATTGAAGCAAACTCGGCCGCCCTCATGCCCCGTCGCCCTGCCTACGGCACCAAAGGCAACAAGGTCCTCCTATGGGTCAACTACTTCCGCCTCACCGTCAACCCTGACGTCGTCTGGCGATACAATCTTGAAGTCCGCAAGGGCGAATCCAAGGACAAGGAGCCTTCAAAGGAGAAGGAATCTACACCTCAGGGCAAGGGCAAGGGCAAGGGCAAAGGAAAGGAGAAGGCCCAGCCTGGTGGTGGCGGCAGTGGCGGCGGCGGCGATGGAGATGGTGCTCCAGCTTCCATCCCTGCTCGCAAGTTAAAGATCATTCTGCAGGCTGCTCTCGAAGAGTTGAAGAACCTCGAGCCAGGCGCTGTTCTCGCCACAGAGTTCAAAAGCCAGCTAGTCTCGCTGAAGAAGCTCAAGTTGGCCGTTAACCCGATTAAGGTCATCTTCACGCAGGAGAACTCAGACAGGTCAGAGAGCTACTTGGTCAAGATTGTCGGCGAAACCGAAGCTCCGTTGAAGGAAATGAAGGAGTACCTCAAAACCATGATCGACAGGAGCGACCCGGATGAATCCAACTTCCCTAGGTTTGCAACCTCTGTTGATGCCCTCGGCGTCATTCTTGGCTACACTGCCCGTAAGAATGACCAGGTCACTGCTATTGGCAAGGGCCGGTTCTTCCCTTGGGGTCAAGGATCTGCCAGTCAACAGCTTGGTCGACAGGATTCTCTCACGGCTATTCGGGGGTACTTTCAGAGCGTGAAACTGGGTACAGGGTCAATGCTCTTGAACGTCAACGTCACCCATGGTGTCTTCAAGATGCCCGTCAGTGTTCGCGACCTTTGTCTTTGGTCTCAGGTCGATGTCTTCCAAAGGAGCCCTGCAGATGTCTCACGGGTCATCACCAGACTTCGCGCCCTGTCCAAGTTCTTGGCTCGCACTCGCGTCGAGATTAAGTTCAAGGATGCCAAGGGAAAAGAGATCACCCGCAAGAAGACGATCCTCGGCCTTGCATACAGGTCAGACATCAGGAGCAACGATGTTAGATTTGCGGATTCATGGCACTTTGGTGGCCCTCGACAGGTGTCCTTCAGGATGGCGGCAGCACAAGGACAAAACACTGTGATGAACAACAGACCGCCAGGCATGTACACAGTCGAGCAATATTGGACTTGGAAGTACGGCACAGCTCCCGACCTCACCTTGCCTCTCGTCAACCTCGGAACCCGCGAAAAGCCTACATTCTTCCCTGCTGAGAAGTGTACCATCATTCCTGGCCAAGCTGTTCGTGCAAAGCTCAACGGCCAGGAGACGACAGAGATGCTCAATTTCGCTTGCCGATCCCCTTTCAGCAACGCCATCTCCCTCACTGTCGACAGCTGCCAAGCTTTGGGCCTTGACAGCGAGGTCGTCAAGGATTTTGGCCTCAAGGTCGACAAGAATCTCTTGACGGTCAACGGTCGCGAGCTGATGACGCCGCTTATTGCATATGCGAACAAGAACATCACGGCTTCACGAGGCTCGTGGAACATGGTCAATGTCAAGTTTGCCAAGATTGGACCCAACATTCCTAAGTGGACTTGGGTGCGTATCAAGGACAACTATTCGAGGACCCCGACCAGCGATGTGGCTCGAATCGTCGGCAACTTTGTTCAGTTCCTCAAGACCAGCGGCATGAGCATCTCGGATACCCCTCTTCCGCTTAAAGATGAAGAGCGCGAAATTGGTGACAACCCCAACGCGATCGCTAGGAGATTTGGGTGGCTGGACGAGCGTCTCAGTCACGTTACCAAGGGTGTCTTCTTGCTCGTCGTCCTGCCGAGGCAGGATACCGCATTGTACAGCAAAATCAAGACGCTTGCAGACACGGAGTACGGCTTCCACACTGTGTGCGTTGTGGAGAAAACCTTCATGAAGGACAACGCGCAGACCTACGCCAATGTTGGTCTCAAGTGGAATCTGAAGAATGGCGGTGTCAACCACATCGTCAGGGATCCCATTGACATTGTCAATCAGGGCAAGACTATGATTGTTGGCTACGACGTCACCCACCCGACCAACATGCCAAATGACAAGAACGCCGCACCCAGTCTGGTCGGCTTGGTTGCCAGCGTTGACAAGGACATGGGTCAATGGCCGGGTGTCGCGTGGGAACAGAGCAGTCGCCAGGAGATGCTTGGTGACGAACTGATCACCCACTTCAAGCGTCGCCTCGAGCTCTGGAGAGCGCGCAACGCTCAAAATCTCCCGGAATACATCATCATCTACCGTGACGGTGTGTCGGAAGGTCAGTTCACACAGGTTCTCGATGTTGAGCTGCCTATGATCCGCCAAGCCTGTACCGCGACGTACGGAAACCGCAGGCCCAAGATCTCGATCATCGTGTCTGTCAAGCGCCACCAGACTCGGTTCTACCCGACCTCGGAAGCCACTATGGATCCCAAGTCGCGCAACATCAAGGCCGGCACGGTTGTCGATCGTGGCATCACTCAAGCGCGTTACTGGGACTTCTTCCTCACCGCTCACACCGCCTTAAAGGGCACCGCCCGTCCGGCGCACTACACGGTGCTCTTGGATGAAATTTTCCGCGATAAGTACGGTGTTGGCGACAGGGCGGCGGACAACCTCGAGAAGCTTACTCACGACCTCTGCTACTCGTTTGGCCGAGCGACCAAGGCTGTCAGCATCTGCCCCCCGGCATACTACGCAGACATTGTGTGCGAGCGAGCCCGTGTTCACCGCCCTGATTACTTCGACGCGTCGGAGGCGTCAGAGACTGGCAGTACCATTGGCGGCGGCGGCGGTCCGTCGACTTCGAGCGTGAGCGTGCACGAGAACTTGAAGGACACGATGTACTACATCTAAGATTGTATGTATGTTGGCGTTCCGGAAGCGTTAGTATCAGACAGCGGGCCAAAATGCAGAGCAGGAATTGTTGGCAGGATGGGGAACAGACGTTATGCAGCAGGCGTGTTTGACAGAATAGACTTGAGATCAATCACAGCGGAAATTCACGTAGACGATGTCATCCCCTTGGAACGAAAGTAAGTTTTTCGCAAGACCAGTGCCTTCCGGCTTAGTTGGGCCGAGATGATGTTGTTGCTTCGACAAAGTGTGTTCGGGTCCGGAGCGGCCTTGGTTAAGACGGGAAATCGGTCTGCTGCGCTATTGGCTTCATATTGACGTCAGTGGGGTTCTGGTGAGGGGCAGCTTCCTCAGTGGCGGGGTAAGCTATTTGCTCGGACAAGGAGCTGCGACAAGACAAGCCGAAGCCCAGCTCGACAGTGACAAATCGTCATGCACTTTTTTGCTGTTATATCCGAAAAAAGGCTCCATCTGATGCAGCTTCGATCCCCGAAATAATTGTCAACCTAAGCCCCGCCTCCAGAACTTCCTAAAACCAACTGTTGCATGAACAAATTCTTGTTGCTTCTATGAACTCCCTCCGAGCCTTGCAGAGAATCAAGCTTATCCAGAATACACTTACCACGAAACCTATCGGTGAGTTTTGTGCCATGGCTTGGCGATCCCAAGATCCCATCTTCTTCCAGGTCAGTGCAGTGTAGCTGATTGCATCTCGTGCCTTTAGGACGAATCAGTCAATTCGCGACCATGGCTGCCACTACGGACGTGAAGAACTACAAGTTCAACCACTCGAGTAAGTTGCTTCATCACCGCTTCATGACTTTTTGCTAATGAATTTCAGTGATCCGAGTGAAGGACCCCAAAGCTTCGGGTACGCATCAAACATCACCACCGCACACCCCCTTCACGATCTATTAACACCCCAGCCTCACAGTCAAGTTCTACGAGACCCTCGGCATGAAAGTCATCAAGCAAATCCAACAACCCGAGGCCAAATTCGACCTCTACTTTCTGGCCTACGACTCACCCAATGCGCGGTCCGCGGGAAGCGGCACCTTTGACCGCGAGGGCATCATCGAGCTGACGCACAACTACGGCACCGAGAACGACCCGGAGTACAAGATCAACAACGGCAACGCGGAGCCGCACCGCGGGTTCGGGCACACGTGCATCAGCGTCGACAACATCCAGGCGGCGTGCCAGCGCCTCGAGGACGCCGGGTACGCCTTCAAGAAGAAGCTGACGGACGGCAAGATGCGGCATATTGCGTTTGTGTTAGATCCCGATCAGTACTGGGTTGAGATTATTGGCCAGAAGCCGATTGAGCAGACGGAGAGTGTCAAGGAGACGGATGTGACTACCTACAGAATGGTGAGACTACCTACCATTCTATTGGGCTTCGTTAGGATGTTTGACGCAAGAACCGCTAACAACGAATCACGGGGCTTTAGAACCACACGATGCTCCGCGTCAAGGACTACGAAAAGTCGCTCAAGTTCTACCAGGACGTCTTGGGCATGACGCTGATCCGCAAGAACGAGGCCAGCGACTTTACCCTCTTCTTCCTGGCCTACGGCGACCTCAAGGAGGGCGAGAGCCAGGCGCAGCGCGAGGGTATCCTCGAGTTGACCTGGAACCACGGCACTGAGAAGGACGAGAGCTTCAGCTACCACAACGGCAATGACCAGCCCCAGGGCTTTGGACACATTTGTGAGTTTTCCCTGATCCTTCTCTTTGAGTCTCTAAGTCACGGGTTGCACTGGACGTTGAAGGCAATGGAAAGAACGGGGCTAATCAGAGGATAGGCGTCACGGTCGATAACATTGACGCCGCGTGCGCGCGTTTCGAGGAGTTGAAGTGCAACTGGAAGAAGCGCCTCACTGACGGCCGCATGAAGAACGTTGCGTTCTTGTTGGATCCTGATAACTACTGGGTCGAGGTTGTCCAGAATGAGAAGTTTGCCGGCAAGGACAACTTCTAAGCGCTCAGTTTATGAGACTGCTTGTTGACCAACAGTAAAGTCATGAGTGGAAATGAATGAGATGAAGTTAGCAGTGAACGGCGTTCGGTGAGAGGCAACGGGCGGGATGAGAGCGATATGCGGCGTATGAAAAGTCAGCGGAGTTGCCTCGTCGGGCGGTGTTTGGTGAGGCGTCAATAGTAGCCATGAGATATGGCCTATGAGGGTTTCGGCGGAAGAATAAACCCGATTCAATAATCAAAACATTTCAAATGTCGAATCCCTCAACACGGTGATTCCAAACTGAATGAATGACCTGAGCGTGGCTGATGCTGATGTGAGGATTCCAAACGTGACCCGGTGGATCCTCGGATAACGTGCACGTCGTGGAATCCTTTGCCGTGATTTCATCATGATTCCACGCTGTGGCGCTTGCAGTGCCACTGTGGCGGGACCTCTCTCCAAGCCCGCCCAAGCTCCAAAGCAAGCCCGGACCCCCGGGGAACTTCGCACTGCAGAACCGTCCCCCGCCAAAAGTCGTTGACGCAACAGGTCGCCCTCAGCTTCCCACTGGCCACAGGTACAAATCATTGGACAAGACCCTGGTGCTCCGATTTGTCACTCCTGCTCTGCCCTCCACTGCCTCTCTTCTCACCCCTCGTTCTGTAACATCTTCAGACGACATTCTTATATAAACCTCCCCATCAACCTCAACCTCATCGATAAAGTAACACAACAACCTCAAACTCACCAACTCATAAGACTGGTGAGATACACTACAGCTCGCGATCAGGAAAGAATTGCCCAATGCGATTCTCACCCTTCCTCTCAACCCTCGTCTACACCTTTTCCAACTTTTCCCGCGTCCGCGCCGCGCAGTCTCTGAGCTCCCAGACGCCCCTCGCAGCGAACCGCCAGCTCCTCCGCGCTTCCATGCCCTCGATCCCGTTCCTGGGCGCTCTGTTTGGGTCTTCCGCTTCGCAGCAGGATAAGATGTCGTATCCCGATAAGAGGTCTGATGATGAGTGGCGGGCTGTTTTGAATAAGGGTATGTTTAGCTCCCATTCTCATTTCATCTTACGTGCGGCGTCTCCTGTATGAGAAGCCGGACTTGTGCGAGATGAGTGGTCTTCATAGATTGTAAGAAACATGAAATGAATAAAACTAACAACCCAAAAGAACAATTCCGCATCCTCCGCGAAAAGGGCACCGAACCCTCCGGCTCCGGCAAATTCGACAAGCACTACCCGGCCGAGGGCGTCTACGCTTGCGCCGGGTGCGAAGCACCCCTCTACAAAGCCACGCACAAGTTCAAGTCGGGCTGCGGCTGGCCGGCCTACTTTGACTCCTTGCCCGGCGCAGTCGTCCGCCACGAGGACCGCATGTTCGGCATGACGCGCACCGAGATTGTGTGCGCCAACTGTGGTGGGCATTTGGGTCACGTCTTCAAGGGGGAAGGGTTTGATACGCCGACGGATGAGAGGCATTGTGTTAACAGTGTGAGTTTGACGTTTGCGCCGGATGAGAAGAAGGGTGGGGAGGGGAGTGTGGAGGGAGCGAAGGGGGAGAGTAAAGTTTAGGGGGTTTGCGAGGTTGACTGGCGTTGGTATAGGAGTTGTACTGAGGTGAGGTATTGACTCGAGTTTTGAGAATTGAGTTCGGAGCGTTGAGGTATCTGGTGTAGGTTGTGCATTGAATCGATGAAGCTGGATGTATGATCAATGAATATGAGATACAATTTTGCTGGCCTGAAACCAAAGCACCCCATCCCTCCCTCACATCTCTATGTCAATACGGCAGACCATGGAATCAAGTGTGACATATTGACAAATGTCACCAGAAAAATTGTAGCAAGTCTTCTCAGGAAACGGAAACCAAGAAGAAGGCTTCGCTGCTATCTTGCATAGATTCCAATGATGTACTTCCTGCCTGAACTAAGGCAATGTGAGATACATCAACTATGTGGGCGCTCAAATCGCCCACCTTGAAGTGAAATTAGGCAAGTGAAATTTTGGGAACCTCGTATGTCCCGAATGCTACCAAGTTGTCATGTTTGCGTTTTGTCGATTCTGGTCAACAACTTGGACTGCTTTGAAAAAGGCAAGTCTTCTCGCCAATCAGAAGAGTAAGACTCCACCCGGGGTACCAATGCCATATCCAGGACATTCAAACAAACCCGGAAATGGTGTATCGCATGCCAAGTTTAGAATAAACGAATTTCGTTGACTTAAATCTCTGTCAACGTTCTCCGTTCATGCAAGATGCACTTGGGTCGAGGCTGGTCCCACGCTCCGATACATCCAATGCCGTGTTACACATATCCGTGGCAAGGACTGAGAGTAGCAGGGAGTTTTCTACTTTGCAGATTTTTTGATGGCTGCCTCAACATCTACATTCATCTTATCTAGCACATCGCCCCAAGCATCATGCAGGACGAGTATTGTCTATGCAAGGCGCAGTGGTTGGCAACGGCGAGTGTGGGAGAACACTTGTTGACGGGGCAGGTTGGGGCGAGGAATAGACGGCTGCCACATCTCCAGTGACTGAAAGTGTCGGTTGTGAGCACATCCATACACATTGGCAGTCTATTCGAACCGCTTATGCATGTCATCATATGCAGTGATTCCAGCCTGCTTCGGCGAGTGAAAGGGGGTAGGCGATAGGCGTCTCGCAGATCCAACGGCAAATCAAAATGTCGATTCCCCCTATCAGTTTGATTCTCGTACTTGAATGGAGGCTTACACTTAGAAAATGTAAATGGTAGGCGCAGCGTCTGCGCCACGGCCCAGACACAGTCTCTTGAGCCAGTAAGACTTGCAGTTGACGATGTGCAACAACGGTTGGGTCATGTGCTGGGCTGTCAAATGTCCCGCCAACCCAGTCTTCCTTGACTTAAACACTTGCCATGCCACCAACTCTCAGTCTATAGATTTCTGCGAGACCGCCTGCGCTCGTGATTGCTTTTCTACGTCCTCCTAGTACCACGAGGTGATTCTGTCAACACATGCCCAAAGGAGAGTGAGTCACGGCCATGTTCAACTGGCACGACAAGACCTGTCGGACTCCCGATGTTATTTTCTCGAAAGGCCTGGGTTTACCGACCTGTGCCAACTGTGGGTGCTCTGCCCTACCGGAAGGCGATACAGAGGCTCAGTACCACAGCGCGCCACCAGTACCAGCTTCGAAGACCAAAATTGAGCTCGTATGGCCATCTTCTTTGCCTTTCGTAGACGATCCACCGGATTCTAGTCTACTAGAAGACCCAATTGCGGAGCAGAAAGCACCATCACCAAAGGATGTGAGCAAAAAGGTCGATTCTCCCACGCAAGGCGAGGTTCCATACAAACCTATAGTCGCCCGAAAGATCCGACTCCTTGATTTACGCAAAGGCTTTTACCACGATCCAATCCGAGTCGACGTTCACGTGGCAGACTTGGCCGTCAAGCCGGAGTATGAAGCTGTATCATACACATGGGCTGACGAGAACGGGGACTCTTCTAAATGCGAGAGGATTTATATCGGGAAGCGATGGGATGTTCTCCTCGTCACCAAGAACTGCTCTAATGCTCTTCGCCGTCTGCGATACCCCGGCCGGCAAAGAAAGCTATGGCTTGACGCCATCTGTATCAACCAGAACGATGTTGGCGAGAGGTCCCATCAAGTTGGTATCATGCAAAATATCTACGCAACTGCCTCCAGGGTTTTGATATACTTAGGTGAAGACAAAGAAGACATGAATCCCACCGGCTCATCTCCATGGAACTTCGACAAATGGAACACATATTACAAGAGATCTTTGCCTGCGCACAAAGATCTCATGCAACAGCCATACTTCAAGAGAGTATGGGTGATCCAAGAGATAGCTGCAGCGCAAGATTCATGGGTTCTTTTTGGGACAAGCGGCGACCGATGGAAGGAGTTTCTCCAGCGAAACGACGTCAAAAACTACCATCGAGATATGAAGTGGCTACAAATGCTCCCGAAAGGGAATTGGATGAACTCAGAAAAACTCCCACATCTACTGCGCGCCACTGTCTTATGTGAGGCTACAGACCCCCGGGACAAGCTTTTTGCCTTGTTTGGCCTATTACAAGACGCAAAACAAGCTCAATTGAATTCAGACTACTCGCTTAGCAAGGAGCAGGTATACAGTGGTTTCACTGCTTATCTGCTTTCCCAAAGTCCTGCTTTCATGCTGCCGATCTTCGCAGCACTACAGTCAAGATTTTCAGATTCCTGTCCTTCGTGGACTGTCGACTGGTCTTCGGGGACCGCCTTGAATCTCATGAGGCCACTTCTACCTCAGGCAGTTTCTAAGGCCGATTTCAAATGCGAATCAGAGATTCATTCGATCTTGCCTCGATTCTACCGCGATGGTTATTTGATCGTCCAGGGTCGCCCGATATCTCAGCTTTCAAGCTGCTTCCTCGACCATCTATGTCAAGATGGTCCGCCCGGAATCCTTGGCAAAGTCTATCACAGACCTGGGACTAGTTCACAAGGAGCCTTGCCAGGTTGGGCCGAGTCAAATGACGAACTTGTTCAAATCAAAGGACTCTGGCCATTCCTTCTAGTACTTCGACCGATCGTGAATGCTAGCAAAGCCTATCGTCATGTGGCCATTGTGAAAGAGCCCAAGGCCCACAGCTCATCCGGATACCTCGATTTGATCGATCGCAAGGCTATTCTGCTTTTCTCAACATGGCTACATTTGCTTGAAATAGGAAGCAGTGGGACGCTCTGGTTTCTTGACACGACTTGGGATACGGTCAGGGCCGTATGCCAGAACATTAAGAAGCATTGGAACTTGGAAGAAACCAAAGGCGATTATTAGACTCTTTCACTGTATCGGGACATAGAGAGCAGCCATTTCATGACCAGGCTGCCATGCGTAAGCTTACCGAGGATTCTAAGCAGTGCTGTGTAGTGGAGCAGCATGGTCTAGTGGCGTTTGCTCATCATCTGGAGGAGCTTGAGGAGTGGATTGGGAACTTCCCGGAAACGGATATTTCTGGTGAAGTGAAAGCTGGCGACTCGAGCCCACTGCACTTTCTCGGGCAGTGTCTCCAAACCACGATAAGAGCCTACATCGAACACCCGAAGGTTCGGGGGATACTGCTGGGTTTAGCAGTGCAAAAGAATACAGAGCCAAAAGAAGTTCAGAGGTCAAAAAATTTCGCGCGATGGGCTTGGAAAAGAGCGCAATGGAGAGGGCGCGCTCCGTGGCAACAGCTTTCCAAACATACGTTTGAAGACGCCTTGGCATTATTCTGGGATGATGTTGAGGACCTCAACGGCGAGAAAATTGACTTGAGGACAGACTTCGGTAAAATTACCCCAAGAAGATTTACCGAAATCATTCTGAGCCAAAGATTTGAGGAAATACTTGGTCCAGCTGGCGAGTTGGAATTAATCATTGGCAGGGAATTCACGGATGTACGCCCTGTTGAAAGGCCGACATGACTAACAACTGAGTTGAGAAGACGAACAAATGAGTCGAGAAGACGAACAAGTACAAAATCCATGGACTTCGCAGGTCGCGAGGCCTTTCTTCTTGGAACCAAGTCACTTCGAATCCGAGACGCCGACTTAAATCGAGACCCTGATGTCCCCCAAAAAACCGACTTCATCCTTGTGAACGATTTTCTTGAACACTATGACATTCTGGAAATCAACGACTCCCTTGAAGACCACGGTCTTCTCCGAGAATATGACGCCTACATAAAAGCTTGGACGGCCGACCTCATCCACACATGCCACGTGTGGTCACTTCAAGCGGAAGACAAGCTTGGCCGCTCTCGTGCTAGCGAAGATGTAGACCTGGCTTCAAGTGAGCCTGAGGGATGCGAGGAGAAGCAAGAAGGATATCTGGCTGCAGTGAAAGTCAAGTGGGCACCATTGCTTGACTTCGTGCGGGAGACAGAGACACGTATCCTCCCTTTAGAGAGGGCATTTATCGGCGAGTATTCCAAGCTTCACAAGGAAATGGATGATTTTCCCTGGGAGGATATCCGTATAATTTGAGTGGATACATGTTCTTTTAGACAATTGGTCAGGGGGCTCGAGATGCACAGGATTTCCCTGCCTTTATCAAGCCTTTTTGCAGATTCTTTCATGGTTGAATTCCATTTAAACTCTGTAGCTTTCCATTTCGATTTTATTCAGACTAGCCAAATGAGACAGTAACAAAGTTGTTTCGAGGAAGCGGGCTATGACTGTACCATCCTATCGTGTTCAACGTTACTTTCAATATCGACCGTGTTTATGAATCTAGTCGGAATAGTACCACTATTTCTAGGAGATGTGATAAGGGGATAACAGGGAGTATGGAAATAGAGACGAATTAGAAAAGGTTACGAAGATCGCATGCTGAAGGTTCACAAGTCAGCCAAGTGAAAGCCCAAGAAAAGCATGAGTTATGGTGGTTTGAGTGGCTTTGGAAATCAGAATGAATAGATATCAAAGATATAACAAGTGCCATGAAATACTCGACTGATGATCTCATTCTGGCATTATGTATTACTCTCATATCTCATATACATCTCAACCCATCACAAAAGTAATATCTACAAGCATAAACATCCCCAAACATCACCCACGCTCTTCGCATCATCTTCTTAACATCCACAAACATTAAATAACGCAACAGAAGGATCATGATCGCTAACAAGATCATCATACAACTCCCACGAGTTAACGTGAATGTGCTCGTACGCCGTACCGTTCTTGGTCGCCAGCGCAGGGCTGACAAACATGTGATCCAGCTCCTGCGCATTCATGTCGTAGACGTAGGTATACCGCTCCTCGACGGGGATACCAACCGCCTCGTCGAGGTCGATGAGGCCCGAGGTGGAGGCAAAGACTTTCAGGGGCTCGACGAAGGCGAATTCGTTGAAATCGCCGGCGGTGATGATGCGGGCGTTTGCGTCGAGGGCGAGGATCTCGGCGATGAAGGACTATATTTCTCGAGTTAGCTTGCGATTTCTGCTAAAGGGTTTGGAGTAAGGAGGGGAACGTACGCCGGTGATCTTGGCCTGCTCGATACGCGGGTTGACAACACCGTTGACGGGAGGACGGGGGTCGCCATGCAGAGACGAGGAACCACCCTTGGACGCAAAGTGCACATTGACGGTGAAAAACGTCTTGTTCGCGGGCCCGTTGACGGCGCGCCACTGTGCAACGAGGGGCTTGCGGCTGGCGTCCCACGCGGTGTTGGTGGGGTCGATGCGGCCGGGGTTATACTTGAGCGCAGGGCCCTCGAGAACCTCGTTGGCATCCAGCGCGCCACCGGGGTTGGGTTTGTAGAGCTCGACGACGTCGGGCTTGTAGAGGTACGCGACGCGGATGTTGCCTCCGGGCTGGCCTCCGTCCTTGCCGTCGACGGGGTCGATGACGACCCAGTCGTACACAACGCCGGACTTGGTCTCGATGGCGGCGGTCAGAGTGGAGAGGGTGAGGTTGGAGGAGACGACGCCGTTGTTGGTGGCGCCGTTGTCGTCCTGGATCTCTTGGACGAAGACGAGGTCGGGGGTCTTGAGGTAGTCTACGATGTGGGAGGCTACGGAGGGGAGGTGGGCGACTGTCGGGGAGAGGTTCTCGACGTTGTAGTCGCCGACTGTGATGCCTCTGCAGTCGCCGCGGCTGACGAGGGTCGTGGCGGGGGCGTTGTTGATGGCGTTCTTTGTGATTGTGATGGCGGTCAGGGGGAGGATGCGGTAGAAGCCAAAGGCGTTTGTGACGATGCCGGTGATCTCGGTGAGTTCGTCGCCCATCTTGGACTCGGGGTTCTTTGTGCCGTCGAGGGGGGAGCCGATGATGATGACTTCGGGGTTGGAGTCTTTTGTCCGTGTTAGTCTTTTTACGGGTTATGAGAGGGAGTAGTAGGATTTACCCTTGTCAGACATGGTGATGCCGCCGTGCGCATTGCGGCCGGTGACGGGCCAGTCGCCAATGACCCAGGTGTCGCCGTACTGGTTGGGGCGCGAGACGCCGACGGGGCTCTTGATGGTGACGAGCTCGCCGCTCAGCGACTCCCAAAAGTCGAGGCCGTAGAGCGCCGGGTTGAGGACGGGGTTCTCGGTGGAGATGTTGGCGACGGCGTTGGGGACGGCGTAGACGTCGCCGCCGTCGAGGCCGCTGTACTCCTCCGTCGGCGGGGGCAGGGTGTCGACGCCGATGACGAGCGGGGTGACCTCGTTACCCTTTGAGACGACGACAACGTTCTTGGGGGAGCTGAGCTCTGTGAGGTAGATGTAGTTCGTGGCGGACCTGTTTTTTTTTCGTTATTTTGTTAGAGGAACGGGGCTCAGCGTGGCATTGGGGATTCACGACTTTGTCTTACCTGTACTCTTGGATCTTTCCATCCAGAGTGATGAGGTCGCCCACGGTCAAGTTCGCGCCGACGGTGCTGCCGTAGACGTAGAGCGCCTCGGACGTGGCATCGTCGTCGTCGGGCGTCGTCGAGCGGATCCAGATTCCGGCAGGTCCCTTTGCGAGAACTAGACCGGTGACGTTGGTCACGGACTGGTCCTTGTACGGGGAGAGGAACTTGTTGCCGTTGATCTCGGCAATGGTCAGGGCCGAGGCGGCGCCGGCGGCGGAGAGGAAGAGGGAAGTGACCTTCATCTTGACAACAGGTTTACACCGCGCGTCAAACGAGAGAACAAAAGACAATGAAGCTCTTTTCTCTGGATTCACAACGTCCTAAGCAAGAGAGGAACAAAAGGGATCGTCCATGTTTACTCCCATCGCGGGGCAAGTCACCACTATATGTAGGATGGAGCTGAACCTCTCTCAGCCCGCGGTCGTGGTCCCCCGTTTCCCCTGGTCAGGGTCGTATCGTGCCGAGAAAGTTGCGAATTGCCAAGAAAGCTGTACCATATTGCTTCGCTGGGTCCCCCGGGATCCAGCGATCCATTCCGCCCTTGCATCGCGGGAGCTGCCTCCTTTGCATGTGAGCAACCCGCGTCGGATGCGCTCCAAGAGCCCATGTACGCGATAGGATTGGACAACAAGAGAGAGGAGAGCGCGGCCAGCTCCGATATTACGCACTCGATATCTAAGATCCCCAAGGCCGTTTGGTCTTCCTCACTGGAGGGAAGACGGAAAGACAATGATTCTCTCTATCGAGCGGAGAGCAGGGGTCCGGTCGTATCAATTGACCTCTTAGAGCGATGCGTGCCTGGCACGTTCTTGTTAGGTTGTCATAAGAAACCTGGGCTAACGGCACCGGCAGAGACCTAGGATCATGGATGGGCCCCGCATCAACCTTGAATCCCCCATCGCGGCGCTGTATTGGCTGGCCATGGCTCAATCGGGAAGGTGAAGGCTTCCTGCGAGGGCGAGGGCGGGAGAGTGGCCTAGCTGGTGTCTAGTTCAGTGGGGAAAACCTGGCCTAAGCATATCGAAAAGGTTGAATTGAGAACGGGTGTGTGGGGGAAAGGCGAGAGGAGTACGCAAGAAAGCAGCTTTGCTTTGGACCCTGGGCCATATCTGTGAGGTAGATAGAGAAAGGAAAGAGACTAGCTAGCAATCAGCATGTCATTACCAACACTTCCAACCATGATAGGAGAGCAGACCAGACTGATAGATGAGCCGAACACCCCGTAAGACAAGCCGGACCAACTCCCTTCCTAGGACAAGTCTATCCTCAAGGCCAAGACCTGAGTGGACGCGTGGTGTCTTGCTGTTGTTGGTCGAGAGCGGTTGCTGCAAAGGTGGAGGGAGGAGTCTAGGAGCAAAGTCAATTACCTACTCTAAAAAGCTCGACAAGGGTCGTTGAGGGGCCGCTAATCTGCACCTTATCGCCTGCCAATCATCTGCCTCACGTGTCGATGACCGACCGCCGACCCCGGAGCTCCAACCCCGGTCGTCCCTGGATGTGCCCCTGTCTGTCACCGGCCCAAGTCTACCAAGATTCTAAGCTTGACTCGACTTCCGCTGGGCCCTCCCTCAGTCTCTCACATCACAGTCGATGCTTACCCTCATTCTTTGCGTAACATCATGAACCACGCTCACTCTCTCACTCAGTCTTGAATCTCAAGTCTACCAATGCATCACCGCTCATAACACGCTCATTTGAAGAGTTTTGAATCAAATTCTCACTGTCATGGTATCACAACTACTCTTTTACAATATGGGGATTTGGCCTAAAAATTGCGGTGCACACCTTCATTCAATTTCCTACAAATGAAAACTGTCCCAGAACATTACAAAGAGTTGTACAAATCCCAAGGACCTCTTGTTCATTGAGTGAAGATTCCCGTGTATGCCTCAGGAAGCCCATCGGCGATGACAGAAACAGCTGCCTACTGAAATCTCAAGTGAGATCAGGCTAGCGAGATGTGCGCACCAACCAAACAAAAAAATTCATTTCTTTTCCGTCCTCGAGACAAACACACTCGGAAACAGCTCTACCAGCGTAGCTGCCTTTGCTTCATACTTGCCACCGGTCGAGCCCGTCAAAACCGCTCCGGTGATCGCTGGGACCGCCCGGAACCGTCCCAGGCTCCGACTCGGCTTGTTGCCCTGGGGCCTCGGCATCTGGAGCCGCTCAACAGTCGAGCGTCCACTCCCGCTTATTCCAGATCGGCTTCCTCCTCGCCGCGCTGGACAAGCTCGTGGCCGTCACGCTCAGCCAGGTCGGCTGACTCCTCATCACGTCCGAGAAGACCGGTCAGCCTGGGCCTTGTTGGCACCACCGGCGTTGGCAGCGTTGCCACCTGCACCGCCTCCACCAATCTGCGAGTAAATGTTAGCTAATGTTCAGCAGCAGACGTCTCTGAGATTACTTACGCTCCCGAGGATGGAAGAGAGGATGTTGTTGCCGTCAGCCGCCTGGTTGTTCTTCGCAGCGTCACCTCCAGCAGCGTTGTTCTCGGCAGCCTTGGCCTTCTTTCCGTTCTTCTTCTTGCCATCAGCGTTCGCAGTTCCGTTGTTGGCAGCACCACCACCAGCCGCGCCGCCAGCTGCGTTGTCGGCGGCAGCGTTGTTCTTCTTCGCGGCAGCGTTGTTCTTGGCGGCCTTGGCCTTCTTTCCTCCAGCCGCTCCACCGTCGGCGGCGTTGGCGGTTCCGTTGTTGGCAGCGCCACCGTCGTTGTTCTTCTTGCCCTTGTTCTTCTTGCCCGCGGCCTTGGCCTGCGCGTTCTTCTTGCCCTTCTTGGCCTTCTTCTTGCCTCCGGCGTTGGCAGTTCCGTTGTTGGCGGCACCGCCGGCTGCGGCATCGGCTCCTCCGGCTGCAGCGGCGTCCTTCTTGGCCTTCTTCTCGGCTACGCCGTTCTCGCCTTGGTTCTCGCCTTCCTGCTGGACATCGGCGTTGTCACCGGCTGGTGTTGGAAGTCAGATGAGTTTCGTACGATTCTGAGTGAGTTTCTTTGACATACCTTGCTGGCCCTTGCCACGGCGCAGAACAGGCCTGACATCAGCTTGAGCCGGGAAGTCGAGGTCTCTGATGGGAAGAGCCACGGATCGATCTGCCAGAGTGGGGAGGGCGATGACCTGGGCGGCGATGGCCGCAATGGAAAGGAGGATAGAGCTCTTCATTTTGAAGGAGTGCTGAATGTCTCTAGTCAAAGAGATGAAGAAAAAAGTTGATGGTATAATTTACAGCTGAAAAAGGGTTCACAGAACCTGCAGAGATTGGAATTCGAGAATGGAAGAAATGAGAAAGACACTCGAGGAAAGACTGGACCAGCCAAAGTGAAGGAACTGAAACAGAAATGTTGTTGTGTTGAAGACTTGAGAGTGTCGAGAGAAAAGAAACCGAAATCAAGGCCAGATCGGGCTGGGTTGATATAGAGTATAAGCTTTCTGCGAATCTCACTCGGATCCAGATCCCTCGGAATATCATGCCGCAGGTAAAGCAGGCACTAATTGCAACCATGAGGTCACAGTGCCAAGGAATTGAGACGTCTTGTCAAACAAATTAGGTGAACGCTGTCTTTGCCCAATAGCCATGTCACAGACTGTGATCCATCGCGAGGGCAGTGCAGTTTGGTGGAGCAGGGGAGTCGGGTCCTCAGTTTGAGAAAAAGAGTGATGGCGAATGGGAAGAGGTGTGTGCCAAGCATCACGACGGCGCCATGTCGCGCCAAACCCCGGAGCGGCCGTGAGCCGGGGAAAGCGGAGACGAGGTCCCAAAATAAAGAGAGAGCAGAAAAGGTGTCTGTAGCCGATTGATGATGGGCATCGCTACCATGCGTTTGCGGTTGAGGGTGCCGGTGGTGACCATGGAGGGCGACTGTTGATCAGACGGTTGGTGATTCAGAACGGCCCCGCCGCGGCGGATCCTTGTACCTCTCCAGAACTGAGGCTTGCGGAGAACGGGGGGACCCAACGGTGGTGGCTGCTTGACGGTGGCCAGACCTGGTAATAGGCTGCATCCATAATCCCGTACACACAGAACGTGGGAACTAGACTACCAGTGTCCGTCCTGCCCTGGTTGGCATGTGTTGATGCTTGTGCGGTGGTGACGGTGGTGGTAGTATTCCCAAGGTCGCGTACCTTGCGGTTGGTTAGTGGAACAGCCATGGGGATTGAACGGTTTGATCGGAGGACAGGTTGTCAAACCTGGGATGAAACACCGCCAAAAAGGGCGCTTGGCCAAAATCGCGAACGCCTCTCGCTTCCCACCTAGAGTCTTCCTTCCCCTCTGCGTGCCTGTCTCCATCCTAAGGCACTGGTGTCGAGTGGGATGCCGCCCATTTGAAGAGGTGAGTTGCTGGGATGGCGTTTGAAGGATGAGCATGCGCGAAGCGACGAAGTCTAAATTTCAGAATTGCAACGATGTACCCTGGGCTGTTTCTTGACAAGCAGGGGAGTCTCTCGTGAATCGGAACCAGCCCCCTAGGCGTTGCAGAAGCAAAAAGTGGTCTGAATGGCAGGATTTGCAAAGAATTGTTGGATCTCTGCTAGGGCACCGGTTACGATGGCCGTAATTGTATCTGTAGGGTGTTGCAAGTAAGACAAGCTCCGAGTCCCCACGAGCTTGATTTGTGAGCCGCACTCAAGCGTTGAAGGCTCGAAGCTTGGCCCTGGTCGATACCGTTACATCGCTCTCCTTCTTCCGTTTTTGCGCCGCACTAATGTTCCTGAAGGCTGTCTGATTTGCAGTGTCTGCTTAGTTAGGCATTTAGAAATTGGGGGATCTCAACTGGAGAGATGCTTGTTTGGAAGCGGTGCCGCGGGTTCCGGTTGCTGCGCCATTCCGTCCCAGTCCATGCCGTCCGTTCCCATCCCTTGACACAATAAATGCCGAGGGCTAGAACACAAGGCAACGTTGGGAGTCTCCGCACCCTGGTGACATGGCTCGAGGGTCGAGGGATCGAAGTCGAGAGAAGGGACGGTGTTTCAACTGGTGCATCGAATTGCCAAGGACTTCTGTCTCGAGGAGATTGACAAAGTCGGGCGATGATCGTCGCGCAACACTGGCCAAGACCACAGCAGCATGGCGTTCTTGTTGAGGTGGGAATAACAGAGCAGAAGTAAGAAATACCAAGAGAGGCGCTCGGTATTGGCGATGCTTCCGGCCTTGGTTGCGAGTATCAGAAATCTCTTGGTTTCTTTTAGTCTTTCTGGTCTGGTTTTTTTTCTTTCTCTTTTTTTCTTGGTGAATCCGACTCTGCCTAGTAGTCTTGGAGTCTTGGGACTCTTGGCTTGGGTCAGAGTAAGAGTCAGAGTCAGAAGCAGACCTCAGGCGACTTCTGGAGTCTGGCGATCACCGGGGCGGCCCCAGTATTTGAGAATTACAGTAGAGGCCAAGCATTTTGGCGAGGAGAATCAGGGGATGAACGGATGTGCTGCGATCCTGTTTGGGAAATCATGGAGAAAGGAGGCGGGAGAGCAGAGCAGTGATCGGCGAGCGAGGAAAATCAGACACAGGAGAGAGAGGAGCTTGGTCAATGATGCTGGTGCATTGCTTTCCCCACGACGAAAATGAAGAGGAGACGGACGGTTCGCATTAGGTACTTTGACTGAAGGGGGGGGCCCCTCCTTCTCAATTTCTCCCCAACGACCCCCATCTTTTCCATTGGATTCCCAGGTTGTCTTCCAGCCATCCAGGTTCCCAGTAATTATTCGCCCCAAGTTCCCAACATGGCAGTAGCAGTCTGTGAGTCCGAAGTAGTGACTGCCCTGTCATGCGATATGGTCGACCCAGACTTGACCCGAGCAGAAGGAAGGCCCCATTGTGACTCCCGTCTTGGCAAGACCCATCGGAATCACGTCGCTGTCATTCCACATCTCCTCGCTCTTGCTTTCACTGCCCATGTGTTGCTCTCACTCCTTCCCTCTCTGTCTCTTCAATTACTTCCTTCCATCATTGTGCCAAGGTACTTTAAGGTAGGTAAGGTAAGGTAGGTACTGTGTAGACGTGCCTTCCATGTGCATCAACAGAGGCTGAAGCACAGTCCAAATCACGTGGGAGGTGACGAGTCCCTATTTCAGATGTGGTTGGGACCTCCCTTCCACTGCGGCTCTTCTACACGTGGGACACCGCATGGCTGGTACCATAAGGTTCCTTGCTGTCCCAAAGTTGAGATTACAAATGACTCTGCTCTCTGCACACACCCGTTTTGCTTCGAATCGTACAGTTCTGTATTTAGCAAAGATGAACACGACCAACTCCAGACGACATGATGGTGGTGGTCAGATGTCGTTATCGCTCCCGGATGAGTCAATTACCTATGGCCGTCTTTCACCTAGGCACGCTAGGTAGGCTACCCAAAGGCACAGCAGGCTCTCAACTTTCTACACTGTACGCCTTGCCTTACATGACACCCGCCACATCAATCATCTCAAGTCTGGAGAAAGTCATCTCATCAACATGAACCTCTAACTTGGACGGTTCCACGGTCAGACTGGATGCGCCCATCGGTTCCAGATTTCCTGTCTTTTCCTGTCAGTGCTGCTGCATCCATCCGTCCATTCATTCATCTCAGACGCACACACCTGACCTGCCTGGCCAAACTCATACGCCGTATTGTGTCGATGCACGGGGCCCGAGTCGTCCGGTGCAACTTCCTTGACTAGCACCAAAATGCTGCTCGGCGCTGCTGCTTCGAGCCGATCGGTTTTCGTCCCTTTCTTACATCGGACATTCAATCCTCCATCGTGGTTGACGTGGACTGTCATCTGGTCCATCAGTCAAAGATGAGACCGGTTCCGCTTTGGGCAATTCACGGGGTGACTGTGTCTAGCTGCCGCTGTGCCGCACCTCGATACAGGGACACCTTGATGTGATTGGCAACTCGACGTCAACACCAGCAAACTTGCCCGCTCTGCCTAAGGCTGTTGCCTCCAACCTGGGACTTTACGAAGGATTGCGGCATGTAATACGGCGAATGCAGACCCGCCGCTTCCATTCTGTTCTGTCTTTTTCCCAGTCGACCACACAACGTTTCCGTTTATTTCCTGCTGTCTTGACGTGCCATAAGTTTGGTCACGCTGCAACTCTGTTTTGGAATTGCTTTCTTCAGTTTGGCACCTCGTTTTGACGCTATTGCTATTAAACGAAGTCACAAAGCGTTACATTCGGCCCATGTTTTGTTTGAAATCTCTCTTTGATTAAAATTGCCTCACTCCCTTGGTCTTGAAACACCATCAGCGACACGAGAGTGCCCGGTGCCCGCACGCACCATGAGGGTTCCGCAGCCGGCTTGTTCTTCCGGCCTCGACGACTCTCTCGGTCCGTGGGCCGGAGAATTGTGCCGGGGCGGATTCGACTTTACACTTTTCTTCGAGGAGGCCATACTAGCAATTCCCCTGCAATCTCTCTTCCTGCTGTTGCTCCCCACTTGTGCCTTGCGCCTGGCAAGGTCCGATGTCAAAGTCGTGCCCAGCACTCTGCGCTGGTTCAAAGCTGTTAGTCCTGGCAGATTGCCCCCTATCACAGTGGCTGATCTCTGAAAGTCTGCATCCATTTCCCTGGTGGCTCTGAATCTCGCTCTTCTGGTCCTCTGGACCACAACACCATCAACGACTATCACTCATACACGCGCAACCATTCCCACCGCCACTCTTAGTCTAATTACCTCGATAGGATTGGGTTTGCTATCATGGCTCGCTCATCAACGGTCCGTAAGGCCGTCATTCGTCCTGTCAACCTATCTGTTTCTGTCAATTCTGTTTGACACTGCCCGTGCCCGAACTTTGTGGATGCTGGGATCCCATCAGACCATACCCGCCGTCTTCACTTGTACGCTAGCCGTCAGAGCTGTCATGATCCTTCTAGAATCAACAGAGAAGCGCAGGATCCTAGTCTCGCAACACAAAGGATATTCCAAGGAGGTCACCAGCGGCACTTTCAACAGATCAGTCTTCTTCTGGTTGACGTCACTCTTCATCAACGGATACAGAAACATCCTTCGACTAGATGACCTCTATCCACTGGACCCGAAGCTAGCTTCAGAGCCGCTCTACAGAAAACTCGCCGACGCGTGGGACCAAGGTAATCTATTTTCGGCCCTCAAACTAAAACACAAGATGTCCCGCGGACTAATATATCTGACTGACACCACCAAAAAAAAAAGTCCCCGACAAGACGGTACCCGGCGCTTTGTCCAACACCTGGCTCCGCGCCTTTGCCGGCCCTCTTTCCACGGCCATCGTCCCGAAACTCTTCCAGATCGCCTTCAACTACGCCCAGCCGTTTCTAATTGATGAGGCCATTCGCCTTGCCAGCCAGCCTCAGCAGCAGCCCTACAATAATCGCGGTTTTGGTTTGATAGGGGCGTACGTGATCGTTTATATCGGTATTGCTGTGGGTTTTGTGTTTCCGCCACTTTCGCTCTCGGTCAAGAGACGCGTTCTAGAACTACTCAAAGTGCGGGAGGCTGAGATATTTGGTTGTAGGTTTCGACGGGCCAGTATGACTGGCGCAATCAACGTGCGGCCTCCATGACGAGGGGCAGCACGACGGCACTTGTCTATCGGAAAGCATTGAGGCTGGATTTGACGTCGCCCAACGTCAGTCCCTCGGGAGCTCTGACTTTGGTCGGAACCGATAGCGAGACCATCAGCCAGGGCATCACTCAGCTTCACGAGGTCTGGAGCGGGCTTCTCGAGATCGGGATCGGAATACACCTGATTTACAGGCAGCTCGGGGCTGCCTGTGCCATGCCCGTGGCTCTTGTTTTCGGTAGGATGCAACATAAGCTTGGCCTACTGAGAGAGCCTCAAAGGCTGACGCAGTTCGATAGTTGTCCTACTTACCACAGCTTTCCTTGCCGTTCCGACGGGCAAAGCATCTGCGGAATGGATCAAAGCCTCGCAAGACCGCGTCTCGACGACATCCAAGACGCTGGGAAATATCAAATGGCTCAAGGTATCCGGCCTCAATGATGTTGCCTTTTCAGTGATTCAAAAACTTCGAACCATAGAGCTCGAGGTTTCCAGGAGGTTCAGGGTACTGTTGGGCATCTCCATGATGTTTTGTAAGCTTCTTTTTTATCTCATGTCCGTGACACGTAAGCTGAGACTACCTAAGTGATTTGCACGCCGATCTGGTCTCCAATCCTTACCTTCAGCACATTCGTTGCGACAACCGCTCGAACTGGCGATACTCTGACGATCCAAAAGGCGTTCACTGCGTACTCTGTTCTGATACTCGTGAACCAGCCGTTGGTTGGCATTGTCATGGGGCTCCCAATACTGGCTGCTGCTATGACATCTTTCCAGAGAATCCAAGACTTCTTGAATGGCAAGGAAAGAGTTCATGCCAGACTCTCTAGCGAGGGTAGCAATCCCGCTGCGGCTGGGAGGTCCGTCATAGAGTCTCCCAAAGCTGCCGGTCTAGCCCCTGGCTTCGAGCTATCCGACATGCATCAAAGTGAGTCGCCAAACGCCAATCTGGCCCCCAACGTCATCGCCTCTGTAAACGGAACGTTCTCTTGGTCAGACGACACTAAGCCAGTCATCGATATCGACAATTGGAACGTTCGGCGGCGAGCTTTCACCTTGGTACTAGGCCCCGTGGGCTGCGGCAAGTCGACGCTTCTGAAGTGCATACTCGGCGAACTATCGTCTTTCAAGGGCACTATTTCCACCAGCTTCTCCGGCATCACATATTGCGGCCAAACAGCGTGGATACCGAATGACAGTGTGCGGAACATCATCACCGGCCACGCCGCGTTCGATCCGGCCTGGTACTACACAATCATCAAGGCGTGTGCTTTGGAGCAAGATTTTTTTAACTGGCCGAATGGAGATAATACAGGGGCGGGTACGAAGGGGATTTCCATGAGTGGTGGTCAGAAGCATCGTCTGGTATGTCAAGAAGCTGTCTTTTGCCTAGGGCAATTAGTAGTAGCTAACATCATGGTAGGCCATTGCTCGCGCTTTGTACGCAAGACAAGAACTATTGTTGCTTGACGATGTTTTCAGCGGTCTAGACTCTAGCACCGAAGACATCGTCTTCCATAACCTCTTTGGCAGTAGTGGTTTGCTCCGCCACACGGATACGACTGTCATCTTAGCATCTTCCGATTGTAAGGCCCCCCTCTTCGACTCGTATAATCTCTGTGTCTTACTAATGAGTTTCTGACAGCTCGCCGAGTCCCTTTTGCCGACGATGTCGTACTTCTCAACGATGAGGGCCGAATTATAGACAACGAGGCGTCCATGAAAGTCGACCGACTACCAAACTCCCCAAGCAAACACGCTGGTACAAGCGACAGCGTTAGAGCAGCCTTACCGCCGATGACAACAACCACAAACGATAAGCCACCAGCCACGGTCCTCGGCCTACTCGAAGACCAAGCAGATTCCGCCCGCCAGCTTGGCGACTGGGGGATGTATGCTTTCTATGCCAGAGCTGCTGGGTGGTTTAGCCTGTCGACTTTTGCTGGTGCCATGATTGTCTTTGCCTTCTGTGACTCATTTCCCGGTAAGCTCGAAAGGTCTCTGAACGTTGAATCATCAAAGACTGACAAGTTCATCGTCAGATATCTGGCTCAAGTGGTGGGCCGAGTCCAACGAACAGAGACCAAACCAAGATTTGGGCAAGTGGCTCGGTGTCTACGCGGCTCTTGGAGTCGGGTCCGTAGCTTCGGTGCTCTTCGGAATGTGGTCAGTACCTACTTTGTTGCAATCCTCAGTAGAGCCGTTCATAACCATAGATTCTAGGCAACTTTTTATTGTCATCATCAACAAATCAGGAGTTTACTTCCATGGTGTTCTACTAGACACCACATCTCGGTAAGGCACACAACCAGCCTTTTCTTGGTCTTGATAGTAATAGAAACAGTGCCCCCATGTCATTTCACAGTTCAGTGGATAGCGGCATCACAGTCAACAGATTCAGCCAAGACCTCCAACTCATCGACATGGAGCTACCAGCCGCAGCACTCGGTCTGGCCGTAGGTAAGCAAGACTCTCTGTCCACCTATGACGAAACCAAAGCCCTACTGACCTTCCACTACTCAGGCGTCGCATTCGGCGTAGCCCGCTTTATAGTAATGTCTGTCTCCTCACGCTACATGGCCGCCATCCTCCCCTTCCTCATCCCAACCTTCTACGCCATCCAGCACTTCTACCTCCGCACTTCGAGACAAATGCGCCTCCTCGACATCGAGCACAAGGCGCCCCTCTACTCCCAGCTCATCGAAACCCTTGAGGGCCTAGCGACAATCAGAGCTTTCCGCTGGGAAGAAAACTTTGAAAAAGTCAACCTCTGCCGGCTCGACGACTCGCAGCGACCAAAGTACCTCCTCGCATGTCTGCAGAGCTGGTTGACGTTTTCGGTTGACATGGTTATTGCAGTCATCGCCGTCGTCCTGATTGTCTTGGTCACAACACTGAGGGAACAGATTGGGCCCGGGTTCATTGGTGTTGCGTTGACGAATGTGTTGGCGTTTAGCGGGTGCGTCAAGGCGATTATCACGTCTTGGGTCATGTTGGAGGTCTCGCTTGGTGCGGTTGCGAGGGTGAGGAACTTTTCTTTGACGACGGCGTCTGAGGATGGCTCGAAGCTGCAGCTTGCGGAGCCGGAGGGAGAGTGGCCGAGTCGAGGAGCCGTTGAGCTCCGGAAAGTGATGGCGTCCTATGCGTAAGTTTAGAAAGTTGCTCACCCTTAAGCTGGCAGTGTGAAGCTGACACTGTAACAGATCATCTGGTGCCGTACTCAAAGCCGTCGACATCTCAATCGAACCAGGTCAGAAGGTTGCAATCTGCGGTCGGACAGGCAGGCAAGTCATTCTGTACCTCCTATCCTTAACAGTCAAAGACATCTAACACCCCATCCAGCGGCAAAAGCTCCCTACTCCTCTGCCTCCTCCGCATGATGGACCTAGACTCGGGCGCAATCACCATCGACAACATCGACATCGCCACGCTGCCCCACGAATACGTCCGCTCCAAGATCGTTGCCGTCCCGCAGGAGTCCTACATCTTTGACGGCACCGTGCGGTTAAATCTCGACCCGGGCCAGACAGCTTCGGACGGGGAGATCACGGCGGTCTTGGAGAGAGTGCAGCTCTGGGATAAAGTCGAGGAGCGCGGCGGTCTCGATGCGGTGATTGATGATAAGTTCTTTTCGCAGGGCGAGGCGCAGTTATTGGTTTTTGCTAGGGCTATGTTGAGGAAGGGGAGGGTGCTTGTTTTGGATGAGATTACGAGCAGGTGAGTTTGGCTTTTGTTTCTTTTGCTGCATCGAGGTCTTGCTGGCAAGTCAGGTGCCCGTGACTGCCATCGGGTCTTCCTGCCTTGAATGCCTCATATTCTGTATAAGAGTCCATGACGCAGGCACCATCCTATGTCACCTCAAGTAGATCAGAAACTAACTGTGCAATAGTCTGGATGAGGAGTCTAGCAAAATCATCGACGAGGTCCTCCGCTCGTGGTTCAGAGATTGGACCGTCATCGCTATTGCACATAAGCTGGAGTCAATACTGGACTTTGAACGGGTTGCAGTCGTCGATTCAGGAGTGGTTGTCGAGTATGGAGAGCCTCGTCAGCTTCTGAGGAGCAAGTCGGCGTTCAAGGCGTTGTATGAGCGGTCGTCGGGCGTGGCACAGTAGACCCAATAGGAGGGATGTGAGGGATTGTAAGATGAGTGTATATCCCGACTCAGCATTTGTATTTGTAACGTACCAAGATACCCCCTCTTTTCATTGCAGCTCAACACGGAAAACATTCAATCATCTCACTTGTCATTTTCCCGTCCAAGGCAACACAATTCCTTCACCTCGTATTCGTAGAAATGAGCCGTAGGGGTCTCTCATAAACAACATGAGGGGAAACAAGTAAGGCTGTAGGATCATGCCGGCTTCCACACCCTCTTTTTCTACTACATTGATAGTAGGGTCAGCAAGAATCGGCAATTGCTCTGTTGTTACTTTATTGGCGGCAAGTGACAGGCATTTCACTAGCTTTTTCGGTTTACATCGAAGTTGGTTGTCATTACCCAATAGAACTTTCCGCGCCATCTTATTTCAGGCGCAGTATCAACCCCGAGCTCAAAGTGCGCTTTCGCTACGGCTCATGACCAGGCGCCGACTACGCAGGCTGAATATGCAGAGCCGCCTTGCCTCACTGCCGCCTCATTTGAAGCGATTCGCAGCACTCATGACTCTGTTCAGGCGCTCCTATCATTATGGTCATCACCCCGTTACGTTGACTCTTATCTCATCTCTACCCTTCATTTCATCCCCGATTTGATCTATGCTTTGAATTATAGCCGATTTGCGTCACGACCCAAACCCTTTGAAAATAATTCTTGCCACAGCCGAGGATGGAGCTTCAATCATGGGATGCCTTCCAAGAGACATTGCCTCCTGCCGAGCACATGAAAGATATACATCGCAAAAATCTGGCCCTTCGACATCCTGGAACATGTAGCTGGATATTTGACAATGAAGTGTACCGTCAATGGGAGAACGAGAAGAATAAGACACTCTTCTGCATTGGTCCGCCGGGTGTGGGCAAGTCAGTCCTAGCTGCCGCAGTGCTTGATAAGTTGAGAAACCCAGATAGTGTAGTACTCTTTCTGTCTTGCGATAATGATTCTCAGCAAATGGATCATCTCACGGGATGTCTTATTCAGCAACTACTCGCGGAGGTTGATTACGGCACAGACATGGAGTTGCTGGCGAAGCTTTCGAGTCCTCGAAAAGGTGACACCATCGGGAACACCAACGGTCTGACTTCCCTCGAGTCGCTGCTGTGTCACCGTAGCACGAAGCGTGAAGCCATGAGAGCAAGCATCTCACTTGTCTTGGATGGACTTGACAGACTTGATCTTGAAGTTTCCGGCAGTCTTCTTTCTCTTTTCAGCCGCTTACGTGCTGAGATCGACATCAAGATCTTCGCTACTTCAACCTTTTCAATGTCTCTGACGAACGAAGACATCTCAGTCGCGACCCTGTCAATGCCGGTTTCAGACACAGCAGACCTGAAGGAATACATTGCTTCCCGGGTAAAGCCGCCAGCGTCGTACGCAAACCCAGAACACATCGAGTTCTACGATATTATCTTCAAAGCAACCGAGGGGATGTAAGTTGCCATCCACCAGTCTTGAACAAAGGTTCTTCGCTAAGCCAATCCAGTTTTCATGTTGCGAGTCGCATTGTCGATGAACTTTCGCCGATGCATACAAAGTTCGAGTTCCAACAATTCTTGAGACATTGGACTCAAGAACGTCGACATCTGAACCACGTCTTCGGAGGACTGATCGAAGCGCGTTCAGATCATATTCAATCAGGGCTCGCTTCCCACGTCATAAATTGGTTGACTTTCTCTGACCGAGCACTCACAATGCTGGAGCTCCAGCATGCTCTTGTGGCAGATGTCTCGGAGTACCTGCGTGTGCCTCCGACAACAGAGAAGATCTCATCAGCATTGCACGGGATCGTCACGATCAGAGAAGAGCAAGGGCATCAGTCAATCGACTTTTTCCACAGCGCTGTCAAAGACTACTTTTGGCATGAGAGAAGCGATAGAGCCCCCAAGATCCACGACAATATTGTCAGTTATTGTCTGAGGCAGTTATCAAGGGTAGCTTCCGGTGACGGGTTCTGCAAGTCGGACGAAGATTTCGAGGAGAGGATAAGCCACAATCCCTTCTTCCTCTACGCTGCTTGCCACTGGGGGTTTCACACCCAGGCATGCTCGGAACCTGTTGCAGCCACCATGAGGTTTCTAGACAACCGCACTAATGTTGAGATGTCGAGCCAGGCAATTTTCATTGATCAATCTTCATCTAGGACACCCGGATACACGCAACGGGTCCCTCAGAAAGTCACGGGACTTCATCTAGCAGCTTACTTTGGGATACGAACTGCTGCTGAAGAGCTCCTCAGCGAAGGGACTGCACCGTTGAGCTCCGTCGATACACAAGGCCGGACGCCACTTTGGTGGGCTGCCCATTACAGACAGGATAAGGTAGTCAGACTGTTTTGTCGGAGTGATACAACCACCCTCTCACTGCTTGTCGTGGCCGAAAAGAGGGATCTGGTCAAAGTCTTGCTCGATGGCAAGTACAACGTCAACATCGCCGATGCCTCGCTGGATACCCCGTTACATCACGCTGTACGCCGGGGCTTTGAAAAGATAGTTAAGGATCTCTTGTTCGCCGCTGCTAACGTCAACGTGCAAAACATGGGGGGCGAAACACCACTTGCTATAGCGCTCAATAACCGCAATAGCAACATAATCCGCCTTCTTATCGGCAAGGGAGGGTACACTGATTTCGTGAATACGGCCAAGTTCCGCAAGGCGCTTGGGTGGCAGGACGACCAGACTCTGGAGATCTTTCGAGATGACAACACCACCGTTCTACGGCTGAAGCCAGAAGATAGACGCCGATTCGAGGATTGGGGGCCGACAGAGAGATTCTCATTGTAAGTGTCCCCCTTCACTGATACCTCTGACTGGAGCGCTTACCTCTTCAATAGGCAACAACAGATCCTCGGCGACATCCCGTTTTCACCTCAGCTCCGTTGTTTGACAGACAACCTTCAGATTGAGGAACTGAACCTCAAGATCATCTCACAAGAAGACAACATGAGTCATGTAACCTACTACATCGAGGCGTTTATGTGGAACTCTCCCAACAACGACGAGGCTCTACCTTGTGAACAGTTGGTGCTCTGTTGGGATGTCTTTCTTGATGAGAAAACCCAGCAATGGCACACCAAGGCCCACTTCACCACCATGCCACACATTTGGCTTCCGGATAACGGCGCGGTGTTTCTACGGCATTTTCTCGTCCATGTCAAACATACCTGGCTTGCTTACTGCGATGCCAATCTCGTAGATCTCCATGTGCGTATTTATCTGATGTGTCCCCAAATGTTTTGACCCCAAAAGAGGTTTACTTACGCATCGCTACACCACAGCTTCGCAAGAGGATCATTGAGTCCAAGGGATCTGACCCGGAGCTCCTAGATCACCTGCTTGAGAATGGTCAAAGGTGGCTCAGCCATCGTCACAACCTTTCCAAGGTCGCTTCCAAGATTCGGAATTTCGCGAGGAAGTACTGCCTTCAGCACAACGAGACCGGCGATCTCGAAGAACTCACAGAAGCGATATACCAGCTCTCTGCTGCGGTCGGAAAGAAGCTTAGTGAGTTGGACGAGAACTCGAGAGATCTCATTCAGCTAGTAAGTACATGAAAAGTGGGTATTGCCCAAGTGGTGGGTCTACGACTTACAGGACCATAGGAATGCAATCTCGTCTCTATCAAGGAAGCGCGGCAGTCAGTTCATTCGTCGACAAGCATGAAGCGACTTAGCTGGATTACGGTAACATCACCTTCCTCATACACAGTTCCAACAGATAGCTGAAACCTTGACTAGTTCATCTTCCTACCACTTACGTTCATAGGGGTAAGACTCAAAAGCTGAAGATTCTGCAACACATACTAACGGTAAACTTTTAGACCTTGTTTGGGATGAACATAGACATCTTAGACAAATCAAAGCCTGCTTGGTGGACTTACATCCCTTTCGCCATCATCACCTCACTTCTGACATCTGTCGTATGGCTCATCTTCAAATTCACTGAGGTCAGTAGTATCAATATCTCCCGTGAGCATGAAGGAGCTGACCGTAAGCAACTATAGCTTGAGAAAACGATTGAGACCAAAGCGAGGGCATGGGTATCTCACCTCAAAGACGTTGCCGTCGGACAGAAGGGACAAGGATCGGAGAGCGGATATGAGCTCTCATCTGGGAGCACTGATGTTTCTTCTCACCTGCACTCTCCAGCATTAGAGAGTGGTCGTAGGGTAGTAAGGCGATAACGATGGACCTTGTACAATCACAGTGGTAGCCGTACTATGAAGCGCTTTTCGGGGCTCGTAGCTTTTTCCTATATCTCGAATCATTCACCTACTGAATCATGGCACTGTTAGTCTCATCAAACAGAGATTAGACGTAGCGCGCATCTTTTACTTCCATATTTTTTGACATACTTTACAAGATTCTTCACTTGTACCTCTCCAGCAACAGCGTCTTAGGCAACTATTCTGAACGATAAGCAAATGATGAGCTCCTACGCTCAGACTCAGTACTCATGATGCTAGCCTCGAGGGTTTCATAGATAATCTATTCCCCCATGCCTCTCTTTTAGTGTGGTATGTTGTGGTGATGGTATTCTGCTCTTATAACATCTCAGCCAATAAAGCCCCTGGACCCCAGTCTTCAAGCGGCAATAGTTGCATGCGTGATGCAGGCGCCGGTCAGCAGAGACAGGGCTGTTTTGGCACAGCGGAGCGGCTGAAATATTTGACCAGCCGTCCACTACGAACTGTATATCTGCCTTCTCCCTTGGACACCTACATCCCCACGATCACTTGCCACAATGTCCTCATGGAGAACCTTTGACAGGATGGTCCGCGACCCCTGGGCCGAATTCATGCGAAGCTTGCCCCCTATTGATGCAATGCTAAACATCCGGCTCAATAACCTCAACCGTCGGGCCCCCGGTACCTGCGTCGACTTTTTCACAACGCAGGATTATCGCAACTTCCAAAAAAGGAAAAGCCAATTGCTCCTCTGCGTTGCCGCACCAGGCACTGGAAAGTCGATTTTAGCATCGATATTTTGCGATAAGCTTGCAAGAGAAAACCATCCTGTGGCATCTTTGTTCGGTCTTTGGGGTGGTGGGGCAGAATTGAAGCGCGTTGAGCATCTCCTCGCTCTTTTGCTTCATCAGTTGGCCCTCGAAGCTGCACACAACAGTCGGGGAACGATTTTATCCAAAGTCACACGGTTCCAAGAGTTATCAACCGCTAGGACACTGGATCAAGTTACCCACGATCTGACTGCAGTTATGCGACATGGATTTTCACACACAAACGCGGGCCCTTCTATTTTGTTTTAGACGGACTGGATGAGTTCGAGAGGGAAAGCCTACGCATTCTTCTGGCTAGAATTTATGGTCTTCGAAAAGAGTTCACGATCAAAATTTTCGCCACATCAAGATCCGTTGTCGAAGGTCTAGAGCCATTCCAACCATACATCACAACCACTTTAGTAGAGTCCCCAACAAAGACCATGGCCTACGGTATCGATTGTCTCCAGAACATCCCTGAAACTATTATTCCTGACAAGACTTCTTTGGCTAGCCAGATAATTGCCGCTTCTGGAGGGATGTAAGTAAACGCCCGGACTCAAATCATTTAGTGACTTGAGAGAAATTGCTGACTTTGTGGTAGACCAACCATTACCGACAACATCATCAAATTTTTGCAAGAAACACGAACTGAAGCGCAATTTAGACGTGTTTTCAAGTCCATGAATATACTGGATAAAAGTCTGACTCGGATTTTTGATGACCTTACGCGTGACGTTCTGTCACGTCCAGGTAGCGGCTTTGCGTGGGAGGTGATACAATGGCTCACTTTCTCAGTGCGTCCTCTCACTATTAGGGAGCTCCAGCACGCTCTCGCCGCGGACGTACTGGAGGATCTGGAGACGTTGCCTGAGATAAAAACTATTATATCAGATCTTGATGGAATCATGCACTACGATAATCAAACGGAAATCGTACGGGTTTTCCACCAGTCCGTACGAGAGTACTTCCTAATCGCCCATGGAGAACGGTTCCCCAGAGCCCATGAAAAACTGACCTCTCGATGCATAGCGCAGGTATCGCACATTATTTCCAATGACGGCTCCTGCCAGTCAACCCAGGAACTACAAGACAGGTGCCGGACAAGTCCCTTTCTCAAATACGCAGCTTGCAATTGGGGCCATCATGCACAGAAATGCCCCGAGCCAAGTGCAGAGGTCATGAAATTCCTCAGAAACGGAATGAGGGTCGAAATATCGAGCCAGGCCATCATGATGGGAAATGGATCTGAGCCAACTTTCCGTGGCAGAGGTGCCGATGGTAATGTGACGGGACTTCACTTGGCCGCTTATTTTGGACTACATGATGCAGCATCTCTCTTGTTGCAAAGTGGGGAATCAGCATACTGCAAAGATGCTTCTGGGCACACGCCATTATGGTGGGCAGCCGAATACCACCAAAAGGCAGTTATGCGTCTGCTCAGCCATCGTGATGTGCTGACGTTGCGACTGCTTGTGCAGGCAAAGGAGACTGCTCTTATCGAGTCTCTGTTGGAGTCCGGCTGCGATGTGAACGCCCCTGATATCTTCAAGAAGACGCCCTTGCACCTCGCCGTCTCTCTGAATGACGTCGAGCTAGTCACTGTTCTAATATCCGCAGGGGCAGACATGAACGCACAGGACATAAATGGCCTAACAGCTCCAAAACTAGCACTAGACTTACACAGCTCTGAAATGCTCATGGTGTTCTTAGCGAATCACGCCGATACCAGATCTGTCAACGTTGGAAAGTTGCGGAAGTCATTGGGCCTGTCGAGCGACGAACCCCTTCAGCTATGCCAGGAAGAGCAGCGAGGCGTGTTCTTGAGAGGCCTTAGGCGGGGAAGGCAGTTCATAGAGGAGCCAGGAACTGAGAGGTCTATCCTGTAAGTGTCTCAATCTTTGAAGTAATCGAAGGATGTCCAAACTCATGTTGCGATCTAGACAACGGCTCTCTCCACGAGATGAACAGCAAGCCATAATGCTGGATTTGAGATACAAGGATATTAAGCCACCCAAGCACTTTCAACTTGTCATACTGCAACTAGATCCAAGTTTAGGTCATCTGCTTCAAGCGTGGACTTGGGACTTTGTCATTCAGCTCACTCTACCCCCTTACCCATGCCCAGACGACCATGGAGAAGGCACATGCGAGATGAAGCCAGAGAACAACTATCTCATATCCTGGAACGTCAAACTCTGCGGCAACGAGTATGATAGCCAGTATTGGCAGACAACGAGTCACCTCACTACACTGCCACATATCTGGCTTCCCAGAAACGGTGAAGACTTTTTCCAGTACTTCATTGCCCATATTAAAGGGGAGTGGTTGAAACTCTGTGAGAGCTACATCGTGTGGCTCAATACCAAGGTATCTACCCAAACCACAACTACGCCTTCTGCCAAGCGCGGAACGAGTCACTGACTGGAAACTTGAAGCGGAGGTCCGAGATATTGATCGCCAGAGGCAGCGATCCCGAACTCCTCGATCGGCTACTGCATGATGGTAAGAATTGGGTGGACCAGCGGATGCGACTACAGACCACCGCATCGGTTGCTCGTAGATTTGCTCGCGAGTATTCAAATCGTCACGGTGGAAACTACGACTTGAGTGAGCTCCTGGGAGCAGTCGACAATTTTTCAAACGACGTCAGCAGCAAACTTGACCAGCTGGACAAGACTTCACAGGACCTTCTTCAAATGGTGCGCTCCCATGAATATTCGTAGCAGTCAGGGTGCACTTCATTCTGTACTGACATCAAGAGAATAGGAGTTCAACCGCGTGTCAATTAGGGAAGCACAGAGGTCTGTCTCTATGGCGGCAAGTATGAAACGCTTGAGTTGGATTACCGTAAGTTGACAATCTCAAGGCGAACCCTCATAACCTCAGTGGCAGGCTATGCTAAGAAAGTGACAGTTCATATTCCTTCCCATCACGTTTGTGGCGGTACGTATCAACCTAATCGCCCGATATCACACCCTCCGATGACTTTTGACTGAGAGAATTGCCTGCTTACAGACCTGTTTTGGAATGAACATTGATATTCTAGAATCAAACCCTGCGTGGTGGATCTATCTTCCGTTTGCCACTGTTACCATCGTATTGATGACAACGGCGTGGCTAATTTTTAAGCTGACGAACGTGAGTTTTTTTTCCCCCAGTTGTATGTCTGCGCGGAACAACGATTGAAAGATAAGCAGCTAGAAGAACGGACGGAGAAGATGGCGAGAAGGATCTCGCCTAGGCAACGGGTGACATCCGCGATGGAAAGAATCAATCGACATAAACATAACGAAGATGACGACAGCGACGTGGAAATCAGTGCTCGAAGTATCTTGTCTCGAAGGGATTCTGGTCTACTGGTTCGTTGATCATACACATCTAGCTGTGGTCCCCAAAAAATCAATAAGCAGGAGCAGCTTTTCATCGGCATCGAGAAGGCTGAGGAGTAGGGTCGCAGAGCATTGTACGTAATGACCGATGTGGAAAATCACATAATCCACGGACAACGACGATAATAAAGAAGTGATTGGCGGGCCCCGGAAGCTTGACTAACATGACAGCCAGGAGCTTACCTTAATCAACACAGGAAGGCCCCTCCATTCGGGTATTCCGGGCGAATTGATTGGCCAATCGCCCTTTTGGCTATCGTTTGCCGCGCGGACCTTGCCAAGATGCCCCCGAGGTTCGCGTGTTCCCCCGGCCGGTGCCCGGCTGGCAGCTTTGCGCTCTTCTCCTCGACATTTCGGCATCGTGACCCGGCAGTCGTCACGGAGCACGGAGCACGGAGCACGGAGTACGGGGCACCCAAATTCTTGGCACACGATCAACTTATCGCGTTGCTTGACAACAGACGACTGAGCACCACGATCCCTATTTAATTATAGGAGGCCAAAGTTACCCAAGTCCACTTCTTCCCAGAGACTCAATCGAAAACCAGCAGATGAGGCTATCTAATCATTCGATGTCCCGTGAAATCACAACTCCGGATTTGACTGCCCAAAGGCGGGGAAGAACACTCTGCCGGGAAGAATCTCTCCTTCCGCCCAATTACCGCCACATCTCCCGAGCAGCCCCTCCAAATTGCGGCGACCCCACACTCGAACTGTCAAAAAGCGGGCCCGTCTCTCCACGCACCGGGTGCTGCTGCTGCTGCCGCATGCCCCTCGTCGTGTTGTCCGGGGTTCGGAGACGAGGGGCAGGCAAGAGCAGCAGCTGTAAGGTAGCTTACTACCTTTTTTCTTAAATCTTTCGTCACTTCGATTTCTTCCCATCTTCGCACACCCTTCCCTCCTCTTTCACATGATCCCCTCTTGACGTTTCTCCTTAAGAGCACTTCCCTTACCCAGTCATCGTGACGTTCTTGCCAATCGGAGCTCGACATCCCTGGAGCTCCCTCTTAACCTCGGCGAAACTCACCCGACTCGCCATAATTTCCTCGCTCCTAAATTCTCCGAACGTCGCGAAACTTCTTTCCTCGTGAAGACTTCATCTTCCTTCCGCCTCTCTAGTCCATGCTCTCGCGATCATCCCGCCTCCTCTCAGCCTTCCAAGCCAACCGTTCACTTACCAGGCTCTTCTCAACAACCGCAAAGATGCCTGTCCACCACCTCATGATCGGGACCTGGACCCCGCCAGGCGCCATCTTCACCGTCGCCTTTGACGATGAGAAGCTCACCCTCGAGCTCGTAAAGCGCACCGAGATCCCAGAGGACCAGCCGATATCATGGATGACCTTCAGCGTAAGTTCGGATCAGCTTCCCTCTAGATCAACTTGAGTTCGGATGAGCTTTTAGTCTGGACTTGCTGCGTATTAGTCGATCTCATCTTTGGCTTACACATCATACGCATACCACAGCATGATAAGAAGAACCTCTACGGAGCCGCCATGAAGAAGTGGGCAAGCTTCGCAGTCAAGAGCCCCTCAGAGATCGTCCACGAGGCCTCTCACGACATGACCCACGACCGTGAGTCAATTCCCTTTGGAGCAAACAGGCCAATGTCACTACTCCCGGTGTCATGTCGCGACTACGCGGTCCTGTGAATACCGTCCTCAACTAACACCATCCCTCCTCAGCCAACGCCGCCCTCTCAACAACAAACACCCGCGCAATCTTCCTCCTCGCGGCCCAAAAACCCCCTTACGCAGTCTACTGCAACCCCTTTTACAAGCACGCCTCCCACGGCAACATCTTCGCCGTCTCCCCCTCCGGCACCCTCGAGACAAACGTCCAAAACTACCCCTACGACCCCAACACGGGCATCCACGGCATGGTCTTCGACCCCACAGAGACCTACCTCTACTCCGCCGACCTCACCGCAAACAAACTCTGGGTCCACAAGAAGACCTCCCCTGACTCCCCCGAACTCGAGCTCGTCGGCTCCGTCGACGCCCCGGACCCAGGCGACCACCCCCGCTGGGTCGCCATCCACCCAACAGGCCGCTACCTCTACGCCCTCATGGAAGCAGGCAACCGCCTCTGCGAATACGTCGTCGACCCAGCCACCCGCCTCCCCGTCTACACCCACCGCTCCTTCCCGCTCATCCCCCCAGGCATCCCCGGCGCCAGCAGCAAAATGTACCGCTCCGACGTCTGCACACTTACCCACAGCGGAAAATACCTCTTCGCCACGGCCCGCTCAAACAGCTTCGACGTGACGGGCTATATCGCCGCCTTCAAGCTCGACGAGAGCGGTCACATTGAGAGGCAGATCTGCCTGAACCCCACGCCCACGAGCGGAGGACACAGCAACGCCGTCAGTCCCTGCGACTGGAGCGACGAGTGGATCGCCATCACGGACGACCAGGAAGGCTGGATCGAGATTTACCGGTGGCAGGATGAGTTCCTGGGCCGTGTTGCGCGGTTGCGTATCCCCGAGCCCGGCTTCGGCATGAATGCTATTTGGTATGATTGAAGTGGCAGATGGAGGAATTATCAGAAGAAAATAGGAGAAATAAATATAAACAAAGATATAGAACATACAATCATAATGTCGACTTATCATGTTACCAAGAATTGATGTAGTGGTTCAAAAATTTGACTCAAGAGCAACGGTGAATGAGCGCCGCAACCGCTCAGATTACTAATGCGATATCATACAGGGACAGCACCACGCCTACACAATCTTACGACACCCAATCTACGACTTGTTTTTCCTCTTCTTCCTCCTGTTCTTCTTCCTACTTGCTGCTTGGCTGTTACTGGTGCTCTGGGCCGTGCTAGACGCGCCATCGCCGTTCTCGTGATCCTCGCCTTCTGAATCGTGGCTAGAAGACTGCTTGTTACTCTGGCTAGTAGCCCGCGAGCGGTGTCCGGAAGAGCCCTTGGATCCCCTAGACCCGCCTTCATCAGAATCGGAGCTGGCGGCCTGGATGATGATCTTCCGCACTCCGCTGCTAGTCTCGACTACGTTCTCGCTGATACTACCACTTCGAACAAGAGGCCGGCGTTTAGGGGTGGCAGATCCTTCATCGATAACATCAGTGACGCTCGTCGCAATGCTTGCCCGCCCGGGGGAGACGATAATGGTCAAATCCGTCTGGGCTGCTTCGGGGCTTGCACTCCGTGTGGCCTTCGGGCTACCGTGCTCAGGGACAGTTGGGGGCAAGTTCACTCCATCAGGACCTTTGGTATCCTCGCCGTCGTGTTCGTGAGCGGCACTCGAGAGTCTAACCTGAGTCTCACTCATGCCCGCCCCGCCATAGCTCTTACGAATAGCATGGACGCCACCCTTGCCGGTCAGCTTGGGGCGCATAAGTGGGGTATGTTCGTCCGCATCGTGCTCCAATCTCTCCTCGCTAACGTCTCCGGCAACAGAGGCGGGGCGGAGATTCGGGGATGGGCTATGAACCAGCGACAAGGGCACTCCTGTCTGAATGGGCTTGATTTTGACGGTTGTAGACTTGGTGTTCTTGGGGTTCGACGCGCGATTGGAGGGCCCAAGATGCTTGAGGTGTTGCTTAGCCTCGTCGAAAGTGGCTTTCACAGGAACAGCAGACGAAGTCATACGCCCGTCAGGTCCGGCCGAACTTCTCCTCATGAGGAATGTCGTTCTAGGCGCGCTGCTCGACAGGTTCTCCGGGGCATCACTGAGCGCGCTGATGGAACCGTTGCGTTCGTACGGAAGCTGCGGCTCCTCTCCGAACTCGATGAGATCACCGTTCTCGGGAATCGGTCGAGGGGACGGCTGGCCTGTCTTCTTAGCAATTCGGGCCTTGGGGGCGGGTGTCATGCGGCGAATAGCTTTGTGGACATCAATGTAGACGTCAGATTCATCAATGATTTCCCTGATCAGTATTAGCCAAATTCTCGAATGCAAATGCTTTCTTGACTTACTCTCCAATAAGTTCCTCAATGACATCCTCAAGGGTGACGACACCAATGGCGCCGTAGTCGGCACCGGGGTACTCGGATACCAGGACCATATGCGACTTGCCCTCCTGGAAGAAGTTGACAATGTCCAAGCAGCTCGTCTCAGGACGGGTCTCGGGAAGCGTCGCCAGTGGGAAATCCTTGACCTGCAGACAATCTTCAGGGTCGTACGTGATGAGAATCTTGACAAGAAGCATTCCAACGAAGTCGGTTGGCTTTCCGGTGGCATGGATAGGAATACGGGAGTAACCCTCCGACAGAATCTGGTCCATGGTCTTCTCGTCCAAAACAGTATCCTCGGCCATGACGAAAACGTCGTCCATTGGGGTCATGACATTCTCGACAGGCTTGTCCTTCAGGTCCAAAACAGCACTGATGATGGTGACCTCGTCCTGGTTCAAGCGTTCGCCAACCTCGCCAAGGGACTTGTGCAGGGTAACCAAGGTCTTGAGACCACTCTTCTTGTACACGGTGCCGTGGTCCTCGCCCAGAGCCCAGTCGAGAAGCTTCGCAGTGGGCCAAGCCACGGGCGCCATAAGCCACATGAGCAAAAGCACAGGCTTGGACATGTAGCCACCGATTTGGAGACCGTATCGAACGCAGACGGATTGAGGTACGACTTCGCCAAAGATGACTGCCAACACGTTAGTCAAGGTTGTCCATCGCTGTGTGTATGCTTCAACGTACCAATGAGAACAGTACTGCCAACGACTGCCTCAACACCGCCGCCGAGGCAGCGATCCAAAACAACGGGTAGCGATTCGTTGACGATGACGTTGGAGAGAAGTAAAGTGACCAAAACCCAATGCTTGCCCTTCTTCAAAAGATCGTAGACACGCTTAGCGTTTTTGGCTTGCGGCTCGTCGGGGTCGCCGGCGACAACCTGGAGGTAGATGCTGTCCTGTCCCATCAGGCTAAGTGCCAAGGTTAGCAAACACGTACAGAAGTTGGTAGAAGATGCGAATAACACAAGAACTTACGCGATGGTCAGACCTGCAAAGGCACCTCCAAGCAAAACAAGTGCAATGGAGGCACCCATGAGGGGCCAGAAGGCATCGCCAGCTTCGGGCTCTTCATCGTGATGGCCTCTCGCGTGAATGGGCGCGGCGGCGACAGAGGAAACGCCCAGCGTCAAAGCCTTGGTAAGACCGAGAATGGCAGTACGGAATACGCCGAAGCCGCCGGCATTGTTGCCCCGTCGTGTTGGGACGACTCCCCTTGTGGCCATAATACTCGGCTCGTCAATTGAGGAATCGGATGTCGTGAGAGTGTCGTGGAGTAGTAGGTGGGAAAGCAGCGAGGTCAAGCGCACATTTTATGCGGCGGACGCGGGAGATGGGCGAGAAACGGGGCAGAGTCAGGGTGGTAAGGTGCTGCACTCCACCTCTGTTTACCTGCAGCTGCTGTGCGTACGCAAGTGCACAAGGCGAGCGGGCAAGCTCCACCAAACGAGCCAAGATCGGAAGACGAGTGGATATTGCTGTGGATAGCGGTGGTTCGAGTGACGGTGCCTTGCAGATGGGTCTCTTATGATAGCACTTGGTTCGAGGTACGAAGAGTGAGGGCTACGATTGATAGAGCTATGTAGAGTGTAGGAGTTTGTAGGGACGAGAGTTGAGAGAGTAAAAAAATAATTGAGAAAAACACACGGTGATCAATACCTGAGCTCATGGAGACGGAGAAAACACGAAGGTGCCGAGAGGTGAGAGGTACACTACCACGACTACCTACCAGGTATAGAGGGCCGAGGGGCACCTGTCGCCGGACGCTTTGCTTCTTTCTCGTTGGTGTGCTACTGAGACCAGCCAATCATTTGTTGTCGTGGCGCACAAGCTTGGCGTCATCAACGGTCGGGGGTCGGGTCGGTACAATGCGATCACTGAGAGTGAGAGAATGATGCATCATTGCCGCAGAGACCTCAAGGAACCTCCGCACTGGCATGCGAATTGTTCAAGTAGACTCAAGGTATTGCATAGGAGACAGCGCTGCCATCGGCACGTACCTCTCTCTCTCGGTTCTTGAAATCGGCTATTCGGAATGGGCAAAAGTCTGTTGCGCATTTTCCCTCGCAACCTCGTCTCACTCGCCCCGCCTTTTGCCTTTTTTTGCCGCGATACTTTTGTCTCGTCATTCCATATGGTACGCCGGGGATTGTGCAAAATCCGGGGTAAATTATGCAAGACTTGATGAGGCAGTCCATCTGTAAGTCTCGTAAGCAATTGGTGCTCTATCTGTTCGTTGATGAACATGAGTGAAGCACAACTCGACGTCTCGAAGCTTCTTTCACTCGAAGCTCAAAGTCAGGGTCGACCAAATGATCCAGGCCTATCCTTATTTGTCCGCACATGTTCAAAAACTCTGATCAGTGCAATTGAGCTAGTTTCCTAGCTTGTTCCTTGCCTCCTATCGAGGTTACTTCGCTTCTGGGCACCGACCACTAAGAGCACAGAACCAAGTACCTCGCCTCGGTTTTTCTGTCTGGCAGTACAAGCAAGCTGCTAAATGCCGTCCTACACCAGCTACCTTGGAGCTCGAGAAACACCATCAACAGTATCGTGTCAGGGTCCAGCAAAGCACAACCTCGAAACATGTCAGTCAATCCTTCTGCTCGACCAGCTGTACACTCAGGATTGCTAGTGCCGAGATCAGGACCTCAAGGTTGGTAAGTTCTAGTTTGCAAGGTCGTGCCTTCGTTGTTCTCTCACAGACTTTGACGTGACATTGACCCGCTTTCGAGAAAATCCCCACGCCACTTACCGTGACACGCTGCACTGTGGTAATTAGGTATTTTGTGCATATACCGGGGAGGCTTGCATAACACTTCAGATGTGCAGGTGGATTGTCGCAAGAGTTGCAGCAGCACGAGCGAACGGTCCTTCTTCTGTGCCGGTATCCGAACTCTTACAAAGCATAGAGATCCGGCTGTCAATCTGTCAATGTGAGAATTCGGCAAGAGATCTCGTGCCTCTTGTGCTCATGAAGTTCTGGTGATGAAATTGCCAAACCTTAATATTCCAGGTTGCCAATGATCTCGTTAGGCACTAAATGTCCGCCCACTAGTGTTGCGATAGCAATAATGAGTCCCCAGTTATTTACCTCATGCCATCTTCCCATTGAGCTCTGCTACTCGCCAATAAGATCACAAATGTTGCCAAGCTCCACGAACTCGTGGGGGCCAGTGACCACCTTCGCCCTTGCCCCCGTCTCGCAGTGTTAACGACAAATGGCTCACGTGAAGTGGAACCCAGTCGGTTTCAATTCATCATCTACTGATACCCTACGGAGAAATACATCACCTCTCTCACAAACGCACCAAGCTCACGTTCAAGATACCCTCCTCTCGCTGCAAATCATCCACCACTTTACTGCTTATCTCTCCCCTGACACCCAATATCATCAAGGCTTCATTGCCTCCTTCCGCCTTCCTTTCCTCCCCGTCCAAGCTGGCCACCTGCATGAAGGTGATGTTGATCCCGTGCTGGCCCAGCACCATACCGACGCCGCCAATCTTGCCCGGCTCATCGTAGTTGTGCAGCACCAACATCGTTCCGTGCGGCTGGAAAGTGGCGCTGAACCGGTCCAGCTTGGAGATGTAGATGCTCTGCCCCGACACGTATCCCTCGATGACCTGCTCGCCATCCGCGCCGTGTGATCGGAGCGTCACCAAGCTAGCAAATACTGCGTTCTTCGCCTCCCCGCTATGTGTCTCGCTGATGATGATGCCTTTCTCTTTGGCAGTCAAACTGGCATTCACAATGTTCACATCTCGTCCGCCCGAGTCGCTGATAGAAGAGACGAGTCCCTTCACGAGCGCAGCGTACAACGGCCGTGTGTTTGAGATGCCTGCCAGGTCGCCCTGATAGATGAGTTCGAACTTCCGTCCTCCAATCATACCACCTCGACTACCAACAAAGTGCTGCGTGTATAGCCCACCCATCTTTTCGATAAGACGCACAAACGGTTGCAACTTGCGATACTCCTCCGGCATGATCAATGGTGCATTGACAGCTGCTGTTGGCAATCCACCGCGGAGAATCTCGGCCACCTGCGTACAGACGTCCATCGACACATTCTCCTGAGCCTCGACAGTAGATGCTCCCAAGTGAGGGGTGGCGACCACCTTGGGGTGCCGAGTCAGCTGGGAGGCTGTCGACTCAGCAATGGGTGGCTCTGCCGTGAAGACATCGAGACCAGCTCCGGCGATCCATCCCTCGTCCAAGGCACGAAGAAGCGCTGCCTCATTATACACGCCGCCTCTCGCAACATTGAGGACCCTAGCAGTTTTCTTCATCTGCTGGAATTCCTCCTCTTTCAGCAAGTCGAGTGTACTCGCCATCAGCGGAGTGTGGATGGTCAAGAAGTCTACAATCGGAAGCAGACTCTTGAGGTCAGATACCAGTTCGACGTTGGCCTGGCCAGCAATTTCTGCGCTTGCGTATGGATCGACTGCTTTGACCTTCATTCCGAGGCCTATAGCCATTCGGGCAACCTTCATTCCCACCTTGCCGAGGCCGATGATGCCGAGGGTCTTGTTGCCAACTTCGACTCCAACTAGCTTGCCTCTCTCCCACTTTCCATCCTTCATTGTGGTATCTGCACGGCCAACATTGCGAGCCGTGGCGAGGAGGAGGGCGATCGTGTGCTCAGCAGCGGCAACAATGTTGCCTGAAGGCGAATTGACGACAATGATACCCTGATTAGTTGCTGCGTCAACATCGATGTTGTCCACACCCACGCCGGCTCGTGCGACGACACGGAGCTTTTTGCCTGCAGCAAGCACATCCGCGTTCACTTTGGTCTCAGATCGTACAATCAGTGCATGATAGTTGGGAATAGCCTCGATAAGATCCTCGGCAGATAAACCGGCGCGGTTGTCGACATCGTATTTGTCTTTCAGTAGGGCAAGGCCATCTGAAGACACCTTCTCAGGGACAAGGATCCGGAGTCTGTCAGACGAAAAGGAAGACACAGTCGACGTGATCTTTTCGATTGCTGAAGGAGCCATGGCGGAGGAACAATGTTGAGCAAAGTGTAGTTCAATTGGTCGCGAATTCGTTGGGAAGAATGGGCAGCAGCCGATGACTTCAGAAAGCCTGAGATCGGAGCGAGGGATTTTGAACACAATAAACACGTTGACAAACGCGGCAGCCGACTAAGGTTATATACTAACCAAGTATCCCCCGCATTGCATTGCTGGCTACGTCCGATGTCGAAGTTGCTACGACGGGTGGAAGGTTGCACGTTTGGGGCCGGATCTCCAGGGACGACACTCCGAGATAGACGGGAAGTGATATCGCGCCCCTCCATCAGCAAGACACATTGGCTCAGCTAATAGCATGTGCTAAGCTGGGCGTCCGATGCGGGATGTGACGCAGCAGGTCAAACAGACGCGGCCACGAGAGACGTCCTACCTATGACGAAGAGAAGATGTGTTAGAGAGGCCTCAAGATGCGACGGATTAAGGTGCGAGTTCAAATCGAGGACGCGCGACCCCTCACTTCCCCCACGTTCAGCTAATGCACCGGCGTCCCGCCCCCGCAACTTTACTGGGCGGCTTACATGCTCCGGCCTTTATTCGCTCTGCGACATGTTTGCAGCCATCCATGCTGCTTGGGGCAAGCGCTGCCGACGTATCCTCGATTGGAGGAGCGCTGAGCTTCCAGGCGGACTGCAACCCACACGACGTGGCACAGGGAGGCGATCTTGGGTGCTGTTGCAGGTCCGAGACGAGATCTGCTGGCGCCCTTGCCGTTGGATGGTCCATCAAGATGGTGATGAGGCCATCGTATTCTTGTGAGAGGATCATGGAGACCTGGATGGACTGGATGGACTGGATGGACTGGACAAAAATCTTTATTCGTTCTGTCGTACATTGATGCCGATGTTAGAGGCAGATACTATTACTACAGGCATTCACCGCATGCTAGACTGTCGTATACTGACTGAAGACTGACCGGAAACTGCCACGACATTTTGCAGGCCAGGAAAAAGGTGACAGAGAGAAGGAGCAAGGCCTCCGCTAGAGTGAGGTGGCCTTCAGTTGGTTCTCCAACGCCGAAGTTCCAAGTGCTGATCTTGCATTTGGCCACACCAATTGAGTGTATGCGTCCATGTAGTAAGTAAGCCAGCAATGGCCAGATGGCTTCAACAACCATCACAATTGCACTTTTCGTCATTCTGCATCTAGGCAGCTACAAAAGCTCGACGGCGACAGCAGCAACTCCTCGGCTGCCTATCCAAAGGCCTACATGATTTCGGCATATCAGAAGCCATCGAGATGATATCCTATCGAGTGCCGTCGAGGACCTGTCCGCTGTGTAGAAACACGACTCAAATGTCAGGTTCCTTATCTTGTCGTTTAGTTCTTCCACGCATCACTTTCTCTCCTCCAAACTCTCTTTACATGGACCTAGCGCAAGAATGCTGTATGCCAAGATTTCGCAACGTACTCAGGTGGCTAGATCTTGTCCTGCAGTAAAGACATACACGGTGAGATTGGCTAGGTTCAAAATAAGTTAGAATATCACGGATTAAAGCAGGTTGGATCCCGTTTGAGAAGAGACAATAGCAGAATTAAAGCCATGGAGGATGCATTGAATGAATGCTTCCCTACCGAGAATACATGACTTAGACGCAACCAACTTGCAATGTATGGGCACCTGCCAAACGACCGCATACACCTGCCAAAGCATGTCACCACGCTCAGAGGACCCCACCTCCACTGCCGTCATCACTGCCTTAGGCAGGGACGAATTCTACGGTCTCGACCCCCAGTTGCCCCTTACCTGGCCGGTATCAGCGCCGCGTGGAGTCTGTAGGCAATTCATAATATTAATCACAGGCCCACGACATTCAAGGTCAGGTTGTCAACTCTGCGATCTTGCGCTGCTCCCCCCTTTCCACGACTACACCTCTCGCCACAACGAAATAAGAGTCGACCTTCGAAGCGTCGCTTCATTTTCCCTCTAGCATCTCCCGCCGCCAATCTCCCACAAAACCAGCAAAGGCCACCATGTCTAGAAGACCGCCCCCGAATCCAGCCGCCGAAAGAGCGGCCCAAAACCAGCAGACCATCAAGAGCCTCTTGAAATTGGAGTGCAACAAAGTATGCTCCGATTGCAAAAAGAACAAGCGTAAGTCTTAGGCTATTCAATTCTGATTCAATCTGGAACTCCCGCTGACTGTGTCATGTTTACAGACCCGCGATGGGCCAGTTGGAACCTAGGTGTCTTTATCTGCATTCGGTGTTCAGGCATTCACCGTGGCATGGGTACGCACATTAGCAGAGTCAAGTCTGTCGATCTCGATTCCTGGACCGATGAGCAACTCCGAAGCATCCTCAGCTGGGGCAATGCCCGCGCGAACAAATATTGGGAGGCCAAGCTGGCGCCAGGCCACGTCCCCTCCGAATCCAAGATTGAGAACTTTATCCGCACCAAGTACGAGCTCAAGAGATGGACAATGGACGGCCCCATTCCCGACCCCGCTAGCCTTGACGTCGACGGCGACGACGATGTGCCCTTGAGCCTGGTCAAGGAGAAGCAGAACGTTGAGCGCAGAGAATCGGTCCGCAAGAGTTCGGTCGGAAAGTCCGCCGCGCCCCCCAGAAACGTCGCTGCCCCGCAGCCGCAAATCGATCTTATCGGCGGCGATGATCCCATCCCCAGAGCAAGCACCGCCGGCCCGCAGCCCGGCAAGGTACCCCCGAAATCCGATCCCGCTCCTCCCAAGGCCACGAGCACCAAGGATTCCCTCTTGGGCTTGGACTTCTTTGGCGAGCCCGCTGCTCCTCCTCGGCCCGCCAGCACCAGCAACACCGGCGGAATGGGAGGACCCTCCAGACCAGACCTCAAGCAATCCATTCTGTCCCTGTACGCCTCCGCCCCGCGACCGCAACCCCAGCAGCAGCAACAAGCGCCCCAGGCCCAAGGCGGCGCATTCGGCGGTATGCCCTCGCCTACCTTTGGTCACCAGCAGCAGCAATCCTTTGGCGGGCAGCAAGGCTTTGGCGGCATGAACGGCGCCTTCAGCAGCCTCAGCTTCTCCAACAACACCACCAGCCCCAAGCCTGCCGCAGCAGACCCGTTCGCGAGCCTGTCAAGCCCAGTGAGCAGCACGAGGTCACCACCACCTGCCTCATCATCAAGCGCCTTTGGCGGTCTCAGCGGCGGAAGCTTCTTCGACTCCAAGCCCGCGGCGGTAACCCCCCCCGCTGCGCACCAGAAGCAGCCGTCCAACAGCGGCTTCGGCGGATTTGGCTGGTCCAGCTCCCCGGCACCGGCCGCGACCCAGCCTAAACCCGCTCAGCCAACGTCTTCCATGGGCGACCTGTTCGACCTATCCGCTCCCTCCCAACCCGCCGCCGCCCCTATCAAACCCTCTCCCGCTCCCGCCTCCAGCTCCGTATTCAACCTCTCCCAACCCAAGGCACCGTCTCCCGCTCCCACCCCGGCCGCCACCAGCACAATCGGCTCAGGAAACTGGTCTGGCTCCGACGTCTGGGGCTCCAACGCGTGGAGCACGCCCGAGACGACCACGGCTGCGCCCAAGCCCGCGGAAGCGCCCAAGCCCTCTCTCGGAGGCGATTTTGGCGGATGGGGCTCCTCCTCTGGAGGTTTGTCTTCCAATTCATTCGCCAACACACCGATCGTTCCCGGAGCGTCTGGTGGCTTCAGTGCTGCGCCCAAGGTTGCGGCGGATGAGGAGTTTGGCGGATGGACGAGCAGCACTGAGCCCGCCGCTGGCTCCGGTTCAGCTAAGCCTATTGGTGGCGGCAGCGAGGACCTCTTCTCCAACGTTTGGCAGTAAATGCGGCAAACTGCGAGTACATGAAAGGTGGCATAGGTTCCAAGGGGTAGAACGGGGTTTAGCAATCCACCTCAGGACCTATCTTCTACGTTTGGCACATAGACCCACAATGAAAACGTGACGACATGCTCGGATGCAGGTGGGGGGGGAGAGAGAGAGAGAGAATGAGTCTCATGGCATTTGTAATTCAATTGCAAAAGCGTCGTAGATGAAGAATTTACCAGAAACCTTGAAGCAAAAGAAGAAACCCAAAAATTTCATAACGTAAAAACAAATGTGCGCGCGCCTTGCTTAGTTTGCTGCTAGTGTTGATACAATCAGTCAGTCGCCGCCGTGCTGCCCCCCAAACTCCGATTCCATGCGCAGGGTATTTGAACATCCACGCCCATCATATATCGAATACTCCCGTAAGGTTTGTTTCCCTTCATGTCTGATGCCCAGACCCGATTTCGGGTTGAACCTCCCCCTTTACTCCGTTATTTAAATACGAGAAAAACTCAGTACTCCCTTTTGCGGCCGATGTGTTTTGCCCTTCTTGTCGTCGATTCTCCCCGGTCTCTCGTGTAGTATTGAGTTCTCCGCCTGCTTTTCGTGAAATGTAGCCATTTCTTATTCCGTCTTCTTAGAGGAACAGCTTGGCGATGTAATAAAGGACGATGAAGATGCCAATGATGATGCCCGACAGCTTGAGAATGGCGACCTTGTTTCCAGAGGCGGCCATGCGGGTTAACCGGCCGGCGGAGCCCTTGAGCTGGCTCGACATGGATGAGAACGTCTCGGACTAGATGGAGCCATAATCGTCAGTGAAACCATCTTGAGGAAAGACTGAAGATTCGATGAACAGAATATGGGTAGAATGGTAGGGGGTCAGAGTTGCACAGAGTGCTGGTTCTGTCGTCAAATAGCAGGTCTTGAGGCTGCCTCCGAAACACGGACCAATGTTTCTCATCATATAATACCAAGGGATTTTGCCAACGGAATATCGAAAAAGGGGGTTTCGGGAAAGGAAGGTGAAGCGAAAGAGAAAATGACGAGGAAACATACTGTGCTGTCAATGACTTCGTGAGCGCGCGCATTGTCGTAGATGTCGACGGTCACACCTCTGAGGGCGGAGACCTTTGCCGAGAGCTCATCGAGACGGGCGTTGTTTTGGCGTTCGCGCTCGTAGGCTTCTGACATTTTCGCAGGATTTTTGGTTTCTTCAGGGGAATAGGGGTGATGAATTTTCTTCGATGGGACTTGGTGAGAACCGGCGGGAGCGAAGCAAATCCCAGGGTGCGGAAAGTGTGGATTGTTTCCTGAAGTAGTTTCTCGCCGCTGAGGCTTATGTCGAGTTGCGGCGCGTGCGAGATCGTCGGTCTCTGTAGATGGTGTGTGGTTGCAGTCGTTGAGAAGTGACTATGCCACGGTCCAACGCTGCACTGTTCCTCCTCGGTATGATGGGGGTTCTTCTGAGCAATGACAGCTTCGTTTGAGTAGAAGAAACGTCGGATGTGGTGCGCAGTAGTTTGTGGGTTGGAGTTCGTGGTTCGTGAGGTTTGATGATGAAGTTGCGGAAATGGCAGATTCTGGCGGCGAACCCAATGACGATGGAGGTTTCGGGGGGCCGGTGCGTCTTTCCTCACAAAGGCGAGGCTGGAACAGCGCGGATGGAACTGGAGCCGGGCGGGCCAGTCCTAACCCAGCCCCGTCCCGGCCAGTGCTTTCCTTCCTTGCCAAAGAAAATAAAAAGTGACATTGTCAGCAGGTGGTCACTGCGCGGCCGAGGCGTCGCTGCTGCCCACTGGGCCACTGCCCACTGGTGGGCTCGCGGCCGCGCTGCTCGGAACGCCATCCTTGCCGGTGGGGGGTTGCGCGTCAGTGGCCTGCGCCACACTGGCGCCGAACCCGAACAGACAGAAGTACCCCGCGAATTACCTCACTCCGTCCAGGTCACGCCTCTGTTGCGCCTCATCAGAGCCCAGCTTACACCAAGCTCCCCCCGGTCCTTGGTCCGTGATTTCTCGAATTTTTGCTCCGGCTATCCCAGCCCGGAGATAATGAAGGGGCATGTCACCTGGCCCTCGAGAAAAGTATTAATGATTTGAAAGCTCCCGCCAGCTGAGATGACGCGCTCGAATGGATATTGACGAGTTACTGCGCTTCGTTTGTTTGATGAACCTGCGTCGTCCGATACGAGAGTTCGGCTGAAAAGCCATGAAAGCTTAAAAAGAAGCAAGAAGCAGCAAGGAAAAAACAGTTGATGCCCATTCTCCTCCTTCCTGGTACGCTTTTCATCCGCCAAGCCCAACGGGAGTAATAAGATTAATAAGACGTGCCTAAGGAAACGCCTAAGGAAACCACCAGCAGGAGAAAAGCAAAGTAGACCAAAGCTCCCGGCACATATCAACCGACGAGGGAAAGAAGAGGCGCAGGCCTCTCGGCGGCTCTCATCCTCACCTATCGCGGCACAACCCCACTAAATCGTTAATTACGTGGAGGTGTGGGTGCACGCAGCTGCGGCGGGAACCGTGGGCGACGAAGGATCCCCAAGAAACCGTATCCGTACCTACCTGACCTACCTAATCACAATCCTAGGCACACGCTTTCACCTTTTCGTGTCTCTCTTTCTTCTTTCCCTCTCTTCACCTCCAATCCTCGACACCTTTTTCTCCCCTTCCTCCTCCCCGACCGACCCTCGAGGAAACAAAGTCCGACTGAATCGTATTTCCTCTCTCTCGACCCCTCGATACACCGTCAGTATGGGCCTCCACAACCCGCTCCCGTCGTCTATGGCGTGTAAGTCCACCATATTTTTTTTGGCTGGTGCCGGTGATCCCGCTGCAGCGCCGCACCCGTCATCCTGTTCAGTCGCAACAGATGAGCTGACCAGACCACAACAGCGGAATGCAAAAAGTGCGGCAAGATTCTGACGTCGTTTATCGACCCTCGTCAAGCCTTCAGTCCCGACAAGATCATTCCTCCCTCCGTCCTGGCCAACGCGAAGGTGAGCAATATTTCCCACCCCGCGATCAGCCATCCCCCCGCCTGCCTTGGCGCATTCAATGCCCAGAGGCCTCCCACCGCTCACGACAACACCCCCCCAAGCCGAGACGATACTGACAGATGTTGCGTGTAATTAGGGTCTCGCGATTCTCACCGTCCTCAAGGCCGGTTTCCTCGGTTCCGGTCGCTTTGGTAGCGGTCTCGTCGTCTCGCGACTTCCCGATGGATCATGGAGTGCGCCAAGCGCCATCGGTACGGCAGGTGCGGGATTTGGTGGACAGATTGGTTTTGAGTTGACCGACTTCGTCTTCATTCTCAACGATGCGAGCGCGGTCAAGACTTTTGCGCAGGCTGGTTCGCTTACGCTCGGTGGAAACGTCTCAATCGCCGCTGGTCCCGTGGGCCGCAACGCCGAGGCCGCGGGTGCCGCTTCGCTGAAGAGTGTTGCCGGTATTTTCTCCTACTCCAAGACCAAGGGTCTTTTCGCCGGTGTCTCGCTGGAGGGATCCGTTATTATCGAGCGCCGCGACGCCAACGAGAAGCTTTACGGCACCCGCTACACCGCTGCCCAGATCTTGACTGGCAGCGTCCGTTCCCCGCCCCAGGCCGCGCCCCTGATGAACATCCTCAACTCCCGCGCCTTCAATGCCGGCCGCACCGGTCAGGCCAACGATACCATGTACAACGACGTTCCCGTTTACGACCAGGGCCAGGGCCAGGACGATTGGAATGGCAACAACAGCCGAGAGTTTGGAAGCAACAACCGCAGCAGTGTTTTCGGTGGCGGAGATAGTGGCGCCAGCGAGTTTGGTGGACCCAAGAGATCCAGCACATGGCAGGACGATGTCTACGACAGACCTGCTGGAGGTGGTTTTGGTGGAGTTTCGCGTTCCAACACGGGAGTCTCACGCTCCAACACATTCGCCTCAAGAGGCAACGACGACTACGTCTACAGAGACAACCCATCGCCCAACTTCGGCCTCAATGACCAGAAGACGGGTCCTCCCGGTAGACCAGCTGCTCCGAAGCCGAACTTCACTGGCAAGGCGGCCATGCTCAAGAAGAACGAGGCCGTTGCGCTCTTCACATTTGATGCCGACCAACCCGGTGACCTGGGATTCAAGAAGGGCGATGTTATCACAGTGCTGAAGAAGACTGAGAGTGAGACCGATTGGTGGTATGTGAAAGGGTCTTTCTCCGTTTTGCAGGCTCAAAGCTGACATTCACAACAGGACCGGCATGATTGGAACGAGGCACGGCATCTTCCCCAGCAACTACGTGAAGATGCGTGAGTAAGCTTATCCGACGGCTTGAACGCAAACCCAGTGCAAAGTTGAATACCCAAATGCTTGCAGTTTGAAGCATGACCAAATCAGATTGCATACCTAATGCAGATACAAAGGGGATGGTGAAGGGAAACAGACATCACCACAAGGTCCTATTGCTTATTCATGATACTCCGGATGGCCCTTTTCCATCCTGTTTTTCCCAACGACGTCTTTAATGATAACGACCAAACCTCGTTTTAACAAGTCCTGGCGTTTGGATCCAAGGAGGCGTGGGAAGATATTTCTTCTTGTTGAATTGTCTCACAGCATAAACGCCCATCATAGGCTTTGGGAAAACGAAAAGAACAATTCCGTCTTATGACATATCTCATGGCACTTTGCACAGGTACTCTGATGTGACAAATCCATGGCATGATGAAAGTGATGGTGGCACAGACGTGGTCAATGGCAATAACCACATGCGGACCGGATCGGCTTTGGATGTATGATTCCGGGGAGCCTACCCCGTCATGTAGTCGTGGAATGAGCCGAGGCAGTTCCAAACACATCAAAACGGCACAGATCAACAGGTGGGTATCAGAGCCATGATGTCAGGAAGGATCGACGCTTGCCGCTTGCCGACGGATAAGAAGCAGGGGCAACTTGTTTCAGTGGTCCTTGGGACGATCCGGGGAAAGCTTGTCGATGCGGGTTGAAACGTTGTTTCTGAGAGTTGGCTTTTTGCTGAGTCAGGAGTTGTCTAGTAAAGCGACTTCACTTCTTCACAGGACCAGCGAACTTTGAATGGCCAAGCACCTCAGTTGATTATAAGTTAGCCTATATAATGTGAAACGGTCGTCAGCTTTTGTCTCGGGTTAGATTCTTAGTAAAAAGGACTCGAATGACATGGCTTCAATCATCAAGTGTCCTCTCGAGGGCCGTTGCCGCAGGCCTCTGGTAGATCCGACAGGAAAAGACACGTTGAATGAATAGCAATTGTCAAATGTTTCGGCGGAGGAGAACAGCTTTCTCTCGCGGATAGGAATTCAGGATGTTGATCGCCCAACCAACATGGTCGGCGAGCTTCAAGGCTCACTACCAGCCATCACGGTCCCCTTAATTCGTCAACGCCGAAGTCTGTGCGGTGCTTCGCACAGCCGTCGTGATGCATTTCGGGGTCTACTTTTCTGTGAGGCTATCGCGGAGTTGAGATCGATGCTCTAAATCTTTGGACCCAGGTCATTTTACTTCGCGTTCTGTCTGTCATAGTCAGTCTCGGGAAGAGGCTGTCAATCTTTTGAGCGCTACTTTACCAGCTTTTGAATCGTTAACTATGGCAAAGCAGTCATCATTCAGTTTATCAAACATTGAGAAACGATGGGCCGCTCATTTCTACACATTCTCATCAAAGGCTACTGCTTCTCTATCTCGTGCTCGGTTCTCTTCCTTCTCGTCTAGGTGAGTATCTCTATTGTCACAGCCCGGACGTCATGGCCACTCCGTTCTATGACGGACGGAGTCTTACAGACATGGAGAATCGAATTGAAATAGATGCCGAACTGCAGAAAGCAACGGCATGGTCGATATGGATTGCCAGTGATCTTTCGCGATTTCATAGCCTGACAGGCACGGTACCTGATTTCCTTCTACTAACAGCTAGAATATCTACCTCGTGGTTTGGATATGGGAATAAGCGGGTTGTTTGTGGGATGTATTAGTTGGATTCTGGCACCAACTTATTGGTCTCAACAAATGCAGAGCCATGCCCATAGCTTGGATAGGCCACGAGGTCTGGATGGAACTCCCAAGATAGGTAGTTACAGCTGAATGATATGATGAATCGACAGTGATGATTTGTGCTCTGCTAATAATTCGAAATCAACCGAAACATGCTCCAAGCCCTCATTATCCGATACAATTTGTCTACTTTATGCATCCTTGTGTCACCTTCGCCCCTATCTAGCTCCACGAATCAACGGGGTAAACGAATGTCTGAATCGAAGATTGAAGATCAACGCTATACTCCAAAGTCAAAGAAAACTCCCAAACCGAAAAGCCTAGTCTATTCAGAAACATAATGAAAGGTTCAATCTAGCTGATGGGGTGCCCATAAAACCGATCCGGTTTCGGTCACCTTATGGTACCAGTTCTGTGTGTTTCGACACCATTTCCAAAACTCGTGAGAAGGATCCGCGTGAAATTCTCGTTCAACTGGTCCAATATCCCTTTGAGGCTTCGTCGTGATAGAGTCTTTGGGTCCCTCCACATCTTCGGTCAAGGTCCGCTGCAGTACCAGCAGACTCTCTCTATCACATCCCGGTTGCTCTTTAGTCGCTGCACTGAAATTCGTTGTGGCCTGCGTTTGGGACGAGGAAGAGCTGTTGGAGATCGAGCTGCGGCTGCAAGACTCCGAAACTGAGGTACTCCCAGGTGAGGAATTGGGCGAACCAATACATGACGGTAGCTGTGTGGTCTCATGGTCCATTCGTTCTGTAGTGGCCGTCTTAAATGCTTTGGGTAGGATCTTCCTCTTGATTTGGGGTACATCTACTTCTCGTCAACTCCATGTAGCTGAGGCGATCAAGGAATAATACGTACAAGTGTATAGATATGATGGCTCGTGAATATGGATTTCAGACTCGAGGGCGAGGCGTGGACTGCCCTGGTATTTGAAGGAATCTGTCGTTGGAAAGAGGGACAGATCCTATGGATGTGGGAACGATGTTGATGTTCATCGAAGTCGCAACCTTTTGCCAATGCCTTGAAATATTTATAGTAGTTGGCTTTCTGACTCAACCAGCGTGCCAGTCTCCAACCTAACTTCGCGGCACAGTACGTCCACAAGTCAGAAAGAACGAGGCTGCCTCGGAAACGCCCAAGAGTGAAGATATGTCGCATTCATTAGAACACCTCAATTGCACTTGATTCCGCATCGCCTCCTACCGAATCGTCACCAGGTTCTAGTTCCTCTGTGATACCTGATGCCTTCTAACTCGAAGCAGATGTTTAGCAGTATGGTACTTTAGCCTTGATATTTGATTGGCCCTAAGCCCACGGACAACCTGATTAGTGCCACATGATGCCAGTCGCTGCTTCTACATTATCGCGAAGTATAGGAGCAAATCAACGTTGCTATTCTCATTTTGAATGAGTACTCCTGATGATCAAATTGGGGTCGGAAAAGCGGCCACCTGAGAAGTGCGAGCGCCTCGAAAGCGCTAAGGATGGCCATCTGTACTAAGTAAGACACCCAGGCTCAGCCGGTTCGGTGAGGAATACGAGACCGTTTTGTAATTACAATTCTGGTCGCGTCCTGCAGAACAATGCATATGCAAGGACCTTAGGTATATCTCCGGCTCCTGGGAAGAATATTCCCTGGTCAGCTCGATATTCTACTGTGTTTTGGAATTTTGGATGGTACGATGCGCCGCCAATATTATTGACATTCCGGCGGTGGTGCCCAATCCCCGAACGTTGGTTCCGAAATGCGGAGGAGAAGCTTTACTTATCACACAGTCTTCTGCTCCTCATTTGAAGCGAGTTGAGTCTTTAGCTTGGTCGCCTGCTCTCTATTCCCGGTTCCCTGATGAGGGGCCCAATAGCAGTCTTCATTGTCACCGAACGCCTCACACTGAGGTAGTGTTTTCAGGCGACGAAGAGGCGGAGCAGTGCGCCGACGAAAGTGGCATTTCTGTTGCCTTCATGCAAAGCTGCCACAAAAGAATATTGGCGGTCAAGTCAAACTGCTTGAACTTCGCCACTAGTGATCGTGTTGTCCTGCACACTTGCCAGAACATAAGTCGACAGCACATCCACAATTCCAATTTCAAAACCATCGCAATAACTAGTCATATCCTTGCGCTACACCGCATCGCCCGACCTCAACAACTTTGACCGACCTTATCCTTGTTTTCTTCTATAACAACATTCGTAAGACCGCCACCACTAGGTACCTCAAGCTTTCGTTCATCAGAGAGCCTTACGTCCAAGGATTTTTTTACAACGACGATAACGACAAGGACTCACGGCAACTTACTATCCACTAAGACGCAACATAAAGATCTACTTCGACATACGTGAGAGTCTCGACTTCAGCATAGACGCGCAGAGATCCCCTCCTTATATCCCACCTAGCAAGTAAAGGATCTTGGAGATTTAGGGCAGTGCCAGCCACTGCCTGTCATAATACAACTTAATTCGGTATGCCTTCTATAACAGGCGCGAATGGACCATCGAAGACGCCAAAACCTGCATCGAGCCAAAACTCAATACATGAAGATGACGAGAATCGACTGGATCTGGAGTATTCGAATTCAGATCTCAACATCCCCTACATATTCGAAGCCATAGATGATCAAGGCATTTCTCATTTGCGAAGAGCGGTGCACATAGTTGGCATGACGCGTTCAATAGTCACTCGCAACTTCGTCGAAGATCTGGGCTATCGAACTTTCCCTCTTACACCAACACTCCATCTACAGTCACGAGATGCAGACGAGTTTGTCCCTCTTAAAGTCCGCGGGACTTTGCTCGGAGCCTCATTCCTAGACCTTAGCATCGGGGTATCAAGCGAGATGCATCGACCAGAAAGCCCCGACATATATATCTACGAGGCAACTCAGAAGCGAATCGGGCAAATACAAACGCTTTATGCGGCTCCCATAGAGGATCTGTGTAGGGCCACACCAGACCAGGAAAGGCCCGTGGATCTAGCCACGCCATCTTTTACACGGGCTCATGGGAAAGTCGAATTGGAGCATCGGCTGTCGTCAGCCACTTTGAGCAACAATAACCAGGATGATGGACCCTGTATGGAATTCAGAGAGGTGGGACTGGTCAAAAGTGGTATACCAGACTCTACGGATTCTCACAGCGGTACTGGGAATGCTCCGGTCTTCACATCTCGAGGTTTACCCCAGTCTTCAATACCAACATCGATAGAGTCAGAGGAGGCATCACGCTGTTCTGCTGAAGGGCGAGTTGATCATTCAGTCAAAACGACAACACCTGAAGGGCTCATCGATTGCAACCTTCTCTCGCGAAACTACATGCCCAAAGCTCGTCGTAAATAAATCATGGCTCCGGAAATCTCATGATGCTTCTTAAATGAGTTGGCAGGCTTTCGGATCATCAGAGAGTTTAACGGCGTGTTGGCTCAATTTCTCTCAGCTTTGAGAGGCATAAGCGAAATCTATCATATATGCATCATCGAACACATTGACTTTAGAATGACTGGTGGACAGCGATTATCTCTCATCACTTTCCTTTGTTTCTCTCCGACGAGCAGCACAATTCAGCATGACGCTTCGAGGTGCTGTCTTGTATTTTGGTTGGCGCTGCTTTGGGGTTTTCTTATTAGTTTGTTATAAAGCTAGAAAGCAGCTTTCCCCCTCAAGAGCTGAGAGGTCATAAGTCTTTCATAGGGTCAAGGAGGACCCCGGTCAACAGAACAGCGATTTAGAATAGGAGCGAATTGCTTCTTCAACTCAATTAAATAACTAAAAGTTTTGCTATCCCTGAACCTCTGATATGCTAGCAGTGCTTTGTTTTTTATTGAGTCATCCGAAGCCGTGCAATCCTCTTCACGAAATTTTGAAACTTTCAATCGCGCCTTCGCAGGCAACTTGAGCCCGACTCGAGAGCACATATGTACTGAATAATATGATAATCTGGCGCAAACCATAAATGTTGCAGTCTAATCTCCATTGCTAGGCTTTGGAGGAGACCATGAGGATCTACATTCAGTACAGTTGCCAGCCAACAGTATCATGTGCGAGCCTTTGATTGAATATAACCTCTACACACAGCGATTGCGTTCCAAACGGTTCTATATGTCAAGTTAAAGTCGTAGATCTTGGTGCCTTCATTTGCCATGCGCTTGAGGTCAAGAACATTTCAGTCCCCGTTTTACACCTCACGATAGCAATCGGTCACCAGCTTAACCCCGTCAAACTCTTGATAGTCGAGGGAAGATTCAAGTCTCAACATGGCGCGAAAATCAATTCAATTCCTTCGGACACCATATTCTCTTCCCTGTCTTCGGGTCATCGTGATACCATAGTTCCTTGTCCTGGCTCCATGTCCAGAATTGATGTGACGGGTCCGTTTTGAAATCCTGGAAAGACTGGCTTTCATTCTCATCAAACTGAGGTTCCGATTTCTCGCTCGTGCTTCTGAAAAGACTCCCACCAGGCGATCGAGACCTGCTAGATTGTGACTTTGATTCAAGATTTATGCCTGCTAGATTGTCGATGAAAGTCCAACCGTCCTCATCACTTCCATTCGTAACTATCAGGTCTCGAGATAACAGGTCTTGGTGATCACGACTCTTGGTTCTGACGCTAGTCCCGGACGACTTTCGGTTCCCCGGAACCTCAATCTTCGGGCCTGTGATGTAGGCTTTCGTGCTAGGGGGGTATGCTATGAAGAAGGGACACTCAATGCTGGAGGGGCAAGTATCATGAGTGCCCCCAGATAGTACATCGCTCTCACTAAGATGTGGGATTCCAGTGAGAGTTGAACACGAGTGCTCCAAGGCCTCTGAGTGTTCTTCGGGTGAATGAAACGACGCATTGCTGTGTTCTCTGCGACTTTGTGTGGAGATTGTCGTATCTTGCTCAGAAGGAGTCTCGGACCGATGCCGCACTGTGTTATGCTGGTAATACCTGCCTGTTGACGATGAGATGTTGGCCCACGACTTATTCCGATGGAGGACTTACCTGACAGCATGACATGACAGTTCGAGTTGTGGATCTCGGGCTTTGAATGCGTTTATGGTTGCCGGAGCACAAGCGGAGCTTTACAACGGCTATGAAATTACTTGGAACCAGCTCGAGTAGGTGTTCGAAAGAGACAGAAATGGGTTCTTCAATGGAGAGCAATCGCTACAACGAAACAATAACTGATGAAGCTTACATACTTAAAGAGCAAGGGCAGTCTCAACTTTGAGAGCCCTTAGATCACACTTTCCTGGCTAATTCAATTGACCTATCAATCCTGCATGTTCGGTATGTGACGGAGCAATGAGCCTGCCGAGTACTACAAGGCCCAACCAAGGATTTGCAACCAAGTAACCACCGCAACTTGTGAGACAACAGCCCCGAACTTGTTTCCATGGTCAACGGGCTCTCGTCTGACGTGGCTTACAAGGATTTGATTGAGAATTGGAATTTCCATTTCGAAAGCAAAAGAGGGGTTGGGCTGCATTCTTATGCAACCTCTACCCAATCGCATTTGCGGGTCTGTATCTGTTGTCATTTTGGGGAGCAGTCTATTGACAGCCTGCTTCTTGATACACCCAGAAGGGGGTATGGCAGACGGGTCCGAAGACTGGCAGCATCGGCAAGTGGTAGTCGAGAGACGATGCCCAGGTGAGACCGTGGAAAGCTGGGAGCGATTACGAGAGACAAGAGGAATCAAGGGAGCTCGAGTGCTGGTTCAGCATGACGATCATGACTATCGCTCTTGCGGAGAACTACCTTGATATTGTATGAATAACCCACGCTAGATTTTGTACGGTGTCAGAAGCCATTGGATAGCGGGCAAAACCACTCCTACTTGCACGGTAGCAGATGAGAACATGTTCAGATCCAAGGTAAACTTCCCCTGGGGGTTCAGCGGTAATGGATGCTCGGTCTTGGAATTCCAACTCCCCATCTCGTTGCCTCGTCTTTGCCCTCTTATCCACCCGGGCTCCCTTCCATGCGCTTAGATGCATGGGAATGGTAGCCCATTTCAATGCAGCTGCAGATCTTCTCACAAATACGCCTCGTCGTTTTAGAAAAACTCGGGGGAGCCTCGTCCAAGGAGGCCCATGGAATTGACAATGGTACCTCACTACATCAGTGAAATACTCGTTGATGTGCTTTGGAATTGAAAATTCCCTTCAACAAGTACCGAAGCTGCAGGCACCGCAGTACTCACTCGCTAACGTTGGAGGACCCCTTGCGCACCTACTTCAGTCTCTTTAAGACTTGGTAGCTGAGAGACTGAGTCGGGTGCCGGTACGGATATCTTATCATTTATTCGACCTTCCCTCCTATGAGGGCCTCCGGTTGGGAGCCTACTCAGAACTTGTCACCAAAATTCCCATTGTTACTCTCTCGCCAGTTTTTGAGTGCTCGTCTTGTTTCCTTCCTATACCCCGTTCATATACACCCTCCTTCGGGAGTCTGGAGTCTGGTTCATCTTGCTCCTTCTGTCTTGTCTGTCTCCGAGAACCAAATAATGCCTCCCACCGTCGACCCACACATTCTCAAAGCTGAAAACCCCACTTTGAGGCAACACAGAGAAGGCTGGTTTCGATCGAAAAACCTCGAGACGAACTTGTGACAATGCACGGGAACTTCATGAATGATGGGAGTTATGAAAGAGCCAAACGAAGACGTCCGTTGATACAGACCGCATCAAACACCGACAAAAATGACACCGCGTTGTTCCTTCTCAGACAAGAAGTGATTGGAACGAGCATCAGGTCACAAAACAACGGGGGACCTCTTGGTGGGCATCACAAGACCGCACTGGGCCAGATTTCCCGCCAACTTCCGTCTGCACGCCCCTCGTCTGCTACGCCAGGCCGTCAAAAGGCTCCGACACATCGAACTACTCGAACGACACCTTCGACTTCAGCTTCTGCAACTAGCAGGAGGAACAGAGGGAAACCTGGAGGTGTATCCAAAGCACGAGCGGCCCCGAGGCTGAGCTCTTCCGACCCCCCGCTGGGAATAACAACATCCCGCAACCTGGAGTACCGTAACTATGGAAATCAAGATACGGATCTTATCGCATCAAGTCAAATACAGAGATTCGAATCTTATAATAATAGCAGAAACCGAGGGGGCTTCTCTACGCGGAAAGGAACCGCCTCTGTACCCTCTCTCTCCGGGACCAGCTTTCTTACATATCATGGCCTCTCTCAGACACCGCTGACACAACTACACCAGGGGCTACTGTCCCTGGGAATTCGTCAAGAAGGATGCGATACTCCTTTCACCTTCCTCAATACCGTTTTTGACTCATCCTGTTCCGGTTCTATCATCACTCAATCCGCGGCCGACAAGCTCGGTGTGTTCATTATGCCAAAGCCTCCTTCCGGCTTTGAGAAGATAGTTACCCCCCACGGCTACTTCGATCCCGAGAATTTCGCGACAGTAGCTGCCCTGGTGTACTGGTCGCAAAAGATCTTTTGCGGCGTATGGAACATCGCAGTGGTACCGAACGATTTCAAGAGACCAGCAGGGGCAGAACTCATCGTGGGTGCTAAGATGATTGAACTTATGAAGAAGGCAGGGGTAGACGGTGACCTATGTGATACCATTGATCTCCATCGACAAAGGCTTTCCTTACATCCTTGGAGTTTCTCGGATTCGCACCCTAGCGAGCTCCCTATTGACAGAGGTAAGATTTATACCGATACGAGAGAAGAACTATGGCTAATAACGTAGTGGATACATCAGCAACGTTGCTTCACGTTCCTCGAGAAACTAGAGACCCCGGATTTCTGTACCCCGGGTCCTATCCTCCGGGCCATCCCTCGGCAAGCAGTATTCGTAGCGGTGTTCCATCCTGCACTTCTACCGAAATGGCGCCGAAGACGTTGACTTCGACGACTTCTTTTGCGATGACTCCCAGTCAACTCCCAAAACAGAATGTGCCAGAGCCAGAACCCTTCCCAGTGGACGATCAATCAAGCTTCAACACTAGCGTCAAAGGAAAGGATAGATTGGTGTTCCAGAACCCCTTGGAAGGCAACCAGCCATTCTCGTCTCATTGCGAATACTCTACCGACATCATCCAAGCACCTATTGGTCATCAGTCTATTTATCGAGACGGCAGTAGTACACTCAGGGCGGCGGATTTTAGTCTTCAGCCGGACCTTCAGAGCAGTCGCGGAAACTTCTCTGGGCCGGAGGCGGCGAAAACCTCTTCCAACCTCGTCCCTCAGATGGAGTCCAACTACGCTGCAGCCGCGTTGGACCTTTTTGCCGGTCAGCCATGGGCGGGGGACTGGGATGATGGTCAGCAACTTGAATGACGGGCAGCTGCTGGATTGCAGTCGGCATGTTACCGGAGACTACGAAATGGTTCTGGATGTTTGCTACACCAAAACGAATTTGCTTCGTTGAACAGAACCTTTCACGCACGACAAACCCATGACTCGCACTAACTGGTGCGAACGTTCCGACAAATGGCCTAGAGGCACTGTTCTACGTCCTCGGCTATTTGGAGGTATTCATAGCTCGACTCTGCCTTTGGCAATGGTTCGAGCAAGTTGGATCTGTTAATCCAGTGGGAGACTTCCTGCTCACGGTAGCAAGATCTCTCCAGGAGCTGGGCCGAGACACTCCGTCTCAGGGTGGCAACTGAAAAATTTCCTTGTGTACTACATTTCTCGTTAAGGATCTATTCAACATATTTCCAGGGAGTGGTATGACTCACTACGAATCTTGTGGCAGTTTATAGCAAAGGGTCCTGGTTTGTTTCTTGTGTCTGGGAATGATGACTTCCCTATCTCTTACTATATATGTACGGTATTTGACGGAAGGGTGGCAATACATGAGGGAAACTTGCTTCATTCGTTTCAGGCACCAATAGCTCCACCATAATCATTATGTTAACTTATCGACTAAGCGTATCACGACCAATAGTTTGACCGTCGTTGTTTTAAGGTTTCTGTCACGTACGCTAAGCGATTGCCGAAAGATTCCGTGCCCCTCCGTGGCCAGCCGCCAAATCATTCATCGCCCCCATCCGCAATTCTAGAGAGTCATACTTGACATGCCTTAGTGGGAAAGAGAGGCTGTACTGATCACATGTGATGGAAAAAGAGAGGCCTGTTTCTTTGATGTTTCAATGGCAAGAGTCCTACGTACGTAGGAAATGAACAGAGAGAATGTGATGACAGAGCGAGCGCAGCACATCGGGCGAGGAAGGTGAGAGAGACGGACTGCCATCGGCTCATAGGTTTGGCGGGCTTTCGACTGCTCAAGTGAGGTCGCAAGCCTCCCTCCCGAATCTGACTTCTTGCCCGTCAGGCACTTTCACCCTCCAACTACAAGTCTGCGTCTACGAGATCACCCGTCAAATACTCTTCTGGCCTGACGATAGTAGGCTCTAAACCATTGTAGGCAGTGGGATGGATGGCTCTGGAAGGCCTGGACTTGCCGCCCGTAGAGGTCTTTTCCAAGTACAGCTGAAACCAGACGATCTTTGTACTGCCCCAGATGAAGCATGCATCCTGTATTGATTCGCAGCACTATCAGAACGTTCAAGAACGATTCCAGAAGATTAGAATGTATCTCAGAGAGGGGCTACCTCTAGACCTCTGGCGCCGATTTTGCAGTACTTCGTCTTCCCTGCCCGAGGGAGACCGCGGTCTTGCTTTTGATCAATTGGCCCAAGGCTAGAAGCTGTTGACTATGAGGTAGCCAGAGAGGTGAGCGATATTCTGGGCCATGATGGTCCAGACGGGTTGTAAAAAGCATATTGCTGCGCTCAAGACGGTAAGGTAGCTCGAAAATTTCAAACCCATAGCCCCCCCTACTAATGAAAGAGAATTCGTTCCTGTTTTCGCAATTCTTGCCCTAGTCGACGTTCATCATCTCTTCCCAGACCTCCATCTCATACACAAGAGGATACGCAAAGGCAACAGCAGGTTCAACGAAACGCATGAGTGCTCTTTCCTTACACCACGATCACCGTAGCCAATAAGTTATTCTTCTCGTCTCAAACTCGATACTCCTCGCCTTCGCAACCGCAGCAATGTCGACAATCAACCGTCTACCAGTAGACATCCACCTCGCCATCATGGAAAGATTGAAACCCGAACATATCCAGCCATGGATTCGAGCAAGTCCCGACGCACTCAGATGCTTTTCCTCCTTCAGCTTCAGGATTCTAAAGAAATATATCCGGGCGATAGGCCTGATTTCCGATCTCCAAACTAAGGTCTCCGACTACGAGTTGCAGAGCGTCGAGATCCACGACACGTCCGACCCTTCGGCCGGCCCCAAATTTGGCGTCACATCCGAGACCACTAGCCTCGGTTGGCCAACGACCCAGAACACCACACTGGCTCTACTGAGGCTCCTTGTAGAAGCCCGCGCTCATAGACCCAAGGTCGATCGTCTTCACTCCAGCCTCTGGTGGGACGCAACACTTGACCAACAATTGTGGGAAGATGAATGCAGACTTAACTCGATGTTTGTCGATTTGTTCAAAAGGAGCCCAGAGAATCGCACCACAGAAATGTTCATGGCGATGTTTGAGGATTTCATCCCGACATAGACTGGATTCGACCGCGAGAACATCGGCACGGTGGACTGATCAGGGTGGAAGGGGTTTATAGATCGGGATGACTAGTATATATCTGCACAGAGAGATGCTCAATATCACAATGAGGTTCTTCAAGCAACACAGTTAGTCGTACCCTGACCCAGATAGGGTATTTTGGGGTTTCTTGAAATTTCCTAAGGTTTCCTGCTAGACCTGACTTGCATACCTCCTTGCTACTTCCAATGGTTAGACCCTGTGAAGCAGAAAGCGGTGTATTTCCTGCTAGACCTGACTCTCTTGTTCCTATGCCACTTCCCTGTTTAGACCTTGTAGAAGCAGAAAGCAGTGTAAAAGCTCGCCGCCTCCAACTCCTCTGGTGAAACAAGGAGACGTCCGCCACCACGTTCCCGAACCCCCATTCTCTCGCTCAAAGGACCCAAGGTCTCGTCATCTTTCTCCGCTTCCCAAATCTCCATGAAAGTCTTGTGGTACTGCAACTCGAGGTTGTAGTCTTCAGCAAGAGCTCTGAGGACTTCCCACGGCACAACGTACTCGGGGACCTCTTCGACAGCTTCATCGAGGAAGAAGTTGTACTTCCAACCGAATGCCGGGCGGAAGACGCCGTCAGCAGGTGTCTTGCCTGGGAATCGGACCCGGTAGATGGAATTGCCCCATTCCGCCGACTGGTCTGCCTCACCATCTTCCAATTCGCCCTCCTCTGCTTCTTGCGGCGGTTCTTCTGCAGCCTTCTTCTTCTTCTCTTCCTGCTGCTCGTTGAACTTCCGAACGTGATCACCAAGGACGTCAGAGTTGGGAATGCATCCGATCAAGCGACCTCCCTTCTTCAATGAGCCTGCTACGTTGCGCAGCATGGTCCGAGCCTTCTGCTCCGTCTCGAAGGCATAGTGCATGCAGAACATCATGCTCACGACATCGAATCCTCGTCGGCTGAGGGGGCTGGTGTCGAATCCGACCTGTCTGATGATCTCGATGTCCTCAATGTTTTCGCCGTAGCAGTCCTTGACCTGGAAGCGTGCTTCGAAAAGACGAGGGGGTGGTCGTCTGTATCCTCCTCTACCGCCTCTGCCACCGCCTCCGCGGCTGCCCATCTGACGGTAACGCTCTCGAGCCTGGTCAATGCTGATATCTGCAGGGTCGAGACCGACGTAGAGCTCTACTGATTGAGGTGCTTGCTGCCATTTGCCGAGGTCACCTCCCTTTCCGCAACCAACGTCGAGCACGAGGAGCTCCTTTGCGCCCGGCTCACGAGAGCCCGGGGTGTAGTCTTCGTCTGGCGAGAACTTCTGAATGATGCAACTCTTGATCCAATTGTTGAAGGCGCGCAGGCCCTTGATCTTACTATCGGTTCGTCTCCAGTCCCTACCACGCTCTGGTACACTGTTGTAATGTTGCGTGACAACATCATTGTTGGCACCGCCCGAGCGCTGACGCTCAGCAGCAGCGTGGGCCGCAGCTTCCAATTCCTTCTCTCTGTCGAGTGCTCTCTGGCGGATGGCCTCTCTTTCGGACTCAGAGATGCGGGCTCGGGCACCCGGTCGCTTCTGCTTGCGAGGCTGTTCGGAGGGCGAGACGGCTCGGCGCTTAGCGGGCTGAAGCTCCTTCGCATTGTAGGGCTGTGGAAGTTCATCGGTTCCGTCCTCGCGCTTGTTGCCTCTTCGCGAGGAATTGCCGTTTCTCGAGGGCGACTGTGATCTTTTGCGTTTCTTCGCGTCGTATGAATGAGACTGTCGCTCGTACAAATCGTCGTCGTCGTAACCCGCCATTGTCTCGAGTCAGACGTGAGAATTCTTTGAAAGGGCAAATATCCTCGTCTCCCGCGGAGGTTGCAGTGTGATTTGGTTGTTTTCGACCTTGTATGTGCAGGTACGGATGTGAGAAAGTTGTTATGTATTGTTGGAGTGGAACAAAAGCTGCTGAGCGTCGCAAGTAGGTGCGGATAGGTAGGCACGTAGGTAGGGGGAGGATACTGGGGTACCTGCTGGGAGAGAAGGTAAAACCCACTTAGAGGTGTATTACACGGAAGGTGTGGCTTTAGAGAGCAGCGCTCTTTCCCACCCTGGATCCGACATAATCATCTTCATGTTAAGTAAGGCAATTTAGACTGTATTCCTCTCGCTTCAATCTATGTATGCTTGTAAAGAAGTCATTTACTGACTCCGGGCTTTTTTAAAACGCAATTCGGCCTCTCGAGTAAGTAGGTAGGCGCAGTGTGGGTTGTCTCGTGCTTTGCAGGCAGGTCCGGTACGTGTCGCACTGCAGCCTTGCTGACTTGACTAAGCTCACCCCCGGCATCAGACCAATCACATCAGAGTTTGGACAGACGCTTGCGGGTTGCAGGGGGCCACTGGGGGCTTTCCTGAGCTCCCAGCTCCAAACACCACCATACAACGACATCACTCTTGCTCACCCAGTAACACATCCCGCAGCCTCAACCTCTTTGATTTCTCCCCTCCTTAGCAACCGACAACGACCCTTTCCAGACGCCTTCTTACAATCAACCGCCAAGATGGGCTCAGAACCCCAGTACGCAAAGTACCCTCTCCTTCCCCTCGCCCAGCATGTCTTCGCCCTCACAAACGCCTACGCATCCCGGCCATCTCAACAATCCGCTGCGAAAGCTCTCAATGATGCCATCACCGAGCACAAGATGGCGCCGCTCTACCGGTACCTCGCACACCCCCTCGAGGGCATTCTGAACCAAGTTGGCGAGGGTGGCAGTCAGACTCCCGGCAAGCCGCTGAGTCGGAAGTCAAGTCTGGCTGGCATGATTGCCACCAAGACCACCCCCACCGCAGTCAACCTACCCTGGGATGAGGCCAGATACCAAGAGCTGAAGGCCGACAATGACAAGGAGTTAGAAGAGTTCCAGAAGGAAGAGGATGAGGCCGTTGAGAAGGCTGGCGAGACTGAGATCCAGGCCGCGCGGGGCAAGCGCGCAGAGTTCTGGGCCAGAGTCGGTGACAAGGTGCGATTGGAAAGACTGTCTACTCTTCAAGGGAATACTGACTGACCCCTTTGACAGGACCGGGCGATCGCTGCATACGAAGACGTTTTCGAGAAGACCGGCATCCTGGGCACCAAGATCGACTTGGTTCTCGCAATAATCCGCATGGGGCTCTTCTACGGCGACAAGCTTCTTGTCAAGAAGCATGTTGAGCGCGCAAAGACCCTGGTCGAGTCCGGCGGTGACTGGGATCGCCGCAATCGTCTCAAGGCGTACGAGGGTATCTACCTCCTGACCGTTCGGTCATACAACTTGGCCGCCCCGTTGCTGCTCGACAGCTTGTCCACCTTCACCAGCTACGAACTCTGCACCTACTCTTCCCTCGTCGTCTACTCCGTTCTCGCCGGATCCGTTTCCCTGAAGCGTGTCGACTTCAAGAGCAAGGTCGTCGACGCCCCCGAGATCAAGGCCATTCTGGGTGATGGAGAGGACAAGCTTCTTGCTCTGTCTGGTGCTCTCAGCGCCGGTCCTGGTGCCGACGACGCCATGCACGACGCACCGCCCGCCGCTGCCAAGACTGCGGTGAACCTGACCACTCTCGGAACAAGCACCGACCAACCCGAGGCCGAGATGGCTATCGACTTCTCGCCTTTGGCCCAGCTTGTCTCCAGCTTGTACAACGGCCAGTACAAGTACTTCTTCCAGGCTCTCGCCCAGGTTGAGGAGTCCTTCCTCACTCAGGACCGCTACCTCCACGAGCACAAGAACTGGTTCATCCGTGAGATGCGCCTGCGCGCCTACCAGCAGCTCCTCCAGAGCTACCGTGTGGTTGGCCTGGAGACAATGGCGACCGACTTTGGCGTCACCGTCGACTTCCTGGACCGGTATGATTCTCTCCCTTTGAGTTCACCTGACAGATCAAACAACTAACTTCATCTCCAGTGATCTTGCCAAGTTCATCGCAGCCGGCCGCATCCCCTGCACAATCGACCGTGTCAGCGGCAAGGGCGTCATCGAGACCAACCGCCCCGACGACAAGAACAAGCAGTACCAGGACGTCGTCCGCCAGGGCGATCAGCTTATCACCAAGCTCCAGAAGTACGGCCAGGCTGTGCGTTTGAGAGGAAGCGAGCGGGCATAATCAGCTTGGAAGAGCAAGGTGACGGGGAGAATGACGGAGAGCTTTTGACCACAATGCTTTTACATTCGTGTTGTCCCTCAGTCAGGCTTGGGACTTTAAAAGGCGCGAGGTAGAAACGGCAGGCGGCGAATAGAAACTGGGGTTGGGGCAAAGCAAATGTGTGCTACTACAATAACTCTCTGTATGATACCTACGGATTAGACAAGCCAATATGAAAAATCTTGGCTTGGCCGAGGCTCATATGTCATGCTCGTGAATGGCGCCGTAGACTAAAGAATTCATGGGAGCGGAATCTTTCTATTCTCGCAAGCTATGCTCAAAAATTGTCAACACATGCCAAATCCCAGACACGTTGCCAAAACAAACGAGATATCTACTCTGCGCCCTCGTAAGTGCTCATCGATATCTGCTTTTATCCACCCTGGATATGTGCTTCCGGAAAAAGACTACGCAAATTCGTTCGTTTCATACCTGTTCCCAGCCGCACTTCGCTGCTACGCGTTGCTACGCACAGCTTTTTACCATCCAACGCGGCTGGGCCTCCTCGCACCTTTACGATCCCCTTACACAGTGAAAACGACTAGCAGCCACACCACAAACTCGCTTACCGGTACTTCTCAAAAAAGTCCTTGTGGAAGTTGATGATGCGGCCAACCCACTCGGTGCCGGGGGCAAGGAAAGTAGTGCGGAAGTGAAGAGTACCCTCCTTCTGGCCGAATCCGCTACCGGGAACGACGCAGACACCAGTGGCCTCGAGCATGCGCATGCAGTAGAACTCGTCTGCCGTGCGGCCCTCCTTCTGGGCGGCCTCGGTGGCCTTTGCGGAGAGCTTGATGGTGGGGAAGAGGTACATGGAGCCCTGGGGCGCGCCGCACTCGACGCCCTCCATCTGGTCAAAGGCCTTGTGGAGGGCGGTGGCGCGCTCCTTGAGGCCGTTGAAGATGCCGTCGTACTCCTTCTTGTACAGCTCGTAACTGGGCTCGCCCTCCTTGGGGGGGTTGACCATGAGCTCGACGATGCACTGGCCGATAACAGGAGCGCAGAGGGTGATGGAGACGAACTTGTAGATGTTGGCCTCGACCTCGGGGTCGAAGTTGACGAGCTCGAAGTAGCCGCCACGGTGACCGCACTCACCAACCATACCCTTGGAGATGGAGTGCAGAGAGGCGAGTTCGACGCCGTCGTACTTGCCAGGGGTCTCCTTCTGCAGCTTGCGCAGAACGCTCTTGAAGGAGTGGAACTTGCCAACGAAGACGTTGGTCTGGTAGACTTCGTCAGCCATCACCACAAGCTGCTTCTCCGCAGCGTAGTCGTAGACGGCGCGGATGTCATCCTCGGACAGGGAGGCACCAGTAGGGTTGCCGGGGTTGATGATGACAATAGCGCGGACATCGGTGCCTTCGGAGGTGGCCTTCTCGTAGGCAGCCTTGATGGTGTTCAGATCGGTACCCCATCCTGCGGCCTCGTCGAGGTAGTAAGGAACGCAGGTGGCGTTGAGAAGCGATAGCGATGCGGTGTAGAGCGGGTATTGAGGAATGGGCACAAGAACACCGCTCTGGGCGTTCTGGGCGAGAATGTGAAGGAGAGTGTTAACTCCGGAAGAGGCACCGCCAGAGAGGTAGATGTGGGCGGGTTCGGCGGGGAATCCGTCTCGGCCTGCAGAGATCTCTGTCAGTTTTCATACTCAGCGCAAGGTGAACCGTAATGAGAACATACGCTCAATAAACTTCGCAATGCTCTCCTTAATAGCGGGAACACCAGCACTGGCACTGTAGGCGCCAACAGAGCCGACCTTGCTCAAGAGGAACTTGGCGCGGGCGATAACATCGCTCTTGTATCCAAGTTGGTTCAGCAAGACGTCCTCGTGCTCGAGGAGCAGGGGGTTCTCGAGAAGACTGACGACCTGGCGGAAGAAGGTAATGGGCTTCTGGTCGAGCTGCTGGGGGTTGCCGATGTTGGCCGAGATGACGGCGTCGAAGGGGAGGTCCTTATCACCCTTGGCTAGCTTCGCTCGGTATTCCTCCGACTTTACAGCCAGCTCGCCGCGAACGGCGTACTCGGCAGCAACAACATGCTGGTTGATGTTGTGCACATTCAGCCGGCGGCTCGGTGTGGTAGACATGGTTCGATGGTGGGGTGACGAACGGCTGTTGCTGCTGCTGAAGAAAAGTTGCCTCTGAGATGGCGGGGTATTGGAGAGGAAGATCTTAGGGGACCGCGGGGTATCTGTGCAAGAGTCATATAAAAGTTAGTAAAAGGGCTTCTGCCGCGCAACAGTGGAGATCAAGGTAGAAAAACACCTTTGCTCAGATCGATAACACCGGGAAGAGCCGAGCAAAAAGTAGAGAAACTTGGGAATGATTAGAGAAACAGTGGGAAGAATGAGTCTCAAGAAATGCCTGAAAACGTACGCAGCCAACTCAACCACTATTTATTTAGCTCTTCGTCAACGAAGGGAACCTCAATAAGTATCTAGTCGGTCTTGGACGCGGGGGGCCGTTACAACAGTGCGCAATGTTAAATTGACGGATTAAACGGACAGAGGGAAGAAAAAGACGGCAAAGTTGACAGGAAATCAGCGCATGCTCTTCCCGTCATCGTCCGATGCAGAAGCTCTTATTCAATAACTCTGACAGCCGCAAGCCTACTTGGGCTGGTACTGTGACCTCGGGGGCACGAGACATGACCCTGCGTGGCATCGTTTCTGTGCTGCCGCGGGATGGCTTCCATGACGGGCTGTGTTTTCCCCCCCTTCCAGTGCGGGACGCCAGCCGAGCACTTGCTGCCGCTGGTGAGTCGTAGACGAAGACGTGGATCAGACCCGGTCGTGTTTGGCGCGGGTTTGCCTCAAAGGCCTGTGTCCGAAACCGGTGACGGCAGGACAAGGGGGAAGCCGGTCGGCGCGCCTAGAGGCTGGAGCTTCTGCGGATTCTCCCGCCAGGGTCTTTCCGAGTCCTCGACGCCTTGGTGTAAAAATGCAATTGCTCATGCAATAGGAGAATGGAAAGTGTGGGGGTCCACGTGGGATTCATGGGCGCTTGATCGAACTTGAGAGATAAAATTGATCAAGTGCCTTGTCCGTTTGTTCGGTGAAGGATGGCAAATAAAGAGACGTGGCGTACGGTGTAAGCTGGCGCGCAAAACAGGTGGGGGAGGAAAGCGCAGCTTGGACGGGAGCTGTCCCGTTTGAGCGGTGCTGGACAGGCGAGCTTTGGGATAGCTTCGAGCTGCACCAACCTTCCACTTTCATGGGTGACAGGAATAGCTTCTGGCTTGGTAAAAGGGCTAGGCAACAAACACCAGCTTGAAGCGAACAAGCTGCTCTAAAACGGTGGAAAGAGAATACGTTCAGCTTTGCGACGTACTGTTTGATCTGCTTCCGCTGCTCATCAATCGCACTTGGCCTGCGGCAGCCTGACTCCTCGGTGCTCCCAGCGACCTGGCCACGGTGCATGCCACTCTGTTCGCCGCCATCTTCAAACGTATCGTGGTGTTGGTCGGAATTTAATAATGCGCCACGGTCGGCCGGTTGGTCTGTCGAATGTAGAGTTTCGTGGAGAGATTCACCGTTTTCAACTTCGGTGTACGGTGTATTCAGTGTGTCACTTGGTATCCTCCGTTACTGGAAATGCGCGACTCGAATGGTGTCGAAGAAAGAGAAATTCCACGACGAAACGTGGTCTGCTCTCGGCGGCCTGAAGGCGGTCCGGATCGTCAAGTACGTATCCGTACAGCTGAGATTGCGAAAAGGAAAGGGAAGGCGAGGAAGAAAAAAAGTCTCAGAGCCACGACTTTGGAAAGTGCACGCCTTCCTGAACCACCACCCTTCACGAAAGCAGGCAAGACAGGAGGAACAGGATGTCCGTTCCTCTTTATTTGTCTAACCCATCCGCCTGCTCACACCAAATTCTTATGCCCTCCTCCTCCTCTCACCATCCTGCCGCTGCTACTACTGCTGCTGCTTTCCCCGGCCACGGCCACGGCCCTGCCCATGGATCTGTTGAGAAACGCGACCCGAGCTGCGAGATAACCACTTGCTTGCCCACCCCCTTCAAAGCCCGGCGCCGGCGGGCGAACGAACCACTCGGGAGTCGGGGGGGGGGGCTACCTAGGTATTCGCGATAAAACTACCTCACAAACTGCGGGCTCAACCTCAAAAAAGGGCCGCGTGCAGGGAAGGGCGCGCAAAGAAAAAAGAGGTACAGGAATCCCACCCAGCTCCAGCAACCCAAACCCAGAATGTAGTAGACTATCACCGTCCGAGCATGGAAAATGGTATTTGATGGCGGTGACGCTTCATGCCCCCAGGTCCCTGCAAGCTCTAAAAAAGCTGCTGGGCCCAACGGGGGGGGGATCCAGAGGTTGGCTAGAGCTATTGACCGAGAAAGGACCCTGAACGAGATTCACCAACCAACATCTCCGTTGCTCGGATTACGATCTCGTAGACTTTTGACCGCGCAGCTTGACCGCTGGAGGCTGGCATAACCCGAGCAGCAAGCCTGTAATTCCATGCTTCTCATGTTGCAAGATGCTCCAGTTCCTCGATCCATCATGGCCCCTTTTGCCCCTCTTTGCTTGGCTTCTTCCCAAGATGTATCACTTGACCAACATCACGTCACAAAAGTTCCTATTGATAGAGATTCCAGGAGAAAATGAGTGAGACTGTTTTACACAATGCCATGCGATCATCCATCTCCGCGCCAGCTGGCACCACCTGTCACAGGCTGGCCCATATCGAGGCCCACGTCCAACACACCGAATTCTCACCGAACCCGGTACCTCGGTGAACGGCCCTTTTTCCGCCGACAGTCTCTCACCACCCGCAAAATTCCAGTCTCCATACTGCGAAAGCTATCCCGTCCACCCGTGTCCAAGCCTCAAGCTATCCAACCGCGTGCGGCGCAAACTCCCCTTCAAGATGGCCAAGAAAGGTATGCACACCCTCTGCGCTCCATTCGATCACATTGCCGCTCCTAATTGAATTACAAAGCTAACTGATATTGTCCAACAGCGAAGTCCCGTGTCATGATCGTCCGGCTCTTGTCCATGGCCGCGACTGGTTACTTCTACACTGTCAAGCGTCTCCGAACCGCAACACCCATGAGCTTGCTGAAATACGACCCAATCAGTATGCGAATCCCTTTCATTCCGGTTCAACACACATGACGCCCCTCTCAGGGCGAGCGCCATTCGATACACGCCATGAGATGGAGATAGGGATGACAGGGCTAACGTATTTACAGTTCGGCGAAAGGTGCTATTCTTGGAGCAGAAGAAGAAGGGAAAATGAGCCCGCGTATTCTCGAATTACCATCACCACCATATGTAACAACACTGATATCACCATAAACGGCGTTCACGGCGGCATACGATTGGGGCTCGAAGACCACATGGATGAACTGTACATCATCAACCTGCAATCCCTCAGACTTATCGTCAGGGACAAGGCATTGGCACGTCGGACTGTGCCCCAGAGGCGGAACGAAAGCGAATGCTTCGATGGCCACGACCTAGTTGTATATTCTACAAAAAGAGAACAAACCTTGCATAAATGCAATATTCCTCCGCATGAATCCACCACACATGAATCCTTCGCCCACGTCCAAGAAAATTGACCCCAATGGGTGATACTAAAGAAGCTGCAGACCTTTTCTGAAGATAATTCGTATCTCGTTTTAGCCACGGTGTGCGATTCACTGCGCAGCGGCTACTGTGAGAGTTCGGCGTTCACTTGCCCCCACGTTCTGCGCTCTCGTTCGGCTTAGAAGCGTTTAATAAGAAATGGTGGGAAACTTGATCATCATCCTGCGCAATCGTTGCATGCACCTTGTTACCGTCTTTCTTGCTGCGCTCTGGCGGCGGCTCAGCTCGGAGACGGTCATCCATACTGCTTCTCGCAACTTGCAAAGTTTCAACGTTATCTTCGTTCTCAGTGAAGCATGGTTTCGACCGCTTCGGGCCTCGAGACCATTGCTGAGAATTGCTAGATCTCTTGGTTCCTCGCTGCTCCGCATGGTTCGCTGGTCCCTCAAGTCTCTCCCATTCGTTAGGGTTGGCCAAATCGCCGAGCGTTGCTTTGCGGTTGCCCACGAGGCTGTTCTTGACATCCAAGATGGCCTCCTGACTGGACTTGGGAGCACTTTGAACGGGTCGGTTGTACGAAGAGTGTCCTGCATGGCGCGCCACCATGGCATCGATACTTACCTTTGATGTTCTGGCAGTGGGAGTTCTCTGTGGGCGGAGGATCGATCTGATCCGGGATCCCTGAGTGGCTACATCCATTCGCTGCGACTTCTCCTGTTCAACTGATGGCGCAGGCAACTCGTCTTCCGACTCTTCAACAGGACTGCGGAAGACTGTTCGCTTGCTGGCTCGTATCAGCGGGATGTCAGAGGAGCTCGGCTGAAAGTTATTCAGAGGGTCGTAGACATCTAGTTGCAGCAACACGGGAAGCGTCGGCAGCACGAGACTGTCGGGGATCAGAATGTCGTCGCTTTCTGTGGTGTCTTTTCTGTCGAGTGTTTTTGCAAGGACCTTACTGATCGTTGCGTATACCTTGCCGTTTGATCTGAGCTGCTTGATGTCTTCCTTCCGGGTGTGGAGCTGGGCAAGCTGTTCAGCTACCTGATCAAGCTGGCTATTGATAGCAGCCGGAACCTGCGTGTCGCGAAGCTTGAGTGTGAGATTGGTAATTCTTTGACGAGCATTTTCCAACTCATTTTCGAGTTTCGATGCTCTGATAACACTCTCTAAGGCCTTGAGACGTTCGAGCTCCGCCCCGGCCATGGTCAACTGTTGCTGAGCCTGGTGCAGAGATTCTCCTGAGCTGTTCAGCCGCGTTTGCATTTCGGTATCTTCCTCGGACTTTTCTGCGAGTTTCTTCTCCGACTCTTCGGCAAGCTGGCGTTGATGATGGGCGTCTTCCTCAGCAATTCGTATTTGCTCCTGGAGCTCTCGAACTTTAGTCTCGTGCCCTTCTCGCTGGAGATGAAGCTCAGTCTGGGTCTCTGTGACTTCGCAATCCTTGCCCGAGAGACTCTGCTCTAACGCTCGAAGCTCTTCTTCCGTGGTTGCTGCTTGGTTCGATACTAACTCTGCGGAGTCTCTTGCCTCTTGTAGCTTTTGATTGAGTTTAGAGACAGAGTTGGTCATCTCTGCGATTTCCGCATCCTTTGCTAGGAGACCCTGGGCGAGTTTGTTGTTCTCCTCTTTTGTTTCTGAAAGTTGCAGCATCAACTGTTCATGATGATTTTTGCGCTCGGTCTTGATCGCCAACACTTGGTCCTGAAGCGTCTCCTGGAGACTTTGCAGTTTTTCTTCGATGGACTGATCACTCACCATGGCTTTCAACTCTTTCGAAAATCTGGGAATACGTTAGTTAAAGGGTTAGAATATACCGGCGGATACCTACCGTGGCATAATTTCCTTTTGGAAGGTCTTCAAAGCTCGCCGAATCTCGTCTTCAACGTTCACATGAGGGGCGAATTGCACATGGTCCGCAATTTCGCCCAGCCTACGGCAATCAGTTACATGCGGACGACACAAGGACAATTGAGAAGTACCTTTTCATGACCTCGGTTGGCATAGCAGGCGCTTCGATAGAGCACGCTTGTAGGTCATCCATCTTCAAGGAGACTTCGGCCACACGCTCGTCGACCTGGTGCAGCAGACCCTTTAGGCCATTCGCATCGACAAGCTCTTGCTCCAATTTCTTGGCTCTCTGCACTTCGAAATGGAAATCTTTCTCAAGATTGCCCAGGGCCGACGTCATGTGTCCGACTTTTGATGCCGCTTCTTATTGTTAGTACATCGATCTCCAATCTTTGAATCGAGTCTGCTTACCCGCCGCCACCTCCTGCTGGAGAAGTACTTGTCTGTCTTTGGAAATGCGGTTCAGCTTATCCTGGGCAGCCTGTTTCTCTGCTATGGCCAAATTGAACTTCTCTTCCGCCTCGTGATGCTCCTTTCTCATAGTCGTGATGGTCTTTTGAGCGATATCTCTGGATTGGTGCCAGAGTTGTTGGTGTTCTGCAACGGCCTTGTTGAGGTGGTCCTTGTATGAGCGGCTTTTCTCTTGCAACTTGTCGAGCTTGGACTTGGCGACTTCCAGCTCGTCGCGCAATCTGGCCGCCTCTTCGTCTTGCGTCTCTCTATCAGCTTGCATATTAACGACTTCCTGTTCTAGTTCGTGCATTCTTCCACCTTGTTGAGCAAAGTTTTGAGAGAGTTCATCTCTTTGATTTTGTACTAGAGAAAGCTCCGAGTTAAGAAGTACGCGGCGATCGCAATCTTTCTGATAACGAGTCTGATATTGTCTCAATCGAGCCTCCAGTTCTTCGATCTGCTGCTTCTGGCAAATGAGACGACTATTCATCTTGTGCTCAACTTCTTTGGAGTAATTGAGAACTTTGTTGTAGTGAGCTGACATGCTTTCAAGTGTTTCGTAGTGGCTCTCGGCCATAACCTGCTGGTTTTCTGAGTCGGAAGCGACTTTCTCGCGACTCGGCTTGGTATGTTGTGGTTGGCGGGAAGGGTGCCTCCGGTGCCGGGAGGTATTGGAGATGCGTGATTTCGTACGTTGTGGAACATCTCTAGCATCGTGCTCGTGTCTGATACGTCCAACTGACTTCTCTCGAGGCGAAGAATACTGCCGACTAGCCTTGCGAGTAGAACCGGGTGTTTGTTTCTGGGGCAACTCCGAGTCGCCAACTGGAGTAGACGAGCGAACCTCAACTGCCTCGTTCCCCTGAACTCGAGATACCTGACGAGGCAGCATACGATTGTCCTTGACGGGCTTGCTAGTTTCGGAGAGGTGGTTCTCTAAGCCATTTGTGACACTTCCCATTCGATCTGAAATCACACGTTGCTGTTGTTCGCCTTCATTATCTCCCCGAGAGCTGCGCGGCCGTGAAGCAATACACTTTTCGGTAGCCGGCGTTCGTTCAAGTGCAGGTTGTAGAGCCTCTCGTTGGTCGCAGGGAAGAATGGCATCGGCATCAGCAAAGGGTCGAATACTGATGTGCTTTTTGACATAATCAATGACTTTCTGCTCGACTCTGACAGATTGGTGTTCCGAGTTCGGATTTTGAGCTGGATCTCTCCCAGCGCTGGTATTTATCTGATCTGAGAGACCTCGGGTCGGTAGCTGAATGTGGCCACTCAATTGCTGCGGGTTCACTTCTGTAGTCCTAAAGCGTTGTGACTGAGTGCCTCTTTGAGTTTGATCACTCCGAGGGATAGCAGCTGTCACATCGTTCGCATAGGCTTCGACGCCGCCATAATGGTGGCTTTGACCGTCTATCAAAGCTGGTCGTTCGCGTGACTGGATTGTTGGGACATTGCCAGGATCTGCCATGTCCTCTCGAGGTACTGCATCTTGTCGTTCACTCAGGGCACCAAAGTCGATAGATCGACGCTGCTGGTGGCCAGAGAACTGATTTGGCTTGTACTTGGGCTGTGGTGCAAAGACAAACGAATCAACCTCCTCAGCAAGGCCTGGGTCTTCTTCAGGGTAGCATGAAGAATTTCGCCCGTTGCCGCGAACCTGAGATATATGGTACTGTTCATTCCCATCATCTTGGATAATGTGGTTGATGTTTGGCTGCGAGGCTCCTAACTGGCTGAGCAACGATGGTTGAGACTCCGCACTGGAGGGTGAATCTTCGGCCTGGGAGCCGTCATCGAGACAGTGATCTGGGCTGGATCCATTCGAGCGGGGCTTAGAACTGTGCCTAGCGTGTCTTGGCGTGCTACCATCTGCTGAAAGAGGGTTGAGGCTGGATTCGACGACCATGGTGTGCGGAGGCGGCCAGAGGCCGTAGTGTTACTACAGCCGCGAGCTGTGGTCAATATCTAGAGTCTCTGGTCCAAGATAACAAAGTTCAGCAGAGAGCCAATCTGGACGAGGAAAGGAAATGACAACTAGGAGAACGAGGAGAAGCAAGAAACAGCTTGATCAGACAGATCGGGCCGTGAGAATCGAAGTTGAGGACGATCAACACAACACGACCTATTCAGATAAGACCTCCAGTGCTGGGAAGCATCTCTTGGATTACCTGCCGCGCCACAAGTTCAGATAGGTTTTCAGGCAACCCCAAGGCATGGATGTAGCTTTTTTTATGAGTTGCAGAAAGAGCCATCGTGATCCGACATCAGCGGAGTGACCGATAGAAGGGTATGGTCATGGCTGCCCTCTTTCATTGAGTGGAAGGAACGACGCTCTAGGAGCACTGCATTAAGGTAGCTGCCACCGGCGTTCGACTGCCGCCTCTGCCTTCCAATATCGTCCTCCTTTCCTTCTCCTTTAAGACCCGTGTTGTCAAAGAAGAAGGTTCTCTCTCTTGCACATGACGAATTCCAGCTTCCAGATTTGCGTTGACTCTTGCTGTTCGGCGCAACTCACAAGCATCAGATGGGCTAGACTCCCCTTCTCCAGCACCATTCCCGCGGATAATAAAGGAACTGCCCACTTTCTGCAATTCCTTGGAACGTACAACACAGCTGGTCTAGCCTTGCTCATATCCCTCGTCGACGGACAGGACTTGACGACGCGGAACAGAATTTGATGTAAGTGGAAAACATAACAAATTACCTTGCCAAATTGCTAAGTTTTTGTCAGGGAAGGAAGAGTCGTTGAAAGACAGTAGCAATATTAATCGCTCGAGCTACCTGATCTTGCTTTTCGCCATCCATCTCACTTATTATGGAAGTAGCGGAATACAGCGGGCGATCAGCACAGCCGTACTGAGGCAACCTCGATACAGATTCCAGAAGAAGAAGAAGAAGATCCTCTTCTGGCGAGGCCTCTCCTTTGGCACTCGGCGGTTTCAGGACGCTTTCCTGTCATCTCTCGACGCCAGCAATGTCAGTTTCCGGGACGGCCTACGGCCGCGGCTTCTCTATGCGTCGCATGGCCATCGGGAGAGGAGACCGCTTGATCTACGGCCGTCCAGGTACAACCTTCCTCTGAATCGACTTGCTGACTGGCCCTGCCAGCTCCGGCAACGAAACCCCGCGATTACAAAGTCAGAGAGATGCGTAAAGTCATCCGAGGAACCAGGCCAAGGCAGTCGCCCCCCAAATTTAGAATTTCCCAAGGAAGAGCCAAGCAATGCCGAAAGCAACCCCGCCGAGAAAACGACATAAGCGGGAAGGAGAGCAGGCGGTAAGTGACACCTCCAGGCATCATCGTCGGAACCGAGGTGGCCCGCGCTTGATCGAGGGAAGACCATGGACGATCTGCTGTACCACTCGGCTCTCCCGCGTTTGGTCGAATTGTCCTCTGCTTCTCTCGCCAGCCAGCGGGAGGAAAAAGAAGTGGCAGTGACAGGACGTGCAGGTGCCATCACAGATAGAGAAGCCACAGGAAAGCACCTCTCTAAATGCACGGATAATAGGCCTCAAATCAGCCCCAGATACTCGCCATCACACCGCAGGATCGTCATGTCAACGGGACAATGCGAGAACCCCTCCCCCATCACACAATTAAGCTCGTCGATATTACATCCACTGCCGGTGACAGTCAGCCTCTCAAAATCCGTCTGAGTGATTTACAACCATACTCGGCCGCGCACACATGCAGTGTAAATAGGAAATGCAGGTCGAAAAGATACACTAACACAACAGGTAGGATTGTGACGGGGACGCAGTTCAACACTAACCCCTGCCACCTCTCCAAATTCGTCCGAGCCGCCCATCCCAGACACTTCCCGCTGATTGGCCACCACATCCCGGCCCCGATGTGAAAGCGCCGTGTGCCGGCGCTTCGAGGCCGCTCAACGCCAATGGGAACGTCGCGAGCCTATTTCGACCGTCCTGGGCTCAGACGAGGTTTCCTCTTGAGGTCTTGGAGTCCCCACGGTCTAACAAGGTGCTTCGATACGGTTCCTGCGCCCCCGGACGTGGGTCTTGACCACCCACCCCCCGGCCGACGTGCTGTCGTGCGTTGCCTCGCAAGTGCCGTGTGTGAATGCTATGCACTTGCACGGGGGGTTGAGAGGGGCCTTTCGCTTCGTCAGTCACATTGCTATAAGTGGTCGCTGACTCTGTATGGCTGCCTGCAAAAGGGAAAAAGGGGAGAGGGGTTAATGGAGTTGAACGATTGGCGCTGGACTCCCATGTGAGAAGATATGCTCCGGGCGCTTGAACAATGTAAATAGTGAGTTGGGCCACATTCGTGGCGCCGGGTATCTTTTCGATTTTTTGTTCAGCTTCTTTATTCTACCTTACTCATACGATTCTGACGCCGGTTTTTGCTCACACACACACACTCTCTCTCTCGTTCGGTTGTCTCTTCCTACCTTGCTTGGCTGTGCCTCTCTAGAACTTTCCCCAATCCTTCCAATATCACTGTCTTCACCGTTGCCCTCTGCGAGTGGCACCTCGACCTACAATCAAGATGGCGACCACAACCTCCAACTTCTTTCCCCTGGCGACTGAAACATACTATCCAGACTCTCCTGGCGATGCCAGTTCATCTGGAAATGGCGTCGACACCGAGGCAGGAGCCTCAGGTGACAGCCCCGGGGCCGTCAACCTATCCCGCGAAGCCATGATTGCCATTATCGTCGTCGTCTCTGTTGTCGGCGCTCTCGGAAGTACGTAAAACCCCATTGCAAGAAAACTAAACACCAACTCCTTAGGAACCCATTCGCTAACCCGAAACCCTTACTCGTACAGTTGGCATGGCTGTTCTGTTCTACGTTGCCAAGAAGCGCGAGTGGAAGATCAGAGAGACCATGCGCAAGTCCGCCAGAAAGGTCGTCACCGCTCTCACGCCGCGGAGGACCGAGTTCCCCAGATCAGTCAAGGAGTCTTCGTCTCCGCCACGTAGCCACCGCGGGCGCGCGAGGCTCGACGACGTTCCGCCCACGCCTAGACTCCGCCCGGAAGATCTCGAAAAGGGCCTCAAGGAAGCAGAGTCGAAGCGCAAGTTGATGAGGTGGGGCCGGAAGTAGGCGAGGGTGTCAGAAAAGATTTGCGATTTTGAGGGATTGACGGCTGCCCAACTGGCTTGGTGCTGGTGTAATGGTTTCATTTGCTGAGGCGGTCGAGACTGGATGACTGACGAACTTGGATCTGCGGTAGCGTATAGAGTCCTTTTTTCTTGTACCATTATTATGCCCCTTGAGAATACATAGCGCTTGTCATTACATTTTTCGGAATGTGTTTGAGCTGGCACTTCTTCTTGCGTTGTTCTTGTGATCGCGCGGCCGGGAATCGTCGTGAGTGTCCACTGGCCCACCGTTCTTCTTCTTCCCTTGCGGAACGAATGTGACCGCCTTCTCGCCGTAGGCATTTCCACGATGCGTCTTGCTGATGCGGCCGGACTTTTGCACCCTGGCGCCCAGAGCAATGTCCCGCTCCTGCCCCTTCTGGTTGGAAGACGAGATCTTCATCTGGTACTCCTGTGTAGCCTTCTTACCCAGACCCTTGGGGCCCTGGTCCACAACAGGCCGAGCAGCAGCACTGACACCAACCTCGTGAGTATCCTTCGCGGCGACCTTGGTGCTGGGGTTGAGAGCGCGGAACTCGTAGGTGGACTCGTCGACGGCGAAAGAGTCGTCCTCGAACATCTTGGCGAAACGGTCGTCGCCGAGCAGACCGGCCTTTTCGTCGACAACCTCTCTGTTCTCCTGCTTCTTGAGGAGCTTGTCGGCGAGCTTCTGGTTGACCTTGACCTTCTTGTTGCCTCTGATTCTGCTGGCGCGCTCCTTCTCGACCTTCTCCTTGATGCGCTTCGTCCTCTCCTCCTCCCAGACGTACGGGTTGGCGATGAGGCGGGCCTGTTCGTAGAGTTTCGACGCAACGAAGTAACCGTGCATGTACGGGCGGAGCAGGTTTGTCTTGCCAATGAGATGCTCCATGCTCAACTGCTTGAGCTCGGGCAGCGTCAAGAACTTGTAGTTGTCGTATGTCTCTGTGCGGACCTCCTCTGCCATCTCTTCGACCATGTTGTCGAGGAAAGAACACCATCTTGGTGCTGGGCCGAGACTGGGGATGAAGAAGGAGTGTTGAGACTTGCCCTCGTTGGCAGTCAGAAGCATACCGGAATCCTTGCACCAAGCCCTAGTTTCTCATTAGTGACGATTCAAAGCAGGACTGAAGTCTCAAAACTCACACATCGTTCAGGTCCACAAGGGGCTCAACTGAGGTCCATGGTGTACCGTCCGTCTCGTCCCAGATCTTGATAATCTTCTTATCGGCAGACAAAATCTTCTTTTCTTGGGAAGCCGTTGTCATGTGAATGAGCTTCTTGATCGGGAAGCCGTATCCTTGATCCTTGGTCAAGAGAGGAACTGGGCGACGAAGATCGAACAGCTGAACCATGCCCGTCTCGGAACCAGTGGCAATGGACAGTCCCGACGTGCTGAAGTCCAAGGCAGTGATACCACCCTCTTGGCAGCCTAGACGCGCCACTCTTGACTTCGATCTTGGATCCCAGAATTCCACCGTACCAATAGAGGTTCCGAATGCTGCAAGGCCATGGGAGCCCTCGGCTAACGCCGCAGCGTTGACACTACCGGCGTCGATACCTCCCTGAAGTCCAGCCCCCTCTTCATCACCGCCGACATCGATCTGGAAGGACTTCATGAACCTGCCAATCTCGAGGTTCAAGCGGAAGACTTCACCCAAGCCATCCTGATCCACTCCTACGGCTGGTACGAGTGCTTCTGTTGACTGCCGGTCGTAGAGCAAGTCTCTGCCGTAACGAGGTATGCGAATCTTGTAATGGCAGCCCATCGGGGTGTGAAACTCGAGTTGTCGGTCATCCTGGAGGAGAAGAGTCTTGGAGTAGTCGGAAGAGAGGATCGTCAACTTCTCTGTAAGAGAATTTGTGTGACGCGCAAATGACAGAGACAGTTGCGGGAGGTTGTGAACATGAATCTGAGGCTTGTATGTTCCTGCACTGACAGCCCAGTCACCATCTTCACTGACGCGAATGCAGGTACTGGCTTCCTCGAATTCGAAATCCTGGAGAAGCTCGACTCGGCTCTGGTACTCGGCGTCGTTCTTGAGCGATCGCTTTCTTCGCCTTGCCAGCCAATCCGGCAAAGGTCTGGCAGTCGATGCACCGGAGACGGTGTAGACCGGGACGGTTCCTGGGTTCGTCAACTGCATCGTGTTTGTCGGAGACCGCTGGTAAAAAAACTGTACGTGCGGGTGCTTCGCGACAATGCGACTAGGAGTGAAGGAAGAGCGGCCGAGGGGACTTTTTTTTTCTTGCCCAAAAAGTTCCGATTAGATAAGAGTCCCTGGCCGGGCAGGTGGTGGGGGCCCTCACCTTGGCTGGAGCAAGGTAAGCCTCGGTGAGCAGGTATATGATTAGCTAAGTCCTTTCCGAGTTCCAGACTGCCCCACTACATTGCGTTAGCTGCCCAGGGACTTGAGCTGATTCAATTGGTCAAAGCATCACCCGCTGATTCCCAGCAGGACCCTATTAGTGCATTCAGCCGCGTGAATCTGGACTGTCTGCGTGTCAACGACAGTGCTGGATTTCCGGTGGTTTACCAACCTAACCAGCCTTAACAAGGAACAAAGTAATCAAAGCGAGCACCTCAACTCTTCGACAACGAATCCAACAAATTTCGAACACAAACGATACCCAAGTGTCCATTATCGTACAATCAGTCGACAAGATATATCAACCCGAATCCGCTTGATAATCTCGTAATTGTCCTGGACTCGGTTGATGCCGAGAAGCCGGTCCCTTGGTCGCGCTTCCGACCTATGGAGATGGAGTCGATGACTTCGCGAATTCAGCCAAATAACCGTATCAAAATCTCTTCCAGTCGCATAACAGATTCCAACCGATGCCGTAACGAACCATTTCTTTTATGACTGCCGGCCTACAGCTTTGAACCGGCTTCTGCGGCCCCTGGGAGCTTTAGCGACTGAGAGTTGATGTTGCGACACGGAACACATCCCGCCGTCGCGAGACTCGACCGTCGATATGGACACGAGTGAATACGATACTAATACTCTATTAAATGTTTGTGTTGATAGCTGGACAGAGCCGATTGCAATCGCTAACCACCTTCGCCCAGAATAACATTTCCACAATCGTTTACCGAGTTTACGAACCCTCTCCTGAACAGGCGTCCAGCTTTCCTTCAGTCGCCGCCGATGCCGAGACCGAATTGAGGGCCCTTGGCCACATTGTATACTACGATGCAAACAGGCGAGTTTTGTGGTATTTCCACATCCCAGGCAAAGATGCGGAGTCTGGCGACGATACTCAGAGGGTTTTAGACAGTAGTGTCAGCGTTGCGGGCGCAACATTGCTGATGGTTGACGAAGGTTCTTTTGAACCAATCAGTCTGTTCAAGGGTCGCGCCCAAGGCCAGCAAGCCTCGAATACACCAACAAGCTCATCGTCAAGCAACTCGGCCCTGGACCTATCGCTGCGTAATCCGCAGATGGGCAACTCCGGACCTCCAAGCTCCTCCGACCCCGATTCCAAACCCCCGTCGGCCGGTGCACTCGATACTAAGGGCGCAGGCTCTGTTCCAATAAAGGAGGCATACGAGCAATTCATTACGGCTGTTCTGTCAACAACCTCGGCATCCTTTTGCAACCGTGTATCGGCAATACCCCTAAACCATCGAACCGTTTTACTACCTTCCAAAGTCACAAGAGATGGACAGACCGAGAGAGCTCAGGACACGGAGGCTGCAGTTGTGGGAATATTTCGGATATACCTCACCACAACAGGCGCGCTTGTCATGAGTTTATGTTTGTCCTGCTGCGAGGGTCTCTTGTCTGTGAACGAACCATCTAGTCCGAGTCAACTTGCACTAGGCTCTCAGATATTGGCTGCCCCTTTCGGCGTTCTAGCAAACTACCAAGGGTTCGTTGGTGGAGGCTTGTCGTATCCCGAACTTGGTCTGGGACAGACGCCGGATGCCCAACTTTGGAGGAATGCGGACGCTAGATCCTCACAATGGAGAGAAACCTGCATCAAAATTCTCCAATCCCGTGGGCTGTCTCCTACGTTACTACAGTCTTGTCCTTGGATCGCATTGCAAATGCTCCGTCGGAAGCCTGGCGAGTCTAAGACCGAAGGGAAAATGACGCCACTATCATCCGCTATGGCAACGGTATCATGGCCAGCAGTCCTTTGTTTCCGCAAGAAGTCTGTCATGCTCGCACGAAGTAACGGCCTGGGAGACTCTGTACTTCTGGCGCAAGACGAGACATCCGACTTCCTTAACGAGGCCAGAACCTGGTTTCAACTGGGCGTTGACAGGGATGAAAAAGTCACCAGGAGGAAGAAAGAGAGGGAAGCTGCGGCATCAAAAGAAGCTTCGGCAGCAGCTCCAACACACCAACCAAACGGGCATTCACCACTAAGGCTAAGACGAGCTAGCAATGCGGCAGCTGCGGGTGCTATGTATCCGACACCGCCAGATGGAGTTCAGAATCCCCTGGGCATCACGCCTTCGATGGACGGGACGACCTCTAGCCCAGGTGCCCCTGGAATCACAATGGCAGTTGTCGACTTAGATACTACTATGACCGATGCTACCGCACACGACGCAACTACGATGCATGGCACTCTACACCATGATTCCTACGGTGACGGCTGGCACTCCAACGAGCATGCAAACGAACTCACGAACTCACATTCCAACGAGAATGGGAAAAGTCGAGCGGACTCTTTTACTGGGGGAGACAACGAGGACAATCTGTTTGGCGATATGGGCCCGGACATGTTTGGGGATACCGACATTACTGATGCCGACTTCAATTTTTTTGACGAAGAGGGCGACGACCTCGACCTATCTGGATTACCTGACTTGGGCATGCCTGACGGGCCATCGATGCCTGCTGTCCTCCCAGTCTCTATGCCCGAGCCGGCAAAACTGATGATGCCTCCAGTAGAGGATACCAAGCCCGAACCAAGTCCTCCAGTATTCACCAAACCGGAGCTGAAGCATGCGCGGAGCACACTGATGGACGAGGGAAAACAGCGATCCAACACAGATAGGGCTGGCGGTATTAAGAGAGAGTCAAGTCCTTTCGACCCGGATATTGTCTACAAAAGAGTTCGGGCTTCTCTAGCAGATATCCGCTCTGTTGCCTCTGCAACCCCTGCGCGGAAAGGCAGCATTTTCGACAGCGTGGACTTCGATCCAGTCTTGCCTCTTGTTAACAAGAAGTACGAGCAAGGGGGCCGATTTGATTGCAAGCCAACGCTCCAAGGCCTACCGCAAGAAACCAACAACCAGTCTCTCCATCAGGGGCCGCCTACGACCGACTACCTACGACGACACGGCAAGGGAAGGAAGCCACTGAAACAACCAGAACACACGAATGCCCTGATAAGAACTATCACGGGCAATCTCGAAAACAGTTCCCTCATTGCAAGCCCCGGGAAAGGCGACGACCTTGCATCTGACGCCGATGACATCAGCCTAGTATCAGACCAAGACGACTCGAGCACATCAGAAGATGAGCCGACATCGCCCTTTAAGTCAAGCATTCGAAGACTGAACTTGGATGACGACGTTGTGTCTCACGTCACTTCTCTGAGAGACATTGAGTCTGTCGAGGATTCCGATCCGACATTAGCTTTGGATCTCCCAAAGCTAGCCAAGGCCGAAGCTTCAGAGATGCTGATCACGAGATATTTTGAAGATGCAGAGTCATTACCTATTCATCTTTCACTCCCGGATGAAGATACCATCACCATCGCTCAGATTGTCACTGAGCAAGCGGTAACTGGGAACTTGAGAATACGCGATGCGCATGCGAATACGCTGCATACGACAATCATACCGGAAACCCGGCGCCAATTATCCTCGCTAGGTCGAACCGCTTTACAAGCTTTGCGAGAGGTAATTCCTGCTTGTCTGGGGGAGTTCAACACATGCAACTTCAAAGGTGTGGTCGAGATCCCTGATGTTCCTTTGCTTGGACCACCCAATAGACTCCATCCGAGGCCGGTCAATCCGCGAGATAATAATGCAGAGCCGCCGAAGCCGAATAACCTCTTTCAGATCCCAGCTCCGCACATGGAACTTCGACGTGCAGAAGCTAGACTGTCGGTCTTGCCAGCGAGTGTTCAGTTTTGGGAAAGCTTGGGGTTGGGTCCTGCTCAAGGCACAAAGGACGTTAACGTTGTTTGTGTCTTCCCTCACTGGGATGGAATGTCGGATGTCGCCGCCGCCTTTTTGGACCGCATGCGAAACGTTTACGAGCTCCTCAAGTTGGGCTCCTTCGAACGCCTTGCGACCAGTTCTAAGGTGACTGATGGGCTGCTACCCTACGAAGTGGACAAAATCGCCACTTCTCCAGGAACTGTCAGTCCTCACATAGTGGCCGGCCTGGGTGACCGCATGGAGGCACTCAACCAGGGGCTGATATCGGCCAACGCCTCGGAAAAGAATTATGTGATATACTTTGTATATCCTCCAGACCATCCTGGGTCCATCGTCGAGGCTTGCACTGCTTTTCAACAACTCTTCGAGATGCACAAAAGGGCTCTGACGGACAGGCGGCAGACCCCGGTCAACGAACTGGTCTTGCAACTTGTGCCCCTGGACTTTCTGACTTCTTCTACGGGAATAGTAGAACCGACCCCCAGCGATGCGATCAAGTTGGCGATAGAAACGTATGACCGCTGTACACTGTTTGGCGGACCGATGCCGTCACCGGCCATTATGCTCGAGCAGTCGCTACCTAGAGGCATCGACTTCAAGCTTTCTAATCCATCTTCATCGTCTCTGATGCATGAGAACACTTGCATTCACATCGCTTACGCTCAGAGCATCGATGAGAGATGGATTACCGCGGCGTGGACTGACAATAGGGGATGCCAACAGATGACGGCATCTTACAACCTTGGCCGTAAGGGCAAGGCGCTGTCTACATCGCTCAATGACGTCTGCCACGAGATATGGGAGACCACTCATGACTTGATTTCTAAGTGGAAAGTCCACTGGCGAGTCATCATCTCCAAGTGCGGATTCATGGACGCACAGGAGATTGGATTCTGGCAGGGTCTAGCTCAAACGGAGTCGGTAGCAACGGTCAGCCTGACTTTGATCTCGGTGGATACCAACCCATCCATGCAGTTGGTTCCGCCGGCCATCAAGGTCCCGGCAACGACATCCTCGGCCTTCTATACGACGCCCGTGTCCACTCCTCAAGCATCGATAGTGTCGCCAGAGCAGAGTGGCACTCCGGTAACGCCCATGAAAGAAAACACAACAAGCTCCGCAACTCCGGGCGGAACACCTGGCGACGGTAATGCCGACCCGGCCGAGGGAGATGCCATTCTCCTCGACGTGACAGACCAAACCTGGGGCGCCGTACTAGCGCATCGACTGAGCAACTCTTCTTCGTTGGGCGAGCTGAACCCGGCCCTCATCAGCGGCTACCTCGTCAAACGCGGAGGAACAAAGCTCGAAGACCCGCCTGTCGTCTTGGAGGTCAACATTGTGCATGCGGATAACAACCCGCGCATGTACGAGCCTCTCATGCGGGAGATGCTCACCTACTTCAGGGGTCTTGGAACCCTAGCTCGTGCAAGGGGAATTGTAGATAGGGGGACGGACATACGTCCTTGGCACATCGCGGCGGCGGAGAAGGGCGTCCGGGCATTATACCTTTTGATGTGATTTGGTACACGGCGAGATTGCTTTGTAGGGTAGACTTCTTTATTGGCTTTGAAGGGTTTAGAACCGGCGTTTCGAGGCGTTGGACCATGCGATAGGAACAATGGTAGCACAGAGGAGATTGCATGAGACCAAAAATCATTGGCCACAGCGTCGACGTCATTGGTATCGTACTTTTCATTTTGCACAGTATTCTATCCTGGCGATTACGTTCGCTACCAGCCTGAACAGTTGATGCCGGGCAAATTCTCTCTATCCACGCCATTTTCACCGTTGCTTCTATTCACGCTCACGCTCACATTCCTGCACGTATAGTCATACTTAATCGTGCCTAGTACCTAAGTCCCTCTTTTTTGAAATAACTTGAAAATCAAACAATACTGGTGAAGCAGTATACGACCCCTCAGTTCCAGAACCCAGGGAACAAGAACTCGACACTCTTCATAGCCTCGGGGCTTCGGCCCTCGGGTTTGGTCATGAACTTGACGGCGCCCTGGGAGGCGCCCTCCCACTGCTTGGCGAGGACGAGGTCACCGCTCTCCTGCTTGGACAGCTCGTCGAGGACGCCGCCGACGAGGCGCTTGGCGTTTTCGCTGTTGGCGGCCATGTACTTCATGACCATGGCGACGTCGACGTCGTCAAACGAGTGCCAGCAGTCGTAGTCGGTCGCCATGCAGATCATCTGGTAGGCCATCTCGGCCTCGCGGGCGAGTTTGGCCTCGGGGAGGGCCGACATGTTGATGACGCTGCCGCCCCAGGAGCGGTACATGTGCGATTCGGCGCGGGTTGAGAATTGGGGGCCCTCTGTTTTGGAATTTCGTTAGCATATTTTGCTTCTTCCTTCGAACTTTGTTATGTAGAATGAGCAGGGAGTAGAGAAGGGAGTAGAGAGGGAAAACTCACCCATGCAGATAATAGTGCCCTTATCGTGCAAAACGACGCCCTCGCCCTGCATATGCGCCGCGCACCTCTTGACAACCTCCGCAAGCCCCTTATCAAACGGATCCGCGAACCCAACGTGTCCCACGACACCGCCCTCGAAGAACGTAAAAGGGCGCACGCCCTTGGTGCGGTCGATCACCTGATCGGGCACGACAAAGTCCATGGGCTTGATCTCCTCGCGCAGGGAGCCGACGGCGGAGAAGGCGATGACGCAGCGGACGCCGATGGAGCGCAGGGCGGCGATGTTGGCGCGGGCGGGCACCTCGTGGGGCGCGAACTGGTGGTGCAGGCCGTGGCGGGCGAGGAAGGCGATGGGGACGCCGTTGTGCTCGAGGATGCTGATGGGGGAGGAGGGCGCGCCCCAGGGGGTCGTGGGTGTGAGCTGGGCGACGGGGGTGTAGCCTTCGAGCTTGCCGAGGCCGGTGCCGCCGATGACGGCGATGTGGACGGGACCTGGAGGGTGAGGCGAGATGTCAGTCAGGTCTAGAGGTGTTGCGTTCTTGACTTGTGGTTTTGGGCATTGGGCTGGATCGGGAGGAGGGGAGCGCGGGTGAAGCTTACGGTCAAAGGTGGTAGGGAGGTCGGCCATTGTGTCGTGTCTACCGGTTGGTCGTGGGAAAATGGAGGGTATCTCAGGTAACTCAGGGAAAAGAAAACAAAAAAGCTGCAGTAAAGAAAATATCTAGAGGTGTAGATCGGCGCAAAAGCTTGGGTAAGTTTGCTATGCGGTCGGAGTCTGACATCTTTTTTCGACCCCGCCGAAATTTACCCCGCCATCCACCGTCCTGAGTGCTGCCGTTTCTTCAGTGCCCCGCCATTGCGTCGTCCCGGGCATCCCGCTTTGTAAACACCCCACCGCATATTCTCATTGTCCGCACCACGTGTTGTAGAACGCGGCGCGATGTCGTTGCTTCTCGATTACACTTGGTGTATGTAAGGTGTACTTCGTCACCAGGCCACTGATGGCTGGGAAGATGACCGCCTAGTCCAGTCATGGCCCTCGAGGGACGAGAAACACAGACGCCCCTGAATGACTTGATAAAGGGAACAAGTAAAAAAAAGATAAGAACGGACCTGACCATCGAGGATTTGGATGATCGGAACCTTAATACGTACCAGAGACTTCATGATTTAGTCAAGGAATCAAGTCCCTCTACCTCTCAGCCATCAGGCCCGTTGTTGAGAAGGTATGGACACAAGGCTGTTGATAAGGGGCAGGGGCAACGGGGGAGGAGCAGAGGGTCATGGAATGTCTCTCTTTTAGATGCTCTTTTCATCTGAGGTATCTAGCTGTCTCTCTCTAGACTTTCTTTTTTGCTGGTCTTCATCCGAACTCCGACCCATACCGTAGTAGCACGTACAGATAAAAAACGCTTTCTTATGCAAGAAACAAATAATCACTGGCCCTCGGCCGGGCGCACCGGCAGCTCCGCCTCCTTGGCAGCGCCGTCCTGCGCGGCGGGGCCCTTGCCGCCGCCGGGGTAGCGGGAGCCCTTGTCCTTGGGCTGCTTCTTCTTCTTCTTCTTGTCGTCCTCGACCGGGGGGTAGGCCCTCTCCGTGACCTGCTTCCACTCCTCGGAGGCCTGGAAAGCCTGCTGGATGGGTGCCAGGAGCTCGTTCAGGGCCTTTGTCACTGCGGGCTTGAGCAGCTGGGGCGTCAACTAAACACAGTGTCAGCTTGTTTCCAATATCGCGCCTCTTGTCGTATGCTACTTACCACGTCGTTCTTGTAGTCCTCGTGCATTTTTGTAATCTCGGTGTAAACCAGGGTCTCGAGGCCGTCGCGCTCACGCTCGACACGGAACTCCTTCTTGCCCTTCAGCGCTGCGGCGGGCAGCAGGACGTACTCGACGAAAGACAGGACACCGTTGCCCTCAGCAACCTTGGGCACACACTCAGCCTTGCGGAGCTTCTTCTGGACAACCTCGGGAGCATCAAGAAGGTCGATCTTGCTGTCTGTAGAGCTTGGCTTAGCATTTGGTCAAGAAGCTCAGCAGCAACAATCTTACCAGGATCACTTGCGCTCATCTTGCCACCGTTCAGACCAGGAACCATGGGGTTCAACAGATGCGCGCGCACTTTGTATCCGACCTTGGGCAACCATTCAGTAGCAGCGGCGAACAGCTTTCTTTGGTCCATGCCTGCGAAAAGTTAGCCTGAGAGCTCATTCAAGCTATTGGGAGTTGAGATATACCTCCGAACTGAGCATCGACACCAAGGTGCTCCTCGTCGCAGACCTGTAGTACGGGGTACAGCAGACCACTCATGGGGGCGTTCTGTCACCATTGTCAGCCAAACTCCAAACACCCAAAGTTTGCAGGTATCCTCACGTCAGACTGCTTCACGACCTCGGCGCCAGCCTTCTTCGCATCTCTCTCGCTAATGAGCGAGCTCATCTTGTAGACATCCATGACGTACTCGGGGCTCTTCTGGTAGGAGCTGCCGAGGACGAACTTGAGCTTCTCCGTGGAGACGCCGACAGCGTTGAGGATGTTTGTGATGGCGAACTTGTAGAACTTGGCGCGCTGCTCGACGAGCTCGATGGGGGCCTTGAGGTTGTCGAGGAAACCGTGAATATCGGCGAGAAGAACGGTCATTTCGCAGCCGGCAGCGAGGAACTGCGCCAGCTTGATGGCCGGGACGAAGTAACCACAGTGAGGTCTGCCCGTTGTCGCGGTTCCTGCAACACGAAAGAAGGCAATGGTCAGCCAATGCGCCGACGAAGAGTACCAGCAGTGTAATTGAAGTGTTTCTTACCCCAGTAGATCTTCGGGTTGCGTCCCTCGGCCAGGATCTTCTCGATGATCTCGGGGTTCATGATCTCGGCCAAGTTCTCGTTGATGAGGGCGAACCTCTCCTGCGCATTTGTACCTTCCGCCATCTTGAGTATGCTACAAGTTTCGTAAAGTGTGGGATCGAAGTAAGAATGCAACGATGTTCGGGGAGTCGAGGTTGTGAAGGCTTCACGGCGTCGAAGTAGGTATCGCGAGGGTCGTGAGACGATGGTATTCGGAGTGAGTCAAGCCGTGGCTCGTCGCACAAGTGGCCCAAATTCGCGTCGAAGAGCAGACACCGCAGCGAAATTACCCCGCCGAGGGGCGGACGTCGGGGGCCAAGTTGCACACGGCCGATAGAGGGGTCTACGGTGGCTGTCACCCTTGCCATTGGCCGATTTAGGGGGCTCGATGGAGGGGTCTTGGGTACCTCAGCCCGGAATTCCACAGGGCTCTCAGCCCAGAACCGCAGTTGTATCCCGACTCATAAAACGGGATGATTAAGACATGATGCCTTTAATGTCAAATCTAGACTTCTACGGTTCCAAACCCTTCTAGAGTATGATTAACGTGCAGGACTCTTAGATGAGTTCTAGAGTGAATCCTCAATGCACGTAGTTAATGATCACAAGAGCATTTCGTGATGGTGGAATATCTCAAAATGGCAGCTGGTCTGTGTGTATCTGCTTACCAATTTGTAGTGTAGAGGTACATTTCGGTGCGGACGGCGGAAATTTTCCATAGTGACAATCCAACATCCCGGCGCCGCCACCTTTCGAGGTACTCCTTCTCTGAAATCTTCATGAGAATATTCTAAACTGTGCATGCATTTCCAATATTTTTCGCCCACGGTCTTCTTTCCCACTCATTACTAGCGGATACCCCCTCGGCAGGCGCAGAGCCTCACCGGTCTTTACCTCTATGCTTCAAGTTTGAATGCCCGATCTTCAACGTCATACTTGCTCTTCATTATTCATCAACCTACAACACCATGGCGGCCACACCGCCGCCATCTCTGCCGGACCTTGACCTCGAAGATGGCACCCCGGGCTATGAGACCATCGAAGAACGATGCTTCTCAGCCGCCCTCATTTGCCTCGAGGGCCACTACACCATCCCACCCATGGGCCCTCAAACCGCCGCGCGGGTCTCATCAATGATTGCCAAAACCCTCGAGAAGACTCACACCTTCAAGCACGTTAGGTAGGTACCCTCAACGCGTGTCTTATTGTAGTTTCGTACCATCTCATTTTCCTAACAAGAACCAGGGAAACGCTTTCAAGAAACGTCGAGATATGGATTTGGTTGACCAAGATCTTTGGCGCCGCCATCCCCAGTCTCACCACGCGCTCAGTGGGCCCGCTGTCGAGCCTCAACGATCCCGAGAAGGGTGTCACCCCTCAGGAGAGTACTGCTCTCATTGTGAAGAACCACCACAGTCTCAAGGACGATCTCTCTATCTTAAACAAGCTCATGCACATTGCGAGAAACCTGCTGGTGACGTCGGAACCAGAGGTGCCCCAGGACATTTGCGCCGCGGTTCACTTTGACCAGATGGTTTATCAGACCATCATACTCTGTGTGAACGTCACGAGCAAGGGCTACGATGGCGAGATCTTGGACGAGTCTTCAAGGGCCAAGCTGAATGAGATCACCGACATGTGTAAGTCCTCATAGCCCTCCCGGACGAGTACGCCGCTGACGTTTCACAGACAAAAAGCTCCTGGTCACATCCCTTCAACAAGCCCACAACTGGACCGCCAAGAACGACCGCAACAAGATGTCGTTCTGGTACGACGTCCTCTTTGACGAGGACGCGCAGCTCGACGACCCGCAAGAGGGTATGGGCGACGGCTCCGGCTTCCGCGTCGACATTGCCAGAACGGAGATCCAGCACTGGCTGGAGCGTAACTCGCGAATGTGCGAGACCGCCCGCAGGCTCCTCACAGACTACTCCCAGAACAAGTCGCACAACCCCCCGGGCGTCCTCGCACCTATCGCGCCCCTGGCGTGGAACTGGTTCCCCGAGGGCCAGGTCAAGGTCCGCGCCGACAACTACGAGGAGGGCGAAAAGGTCAACCCGAGATGGGACCCCGACATCGAGGACAAGTTCGAGCAGGACCGCGCCTACTGCCGCGTATCCCGCGAAATCGACACCTGGTGGATGCGCGCGCGCGACGTAAACTACGACGGCTGGGCGGTCGCCATGCCCAACGTCGAGTTTGCAAAGACAAGGACGGAGCACTGCAAGAGCAACCTTCTCAACCGATACACGCCCGTCATGCGCACTGAGGAGCACGAGGTCGTCGAGGTCGACGAGTCCGAACAGGACCTCGGGCCGGAAGAGGGCTCCGCGGAGGAGTACGCCGAGGGTTACGACGACATGATGGACGACGAGGATATCGACGACGACGAGTCGTACGGCGAGGGCCCACTGACGGGCCTCCTGACCGAGATCCCCAACATCCTCGACCCGAAGCAGATCGAGGCCCTCCACATGATAGTCAAGTCCTGCATCCTCGACTCCGCCGGCACGGGCCTCACCCGCGCAGGCGAGAACCTCCAAAAGACGCGCTGCCGCATGTTCCTAGCCCTCGACTGCGGCAAGTCCCTCCTCCGCGAGATGCTCGTCTTCATCGCTGTCTGGGAAAAGGACGAGCAGTCGCTCATCTTCCAAATTACCTCGCAGCTCATCGAGGCCCTCCACCACTCGGCCCTTGTCCCCTACGCCTGGAATTCCCTCCGCATCCCAAAGGACATCATATCCCCGGCCCAGACCGTCCTCCTTCGCCTCGTCAACCACATCTTCCGCAGCCGCATTAGCAACCCCCCACAAGACAAAAAGGATCAGGAGCGCGACGTCAAGCTCGTCATGTTCTTCTTCAGCTTCTTTCGCAGCCGCATCGTGCCCGAATGTGTCGCCCTCATGCACCTCCAGGCCCAGATCCGCGAGGACAACGTCGACCCGGCCGAGTTCCCCGTCGACACATGGGACATGGAGCGTGCCAAGGACGGCCTGGCGCAGTACCTCGATTTTCTGACGACTGCCTCCGAGATTGCCGAGTCGAGGAAGAAGCTCATCGAGTGGGAGGCCGTCTACGACCTCATCACCCTCCTCAACGGCCTCGAAGCCGGCGTCCCCAAGAAACCCCTCGTCGACGCCGTTCCCTCCCGCAACAGACCTCCCGCTGCGGCAGCAGCATCCCCCTCGGACCACCAACAATCCCACTCCTCCTCGCAGCAACCCGGCTCCGGCTCCGGCTCCGGCGGCGGCTCAACTCCCATCATAGAACGCCCCTACTCAACAAACGACTCACTTCCACCCTCCCCTCCACCCCCCTCCCTCTCCGACCCAGCCCATAAATACCCCTGGTCCGGCATCAAAGGCCAAATCTTCACCATCCTCGCCACCCTCCTCCAACCACCGCCCGGCCACTCCACCCCCGGAAACCCAGACGTACAAACCCAAATGGTGAACCACAACGGCATCGTACCCCTTCTAAACTGCTGCGCTTACGACGACCACAACCCCTTTGCCAAAGAGCGCGTCACGATATGCCTCAAATGGCTCCTCGACGGTTGCGAGGCCGCAAACAACTTCTTCCGCGAGCTCGTCAACCTCGCACCCGCGCCGAATTTGCGCCCGCCGCCTGGTGGGACGACTGTTTCGACTATTCGTGTCGATGGGATTCAGGGGGAGGTTAAGGTGCAGGTGCGGTCTAACTCGGCGCCTGCTGGTGATGGGGAGGAGGGTGGCGGTGGTGGGAAGCAGCATGTTCATGATCCGTATGGGTTAGCAGAGGGCGCGGCCAAGATGAATTTGAGGTCCAACCATAGCAGTGAGCCCTTTAGCGAGGATGATTTCATGTAGATGTGGATGATTAAGATGGGGTCGGGATTACTCGGGAATCAATTATTGGCGAATGGTTGAATGGAGGAAGTATGCCATTATTCAGAAAATCCAAAATGGGGATTCAAAAGGTCTTCATGTTTCGTTTTCTGTATTCTATCACATTGGTACCCAACGAAACGAGTAAAAGCATCAAACCGACAGACGAAAAACACAGTACAACTACATTCTACAACTAAAGTACTTGAATCCCAAAAGAGAGAAAGAAACATCAAGTGAAAGTCAAAGTGCAAGGGCTAAGGGGAAGGGGGAAAAGGTGTGTTTTTGCCAAGTTTTAGTTGTCCTGTGGTCCATCAAAACTGCAAAATTCGACCCCTATTTCCATCAAAGAACCAGCTTTCAGAAGCCTCCCTCCCTCCCTCCAGCTCGCCGAGTCTTTTTTGTTTCGAGAGATGAAGGAAAGTGTGATATTGCATATGGGATAGATACCTTTGCCCAAACCAAACAGAGTAGCCAAACCACCAAGTTTCCATCTTTCTTCGTTTTCTCTTACGGATAGGAAAGGAAACATCACAAAACAATCCAAAACAATCCAAGCCCTAGGAAATATAAGCCAAGAGAGAGGGGGTACCAAAGGAGAGGGGGGAGGGAAAGGGGGAAGGCCAAGCCCGGGGCAGCGTTCTTCCTACCCCTATAGCCCTGAACGATGGAATCCGCAATGTAAAGCATTGTGGTACGAAACAGACTCCCGTCGCTCCGGTCTCACCGGCCGTTGCGGAGCCAGAGCCAGAAGCCGACTTGGCATCATCCGAGGATCCGCACCCTGCTGCTGTCGATGATAGTGCTGCTGCTGCTGCTGTGTCTGGCGATACTGCTCGGGATGAACCACAGAAGAATAATCCTGCGGACGATGATGCCCCTGCACAGACAAGGCCTCCGCCGACCCGGACATCTGGAAGAACGAGTCTCCGCCCAGATCCGCGGGAGGGCTGGGGAGGGCAGCCTGGTCCCAGGGCGAGGCCATGCTCCGCGGCACCTGGGTATTCCAGGACTGACGCTGTCGGTGATGCTGTTCTAGCTGTTGCTGGTGTTGATGATGCTGCTGCTGCTGCTGCTGCTGCTGGGTGTACTGTTGATGCAAGACCGGCTGGCTTTGACTCTGGTTCTGACTTTGGCTTTGGCCTGCGTACGTGCACTGATGGCCTCCATATGACTGGGCAACATCCACATCGTCGATCCTACCGCCGCCGTTGTCCATCTCGGACTCGGGGCTCATGCTGCCGCTGCTGCTGTCGTAGCTTTGCGGACTCATTGGATAATTCTCCTGGACGATGACCACGGCGGAGGCGGCGGCGGCAGCGGAAGGGGTGTACTGCTGCTGTTCGGGGTACTGCTGGTAGTCGCGGCTCTGACGGCGGGCGGTACGCTTCTTGCAGTTGTACTTTGACAGGTCCCACTGGTCAAAGTGCTGGCGGTATGATCTTGTCCTGGAAGTTGAGGGCTGTTAGCTGTGTTTGCCTCTAATGTCCTTTCTTGCTAGTTCTTGACTGGATGATATTGAGGGGTGTTCGAGCATCTCTGTCATCGTCCATGGATAAGAGATATCGGGAACAGGACTCGACGACCAGAATGGAAAGGTAAGGTAGTCATCTTATCAGAGCCAACGTCCGTCCTGTGGGATACCGGGCAAAAAGGGGGTTCCGTGGGGTCCAAGAAAATCCAAGACGTATCCAAATGGTCTGAAAGAAAAGGAGGGAAAAGAATAAGGTTTAGACTGACGAAGCCTTAAAGTTGTAATCCTGCTGCATAATCTCCCGGACCTCATCCAGGGTACGATTCTCCTTGATGTAGAGCCTCGCGATAACGTCCCTGTGCTCTTTCCAAGCTTTCGTCATTGTCGTTGGTTAGGATGGTATTAGGGGAACGAGGAAGGAAGCGGGATAGAGAGTCTTGTGAAGAGGAAAGGGCATGCGCTACTACGGAGTCATTGGAGGAGAAAGATCAGGGCTGGATGGACCGCGATGAGAGGCCAAGCGGTGAGCTTCATTGAAGGATGATAGGGTGGATGATTCCAGGATATTTTTGATAGACAGTAGTGCCTTCGCCCCGAGGGAATGGGAAGACAGCTATACACGCTGTATATAGACAGGTCACGATAGGTAAGGCTGGCCAGTACTGCCACTGCTGCCATTCATAGGAGACTATAATCGCAGTGTAGGCACATCACCATCAGCGTTTCTTGTCCAGGGCTGACGGGCAGACGCTAGAACACTTCTCTCTCTCGCTCGCTCACCTCTGCCTTGAAGAAAGCGGACACTTGTTCCGATTCCCAGGACTTCTGCACCTTGTAGGTGTGTCAAGGTGCACTTTGCCCTCTGGCGAATCTTCATTCCCCCTGGCAAGAAAGACAACGCATTCTATGACAGATAGCATGGCCATCGTGGAGAATCATGATGACGGGCCGGGGCGTAAGTCTGCCTTCCTCTAATCGGCGCGCGGCTTCAAGGGAGTAAGGTAGTGGAGGGGGAGAAGGCTAAGCCCGCAACGTAGGGGGTGTCTTGTCTTGTGCCACACCACCCCACGAGTAGACCTTCACCGAACTTTCAGCGAAGGTGTGCGACGTTTGCCTACACTCCGCAGATACCCCCTTGCGCAAAAGTGCAAAGAGTCTTGTTTCTTGACAGCTCGGTGGCTAGATACCGGCAAAGTGAGCGCTTTTTCTTCAGTTGTGCCATTGACTCAACGCGATGCCCGCATTCCTCGGCAGACGAGACCAACGTGGTATGCGCCAAATACTGAATCAAATGGTTTGCTGGTCAGAGACGCGGGAGTATTCTGCACTTATAAATAGGGCTCCGCGATGAGGTGCAGACACCCACGCGGTGTAGATGGTGGTATCGGTGCCTTATCTCGGAGGTAAAGGAGGGTGGTGAGGCACAGCCTGCGCCAAGGCAGACATCCTACTGGCCGGCTCCAACTCGATCTTCTAGTTACTGTGGTTAACCCGAGGAGCTCAAATTCGATCAATGGTGCCTGCGAGTAAATTCGGAATCGGACAAAAGTCAATGATCATAATTGTTGTTTGATTAGGGCTCGCTATATTATATAACCATAAATCAGAATGGTATCCTCCAAGCGCGTGTGCTGGAAAGGGCCGCAGAAAAGCAACGGGGATGTAAGGCTGTGGTGTTGCGCAAAAGTGATGTAACCAATCAGGTGTAGTGGTGTGGTCAAGTCGAAGTCGTATGAGGTGCGTTCCTCCGCCCCAGGAGGCTAAACAACAAGGCAACCAGAGGTGCGCCAGTGGATGAGTCGCCCCAGCAGTCGCCTCACTTTTTTGGGAAGATAGGGCTGTCGAACAGGACTCTTCTCGAGGTATCGGGCTAGGTCTGCAAGTGTAGGGATCTCAGAAGCTGAGGGTGTCCTGCGAATCCTTAGATCTTCTTCTCGTCGACAGGCGCCGTTGCAGCTGGAGCAGCCGCAGGTGCAGCCGCGGCGCTGGAGGATGGGCCGCCGGCCGGGCTCATGAGCTCTGGGCTTGCGGTAGGGTCGTGACCAGTGACACCGGCCTCTTGTGCCGAGTGGCCGGAATGGGTGGTTGCGGCTGGGGCGATGGAAGGCATCTTCTCATCCTGGGCAACGACGGGGGAAGTGGGCGTAGAATTAGGCGCCGCGGGCCCGGTGGCTCCCGCAACGTTCTTGATAATCTCAAACCACTTTTGAGCCTCATCGGGGGTGTGGGCCTGGAAAGCCAACTCGGACGATCCAGTAAGCTTTGAGCTGATTGATTTGCTCTTATCCTTGCCCTTCACGTTGAACTTGTTTCCGTTGGGAAGTCCAATCACAGCGTCTGGCAGGTAGATGGAAAGCTCCGGCTTGGGGTCAGCGCGGGTGTTGTCATTGTCCTTGAACTCGTGCAAGAACTTGGTCGGAGTAACCACGTAGTAGCCGGTAGAGTAGCCCCAGGAAAGCTTGTTACGCGACTTGCGTTCCAGGGAACCCTCAACGAGAGGCTTGATGGCGGCGTGGTCCATGTTGGGGAAGTTGATGGCCTCGACAGAGCGCGGGGGGTCGTTGGGGTTGACCAACCGATCACCGCTGCGGGTGATGAAGCCGTTCCACTCGAAATCACCGGGGACTCTCTGGATGGCACCTAGCATGTCGGAGTAGAGAGCGCGGGTCTTCTCAGCCTGACCGCCGGTGAGCTGGATAAAGGCCTCCATAGCTTGTTGGACGACTTCAATAACATGTGCCTCGAAATCCTTAAAGTTATTTTGGACAGCAATCAGGTCGTTGCGGTTGTTGTTCTCCTCGAGAACCTGCTTGTGCAGTCTATGCAGAACACCTCGGTGGACAACGTAAGGGTCATCAGTTCCGTGCATCTTGCCGCCGGCGGACTCGAAGGAGGCGGTCTGGGAGCCCAGAAGCTCAATGTGCTTCTGGGTGGTGTTGCGGACCTTCTCGACCTCCTTGGCACCCTTCTGAGCGCCATGCGCCAGCTCCTTGCCCTTGTGCTTGATCTCCTTGTGCAGGCGTTCGAGGATCGGGAGGATGGAGCCCTTGATGGTTTTCTCCGTCTCGAGATTGGTGTTAATAATCGCCTGAGTGTTGGAGCGCATGTTCTCGAAGTAGGCCGCGATACCGCCGAGGCTCTGGTCAAAGTGGTGGCCCTCCTTCAAGGGATGGGAAATGGCCTTCAGAGCCTTCTCGTATTCTTTGGACTGGGCTTTGTGGATCTTCTCGACGGCTCCGATGTAGTCCTCCAGATATCCAACGGAATGCTTCCATGCTTGGAGTCGCTCCGCAAGGAGACCAGCAGTCTGTACGTGGCTGTCAGCATTTTCCATTCTGAAGGGTAGTTGTATAGCTTCTAAGTATTTGTTGGGCGCGGGGCAAGGGTAAATCGTATATACTACGATTCTTTTCTTTGACGCTGAACAACGCGATTGATTGACTTACGCTGGTAGGATCGACTTCAGGAACAGCATCGTCGCTAAGGACAGAGTTGTTGGTCATGATGGTCCCCGACCTCTGGGGGAGGCCCTTGGTGTCGGCCATGGTCGCGATGCGCAAGATCGGGTCGTACTCGAGTGATGTAGTATCGTGACTTCTAAGTTATGTGTTGACGGTGTGTCGTGGATACGCAGTTGGAAACGTTTCGTCCAAGCTCGTCTGTCCGGTTGCAAGATGGGAGAAACAAAATGCAGTGGACAAGATGGAAATGGAAAAAAGGGCAAAAGAGGTTATAATGTGTCGGACATTACATGTGTCCCGTCCTTCCCCCTCGAACGCCCATTCCCCCCCCCCGCCAGTGACAGGCTGGTAATTAAAACCCGCCCAAGCTCCTGCACCAAGACAGGTCGAATGACGTTCTCCACCACGCCGCCAGCGCAATCTTCCTGGTCTTAGCGGCCCCTGGCTTTCCATAATTCCTGCACCTGCACCGAGATTTGCTTGTATCGCACAAGCACGACCCTCCCGCTGGCCCCAATGGGCCCCCCAAAGGGTTGTCTAGAGTGGGGTCGGTCTGGACCACCCCCTGTGACGATCTCGACATTTTTCCTCCCCCCCGAGGGACGGCAACCGCAAATCCTCTCACCTTTTTACTGCTTTCTGCCTTCAGCTGAGCACTCTGGGTTATTGAGCTGTCACGGCTGTGGTGCCACTGAGTCACTTTGTCGACCCTACCTTACCACGCTGAAATCCCCCAGTGCCCCGTTCTCAGCTGGTCCGGGGGTTGACCCTCTGCTAAGGTAGGCTCTCGCTCTTGTCCGTCTTTGCATCGTCACATCCATCCGCCAGTCGGGGGTTCCCCCCTCGCGCGCTGAACGCACGCTAGACGGGAGGCCCATGAGTGATTTGGGGGCTTTTTATGACGTCAACAAGTCCCTTAGTTTCTCAACGCACGATGGCGCTAACCTGAGATGAGTCGAATGCCCTCCTGTTTCACATACATCGGCCCATGTTAGGACTCAAATACAAGACACCATATAATAACTAACAGATGCGTCGGCTTGGCACCAATTCCACGAGTGAACGACCACCAGGATATCCTTCCCAGAGAGGAATAAGCTTTCTCTCTTTTGCCTCCAGGAGTCCAGCGAACGTTGATGCCGTCGCAGGTGACGGCCGCGATGACATGGGAAAACAGGGCTACAACCTGGGCATACCCGACAGGTTGGCATTGGGCAGACGTCAAATGGCCATCAGCGATGACACCTATTGGTTTGGCCGTCTGAGTACAACGCAAGAGAGTTTTGTCGTCGGAGTCCATTCCTGTCGCTGCATCACCAGCCTCTGACGTGCTCCCAAAAGATACTCAACAACCATTACCCATGTGATCCTTGAAAAGGGAGAAAAGAGCAGATAAAACATCTGGTTCACGAGGAGAGTACCTAGTAGGTAGAAAAAGACTGCTCTCTACGAGCGTTTATATTCTATCAACCGCGTCGACAGACCACCAGTGAACTTACTGTGTCTGTAGTAGGTAAGTTTTCGTACGCTTCGCAGCCTTCACATACTTTACCTCATGCACTCCACCCATGTTCTCAGAACACCCGTGACGACTTATCGCCATCACATCAGCCCATGAGAAATCATATCATCATCCTCAGTAGGAAATTATTGAAATCTGTGACCGCTCAACTCAGTCATGTCGCAGGAGAGCAAGCAAACCGAAGAAGAAGAAAAAGAGGGGAAAACGAGGCTCTTCAAGTATCGGCCTTCCCATCGCCCACGATCACCAGCAACTCGTCCTCCTAGACCCTCTAGATGATAGCATTCGACCGGACATCGTGGGAACGGGATGATGGCCATCGTCATCACATCCAGCAACCAGCATCCCACCTCGGTCTTCCCGCGCCACAGCCACATCCAACAACCACCACCACTTAAACTTTTCCTACTTCCCCCCCCCCCCCCCCACCAAAAAAAGAAACAAGGGAAACAATGAAGAGAAAGAAAAAGAGAAAGAAAAAGAAAAAAAAAATGCACCCCAGATACGAACAACGTGACACCCGGTGACCCCCTCGGCATGTCGCTTTAGGCTAAGTTCCTACATGCCATTCATTTTTGGCTGCTGTAACCCCTCCATTTCAAAATTTCTCTTATCGGGGCGTCCGACATCGGCCGGGAGGGCAGCCACATCCACCGCCGCCGCACCGGAAGAGTGGAAACTCCCACAACGCCGTGGCCGCCGTGCCGCCGCCGCCACCACCAAGACCCTCGGCATTACGAGCAGTTTCTCCGTTACTTATGTTCGTCTGTCGGATCCGGTGTTAGTGACGGAGGTCCACACCGCAGTCGATTAGGTCTATAGTGAGAAAGACTTTACTAATCAGCAGTAAACAAAAGTTGAAAAATCGAGTCTTGACTTTTTTTGTCATCTTTGGTATCTCGCAATCGACATGCCGCGCTCTAAGCGGTGGGTATATCGTACAGCCCTATTTGCCTTTCCCAATGTCGCCCCAGTAGTAGATCCCGTGAACTATTATACCGATCCGTATTCTTTGTGTATGTCTCCAAGCAGCCGATGAGTCCTGATGCCTCCAAGGCGCAAATCTATATCCTGTAAAAATCTCAAAAGACCTATCCCATGGGAAAGTATCCCATTCCAACCGTCAACGCCAATGCCATTCCCGAAATAGTGCTTGCCGCATTCTGTAGTCGTAATATAATCAAGTGAGTATGGTGTGAATCGCATCGCCGTAAAGTAGCCCTAGTAAACTCTCTCCCGTCCTTGGATGAGGTGAAGACGGCGGTCCTCTCCGCCACCCTGCACAGCATGGAGCAGGTTGGTCATGCTTTGAGGGCGGTGCCATGAGCGGTGCGAGCCGCCTGGAGTAGTCGGCTCGCTGCCGGCACCTTCGTGCTCGGGAATCATGCCAAGCGGGTCTGCGACAGGAACCTCGCTCGCGGGAGGCGTGTTCGGGGCGCTCATGGCAGAGAAGTAGTCGGGGAGCGCGTCGCTACTCGGGCCCCGCCGAAGGGGAGTCTTGACGGCTGTTGTGTAACTAGGCACCTTGCTCAAGGTCGCCATGTCAGGGAAGTCGAGGTGCTCAGGCGAGTTGCGTCCTGAAGAGTGCGAGTTAGGGTGTTCCTCGGCGCTGTTGTGGCGGGTCAAAGCTGCCGATTGTGATTGCGAGTTTTCTCCCGTGGGGACGGATGTCGGGGCTGCGACGTCCTCTGTGATGGCGTTCAATGAGTTGAAAGAGGTGTTGCGGTTCGTGGGATCGAGAGACACGTTCTGTAGGCGATGTGACAATGCGGCGGGAGCAACACCGTGGCCGTTCATCATGGCCAGGGAAGCAAGGTTCTCTGATGAGCCGGCGCGAGATTGGGCGTAGAAAGGACTGCTGAAGCCAGACTGGATAGCTGGGGTCTGGAAGCCGCTCATGTCGACGTCTTCGTAGAGTTGGTCGAGAACATGCTCGCCATAGCCGGGTGGTGCGATACGGGTGACTTCGGCCGTGGCGGGTGCGCCAGGAGCCTGGTCGACGAGAACTCCATGCTCGTCAAGAGGCATGTTGGGAGAGATGAAGATGGAGACGGGTAGAGTAGCTCGAAGCTGGGAATTGTCAGTTTTGCGAAGCCATGATAGAGCAGTGTTATAACGACTCACCTCTGAAATGTGACCGTCGGGGTTCTTCAGGGCGACAACAAGCTTGAGTTTGTGTCGCACCTTGATACCGTTGTGGTTGAGATCCTGGACACACTGTCGCAGTCTCTTGGGAAGGTTCAGCTTCTTCTCAACCATCCACCCCTCTTGGCCAGTGTCTTCGATCGTATCGTGCCAGTGCTCGTCGCGCTCGACATCGAACTTCCAGTTAGAGACTTCTCTTTCGGTCCTGTGTTCCTTGAAAACGTTGCCCGTGGGCCCCTGTAATGTGCACTCTCGGATTTCCAGCATCTTGACTGAAATCTCCCCCATTTCGAGGCCCTTCAAGAGGGGTGTAAATCGCATCTGTAATGGTACTGTGGCGCCAAAGACTACGGCCTTTTGCGGGATGATAATGGAGTAGTCGACCTTGTTCGGCCAAATGTTCTCGACGCTCATGGCGTGGAGGTATTCGAGGGCAGCGGGCTCGAGGGTGCGGATAATGCGCAGCGCCTTGTAGGCGTGCAGATCGTAGGCGAGCTTGCCGCGGGCGACGGTAGCCTTGAGCTTGTAGGTGATGCTCGCTTCGGGGATGCCTTCGACACTCTCGGCGGTGTTGCCAGGCAGGGTGTACTCAAAAGGCCACTCATAGTTGCCGGCCGGCAAGATGGTGTTCTTGCCACCAGTGCCGCCGACAAACGGAGCCCAGCGGTGTTGGAGCAGTGTGGTGGTCTTGTCGACTTTTTGGCTGGAGACGCCAGAAGCGACGGTCTTGGAGTAATCCCACCTATTGAGAGCGCAAGTCAGTTGACTTATCTGCAGCAAATCGAACCGGAAATAAGGAGGGCCTCATACGTTAATCGGTGGGTGCCCGTCAGTCGCAGGTGGACGTCTTCGATCTTCAGCGGCGTGGGCAGGCAGAGCACCACGACGCCCTTGAGGATCTGACCAGCAGACTCATCCTCTCCTCCGCGAAATACGATAAAATCATTGTCTAGTCTATAGGGCGTCAGACGTCAGCGGGGGCGCTCTTCAAAAACGGGACTGACAAAGAGTCACAGCCGGAAAAGAGAATTTGGAGAGAGAGGAAAGAAGAGCCGGAATTTGGAGACGTGGGGCAAGAGGGCATACCTGATCTCAAAAAGCGAAGCAGCATGCTTGCCTGTGACAGTCGAGAATGGGTTGAATGACGGCATCTTCAAAGGTTGGGTGTGTCATGAACCAAGCGGTATGCCTGGGTAAGAAGAAACAGCCTAAACATATGGGAAGGAGAGGTCTGGAGACGAGCTTGTATTTATCGACGGAGCGTCCTTTCTGGGTACGAAGTACATTCGTCAGATCAAAGGTGGGCGCGGGCAAGCGACCAAGCGCAACAAGCAAAAAGCTCGCGCCTTTACCTCACAAACGGGCAGCCCACCCACGTCGATATGCAAAGCGTGGGAAGTGGAAGCCGAAAATCGAAAACCCACGCCCGTCATCCACCACGGCCACGCCCCTGCCCCTCGGCGGGTTCTCGCTCTTGGTGGGATAGGTGGGGCATCCTTGATTCGGCAGCAAAAAAAGATTGATAGGTGAGGTGTGAGGCCGGGAGGTGTGCGAAGACGAAGAGGAGAGTTCCTTGTTCAGGGTCCCCATGAACCTTGTGGACGGAGAAAGGATAAGGAGAACCTAACGAAGAGATGGGATCAGAGCCAGAGGAAAGGGGCGCAAGCCTGCGGCGGCGGTACACCTATACAGTACGGGTACGTACACCGGGTACGGATACTGGCGCAGGAAGCAGGAATTCCGTCCATTTCCTGGCTTTCAGGAGGATGGATGATGAGGGTCAGCGGCAGCCACCGGGCAAGGAGGACGGCCCAAGACGGAGCCGGGGGGGGGGGGGGTGTTGCCCACCTCATCCAGGCCATGGACCATGGCGAAGAAACGAGGTGCAGCAGGGCTGGGTCGATGCGACAGACAGACCCAGATGCAAGGCGAGAATGAGGTAAGGTACGGATGGTCAATGGGTGCGTGCACGCTGACCCTGGATGTCTCTTGCCCTGCTGTCACATACGGATAGGTACGAATACCTTGGGGAGTTATACAGTGTATCCGTAGGTACCCACGTACCCTTTTCCTTGCGGGAGAGAACCCCGACTTGACACCGACTGGGGGAAGGGCTGTGGCTGTCAGATGGGAATCAGCAGCGACTCACTCACATCTGAGGGACGACGTAGAGACCGGGTGTGTATCTGCGCTGTGGTCTGTGCCTATCATCCCGTGCTTGCTGCGTGGCTGCTTGGTGGCGCGCGTGGTGTCGGGAACCAAGACATGGGTTCGGCGGCGATGGTGCCCTGCCGCTGGTGAATGAGTCTATCCGTACGGAGTACGTAGTAGGTATGAGAAAGTGGGATGAATTTCCTCTTCCTCTTGCGGCTTTTGCCTCGGACGACGAGGAGGGGTGTGGGTGAATCATGGTCAGTCTCTCGGTCAAACCAAGCATCTGAACCATCTACACTCTTTTAGCGCAAAAAAATAAAAAAGTCATGACGAGAGCAGGCGGCATCTATGCGCGCTCTTCGCATTGTTTCCGTGCCTGACTCTGATACACTGATGAACGGGTATCATCTCACCAGCCATCCAAACTAGAAGCGGCCTATCTAAGGCTATCTGGAGCGACGGTGAACCGATGGCGCGTTTTTAGCAGAGATGCGTGTTGCGGCTACTTACGCTGACGCCGATGCTGATGAGTCTAAGTTTGAGCAGCCTGAGCTTGTTGTCTGACTCTCCCGTCCTCATCATCGCACACCATCGTTATCTCTTATCCCTTGACCAGACTCAGCAGCCAGCACTTGTTCAGAGCTGGGATGGGTTTAGTGGGAGAGCGGCTGTGAGTTTGCTGACTTTGGTGTGGTGGATTGTTTGGCCGGCTTGGCAGCCCCCCAAAGGCAAAAGGATGGTGCAGGCTGTGGTGAGAAAATACCTGCTTTCGTACCTCCGTACCTTGTTGTGTATCTCAAAACGCTACGCTGCACATCTCATCTGGGTAATCATCGTGTAAACGTAGGCTCGGATCATCGTCAAAGTCGTGGTATTCTGCCTCATTAGGAGTCTGGCCTGCACTTTTGGCTGCTCATGTGGCCATCCGAGGCCGGATCGTCTGTACATAAAAACAAAAACCAAAAAAACCGGAAGTTTACCTAAAATGCGACTCTCTGAAATTAGCACACCAAACTGGCGACGGAGAAACTGAATGACGGGCAGATACAGAGAGAGGGGGAAAAAGCAAGCCAAATTGAAACACATGGTTCGAGCGCCTGCACTTGCACTTTCAGGCCCACGGGTGGTTGCTACTGCTCGGATTGCGCCCGGCTTTGAGATACTGCGGCCTACACCTTATTCGCGCGCAACCTCACGTACCTGCCTACCTACCTTAACTTTTACTCCGTACATAGACGGTAAGACAAACCTGCTGCTGCACGCAATTAAGGTGTCCGCGATGCCTCACAGCTACAGGATAACATCTGCCCATTGCACATGGAAAGGTAAGTCTCCGATGCGCCTCGCTTCATCAGAAGGAAGCTCCGACGGGCGGCGTATGCGTCCGCGTCCGCCATGAACGTGTCTTTGCAACGACGCCTTCATGGCGGTGCCGAGGTCTACCTACCTTGCCTATTGTTAACGACGCAAAGAGGATATTGAGAGAAGTGACCGAAGCTAATCATGACGAAAGGTACCTAGGCGTCGGCAACCAACATGAATACCGCCGGGCAGACAAAGGGCCTCGAACAATGAGATACCTTACCTAAGGTGAAAAGCATAGGTTCACTAAGGGAACAGAGTACATCCCAAAATCTACAGACGGTGTTGCCGCCCGGGCGCCGTTCATCTGACGGATAAGGCGATGGATTGCCGAAAAAAGACTGCCACACCGACGCCACTGATTGGCCCCTGCATGAATCGTGCGATGGCCGTCGGTTGGTCTGGTGGAATGGAAGCTAAGATGGAAGCTGTGGGTCCCTTCCTCATTCCCTGCCTTCCCTGCCCGTCAGAGTCTATGTCCCTTCTTTCTTTGGTATGCCGTATGTGTGCGCCGTGCCTGCCACTTCTTGTTTCAACTTCCAGTGCCACCTTGATTGCCGCCACACCTTCTCACCTCCAAAAAACAAAACAAAAAAAGAAGCGACGGATACCCGGTGGGAAACTCACAAGACGTCTCCTGGCAAGAATTACAATGGACGCCCGTTTTTTGAAAACTCGCACGAGGCAACACAACTGACTGGACGGGCCAGCGTGGTGGGCCCGGCTCTGGCGTGGGATGTTCAATCTGCAAAGTCCTGGGTCCAGCATCTCTTCCCGGGGGGTTCTAGCATCTGCCCTGATCAATCAATCGTCGACTATTGTCCAAACTGCAGGGCGGTCTTCCCTCCGTTCGTTACGGAAATCTGCAATCTGCGTGGTAGTTGTCTCATTGACCAGGCTCTGCTTCCTCTGCGTGGAATACGCTGGCTGACACACACTTCTGTAGCCTGTTGGTTTGCATCCAACATCTCATATCGAATTCGACTGTCCCTCATCGCCAATGCAACTAAGACAGAGCCTAGGCTAGCAACGATACGCCAGTAGACCGCCTCGAAAACACCATCGTCACCAATTGTGGCTTTGGCAACCATCTCGTCCATCTGCAAGACACGCAAGGAGCCAAGACCTGTCCGCTGCACTCTATCGTCGTGATACACGGGGGTACTCTTCCATTCATCATGTTCAGCTGCCAGTCTCGACCGCGGCCATGGCCCGTCTTCTCCAACAGCCCACGCCTCTTGTCGCCTTGTACGGGCAGGATTGGCGACCCCCACATCCGATATCGTCGATGTGCAAGACAAAATCCTGCTGGCTGACGTTGAAGCCTCCAACAACGATCGTCTCTCAGATGCAGTCACTGGTTATAAACATCATTCATCATGAGACTCTCCCATTAGAGCACGGCGGGGTAGCTGGTGCTTGCATCTGAGCTGCAAGGGCTTGGATCGTGGTCAGCCATTGCTCGTTTCAAGCATGCAACATCGAGGCTCGCAGTATACAAAAAAAGACAGGACGGCCGCCGTGGCCATATCTGAGTTACCCCCACCGCAACTTTGAGTGCACCTGACGGCTAGAATCCCACGATGTTGTCGAAACGGGAAACGGATGGGCTCGGGGCACCCAGTGCCCCAGGTCATACGAGGACTACGGCTGCTCAGCACGTCGCATCCCATAGCTCTCCGATTCTGCACCTCACGACGGACTTGGACGTCTCGCATCTTGCTGAATGGGCCATGGTTGCGCTTGGTGACACGACCCCTCCGTATTGGCATCTGCAGGCCTGCGGGCAGCCGATGCAAGTCAAATTGTCCAGCTCCTCTGTCGGGCCCCCTTGAATGGGTTGGTCTGCCGCATGCAGCACTACATGCAGCATTCTCAGCAGACAAAGTGCTTCTAGGCCGTCCAAATCATACGCCCAGTCGACCTGGCCTAGGCGTCACGTTCCCACTGTCCCAGCATCCATCGAACTTCCGTTCACTGAACCGACGACGGCCCTCATTGTTCCTGAACCCCTGCCAGACTCTGGTCCGCTGCTTGGAAGATCGTCGCCAGGAGAGACGCGGAAGCACTCTGGCAGCTGGGCCCGGACCTGGACCGAGCCCTGCCATGGGCATGCTCTGAGGGTTCGGTGAAATCTCCACCGATAAGCACCAGGCCTTGATTGCTCTAGAGCCAGGATTGCTCCCTTCCTCGTTCCAGCTTGAAGCGAAGAAGCGGACAGCGACGACTCCTGAATCCTGGGTCCCGAGCCCTGAGAAATTGGATCCTGGCCAGAGGGCTCCGAGTCTCTGCGCCTCAAGTCCCGGCCTACCAACCGACGATGGCCGCGGTTACAGCGCTTCCGCTGCCACTTAATCCTGCATGAGGAAACATATGAACCAGAGACAGAAATCAATCCATTACCATACGATCAGTCGGCCAGCACCGTCCGCAGTGCGACTCTTCTCCATTTGCGAGGGCTTGAACCCCCCTCACCTCAGGCAAGGACCAACAAAAACGAGAGCCAGGCTTTGAAAGAATGGACCTCTCACCGACTCGATCTCGAGTGGATTCCTCGCTGAAATTTTGACAATGGCGCCTTCAACCCTGCTTTTTCTCCGACGCGATTGCGACTTTTTCTTCTCACCCTTCCCACGGTGGCTGGCATCCAATAAGCGCAGCGCTAGGAAGAATGACTCCGAGATAACGATAAATTGCACTAAGCCGCAAAATCACCGTGCAGCGGTCCGAAGCCGCGCCGAACCCGGACCTACGCCGAATCGAAAGCTCCAAGATACGGGCGGCGGGCGCGAGTTTCGGTCTTTGTTAACGGCGCAGCCATCTCATCTCGCAATCGCACTTTGGCCGGCAAGTTCCTGCGAAGCTGCGATTCAAGTTTTTTTCCTCAACCAAATTTTGGGTTAAACTTCCTTGATGACGCCTAAGCACATGCTTGCCGTCGTTCGAGTCGGCGTCGTGTCACCAACGAAGTTCAAGCTCCGACTCAAGGAGCTGCAGCCACCTGCCGCCACGTTCAAGCTTTCTTGATTTCGTCACTTTTCCACACACAAAGCTACAAGCAGATAAGTTGCTTGTCACATACGCAGGCGACAGGACGCACCCTTTCACCGTCCCAGTCGTAGCCCTGCGAGGTTTGGATCCCACCTCAACTTATGCATTTCTTCGATATCTGGACATATCCCAGTCAGATTGTCCGGTGAAGCTGCACTGAGGGCGGATAGCTAGCAGAAGCGAGGTCAAGGCTCCTCAAGCCATTACCCACCAAGGCTCCGCCTAGGTTGTCCCGCCAAGCTAAGGTACGCTACAGAAGGGCCGCATCTTGCAAGGGACCAATGTATCCGTACGGACACAAGGTCAAGATCCAAAGCATTCACGATACCACGATGCGCAACTTGCAAGTCGCCTTGATGATCAGAGTTGGCGTCTCAACGGCTCAGCTCGCCGACTGCCGCAGATGGCATCCGCAGCCATGGGCCCCCACCCAATCGACTCGGCTTTTGCAAAGATAGCATCATGCCTGCTCCTGGGCCTGATGTCAGATCACCCTAGTGCCCCACTGATATCAACATGACATCTCTTTCGTACGTCTTTTGGTCCCTGGCTTCGTCTCGTCTGGGCCGTTCTGTCTCGCCCCAGTGCACATCATGGCCTGAGCATCGTTCACTGCTCATATCCGCCTGCAAAATCGAATGAGCACCGTCGGAACTGAGCGGGTCGTCCGGACATGTTCAACCGCAGCGGTTATGCGTTCTCCCGTCTTGGTAAACTGCTGCACACTGCAACAGATGTGTACGAGAGGGAGGCTCGCTGAGTCGCTAGCAATAGTCAAATCACCAAACAGACCCATCGTTTCAAGAATGTTGAATCTAGCAAGATCCATCTCGGGCACCAAGCCAGGTTGAGTCACGAAGCTTGGCCCCATCTCGAAATCTCGCCAACTACCGCCGCCTGCGCATATCCACTCTCCCAAATCTCTCACCTTCGGCCCTTTGCAGCGGTGAAAAAGAGAGGGGCCACGCCGCACCTCTAACGCATTCCTGGGCTTCCTAGGATGTGAACCTTGATACCGCACCCTTCCTGTACGTAGTAGACTACAGACTGGTTTCGACCTCTAGGACCTTCACTTTCGACCACGATTGTGGGACTCGTCCTCAGCCTTGCCTCCTGGCTCCCGAGTTCCCTAGGCACGCTAGGGTAAGCTCCTTGATATGCAGGTGCACACAAACCGCTCAGTGTGGGCCGTCTACCCGTTATCTGCGCCAACGCCTTGTCACCACAGAGGGGCGTGAAGGTTTGAAGCTTCAATAATCGAAGCTTGCGGCGACAAGAGGGAAATTTTTCCAACAGTGCTCTGCATCCATACACGTGGATCTCCCGATACGCCTGCATGCATCTCAGACACACGTTGCGGCGATACTACCGCACATTAAGAGACTTTGCGGCTGCACCACCCAAAAAGCCTCATTAAAGTCTCGTTGGACAACGAGTAAGAGCCTCAGCATCTACCCTGCTTCTTTTGGCGCCGCGTGTCGAGGCCGCCATTCACCACCAATAACATGTGAAAGGGCTCCGCCAGATTTCACTGAGCGAGGTGTTTTTTTTTCTCTTTCGTGTTACGGATACGGATACCACGACACCCTTCCTTACTCGTCTTCAACTCCTAGCAAGCTCCCAGGAACCTATCGCATATCATTTCAACAGTGGAGACTTCGGGAATTTCCATTCCCTCCTTTTTGACAACCAAAAAATGGTCAATGATCCATGACTTTACTGAAGAAGGGGGGCCCGTTTCGATTCGCCCTTGAACAGTATGGACGCCGTTCCAGAAGCATGTGCTATCTGCCTTTCCCGGGTCAGGAACGGGACGACGTAGCCCACGCATCCTGCTGCCCTGCATCCTGCAAGTCTGCGCCGGCAACCGTTCGACTTTTCGTCCCGGCTTCTTTTCGTCGATCGTGGATCGGGAACTTGATAGACTCTTTTTTCTGGCTCGGGTTTCCTCTCCCGCTCTCCCGCTCTCCCGTTTCTCTCTTCTCATGGTTTTACTGGGTGCATGGGCCCTGCAATTATTTGGCGGCTGAGCCAAGCTTGGATTGCGTTTGTTCCCGTTATCCACTAATACCATGCAGACGTAACCCGTTTTGTTCCCTTTCCTATGAACATGGCTGGGCGTGGCGTCGAGCGTGGTGGAACCCCCACGCACTCTTCCCTCTCACTGTACGAGTACACACCTCCGTGCGGCGACTAACAACAAAATTGCCAACAAACTAAATGGATGTCGCAAGATACACACGAAGTCAATTGTGGCTGGTGGCTGGTGACTTGTAAGAGGGGGACCCCCAAGTGGAATACCAGGGCCAAGGGGTCTATCGACGCTCTCGACCGATGTGCAGAGCCCAGAGCCCACTACGGAGCCGCATCTTTGATTTCGCTGCCAGTGGTGCCAATGCAGATTTGTGTCTCAAGAGGGGCGCATCCTTTTCACAGTGGGAACTCCTGAACATCTTCGGGGACCCTCAAATCACATGCAGATCGCGCGCACGTCATGATCACCTCAAAACCCTCGTGATCTACGCGCACATCAATGGAACGTTGAGGCGAAAAAAGCAGAAGAAGAAACGAGACCTTTGAAAAATCGTTTTCGTGGGTTTCGACAAATGTGAGATGATCTGATTGACATTGAGCAAAAAGTACTTTTTGGGAAAAGAATTATGGACAAAGCCCCCGCGTAGAGGGGTGATGCGATGCATTGGCTGATTTCTACACCTCGACTCCCCCAATATCTGCAACGAAAACGAAAAACAAAGGGTAGCCAACTCATTATCATACCACAAGACGATGCATATGCGGCTAAGATGGTTGAGAGGCACCCTCCGTCGGCACCGGGGCATCAGTCGGCCTGTTCCATGTTCGGATGTGGCCTTTGGGGGTTTGCATGTTAGCATGTGTCGTTGAGGCCCGATTTCGCCTCGGCGCGAGGTTCGACGACTTACCATTCTTGCAACTTGTGATGATGGCTTCCTCTGTAAATTCCAGCCAGCACAGGGGGTGGGTATCAACTGCCTTGGACTATAGCCGACATTGTAAGCATATGAGACGAAAAGGAAGCAGACTAGATGTAGAATTCCACGTGGAAGAGGGTAACCGAGGCTGACTTACAGAAACAGGAGGTAGCATGGCGATCCTCGCACGAGGCTCGACGGGGTGAACGATGCTGCTGCCGTCTTCGTCCACTGCGCCTCCAGAGAGAGTAGAGTTGGACCGAATGCGGCTCGCCGCCGTGTTGGTCGTCTCTTGTCGCTGCAAGGGGTTGGCGAACCGTGATGATACGGAGCCTCTGTGATGAACGGAAGCCTATGTCGACAAAGTCAGCTTGTTGGTCTCACGTATCCGTATACACCCTCCCCCCTCTCCGAGCTTCCCGATTCGACGCGGGGGAGTTAGGAGCTGGAGAGAAACGTACCGCCTTAGGCCGGTGCAGCATGCCGACGTTGAAATCCCACAAGCATAACCTGCAGTCTTCGCCGACACTGCCGAACCGATAGTTTCTATCGTCGCAGCGCCACGGGTCGAATGCTACCGATGTCACCCATGACTGATGACCTTGACAGCGCGCGACAATGGCCGAGTCTACGACGGACCAGATGGAGATGAGGTCATCCTGGCCTCCCGTCAGAACGTACTTGCCATCCGGTGACCATGTGATGCAGATGAAGCCGCCGTAATACGAGTTGTAGAGATCCAGCAACCTGTATCGTGTCAGTCAGATCATTTCACCTCAATGTCTCGGCAGAACCCCCAAACATACTCTTCTTTCAAGTAGTCAATGATGCGGAGCGAACCGTCCTCCGAGACGACTGCCAGATGCCTATTGTCCGGGCTAAACGCAAATGCATTGATGCGCTGATTCGACAGCTTCCACGATGCCACGGGATTCGTTTTCTGGTTCTTTGAGTGGACCGACTTGTTGATCTGGATCTTGAGGTTATGGTTGACGCCGTTGGTTGAGGAATCACTCTCTCCGTTTGTCGACGAGCCGTTTGTCGTTGCCAATTCCTCCTCGGGGGAGAACTGCGCGTCTTCCTTGTCCTTGTCGTAGACCACCAGCGAGCCATCCATGTGCGCTGCGAGGAAGAGGGACTCGGAGCCCGGTATCCAACGGATTTCTGATACGGGCGTGCCGTTGATGATGCCCTGGGGTATTGTCAGCCTACCTAGTTTTCTACATTCAAGCAGTATTGTTCCAAAGACCTACGTTCTTGTTCAACCGAGTATACCGTTGCGAAACAGGTTCCCACCAGATGATCTCTCCCGTCGAGAAGCCCATGATTACGTCAATATGTGCAATGTTCTTGGTGGTGGGGTTCACGTCGTGACATAGGCAATGGGCCTTTGTGAACAGAATCTTGGTCAAGTAATCGGCCTTCAAGCACGTTAGGAAACGAGCCCTGCATGCAAATTGGGTATGTTAGATAGAGACTGACCTTTGTTGGTGATGACAGATCCAGCCACTGAAACGCTCGATTAATATTGGTAAAAGCAAAGACGCCGTCTGTCGGCCGCTCCTGAAGCTTCTTGGCCAGGCTCTCGTTCACAATGACCCTAGAAATGAAGGACGAGTTGCTCTTGGTCATGTTGTTCTTGGGCTTGGCCACCTTCTTCTTGGCTGCATCCTTGGTGTTGGCCGGCGCGAGCGCTGTGTTTCCGTCTCCGAACGCCGGCGCTGAGACCATGGTCAACGACGATGTCGGGGGCGCAACGCCATCACTGAGAGAGGCACCGCGGCCGTCCCCTCCATCGCTGCTGAGCCCGGCCTCAGTGGAGTACCGTCCTTCGTTGGGGTGCTCCTGGATGTCACCGCCGAGGGACGATGAGAGCGTGGTGGATGTGCTGGCACCCTTGTTGTAGAAGAAGGGGGGTGAGGCGCGGACGTCGAGGGATATGAGGGAGAGCTTTGTGCCGGCGGAGGCGGGCTGGGGGGTCGTGGCGAGCGGGTTCGGGTTGACGACGGGGGCTTCGGAGGGGTGCGGGGGCGGCGTAGCGAGGTGGAGGTCTTCTTTGAGGACGTAGGTGCCCTCGCCGACGAGGAATTGGTATTCGGGGCCTTCGGGGTTGGAGAGGATGTTGTTTGTCTCGATCATGGGAGCGATGCCGGCGCCGATTGCGCCGTAGGCGCCCGAGTGCGAGGGGTATCGCGGGGGAGGGGGGAGGACGCTGTTGGTGTGGGCGATTGTCAGCCGGTGCTCTATGTTTAGGGGTACCAACATTGCAGGCAAGAGTTTCTGGTGTGTGCTGCTTGAGGATGGCCGGGAATGGCTGTCTCGTACCTGCGTGATGTTTGACATCGCGCAGGTTGAATGGATATGGGTTTGGATGGGCGCTGGCTAGATTTGCCCGCGGGCAAGAACCAGCCGAGGTCGGGTAAACTCACAACATGATGGGCTAGTATTATATATGATCCAGATCTACTATGGAGTTCAATTGCTACGTGGGCAAAGGTCGATCAGAGGCACGCAAGTGTTGAGCCGCGACGTCGGGACGTGAGGTGGTTGGAGGTGGTTATCGTCGGGCGCTCGGGACAGTGGTCTGCGTGGGTTCTATTCGGCTCCGCCTCACGTCACTGGCGGCCCCGCGAGTGGAAATTCCTGGGCCCTGATGATGGCGGGTGACGGGGAACGGGCGACGGCCGAGGCTGACAACGTTGACGTTTTGGGAAGGTCGCACGTATAACGCCAGTTACAGAGAGAGAGAGACGGCTTTTCGGTGAGGTATCGATGATCGGATGGTGAGAATCGGTCTGGCGTGACGGTAAGGTGTGGAGGGGGGAAGAGAGAGAGGATGCGTCGCCGCCAATGACCAGATGAACTCAGGAAGAGTTCATGTACGGCGCGGAGGGGATGTGGTGGTGGTGTAGCACCTTATTAATAGAGCGAGTAGGTGAGAAAGAGAGAGGTTGAAGGTGTAAGGTACTCCGTAGGTGTAGGAACGAATAGGCAGGTTCGGTTCCGGTCCGGGGTTGGTTCGTCCCAGGCGGAAGGAGTGCAGGTGAGCCTGTTGAGGTGCGCGCCAACCACAACCCACCATAATCAGTCAAGAACCCCCGAGGCTGCGTCTGCTCGTTTCCAATTCGGGTCCCCCGCCCTTTTCCCATACACGATTCCTTACCTTACCCCCCGGCGGATGTGCCAATTGTCCCCATTTTCCCAACACCAAGGCTCTGTCTTCATGGGCAGGCGTGGCAGGTCAGCGGCATGGCAGGGGACGAATGCTGCAGGTTGGGGGTATTGGGGCATGGCTTATCCCAGGGGGAATGAGGGCCCCCGGGTCAGACGCGGAGAAGGATTGCTGCGACGTGAGTGGTGGGAAGGGGAAGCAGGATGGGAGGGGTGGAGGGGGAAGAGTGGAGGATCCCCGACTGACAGACTGTGGGGAGAGGTAATACTACTGCGTTGTATACCCAGGAACCCGAGCAGCAGCATCATGGGATGATGAAAGTCCATCGTCCCCGACTATCGGGATTTAACCTGGGGTATGACAACGACAACGGCACGTTGTTTCCCCTTGAGCATCAAGATGTGGGGTACGAAGTTGAAGAATGAGGTCAGGGGTGTTGTGCGTTGTTAGTTGAAGAGATGGCCAATGTCACGGTGTCACCCAGACCGGTTCATAAGCTGAATGGGCCAATACCATGATCAGGTAGCTATCAATAGTTGTGCGGCAAATCCTGAGACATCACTAAAAGCTGTGGTCAAAGTTGAGGATATCATCACTGAACCAATTCAAAGAGCTTATTGATTGGATTGCAAATCTTACGTAAAGAGATGTCTTGGTCGAAGGCATACGGAGCCATTTATCCGGGACTGACTGTCTTGGAGCATGTTGATTTTCTTGTGTACGGAGTACGGAGTATTCCACTATGAACCAGCAGGAAGGGACACAGCTCTATAAGTAGGCACCAACACATGTTTTTTACCTTGGTTGCTAAACTCAAAAAGAGAACCGCAAGTATCTTACAAGACTTGTGCGGGACTGAAACTCATGCAATAGATATAACTTTAGTCTACATAGTTGTTTCTGTCTCTCTTCAATGCAGACAGAAAGTGAATCAAAAGAACGAGTCTTTTGCTAGACATTCCTGTTCATTCCACGAAGACTTACATAATCCACCAAGATGCTCCGGCCTGTGTGACCGCCCCGGTGACCGCAACTTGCATCGCCAGACGCGCTGACCGCCGTACTATCAGTGCCTTCCCCCCACCGGACTCATCCTTGCAAATCAGGTCGTCATCCCCGTCGACCTGCAGCTCCCGTCCAACCCGCTTCAAAGCTCCTACAAGCCCGTTGGGCCAATTCCATCACGAAAAAGCAGCCATCTTCAGCCAGCAATTCCCACATCAAACGGCGATCCGCTTCATCAAACCGATCTTCTTGCAGCAATCATCCACCCCAGTAGACCCTGCCATGAATTCGTAATAGAACCACTTGTCGAAGCTGCAAATATCGTAATCATGGCTTCTGGTAGGTGGCCTGACGACGGGGAGCTGAGCTTCCTCCCACCACCGTTCGCACTCTTGAGCTTCCGACTGACCACATTTGCTACAACATAGTGCGCATCTGCGTTTGCGGTGACGAAGGCACCGGCAAGTCCAGCCTCATTGCTTCGCTCGTCAAAGATGTCTTCATCTCCAACAAGATCCAATCCGTCCTCCCCTCCATCACGATCCCTCCACAGCTGGGCACCCCCGAGAACGTAACGACCACCATTGTCGATACCTCTGCCCGCCCTCAAGACCGAACGACCCTCAGGAAAGAGATACGAAAATGCAACGTCATCCTCCTCGTCTACTCAGATCACTACAGCTATGAGCGCGTCGCCTTGTTCTGGATGCCCTACTTCCGCTCCCTCGGTGTCAATGTTCCAGTCGTGCTCTGTGCGAACAAATCCGACCTGACGGGCGAAGGAAACACTCCCCAGGTGGTCGAAGGCGAGATGCTACCTGTCATGTCCGAGTTCCGCGAGATCGACTCGTGCATCCGCTCGAGCGCGAGGGAGCACCGAAACGTCAATGAAGTTTTCTTCCTATGCCAAAAGGCCGTCACCCACCCCATCGCCCCGCTGTTCGATTACAAGGAGGGGAATTTGAAGCCAGCATGTGTCGATGCCCTCAAACGCATTTTCTACCTCTGCGATAAGGACCAGGACGGGTGGCTCAACGATCAGGAGATGCACAACTTCCAGTCCAAGTGCTTCGACAAGCCCCTAACCCCCGAAGATCTCGAGAACATCAAGTTGTCGATTGGCAAGTCCGTCCCGCACTTGTCGACCGAGAAGGGTATCGATCAGAGAGGGTTCTTGCAACTCAACAAACTCTATGCGGAGAAGGGTCGGCACGAGACGATCTGGATCATACTGCGCAAGTTCCGCTACACAGACAGCTTGAGCTTGGAAGATAGCTTCTTGCGACCCAAGTTTGATGTACCCGAATATTCGTCAGCAGAGCTGAGCCCAGCAGGCTATCGCTTCTTCGTAGATTTGTTTCTGCTGTTTGACAAGGACAACGATGGTGGTCTCAACGACAAAGAACTAGAGGCCCTTTTCGCACCCACGCCAGGACTTCCTGCCTCCTGGATTGAAACATCCTTCCCATCGTCGACCGTACGTAACGAGGCGGGACACGTCACACTGCAAGGATGGCTCGCTCAGTGGAGCATGACCACATTCATGGAGCCCAAGATCACGCTGGAGTACTTGGCGTACCTTGGCTTCGAGCCTGCAACCGCCCGGGAAACCACGACAGCCGCTCTGAAGGTGACCAAGTCGCGCAAGAGGAGGAGACGCCCAGGCAAGGTAGAACGCAATGTCGTGCTGTGTTACGTCCTGGGTGCTTCAGGAGCTGGCAAGTCCTCATTACTGGATGCCTTCCTGAATCGGCCATTTGATACTCTTCACCGACCAACAATCAAGCCGCGCCGGGCCGTCAACAGTGTCGAGCTTCCTGGTGGCAAGCAGTGTTATATGATCATGGAAGAGCTGGGCGAGCTCGAGCTCGCCATCTTGGAGAACCAGGCCAAGCTTGATGCCTGCGATCTCATTTGCTACACTTACGATTCCTCGGATCCCGACTCCTTCTCTCATATCGTCGACTTGCGCAAGCGCTACCCGCAACTGGATGACCTTCCCAACATCTACACAGCTTTGAAGGCGGACAAGGATAAGACAACGCAGCGCAGCGAGACGCAGCCAGACACGTATACGTCAAGCCTCATGATGAGCACACCTCTTCACGTCACAGTAAAGTGGTCTAGCATCAGCGAGCTTTTCATTGCTCTTGCCGAGGCGGCGACGAATCCCAGCACCGCTTTTCCTCGAAGCGAAGAGCCGCCGCCAGACCGCACAAGTCTCTATCTCGCTCTGGGCGCGACGGCCTGCGCTGGAGTTGCGGCTTTCATGATCTGGCGGCGATCGACGACGTCCGCTTAGAAGAGGGCTAGATTCTAGGCGCTTTGATTTTCCCCGCTTGCATCTGCTCGGAGTTGGCGCGATTTCGCATGTCTCATCATCCGCTCGTTGAAATACAATTATGATACCCAACTCCGCCCTACACTTATACTTAGGCACTTAGTCTCTAATCAACGTAATATCACCGTATCTGTCATGTCGAGACGTTTATTGGCCCCTATGTTTGAATTCTTAATGTTTGCCACGCCAACTTGAATCGACCGAGACTTCTCATTTCCTTCCAACAGTGTTGTCTAAGAACTGCTAGTCCATTGTCGCTTCCTACTCAATACTCATGCTCGAGCACTCTTTCTCCCGTTTGTCATCTCAAACATATGCTGGATACAAGGGTGGTGTGTTCCAGCAAAGTTCCGTACATGAACACCAGTCATCTATGTGTACGTATCTCTGCACGAATACGGGCACGAGGATTAACGAACCTGACGGCGGGTAGTTTGACAAACAAAGAACTCTCTAAAGGAACACCTCTAAGCGGTTCATGTTAACATGTCGATAGGGCCAGTACCTTCCGCTCACTGGCAATTGTGCAGGCGACCGGCTACCTTCGTTCGATGCCCTCGCGAGGCCAGAGAACTACATTAAGGTACTTGAGGTATGAATAGACGAACATATATTGTTGGTTCCACGGGGCCGTATACGACAAATAGTGGTAGCAATTATCACTCGTCTGTTGGTGATCCTATTGCTTGTTCTTCTTGTTTTTCTATCTTACATTGTAGACAGGAGTCGGTCGAAGTAGGTAGTGACGGCCTGGGTGGTTGCCCCACCTTTATCCGGCCGTGATGACTAAGCCAGTTGTCCCACTTCGCCCAGGGCAGGTGCCAGCCAGCCCATGGTACCTGCCTATTACTCCTTAACAGCCTTTGCTGTTCCAACATATATAAGACATCTAAGAATATTACTTTGAGCTCTTCTTTCTCCTATGGGCCTTGATAGAACGACATAGAAGCGTGACTCGGCTAAAATATGGTTCATGAAGCCCAATAGCTTGGTCCCGCTGCTTATGTCGTGTCAAGAACACATTTTGTATGATGGCGTTTTCTTTTCTTATAGCCTTTAATACCCTATCTCTCTATCATACGAAGCTGACTTGTTGGATTTATGGTCTCTACGAGTGGGTGGCTCAACATCTACGCCCGACATGTGATGACTCTATATATGACTTAAGAACAAAGTTATATGAGTGTCTTGGTAAATAAAGGGTGCTCTCCGAGTGTCGAACATCTCTTCCCTTCTATAGCGAACGGCTAAAACACATATTGGAGAGAGAGAGAGATGGCGGCCTAGGTCTTCTCGTCGAAGACGGGGATCGGCTCGCAGGGCTCGTCACGATTGGAAGTGACAGTCTAAAGCAAGGACCATACCGGAGCAGCACTCGCTGCGCCGTGTGCGCGCAGTGGGTGGGGACTTCAGGTATCATCCGGGTCTTGCCTCTCTTTACAGACAATATATTACACGGTTCCCAGTGGAGCAAAACAAGATTTGACTAGGCCCAAGACTCGCTCATCAAGCTGGCTCAATTCCGATGCGCATGAGTTCTCTTGCTCTTAGGAGAGAGTAAGACGCCATTATTAAGATAAGAAGATCAGAGCCCGCCGCCATTCCGCAATAACCTACATCGCCACCTTATTCTCCAAAGAATATTGCGTTGCTGGCAGAGATCGATATATTTCGCTACCTTTATAATGTATTGCTTTTAGAACCACGCAAGCTATCATATTTATCAAGAGCCGCATTCAAGCTGCTTAGATGGGCAGCACAACTCAGGCATACAGCTGTGCCAATAAGGAGACCAGGTGACGGCTATGGTTCGAGGCCGGAAAAGTCGAGGGGGTCTATGTGTTTTAAAATGCAAAGCGACGGCAGGGTTACGTGCGCGTTCGCATAATATGTAGAAGGGCGGAAGGTCTTGATAGTTCTTGACGTGTGGGTGGCTCCTGGGCGATCGTGGATTCGGCGTCTTTTATCTAAGCCCTTGCGCCAGACACAACGAGAGATCGTGGCTGTCTGCCTGTCTATCTTAAGGGACGCGAAGTCAGTACTGTAAATTCACATGAATTAGAATCACTGTGATCCTTTGAGCCTTATTATCACAAAGCGAGGTAGCAAGTGGAAGACATGTATAGTAGAAAGTGGCTTGATTCCTCTAAGTGGAAGATCCGTATGAGGGTCATATCTATATACCGTACAAGACGGGTAATCGGCTTGTGGAAAGCGGTATCGTACGGCAGTAACCGGCAGCGCCACGTGTGGCGCTGCGATACTTATTCTATGGTAAAAGTCCTCCTGACTCTGTATTATATGAGGTGTCTAGAAACCGCAACGGAAGAAGGCTTGACCTCGGCCGCCATGAACAGTATGCTACTTCATTTCCCCCCATACCACCGAGTTCTTGATCCCGAAATACAATGTCTGCGGGCCACCTCAAACTGACGGAGTGAGTCAGAGAAAGCCTGGTCGTGGTTTTGCAGATCACTATTTGCTTCTGCTCTCTCGCTCGGCGCGTCCATGAAGAAGGGACTTGAGAGAGTCAACGGCTTTGTGATTTCACCAGCCTTTAGGAAGAAGAATGAGTCGAGATATTTGCTATGTCGAAATGAGAGAAGCCCGAAAGAGGAGTCCTGGTCCTCTCGCTATGGCGCGAAGTAACGTGAGGGTATTGAATCGGGTGTTGATCTTAGTATGCGTCAACAACGCACGTTAACATGAGACCCGGTCTTTTGAGATGAGAAGCCTGGTATTGGTCTGTTAGTCCATTAATGACATCAGTCTTGATACATTTGCTGCAGGTAGGTCTCTCTCATATCTTCAACTTCATAATTATCCTTCAACTTCACGGGCAAAAGCGCATACAGAGCTCGCCAAACACGGGGTCTGTATGATCTAGCTACTCGCCAGCTTTAACTAAAGACAGACATTCTATCATACCTCTATTTTCTACAAACCATAACACTTGACACTCTGCAGTTCAAGTTCGGCAAGCGGGAAAGCAAAGAGCACGATACCAGAGCTAACTAACAAATCTCACGGCGCGAATGGTCGCAATATATGGTCTCGGTTGCCCTGTAGCGTTCAAAGGGCTACGTCAGGTCAGAGCAATATAAAATCACAGCCTAAGGTACGCCCCGACCTGGGTAATGCAGCCAAAGCATTTGAATTCGATGTTGAAGATGACCGTCGCACCGTGTACGACGATGGGCATTCTGTTGCAGGAAGTGCTTGAACACCAAGTACAAGCATTTTACTTACACCTCAAGAAGTCTCAAACGCCTTCAAAAGCTCTCTTCAACTCTCACCATCGCCATGTCCGTATTCCCTTGGCATGATCGAATACCCAAGGACCCTTACAAGACAAGAGCGTGGGTGAGACACATTTGGGCTTGATCACACGACCGCTTGCCCAGCCCTTCCTCGTATCCACATTCGCCGGTGCCGCCACAGTTCTCCTCAATGCGAGTAAGGCCGCTCGATCTCATACCCTCGTTTCGAGGACCATCATCTCTGCCTCTCACGATTCACAGAACGCGGTCAACCGGCTTAACGAACGAACCCCCAGCGGCAGCTAGGTCCGTCCTTATATACGATGTCCGCTGGCCCGATCGCCAGCCTCACCGCACCTCACTTCACCTTATCTCACCCAGCCACCCCAGCTCACAGCACCCTCAAGACCGCAAGACGTGAAAAAGTCAAATTCATAAGTGGTATTCCAAACTGTTTCCGGCCGTGTACTCAAGAACTCAAGTCGTTACCATACACGAAGAAGAAGTGCGACCAGATCAGACCAAAAGAGAAAAGAAGACAAAGACAGCCCCCAAACAAGCTGACAGGGAATCCTGATCCAAGAAATAAGTACAGCTTCATGTAGCACTGCATGACCGACACTCCCATAGAACCCAAGCCCGAACCCAGAGACACCCGTGTTGTTACCCGAGAAAGACCGAAAAAGCCAAGGAAGAAATACAAGAAAAGTCCATCCCGATGTCTCAGACCCAGACTCACATCGTACACTTGACTTGTTATACAGCCTTGTCAAAACCCCCTCTGTCCCATTTGTGTCCCATAAGCCGGGCATATAAATAACTTTTCACGCCCCTCATCCCAATCTCCATCAGTCGTTGGTTCTTCCATACTCACTCATCATCACCTCAATTCATCAGACGGCCCCCGTTGACGGGAATCACCGTACCCGTAATCCACCTCGACTCGTCGCTCGCCACAAACGCAACAACGTCGGCAATGTCCTCGACAGCACCCAGCCTCGCCTCGGCAGGCGTAAGCGAAGCCCTCTCCAAGTCGGCGCTGCGCTGGTCGTCGGGCAGCGAGTCAAACATCTCCGTCTTGACCGTCCCCGGGCTGATACAATTCACAGTTACGCCATGCGCCTGCCCCATCTCTCGCGCCGCGACGCGCGTGAACGCCTCGACGGCCGCCTTGCTCCCCGCGTAGGCCATGCTGCCCGGCGAATCAGCGCGCGCGGCGACGGATGAGATGTTGATGATGCGACCGCCCGGCGCAATATGCGGCTTGACGGCCTGCATCATGAAGAACACGGCGCGCGTGTTGGTGTCGAAGATGCGGTCGTAGTCCTCGGTAGTAGTGTCGTCGAGCGTCGCGCTGAGCGTCGCGGCGGCGTTGTTGACGAGGATATCGATCTTGGTGACTCCAAACGCCATCATGGTCCGCTCGATGACCTTCTTCTGATGCTTGGAGACGTCGGCTTGGATGGCGGTCGCCGAGGACCCGCAGGCCTCGATCTCGGATATGACCTCATGGGCCTTGGCTATTGATGAAGTGTTTACAAAGGTGAAGGCGACCTTCAATCACGCGAATCACGAAATTCTAGCTTTAGCCGAGATTCTCATTTAAACAAGATTGAGGTCGGTAGAGACGCACCCTGGCCCCTTCTCGTGCGAGCTTCAACGCAATGGCGGCGCCGATGCCTCGCGCGCCGCCGGTGACGATGGCGACTTTGCCTGACAAGGACATGTTGGGCGGCGGGAGCTGTGGCAGCGGCTTAGTCCACAGGGCAGATGATGCGCGTCGCGCGAGACTTTCGCTGATTGCTCCGTCGCTAATCTGAGGCGACTGGCTTTGCTGATGCTGCTCTTGCTGGCTCAGCGATCTGGTCAGATGAGACTGTGATAAAGGCACACTGTCAGCTTCGATGTCTGTTGGCATCCGCGGCCGGAATCCCGGTGTAGTGCAGCAGAATACCGGCAGAGTCTGGCTCTGGAGCCAGTGCGTAACGGCTCGGAAAGCCATTTGACTGGGATCCGTAGTCATGGCATTATCTTCAGTAGGTGCGACGTCCATGCAGATATGCTGCATCGGTTTGAGATATGTGATGCGATGACGAAGGCTGGTGAAGGCTGGCACACACACACCTTGCAGTTGAACGTCAGCCTGATCATGCACACCAAGGTCTCCCGTGCGTTGGAGATGGTGTGGCGGCGCGGGGAAACTCGACGTGTCGATCGTGCTGGATGACCAATGTAAGACAAAGCTCGAGAAGGTCTAGTCCACACTTTCTGCTGCAAATCTACCCATTCCGCCACATTTTCAATAGCTCGCGCAAGCTCTTTGGCTCCAGACTCAAGCAACCTGCAAGGAAGGACGCGGACCCTGTCTGTTGCAACTGTAAGGGTGAGGATTCGGACAACGAGCCACACATCAAGTGGCATTTGGGAGATGGGAATCGTGTTCCATTGATGTTACTGTGAAGTTTTGGGGGCCCAGACGTCCCTCTGACAGACGACCAACGGCATATCGCTGCAGCCCGCAGTGCGCCTTGATATGTGGGAGATACGTGTAGGTAGTTGGCTCAGCTGCACACTCCAATGCTTCATTGTCGATCGCTTGATCACCAGCACTTGCTATCGAAAATGGCAATTATAAGATCAAACTGAAGTCGTGTAATCGTGAGTCAGACTGCTGATTCTGATATGTCCCATAAGGCGTCAAGCGCGCAGATGCGACCGCAAGGCGAAGAAGGGAATTACGAGAGCGCCTGAATGGAAGGCCGTAGGTACACAGATACCTAGTTGAGGGTTGCTTCCGTACACTTCAGTAGCGCTATCTTTCGGTAACACGCATTTTCCACTGTTCAGCGACTACCCGATGACGGGCTGCGGTCTTCTTCACTGGATGCCAGTGGATGGCGACACTTGCTAGGAAGCGGCAGATGGGATGACATGCTACGCTGCGATCGCAGTTGGGCGGCCTCTGGTTGGTCTTCCCCGTGCGACGGTTTTTTTTGCGACTCGGCTGGGGCGCTTCGCAATGGACCGTGGACCCGTGGTTATGATGGTGTTGGACTGTGCCTGTGGGTGGACAGGTGCGAAAGTTCTCGACGTCTTGATTCCTTGAAGCAAGGTAACTAAGTGCTTGGCAAGTCGCAAACGGCAAAATGAAAGAAAGACGTTGGGTCGCGGGCGTTGGAAACGAGATTGCCGATTCAGGTCACTTTGGCGTATTAGTGGATCCAAGAGGACGGTTGGGCCTTGAAATCAAAAATCCCTAGGCACAAAGGGGGCTCAACTTGCTCAAGGGGCGAGAGTGGGAGATGACCCCGATGAGACGGCGTCGATGGCCGGGACCGCCGGTGGTGAATAGGGGCCCGAGGCGGTGACGATGGAGACTGGTCCACTGGCCCTGCATCTGACCAGCCCTTGGTCTCCAGTCTCCAGTGTCTCTCCAGTGTCCAGTCCTTCGAGAAGGATGTGGAAGACGGCCGTGGTGCATGGGTTGCATTCCACGCATTGTTCAGGGAACCCTCAACTTTGGAGCTCGGAAGTCTTCGTTGGCACAGACTCAGAGGCCGTGGAGAGGAAGGTAGCGCAAAGTCGTGCCTCGGACAAAAAAAAAAAGAACATAGCAAACTGATGACTGAGTGAATGAGGAGACGCCCGAACCTTGTCCTGAGATCCGATGTTCCCTGGCATAAAGTGGTGAGCTATTCTGGGGACTTTGTCTTTGGCCAGGTTGGGGCCCTGGGATCGCCCTGCAATTCTGGGCAAACGGGTCGAGCTAGTGTCGATTTTCGGCAGCAGCCAGCAGTGAAGACCGATGCTGTTTCGACGTCGGCCGGAAGGGTAGGTATAGGTAGTACACGTGCTGATGGCAGTCATCGTGGGAGGGAGCATTGACGGAAAGGCGCAGTATCTTTATAGAGTCAAGCCGTTGTCCTCACGGAGCTGGTAGCACAACCCAGAGTACTTGTAGGAAGTTGAAGGGATAGTGTCGTGTCGCAGGCGCGAATAGTACGATGTGAGGGCCGGGTGCACATGGAGCGTCCCTTGGACCAGGTGGGTTGTCCCTGCTTTGCTCGGATCCGGATGTGGCAGTGACGGGGACGAGAAACGCGCGCTTTGAGCGTGACAGATTCAGCTCGAGTTAGAGATGAGAAGCGAGGGGGCTCTGAACCCGTATTGTGGTTTCCTTGTTTCATTGCGAGTAATCTGAAAGACTGGATTTCTTCTCGTCCTTTGGTGAGTTGAGATGACGGACTGGTTGTGTACGAAGTGTACGGAGTACGACGTATAGGCAGTGCGGCCATGGCCCTATCCATGTCTCATCCACTGGCAATATCCGGGCCTCGTGGTTAGCATGTGCTCTTTGGGGAGAGTCGGCCGGAGCCAACTGTATCGGACTCGGGTCAAACTCATCATCCAACATCAAGTATCGGGGTCTTGGCTTAGACCTGTAATGCGAGAGTATTCGTATAGAGCTAGGCAGCAGTGATGAAGGCACTAGCAGGAGTCGATGTCATCCATAAGGTGTGTATGTTGATTAGGTGGTATTCATATTGTTCCGCTGATGATTATGAATGACTGGTAGTTATTGTTGAGGTTGCAGGTACCTTAACGTGGTAGAATAAGGTACGGGTAGGTAGGTAGTAGCCCGCTATCTTTTTTTCCCTTTCTTTTCGGGCTCTCTCTATCTTTCTCCCCGCCCTTCCTTTGCGCCCCCCGCCGTGCCCGCACATGCAGTTGCCCGTCTTGCCGCCTGCCGCCTGCCGTGTGTCTGCCTCCAACTTGATGCCAAAACGGCAGCCAGTCAGTTCGCAGTCCACGGCCCCAGGGGCTCCTTCCCCTCTCTCTTCAGTAAGGTACCTATCTGCAAAGAGTGAACGGACGATACGTACTTCCCAAGGTAAGGTAGTGTGTAAGCTCAGGCACGGGTACGGACGCATGCACGACTCAAAATGCAATTCAACTCAGCTGAACGGACGATAGACTAATGTATTATGAGGTAAGAGGATGCCCTTACGTGCATTAGGTAAGCTTTCGGTTGTTCGATGCTTGCTTGTCTTGCGCGACCCTGAGCCATTTGATGTTGACTGCCCTGGTCCAGGATGAAGAAGACAGTCCCAATTATTCCACAAAGCCGATGCTTCCATACTGATTTGAATTGGTGCTCATACCCGTACTTCGTACACATCTCCTTGACTGTAATTACCTTACATAACACAAGGTAAGTATTCATACCTAAGGTACGTCAAGGCAGATTGTCGCGAGAAAGGAACCCCCCCCTCAAAAAATCAAAAAAAAAAAAAGGCAGAACCGTATCGTTGGCAGTTGGCAGTTGGCAGTTGCCCGTTGACTTTTGGCTGAGCACGTGACAGGGAAGCGGCCTTTTGTGCCAGACCACTGCACTTTACTTTGACTGGCCGCTCTTTTTCCAAAGCAACGCCTAGCCCAGTCTGGCTGGCGCTAATGCAGTCTTGGTGGCGCTCTCCTCTCCAGGCTACAAATGACACCAGCCGATTGGGGGTCGAGCCATGTACTCGGTACTTACTCCTTTCAGAACTCCACTCCGCCAGTTCCAGCATTTCGCTCGCTTCCGACGCAAATAACGGCACTCTTTCCAGGATGGTCTCTGCAAATAGACTTGTACCTGTCTACTTCCATGGTCCCCCAAAGTATCTGATCTCCACGACGTGACCTCGACTTTGGTGCTGCACTTCGTAAGGTAGCGCCTGTTCATCGCCCTTTCTGCCAGTCAACCCTCACGCTCGCTCGCGCGCTCTGTCTTCTGCCCGCTCCCCCCGTCCTGCAGTAGGGGGTTGACTTCTGACTTGACTGGCTGCAGTCCCGTCTGCCTGTCTCTTCCAAGGTTGTCTGCACCGACACCAATCCCAAATACCCTCTCCAAAAAGTCCAGTTCTCGACACAAGACTGGACGGCGAGGTGAACTATACCATCCAAGGTTGAGGTTGACTGACACCATTTGCCTTACCGAGCGCTACAACAACTTACCAACAACGTTCCCTTCTCCTCCTCCTCATCCTCCACCACCACTGACTGCCACGCCCACCACCACTACCACCTCCACCATCATCTCTCTCTACCTTAACAATACCCGACGACACAACACAACTTAGCACAAGACACGCCGGCCAACTGCCCACTTGGTCCAGTCTCGAACCGACCCATCCTCGCCTGTTCCGTGCTCTCAACAGCATAATTTGCCGCTTGCTTTTTCTCCTTCTCTCGTTTGCAACGGTTGACTTCTCCAGTCTTTTCAACTCTTATCGTTGTACATCCCGGGTACCGCTCCAATAGACTCTCCTTCCCATGCGATCTTGAACGACGCGACCGAAGAATCCATACCTGTATCCGTATTCCGATCCCGACCTCGTTCCAACTCCCGCCCTCGACACTCCCGTTCGTTCCCACGCCGCGCCTATGCTGCCCTCCACCCTCGACAGATGAGAGCTCAACTACGCATTCTTTTCGAACGAGATATTTGGCAGACGAGTGGTGCATTCTAGGGAATCATTGGCTTTCCGGCCTCCCTCCAGGCCATTTCCTTTCCTAGATGATGGTGCGTAGACTTGCCCATAAATCGCCACTGCACCCAACGCTCTGAGCGTCTTTCGAGTCGACTTTGTTGAGCATGGCGCGCTTCCTTTCTTTGCCTCTATTTCAAGCCTCGAACTTTACTCGCTGAGCCCCCTTTCACTGAACAGCACCTTTGACTAACTCTCCGTGCTATCCGCAGACCTCATCTAGACCCCGCGCCGATGTTGGTGGCAGCTTTGCGAGTCGACGCGGTCATGCGAGCCAGCTGTCAATTTCAGACCCCAGCCACCATGTGACCGAGACCATTGGAACCCTATACGGCGACGAGGAGTACGACAGCGATGGCCGACCCATCAGCTACCTTGGCCAGTCCTACACCGACCAGCTGAACAACAAATTCGAATCCGATCACCCCGACGAGGATCCTCGTAGGCAGATGATCCGTTCGGCTTCGGACAAGACAGGAGGCTTGGGCATGGCACAAAATGGCTCGACGACTCTCAAACATTCGCAGACTTTGCCAACGCGGTCGCCTAGCCAGCGAAGCATGTCCTTCGAGAACGGTCCTAAATCGCCGCCAATCTCCCTACGAGATGTCAAGAACGAGTCCTCTCAATTTCCTCTAGGCAGCATCGAGAACCCGAACGACATTGCGCAGGAACTCAACAACTTGCAAGCCCTGCGGCGCATGTCTATGGACGTCGGGAACAATGCTGACCCTGATATGCTACCCTTTTCTGGCTTGTCCCTCGTCGCCATGCCTCCTATCGCACCAACAGGGGATGACGACGAAAATGACCCCTCGAGGTTACTCTGGGTCCCTGCGGCAGTCCATCCCGAGCTGGCGCCGACCGAATTCAAGACCTTCTTGGAGGATCGTGTCAAGACTATCCGGCGACGGTCCGGCGACTCCAGCGATGGTGGTATGGGCCGAAGCGATTCTGGCGGCGGCTTGCGAAGGAAGAAGAGCATGCTCTCACGGCAAATCGACAATTCTGGGGGAAGAGGCGCCGTTGGTTACATAGACGGCGCTGAGAGACTCGGACGGAAGAGCTCGCTCAGAGATTATTCGACCCCTGAGCTCAATCTGAACGAACTAGTCAAGGACCCGTCCAAGGTGGTTCGCGAGCTTTCCGAAGGTGCTCAACCGGAGGCTAGCGCTGAAGATTTGCCTATCTTGCCTGTAGCTCCCGGCATGGGACTTCGTCGGTCAACCCGAACAACATACCGAAAGAACGGCAGCGTACGCTCAGATCGGCTGCCATTCTCCAAGCGAGTCGCCAATCGGCATGGCCACACGGATTCCTCTGACTCTGCCGATACAGTCCCTCCTCTGCCATCTGACATCCCTGACGTGCCCCCGTTGCCCACGCAGCAAAGACCTCAGTCAGAGCCAGTGTCAGAGAACTTCTCGCGTCCCAATCGATCGGTTCGACGCCAGCACAAGTTCTCTCAGGATCTGGGCGCGACGTCCGACGGTGCTTCGTCCGAAATCGAGGAGCCAGTCTCTCCCCTGAGCACACGTTCTGAGCAGCAACACCCAACGAGAACTTCTTCAGTCTCAGCTGACGCCAAGCCCCCGGTTCCTGCCATTGTTGAGTCGCCAGCGACCGATGAGCAGAGGCAGCAGTTTCCTCAGAGGTCCTCATCCTCACAGCACGCTCCTTCACAACCGCTCATGGATGAGCCTCCCGCTCGGTCGAGCAAACGACCTGGTTCGGCCAACTCTGCGCCAAGCCCCACGACACCGACGGCCCCTCAACAGCCGCCACAGATGCAGCAGCAGCAGCAGCCTAAGCAGCAGTCTAATGCTCCTAATCACACCTTGAACGATATGGCTTCTCACCCATCTGTCTTACCTGGCAGTGGCGCAAATCGAACCGATACGTTGACTTTCATCCCCACTCTACAGCCAGAGGAGAAGAAGCCAGAAGAAAAGAGGGTAGAAAAGAAACTGAGAAAGGAGAGAGATGATGATGCTTCTAGTGTATCCTCGAGCAAATCTTCCGGCGGCTGGTCAAAGTGGCTCAAGGGTGGTAGCGATGACAAGGACAAGAAGAAGAAGGAAGAGGAGAAGAGGAAAAAGCAGCAAGTCGCCGAGAAGGGGCAGGACAATGCCCGTCTGGATGTTCTCCAGAACTCGATAGAGGGTGCATCTTCCAAGGGAAGAGAAAGCATCATCGTGGACCGTGACAACGTCGACAACAAACTGGCTGAAGAGCGAAAGAAGGAGAGCAAGAAGTCGGAGGCCAAGAAGGAGAAGGAGGGTGGTCTCTTCTCAGGCCTCTTTGGCGGTGGCAAGAAGAAGAGCGAAAAGGAGAGCAGCAGCAAGAAGAACCAACATCTCCGGGTATCGGAGGAGGTGCCGTACCGCCCGCTCAAGGCTGACGTCGACTACCACTGGACCAGATTCCCATTGCTCGAAGAACGAGCGATTTATCGGATGGCTCACATTAAGCTCGCGAACCCGCGTCGCTCTCTGTTGAGTCAGGTTCTTCTCAGTAACTTCATGTACAACTATCTCGCCATCGTCCAGGCCATGCACCCGCAGATGCAGGTCCCTCAGTCGCCGCAGCAAAGACGTCTGGAAGAGGAGCGTCGCCGCAAAGAACAGGAAGAGCAGTACTTGGCGCAGCAACAGCAGCAGCAACAACAAGAGGCGGGGGAGCAGGACTCGACGGGCCAGTACAACTTTGACTATCACCGGGTATGTTGATTATCCCTCCTTCAGTCCGGAGACCCAGGCTAACTTGATTCCCAGGGCGAAAACCAGTACGGCGACCATCCTCACGATGAGGTGGACTACGTTGATGATGCTCAAATTTACGAATACGACCATGGCGGCGACGTGGACAACGGACGCAGCAATGGCTACCAAGGCCCTGACAGCTATGACCCTCAGCCTGGCAAGCAGTATTATCACGACCAGTATGGGCGTGACGGCAGCGGCGACGACGTAAGGCGCCGGGACGACCGAGAGGACATGTGGTGAGAGAAGCAGTGGAAGCAGAAGCAGCTGTAGCTTCTCGCAGGAATGACATTCTTGGACGGCGAGACTCCTTGGCTCTGCCTCGGATTGCAGTCTTGAACCCAGTTGGAAGGCGCTGTGTAATCATCCAAACGTATGTGCATAAGGCGGAGTTGATGGATTGAGTGCAACATATATTCAAAAGGGGAACTCATGGGTGGCTTGGCTAAGCCTCCATCGGTCCCTTCATTTTCACATCCCTTTCATATCTTCATATTTAGTATCCTGCAGGTTTGACTTGTCGTGGACGGGCGGTGGAGTGCTTTTGTTGCAGCACATGTAAACAGTTAGCATAGCGACCGGCATCTTCTGGAGGCTACTTAGGTTCGATTGCGACACGCGGGGAAGAAGAATAGAGTAGCGCAACCACGGCATGTGGTGGACCCATTTCTTGCTCCTCACTTGCTTCCCCAATACTTTGCCCAAGTCGGGCGCGACCTGAGTCGTTGGGATGTCGTTGTTTCGGCTTCCGGCCTCCGGACTCCCGCCTCATCCCGCCGGGCCTTATCCCAGGGTTGGACCTCACGTGCCAAGGTCCTGAGAGTCCCAAGGTATCTACCTACCTACCTTGAGTTAAGGTAGTTTTGGGGTACCATGATCCTTTGAGGGAAACCAATGCTGTATCTCTGTGTAAGGACAGAAGTTGCCACTGCAGGTCTGAAAGATCAAAGAGAGTGAGCTGAGGTGCTGTTGGCCTCTGTTTGAATCGAATGTCGTGTCTATCCCTGAGAGGTCCAACTCGGGGCAAAAGTGAGCAATAAAGTGAGGAGCTGAGGTCCGGCTATGTTTAGCGCTACCTGGAAGGCAGCTGCCCGAGCCCCGCTGTGGTGCCTGGAGGTGCCCAGCAGACTCTCCCGTCCCGTCAGTCACTCAGTGAGCTTAGGTAGGTAGGTCCCAGTGGAGGTTCCATTCGAGCCTTTGAGGTGCTCAAGTGCTGTTCTGCCTGCCCGCCTTGCCCGCCCCAGGAAGAGTAAGGTACCTAACCAGCTGGAGGTGCTCTTGGGAAGGCCCAGCACTTTACCTTACCTCAGTAGCCCCTGCCAGCTGTGAGCATCCGCGCTAAACCATTTGGGGCAAGAGCAGCCTCTTCTGGCAGTGCGCCAATTCGTCCGTTCGTTGCTTCCACCTACACCTTGCACTTTTCTTTAACCTCCAGAAAAATATCACCAGCCTTGTAAGGGGAGCTTATTCCTTTTCTCGTCGCAAACATCACCGTCTGCTCCTTCCAACCCCATTTCCATCTCCGTTGATACCCAATTCCTCCCCTCGACGACCTCCCGAACCGAGCACCCGTTCACTCACCCGACGACGACCCCCGAACCCGATCGTCCCCCCCTGCGACCTCCAATCGCCCAATCTCCATCTCGCGATTACCTCGACAACAAACTAGCATGGCTGCCGTGAGTTACCTCCTTTTCTCGTCATTTCAAGCTTCCTATCCAGTGTCATATACCTCTTGATGCTTTCTATCTCACTGCGCACATCCCCGCCCCTGCTCTAACCTCGTTGCCGCGATGCTTCGTTGTTCTTCGGGCGGGACCTTGACAGCTCCTCCTTGTCCCGCTTCTGGCCCCAGTACTAACATGTCATCGATGTTTATAGCCGCGTCCATACAACAACAACCCGGGCTACATGCCCAACGGAGCTTCTTCGATTCCTCCTGGAGCTGCGCCTCTCCTCCCCAACCAGGGTCGCGTTATCCAGACTGGCCCCATCCGAGTTCTGTGCATAGCTGATGTTCGAGGTTCGTCGTCATTCCATCAAGTCCCGTCGGGCAACCGGCTATGAAGCTTGGATCTAACATCAACTTTGATAGGAAACCTCACATCCCTCAACGACCTGGCAAGACAAGCACGAGCCGATCACATCATCCACACTGGCGATTTTGGCTTCTACGACGACACCTCCCTGGAGCGAATCGCAGAAAAGTAAGGAACACTCCGCGACTCTATAACCGACCGTTGTCATTCTGACACTGGTGCGAAGAACCCTAAAGCATGTTGCTCAATACTCTCCCCTGATTTCCGAGCCCGTCAAGAAGGCCATCCAGCAGGGCGGCCCCGGTCCCGTCAAGAGCCGATTCCCTGCCAACGAGCTTCCCCTCTCCGAGCTCTCTCTCCTCCTGAGCGGCGAGATTAAGCTCGATATTCCAGTATACACTGTTTGGGGTGCTTGCGAAGATGTCCGCGTTCTCGAGAAGTTCCGTTCCGGAGAGTATAAGGTACAGAACCTGCACATCATCGACGAGGCCCGCTCGATGCTTCTCGAGCTCGGTGGAGTCAAGCTGCGCCTCTTGGGTCTGGGCGGTGCTGTTGTCATGCACAAGCTCTTCGACAACGGCGAAGGAAGAACCACGATTGCCGGAGGCCAGGGAACTATGTGGACTACCTTGTTGCAGATGGGCGAGCTTGTCGACACCGCGCACCGAGTTTACGATCCCACCGAAACCCGCGTCTTCGTCACCCACGCCTCTCCTGCCCGTGAGGGTATCCTGAACCAGCTTTCCGTCACCCTCAAGGCCGACTTCTCCATCTCTGCTGGACTCCACTTCCGCTACGGCAGCTCATACAACGAGTTCAGCGTAAACCCCACCCTCGACCACTACCGCGGCAAGCTCGCTGCCTCCAAGGCCTCTTTCAACGATGTTTGGGAGACGGTCAAGAACGAGGTCGAGCCAGCCATCTCTCAGAACGAGGGTCAACAGAACCTGCTCAAGAACGCCCTGCAGATTGTCGAGAAGATGCCCACTACCGCTGCTGGAGGCAACCCCTTCGGCGGTCCCGTTGCCGGCCAGGCCCAGCTCGGCCAGGTCGACGAGAGTGCTTTCAAGAACATGTGGAACTTCAACTTGGCTGATGCTGCATTCGGATGGCTGGTGCTTGAGATTCAGGACGGACGTATCGGAACCGAGATGCGCGCCCAAGGCTTCAACTTCTCACACAGAGGTGCCAAGGCCGCTGCGCCTGTTCCCGCCGGACCTGCTGGCGCTGGCAACCTACCTGCCCCGGCGCCTCCCTCTACACAGACTACAGCCCCCCCGCCCACTAGCAGACAGCCTTCTTCTCAAGCGCCTCCCAAGCCGCAGGTCGCAACACCCCTGCCATCAGCTAAGCCTGGAACTCCTCAACCCGCTGCTGCAGCACCGCCTGCCGTGCCTCCCAAGGATGAGCGTCCTGCGCCTGCGCCTGCTAACGGATCAGCCAACGGCCCTGACCCCGTCCCTTCTCCCGCACCCAAGACACCTGCTCAAGATATTGTCGGTCTTTTCATTATGAATGTCAACTCCGAGGAGCAGACTCGTGATCTTTTCGACGGCGAGCACAAGAACAACATCCTCAAGGTCGAGAAATGGGGCAACTCCAACAAGGTTGTCATGTTCAAGACGATTGAGGAACGCGATGCTGCTCTGAACAGCCTTCCCGAAGATCTCAAGACCCGGGCTCAAGAGGACCGGTCTCGTCCCCTCGTCAAGGTGTTCCAACACCGCGAGAGCAAGTTCCAGCCCCGCGGCGGTGCCGGTAACTGGGGCAGCAGCAGAGGCGGTGGTAACTCTGCAAACACTGGCAGCGGCTACCGCAGTGCCGGTGGTGCCAGCGATTCCGAGAGCACCCGTCGTGGCGGCCGCGGTGGTGGCCGAGGTGGACGTGGAGGCGAGCGTGGAGGACGTGGAGGACGTGGTCGCGGCGGTCTGAAGGGCGAAGGTGGCGCCTCCCCCGCCCCCGGTCCTGCTACCCCGGCAGAGTAGGACTCTCCTCCTAAAGCCTTTGATGAAGTATGGGAGATGGCCCAGGCCTCGGAATCGAAGCCACGTGGTCCATCAAATGAAGTCTTTGAAGCTGTAATGGCCAAGTTTGGCCCCTCGCAAGCAGGGGAATGAAAGGACAAAGATTTTATTCGTTTTTTTTGCTGGTTATGAAAGGGAGAAAGGGGGGCCAAAGAAAAAATAAGTGCTACCAATTCTTGTACGCGTATCTTAATGAGACAACTTGAGGGGGGATAGGGGAAAAAGACCTTTTCTTACTCAAGTTTCCGTTTTTCATCCATGTTTGGGGAGTTTTTCTTCGTCGGTGAGAAGTGCATAAAAGGGGGTTGTGCTTCCGGTGGTATGAGATGGTACGAGAGGGGAGGGGACTACCTCTACCTGACTTTGGGTTGCTGTTGAACTTGAGGTAGATGTTATGTGGTTGGTAGGAGTAGTCTCGATGGAATAGATTTCCAATGCAGTTGTCAACCCTGAAATGAGTCTCTTATTTTTGCAGCAAGAGCTCTCTTGACGTCTGAGTATCTTGGCTGTAAAGAATTAATTTACAAGTTGAGGTCCTCAGCTTATGGCTACAGTACAAAAGGACTACTCCGTACTTTTCTGCCATCAATGTAGGAGAGGGCTGTGAGCAAGGTTGGGTTCTATTCCCTTGGGAGTGGTTAAAATTGCAGTGAAAACGAGACGCAGACCCTGACTTGTGGCGTGTGTTACAGTGTGAGCTGGGCTGTATCTCACATCCTCTCAGAGGGAGACGGAATTGCAGTGCAACGATCGAAGAGTGACCAAAAACACGCGATGAGGATTTCAGGGGGTTGGCAATCGGCACACCTGGTTTCTCTGTGAAATGTCAATAGGTCTTCTCACTAAGAAACATTACATTAGTTTGGATATTCCCAAGACTTCAGAAGTCTGACTTTACAAATACTTTGTCCTAGGCCAGAGTTATATGATTGTAGCATAGAAACAAGGGTACGCGATTATGGGCTTAGAGGAGGACTATGAGGAAGGCTTGGGGTCTATCCCCTTGGAGAAGATTGAGAATGCTGTGTAAGGGGGGTATTTTGAGGCTACGAAGCCTGGGTCAGAGGGTCTTGCGGAATTACATGATAACCGCCATGTCAGAAGTCGCGAGGGAAGCTTGGTTTTTCTTCCCCTTGAGGGAAGTCAAGACTGCAGTGAAATTGCTGACACGGCCACGGGAAAGGGGACAGTGAATCAGAGGTCTTGCCGAACCACACATTGACACCAGACTTTCTGGGAATGGGCTATGAGGTAAGGTCAGCCTTGTCTTCTTTGGGGGGAGTCAAGGCAGTGTAGAATCCTGCCTCATCGTCGTGGACGGAAAAAGGACGAATCAGAGGTTACGGATATGTTGAACAACATCAACAACCATGAGTTTTGAAGGTGGGCTGCGAGTTAAGCTTGGCTCTCTCGACTTTGGGGAGGTTAAGAATGCAGTGTCGGAATAGGTGAGTAGAGCAATGGCGCTTGCAACATGGGCTTGACTGCATCTCCATCCTCTTGGGGGGAGTTAACATTGCAGTGAAGACCAGTAACAACATGAATAAACGAATGAGAGGTCGAATCGAATGACGAGACAGGTGTGAGCCCAGTAGAGACTACCTTATGAGGTGAGCTTGAGTCTCTCTGCCCCGGGGTGAGTTAAATATGTACCTAGTGTATGGCTCCAGACTCCCTCAGCACCATGATGGGGAAGCAAGGCGAGTGGTCACGTTGAAGTACATGGTATCGGAAGTCTTGAGGTTGGGCTGCGAGGTATCTATAAGCCTGGCTCAATCCCCTTGAGGGGAGTTAAGACTGCAGTGAAATTGCTGACGGCCCTAGGGAAAGGGAGAGCGGCGAATCAGAGGTCTTGCCGAAGTGCATTACACCAAAACTTCTGGGAATTGGCCTCGAGGCAGGTAAGCCTGGTTCTGTCCTCTTGGGGGGAGTTAAAGATGCAGTGAATGAACCTACCCAAGTTTCGGAAGAAGCTGACTATTTGATACGAGAAGTTTTCGGAAATGGGCTGTGAGGTAAGCTTGCATGGCTCTTTGCTCACTGTAGGAGTTAAAAGTGCAGTGAAAAACCCCGGATGGTCACACACCCACAGCAGATAGAACTAAGGCTAATAGTCATGGTGGTTTGTATGATATTAGAAGGTTTTTTGGGAATGGGCTGTAAGGTATGGATGACTTCGTCCCCTTGGGAGTAGTTAAAATTGCAGTGATCAGGGTGTTGCAAAATATATGGCGGTGTCTCTGTACTTGGACATCCATACCAATCAAACGAAGCCCGGTATCCCCCAGACTTTGTAACTCCGATCCTATAAAACAGTATCATTGACGGAGCCTTTACCCCCAGGCCAGAGTGATGTGCTCGGCGTTCTCTCGTCCCCAGCTGGCCGGCGAACCTGACTAGCCATATGCCTAGTCCTAAACTACTTATCAAACCGATGAGCCGTACTATCACGAACCAAGGTGACCGAAGCAAAGCCAAGGTAATGGAAACGTCCGTCTCTCTACATCACGCTCCTCCCCGTTTATATTCGTGAACGAATCGATTGTGAGGGCCGCGTGATTCTAGAAGCACGTGGCATCAACATGATTGTACTGGACACATACCTTGTAAAGTTCACAGCCTAATTACTTGACAAAGGCGATTAGTACAGACCAACTCACTCGATACGACCGTTGCTGTGAGGTAGAGATCGAGGAAGCCATAGTTGCTCATCCGTTAGCTCGGGCAACAAGGGCCAGAAAGCTTTCATACAGAGATGGATAGAGATCATCCCAGCTAGATGGGGGTGATAATAGGCAAGCTGTCGAATCGACTTTGAACACAAAAAAAGACCTTTCGGACTAAGCCGGAGTCTGCAAGACGATCACCACTTCGGGGCACAATGGACCTTTTGTTCAGGGGAGCACATGTTCTTATTCTCCGACAGGCCACTCAGCTAGGTTCGGGGACTCAAGGCAGCGGTTGCCGTTTTCTCGGAATCCCTCAACGTTGTTCGAGTAGTGTGGTTGTGGAACAGGCCCAGCGGCCATTTTTGGTATACATTTAGTGTAGAGAGTCTATCTGGGTGCCCGCTTTCCATGCAGCCATGCCGATGATTGAATTTCCCTATGTTGATACATATACATACAGTATACAAGAGCTTTGTGAGCTCACCAAACCCCTTTTTTCCTGTGAATTTCCTTCCTCACACCCGGTTTACCCCTGAATCGGCGTTTACGCAATAGGCTTCATGCCCTTGTGAATAGCGGCAACGCCACCAGTCAAGTTCTCATAGCCCTCGCCGGAGACAACGAATCCAGCATCCTTGATCATATCCCTAAATTCCGTCTGGCTCGGGAACCGCTCGATACTCTCGACGAGGTACTGGTAGCTGTCTCTGTCACCAGCGACGAGCTGGCCGATGAGAGGGATGCCACTGAAGGACCACCGCTTGTAGATGGCGTTGAAAAGCGGGTAGTCGTCTGCCTTGCTGAACTCAAGGCAGGCGAAGACACCGCCAGGCTTGAGCACGCGATGGGCCTCGCGCAGGGCAGCGGGGATGTTTGTGAAGTTGCGGATGCCAAAGGCGACGGTGTAGAGGTCGATCGAGTTGTCCTTGATGGCGCCCTCGGGGAGCTTCTCGGCATTGGCCTCGAGCCATGACATGGCGGCCTGCTGGGAGGCCGGGAGTGATTGGGAACGGTCGCGGCCGACGGCCAGCATGGAGGGGTTGATGTCGGAGATTGTGACGCGGACGTCGGGGTTGTGGTTGATGTTATGCGCCGTGTGGAGCATGCGGAAGGCAATGTCGCCTGTGCCACCGGCGATGTCGAGGATGTGTTGCGGCGTAGGGGGGTTGGAGGCTGAGAGGCCTGGCTGGAGGCCGGAGACGAAGTGGTCCCTGGCAGAAGTGTGTTAGTGATGATGGCATGACTGCTGCTGAGAGGAATTGAGACTTACTTCCATATTCTGTGCCAGCCAAAGGACATGAGATCGTTCATGCGGTCATAGGAGTCGGCGACGCTGTGGAAGACGCCGGCGACACGATCGGCCTTCTCAGACTCGGGAACAGTCTTGAAGCCAAAGTGCGTTGTCTTGCTGTCGGCGGAAGGGTCGGTTGAGGTGTTGATGGATCGGGAGGCGATTGCGAAGGGGCGAGAGATAGGGGAGGGGGATGTGCTGAGCTGGTTCGAAATGGATCGCGCGCTCCAAGGGGAGCGGAGGGCGCGTCGGGTCGCCATTGCTAAGGAATGGCTCGTTATTGTCGTAGGAGTGTGGAAAGACCTGGGGGGCGGCGCGCAATGAAGTCAGTCGATCGGTGCTTGGAGAGCTTCCGGGATGGAATTAATTTTTGGTGGAGAATCTGGGGATTGAGTGTGGCTGATGCGCGCTACGTCGATGACAATCGGGCAGTCAAGCCACATCTTGAAGACCAGGACCCATGGATAATGACATCCAGATGCGAGTGGAATTCTTTGCCAGGGAAAATAAAGAAAATACTTACCTAGACAATGGTCTCGTTGGTGACAGCTTCCGTGCTGGTGGTGGTTGAAGCCTCCTTGCGTGCCGCTCGGTGTTGAGCCAAAACCTTGGTGAAGGCTCGAACCTGGTCCTTGGCAAGCCAGATGATAGCGCAGATGAGACAGATGACCAGGATGACCAACAAAGCAATAGAGCCAGCAGGATTCATATTGAGGCTGTTTGCCCAATATTGTGATGGATATTATATGTGAAGTTGAGCTGATCTGTTCAGAGAAGAAAAAGTAGCTGATCGCTGGCGATGAAGTCGGATATTGAAGTTCTCGGTGGATGCTGTTGTTTGTGGAGTGTGACGAGTGGTACGTGATGGGAGTGTGTGAGGGGGAAAAGACGTTTTGTGGTGAGTGTGCGTGTAAAAGAAAAATAAAATACGCTCCTTCCGAAGTGATTGTATTGGAAGTGTGAAAATAAACAAAAGCGTGCACTCTTTTTTCTAGGCGCGATTCTCTGAGCTGCCTGTGAAGGCATCCAAGTCAGGTTGGACTTACACACAGCGAGCAGGAGCTCTACACCGAGATTCACCGGCCGGGCACCGAACCGCATCCTTGGGAATCACCAATAACGGCAAGTGGGGCAGTCTATCGATAAGAATCCCTGACTTCCATCCACAGCCATGCGACACAGTCCTACCTAGGCACTGTTTCTTTACTGTCTTCCGAAGTCAAGACTCGGACACCCCCGAGACACAAAGAACCACACACTCTCTTCTTAGCTACCTTACATAGCCAGCAGCAACACCTACAATTCCATACTCCATGGATGATGGATCCGACGTGACGTGGGAATCGCAATTCCCACCGACAGTCTCCAAAGCTTGCAGTCGTTGCCATGCACGAAAAGTCAAGGTAGATCGCCATCCTTCGAATAAGGGGAAATATGAATTCTGACACGTCCAAGTGTGATTTACGTGTTCCACGATGTTCAACTTGCCAGAAACAGAATGAGGAGTGCAACATCACCGATCGTGTAACTTATACGTACACTGCCGTCAAAAGCCTGCAAGACCGAATTATTGAGCTTCAAGCCAGACTCGACGCTGTTCCTGAGGTCACGGCAGGCCAAACTGGCCCGGTAGCTGGACCTGGCCAATTCGACGATGTTCGCAAAGAAGCCGAGGAGATTGGTGTTCTTGCAATTGGTAGACCGAGCGGCTACTCAGAAAGGATATACAGTAAGTATAGCTTTCTCAGGCCACAAGCTGATGCTTGATCCATTCTTGGAAGCCTGGTAGTAATCGTTGTCAATTCTTCAGTGGGAAGTGCCACCGGCTCGACCTTTGCTCGCATTTTCTTCAAGCAGATTCACCTGTCTGCATCACCATCAGTATCGCGTTCTGGTCGCGCAGAGTTCTCCGGTCATGATCACGAACTCGTCCGGAACAACGCTGCACTCCCACCGCAGCCTGTCGCTAGATTTCTCCTGACCACATACATCAGTCGCATATACACATGGTGGCCGTTTGTTTCTCTTCCGTTCTTGAGAGGTAGTCTTGCACGAATCTACGAAGACCCAGCACGGTGCACACTGTATCAGAAATTTTTAGTCCTCATGATGCTAGCCCTCGCTTCAGCATCTTGCACGGAAGCTCAGGAATACCGACGGATGATGGACTTGAACAGCCCCACAGACTACTTCCAGACAGGTCTACATTTCTTTTTGAACATACACGACCATCCGAGAGATCTGCAAGGCCTCCACTCCGTGCTTTTGCTGTGCTTATGGATGCTAGGATCAAACGTTAGAAATCACGGTGACGACCTTTGGCAGATGAGTCGATATGCCATGTCAACAGCTATAGAGATGGGCCTTCACCGACGTTCCGTCACCCCGGGCGACCTGAGTTCTGATGACCGAGAGATCCGAAACCGGACCTGGTGGTGTGTATACGCACTGGAAAGACAGGTAGCTGTCATCACTGGCCGAGTACTCTCGGTCAGAGAGCATGCAATAGATGCACCAAAGCCATCTGTCAGTACTCTAGACGAGCTCACAGAGTCCGAGGCTCGGGCGGCGCCGTCATTCCAGAAACTCAGTGTGAAGCTTTTCAATCATCTGATGAGGCTACGTCAGATTGGCGGGCGCGTCCTTGAATCCGTCTACATCGCCAGAGGCCCTGATGGACGAGCATCAAGAACCACTTTCCAAGAAATTTGCAGCGAAGTCGAAAAAATCCAGCAAGAACTAGAGAATTGGAAACGAGACATGGAAGCCCTGAACTTCAAGGGAACTCGCGAGTACTCCGAAATGAAGATCGAATATGGACTTCTCCTGGTCCTCATGTATCGGCCATCTCCCACTTTCATGATTCCCTCCAAAGAGATGGCCGAGATATGCTCTCGGGCCGTGTCTGGAACTGTTCGGCAGTGGCAGAAGTTGGAGTTTCAACATGGTATCACTGCCGTTTGTCGATGCATACGGCAAGTGCATTCGATCCTCATGGTCGGACTGGCAGGCCTGTATTGCGACTGGTAGGCTTCTTATCTCGCCAGATCCCCAATTGACATTCCTCTCAAGATTCCGAACTGACCATGAGCTACTAGGCATGTCAAAGCGATGAATCAAAGCCCAGAATCCCCTCTCCTCTACTCCCATGGGAGCAATGTGGCATCATGCATGGACCTCATCGAACGCGGAACTGCCCGGATGAATGAGGAAGGCATGCTCAAGTACCGCGATCTTCTCCAGGCAGCGAGGATCAAGGTATATGGACCGACAACATGGAAGCCTCCAGGCGCACTGTCACAAGTTACAGATGCTTCTCCAGTAGCTCCTGTGGACGCATCAAACACACTTGGCCTTCTTGATACAGATAACATACAGTCCAATATGTTCCTCCAAGGCGATGGTCTAGAAACGTATATGAACCAGGTAACGGGGTATTTCGACAACGCTCAATTTGGCTTGGACGAAGGCCTTACCGCCTGGTTTGACACTTTTGTGGAGGAGTTGCAGTCCAACCAGCCTAGGGAACTTGGGGTAAACAATACAATGTCACAATAATTCCTGGCAATACCAAGCCCCCCTGCAACTGGCGTTCGTGTACGTTGAGTGACCATGGGCTATCGACACCTGCTAACCTGATGCCATGGCACAGCCTTGGTAAGTTACTTCAGCGTCGGATTTCAAAGGAGATATCAACATCGGATCATTGTTATCAATTCGATCCCTTCTTCCCATTGCATTGGCTGCAGCTAATGCACCAAGACCGAGGTGATCTCGGACTGGACCGATGATAAGTGGAGACTGGCTTGCGCAATGTCATCAGAGTTTCGGCCCTGGCCGAGCTCAGTGCCGGCCAAGCTACCTACTTGTTGGGGGAAGCATCGGAGCACCTGATGAGTATTTTTTGGCCAATAACCCTGCATAACAAAAATCGGGGTCCTTGGTTTGATAGGGGTGTGGTATTTATTCGAGACTTGGCTTCCAACCAGATGTTTGCGACTTACACGGAATCACAGCGTTCAAAACATTGCAAGCATCATGTCCGAATCTCAGCCAAAACCTCAGCCGGCTACAAGCCACACGGCTGTCCTGAACTCCAAGAACGCTTCAATCCTGGTAAGATATATCTTGGTTCTGGAATTCCTTCTCTTCTAAATCACGGTACTAACTATCGATACAAGGTTGGCATTCGTGACGGCGTCACTGGCGAATTCCGTCTAGTCCCCAGAGAGGAAGCAACGGTTTCAGTCTTTGACTCCAACTTTCTTATAGGCGATGGAATCTGGGCAAGTCAACGGTTGAATCGGTGTGAAAACGGTCCAAAGGCTGATCTAATGGCTTCTCATTATAGGAAGGCATTCGTGCTGTAAGAGGCCGAGTTCAGTTCGCCAAGGAGCACATAAATCGGCTCTTCCAATCTGCAAAGGCCATGTACATGGACTTGGGCCTGACAAAGGGAGACCTCCTATCACTACTCCACCAAACCCTAGACGCCAACGACATGGGAAACGAGCCTCACGTCCACATGCGTCTAGTCGTCAGCAGAGGCCTCAAGTCAACGCCCTACCAGAACCCGCACGTCAACATCGGCCTGCCGCTCATCGTCATCATCCCCGAGATCAAGGCCGTCGACCCGACAGCCAAATCGCGCGGCCTGCGCCTAGGCACGACCTGGGTCCGGCGCGGCCCGCCCGACGTCAAGGACGAGCAGTGGAACCACATATCCAAGGCGACGGACGTGCAGGCCTGCGTGCACGCCAATTTCATGGGCGTCGACGAGGCGCTCATGCTGGACCTCAACGGCTTCGTCAAGACGTGCAACTCGGTCAACTTCTTCATCGTCCGCGGCGACGAGGTGTGGGCGCCGACAAAGGATAACCAGATGATGGGCATCACGCGGCAAAAGACTATTGACGTCTGTCGGGCGGCTGGTATTAAGGTGCGGGAGCTCGATTTTGCGCTGACGGAGGTGTATGGGGCTGATGAGGCTTTCTGTACGGGTACGTTCCCGTCGCAGATTCATGTTACTGAGGTTGATGGGCGGGTGATTGGTGACGGGAAGAGGGGGGCTTTGACGGAGGTGATTCAGAAGCTTTATGTGGCTGAGGTTGAGCGGGATGTTGCGAGGTCGAGGGAGCAGATTCTGTCTGAGGTTGAGCAGGCTCGGGACCTGAGTGTCCTTGATAGGCTGAAGTCGAAGATTTGAGTCTTCGTGGAGTCTTTTTATATTCTCTTTGAGAGTCTATCTAATACCAATTTATTTGTCAAGCACCCTATGTTACAAAACGACCAGATGCTCAATGAGATAAGCTATGTTTTGCTAACAAAATCTGATTCAATATTTAGTTGCCTGAAGACTAGCTAAGCTTCCTTCAACGAGAAGTTGGTGAAACCGAGATCACAGCTTGGAGATAAACCATCATCTGTGTTGAGTCACCTATTGCGAGCCCGCGTGATTCTCACCATCTTGCTCGGAATCTTGCGATTTGATACCATGCGAAAGATTAGAGAAGTCTCTTGACCACTGGCCTTCACTCGTCACATCTCGAGGCAAATACCACCCCATTAGCTAACACGGCATCTACTGCCGTGTCCCTGGACGACGATCTCGACGAACAGTGTGAGGACCGGTGGAGCACGAGTCAGCGCAACACCTCGGACTGCACCGATATCTCGACGTCAATCATCTCGGTGGGGACCGAGCACAAGCTCCACCTTCTCATTGCGTGATACCCCAGAATGATAACGTCAATCGCAGTTCTGTTTCTGCAGTCTCCATATCGACAACGACATGGTGTGTTATCCGGCAGAGCTCTCATTGATATCAAAAAGGCCCGGGACATGGGATGTGGAGTTGAGCAATTGAAATACCTGCGGTTCCGCCGCCGACTCGGGGGAGCATGTTTGATCCTTGGGCCTTGACTTCGAAACTTGGACTCTTTAAGTTTTTTTCTGTCCTTTGAGAAGAGACTTGGCTCTTGAATGAGTCTGACCGAGTTGCTTCGTTGATTGAGAGTTTGTACAAACAGCATCCAAGCTCCGACTTACACAGTTCCGTACATATACCTACCTAAACAAGTGTTTCCAACGCGCTTCCATCTTCCGTGATGGAACCCAAATCCGCCATGGTCAACCACGACGCAACCGAACAGACGGACGTGAAAGACGTTCAAGATGGAACTTCCCAGTACGACGAGACTTTGGCGCCGACGCCCGCGCAAAACAGGCGCATCCTCTTGAAGACGGACCTCGTCGTCCTCCCCTGCGCAGTAATCAGCATGACCCTCGCGTTCCTCGACAAGGCAAGTCCCAAAACCCCTCTCCTATCACATTGTCATAGGTATACATGAAGCTAACCATGGTCCCCGAGATATAGAACGCCCTAGGCTTCGCCGCAATCTTCGGCCTCCGCCAAGACGCAAACCTCAAAGGGCAAGAATACTCCTGGCTCGGCTCCGTCTTCTACTTCGGCTACCTAGCAATGGAACTCCCTGCCCTCTATCTCATCACCAAGCTCCCCATCGGCAAATTCATCGGCGCCTGCCTCGTCCTCTGGGGCGCCTGCATCTGCCTCATGTCCGCCTGCCACAACTTCGCCGGCCTCGTCGCCATCCGCGTCCTCCTCGGCATCTTCGAGGCCGCCTTGTTGCCCTGCATGCTTGTCCTCAACGCGACGTGGTACCGCCGCGAAGAGCAGCCCTTGCGTACGGCGCTGTGGCATAATACGTTCGCCGGCGTGTTTGGCGGGATCCTCTCGTATGCGATTGGGAATATCAAGGGGAGTTTGTCGACGTGGAAGTACATCTTCATCATCTACGGGGCCGTCACGGTCCTCGTCGGGTTCGTGGTTCTCTTCGCTCTGCCTGATTCCCCGCAGAAAGCATGGTTCTTTGACGAGCAGGAAAAGAAACAAGTCGTCGCCCGCCTCGCCGAGAACCAAACGGGCGTCGACGTCAAGAAGAAATTCGACGGGCGACAGATCCTCGAGGCCGTCAAGGATCCCAAATGCTGGTGCGTCTGGGCCTGCGCCATCGGCTACGCCGTCGCCAACGCGGGCATCACGAACTTCAACCCGCTCATCATCTCGGGGTACGGCTTCAGCCAGACGAAAACCGTCCTCATGGCCACGCCGCAGGCCGCGGTCGCCATGGTCGCCGGCGTGGTCCTCACGACCATCTCCATGTTCGTACAGAACCTCCGCTGCCTGTTCTGGATCTTTTCCGCCATCGTGGGGTTAATCGGCGCGGTGATGGTGCACACCCTCGACATCAACCAGAGCCGCAACGCCAGCCTGGCGTGCGTGTACATTATGGGCTTCTACAACGTCCCCTGGGTCTTCATGCTGAGTCTCAACTCGTCCAACACGGCGGGCGCGACGAAGAAGAGCTTCATGGGCGTCACGGTGGCCGTGTGCTACGCCATTGGCAATATCGTCGGCCCGCAGCTGTTCTTGTCGAGCCAGGCGCCGCGGTACCCTCTCGGTATCAGCGCCATGATATTTGCTTTTGCGCTCATGGCTGCGTCGGGGCTCGTGTATTATCTGCTCTGCGTGGCGGAGAATAAGCGTCGCAATTCCAAGTTTGGGGTGCCCGAGGATAGGTTGCAGGCTGGGCTTGAGCAGGAGAGGGAGGATAGGACGGATGGGGAGAATGAGGATTTCCGGTATACCTACTAGTATTATACTACGTGAGTGCGAGATGTAGTTGTTGCCATTGAGGGCCAAATCAATGTTCAATATTTTTTGATGAGATTTCCATGCAATTGCCGCTTGACAACTGCACCCTTGCTGTGCAGTAGGTTGAATTGGAGGATGATGCTCCCGGAAAAATATAACTAAGTTATGGTATTACTTAGGCTGATCCTTTGAACAAGTTCTTGTAAATGGACTCAAACTGTCCTACATGATGGTTTCTGAAGTTAATGAGGTTAGAATCGGCTTAGAGACTCGGCGTTTAGCTCTTTCAACTCAACCGGGAACCCGCAGTTCAAGCATGAGACTTGCTTGACCAGGGCTCTTGGACAGTGTTGCCGTGTTAGACAACCCCGACTTGGTAGTTTCAAATAACGCCGAGTAGACAGATTTCTCGGTGAACCGAGGAGCTGTGCTGTATATCAGTCGTCGACATCCCTCGCCAAGCATCGGTTAGCACTGGCGAACCGTCGTCTAGGACTGACATGGACCTGTCTAGTTTGATACCTTATCCAGATCGCCAGGTACGGTCAACCTGGACACCGTAACTTACCGCGAAGACAAAAAAACAAATACCACCGTTATTTAACCAAGAGCAACGCGCCCTAAAATTCGTGTTGTATAAAACCGTCCTTCAAAAAACAAGAGTCCAGCCTCCTCCTGATTCGATTACGGGGGCCAAAACAGTCCCTAGACGCCAGCACGGAGCAAACCATAACCTTGTCGATGGGCTGCTCGGTCACAAGCACCCCTGCCCAACCTAAGGTTCGGTTTCCCCTTTCTTATCGATAGGAGAACGGGATTCGGGAAAAGGCACCCTCTAGCTCAGTGACGGCTTTCGGGGGCCTTGGGGGAAGCTGCCACGCGCTGCCACACTGCTAACCTGCCTTATCGGTAGCCGGCTTACGTCGGCTCAGCCATGACGTCGCAACTTCGGCCGACGATAGACGGTCTTCCTCGGGATAGCTGCTGTCTCGGCATTCTCCCTCTGAGCCCTCCTTCGACTTCTTTTCCTTTCGTCTCTGAATTCCATGTAATTGGGAAGGCCTGCTAGTTAACTTCTTTTCACCAATTGACTTTTTTTTTGTTTTTTTTGAAAGAAGAGTAAACAGCTCCAAGAGAGAGAGAATGAGGACCTCCAAGATCCTTCGACGGGCACCCCTCGGCGGGCTCGCCCTCACCCGAGCCAGAAACGGTCCCTTGAAGACGACATCAATACCAACAACAGCGGCCGCAAAAGCAACGGCGGCAGCAGCACCTCAACCCCGCCGAGCAGCAAGCAGCCTCTCCCAAAGACCAAACGCAAACCACGTCTCCTTCCCCGGCGCCGTAAAGAGCGCCTTCACGAGCAGCCTCAAGTTCGAGACGCCCGGCGACTACCCCGCCGTGCCGACCTACCGCGTCGTAGACCAAAACGGCGCCATCGTCGACGACGCCTTCGTCCCGGACCTCGACGAGGCGCAAATCGTCAAGCTCTACAAGGACATGGTCTTTATCTCCGTCATGGACCTCATCATGTTCGACGCCCAGCGCCAGGGCAGGCTGAGCTTCTACATGGTCTCGGCGGGCGAGGAGGCGCTGAGCGTCGGCTCCGCGAGCGTGCTGACGCCCGAGGATGTGATTTTCTGCCAGTACCGCGAGCAAGGCGTCTTTAAGCAGCGGGGCTTCACGACGGCGGATTTCATGAACCAGCTTTTTGCCAATTCGAAAGATCCCGGTAGGGGGAGGAACATGCCGGTGCATTACGGTAGCAAGGAGCTGAATATCGTGGGTACCCCATGGCCGAGATGGCTACCTCTGCGTAGGGGGCTGGGTAGTTAACCATACTAACACGTTGCCCGTACAGCATACCATATCGTCACCATTGGCAACGCAGCTCCCGCAAGCTTCGGGAGCGGCTTACGCTTTGAAGATGCAGCGGATGCAAGATCAGTCGATACCCCCAAGAGTCGTTGCGGCCTACTTTGGCGAGGGTGCGGCTAGTGAAGGAGACTTCCACGCCGCCCTCAACATCGCAGCTACGAGATCATGTCCTGTAATCTTCATCTGCCGAAACAACGGCTATGCCATTTCTACGCCAACGCTAGAACAGTACAGAGGTGACGGAATCGCCAGCCGCGGCCTGGGGTACGGCATCGACACCATTAGAGTAGACGGAAACGATATCTGGGCCGTCAGAGAGGCTACAAAGCGGGCCCGTGAAATGGCGCTCGAGAACGGAGGCCGCCCCGTCTTGATCGAAGCAATGACTTACAGGGTGAGCCACCATAGCACGTCGGATGACTCGTTTGCCTACCGTGCTAGAGTCGAGGTTGAGGACTGGAAGAGGCGGGACAACCCTATCACACGTCTGCGGAAGTACATGGAGGCCAAAGGCATGTGGGACGAGGCCAAGGAAAAAGAATGCAGAGACTCGACTAGGCGGGAGGTGCTGAAGGCGTTCAAGGAGGCCGAGATGGAGAAGAAGCCGCCGATCCGAGGCATGTTTGAAGACGTTTATGAGGAGCTGACGCCAGATCTGAAGCAGCAGATGGCACAGCTACGCGAGCATCTAGACAAGTACCCGGATGAGTACGAGTTTGGTGAATTCGAGGGAGGCAAGGACAGCTTGAAGGCATAGACGAGTAGGCCCTGCATGATACCTACCAGGCTAGAGAAGAAATGATTAATGCGGAATCTCCGGCGCCGCGGACGCGAGCAAAGCCTATATTACTCATTATCGATATTTCGTGAGGTGTTTTTGTTGACTTGCTGCACTTGGCTGCTTAGAAATGGAGTATTAGTCGACCCTGATGGCGCAAGACGAGATAGGAATGCCGCCTGCCCACCAGACTTGAATCAGCTCCGTCAGAATCTGGAGCACACTTAAAGTGTTGACGCATAAACGGAGACGTGGTTCCGTAATGACGAGCGGCTTTGATGCGAAGCTGTTTTGGCTGTAGCTACCCACGCGGGGGTCAATATTACGTGCCGCTTTACTGAGCACTGTCAATGAAGCTGGTCCTTCCACATCAATCAGACGAGATAAAATTATTCTAAAATATCTCAAAGATACCTAAGAGAATAATCTATAATTTAGCGAGGTTTAACTTAATTTTATGGCAGTATGGGCGCTTGATGAACTGCTGAGAGAAGAGAGAGCCTGAGAGGAGCGGCACGTAATATTGTCCCCCGCGTGCTACCTTAGTGCAAGGTCAGCACCTGAGAGACTGGGGACGGACAGTGGTGGTAGAGCGGAGTTGAGCTGCCAAACGTTCCAGCACGGTCAGACACTAATACAATGACGCTGTACGGGTTGAATGTTCGAAGACAATAGCAGGCCTGGCCTGGCCGGATGGAACAGGGAGGCTTATGACGGGTGACGGACGACGGCACGTCCATGATTGGCGTTGGCGCGGTTCGAGGTTGGGACGGAGCCAGACGGTAGGCGTGACAGGAGGGGGACCGTTCCATGACATAGTTCTGCCCGTATTGTTCAGTATCTAGGGTGCTAAGGTCAGGTACTCCGTAAGCATGTGTACGGATATGGCAGTACCTCTGTATCCGCAGCATCATAGCATGGGCCTTACCGCAGGGATTCCCCCCTCGTGGCCGCTCAGGTTGATTTGGCGGGCCCAGTGTCTCTCCCCAGTGGCTACGTTGGAGCAAAAAGTGGACTGGACCACCTCAGCGATATCAGAGCCGCTTGGAGCATGTTGGCCGTTTGAGTATGGCCTTGTCCTTGCGCGTATGGTGCGTGGTGTGTGGTGGTGTGTGCAGCATGTGGCGTGCGGCGTGCGGCGTGCGGCGTGGTGCTTGTTAATAACTGTTAGCAGCAACGGGTGGTGTGTCTGTCCCGTTCGCCGGCCACGGCCCAGGGCATCCATCAGTCAGACCCGACACCTTCTTCCTCTCCCGTGCTGCTTTGGCGCTGCATAACCTCTTCTGATCCCAAAAAACATCCGTAACATCTCCCCATACTTCCAACCTCGCCATCGAATCTGTTCTCCTCCGACGATAACGACGACGATAACGATACAGACGATAACCGTTTCGAAGGATAGATCACGCCATCTATATCGATGACTCTCAAGGCAACGAAATCGCCTTGTTTGATCCGTTGATTCGGACCAACCTCCCAACGCCATCGTATTTGTTGGCCATTTCCCGACGGCGCTGATAACATCAACACACCAAGACGCCTAATCGCCAGCAAACCTCGAGCTGTCCTGCCTCATGGCGTAATCCATGGCAGAACGAATCGCCTCTGCAAATCAGCGCTCCAGATCGGTAGTCGACCACGATCCCCCCGCGCGCCTCCCGTCCACGCCGACGACATCGTCTTCCGGTTCGGGTTCGCCCACCCTAGCTTCGACCTCGTCTTCCCAGCGGTAGGTGGTTGCCATTTTCCCCGTATTTGCCGTGTTTCGTTTCGATCCCTCGTACACTGTTTTGTGCTTCGCCGAGTCAAAGGAGAGAGTCGAAAGAGAAAGAGAGACGGCGTATGTGTGTGGTTCGTGTGCATATGAGAGCGAGGCAGAGAGAGACTCGAGAGTGAAGAGGAACAAAGAGAAGAAGAGGAGAGGATTCAAAAAATTCAAAAAAAAAAAAACCAAAAAAAAAAAGGAGAGAAAGGAACAAGAAACATCCTCGGGTGCCAGGCGCGCAGAAACATTCGTTCGGAGTAGGGAGAAGGAGCAGACGGGAGGCAGAGGCAGGAGCAGCAGGAACAACGTTCAGGTGCCGTGGGGTAGTTGCCGGCGACAGCCAACTCGTCTCGTGCCTGCCTGCCTTCACCTGGTTCGGTCTGCCTCTACTTTGCTGCTTCTTTCACCTTCACCTTCGTCTTCATCTCCCGAGTCTTCCTCTTTTGATCCTCAAACTCCCCAAAAAGGCACAAACAAGGCACCTTTTCGGCCTCAGGATCCAGCCTACCTGCGTCCCCCTCCTCTTCCTCCTGAAGCTACCTTGCCTTCGGTACCCGAACGGCGGGATCTCGAACTTAAGCGGGTCGGGTCACTATACCTACTGCCTTACCTCACTACCTACCTACACCGCACCGCACCGCACCGCACCGTACATCCTGCCAGGCACCACCGCACCGTACCTCTAGAGCACCTCAGAAAAAAAAAAGACACAGAGAAGCGCCTGCTTTCCAACCATTGAAACACGGCTGCATCGCACCGCTCCTTCACACGCTCTTCATCGAGTCTTGATCGTCTCCTCGACACTTCTTCAACTCGACTCGACTCCTCTTTTCTCCTTTACTTCCTTATTCTCGTCACTCTCGCTTGGTCAGCTTCGGGCCAGTGCTAGCAGACCCCTCCCTCTACCACCCCAGCAATTCATTGCATGCTTTACCTCTCTCGTTCTGTCTAGTACTCTGCACATCCACATCCACTACACCCACACACCACACACACATCTGACCTTCGTTGCGGACACACACGAGGCCACCGGCATCCTGGCCTCGGCCGATCTGACTTGATCTTAACCTTTGTTTTTTTCGCCTGCCGTTCTTCGGTCGGCATGCCTCGAAAAAACCAGTCACTCATGTCTCCCAGAATTACTAGATCTTCTGCCCGGCAAGCGGCGAGTCTCGCGGCTTCATCGACACAATCCACTGCAAGCGCCGATCCCGCAGCCACCGCCCCTGCACCACAGAGCTCCAGCCCTCCGAACCCTCCCACCTCAGCCTCGCGGAAACGAAAGGCTTCAACACAAGCTACCAGCCCTACTCCTGGAGCACAGCCGTCCGCATCAGCTTCTTCCAGGCGATCAAAGCGTCAAAAGGTAGCCGACGCTGTTCCACCGCCTCAGCTCCCTACACAACCACCTGCCCCGCCTCGCTCCAAGAGAAAGGGCAAATCTACCGCCACCATGTCGAGCCCAGAGTAAGCAATTCCACTACCTGAAGCTGGAGCTTGAGAACCTTCAAGGCTGACTGTGCTTGCTAGCATTTCCGCCGATCCTGCGAACGCATCTGAGAATACTGCACCCTCGGCGTCTTCAAGCCGCAAATCCAGCAGCAGCCGAAGCAAGAGGACTGCCCCCGGCACCACAGGTAACCACGAGTTGCCTATACTCTAATACCTATGGATCATGGTACTGATTCGGCATCCACAGATCCTTCTGCCAACACATCCAGTTCTTCCCGGAAGACAAAACGGAATGCCGCAAATAACGCGGATGCCGACACCGCGATGACGGGCACAGATGATACCGAAAAGGAGTCTCTTCCTCTCCCGCCCCCACCACCTCCACCCGAACATCACGACGACGATGATAGTGACGATAACGATGACGATGACGAGGGCCAGCGATACGATGACGACGTAGACGATGATCCCTTTGGCGGATTCGGAGGTCCAGGGGGTCCCGGTGGCTTGTCAAGTACCTTGCGGGCCTTGACAGGCATGATGTCGGGCATTTCATCTCGCCTGCGAGACCTTCTCAACAGCCTGCGTCAAAAAGATGACCCATCAGTGCAGCTGATCGCCCTGCAAGAGCTATCTGAAATCTTGTTGGTGTCCAACGAGGACAACTTGTCAGGTCACTTTTCACCTGATGCCTTCGTCAAGGAATTGGTGACTTTGATGCAACCAAACGAGATGACGGGCGAAGAGAACCCTGAAATCATGCTGCTCGCCTGCCGTTGCCTGGCAAACTTGATGGAGGCATTGCCCGCCAGTGTGGCCAACGTCGTTTACGGAGGCGCTGTCCCCGTGCTCTGCCAAAAGCTGCTCGAGATCTCCTTTATCGATCTTGCCGAGCAAGCCCTGAGCACCCTCGAAAAGATCTCAGCGGAGTATCCCTCCAGCATTGTCCGAGAGGGTGGGTTGACCGCCTGCTTGTCTTATCTGGATTTCTTCGCAACAAGCACACAAAGAACAGCGGTGACTACGGCTGCAAATTGCTGCCGAAACATCCCAGAGGATTCTTTCCCGGTAATTCGAGATGTCATGCCCACGCTTCTCAACGTCTTGGGCAGCAGCGACCAGCGAGTGGTTGAAAAGGCTTCCATCTGCGTCTCTGGCATTGTGGAGAGCTTCAAGTACCAGTCTGCAAAGCTGGAGGAGCTCGTCAGTGTCGATCTGTTGAAGGCTGTCCTGAGACTGCTTGTGCCAGGCACCACCAATCTCATCGGGGCTGATATCCACACGCAATTCTTGCGGGTGTTGGCCTTTACGGCTCGTGCTAGCCCCCAGCTTTCGGCGGACTTATTCAAGCTCAACATCGTGGAGACACTTTACCAAATCCTCACCGGCGTTTCTCCGCCTAGCGGCACAGAAGACGTTGCCTCCAAATTGGACAGTGTCGTCATCATGCAGGCCTTGATCCATCGACCAAAGGAACAGATTATCGAGACTCTCAACGTCATTTGCGAGCTGCTCCCTAGCCTGCCTCGCAATGCCGACCCTTCATATGGCGATTTCGTGGAGATGAACGCAACAGAACCCATCACTCCTTCATCCACAGCAGCTGGAAAGACGCGCAAGTCACCAAACGACAAGAGAATCGAGCTGCTCGACACCTGCAAATCCGAAGTTCGCCGCTTTGCCCTCATTCTCTTCCCAACCTTGACCGACGCTTTTTCGAGCACAGTTAATCTCAACGTTCGTCAAAAGGTACTCACAGCCCAGCTGAAGATGCTTTCGAACCTCGACGAGGAAATTCTTGGCGAAGCCCTAAAGACAGTGTCTTATGCTTCTTTCCTGGCTTCGATTTTATCTCAGCAGGACCATCCCTCACTGGTCATGCTGGCACTCCAAGCTACAGAACTCCTTCTCAGTCGCTTGGAGGATGTTTACCGGTATCAGCTTTACCGTGAAGGTGTCATCTCGGAAATTACCAAGTTAGCCATCGAGGAGCACACTCCACCCCCAGCGCCAGAGCCAGCCGGCTCGCAGGAGTCCAGCAACACAGAACCGCAGGCTGCGGGAGATTCTGGTGATCAATCTTCCGACAACGAAGAGTCAGAAGACGATGAAGAGCACGAAGAGTCGGATGACGAGGAGAATGAGGAGGACAATGAGAACGAGCCTCACCCAGACGACATTTCTGGGTCGCCGGTTAGCTCACGTGGCTCAACCATGTCGCTTGATGGGCCGCCTCAGCATTTCCTGTCAGATGTCCCGTCGATGCGATGTAGGATTCGTGAGGTGGCTAAAAAGTTTTTGGAGAGCCACGAGACCGAGAAGCACGGCAAGGCCATGAAGAAAAAGGCGACTAAGATTCTTACTAATCTATCAGATCTTGCCGAAGAGATTGAAGCCTTTTACCTCAACAGATCGGCCGGCAACCTTGCACCTGAGAACGGCGTAGAGCTCTTCAAGAAGCTGGCCTCGTCCTTCGACGCGGACGTTCTCGAAAGTGTCACCAGCGCAGAGCTTCTGGCTTCTGGGCTCGTTAGAGTGCTTTTGGAAGTTTTCAGCAATCCCGACGAGGATCTAGCCCGCACTTCACAGGCGGACTTCTTGCAGGTCTTCATGGGCTACAGCGTCAAATCTAAGCCCAAGACTGCCACTGCCGATTCACCTGCGACTCCTTTCAGTGTCATGGTTCACAAACTTCAGGATTTGCTTAGTAGATCTGAGCATTTCGAGGTCATTACTGTCCACCAGAATACCTTCGATGGCAATCGCAGTAGTGCGGCGTCTATGCTCGCGAAGCAGATTCGGCTCAGACTTGTAGCTGACGATGAGTCTATACCCAAGTCGTACCGAAACATCATGGTTTCGATCCACGCAATTGCTACTTTCAAGTCTCTCGATGACTACCTGAGGCCCAGAATCAGTCTTTCGGAACGGCCACGTGGCTCCTCAAGGCGGGCCGACAACCTCTCGAGGGCCCTTGCCTCGTTGGCAGGCTCTGCTGGTTTGCCACTTAGCCATGCGGCAGCTAGACTTGCGGAGCGCCATGCGGAGCGCCATGCAGCAGCGTCTGGGTCAAGTCCGATCCCGCCACCGCCCAGTGTGCCCACGCCCAGCGGTTCGCGTTCTCTTCGCAAGACGAAGTCGAAGTCAACACCGCAGCCGGAGAGTGCGGCTACTCCTGACACCTCTTCCAGCACCAGGGACAAGGGCGTTCTGAGGAGATCTACCCGTCGTAGTGCGGCGTCGACTGCAGACAGCCCAGTGCCGTCTAGGCCACCTCCGGAAGATGACGACTTGGAGAATGCACTCGAGTGTGCAGATGAGAAGCATCTGTCTGACGACGAAGAAATTGGCGGTAGCAGTGCATTGGATGCTATTGTTGGTGACCTGGATGAGGATATGAGCGAGTCTCCCGGTCCCGAGCCTGGTGCTGTCAATATGGAAATCGCAGCTGGTGGCAAGGTCACCGCACGGAAGGATGATGGGACCAGAGTGCCCACGCCATCCCAGAGTTCTCTGCCTACTCGTTCCAGTGCTCTTCCGCCCCCTCCTGCGGCACAAAGCACCCCCACCCCGGCAACTTCATCGAGACCGATGTCATACGCTGCGGCTATTCAAGCTGTGCCGCAAGACTGGCACATCCAGTTCACTCTCGACAACAAGGTGATTACGAGCGAGACTACCATCTACCGTGCCGTCCACACCTCGGCCGCCAACTCTGATGAGCACTTTAGCCGAAGTGTCTGGTCTGCAGTGCACCCGATCAAGTTCCGACGGGCCCCTGGTCCACCACCCGCGGAAACCCTCTCGTTCAGTTCCAATGCTCAGGCCAACACGGAGGAGAACGGCGAAGGAAACGTGCCGGCATCTCTCGCTAAGCATCCTTCGACAGCCTCTATTCTTCGCCTTCTCAACATCCTCCACGACTTGAATGCCAACGTTGAAGACGTCATGGTTGAAAACAGCGAAAAAGATGCCGTTCGACTGAATGTTGAGCCCCTATCACAGTTCGTCAACACCAAGTTGACTGCGAAGCTCAATAGGCAGCTTGAAGAGCCTTTGATTGTCGCGAGCAACTGCCTGCCAAGTTGGGTAGAAGACCTTGCACGACTGTACCCTTTCCTCTTCCCCTTCGAAACCAGGCATTTGTTCTTGCAGTCGACCTCATTTGGGTATGCCCGGTCGATGACTCGCTGGCAGAACGCTCACTCCGCCGACGACTCGCGCCGCGACCGCCGCGACGATAGACCATTCCTGGGTCGGCTACAGCGCCAGAAGGTACGCATTTCAAGATCCAAGATCTTGGAGTCGGCCCTGAAAGTCATGGAGCTATATGGCGCGTCTCAGAGCATTCTCGAGGTTGAATACTTCGAGGAAGTCGGAACCGGTCTGGGCCCTACACTTGAGTTTTACTCTACGGTATCGAGAGAGTTCTCCAAGAAGAAGCTTAAGCTATGGAGAGAGATGGACTCGAACGACTCGGAAGAATACATCTCTGGAGCCAGTGGCCTTTTCCCTAGGCCACTCAGCGACGATGAAGCTATTGCGCCTAACGGGGAACGTATCCTGCAACTGTTCAAAACCCTCGGCAAGTTTGTTGCTCGTTCCATGATCGATTCTCGCATCATTGATCTGAACTTCAATCCCACCTTCTTCCGCATTGGAGATGGCTCATCGGCACCTGGCGTGAAGCCATCTCTTGGCGCGGTCAAGGTTGTCGATCCCGGCTTAGCTAGGTCCCTGAAGACCATCAAGAAGTTCGCTGTGGCCAAGAAGGAAATCGACGAAGACCCTTCGCGAACGCCGGCTCAAAAGGTTGCCGATACCGAGGATATCGTTATTGACGGTGTCAAGTTGGACGACCTTTGTCTGGATTTCACCCTTCCTGGCTTCCCAGAAATCGAGCTCATGCCCAATGGTGGGCAAGTTCGAGTCACTATTGATAACGTGGACTCGTACCTTGAAAGTGTTATTGACATGACCCTGGGCACTGGTGTTCGCCGCCAGGTTGACGCCTTCCGTACCGGCTTCTCTCAAGTCTTCCCCTACTCGGCTCTAAGCGCATTCACTCCCGATGAGCTGGTAACTTTGTTTGGCCGGGTTGATGAGGACTGGTCTCTCGAGAGTAAGTAGTTCCTCGTGGGCTCGACAGATGATATACTGACATCCTCGCTAGCACTCATGGATTCGATCAAGGCAGATCACGGCTACAACATGGACAGCAAGACCGTCAAGAACTTGCTGCAGACAATGAGCGAGCTGTCAGCTCCTGAGCGCCGCGATTTCTTGCAATTCACCACGGGCAGCCCCAAGCTCCCCATTGGAGGTACGTTTCCCCCCCCCCCCCCCCCCTCGTCGACTAGTCTCAAGTAGCCAGTGCTAACACAAACAACAGGTTTCAAGAGCTTGACACCCATGTTCACGGTCGTCTGCAAGCCAAGTGAACACCCCTACACGTCTGACGACTATCTCCCCAGCGTCATGACGTGTGTCAACTACCTCAAACTACCCGACTACACCAATATCGAAGCCATGCGCAAACAGCTCTCTACTGCCATCAAGGAAGGCCAGGGAGCTTTCCACCTATCATAGACGGTGTGTCTGTCACCGACTTAGCGAACTCCAGGAAAAGAAAACAGAAAAAACAGCGAAACTGATGGCCGGGTTGGCCATCTCAGCGAACGTCGCCACATCTATATGAGTGTGGTATGAAATACATCAACGAGCATTGCACACCGGGCGATGGTATTCTTTCAACAATAAAGACTTTATGGATGGAAATGGTCTGGGTCAGGGAACACCAGTTTTGGGTGAGGTGGATTGAAGGGCGCGGGAAGCACATGGAAGAGAAGCCCTTCTCCACCCGACTTTGCATGGCAGGTTCGTTAGGCGTCAGACTTGCTTTTCGGCTTGCCTCCCTGCTATGGCCTCGAGGCATCTTTCACTTGTTTCGGCACTGTTTCTTGGGTCCATGACCAGACCCAGTTGAAGCCTGCTGGTTGACGTATCAAGGGGTCCCTAGTTGATAGAATGGTCAAAATTGATTTGTGAGAACATGTTCATGTTTGTTCAAATGTGATCATGATGCTACTGCTGCCTTACAGATGAGACGTCGCTCACTTGCTCACTAGTTATTGTGTGCTCACGAGCAGTTGGGATAGAGATCAGCATACTCTTCTTGGCGTAAAGGTCTCTCATTTCATCACAGGAATCTAATGTCCCCCCTATTTGCGCGCAATACAAAGGATTTGTTGTCCACCCCATGAATACCGAAAAACCCCCTCTCGCTCGGATCAAAGTGGCCTTCAAAAAACGTCGCCTCCAAAGATTCCCTTTTCCTTCTGCCGCCTATAGAAACAACATGACAAGAAACAACATGATCCCCCATCCCCTACCCCTCAGGTACTGCTCTCTCTCCTCCAAACTCGAAGCTCGAAATTCGCTCTTCTCTTGATTTTCCCCTGGGAGGTAAGGTATCTAGAGAAGAAAACCCCCAGGTCAAGAGCAAGCCATGGCGGGCGGGTACACGTTACACAGCCCTTTCGTCCTCCTTCTGTCACGCCACGCTTTCCGTTCCTCACTTCATGCCCGGAAACAACTCAATCAAAATGGGGGATTTGGAGGAAGCAATCCGACAAAAGCAGAAAGTTGATTCTGCATCTGGCTTGCTTCGTCTCGCGTTCAGCATCAAATTAATAGGTCCCGGTTCTCAGGCCAAGTAGCATATGCCTCTAGCGGAAGCCGGACTTGACCTCGGCGCGGGGCCACTCAAAGAGGACGTCTCCGCTATAGACGTCTGCGGTGATGCGGCTGATGCGCAGCTCCACCTCGCCGTAGAAGCGCTCGCACTCGCGGAGCACCTTGATCACTAGCTTCTGGCTGAGAGCAGGGTCGTCCGCGTCGCCAAAGTGCTTCTCGACGCGCTTGCGCAGCGTCTCGATACCCTTGCGGACCTCGCGCGAGTCGTACGTTGCCAAGACCTTGTGGAAAGTGGACTTGGAATTGGAGGGCTGCGAGGCGATGCTCGAACCGGGCTTGCCCGACTGCAGCTGGCCTTCGATGTTCTCGACGTACTCGAGGAGCTTGCCGAGGGGGCGCCGCATTACAGCGTTCAGGTACAGGTTCATGTGCTCGTTCATCTCGCCTGTCGCAGCCTCGCGCCAGTCTTCGAGGACATTGAGGCCGTGCGTGTTGATCTCCTCGAGGAAATGGTTCATGTTTTCGATCAGGAGAATGTGGAAGTTGAGTGCCTCCTTGTCCTCTGGATCCGCACCCGCCGCACCAACGCTGACTGCCGGGTTCTCGCGAGCAATGATCTTGAGAGAGTCGAACATGGACTTGAGGATGCGATCATACTCGCGGTCAACCGTCTTGCGCACAGCTAGGCTGGGGTCGATACCCGAGACAATGTTTTCCACGGCGTTGGAGAACTGAGGGAAGACGCGAATGAACGAAATAACGCCCTTGCGCTTATTAATCTTGACCTTAGTCTCCTCAATGGCGCGGATCTGCTCGTCGACAAACTTCTTAAATCGGGACTCCAAGACACCGTGGAGCTTCTGGAGGAGAGCGTTAAGGAAGTCTTGATTGGATTGTTGGATGTCCCCCAGATTCCGCTCGAGAACAGCCAAGACACCAGCACCTTGTCTGAAACAACTGATTAGTATGTCATGACCATAAAATGGAGTTGGAGTCAACTTACAAAGGATCGGCTTGGACGACCCATTCGATGAGCTTGGCAATCTCCGTCTCGAGGAAGATGAAAATCACCTCCATACCCTTAGTAACACGTCGAGCAAGATCGCGGTCAGGCTCCATCAAACGATGGCGACGCAAGTCGCCGCCTCTCCGATCTGACGGTCTGCTGGCTGCGACCAGGTCGGGGAAGTCTGATTGCTCCAACGTGGTGGCGTGGAAGAAGTCAATGATGAAGTTCTGCTCCATCTCAACCAACGGCAGAAGGTCGTCCAGCACCTGCCCAAACACCTCATAAGGAAGGCTTCGGTTCTCGCCCGACTCTTTCAAGTTAGTCCTACTGCTGGTATCAATGGGCGAACGCAGACTCTTGGCCAATGTCTGACTACGCTTGACGGTGAGCTTCCTGACAGTGGTCGCTCTGCCTTCCTGCTGCTTTTCGACTTCAAATGTAAACAGGAGCTCGGATGTTTCGTCGGCGGTCATCTTGCGCGCATTGCGCTTCCATGCTTCCAAGACCTGGCGGAATTCGTTCTTGTAAACCGGGTGGCTCTTGTCTTGGTAGACCTGGATCATGCGATCCCAGTTGGCGGGGTCAACATCCTTGGCGTATTTGATCAAGGGACTGTACTTCCACAACATGTCTCGACCAGTGTCGTGGTGGCGAGAATCCACTTTTCTTGAAAGAGCTTCGCGGAGCGCTCTGTTGACTTCGTTGTAGGCTACATCGAACTGTTGGGCCATGTAGCCGACCAACCGTCGCGAGAAGACAGCGCTTTCTTGCCGGTACATCTCTTTCTTCTCCTGAACAATTCGCATCTTGCCATAGTCAGTGTTCTCGAGACCCACGGCTTGATCAACTTCTCCGCCAATCTCTTCGCTCTTTCGTGGTTCACCCCCTAGCAGCGTGGGGTCGATCTTGATCATGGCCTTGTAGAGAGTGACTAAAGAAATCTCAATGTCTTCAAGTCCGTTGAGATCTTCAAGTGGTGCCGCTCTCAAGGCGTTGAGATCGGCAGAGGTAATAGTAGTTGTCTCGAGGAGAGACTCGAGCTCCTTCTTGAGCAGTTTCTGGTTAGCAGTCTGCACTTGAAGACCCTGGCCTTGGGCTTCAATATATGCAATATCATCGGAAAGAGTCTGTTTCTGGTCAGCAACAACGTCGGAAAGTTTACCAAGAAACCTACCGAAAGCTCAACGCTGTACAGCGTCAGAAGATTCTCCATTTCTTCACACTCAGCGACTGCCAGATCAATGCCGCGTTTGATAGCCTCGACACGATCGTCCTCTTCCTGGAATCGGGCCAGCCAGCCACCTGCTTGTGCCTTGTTGAGCTCTCGCTCAAGGTCTGTCCTCATCTCGTCCACGTTACGAGATCTCATCTGCTCGCCGGGAACCCATCCAAAGTAATCAAGCCACTTTGTGAATTCGCCGCTCTTGTTATCCAAGACTGTGGGATCAATACCAAGAGATGCAAGATATTTGGCGTCATTACCGGCAACTATCGACTTGCTGTTCTCCTCCTTGGCGGCGGCATCCTCTGGCTTCTTCACATTAATAACTTCCTGAATTGAGGGCTGCAAGCTCGACGGTCGACTAGAATTGGGCACAGTGACCTTAACCTCAGGCACACCAGATGTGCGCTTGGGAGGCTCAACGGGTGCTGCAGTCTCTTCAGCTGCAGGTTCAGGTGATGTGACTTTGGGACCGTCAGAAGAGGCAGGCCGTGGCGGAGGTTGGAAAACTGTTGTGATTCCTTCGGCGGGTTCAGTGCTCTTTGTGGCAAGCTGTCGAAGTCTTTCACCAGCACCACCAGGCCGAGGCTTGAAAGCTGATGCGGCGGAGGCAGCCTTCCAGAGCACACCAGCGAGATCGTTCTTGGACTTCTTTGCTTTAATCATCGGTCCCAAACCTGGCCGACTCTCATCTTCTTGTTCCACAGCGGTCTCAGGCTCAGGGGTAGGCTCGACGGCTGGAGGCTCCTCGGGTATGGTTTCCTCGACCGCAGCTACAGGCGCTGGCGGAGGGGCCGGAGGCGGAGTCTGTACGATCGGAGAAACCGGCGCAGGAGGAACGGGAATTTCAGGCGGCGGAGAGACAATGGGGGGAGGTTGTCTTGTGGGTGTGGCCCCATTTCGTGTCGGGGTTCTGAGTGCAAGAGGAACATCTGGTGCACCTGGGTCTCCAGGCGTAAGAGGTGTGACTGGCCGATTGTTGTAGGAACCTCCGTCTGACCTCTGCGAAAGGGAGTTCTTTCTGGCTGTACTTCTCGGAGGAGGGGCAACTTGGTCTCGTCGCATCCCCGGGCTCACCAACGGCGCAGGAACCAAGTCTCTGTCGTTGAAGCCCTGTCCCTGGGGCCTTGCCGGATCCATTGGTGGTCTCTTCCTCTCTGGTGGTCTGCCTTCTTCTGAGATTGGTGGAGGTGGTCCCAGTCCAGGTTCTTGGCCTGGCTCACCGAATCTACCAAAGGCTCCCTGCCCAGGCATACCATTTCGTGAGCGCGGCGGCATGCTTCCCGTATCGTCGCTTCTGCCTCCTAGGGAAGGCGAGAAAGATTCTTGGCTCTTGTTCCCGAATCTTCTCAGCGTAGGGGGTTCTTGCGAGAATGAAGATGCCATGCTCCCCACTGGTGAGTTGTTTGCCATTCCATTGAGAGGTGGTGGTCGGCGAGGGCCTGGCGGACCAGGCGAGGGAGTGCCATAGTTGGAGGGCGCATTCGGAGCGCCGAGGTTGGTCTGACTAGTAGCAGCGTCGGGCATTGCGGGAGGTCGGAAGGCAGCCTGTGCGGGAGGTGCTGGTCGTCGTTCGCTTCTCAGGATCTGAGCCATCTCGGCCTGGTCGAAGCCCGATAGCTCTGGGACCTTACCTCCCGTGTATTTGCCATAGATCTTAACCAGGCTGGCAATGAAGAACTTCTTTTCCTTATCCGACTGCGCATTCCAGAAGTAGGGCTTTCCGATGGTGACGATGAAGCCGGTATCGCCGGCCCATTCGCGGAAGGTCGGGTTAGCCGGCGGTCCTGTGAAGGACTCGATGGCAGAGAGGTCGTCGAGGTTCCATGTCTTTCCAATTGAGAAAGAGCCGTTCGCGTTCTCTTTCGTCTTGTGCATACGCACTCGGCCACTCTTTCTTACTGCAACGACAATTACGCGGGCTTTCTGTGATTCGGGAGTTCGTGCTTGAGGCGGCGGAGGAGAGGTCGGATGGGAGGAGTACTCGGTGATTCGAATGTGGGTGATGTATGTCTCGAGCACTATCGACGGAAGCAAGCAAGGGTCAGTACCATACGCATATGAAGCAGACTTTTTTGTTTGAGAAATTCCAGCGACATCGGAATTCAACGCACACGATCCGTCTACATCCTTCTTGATGAAGCAGCTCTCGATGATGCGCCGCTTCTCATCCTCGAATCGTTGGGCCCTGTTGTCCATGGCTGCTCGGTAGGGCGGTCCCGTCGCAGTGGAATGGAGCAATCATGAGGGTGTTCGCAATGCAATGGGAGGAACCATTTACATGGTCGTCGCGCAATCGAAGTCGGGTCGGCGGCGTGGCGGTGCGATGGGGGGAAAGGCGCTCGGAAGGGAGTTAGATGAGGTTAAGGTGGGATTTCGAGGTCGTGTCGTGATGCAAGCCAGAAGGGGAACAGGTGGACGTGTGCTGGAGTCTGTCTGTCCTTGGGGTAGCTTGCTGCCAGGGCAGCCTTTGGTCCCGCCGGGTGATGGGGGGTGGAAGTATTTCGACCGTCGAGTCTGGGGCTCCTGTTAGCGGCAGTCTCGAGCTAAGCCTGATAGCGCCGCCACCGCACCACCAGCGTGGCTGGTGGAGAGGTCTCAATGGTCAATTATCGGTCTCAATCGCTTTGAAGAATAAAGACGTATTTTCCCATGTTTTTTTTGTCAGAAGTAATTGTCGATTCTGGTCTTTCACGCAATTCAATCTTGAGCGAGTCTAACATCTCGGTCCCGCATCGACTCCACGGTACATTGGCGGTACTTGCCCAAATGTCTGTCTATCTGCTACCTGACGGGAACTTGCAGCGACATACTTCCTTGGGCTACGCAATCGGATGTGCTGAAAGTTGATTTTGGGAGGGATGAGGTGGCTTCGTGGCTCCTTCCTTCCTTCCAATGCCACAACGCTAACATTCCGTAGGTACCTAAGTACCCGTAAGGTGATGGAATGTCCCGCCACCGATTGACTTCTGATGTCCCGCAATCGCCTGGCTCGTTCGCCGCTCGCCTGCAACTCAGTCCCCTTTTCGAGCAATCCTCTTACTGTGAAGGTTTCGGTGCAGACAACCGCCTTTTTTAACGATAATTCAACTTCACACGAACAAGTCATTCTTGTACGAAGAAACAGACTCCCGCATATTCGCGTTACTTGTTTTCCATCTATGCACTGAACCGATATCAGACGCATCATCCGGGCAAGGTTGCCGTCAGAGAGCTCGGGCGCCCGTCGTCATGCCTCCCACCAGTCCATGTTTCAAGCTGCCCTGCCCATGAATGAGATAGCCCCCTCGATACGCCCATCACTGCAACATCCGGGGTTCCGATGCCGTCTCTGTCTCTTGTTCTTTCTGCCGACGCCCTCGGGGACTTCTGACAGTGAACCTTGCACCCCTTGGGCAGCCATGTCGCGAAAACTCAAAAGGCTTACTCACTCGACTTTTGCTCAGCTCGCTAGACAGTGTTTGGATATCATCATCAGATGGCCAATGAAGCTCTCATGACCAACCAACTCGATGTAGGAGGTGGACCGTGCATGCGACTTCAGATGGTCAACTTCAACGACCATCGAGTACGACTATCGACTGAAGCCGCAACATAAGAGGCATCATCGACTTACCTTACACCACGAATCTGAATGACGCGAGCAAACTCGATGTCAACAAATGCTACTGTGTTTTCTCTTTGGAGTGAACTATACTTCGCAATAGTCATGAATGAGCATTACTGTAACATCCAAACCTCCAAACACTACAACGAGCTTTTCTATGCTCAGCTCATCAGCACCATCGATAGTGTTGAGAGACACTCTTCAACTGACAGACCTCCCAGAACGTCTATTGAGGAGCTTCCCCCACCACGAAAATTGTTAGTCATCGCGGACTAGTATGAATGTGCTCTATGCTAAGGAATTTCTACTTTCCCGTTGAGACAATACTTACATTGACAGCTCTTAAAGCTCAATATTTGACACTCTGCTCTCGTCCATCATTGACTGTTTCGTTTTTCTAGCGGATAGTGAACCCAATCATGACCTTCTGTAAGATATGGTACTCAAATATGAGCATTCAGGGCTCACGATATGTGCCTGTCATGAGATTATCAGAGGCCATCGCAGCTGTACTTTTGGGAGACAGCGGATCCATGAGACGTACCTACCTAGACATCTAGCCAACAAACTTCTCTAAGTCCCTTCTCATATTTCTCACGAAATCCCAATGTAAACGCTGCAAATAAAGCGATCTGGCAAGAAGTTCTTGACTCATCCTGAGTATATCTCCGGCCTCAGAGCAACGTGAGACGATGACGGGGAACATCTTTCCGCAGTGAGCCCAGTGGATTTGCAGACTTCAAGAAATCTATCCTATGATGTTGTCGAGCCACCGAGCCCAGCACCGTCCTCTCACCTTCATTCGTTAGCCTTACATAACCGGGTAATGATGTTACAGTACGCCATAGATACACCACGTCGTAACAAGCACGTTCTACCAGCCTCAGCCAATGCAATCCCATCTACTAAATTCTAATAGTGAATACTATATCTTTTAACCACAGCTACTTCTAAAGTGTTCTTTTCTTAACACCAAAGCCATCAGGGCTATCCATATAATAAAAAGTACTAAATACCCGGGGAGACGAGTTAACACTATTATAGCTAGTTGGTATCTTATACTAGGGTAAGGGCATCGGAACCTGGAGCATTTGAGGAATGCCTAAATACGTCACGTAAATTAAAAGTCCTTCTTATGAAGCACTTAGAGTTACTTTCACCGCTCAATATGCGACAAGAACTTACGATGTCTGATGTTCATCTCTTCTGAGAGACCAAGACCTGTGAGCCAGGTTGAGCGTGAAAGTCTGTTAGATCCTGCGAATTCCCAGGTTATTCTAGATATTCCATGTCGAGCACCTCAACTCACTAAAAGTCAGTGTAATAATATCTGTAGAAAACATTTCAGTGAATGAATTTGCTGTATCCCCTTTATTATTGCTCTTGTGTCTCACATCGCCGTTCCCAAGGATCGGATAATCTCGAAGATTCTATATAACAAAGGCGGTCTACTAATATCAACAAGTTCAAATAACATAGACCATAGCTTCTTGAAACCCGCCTTCCGCCCAGAGGTATCATCTCACCGAGGTTCAAAGGGCCTTGACCTCAGCACCTATAAAAGCCTGTGGACGGCTCAAGGAAACTTGTCCTAGTTCACCACACATGTGGTATCCTTCGTGGCACTCACACCTTCTTACGGCTTTGAGATCTGGACTTTGCAAGTATGGTGGCCACGACGGGTGTGTGGCTTTGATAACGCCAAAAGATCGTCCAGCACCTGCCAAGTCTTTTTTAGTCGTCTATTGACTGCCTTCGTCCTCACGCAGAGCGTATCCGTTCCCGAATACGTCATGCGAACTGGGTGGTAATGAAATTTATCACCAAGGTACCTTAGTTCGCCCTAGATGTAGGCTCCGAAGCTTTCACCAAGTCGTTAGTAAGAAGTTTCACCAAGTCGCCGGCAACAAGAGTCTAGCCATTCTCGGGCTTCTCAGGCTAGGGATATCCGATAGGGTTAGCCAGGGGGGAAGATGGACAGTACTCAATTGTCAAGTAGTAAAGCTGGTCATGGCGACGTCTCCGTCGATGGTCGTCAGGGTTGGAACGTCGATGGGTAGCCAGGTGACACTAGTGATCTAGTCGATTCCATCCGTTTGAGACGAGAGCAATGCTTTCTGCACGAGGTACGTGAAGTCTCAAGTTAATTGATATGCTCTGTTGTCATAGTCCGTCGGTACATTCCGTACAAGCGTTTCGAAGCGAAGAAACCTCCACTGATTCATTCTACTCCTCTATCTCTTCTTTAGACTTGAGGTTTTCCTTGGAAGGGGCCAAGTCAACTTGTCCCTACCTAAGGTATGCTACTTACACAGAGTATGCTCAGTCGCAAGCGAACAGGCACACACCGTACAAACGTTTCGAAGAGAAGAACCCTCTACAGTTTCATCTTGCTCCTCTTTACACTTTAGTTTGTCTTGAAGGAGGCCAAGCCACCTTTCACAACATCGTACTTTCAATCAGTGTGAGGAGGATAGTTTCAAACAAGTCCTTATAAGAACGAACTAGCTATTCAGACTCTGGTATATTGAAGTCCCAATATTGTAGTCCAAGCACCACGGCAGGCTACCTACTAAGACTCTACTCGTAGAGATACATTTCTTCCGTAAACCTCCCAAAATTAACCACTTGAGCCATAAGGAAAGCTAAAGACGGTGTCAAGTTCATCAGCCAACCCAGCCCAAGGCTCCCATAAGGGGATCTGAGTACATAGTCACGAGTGCTAGGACAGATTCCTCCCTTATAGAGGAGGGAAACTAGGTATGAGTTCCAAGAATGACGTATAATTAGAGAGTGACTGCCTCTCACAGTGTGCAAGAACGTCTTCCAGTCAAGGGTACCAAGCCAAATCATTCCATTGCTCCTCATAGACTTGTTTCCTGCACAACTTCTTCCAAACTTGTATCCAGATCCACTGCATATTTGCTTTCGAGACTATGCAGACTCGAACCAGAAGAAATATCACCGTCGGGCTTGAGCTTACATAACAACTCTATGGAGTTACACAACAGTTCTTTCATGAAAGATATCCCCCACCCCCCCTTCTCACGGAGCCAAGGTACCCTTTCCCCCCTAAACACACTCCCTCCTCACCGATGGCCCGGCACCGAGACCGGGGACACGGCCGAGAAGGATATATATATATCACAGAGTGGGTAGCCCATGCACATCATCAAAAACCACCCGCCGTCAACCCCTAGGTCGCCCTTCTGGGCTTCTACACAGCCCCCAAGCACCCGGCAAGTTGGGACGCGAGCTCAAGTCTGCAAGACATCATTAGCTGCATTTCGGTAGCGAGGAACTATCTTCCCCCATCCCCTTCCTCAACGGCGCCTACTTCGCGGGAAGGCGACGATCGTACCCCCTTCGAGGCACTCCGTCGTCCCTTCCTCCTCAAGTCCATGTCGGCAGATGCTTAATTTGGGTCACGTTGATGAGAACACACCAAGTGTCAGTGGCCCAGAAGTATGTGAAAAAAGGGTGGTAACACTGGAGATGGGGAACTATCGACTGTCAAGATTCACCTCCAATAACCGACAAATGAGGTTGTGACAGCGGAGGGATCAGTCCGCAAAATTACAAACCCCAAGACATGAACCCCTCCTCCTCCTCCTCCTCCCACCGACCCACGAGATGAAGACCATCTCCGTTTCTATTTCCATCCAAGGTAAACCGGGAAGAAGGCAAGAGAAGGAGCCGGGGCGCGGGGAGAAGTGTAGGCTCACATGCCGGACCGGCTTTGATAATTGGAAATATTACAATCCCCGTGTAAACGAAGTCAACCATCTCCGAAGACACTCCACACCCGTCAGAACGGGGTCCTTGGATTCATTGAGTCACCAGCAGATGGGACCGCCCCATCCCCGGGTGACGAGGACCCGGGTCTTCGTGGTTAGCTAAGATTAGGCGCGCACCGGTACGGGGAAAAGGGTGAGTTATGCTGACCATTATATCCAAGATGAGACGTCTAGATAAAAGGCACATACATCCACACCTCTTATACTCATTTCACTTCGCACAACTCCAACGCCCCACATCACCAACTTCGGAACACACTTCATTCCCAAGAAAGAACCAAAGTCCTTCGCGAAAATCATAACCAGCAACCCGGTATCTGTACCCGTCGTAACCTCCGAATAGCCCCTCCCATCCCCCCAAGGTTCAAGAACCCACCAATATTGGAAGACACAGCCACAAACAAATCTCGTTCACTTACTCCGTCTCACTCGCCGGAGGGGGGTAAGATTGAAGTTGTTTTATCCTTTTGGAATACCGACCATATATCCCCACCCAACCCGCGGAGGCGGGAGACCGTGAGACGAGGGACTCGACGGGAAATCACTATCCACCTTATTGCCATCCCGTAATGTTACCAGTGTAACGGTAGCACTAAGCAATTTTGACAGGACCCAGAAGGCAGCTCGCTTCTCGGGTGAGGATTCGGATGTCAAGCCGCAATTAAAAAGCTTGGTGGGTTTACCAGGTACGTCGGGCATTCATGAGAACTCGCCTCGTCGGGCCCGAAGAACCTTGCGGGAGATGAATCCCCGGCCGAATCCAATATACCGGCTCCCCGGGCAGCGAAATGCGACAAACGGAAAAGACGATGAACAACGGAAAGAGTGGCGATGAAGAAGTTCCTGTGTCATCCGACAGGTTATTTTGTACTAAACACCCAAAAAAAAAAGATGTCCAAAAAGACTACTCCGGGCCACGCTCCGTATGCGCTTTATATGCCTCAGGAGAGATGCAACCGTGTAAATGTAAGCTTATACAATGGACGTTCGCCCGAAAAAAAAAAACAAGCTGGTCGTGAATTGTAAGGCCACAGCTCCTTTATTTTATGCCCTCCAGATCGAATGTGAAAACCTCCCCTCCCTGTAATGAATCTCTCAATCCATATACATTGGATCCCCTCTCACCTGTGACATGGCCAGTCCCATGTCACCGCCATGCATGCTCTGCATCGTAGCTTGCATATTCGGCATTGACCGGCTCATATTGATTGCTTGCCGATTCGCATTCGGATTTCCGTTCTGCATCATGAACCGCGCATCACTGGCACCCCTTTGCTGTACCTGCCTCGTCCGCGGCACCTCGAGGGTGGCTTGCCGTTGAATAGGCTGCTGGGGCATGGGCTTCGTGGTAGGCGTGTTCATTACGGCAAAGCTGTCATCGTCCTCCATCTCAGCATCGGCGTCGGCGTCGGCATCCCCATCCGCGTCGGCATCTACGTCGCTTGCCTCGTCAATCGAAGGCGGACCTGTTGAATCACCCGGGTCGCTATGGCCAGTGGCGCTCGTTGTCGACTGCCGGTGCTCGGGGCTCGGGAACTGTTGCATCTGCTGTTGTTGCAACTGCTGCTGCTGTTGTATGGCTTGCATCTGTTGGTGTTGTTGCGGTTGCTGTTGCTGCCCTTGCTGCTGGTTCTGTTGTAGTTGCTGCTGCTGTTGTTGAGGAGTCGGCGTCGGCGTAGGGGTACTGCTGTTTGCTTGGTCCAGTGCCCTCTGAGCATTCATGCCAGTGTTGGCAACTCGATTCATGCTGATAACCGTCTTCCACCTCTCGATTGCCCGCACGACAACATCATTCAAATCCAACTGCCGGTCCTCCAATCGCAGCCCAACATGGCGGCCACCACTTTTGATACCCTCCTCCAAAACGTGGGTGAGGAGCTGCCGCTCCAGAGGTACCGTGGCCGGTGAGAACAGCTTGAATTCTCGGGGTTGTTGGAGTCGGTTGAGTTGGTCGATCTGAGACTTCAGGTTGGAGTTCTCCTGCTGTAGCCTGTGCTGGTCATTCTTCATCTTGTCGATCTCAGTTTGCTTCCTGCCAACGCTCCTAGCCATTTCCAACAGCCACAGCTCGTTCCGCCGCTGGATAGGCAGGGAAGACCAAACTTGAAAGGCTGAACCCAGATGCTCATTCACTTGCTTCTCGAGATTTTCCGCCGACTTTTCCGCTTTCTTCACCGCTTCGCGGGTGTCTCTGACAGGTTGGTCCCGAGGAGGATATGTCAGGTCTTCCATAGCTGCCGTAGTAGCGGTTGCGCAGGTAATCTTCCAATTGCTGAACTCTTCTTGGAAGAAAGCCTTCAGGGCATCGTACTCTCTTTGACCGGGTGATTGAACGGACCAAGAGGTGGAGGTGGGATGCTGGGTAGAGGAGAAGAGAGTGGGCGGCGAGGCGAGGCATTGCAAGGTCAATGCAGGGAAGTCGAGGGCTAGAGGGTCAAAGTCGAAAGGCATCGAGTTATTGTCGATTTGTTGCCTAAGGTAGCCAGGGTTAGCCATCAAGAATTTCTTTCCCCATCTGTTCGCTTCTGTCACATGTCAGAAAAACTCACTTGGCTGCCCTCCATGAGCTCAGAAGCTCTCTTAATGCGAGCTCTGCCGCGCGAGCAGTATCCATGGCATCTGCCAGCTTGTGCTTGACGTCGAACTGCGCCTTTTGTATGACTTGCTTGCTCACTTGTCTCGGCCTTTTTCCTGCATTCTGGCTGCCCTCGCCATCGGTGGAGGTAGCGACTTCGCCATTTTTGGCGGGGATGTTGTTCAAGACGCCTGTGGCTTCCCACGAAGGCGTCCACGGATATTTGCTCAGAGTAGAGTCCACAGCATATTGGCCGTCCTTTGGCAGAGCCGGGGACCTGTGAGACTCGCCACTGTCTGGCGCAGCATCTCGCTTGGCAGCAGGCCTAGGGGTCGTGGCTGGAGTAGAGGCGTTCCTCCCGCCCATGGATCCCCTAGGTTGTCTGCGCGTGATGCTTCCTCGCAGACGCTTGATTGCGTCAACGTCGTGGATTCCATCTGGCGGCTTGGGATTCTTCTCCTTGATGTAGAGATCGAGGTGTCGACCAAGAGAGGAGGAGGTGAAGGCTTGGCCGCAGTAGGGACAATTCTTGTCCTTGGGGGCGCCCAGTTTCTGCTGGCTCGAGTCGGCGTTGCTCGCGGTTTCTGCCATTTTGGCTCGGGGTGTTGGATGTTAAAGAGACGGGTGGGTAACGAGTGTATCGAAAGGTTTATCGAGGGTAGGGAACGAATTCGTGTTCGGTTCGGCGGGGTGCTACAAGGCTTCTCTTACGTGAATAGACACTTGCAGCTGCTCCAGGGGAGCTATGTAATCGAGGGTCATATGTAGATGGACCGGGTAGAGAGTGGTCGAAGGCGGAGCCAGCGAAGTTCAGAGTTGGTAGATAGATAAGGTAAGGAAATGTAACGAGTGGTGTAAGGTAAAGGACAGAGGAGTAGTTAGATAGGCAAAGAGAGGAGTAAAAAGAGGGAAATAATAAATAAATAAAAAGAAGGACTAGATGCTGAAGAGCTAAACGAGTGTGCGAAGAGAAGGAGGTCGGTTGGAGATGTCGAGAAGTAGCTGCTACCCTTGTACGAACGAACAGAGGTGAACTGAACGCAAGTCAATCCTTGTGACGAAGAAACGTGTATATCGGCCGTTCACGGAGTCAGGTATGGAAGAGGTTCGGGGTGTCGGTTCGAGATGTGGGCGAGAGCTAAGGTAGCGAGTCGGGTTGACGGAGGAGGGCAAAAAGTAGGATGCCGGGTATTAAGGAAGTAGTAAAATCTTTTCCCGGACAGTCTCTCTCATGCGCGCTCTCTCTCGGTCTCTCTCGATCTCTCTCTTGCCGTGCAGGTTTCTCAATTCATCCGTGGACTCTCGCAATCTCTCAACCTCTCTGCAAAAACGAAAAGAGACGAAGAGGGGGTGGGTGGGAAAAGGGCAAAAGACGAGAGGTGGAAGTAAAGTACAGAAGAGTAAGGGGAAGTTGCAAAAATGTCACCCGGGATTTAATTATTGCAGTTTTTTTTAATAAGGCAGGCGGGCAGGGGTAGCACCACCGACCCGCGCCAGAACAGGACGACGAGGTGGGAGCTTTGGCGCACCCTAAGAAGGTACCTTCCATAGCACAGGTACCCAGGTAGGTACCTACCTACCTCAGGTGCTTAGGTACTTTACGAAGTACGGAGAACTGCACCCCCCATCTTCTCCTCTACCCACACTAAAACCATCCCTCATCCCTCATCCCTCACTCATCCCATCCGGGCCATCCCAATCCCAATCCCAATCCAATCCAATACAGTCCAATCCAATCCTGAACCACCTACGGATACAGTCTGAGTCCACCATGACCAGCCAGCTCCTGTCTGCTTTCCCCCGGATTGCCGCCAGTGTGCAGTTGCAGGTGCAGGTGCCCTGGTGGCCAGGTGCACCGCGCGCGAGCAAGCTGCAAGCACAGACGGAGCCAAGGACGGCCCAGATGCAAGCCCCCCTTCACAAGTTCACGGGCTCAAGCCGCTCAAGTGTGTTCAGGGCCGTACGGTGGTCCCACCTCTGCGCCGGTGCTCTTTTTTTTTTAATTTTTTATATCCATGGACACCTTTTAATAGCCATTCACTGCACCTTAATAGCACCTTAGCACATCGACCTACCTTAGCATTGAGTTAGTTGAAATATTGACTTGGTGAGCTGGGTAATGACGCCCCGCGAAGCTAGGTGCGTCAGGGACGCGAGCCGTAGGGTCCCATCAGCCAACGGGGAGAGGAAACGTATTCCTGCGTCTCCTCTCGAAGTCGAGGCCAATGGAAGTCCAAGGTCAAGGTATGGTGTACCTACCTACCTACCTGACGTTGTACTATCATCCATGACAGATATCCAGCGCATCATAATCAGCCGCCTCGCGTCGAGGACGCAAGATGAAGAAAGAGCTCAAGCTATCGATACTTTACTTTACTAACTGCCCGGGAACATCTTACCTTAACTCTACACCGACAGCACACCCACCTTCTGATCCATAACATCTCAAGGGACTTTGCCTTTCGGGGTAATATGGCCAAATTTTCACACAGATTTCAACCGAGAATCCCTCCTCCGCTGAACAGCTCCGTCTCCAAAGGCTCCATCGACGCGCTCTTGTTGGTCCAAGGCGCCCACCAACTCCTCAACTCGGCATCTCCCCAGAGAACCAATCAAGACTCTCCTAAATCTACCAAGCACGCGACGTATCCATCTGGGCTCAGATATCAAGACCATCCATCCCGCTTAGGATTTCGCCTTGAGCCGCCATCATTCCAGCGTCTGGCTCTTTCTCTCTCACATGTCCCGTCGCTTGTTCGCTTAGTGTAGTGCTGATCTGGCCAGCGGAAAGGAGAGGGACAGCCCGGCACCGCCCTGTGCATCAATGCGATTGGTCTAGCGCGGTCGGGAGGGGTGTACGGGGAACTTTTGCCTCGAGCAAGCTTGCTTGTCTGTCTCTTCCATGTCGCCTCTCGTCTTGTCTTGTCTTCTCCCCCCCTCGGGTCCCGATCTGAACTACCCATACGGAGTAATACCCAAGACCCTTCAGCAATTGAGGAAATATTTCTTCAACCCTGCCGAGCTGCCTAATTGAGCCCAGATTGCGTTGGGCAGCCTGGCCTCTCTCTGAGTCTCTGACTCGAGCCATCTTCAAGGGCCCTCGGTGGGTTTGCGGCTTGCCATTGCGAAAGAGCTCCAGTCTCCGGAAGCCAGAGGCTTGACAGCCGTCGGCGGTTGTAACTTGTGAGGTAAATAGCTGAGGGCACGACCCAATGGAATCCACGGCACAAACGTTCAATAAGACGCAAAGATGCCCAAAGCCAATATTTCGCCTGGTCCAGTCTTCAGATACCACCTTTCAACTCACCTCATTCTCATCCTCACCGCGTTAGACAAATCCTGGCTAGACTGGTCGACCGACCGGGGCGCGGGTTGGCATGCCCGGTTCGTTTCTTTAGGCTCCTGGGGTCCCACAGACTCCCACTGGCTTGTGTCCGATCCAATTTTCAGGGGGTTTCCGGGAGATCATCCAGGGGAGCCGGTGAAGGACCTTGTGCTAACGGCGCCGACGAACCTGACGGGATTCATCTCGTGAACATTGCTCACGCAGTATCTACGAAGTACACGTACTGTAGGTATCCGTAAAGAGCAAGGTCAGGTTAGCCGGCCCTCATCAGCTTCTGACAACGTCGGCAAGAGCTTGTTTCGACGAGAGTCGGGAGGATTCCAAACGTAAACAAGGCCGTGTTCTGCCGAATGTTTGGCCTTGGCTCTTGTTCCTCTCCGCTCCGTGTGTTTGACCCGGGGATACCATCCGGTGTAAAGGACCCCGTTTTCCTGCATCTAATAATGGGGTTGGCATCTGCAGGACGCGACGCAAGGACTACGGGACAGATAATCGCGTCCAGGCCAGTCATCCTCGAGCTTGCGGCGGCGGCGCATCCCATCGCCCGCTGGTGCTGGATTCGCTGACGCTCCCGGTCCTGGTCGTCCCCTGGAGGCTGGTGGTCTAATGTAGCCTCCCGCAGCCGCAGCATCTTGGGTCAACCTTGTCTGTCTGGACAGTCTCGTACGGGCCCCCATCAAGCCCACTGAGGAGGTCGATTCGACTGCACACCAACCAACGTTAGCAGCCTGCAGGACACTGATAATTTCCCGCCGCCTCTCGTACGGCAGCTGAAGCTGGCACCCAGTGTCACGACGTGTTTGGCCCTGATCTAGAGTAAATGACACACGCTGGCCCGTTCTTCGACCTTTAAAGGCTATAACTTGGCATCATCCGCCCTGAACTTGACGCGAGGGAGAGGCGAGGTACTGTTGGTCGGTTGGGACCTTGCATATGATCACCGAGCATGGCTGGCACTTGCCCACCAGCTGTGAAATCGAGATCCATGTCTTTTGGCGCTTGCCTAAGCCATTTCAAGAACGTCTCGTTGGTTGTCGTATTTGAACAGCAAATCGCAACCCCTTTTGCGCTGCAGAGATTTTGATGAGGTGCAAATTACGCTTCTGCAGTTACATGCAGATACGCTGCACATTGAGTCGTTTTCCCCCGTTGGTTGGAGCGGCACAGTCATGTTGGTGCCGAGAAGTGCCTTGCGCAGGATAAAGTAACAGTGTCTGGCAGATCGCAGAGAGCTTGCAGGGTGGCTGGTAACAAATAGACCTCGAGGTATGTCGCAAATGCGTTCTGCTTTCTGGATCGGCTGTCGTCGATCATCAGATTAGCCGCGAACGAACTCATGCGACTTGTCTTCTTCAAAGTAACCCAGCGGCTTTGGCGAGAAATGTGATTGTCGTTGAATAATGACGCAAACCTTGACGAGATCATCTTGCGAATATAGAGCATGTCGAGAAAGCTGACAACTCGAAGATAACGATGATTAACTTATCAACTGCAGGCCACGTCATTATCGTAGCGATTAAGACATCGCGAGGTGTGAACAATCAGCAGAGTCAACATCCGGAGCGGGAGAAAGACAGTTGTTGTTTGCTCTGAATCTGTGCGATAAAACAAGACTCAAAAGTGCGTGCTACCAGTCCCAAAAGCTTGATCTGGGTACGTCCAGCTGAGAAAAGTTAGGTTGCTTCCCAGCGTTGACAAAACAGTGCCCCACCGTGCCTGCCTGTCTAAAATGTCTTGATAATCAAGTCACCAAAGACGGGAGGAGGATTCAAGACGGACCTTCCAGGTTGGAGCTTGGTCCACCGGTTCGGAGCTCCACATGAGCTCCTTCTCCCGTTAGTGGGTGGATGCTCAGAGGATGGGGGCTCCCGGGCTGGGAGGAAGGAAAGCCGGAATTGGTGGCGGCAAGTATCCGTTCTTTCCCCTCCCATCCGGAGAAGTGGATTGTGGCTTGGAGCTCACGTGATGACAAAACGCCACAATTGGCTGTGATGTGAATCTGCTCCAGCCTCTTTGTCCAGCGTTATGCAAAAGCTGGGGTAGCTTCCGGCACTGGCGCGTAGTTTCTTGGGCAGCGCAACACAGCTTCCTTCCACTTTTCGCCTTGCGCATCCTTCCATTTGCGCCCATCGAGACTGCTACTGCCTAGATGAGCTGCATATACCCCGCGGAATATATACTATCTACACAATGCCTCCCGGTAAGTTCTCACCTCTTCGAACTTCACCCCTCGTGGCACTAGCCAAGTCGCGTCGAGATTGCGACAACACACTTCACGACACGCATCCTACACCGATTCTCCATACAACGTCACAATGGCGCGTCGCAAAGCGAACAAGGGAAAGAAGCCCAAAAAGCTAACAACCCCTGTAGCTATTAGCGACGACGAGATGTCCGACGCCGGCGGCGAGATCGCCATCCCGCTGAAGGAGAAGCGCGCGAAGAGCCGATCCGCGGAATACCGAGACGACGTCAGCGAAGCTAAGAGCGAAGAAGACATTCCCATGATATCCGGCGACTTGAACGGCAGCGCCACCAAGCCTGCGAGGGCTGCTAAGGCGGCTAAGCCTGCTAAGGCGGCTAAGCCTGCTAAGGCAGCTAAGCCTGCTAAGGCGGCTAAGCCTGCTAAGGCACACTCTGTCGTGGCCGACGAGGAGGAAGAGGAAGGCGATGAAGACGATGATTTGGAGGCTGATGAGTACGTCACGCACACCCAACAGCTTCGCTGGAACGAGGGGGCTGACCTGCCATAGATACGTTGTCGAGAAGATTCTTGACCATCTGGCTTCCGACGACGCAAGTGCTCCTTTTCTGTTGGCAAGGCGCCTCGGTACTAACGCGTTTTTGTAGGGCACCGTGAACTTCCGTGTGAAGTGGGAAGGTTACTCTAAGAAATCAGATCAGACCTGGGAACCGGAAGACAGCTTGAAGTAAGTTCAGACTGTGATTTTGCAATCAATGCCAACCTGGGTATCACTACTGACACGCTCGCAGGGAAGGCGCATCAGAGATCTTGGAAGAATACCTTCGGAAGCTCGGTGGACGCGAGGCGCTGTTTGAGGAGAAGACCAAGGCCAAGAACACGAAGAAGCGCGGCCGTCCCAGTGCTTCGTCTTCTACACCACCAGCGAGCAGCAAGAGAGGCAAGCGCAATGGTCACCCCGCCGAATCTACCCCTCCCCTATCAGCAAAGGAGGCCAAAGCCAAGGCCTGGACATTGCCCAGCGGCAGCTGGGAAGACGACGTCGATTCGATTGATGCCTGCGAGGACGAAGAGTCGGGCTCTATTATCATCTACCTCAACTGGCGAAACGGCCAGAAGACTAAGCATCCTAAGGAGGTGGTGTATAAGCGGTGCCCTCAAAAGGTATGGTTCCAAGCATTTCAGCATATGACGATACTGACGGATGCTTAGATGCTGCAATTCTACGAAAAGCACATTCGCATCATCAAGGCGGGACCTGACGCCGATCTTCCGGGGCTTGATGCCGCGCCCGAGGCTAAGATGTAGAACACCGAAAAAAAGGGTGCCGTACGTGGAATTTTTTGGGAAGGGATCGGCGTTTGGGCTCGTGATACATCTGATATCATCAGCAGGCTCTCGAGCGCCGTTGGCTTGGCCTCTGCTCGTTGTTCTATTTGCACATTTTCAGTCCTCGGAATAAGTCTCAGTAGACCGTACCTAAATCAGGTCTGGGGCGACGAGGATCCGGACTGTGGCGGGCTTGCTTTATCCGTTTACAACCGAATTAGCGGGAGGAAGTGTGCTTTACGATGTCGCTTCGTACTTTCGGAAGAAAAAGAAAACCGCAAGTTCACATCTCAATTGCCGCAGCTGGTGCATGAATTGCCCTTTGTTGTAGAGGACGGTGATCCTCCTACGGATATATCCCCAACGTGTAACTGCAGCCTGAGTTGGGAAGAACCTCTTGGCCTCATATAGTACGACAGAGCTCTCCTCCATTGCCTCATACCAGGCAAAACCATGGTCTCAAATTTGTGAAGGGCACTTTATCCATGTCATCACGCGGAAGCTGCCGAGTGCTAGATCCAGGTACGATGCAGGTACAGCTCAGTCGAGCCCGAGTAGCGCATCCGGGTCTGCCAAGGTCACGATACATACAACTTCACAGGAAAATGTACATCCGACCTCTCCTCCAAGACAGAGAGGCTTACTGCGACAAGGGTAAGAAACCTGCATGTTGCGAGTCCGCGAGGTTGGGTAGTGGAGGACGTCGACAGCAAGCCCGTCGGGATACCTACTCCACTAAAAAGCAGCTTTACATCCCTGCATCACAGGCGGTTGGACGAGTGGGAGAGCCTGAAAGCTGCCGGTAGCGTTGTCGCGGATTTTTTTGCCCAGGGGTGGTGGTGGTTTGGTGGTGCGGCGCGACCCAGCCTCTCGCATTTCTATTGACTTTCGGTTTTGCGGCTGGGGGGGGACGACAGCTTGGGAAAGCTGGTGGCGGGGCAACGCTTCTTTTTAACGTGAGGCTTGCCCGCGCTGCATTCCTCACCACTCCCATTCTCTCTTTTTCTCTGATACATTGCATATCATCGTTGCGAAAAGGGTTCATTACTGACCACGGGGTTTTTACCTTTTAATTCCCTCCTCTTCTCATCAACCTCGACTGAGTGAACAATTCCATTGTCCACTCTGGGTATCTACCGCCAATCTTACCCACATCTCGGATCCATACAATTCGGCACTTGACGAATTCGTAGCAAGGACTTGAGCTGCTCATTTGCGGGTTGAAATCTCACTTCACCCTCACGTTCCAAACTCCAACTGGAATTCGAATCGAGGGCACTTGTCTAACGGGCCATCCATCCCAAAGACACAGACAATATCCCTCCCTCGGACCGTTGAAAGATACCACCAAACTCAATCGTCCTCCCGAGACCACCACATTCCACGGCGTCTCCGCCCAGACCCTCCGTGTCTCTTTGTCCTCCTCCCAGCCACCACCGGCTCTCCACACAAGCTGTCCCCGCACCGTTCCACATCGGCGCCGGTTCACTCCAACACCCCCACCAAATAATCATCGCGGCCGTTGGAGCTCCGTCAGTCTCACCTCAGACCTGACGTTTAAACTCCCCAAAAACCACAACACGATAGACCAAAAAGGACGCACAGTCTTTAGCCAGCAGCCATGGTCAAGCAAAATGACGTCATCGCGATCATCGTCATCGTGCTGTTCGTCGTCCTCGCCCTCGTCGCATTCGGCATCTACAGGCTGGTGCACGTCGCGCGCCAGAGCATGAGTGTGACGTCTGGGTCGAGTAGTAGCAGCTCCGACGAGATTGTCGACAACTGATCTACTCGCCGTTTTACATGGGACTTTTTGCTCTGCTGCAATTACTATCTACCATCGCATTTACACTGAGATACCACGACAAAAACTATTTACGCAAGAAAGCGCCATCGCACTTTTGGTTTGCGATTTTGAGAGCGTTATGCCAAGGCTTCGGCTGAGACTACGACAATGAAAGGGAGAAAGAAGGGAAATGAATTCTGAGATGAGTGGTAATGAAGAGGGGAAATTTGGGAAATATGGAAAGGGATATGAGATATGATTTATCGGCTTTTTTATCTGGCATTTGCGCAGCATTTTCTTACCATACAAATTGGGGTCATTTTGGGTTACAAGGTGTAGCAAAACGTGTCTTTAGGGGGAGGAAGAGATATCTACGAGTGTATGATGCTGGATCTGGAGTGGGCTCCGCCGGGGTTGGCGAACGTCCATTTTTGGATAGGATGAAGATGAGCCCATGTACATAGAACGAATAAGTGGGATGAAGGAGGCCTTTAAAGGCTGAAGATGAAATAGAAATGACTACCAGACATTACCATACTTGGCAAGATCGATGCACCCTTGGTGACATTGTGAAGAGGAATGAAGTGTTTAAGGAGAGGTATATAAGGCCGTTCATCGAGGCAATTTGGACCTCATCCCGGCAATGTAGGCAATCGTCAAGTTGTTGCAGCACGAGCGCAATTACACGTGGCAAAGGTCTTTCTTAAAGTGACTCGCTCGCTACCTGTATTACCAAGTCGGTTCCAAAGAGCTCTTTAAGCAGTTAATCGCAAGTAATCCCGCATCGTTTGTCCGTCAATCACGGTCATCATTTACGTATTCATGGCCAAGTAATTACGAATATGTTCGATCGCGCTCGAGTAGATACCGAGAAGTCCTTTATTATTGGCGTATTCGTGACTGCCTAGTCATGAATACGTTTAGAGGCGGTTAGGAAGATGCCGAACGGCCCTGTTCTCATTGATTTTAAGGAATAACCTAAGACTAGATAGGTGATTGCACATTGATACCCGTGTTCGGAGGTTGAACTCTTTCAATGATAGAACTGCATCAGATGCGAAGCTACGCTGCGTTCGGTAAGAACAAAGGATTTCCATTTTGAGAGTATGAGCTTCTTGACCTTTTAAAAAGTGCTACAGCATTGGTCCTGAATATGTGTCTTTGCACAGCCAAGTCCAAAGACATGATTAATTCTTTGGCGTCAGACTTAAAGACTGCAGACCGGGTATAAATTTCTTTTGTCTTTGTCAAGATCTTGTAATGAGTTCTATTCCAATTTTCTAGAAGCTTACCTGTCCAAGTGGCACAGCTAAGCTTGAGAACAGCATTGAACTCATAGCCCAAGTGGCAAGAACCCTCTCTACCCCCTTAACGTCTGAGGCAATGCTGCGCTATACCCATCCGCTGTTGCAAGATGAGAAAAGGACCACATTACTGCCGATGGGGGAGGCTCAACGTTGAGTTACAATTGGACGCTGAAGATAGCTGGGTCGAAGGAGCATTTCTCGGGGTCAACTCTGAGGCTAGAGCATGTGTTTCTCGGGGGAAGGGAAATAATGATTTATTTTTGTTGTTTCCAAGACGAACAGTCGAAGCGACCAATGTCGGGCGAGTGGTCGACCTAGTACACATGGCATGCTCATTGGACATGAACACTCTTGGAGCATCGGAATCCCGAACGGAATGGTGGCGAGGCCAGCGTACATTACCTGTTTGCCGACTCCTTCTATGATGGCAAAGCCAGTCGAGTAATTGGGACTTGAGAATAACGCGGATGATTCATACAAATCAAAAAAGCAAAAACAACAGGAGCCGACCGAGGTTCGAACGCCGGAATCCTGAAAAGTACGGAGCATCACGGACTACTAGTCAGCACTTCACGACGTTCACCATTCGGTCACCAGGCCCGATATTTGTTGTTATGATGGGAAGGCACTAGACTTCTGATAAGGGCTACTGGTTCAGGCCAAATGTGTGTATACACGCTGGCAGTTCCGGTATATTCCATCCATATTCACTCCCGTCCGCAGACCAGACTCGATATCTCATGTGTTTTGCATACACACCTTGGACGCTGAAGGGATTCTACTAGCGAAGATAAGACGCAAATTTTTCCTCCGACTAATCACAGCCAACGCTTCTTCCTTTTTTATTAAGTACAGTCTCATCCGGAAGTCGCGCTTCGCTATAACAAAACGCCATGCATGGTAAGATGTTAAGTTGGCCATGGGATGTTAGCGGCCGATACCCGGTTCGACGAGGTAGATGGACGGCCAATATCGCAAGTGGAGCACAACTGTATAGTAGACCTATGCTTGAGATGGAATTTGATCTTGAAGTACCTTGTGGAGTGAAGATGTTTGGAAGAAAAGCCCTGTATCAACGACTGCTTTGTTGTTCAAGTCGTGGAGCAAAGGGAGAGACCGCCACACATCAGCGATGCTCCGCTTTATTTCTCTGCCACTTGTTTTAATCGATCAATCTTTTAGAGCGATCTCTACATTTGAGCATCAACTATTCAGGTTTCGTCCAAAGACTGAATGAAAGTACTCGGTTGCGAGGCAAGTCGTGGTATCAAACCCCTGAAAGGGGAATGCCGACTTCAGAGAAGGCCGCCCGGAAGAAAGGATTTCGACTGTTGTCGACGCAGCTACGATCTTCGAGGTTTTTACAAAAGAGACCATAGAATAGAAGAGGACATATTAAATACTCCACTGGCGCTTGCCTACATCAAAACGCTCATAGCGAGACCAATACAAATTTAAGTAACGAACTCTCAACGAACTAGACAACGAACAACACAAGAACCAAACAGAAATACCAACAAAATGAGCGGATCAAACGGTGGCCTCGACTTTGATTACCCCGCCCGCAACAAGACCCTTTACCAAGAGCAGATAGAGGTGGGCCACGTCGACGGAGACGGAAACGCTGTATTCAACGACTGGTACCGAGAGGACGGCTCTCAACTGTTCACGGGAGAGGTGCTCAAGCTACGTGCAGGGCACTTTCTCAAGAACTGTATACTCCCAGCTAGCACGTACTTCACCGCTGGGGTGACGCCGGACGGCAAGGCCAGGCTCCGCTGCATGAGAGAATGGCCGTGGAAGGAGTGCAAACGGACGCTGGAAGAGTATAAACGTTGGCGTGTGAAGTATACGGTAGAGGGTACCATCTCATTCCATGGCCGTGGTATACAGCCGATAAGCAGGGAGGACGCGGAGGATACGGCTCAAGATGCTCATACAAGCCCTCCGCGGGACCAATATCAGACTCAGGTGGCCGAGGAGCGGGAGGAGGAGGATCAGGCGTACGAGGACCAGAGGGGTAGTGCTTAGACATCAGGTGCTTGGTCACTTGGTGATTGGACGAGGGTGTCTTCATGGTGGACCTGTAACGTTGGGAGGTACCGTTGGAAATGGTCGTGCATTGGCTGCTGTCCATGATGCACCCTGAATTGTTGAGAACGTCGAAGAAAGAGAGGCACATGGACTGACTACCTTGGGTAAGATGAAAAAACTGGATAAAAAGTCATTGATCTTGTGAGACTGAAACAAATCGAGGCGATTTGTCACCATCGAAGGCGAACATCTGTCTTTCTCACTGGCAATGACCTCCTAAAGCATTATCACCAAAGTTGTTTTTGGAGAGTATTCCATTGTCATGGGCGCTCGCATGGTTATCATCTGAGGAAACTCGCGAGAATGCAGAGAAAACGAACAAACTCGGGAGACATGTTTTTTTGAAAGCTGGGTTGCCCCTCTTAGAATTATAATCCTGCGTGGTTCTTACGAAACTCATGAAGCAAGGTCAAAGAAAGGAAGTCGCAATACCTAAGGTAAGAATAAGGACGACGTTGTTTGGAAGCGACGGGAGGTGCTGTAGGGACCACCCCCGCGATCAGGGAACCCCGGACGGTACGTACCTGTCACCTCTTTAACCCACTGACGCGCCCCAGCACGTCAATCGCGTCTCCCGCTTGGCCACTTTCACGAAATTTCCCATCCTCCAGCCTGGTGATACCCGGAATCCACGATCGCCCAAGGAAGCAATTACTCCATTTGAATCATTCCCCTCTGCACTTGTCCTCCAATTCAAATATCTAGACACAGCGACACCAACCACCGAGCACCCCCGGACAAAGATGCCCGTCTTAAGCCGCAGAGGCCAACGCCGCCCGGAAAGGCGCATCGCCGATGACGAAGACGACGACAACTCCAGCTCCCAGAACCGCCTCCCAGAATACGAACCCCTCTCCTGTCCGCTCACAGCGGAAGCGAAGCGCGCCATCGCAGACCTCTCCAACAGCCGCGACGTCCACCGCTACGAAAACCACCTGAAAGCCTCGATACGACACCTCGGCTTCTCCGTCGTGGGCATCAACGACGCCGTCCGCACACGGCACGAGGCCCTCGCCCGCTTCGCCGAGAAGCGCGCCGAGTCACAGTCGCAGGGCGTAGACAGCAAGACGGACTTGGACAGCCAGGAAAAGCCCCAGCGCGAGCTCGACATCGAGGCGCATACCGCCTCGCTGGACGAAGAAGTGCCCCGCCTGACGGCCGAGGCCGAGGCCGCGCTGCGCGATCTGATTGACAGGCAGACGGAGCTCCTCGACGAAAAGGCTGCACTCGCGGACACGGTCAACTATTTCCAAACGCTCCCCGAACAGGCGCCTCTCCAGCGTGGCGGGCGCACACGGGCAGAAGCCAATGGCCGCGGCGGCGGCGACCCGGATGAGGAGAACAACGACGCGGCGGACGAGAGCGTGCTGCCGCCGCCGCCAGAGTACTCCGTCATCGACATCTTCCGCCAGCAGCGCGCCGAGAAGCTGACAGAGTACGAGCGCATGACGGCCTACCAGCGCTACGCCGTCAACAACGACTACGCGGCCTTCAAGAAGCTGTGGCACGACGCCGCGCACGGCGACGCCGAGGTTTCCTTGCCGAACGCGAAGCGCTGGTTCGACGATGCTGGGAACCCCGTCGTGCCCGTCGTGTCCCGGGGCGATGGAAATGCCAATGGCGAGCCGGCCGCAGCTGCGGAGGCAGACGATAGCGACGATGATCTCGTTATTGCGGGAGAGAATAGGGAGTACAGGTGTCCGTTGTCCATGCAGCTGTTCCAGAACCCCGTCAGCAACAACGCGTGCAGCCACACGTTTGAAAAGGCGGCGATTACAGAGTTCCTGCGTAGGTCGCCGGGCCATCGCGCGCAGTGTCCCGTGGCTGGCTGTTCCAAGGTACGTTTTATTTGCAAATCTCGACGACGAGGTGACGCCCACATCTTTAGGGCTTTACTTTCCAGAAGAGAACACTGTGGTCACTAACGTGAAACACGAAAGGAAATCACTCTCACGGACGTCTATGAGGATCCAGTCATCCTGCGCAAGATGAAGCGCGCTTTAGAACAGCAACGCCGTCGGGAGGAGGAGGAAGAAGAGCGAGAGGACGACAACTCGGAGGGAAACAGAGATGATGATGAGCCGCGGGTGGTGAAGCGGCAGGGTCGTTCGGCGGGGAGGAAGAGGCGCAAGGTGGAGGATATTGTCGATGATGACGAAGAGTGAGGGCGTGCCGATGCTGTTCATGTTGCGGCGAGCAAGATCTGGCTTTCTGAAATGCGCCTATCTGGGACGATAGACAGAGAGCGGAGAGTGTGAGAGATACAGGAAACGAAGTGATGATACCCCCCCCCCCCCAAATATTCAACAATTAGATGAAAATTCACCGACACTGATGTTTGAGCTAAATGGACTGCTTTATAATTATATACGTTTGACAAAACCACATTTTGACTCCTTGCCATGCATGCGTACGCGCGCTGTCAGAAAATTATGCTTCCCAAAAAGCGCAAATCCTTCATCTATATCTTCCTCCCAGGTTCCAATCCACACACGGCACACTCTCGGGGCTGAGTGGTGCTGCGTGAGGAACCCCTCGGCCCCCCTTTACGCAGTTCCATCACAAGCTTTCGCCAGCGCGACGCCAGCCCCCAACAACGAGCTCTCCTTCGCCGGCACGAGCTCGACGCTCCTGTCGCTCCTGTTGACCAGCGCGTTGACGTACGTCTGGCACATTGCCAGGTAGCCCGGGTAGCACTCGATGACGCTACCGTTGTAGGCGACCATTGTTCGCGCCAGGGATGTTTCTTTTTCTATTCTCTGGTGAAGCTCCGCCTCCGCCTCCTCTTCCTGTTGCGTTGCCTCTTGGTTTGAGGCTGTCGTCTTCTTCGTCGCCCTTTCTTCGGCTAGCGCCTCGAGACGGAGGGACCATACGGCGTGTATGCACGCTGCGATGATGGCGGCTGATCTCCTTGAGACGAAGGAGGCTAGGCTGCGGAGGGCGGAGAGGTCTGATGATGTGGGGGTGTGAGATGAGGGATGTTGCGCGATGAAGAGGTCGATAGAGGATGATAATGATGGCGAAGTATCTCTGTGACAAGAGTTAGCAAAGATGCTCATTACAACAGTTGGGTTGTGTGGAAGTCAAGTACCCTTCAATAGCAGAAATCGTCTCGGATTTCAAAGAGTACGGCTCATCAAGCGACTTGGGCACCACACCCCCAAACACACCCGTCGTCCGAATCGCCTCGATCAACGCAAACCGCACCACCTCGCCGAGATAGTACCCGCTAACCATCTGCTCCAGCGGTTGGAAATCCGGCCTCGGGTGCCCTTGCTTCAGCAGCCCGTCCCAGCGCGTGACGCCGAGGACGCCCTCGCCGCCAAACATGCCGAGCTCCGTGTTGACGATGACGTCGCGCGCCTCGTTCCACCACTCCTGCGGACGGTCCCCGAATTTGGGCTTGCTGATCAGGGACACGGGGAGGTGGGCGGCGATGTTGACGCCGGTGCCGAGGATGAGGCCGAAGCGGGTGGCCGGGTGGACGTAGGCTTGGGAGAGGAGCGTGGCGCCGCCGTCGTTGAGGATGACGCGCAGGCGGGCGCCCGTCATGCCCTTTGCCGCGCAGGCGGTCTCGATTACCTCGCCGAGGTCCTGGCCCATAAGGCCTTCGGCGGCGAGGAAGCCTTTGCCCATGCCGTGGATGCGGCCGCCTTTTAGCGATGTTTGTCTTTGCAGTGGTCAGTCTTGTACGATCAAACCAGTTCCAAGGACACGATGAGGACTTACTCGATGGGAAAGCTCCATGCCAGGGCCATGGGCATAGACCGTGAAGGGTCCTGTCCATCCTGTGACACCATGTCCCGTATCCTCTCGGCCATCCAGTCGAAGAACGCCATGCCTTCTAAGTTCCTAATGTCGTTGTCGATCTTGAACGAACTCATCCGTACGATCTCGCTCTCCCGGCCCACGGCGTCTCGACCCCGCAATTCGACCAGCGCGATACGCAGCGTCGATCCCCCCACGTCCACCGCCAGATACTGACCGACTTCGTGCCCGCCGGGGAGCTGATGGTTGTACGAGGGGAGCATGCAGGCCATGCTCGTTTGCAACTTGTCTCTGAACTGTGCCTTTAGGGCGTTGGATAGCTCGAGCAGGCCATCGTCGAGTAGGGGACCCAGGAGTAGGTGCTCTGCCTCCTTTAGGTATTCCTCTATGCTTTGGCCTGAGGGCGTCGTCGTCCCAGATGTGCAGCAATCCACCTTTGAATCTGTCGGTTTCCCTGAGACGGGCGTAAGCCAGAATGCCAGGAGGGCTTGAATCAACGATTTGCCCCGGAGCAGCTGCTTGACGACGGCGGCTAGGAAAGACTTTGGAAACGTGGCCATGGTAGGTGGTGAATATGGCTGCATGACATCAAGATACTTTTTTTTTTAATGAAACGGAGAAGTCACAATCGGTGCCGGATCATCTAGCTGACGAGGTATCGGATTGTAAATAAACGGAATCGGGCACGAGCCATGTCCCCCGGAGACAGGCCGTTAAGATGGGTGAAAGAGTAAGATGGTAAGAGTGAAAGATGAGAGAGAGAGAGAGAGAGAGAGCGAGGAACAGTGAGAGGTAAGTGTAGTGGAGGGTTGCAAAGATGTCTGATCGAACATTTAAACGAACTCCACGGCGGACGGTAGACGGACTGGTAACGGATCGACAGGCACAACCCGAGAGGGTGACTGGCGCACCGCACGGAGGGCAGAATAACAGTGAATGGAACCTGCCGGCCCCCCTTCGTTCTACTGCTCGGGTTGGCGGTGATGGGCGGCCAGAGACGTCGTATCCAACAAGAACAGCAGTGGGAAGAACAACAACAAAGTGGGGAGGGCAGGCGGGAGAGAGAAGGGCGATGGCGACACCGGCCAGCAGCCAATGGGTCACTGAACAGAAGGTTGGTCGATGTGTCTTGGTGTCTTGGATGAGAGGCGGAGTGAGAAGCAAGGTAGTGGGCAAGGTGAGGAGCGGGAACGACCGAAGGTTGTCTTCTAGGTTGTCTTCTAGGTTGTCTTCAACGTCGCACAGGCGATGGGGCGACACGCGGGAATACCAAGGGCTGGTTCATCTGGTCTAGTTCAGTCCAGGCTCGATGCTCCAATCCACTCCCATTCACTTGGGGGCCGAAAGCTCGTGTTGATGGATGGATGGATTCGGGAGGGGGGAAGAGCCCGCGTTGCCTCGTAGTTGGTTGAGAAGGCTTATTGGGGAATTGCAGGGGATAGAGAGAAAGACAAGATAGTGAGAGAGCGTATGAGAGGAATGAAACCTCAGCTTGACCGATAGATGAGAGTTGAGCGCATGCAACGATGAAAGTGTACGGCAGGTAGAGACTTCTCAGAGGCCAGAGGTACGCTATGCGCTTGAGACAACAGCCACAGGTGGCAATTGAATAGGAGCAAGTTAGGAGAGACGATGTGCTGTGCTGAAACACTGGGACACGCTGGAAGACGCCCAGGATTGGTAAGGTAGCCAGCCCAATGGATTGAGCTAAGGTAGATAGGTGTCTGCTAGACGCGACGGGCACTGTCTGACAATTGAGGTTGAGCTTGTTGACTGTGAAAATGGATGGAGTGAGGGATCGGGGAAAGAGAATTGCCCCGTTGTAACGTTGCTTTTTGATAGTTACGGGAACTTGGAAGCTGTGAGTGTGGTGTGGCTGACCACATCAGATGAAAACGGACAGCGACTCCGGCGCTTTCGGAGCCCAAGGAAGGGTCGATCCCCCACTCTGTCACTTTTGTCTGAATTGTTAAGATCCACTACCAAAGTTACATGCAACAACCAACATCTTTCAAGACTCCATCACAACGTACTCCGTACACAACCTTACCAGGAAATGAGGAACCATGAAAGCTTCCCTCTTTGACGATGTACTACCATGCGCGCCGTTGCATTGGCGTCTTCTCCTCTACCCGCCCTGCATGGTTGCCTCTCCCAACCTGTCTCTTGTCTCGTCCAATCATCACCACCAATGCCGAGCCCTTTACCACTGCACCACGTCTCATAGCAATCCGGTACATGACTGACCAACGACTGAGCCGCCGCTGACCTCTCAAGCTCAAACCATTCAAGATACCGCACGAGCGGTCCCATCAATTATGTATCCGTCCCTCTATATGGAGGGTCGACACTAAGTAGCCGGCCGGTCGACGGCAACCATGCCCGTTACGTTAGATCGCTCGCTTCAGTCCCCACGTATCAGTTGCATGCAAAGCACGGCATCCCTCTAGGCTCTAAGATACCCACCCCCATGCTACCATGCAGTGACGTGCAATCAATCGTCAGCCGCCAGGTTGCAGGAAGCTCAGGGACCCCAAGAGCCAAGGAGGACCCGAGTTCACGGACACCGGCCGTGTGTGTCAACGACAAGCGACCACCATCGCCCACCCGTGCGCGCTGATATCGAAACATCCACACAATAGAAGCTTCAGAAGGCAGCTATTCCAAGCTTGGGCCCCCATGCTCTGGGTGCTGGAGAGTCATTGAACCCGACCACATGGCTCCTTCAACACCACCATCGCCCCGCCTGGGAAAACAGGAACATGCCCGGACCCTGGCCCGGCAAACCCGGGGAAGCTCGGCTCAACTCGAGTCTAAAAAAGGTCTGCCTGCAACAAGATGATCACAAAGGTACTGCTCATCACTAGACTCCTCATCAGTTCCGATTCTCCTTCTCATTCGTAGAATCGTGCTGATGAATCATGTCAAACCATTACCTTTTGGTACACCAACTCCGCTGTTCCTGAGTCGAGAGCGCTTCGACATCCAATCTTTTCAAAGGGAACTCGGCCGATTAAAAAGAAAAACCCCCGTGACGGGCAACATTGATGATGTATGTACACTATGTTCCCTCCCCGCCGGGCCGGTTGGTGGTGGGACTCTGCTCCTCAAACACCACCGATAGCAGTGACGTTCCATCCCCCTCCACCACACAAACGGGGTTGAAGGTGGGAAATCTTCAGCAGACTTTGGGGCTGTTGCTGCAAAAGTCTGTGATGTCAGGCTTCTTGCGACGAGACAGGCCCGGGGAGGGGGTGAACCCCCCTCGAGGAGGGGAGTGTGGGCGAACCGCAAAACTTTGCCCGTCTTCCTGGGTGTAATTGCTCCCTCATAAGCAAAGGCACCTTTCATCTTTGGACCCCGCCTTCGTATCTATCTTCCCTCTCTGTCCTCACAATACGAAAGCTGAAAACACCTGCAAGTCTAAACATCATCAGCCCTATACTTCCTCGTATCATATCGTAGCGTTGTACCTTTCCATATCCGTATAAACACATCCACCCCCACGATGAGGCTCATCATCCGCGACGATGCCGAGGCCGCCAGCGCCTACGTAGCCAACTACGTCGTTGATCGCATCAAGCACTTCAACCCTACCCCGGCGCATCCCTTCGTCCTCGGCCTGCCTACGGGAAGCAGTCCTCTCGGTGTATACAAGATCCTTGTTCAGAAGTACAAGGCTGGAGAGGTAAGACCCGGTGTCTCTCAACTAACACCACTATCAAGAACATCGTAACTGACACCTTTGTCTGTGAACCCATAGATCTCTTTTGAAAATGTCATCACCTTCAACATGGTACGTGAACCACTCATACCTATCTTAGAGTAACACCACCTCAATGAAGCTCATCCTAACACAAATCCCAGGACGAATACGTCGGTATCCCCCGCGACCACCCAGAATCATACCACTCCTTCATGTGGAAGCACCTCTTCTCCCACGTAAACATCCACCCCCAAAACGTAAACATCCTCAACGGCCAAAACCCAAACCTCGAAGCCGAATGCGTCGCCTACGAGTCCAAAATCAAAGCCGTCGGCGGCATCGACCTCTTCCTCGCGGGCATCGGCGAGGACGGCCACATCGCCTTCAACGAGCCAGGCTCCTCCCTCGCCTCCCGCACCCGCGTCAAGACGCTCGCCTACGACACCATCCTGGCCAACTCGCGCTTCTTCGGCAACGACGTCGACCAGGTGCCCCGGCTCGCGCTGACCGTCGGCGTCCAGACTGTCCTCGAGGCGCGCGAGGTCGTGGCCATCATCCTGGGCGCGAAGAAGGCGCTTGCGCTGCAGAGGTGTATCGAGCAAGGTGTGAACCACATGTGGACGCTGTCGAGCCTCCAGCTGCACCCTCACCCCATGATCGTCGTCGACGAGGACGCGACGCTTGAGCTGCAGGTCAAGACGGTCAAGGTAAGACCCCCATCCTCCCTCCTTTCCCCTACACCACCATCACCAACCAGAGGACTAACACCAGTGAAAACCCCAGTACTTCAAATCCATCGAAAAAGTAGCCCGCGAACAAGGCTTCGAACAAATCCTCCCCTCCAAAATCCGCACCGGGCCCTCCCCGCCCCCATACCCATAACCCGCATCGACGAAGTCGACACACCGACAATCCTCCACCCGCAACCCACAACCTCGCGTCTGCTCCGCGCCTCCCCGGCGACAGAGTACCCAATCCGCTCGCGCTCCACGTCCCCCGACATCGAGCTCGTCTTCGAGAGCATGGCCTCCCGCACAAAGTCCCCCTCCGAGCAACAACTCCGCGCCGTGACGCCCGATCTCGTCACCGATAGAATGGCGGAGCGGATCCCGGGGGTTCCTGCGCTTGCGGGACGGTTGACACCTAACCCGGAACAGCAGCAGCAGCAGACTTCTTCGATTAGTAGATCTGTGACGCCCGAGTTGGTTCCGGATCGTATGGCGTCGAGGATTCCTGAGCCTTCGCTCGCGAGGCGGTTGACACCGAATCCGGAGCAGCAGATGATGTCGCGGGTGAATGCCGTCGGTGCTTGAACGATGGGACACCCTTTTATTCTTTCGTTTTGTGATTTTGGAAGCATATTTGAGACTTTTGTTCTTTTTTCTTTTTTTCTTTTTTTCAAGTCACTCGCTAGATGCGAAGCATTGTTGAAAGATCCATTGCGGAGAGGCCTCAAACAGAATGTAGCATAGTAGATTACGGCCAAATAAAGGCAAGGGAAAGCAAAACCCCATGAGACTAGATTTACGAACCTGGTGGTATAAAAAAGACCTTTGTGTGAGGAAGCAAAGCACCCCTGAAATGGGGGTTGGTAGAGCAGGTCTCGCAGTGTACTAGATGAAGGCACCTGAAAAATGAATTAGAAAAATGTGAAGAGAGTTTCGTACAATATCTTCCTGTATTACATCTTTTGGATGTATGATACGTCAAGTACCGTGTAGCATGCAACGCTGCGATTGAAAAAACCCGACTTCCAAAAGGAGCCGAGCCGATCAAAGTCCATCGTTTTGTATTTGAGTCTCTTCGTCACCTACAACTCGGGTATAACCGCATCAGACCTAATTTCCCAATGTCACCTAATCAATCCCCCTTCACCCAAATGTTCCCGACTCTCGTCTCTGCACCTCAGTAGCAAGCAGATCAATGTAAGTAATTACCGTATAATACACAGCCAAGATAAGGAACCAAGCGAAGAAGGGAAAAATAAAACGAACAAGATGCGGCTTCGTCAATTCGTATCAAATATGCCCCCATATATCCGTAATAACCCTACGATTCGGCAGTAAAATACCTCTTTGCCTTGCTCCGGAGTTGCTGTGCCTTGATTTCTGGCGGTACAATGGTGTGGTGCACTACGTGTGGGCGATAGATTGCCTCGACTGGCGGCATCCTGTTGCATGTTAGCATGTTGCAAGCTATGGTAGACTTTGACGTCGGCAAACTTACCAGTCGTCCACGCTGAGCGGAAAGTATTCATAGAGCAGATCGTCCTCTTCCTTGGGACTCTGACTCGGGTTATGGCCAGCAGCCGCCGTGGATTTGGTAAACTGCGGGCTTTGCACGTCTGAATTCGACCTATTTGGACTCCTCTCGTCTTCTGAGAGGGACAAGTTTATTGGGCCGGAAATAGCACCACGCGACACCGACATGGACGCTGATGCCCTGCCCAAGCTTCTCGAGGGATCCGAGGACCAAGCCGGTATAGGTGGTCTGTTGATGATACCCGGTGACATGGCGAGCTTCTTCGCTGGTGGCTGGCCCCCGCTTGACTCACGGTATAGCTGAGGCGGCGCACAGTCTGCTGGTTGTTGAACGTTTCCAACAGTCTGATATTTGGGTACCGGCGTGGGCATGCCGTTGTTGCCGCCACTCTCCTTCTGGGGCGTTGCAGCAGTAGCGTCGCTGTTGCTCCTCCCGCCGACCTTCTTATCTCCACCCGTCAGAGGAATATCCTTCCGGCTGTCGAAATTCCTCGGGCTGCGGCCTCTGACGATGACGGGGCCGGAGTGAGTTTCGGCAATCTTGATGTATTCGCCCGACTGCAGCTTGCCAACCAAGCTGATTTCCACAATGTAATGTTGCTGGAGACCCTTCCTCCTCCCGTTGTTCGCCGTCGCGTGCTTGAACTGTAGTCTCTTCCACGATAACGGCAGGGAAACCCTGTTCGCGTCCACCTCTTGCCCGTTGACCAGGTCCAGGACAATGTTGGGCGGTCCACCATTGGACTTTGGTTCCTCGGCGCCGATGGGGTGCGCACTCTTCCAGGGTATTGATATGATCTCCGTGACCTTGCCCTCGATGGACTCGATGGCCGTTATCGAAGCAGATAGCTCGAATATGGGCATCTGCCGTCCTTGCTCGTCCACCACGTGGGTAATGTGTCGCGGTATGGTTACCTGGCCGGAGCACTGCCACAGATTCCGCCGGTAGCACGTCAACTCGAGGGGTCTACCGCTGTTCTCGGCGCCAAAGACGTCCTCGGCGACGAAAAACATGCCGTACAGCTCGGCAGCCATGCTGGGTTCTACATGCTGACCCGTCCCGTCCAACAGCGTCGCTTTCAACGTCGGGGCCGAAAAACCAAGCAGCTTATTGTCCAGCTCCTGCGTGGGCGAGTCCTGGTTCAAAGACTCGGGGGCGGGCGGTACCTCGTACTGCCGATTTGAGTATGCGAAGGGGTCTTCGAAGCCTGTCGCGGAGAATTCTTCGAAGCCGTAGGTGGGCGTAAACGGCAAGGTGGGAAACGTTCCATTGACCGTATCTCTACGGGGAGCAAGGAAGACAGGCGCATGTTAGCCAAATTGACTTTCGTCTCATGGTTGCGACCAGGTGGTGGCAGCGCGAGAGCTGACACTCATGCGTCTTACCAGCCTCGCCAAGTGCCGAATGACGACGGGAGGGGCACTTACAGCAGTGAATCGTCAAAAATGGAAGAATCTATACCGTCAACCACGGCGCTATTGAGACTCATGCCGTCGCCGGGCGTCGCGCCGGACGACAATGAATGGAACGCAGCCATGGCATGGTAGTAGGACTTGTGTAGCGAGCGCCGTGCCGACGATGCGCGCAGCTACCTACGCCTGTCGGGTGGGAGGTTGTCTGGGGTTGGCTGTACGGGTCCAGTGTCAAGCAATGCCGGATGGAAAGTTTCTAGAAAAAAAGCTCCGTCGAGCAAAAGGATTGCCTGCGACCACTCGGACAAGTGCAAACAAGTAGAAGGACTTGAAATGGTTGGAGCTGGTGGCCTAACGAGTGTCAATGGGAAATACAAAAGCGGAGGGTTCCCTCGTAGGCTTCGGCTTCTGGAGAGAGAAAGCGCCGAGTCGAAGCGCGAGAAAGAGGGAAGGAGAGCACCTGCGCAGTGTCCACCCCTATCAGGACACCCGTGGTACCGTCATTGGCTGGCTGTTATCGCACTGTGGAGGCAGGGGATTAAAGTGATGGCACCAAGATGCGGGGGGCTCAAGGATGCGTCTCCAAGCTCTTGGGCGAGTAATTCAATGGGCCAATGGTTCCCGGAACACAGTTGTTGTTACTGTGCACAACATCACCCTTTCTCTCACTCATCAACCAACGTCTAAGGTACCTCAGATATCTAGGTAACTTAAGGCAACCTCATGCATCATTAAGAAATCTTTAACCCGTGGCCGAATGCCGGCGTCTACCTAATTAATCTACGTCGATGTTGTGCAACCATCCTCTAGCAAAAGAGTCAACCAAAATCTGGCCAGGACTAAGCGAGGCCCTCTTTACTTAGTGTTACCAGTAACCAGCCCCAGCCATCTTGGAGACTTTATCTAGTACGTATCCATTTACACCATCAAGTTCGGATGGCAGCTAGCTCTATGAGTATACAGTCTATTGTAGGGCCCGACCCTGTTCTTCTCTCTTCTCTTACGATGTGTCTTCCCTGTTTGGTACTTATCCCCAGAATCTTGACTCGTGTACTTCGTGCAGTTCGTCGTTCTATGGCGTAATCGGCGATTGATCATCCTTCCTGCTGGATACCAACGCCCCGGACTTCCAGACCTCGTCAACTACCAGCTGAGTCGCGCCCCCTCTGATCTCTTCAGAGAAGATGACCAAGTCGGCGTCCGCTCCGTCTTCCAAGGAACCCTTGACGCCTTGGAGACCAAGCATGGCTGCGGGCGTCGCAGTGACGGCCTTTAATGCCTTGGGGATACCCGTGCCGGACCATCGAAGGAAGTTGTTCACGCATTCCATCAGCGTGACGGCACTATCAAAGGGTGTTAGTTTCGTTTGGCGAAAAAAAAAAACCCACCATTCCGAATCATCTTCTTTCTCACCTTCCAGCAATCGTGTTGGTGCCCTCCAGCAAAAGCGTGGAGCCAACCTTGATGATGTTATTCACATCCTCCCCATTGACCCACTGATATGAGCCATCCGCGAGGCCCATCATGTGCATAGCGTCCGTCACCAGAATAAACCCATCAGGATGCGCATTAAACGCAATCTTGATCGTCGTCGGATGGAGATGGATACCATCCGAAATAATGCCAAAGTACGGCCTCGCCAAGCTCTCCGCAAGCCCCAACACTCCAAAGACGCCCGGGTTACGGTGGTGAAGAGGACGCATAGCGTTGAACAGATGCGTAATCATCGTCGCGCCAGCGGCCACCGCGGCCGACGCATCTTCGTACGTCGCTTCCGAGTGGCCGATGGAGTAGATGATGCCCCTTTCCCGCAGCTCGGGAATAATCTTTGTCATGTTGCCCCGTTCCGGCGCCGCCGTGATCATCTTGATCGGGATGACGCCGCCGTTGGCCGCGCTGGGCTCGATGTTGTCGGCGCCGTAGCATCTGACCAGGTCGTCAAAGGTCTCTGCTTGCTGCAGGACGTCGACGTTGTGAATGCCGTTCTTGGTGGGGTTCAGGAATGGGCCCTCCACGTGGGCGCCGAGCGATTCGGCTCCGTCGTGAGCGGCTTGTAAGCCTCCTGATGCGCCGAGATAAGGCAGGGCCTACAAGTAGGTAAGTATGAACGGGAAATCATTATCTAGATTAGATCTTATTTACCCCTTGATAGAGCTCTGGCTTTTGGCTAGTGAGTGTAGGAACGTAGGACGTGACGCCCGTAGACACGAGTTTTCTGTTCAATTCTCGGACCTTTTTGCCGTATTGCGTCATATCCTCGAGCAGCGTTGACAAGTTGAAGCCGAAAGCGCCGTTGAGCTGGCAATCAATCATACCGGCCGACACGATGCGGCCGCCCAGGTTGATGGTCTCATCCGGGAGACAGAGGTCATCGAAAAAAGCGGCCTGGCTGTGGATGATCTTGCCCGTGACGGAGCTGACCCAGATGTCTTCTGGCACGAGGGCGTCGCCCTTGACAAGACGGCAGTTTGTGAACTTTGTGATGCCATTCTTCGGCGTCTTGGGGATGGCGATGGGCATCTTGGGGTGTGTATGTATATGTGTGTTGTCAGACTGGGTGATGAGGGCTGAGGTTGAGGTCGAGGTGCTTCCGGATTGGTGGGAGGTTTGGGTTTGGGTTGCACTTCAGTAACGACGCCATGAACAGAAAGGCGAAACGCAGTAGCTTTGAGGGATCAATTCGGGTATTATTCACCAGAAGCAGCAGCAGCAGCAGTAGGCGCACTTGCTTACAGTAACTTGAGACCGGAGCGGCAAATTCACCACTGGGGGGGACCGGCATGGCCCGGCCTTGCATGGAAAGTCTCATGGCCGTCCAAGGTGTTGGACACATCGTCATCGCCCCTCACAGTTGCAGCGAGATAGCCATCACACATGGTGGTATGAGATAGGACGGAGAGTTGGGTCACGGGTGTGTGAGTGTATACTAGGTGTGTCTGTGTTTGGCAACGGCATCAAACGTGCCTTTTGGTGGGGTTTAGTCCATGGAGGGGTCGAGGTTCAAGAGGTTAAAGGCCGATGGCACCGGTGTCGGTTGCACTACCATGTGCCCTCTGTCCACCCCCATCCGAGTCAGAGAAAACTACTTGACCAACGGCTGGTCCCCATGGTAGAGACCATTCGTTTCTGGGAGGTCTTGTTTCACTGCAAAGCACCCAAGCACACGGCGCAACGCATCATCACATTCACCACCATCATCTGCTAACCCAGGTTCCAGAATCGGACGTGTCCCCCGGGCCCCACACATTGTGTCAGGGACCTTTGGGCCGTTGACGTTCACATTGGAAGCAGATCCTCAAAAAAAGGACGAGCGTTGCATGTGTGGGAGCCAGAGAGAGACACAGACAGTGACAGACTCGGTCTAGACGGGGTAACGAAAGAAAAAAAGAAGGTTTGACGTGGTGAGGCTCCATCCATGTAACGTTCCGTTGTCGAGGCCGAACATCAGAGACGCTAACATTGGGAATGGAGCTTGGCCTTTCGGTACGTACCCCACAGCAAACACACGTCCCACCTAGGTGTGGACCTCAGACGCCGGCCAAAAGTGGGTGGAACCGGCACAAGCGGCGCCCCACCCTATCGACTTTATCGCGATAAGAACGTTTCTCCCCCGGCCGGGCAAAGTGCGGGCAAAGGCGGACACGGCTCCTATCGGCCAATCAATCTCCTCCCCCGCCCCCCTTCCGCTGTCCGCCCCAGCCAATGGTTGTCGGCAGTGACTGGTGCAGCAGCCCACCGCTCCCGCCGCACATGGCGTCCCACTCCCAGCCCGCGTCCTCCTATTCCTCCTCCTCCTCCTCCTCCTCACAGGCGTTCTATGTCCCGCGCGACGGCTCCGGGTCACATCCGTCCAGCAACCGGGAATCAACGTCAACCTCGGAGAAAAGTCGCCGCCGCCACCGCCACCACCACCACCACAACAACGACCGCCAATACCAACACCACCTCCCCCCGTTCAAACCACGCCATCTCGAGAGGTACTATGCGCGGCAAAACGTGACGAGCCGCAGACCACTAGCTATGGGGCAAGTCAAGGAGCTCGACCCACTATGGCAGGATCTCGATTGGTACGTTCACCTGTTCTGTTCCTATTCCCCGTGTCCCTTTCCTTCAGGCTCGACCCGCCCTCCACCACATCTCATCGCGCACATGGCCCCTTGTCTTGTCTGTTTGCCTCGTTCCCATTTACGGCATCGTATCTGGCGGGTAGGAGGGGGGGAGACAAATGGCGCCAGTCATCTAGCTCTTTTCCGATTCGCTCTTTGCTGACATGTCCACGCTGTTGCGCCGTACAGGGCCATTGGCCAGATGCTCATCATGGGCTGGGATGGCACAGATGTGACGCCTCAGATTCGGTCTCTGATTGAGGATCATCACCTCGGGACTATCATCTTGACTGCCAAAAATCTTAAATGTTGGTAACTCCTTGCGCTGTTGGGCAATTTCTGTTTCGTACCCGACAGCTTGCGAATAGTGTGCTGATGCCATGGATAGCTGCTCAAGAAACGGCCAAATTAGTCAAGGAACTCCAGACTATTGCACACAAGGCCGGCCACCCCAAGCCGCTGCTCATAGCCCTTGACCAAGAGAATGGCGGTGTCAACAGTCTCTTTGACGAGGACTACGTGTGCCAGTTCCCCAGTGCCATGGGCATTGCCGCCACAGGCCGGGTTGAACTAGCTTACGAAGTATCAAAAGCTACTGCCACCGAGGTCGGGGCCTGTGGCATCAACTTCATGCTCGGCCCGGTATTGGATGTCCTCTCGAATGCCAGGTATCAACCTATCGGAGTACGTGCTACCGGCGATGACCCTCAGGAAGTCTCCCAGTACGGCATCGCCGCCATCAACGGTATTCGCGATGCCGGTCTCGCAAGTTGCGGAAAGCATTTCCCATCCTACGGAAATCTAGACTTTTTAGGATCAAGTCTGGATGTGCCCATCATTACACAAACTCTGGAAGAGCTTAGTCTGAGTGCCCTGGTACCCTTCCGAAACGCAATTGCAACGGGCAAGCTTGACGCCATGTTTGTTGGGGGCTGTGGCATTTCAAATCCCTCCATGAACGTTTCTCATGCGTGTCTCTCCAACCAAGTCGTGGACGATCTTCTCCGAGAGGAACTTGGTTTTGATGGCGTCGCCATCTCAGAATGTCTCGAGATGGAATCCCTGACCCACGAGCTCGGTGTACAGAATGGAGTCGTCATGGCCGTGGAGGCTGGATGTGACTTGGTACTCCTATGTCGAGCCTACGACGTCCAGCTTGAAGCTATCAAGGGGCTGAAACTGGGTGTTGAGAACGGCATCTTTACCAAGGAACGAATCTACACGTCCTTGAACCGCGTGCTACGACTCAAAGATACTTGCACATCCTGGCAGACAGCACTCAACCCACCAGGCATATCACTCTTGTCCAAGTTGCATCCTTCACACATGGCTTTGGCAAGAAAATCATACGACGATTCCATCACGGTCATTCGAGACAAGGAAAAGTTACTACCCCTATCTGAGTCGATGCACCAAGAAGAAGAGTTGCTTCTTCTTACACCATTAGTCAAACCACTACCGGCGTCGAGCTTGACCAAAAGTATCCTTCAAGCGAAGGATGCCCAGAGGCTCGCCCCTACACCACACGACACTTGGCTGCACCGAGAAAAGGGGGCCATCATGAGCGGAGAGGGCGTCTTTAGAGAATTCGGACGCTCTCTGGCTCGGTCCCGTCACGGAAAGCTCCTCCATACCAGCTACACTGCAAATGGAGTCAGGCCAGGTATGTTGCTCTACATAGCGCCGAATATGCGGCGGGCTAACTTTATCGACCTCAAGTCCATGAAAATCTCATTCACAGAGCATCCTGCATCATCATCGTCACAGCGGATGCCAACAGAAACTTGTACCAAGCCGGCTTCACCAAACACGTCGAGATGATGTGTTCCATGCTCCGAACCCGCGGCCAGAAGAAATCCGTCATCGTCGTGGCCGTAAGCTCTCCGTACGACTTCGCCATGGACAAGTCCATCGGTACATACATCTGCACCTTTGACTTTACAGAAACCGCCATGCACGCGTTGGTACGCGCTCTTTGCGGGCACATCGTGCCGAAAGGCACGCTACCAGGAACACTACGAAAGAGCAAAAAGGTGCTAAAATCCCGCCAGCACTGGATTGTAGAAGAGTACGACCGCCGCCGCGACGCCCACGGGCTCGAGGAGCTCACAAAGGCGGTCGCGCGCGCCAACACCGTCGATCTGGGCCACCTAGAGTCGATGCCGGCCGCGTGCTTCGAGCTCTCGAAACCAAACGTCGAGGAGGCGCACTTTGTCGTCCGGAACAGCAGCACCCACGCGCTATACGGCTTCGCCGCGACGTACTCGGTCGATGGCATCGGCATCCTCGGCGCCATCTTCGTAGACCCCACCAAGCGCAACGTCTCCGTCGGCCGGTCCCTCCACAGGCGCGCGCTGCGGCACCTCCTGACCACCACCACCAACAACAAGAACAAGCAGCGGGCCGTGAAGAAGATCCAGCTGGGCACCTCGTTCCCGGGCGTCTTCCTCGGCATCCCCATCGACGAGGGCGGCGGCGTCAAGAGCTGGTTCGCCAACAACGGGTGGGACGTGCAGTTCCCGAAACGGCTGACGAACCTCGCCATCCACGACCTGAGCGGCTGGGCGATCCCCGAGGGCCTGCTGCAGAGCATCCAGCGCGCCAACCTCACGTTTGACCTCATCCACGGCCTGGACAACGCCGAGAGCGTGCTGGGCCACGTGGGCGCCAACGCGAACCCCGAGGTGCTGGAGCTGTACCGGTCCGCGCTGCAGGAGACCAAGGCGTGCGGCATCGTAAGGGCCAAGGGCGCCGGGGACGCGCTGCTCGGGACGATTATTATCTGTCGGCCGGGGAGTCCGCTGTCGACGTTTATTCCGCCTCTGCTTTCGAGTGTTGATGAGGGGGTCGGGGGCGTGTTGGCGCCGGTGGTTCAGCCGGGTCCGCAGGATACGTTGGTGCTTCAGGGCTTGACTTTGATGGGCGTTCGGCAGAATAAGGCGCACAAGTCGGCCAAGACGGTCCTTAGCTGGGTAAGTTTCCGTTCTCTTCTTGCAGTGTGATGAGACGATACTCATGATTCAATGCGCAGGTGCAAGACGACGCTTACGAACATGTCATGGCGATGGGATTTGAGATTTTGCAGTCTTACGAGGAACTTACGACCGCCCCGGACAACGTGAGTACTCTTCTCCCTAATTCATTGGAGATGATGGTTTTGAAAAGACAAGCTAACAATGGGGTTCCCAGTGGACTGATTTGAATTAAGAATTCCCTGTAATGCGTCTTTGGAGGTTCAGCTTGCGGTGTACCCTTTGGATTCGGGTTTTCTCGATCACGTCGGATAGTATGTAGGCGAGATGAGCTACTGTACCATGGGCTACGGAGGGCCATATCTAAGAGTGCATATGAAAAGCTCGTCATGAATGAATAGTGGGCAGTTTACGTAGTCACAGAGCCAAAACGAGACGAAATATTTCTGAACAACGTCGGGCAAGCGTGGGCCTGCAAGTCTGACGTGGAACTTGAACCCTTACAGTGGCAGCGCAGAGTCACAATCCGAGATCTTGGCCCTGGGTTCAATGCACAGGGAAGAGACGTCCCAGCTTGACGGGGCTGTTAAAGATCTTTTTCGGTACGCAGCACAATGCGATGTGATGCGATGCGATTTAGGGTCTGGTACAAGAGAACCAGTCTTGGGCTAGACGTCTACTTACCGTGGGTAATGGCCCATCACTATACGTACCTTCCTTCCCATTCCCTCGTCGAGACCAAATATTTCTATGCTTGAGATTCATGTGTGGAACAACTCACAGCGCCCAAACAGTCTCACGGGCCTTAATTCTTTCCGTACACGAGCCCAGAGAGGTGTGATAAACCCAATGCAAGCGAGTGGATATTTATAACAGGGATATGGAGAGCGGATAAATCAGCTCTGGGTATCTCTCTATTTGCTACGGAGTAGAATCTTAGATGAATCTTTGAACCAACGAGTAATGCCCCGGAAGCACATCATCTGCTCTCGGTTTCGGGAGCAGACGGGATCTTCCGTCGTCTTGTGTCCATTTCCATCTGCCCGGGGAGGGGGGCATACATAGTAGAGATTCATCTTATTTCTTCTGCTCTAGGTGAAGGATTTATATTAAGGGGCTTGCCAGGTTCCTGCAGCTTCAGCAAAGCGAGATAGAGTGTACAAGCAGCAAATGTGACTCTACGCGGTGGGTTAATGCCGAAAAGTGAAGGTGGGATCACATAATCACACAACTTGGCTTGTTCCCAGATCCGGGGAAACCCCTGAAAACTTACAATGGTGAGAAGCCGGAGTCTGGAGGCAACCAGGATATTCATTACACCAGAAAACTAGCCAACGTTCGTTCCCAAATTCGTCATCAGATGAGATATATCCTGCAACCAAGCCGTACAACGAACATCTCTCAAAGTATCAGAAGCTAAACTAGAAGCAAGCCAAGCGTAACGAGTCCTCACGATTTTGGATGATCTCGTGGCCAATTAATGACATGTGCTTTAAGCGGAAGAACACACCATTGTGTATGCATAGCGGCGGCCTTGGACATCTATGAGTGGCCGCACAATCTGGGAATCTGGGGCCGAGATATGCGGGGGGAAGTGTGGAGATGAGATTGTCTGTGGTTCGCGGGGAAATATGTAGCCGACTGGGATGGGCCCTGGTCATGAACTAGGTACTGGTTTACGCCTAGAATGACGCAGCATGGGTATTGTCAATTGGAGATGGCTTCGCGAGGGTTTGGAGAATGAGGGGTTTTCGATCGAGTGGTTCAGTTCTAGCTAGGGCAATATGGCTCATGCCGATACTTGATGTACCTTGGCTCAGGAGTGGCTTCCTCTACTACTCCAAGGCACATGTAAGTGACGCGGGGTAAAGGTTATAGCTTCAATCCATGGCTTGCGATCTTGAAGGTGGGGGATGCCCGACTATCCGCCAAGTCATGGTTGGCTGCTCCATCCGCTGGGACGGGCCGGACAGCCCATCGGTGAAAGATACAGATGGAAAGGGGGCTTCATCACGTTGGATATACCGTTGTAAGCTGTGAATCGACTTGAACTAGAAAACAAAAACCCGGCTCTAAGCCATCTAACCTGATATGCAAGATAGCCTCATGTAATTCATCAAAAAACAATGACGTGCCGCACGACAGACCGAAATCCGCAAGCACATCGTCATCATAACCATCCCATAGCTCAGAGCTCCTTGATGGCAATCTTGCCATTCAGCAAGACGGTATCCTTGAGCTTCCCATCCGCCCCAACCTCCAAAACACCAATCTCCTTCCCATCACTCCCAACCAGCGTCGCCGTGGCCCCCTCCTTGACCTGGTACAGCCGCACCTCATTGTCCCGCACATAGTCATACACGGCACCAACAGCCGTCTCGCTCCCCAGCACGAGAATCGTATTCTCCCTCACATACAACGGCAGCGTCCCGAACCCGTGCGTCTCTTTACACCACCCCGGTCCCTCGCGGTGCTCCCCCGAGAAGAACGACGTCCACTTGCCCTTTGGCAGGTAAAACTCCACCTCGCCCGACTCCTCAAAGATGGGCGCCGCCAGCACACCATCGCCAACCATGAACTGCCGATCGAGGTACCACGACGTCGGGTCCTCGGGGAACTCGATACACATGGCCCGCAACGAAAGCGGCAGACCCCTCTCCACCGCCGTCTGCGCCTGCGCGTAGATATACGGCATCAGCCTCGCTTTCAGCTTCGTCCACGTCGCCAACGTCTGCGAGCACCCCTCGTCAGACTTATCGTCGTCGTCAATCACCCACGGCACGCGGTACGAGCTGCTCCCGTGCAGCCGGCTGTGGCTGCACAACAGACCCATGGCCACCCACCGCTTGTAGATCCACGGCGGCGGGTACCCCTCGAACCCGCCAATGTCGCAGCTCCAGAACGAGAACCCGCTGAGGCCGAGGCCCAGCCCGCCGCGGACCGACTCGGCCATGGCCTCGGGCGTGGACTCGCAGTCGCCGCCCCACTGGAGCGGGAACCGCTGCGTTCCCGCGCACGCGGCGCGCGCGAAGAGGACGGCCTCGTCGGCGCCGTAGCGCTTCTGCAGGGCCTCGTAGACGACCTTGTTGTAGAGGAAGGCGTAGTAGTTGTGCATTTTCACCGGGTCGACCGTCTTGTCGTGCCACTCGACGTCGAGGGTCGGGATGCGCTCGCCAAAGTCCGTCTTGATGGCGTCGACGCCCTGGTCGAAGAGCGTGTTGAGCTTCGCCTCGTACCACGCGCAGGCGTCCGGGTTCGTAACGTCCACGAGGCCCATGCCGGCCTGCCAGAGATCCCACTGCCAGACGTCGCCGTTCTTGCGCTTGACGAGGTAGCCCTTGTCCGCGGCCTCCTTGAAGGCCTCGCCGTGCTGCGCGATGTAGGGGTTGATCCACACGCAGACCTTTTTGCACAGACCGGATTCTTTGAGGCGGGCGATTTGCGCCTTGGGGTCCGGGAAGCGCTCCGAGTCAAAGGCAAAGTCTGTCCAGGTGAAGGCCCTCATCCAGAAGCAGTCGTAGTGGAACACGTCGACGGGCGAGCCGCGGGCCTTCATACCCTCGAGGAAAGTGTTGACCGTCTCCTCGTCGTAGTTCGTCGTGAAGCTCGTCGTCAGCCACAGGCCGAAACTCCAGCTGGGCACTTTGCCGGCCCGGCCCGTGAGCGTGGTATAGCGCTTGAGAATGTCCTTGGGGGTGGGCCCGTAGATGAGGTACCACTTGAGCCGCTGGCCCTCGACGACGGTCTGCAGGCGGTTGCAGCGCTCGCTGCCGACCTCGAGCTCCACGCGGCCGGGGGTATCGATAAAGACGCCGTAGCCCTTGGAACTGAGCCAGAACGAAACGTTCTTGTAGGCCTGCTCGCTCGAGGTGCCGCCGTCGGCGTTCCAGAGGGAGATGCTCTGGCCGACCTTGTTGTAGGCGCCGAAGCGCTCGCCGAGGCCGTGGATGGTCTCGCCGACGCCGAGGGTGGTCTGGGTGAACATGTAGTGCTTGAAGTCGCGCATGTCGCCCGTCTGCATGGGGGTGCTTGGCGCGGGGTTGTAGGCGAGGCCGACGCTTCGGCTGCCCAGGGACGTCAGCCGCTTGGAGCCGTCGGTGCTGTGGAACTGTATGTCAAAGTCCGGGTTGATGGTGGCGGACAGCGAGCCCGAGGTCAGCGTCGTCGTGCCCTTGTCGCCCTTGGTGATCTGGGCCTCGATCTCTGGTGGTCTGCCATCGGGGAAGAGCTCAAAATGGGGACCCTTGTTGAGAGCGCCGGCCCAGTGCGTTGCTTCGACTGAGATGACGCCGTCAAACTCGGCCTTGACGTCCTGTTTGTTTTTTTGTGTGTGTGAGCAAGGAAAAGCTCATGATGAGAGTGAGAGAGTAAGATACGAATGCTGGACTTACAAGAGTGACTGTGCTCGCATTCAACGTGTGACCCCGCGTCTTGATTTTTCTCGTCGGGCACAGCAAGCTGAGACCTTTTCCGCCCTCAATCTCAGTGGTGTAGTAGACTTCCTCTGCGTACTCTGTCGCCGTGCCCTCGGCGGGCAGCCACATGCCATCACGGAGACGGACCATGATGATAAAAAAGTTGGGGTATCTCGCACACACTTCACAAGGACGACGAAACAGAGAGGACGATTGTGATGAATCGAGAAAGAGGCACAATTCAGCCGGGAAAAGCGGCTCAAGACTGAAGTGAATCTCGTCTCTTGTACGACAATGCCCTTGGGGCACGAGGCGTGCGGAGGATTGATCGGAGGAGGAGTCTTGGAGAGAGGGCTCACACGCAACACGGCAGAGTCCCGCTGTCGGGGAGATGATGAGCGAATCCCATCGTCGCAATCCCGCCGGTACTCCGCAATGGAGCGAGCCTCGGGGACGAGGCCGCTGATTCATGTTTAGCCATTGGCGTCGACCGATTGGTCCCGGGGTGCGGCCCGGTGGCGCAGGATCCGAAGTGGGCTGGAGCGGGATGATGAGCAGCCTGTAGGAGAGGGGGAAGTATTACGGCGAGGGTATCAGCAGGTACGAGTGCACAGCAGCTATTGCCGCAGACTAGGTACGGCAGACACTCGTGGCTTTGCGGAGATCTGGGGCCGTCTGGTGTATGGATAAGGTAGGTAAGGTAAGGTAAGGTGATTGTGCCATTCCGTGCTGGGCCATTGGTGTGGGGTTTCCTGCCGTCTTCCCCCGGGGCCGTTAGTGCTAAGGTAGTGGTCTCGCGGTTCTTCAACCGGACTGGTCGGATTTGGGCGGTTCTCGGGGTCCGGATCAGCTGGGGCCGTGGTCGCCCTCATTGGTGGAAACCGGCCGGCTCGGGATCCACTCGCCAAGCACCCGGCTGGCCGCTGCCTTTTACCCCACACACCTCTTCCCCCCGTACCCCCCCCCCCCCCCCCCCCCCCTCCCCTGTCCACTCCCCTCCTTCTTCCCCTCCACAAACAAGTGGAACCCCCGGTCGGTTCGGCAGAAGCAACTTCCAGTCTTCCCATTGAGTCCTATTCGCGAGAGAAAGAGACACAGAGCTTCTCCAACTTTCCCATCTCCAACGGCTTCCCCTCATGCCATCACGACCAGCTTCACAAACCATGACACTGTCTATCCCAATTAGCTATCCGACAGCTCCCAAGCTCTAGTCTTGTCGTCAGTCCGCTTCTCTTGGGTCCCAACACCGCCACTCCCTGCGAGGCCATGTGTAGGAACTGCCCGGGGTTCTCCCATTCTTCTAAACTTCTGCCCAATGAATGCTGGACAAGACCGCTGCGAGAGCGCAAATTAGCATTACATCGCTCCTCTCTTTTGCCTTGCGAGTATGGACTAGGGGTACTCGGGTGCACCTTTTTTTTCGTTCTTTGTAAAAAATGATTGATGCGGAGAAGCTACACTCTCCTCACCGGCCCTTTGCCCCATTGCAATTACGTCCAATTCACTTCGGCTCCTTGGCCGTGGGCATCATGTCACTAATCAGGTTTTACTCAATGCTCAGCTCCAAAAAAAAAAAAGAAGGAGCTGCAGTCAGTCTGCAGAGGGCGGCCAGAGGCGAGTTGTAAGAAGCTGTATTAATACCCTGTGACAGCTCGCGTTAGTCTCCAGGATCGTGTCCCTTTCTCCTCTTGAGCTCTGGATCTCTAGCCGAACGTCACCCCAGTGTTCCATTGACTCGGATCGCGGAACATCATGAAGTTCTCTCTGACTTTCGCCTCGCTGCTGGTCGCGGCCGTCTCCGCCCAGAACGGCACATACCCCAATGGCACTTCGCCCCTCTACAAAAACCCGAATGCCCCCATTGACGACAGAGTCTCTGACCTGTTGAAGCGCATGACCATCCAGGAGAAGACGGCACAACTTCTCCAGGCCGACATTCGTGACTACCTCAACCTGACCGATGGCCGCTTCAACCAGAGCGGCCTGACCTGGGCTGCCGAGAACAGGGCCAACTCCATCTGGACCGGTCTCTACTCCAACGTGTCTACCATTTCCTACGGAGCAAAGGTCGCTCAGGACTACCTGGTGAACAAGACCACTTTGGGTGAGATTCACTCCTTGATTCAATTGGTTCCGAGTAGAATTGTGATGCTGAGACCTCTCCCCTCTAGGCATTCCCGCTTTCATCCAGAGCGAGGGTATCCACGGCTTCCTCGCCCTCAATGCCACCATCTTCAACTCGCCCATTGCCCACGGCTGCTCGTGGAACCCGGAGCTGGTAGAGAAGATGGCCAAAGTCATCGCCGTCGAGTCCAAGGCTCTCGGCGTCAACCAGATCTTCGCCCCCGTAGTTGACTTGGCTCGCGAGCTGAGATTCGGCCGTGTCGAAGAGACCTACGGCGAGGACCCTTTCTTGTATGATTCGAACCCCCATTGACCTTTATTGAGTCGCAAACTAATCCAGCGACAGGGTCGGCGAGTACGGCTACCACTACACCAAGGGTCTCCAGGAGAACGGCGTCTGCGCCATGGTGAAGCACTTTGCCGCCTTTGCTTCCCCTGAGCAGGGCGTCAACACGGCTCCCGTCCACGGCGGTCCCAGAGAGCTTCGCACTACCTACCTCCCCGCCTTCAAGCGCGCCATCTTTGATGCCGACGCCTGGAGCATCATGTCTTCGTACAACGCCTACGATGGTGTCCCCACCGTCGCGGACCACCACCTGTTGACCGAGATCCTGCGCGAGGAGTGGGGTTACGAGTACTACGTTATCGTAAGTTGTTGACTTGACACTGGTCACCGATCTCAACTAACAGATCAGTCCGATGCTGGCGGTACCGCACGTCTGTCCAACGCCTTCTTTGTCTGTGGAGAGACCGATGATGCTTGCATCACCCTCAACGTACGTAACCCCTTGAAGTTCCCTGGTCCGACACCCTGCTCACTAGATTGTAGTCCCTCCCTGCCGGTAACGACGTAGAAATGGGTGGCGGACGCTACAGCTTCCAGTACATCCCCGAGCTCATCGCCAACGGCACTCTGCCCGAGGACGTCGTCGACACCGCCGTCTCCCGCGTCCTCCGCGCCAAGTTCAAGTCGGGCATCTTCGAGCACCCCTACACCGGTGTCCCCGACGACGAGGTCTTTGACTACCTCAACACCGAGGAGCACCGCAAGATCGCCCGCGACCTCGACGCCGAGAGCATCATCCTGCTCGAGAACCACAACGAGACCCTCCCCCTGAAGAAGGACGCCCACGTCGCCGTCATCGGCCCCATGGCCCACGGATACGTCAACGTAGGTGTTACCAGCTCTACAATATGCACCCCCCCCCCCCCCCCCCTCCACCCCGCATATTAACAACAATCACACAGTATGGCGACTACGTCATCCACACCGCAATGGAACGCGGCGTCACCCCCCTCGACGGCATCAAGGCCGCCAGCTCCGGCACAATCACCTACGCAAAGGGCGCCGAGCGCTGGTCCAACGACGAATCCCTCTTCCCCGAGGCCGTCGCCGCCGCGTCCGCCGCCGACGTCGCCGTCGTCGTCGTGGGCACCTGGTCCCGCGACCAGGACGAGCTCTGGGCCGGCCTCAACGCCACCACGGGCGAGCACATTGACGTGCACGACTTCAAGCTCGTCGGCGCCATGGGCCGCCTCGTCAAGGCCGTCATCGACACCGGGAAACCCACCGTCGTCGTCTTCAGCTCCGGAAAGCCCGTCACCGAGCCCTGGATCTCGGACGAGGCCGGCGCGCTGGTGCAGATGTTTTACCAGGGCGAGGAGGGCGGTCACGCGCTGGCGGATATCCTGTACGGAAACGTCAATCCTTCTGGGAAGCTCTCTGTTGCGTTCCCGCATGATGTCGGCACCACGCCTGTCTACTACGATTACCTCAACTCTGCGCGTTCCTGGCCTAACCCGGGTAAGGAGTACGCTAACGGTACTCTGGTCTTTGGCAGCAGCTACGTCTTGTCGACACCTCTTCCCTTGTACGAGGTAAGAAAACACTCATTCCCCAATACTTTCGCTTTGAGATATTCTTTCTAATAAGATACACCTCCAGTTCGGCTACGGTCTCTCCTACAGCACCTTCGACTACCACGACATCGCCGTCTCGTCCTCTACCGTCTCCCCGACCGACACCGTCACTCTTACCGTCCAGGTGACCAACAACTCGACCCGCGACGGCGCCGAGGTCGTCCAGGTCTACGTCAAGGACATGATCTCCTCCATCGTCGTGCCCAACAAGGAGCTGCGCGGCTTCTCAAAGGTCTTTATCAAGGCCGGCGAGACCGCTGATGTTTCTATTGACCTGCCTGTTTCTTCTTGGGGTCTGTGGGATAAGAAGCTGCAGTATGTTGTTGAGCCGGGTGACTTCACCGTCTTTGTCGGCTCTTCGAGCGATGATTTCAGGGGGAATGCGACTGTCACGGTTGTTTAAGGGGGGGGGGGGGGGGGTCTGTTTTGGAGTTCTCAAGGATATTCTCGGACTATGAACGCCTGACGGCAGACGACAACCTGGGCCACCTTGGCCGCTTTCTATGTACATATTGTGTAATGGTTGAATGAAAAGATGACATGTGGGGTTGTTCGATGACAAGTTTGATGAAGCCAATTCACCTCCATATCGCCTAAGAACAGTGATTCGGAGCTCTTGCTCAGAAGACACTTGACAACGTGCCAAACTATATGTCAAGCAGAGTTGGTCCTAAAGAGACGCTAATGATATTATTACAGTTGAGGTGTATGAACGGTTCACAACTACTGCCCTTAGTCTCGGTGGTCCTCCCCGAGGCGTTGGTAGTAATGGGAGAACAAACTCATCTGACCCAAATCATGCTATACCATACTTTGAGGCAACCGCATTATCATTCGAGGGGACCATTGGCGTGATGAACGAGCGCAGAGATGTTTTTTGGTCTGTTTTGAGGCGAAAGTCAATGGGAGTAGTCTTGGAGTGTGCTGGCTGCCTCAGTTTATACTCATACTGAGTCTTTTCGCCCTCCTCCTACTCCCTCACTCCACAAAGCATTAACTGAATCTTCCCCTTCAAAATTCCTCCCAGTGGACACCTACAAAGTATAGGCTTCGGACTCAGGGGCAACTTTGGCAAGAGAGTACGTTTCTGAAGTGTCCGTGAAGACGAGTGCCTTACACATTTGATGGATGGAGGCGAGAGGTTGATAGGAATAAAACGAAAGCCTCTTCTGGGAAAATCACTGTGTCTAATCACTTCAAGTTCAGACACCCTGCATGCAAGTCATCCGGCCCTTCAGACTCACTAGGCTGAAGCTTCCAATGCTCCATGTCTGGAGAATAACGTGAGCACATTCGAACGTGATTTCGCTACCTACGCTCGATGAGTCCCGTCAAGGTCGTCCAGCTTTCGTACACTTTGGCAGACTTGACTCGTCGATAAAAACGCAGTTATTCTACCCGAGCGAGGCGATGAAATAAAATTTCCACACTTCCCGACAAGCCATAGGTAGATGGCACCGTCAAGAGAAGCATGGTCGTTGCTTGACTTTTGCTGCCTCCAACGAAAGCCCATGACCATTCGACAATCCTTTCTTGTGGGCAGCAAAAAGCTATTTTGGAAGAAAAGCACGTTTGCCGACTGGTGTCCTCCCAGATTCGGAAATCTCATCGCAAACCCCAGCCACTTCTCCCTCCCTCTCTTCCTCTTCATCCGAAATTACTCACATGGCGAAACCTAATCATCCAGAAAAAGAGAAAGAAAACGAATACCAAGAAGGAAATACCGAAAGACCGCTTCAGGCAAGTCTTACCTGGAAATGTCACACATACACACACACACACACCAACTTTCGCCTTTCGATCTCTGTGCAACCACGCCCCGAGTCCTCTGCTTGGAACGGGGGTTGGCTGGATCTCTGGCTCGAACACCGGATGAAAATCTTCCTTTCAGAGGGCATATACTGCAATGAGTATATACCGTTGCACTCGGCACGACTTGGTCGTCGTAAGCCGCAGGACTTGTGTCTTTTGGTAATACAGTGAATGCAACCCTTTCTTCTCGGAATGGATTTGTCGTCAATTTTGCTTCTTTGGAATAATTATCTTATACGTTTACACGTATTAAGTCGTTACGAACGGATTCCGTGCTCATCGGGCGATTATCATACACGTGCCAAGACTTTTTGTATTTGTAAAGCCAGTGCCCCCCCCCCGCTATCCACCCATCTCACCATCGTTTTCTGATACACACACCCTTCAGCTACGTGCCTACCTTTCCCTCGTGACGAGTTGCCCATCTTTTGTATCCCGACTTTCTGTGCTCGACTCGAAACCTCGAACACTGATCCTGGTACGAGGGAAGCGGGGATCCTAGGAGGTCAAACCACAAACCCCAAACCGCCCGAAGGAACCGAACAACGGATGTAGAATAGAGGCACGGTCTTGGTCAGTAATCTTTTGTTGTGTCTTCTTCTTCTTCGCTTTTTCTCCATCTTTTCTCGTAGACAGAGACGTTTTGCTCGCCCTGTTTTATGTACTATGTGACTAAAGCGGGTGGGGAGAGAGTTGTGCACGATGCGTATTGTGATCATGCTGAAAGACAGACAGTCCTTGGCAAACCGGCAAACCCACGCCGGATTCTGCCAAACAGCCCGCTTCATCTTTCCAAACAAGCAAAGAAAAAAAGCATCTCATAAGCTTTCATGAGGTTAACCTCAGAATCGGACACTCGTATGTACAGATTAGATCCTTTTTAGCAAGAAAACTAAGAAAAGTGACGCCTGCCAAGAAAAGCCAATCTCGTTCTCTTCCCCTCCTTATTTTCCTTACCTTTCTTACACAGCCCTCTGGAAAGTATCCCCCAGATCGTCGGAAACCCTTTTTCGACTTTCTCATCACGAGACTGACTACCTTACTGTACATAACGTCTCTTGGACCAATTTCATAAAGGATCAAAATGGTTCAAGCCGCGATGCATTCGGCCGCCGGTGAGGTAGTCTGTGCCTACGGCAGACATGCAGGTATGCACCTAAGGTAAGGTAAGGTAGGCATGTAAGGCAAAGCGTGCATGACAAGAGACAACAAGAAACAACGATTCAAAACTTCTAGAACCACAACCACAACCTCCATCACCTACCATCGTCATCGTGACTTACCTTACCTAACAAGCGCTCGTCGATCTCATGCGCCGCCGCCGCCGCACGCCGCCGCACGCCGCATGCTTCCGCAGTGCAGTCTGCAGCCAAACCTCAAACCAAACCAACTTTCCCTTCCCCCATTCATCCGTCCGCATTGTAACCCCCGTGCCCCCCTGCTCCCCTGCCCCCCTGCCCCCGTGCCCTACACCTCCTTCTTTTCGTCTGGAGTTTTGAGCCCCCCCTCACCCTGGCTCCCATCCTCCCCTCCGCCGCCTCAGATGTCTGGGGTTCATATTAATAGCTACACCAGTGACACCATCGGGCATCACCCCATCCCCCCCCCCCCCCCTCCCTACCTCAGCCTCCTCGACAACCCTCCCATGTCCAACATGCCCGCCTGCCTTGCAACCTCACTCACAGCAACAGCAACAGCAGCAAGCAAGCAAAAAAGGTCACGCAGCCAACAGCAGAATCATCAACGATCCCATGGACTATGAAGCATGCCCCTTGCAGTAGTCGCGCGGGAAGCCAGCCCTGCATGCATGCATCACCACCTCACAGGACTACACTCAACCTACTATCCCACTCTCCTTTCTCCCCGAGCCCTTGCCCTTTCAACAACGCAGTAATCCTCCGGCCCGTGTAATAACCTTATATAGAACATGGTTAAAACATAACAACCCAGGTCCCCCCCCCTTCCGTCTCTGACATTCTCAATATGCAGGGACAGGCGACGGCAAGTCACGTCCAGAGACTGAGAGAAACAGAAAAAGGAAGAGGTGTAAAACAACTTACATGCAAAAGACCAAAAAGAAAAAAAAAGCAAGGCTAGCCGTGGTCGGTGCCCTGGAAGCCTGACAGCGTCATGCTCACCCTACTAAACATGGCCATCATGGGTCATCCCTGGCTTGGGGGGGGGGCTCGGCAACCCTTTCTCAACGTCGCTTCGTCTCTTCCTCTTTTTCTCTTGGTCTTGCCCAGTCTTCTTCGTTTCCGCTATCTGCTTCCACTGTGAAGCTGCTTGGCATCTTGTCTTTTCTTGCCCGTTTCTCTCTCTCTCTCTCTCTCTCTCTCTCTCTCTCGATCGCCCTATCAAAGTGCTTACCAAGACAAACTGTTACCACTACCACTCTATTTCAGACGCCAATAAGTCTGGGGAAGAAAGTCTAATCGAGTCCTTCTTCGGCTACTTAATCCCTTTTTATCTGCGTCTCTTCTCGTCACTCGCGTCTTCGTCCTCAAAGGAGTCGCTATTGTGGATCATCTCTTGTGTCATGGTCGGTGCCCCCTGGGTCCTCAAGGGCAAAAGGGACCGACTTGTGTGGACACGAGGCACATTGCTTTTGTGAACAGACATGATAAAGATATCGTGTTATTTAACGCAGTCTAGTAATGTAGTGCCCGACCCCTTCAGGCAACCCTATCGTACAAATGCCCATCTCCATGTCTTTTCTCATAAGACTCATGATATTTGTTATGCCCAAAAGTTATCATTAGTTTTAACACCTTTGTAATGCTCATGTAGGTTTTCCCAGAAAAGTAAATCTCCCAAACAATATTGCCTGTTGCCAGTATGCACTCGCTGTGTGGTCCTACGTGTCAGGGCACGCCACATCACTACTATTGTACAAAATCCCTGGCTGCAAATTGCGCTGGAAATGGGGATAGCAAGAAAAAAACGAATGTGGTAGATTTTGTGAGAGTTGCTGTTGATAGTGAGAAATAGTCCGTCTCCTCACGACCAGTGAGACAAAATCCGGCGCAGCATTGAAAGATAACGAGCGTTCATCTCTGCTATCAAAGTCCTGTCGAGTTCGGAGTTCATCGGCCAAAGCAAGCCTCGGTGTTCCGACGGGCCGTGTAGACTGAAAGTTTGACTGGACTGGACTGGACTGGGTGTTGTGTACTCTCGCGTGAGACTGATCGAGGGTGGTGGTGGAAGAAGTTTCTTCCTGGGGGTATCGGTAAAGGCTTAGGCGAAGATACCGACAACTGACATGCCCGCAGCTGATTACAAAATTAGCCGTTGTTTACATGCAGAGAGATTTCATGAATTGTACTAACCTCCGGCGAGAACGTAGCAAAAAGCGGAGATCTTTTGCTTGTTGGAAAGAAGGCGGTTGGCCTCCTCAGAGAGGAAGTCTTCGGCCAAAAGATCGACGAGAGCAGCGTAGAGCAGCAGACCAGAGGATCTAAGTCACATTAGCCGAGGCTCAGCAGGAAAAGACAAGAAAAGGCTCACATGGCGTTGAATACACCGACGATGATGAGACCGAATGCACTTTCGGGATCGTAAGTGCTGCGGGTGAGAAGTCCAATGGCTTGTCCGATGGGGGCTGTGGTGCCGAAAGCGACGACTAATACCCAGGGACGAATGCTGCCCTTGGGATACGGCACAGCGGCAATACGGGAACCAAGACCAAGACCCTCAAACATTTGGTGGAACAGGATGGCGACGAGGAGAATGATGAAACCATCAATAGTGATGGAGATAGTCATGCCAACAAACACCGAGTGGAACAGGATACCACCTTCGAGCATGGTAATGTTGAGAGACATCTTGCGATACACAGCGGGGTCAACCTGTTGGCCCTCGGCATCATAAAACGGATCTTCCTGCTTGACTTCCGTAACAGCAACCTGCGACGACGTCTGCTTCTCCTGGGTGGTTCGGATCATGTTCATCATCTCCACACGCTGGCGCACATACTGCTCGTAGAAAACAACGAACCAAGGCGGCATGTCAGAGTCGGACAAGTTGATGTTGGCGGGTGGCGGCGCTCCGTAGGTAGTCTCTGAGTACGGCGCGGGGAAGCGTGACTTCTCGTCGTCGTACGCGCGCTGTGCGACTCGCTTCTCAAAGTCAATGCTGTCCGCCTCGGCATCGAAGCTGCTGCGGCCGTGACGAGGAGGCCGGGCAGGCTGGGCGGCTCCGTGGCCGTGACCATGGTCGTGCATCACATCACCAGTAGGTCCTCCGTGGGAATGACCGCCAATCTTAGCGTTGATCCACATCTCGATACTGAACAGAATGAACATGGATCCCATCATGATGGCACCTGGAAGAGGCGGGTAGTCGTCGGTGAAGAGATCCGGGAGACACGGGTTCATGAGGTTGCCAAAGGCGGTGGGAAGCAGCTGTATCGTGTTAGCTCTGAGCAACTAGATGAGCCAAAGCCACCTACATGCACGAATGCCGTCGCGATGAGCACGCCTGTACCGAAATGCTTGCATGCAAAGAAGACCTTGGGAGGGACCTTCATCCACTTGACCTTCTTGGCCACAACGGGGAAACCGGCGCCTGAAACAGTCTTGTTAGTGTGCTGGCCCGAGAAAAAGACTCGTTTCGTTTGTTGATTTCGCATACCAAAGATCGAAAAGGCCAAGACCAAGACTGCGCAAAGTTAGCCAAACTGTTGGACTCCAACTCCAGGGGGAAAACATTCCGGGGCCAACTTACAAAGACCAGCAACGTGCAGGCCAACGTCATATTCGGCTGGTTGACCACTCTTCTTTGCGCCGCATTCGGGCTTGGGCTCTTTCATTCCGTTCATCTTGATTATTAAATCGGTATTTGTCGCGCAAAGAGGATTGCTGCTTGATTGGCAATCCTGAAATAAAAGATAAGGAGGGTTTGAGAAGGTAAAAGGCAGCCAAAAAATCCGGGGCCGCCTACTGACAAGGACTCATTCGGAAAGCGAAGGCAACTGAAAACAAGGAGACATAAGAAGCTGTCCCGCAGCATCAGTTAGAGAACAGACGAAAATGCTGATCTGACCCCAGCTGTCGTGGTAGTTTAGAGTGCAAGGGGAATGAAAGGAAGTGGACACGAAGAGAAAGGAAAAAAGGGAAGGAAGAAACGGGCGATAAAAGCATAGAACGACAACAGACGCTCTGATGATGGGCAAAGGGAAATCTTGGTCAAAGTCTGGGCTCGACTCGCTTTAATATGCTTCCTATGACAGCCCGCGCAATGCAGCCCGTGTGAAGGCGGGTAGGGAAAGAATACACGTTGACATGGGACAGCGGTCCCTGTGCCGCCCAGCCGATTCAGAAATAGAAGACGTTGCCAAGGATGAGGCAGCTGAGGTTGAGCCTTGGTGGGTTCGTGATGGGGGGACGTGGCCTTAGCGTCCGCCTCGCGGGAAGCGGGAAGCGGGAGGACCTGAACGGGAACAAGGTTCACCGTGGGCAACAACCGTGTGTATCCGTATGGGGGGGGGGCGGAAAGGTAGGCTAAGTCGACCGCGGTTGAGTCGAGTCGAGTCGAGTCGAGCAACTTGCTGCGGTGCGGCGTGCCTGAGACCCAGCTTGTGTCTAGCATCGATGATCCCGGCCGCTGACCGGATCCGATGTTGTTTGTTATAGCATGATTTGCCGGAGGCAGTCGAGACGGGAAGTCTGAGAGCCCGGCTCGACCTGACGGATAAGAAACAAGTTGTATGGGACTGATGATGGGTTGGATGGCGTGGATGCTACTCTGTCTCTGTACGTGCAAGTAAGCGGTGGCTGATCGAACTTTTCGTCTCGACTCGGCACAGCTTCACACCCGTTGCGCTTGGCAAATAGGACTGATAATGGTTCATGATGGGCAATATCCCAAACGAGACGACAGTCCATCTTCCATCGGGTCGTTGCCAAGCGCGAAGGGGTCCATATCGACGTGGGGTGCGCGTCAAAATGGGGCGCCGGCATTTGTAAAATTTGGGTTGTGTGAAACGGGAGTCTCCCGGGGTCAGGCGCCGGGGTTGCCAGTCGGAAAATTCTTAACTCGATTTGACAGGGAGGCTTCCCGGGTAGTCCGCGAAGAAGAAGAAGCGCGGGGGAGGCTTGACTGGAGGCGCGGAGACTGGAGACTCAAGGGAGAGAGAGGGGGGAAACTTGGCGGGACAGGCACAAGCCGTCGAAAGCCAAGAGTGAAGCCAAGAGCACTAACACACTTGTCCCCTTTTCCCATGGCAGCGGATGGCATTCTTTCGTTGATTTTGGCTTGGCTGCGATTCTGCAGAGAAGGGTTAGCCAAGCTGCCTTGGTGGTTTAGCAGGCTTGGTAGTACGGGCTGATGGGAGGAGACTGACTGAAGGTTCCATCTGCTCTCGGTTCTGCTTCTAGTCGGCTTCTGCTTCTTCTCCGCTTCTTCTTGCCGGGGCTTCTCTGGGTCTACTCCTCGAGTGTCTCACGTGCAGAGTTTCCTATATCGGACAAACATCTGAGGGCAAGTTTTGCCTAACAACGCGCAGCCACCGCGACAATCGCAGTCGGGGCTTAGTCGGAGGCTGATGTCCATACTCCATAGTAAATAAAAAAAAGTGAGAGGTGAGAGAAAGCGTGACGAATGACTCTGGATGGGCTCACAAGATGGGATGGGATGACATCCTGGCGCCGAGAAATCGTCAACAAGTCCCGCACCATGAGTTTCCAGGCAGGGCTGGTAAAACTTGGGGTAGCCAAGCAGCCAAGGGACGTGATGGAAAAGAGGAGCCCTTGGCGTCTGAGATGGACAAGAGAGACAAGAGATGAGGCCAGTCGAGAGACAGGAGACAGGGCCCGCGTGTTGTTGCTGTTGAGGGTGATGGCACTAAGCAAAGCTATAGTATCTGAGCGTGAGTCGATAGCTGAACCGGCACGAGTTGGTGATACGAGAGAGTGGCACAGTTGTCACCGAGGTATGTGTGTGTGTGTTTGTGAGTGAAGTTGAAAGAGAGAAGTTGGAGACGAAGAAAAGCGGGGATGTTGCGTGTTGGAGTCGTTCATTCTTGCTCCGGATTGAAACAAACATGCAAGTTGTTCCGAGCGCTCAGCTCTCGCCTTCCAAACTCTGCCCGAGTCTCGCGAAGTCTCAACGTCTGGTAGAAGGCAGCACCAACGACCGCGAGAGCCAACAGTCGGCTTTGGATTACGCTACAGCTACTACTTTGCCCAAAACTCTGTAACAGCCCCAAACTCTTGGCAGAAGGGCAATCGCTTCCTGTCTCGGTGCGCTCACGCGGCTCCTGGGTCTGCCGTCATGCGTGAAACACCCCCCCCCCCCCCCCCCCCTTGGACTCGGACCTTTCCTTGATCATCCTCCATCCCGCAACCTGCTCCTGTTGGTCAGCCATGCATCATTTCTGGTGTGTCTTTGGCAGTAACTGACTGCCGTCTCTTCGTTGCTTTCTGAGCTTTCTGGCAGGGTCACACCTCTGTCATTGTTGCCTCTGAAAGTCCAAGCTAGGCTCGAAATGACCTTTTGCTCTCTCGACTCCGCTTGCCGACTGCGTATGCCTCCCTCGCTTGCACTTGTAAGTCAAACCGGCACGAGTTGTCTCTGACCAGGAAGACGCAAATAGCTGCCCCCTGGTTCCCTGAACATCAACACCTCGTGCACCATTATCACCACTTTACTGGCGGAACGGTGGAGTTGGAATCGTGCAGGAAACGAGCGGGAAAGCCTCCTGTACACGCACCACATTTCAAATCTTGCCGTCATTGCCCAGGGTGCTTTTTGTTTCCCCCCTCTCAATCTCAAAGTTCTAGCCCATTCAAGATGTGCACATTGAGGGGCAGGGCCGCCGGCAGCAGGAGTTTACTGATAATCAACGACATAAGGGGGCCGCTTCTGCAGCCCGGCTACCTCCCCCGGACTTTGCGGAGAGGAGGGCATGACATGAGGAACACGTAGGATGCCATCTACTCTCTTTTAATATATGACCACCAGTCTCAAATCGACTTCACTATTGTACTATCCTTCTACTTTCCCATTTCACCCCAAGAACCAACCCAGCTCAATAGTTCCCAAAAATGCAAACTCCACGCGAGTCTCAGGACGGCGTCCAACCATCATCTAGTACGTGGGTTTCGGCTCTGTCTCTTTTTTCCTGGACACACCCCTTCCCACCCCTTCCCGCTATGCTCTCTCTTCGCCTCACCTATCCTTCCACTCTGCTGGCTGGTTCATCACATCCTCGCAGAGATGTGCGACTGCTACTCGCATCGGATTTCCCTGCCGCTGCTCCTGCTTGACCACTGACCACCAACTGTGGTGGCCACTGCTTCATCCCACTCTTGCACACTTCGACCAGTCCCCGCTGACCATTGTGCTTCAGTCACCTCAGCTCGAGGCAACTCTGTCGGTCATTCGGAAAGTAATTCGAAGGCTGAAGCTGAAGCGAACAAGGAACACAATGAACACCTAAAGCACAACGCAGACATCATCTCACCGGTTCACCCATCTGGCACGGACGACAAAGCTGTGACTGAAGGCCTCTTCGTATCGACTTCGAACGATACGGCAGCCAACAAGAGCGGCGTCGCTAACGGCCCGTACTCCAACGTCGACGCCACGGACGCTTCCACCGTCGACACTTATCGGCCGGACCCCTACGACTTTGGTCGACACCGTCGTGACAATGTCTCCAAGAAGCAGATGAAGATTGAGCACCCCAAGGGCAACAAGAGAAAGTTGAAGAAGTTCTACAACCGACAAAATGACCTCATTGACCAGTTCCTCGGTGCAGAGGACGAAGAGAGACAGCAGGTCGCCGAAGACGCGCGAATGGGTCCCAAGATCAAGTTCGCCGTCAACGCCTCCTTCACGGTCAACTTTTGCCTGTTCGTCATTCAGCTCTACGCTGCCGTCTCAACTGGGTCTCTGTCGGTAAATAGGCACCCAAGTCCCTGTGCTCACGGACTCTATTGACTCGTGAAATTTCCAGCTTTTTGCCACTGCAGCCGATGCCTTTGTTAGTTGAATCCATATTTCGGAGTACGGCATAATTGTAGGAGTTAACTAAGAAATGCCTAGATGGACTTGGTCTCATCCTTTGTGATGCTCGTCACTTCGAGGATGGCGGCGCGGCCAAGCGTTTACAAGTATCCGGTGGTGAGTTATTCGCAGTATTCCCGCCCTTGGCAATTGGATTTCCACACAGGGTCTGACAGACTGGGGATGGAAAAATAGGGACGAACCAGGATTGAGACGATTGGAATCATCTTTTTCTGCGCTCTCATGACAACCGTTGCCATTCAACTACTGGTAAGCTGTCGTCGCCAAGTGACGTATGACTTGGTAGTTTGAGATGCTGATCCGGGGCAACAGGTCGAGTCAGGCCGCGCCCTTGGCGAGGGCAAGCGGGCTTCTGAACAACTGCACATCGTGCCTATCGTGATTGTCGGCGTGGCCATCTTTGCCAAGGCCTCCTTGATGATCTACTGCTTCGCTTACCGAAAATTCCCTTCGGTGCATGTCTTTTTCGTATGTTGTCCAATCTTCCCCCGGGCGGCTGCCTGTTCGGACGACGTCTTTGCTAATAATAGCCGTAGATCGATCATCGCAATGACATTGTTGTCAACAGCTTCGGTCTGATCATGTCTGTTGTGGGAGACCGCTTTGTGTGGTACTTGGATCCCATTGGCGCCATCTGCATTGCGCTGCTCATCCTGTTCTCCTGGGTATCCAACGCCTTTGAGCAAGTGTGGCTGCTCGTCGGCAAGTCGGCGCCGAGGGACTTTGTCTCAAAGCTGATTTACATGGCCATGACCCACGATACTCGGATTCTCAAAGTTGACACTGTAAGAAACCCCAAGTTGAGAGACATGTGAGAAAGCCATCTGACCCCATGAGCAGTGCCGCGCGTATCACGCAGGACAAAACTACTACGTGGAGATTGACATCGTCATGGACGAGACAACGCCCCTGAGGATCTCGCACGACGTTGCTCAGGAGCTGCAGAGAAAGGTTGAAGGTAAAGTACTCTTTGCCTTTTGGCGATGGTTTTTTGGGGAGTTGATGTGCTGACTGTTGGCCTGCTAGGATTGTCTGATGTCGAAAGAGCGTTCGTCCATGTCGACTACAGCGAGGCTCACGATCCTCACGAGGAACACAAGCCGCTGTACGAGAGACTCTCAAAGAAGCCCCAGAAGAGGACGCTCAAGGACATTCTGTTGAGGACGAAGAAAGACACGGCGGATGTCACAGAGACCGAAATCTCTAGCGGGCGAAACTCTGCATGACGGGGATGGGGAGAAGGGATAGACGATGGAAGAAAAAGGGAAAAGCGCGAGCAATAAAAGGGACACGAGGGAAAAGTTGCGGGAGATGTAGTGACCAAAGTAAACTTGGCGTCTTGGAGCCGGCAGTAATCGTATACACAGTAACCAGATTCCTTATCAATCTCTCTGCCACGATGTCGTTGCAGCGAAGAGAGTTACGTTGACTATCCTTGTTTCGACATGGGGAGGGGTTTCCGCACCCCCGACGCGGGAACAAACGGGGACAGACGGGGAACAGCGGGGAAACAGCATCTCTGAGCCACAAAAGATATCCAATAGTCTTCCTTGACAGACGGCTTTGGCTGGACATGAAACCACGATGGGGACGGCAAACGATGCTTCCCGTAGAGACGACATACGGTATGCCAGGAAGAAAACGTAATGGCATGTATGGCGCGACGAAGCAGCTAGCTCGCGAGGGTTAGCTTGTTCATGCCTGGTGCCCAGACGAGACACTCTTGACTGTCTGAAGTGCATGTTCTGCTGCGACGGTGATGGCGCTATCCGATATCGTTGAGAGAACTTTGGAGACTCGAGAGTGCCCAGAGTGGGGCGGTGTAAGTGATGGCTAACACCTATGGCACCTGGCAAGTTTTGTTGATGGCACTTAGCGGTACTTGAGCGTGGCATCGAACTTGGTATAAGTTGAGCTGGACCGAGCTTCTATCTTTTATCTGGACTTTTTTGGGGGGAGGGGATCGCCAAGTAAAGTTGGACGACAAGAACTTGGCGGCTGAAGCAGCATGAGACGGCAACAGCCAAGCCCAGTTTTGACATGTCGTAGTCCTGTGACTCTTGCCCCGGGTATCGAAGGCTTGGCTACGCGTCTTTCTTCTTAACCCCAGTCTTGGCTTGGCGGAGGATAGGGGGATGCCGGATGGATCATGGATGAGAGAGAGAGAGAGAGAGAGAGAGAGAGAGAGACAAAGAAAGCCTACGGAGAAGATCGGAGAGGGGTTGAGGGGGCTGTGGGACGGAAGGGACGTGCGAGTTGACGTGTTTGTGTCGACTTTTTTGTCAGGAGGAGCTGTTCTCGTGTTCCATGTCCCGGTCTCGAGATCCACATCACCGACGATCCTCGGAATGTGTTGTGGGTTGATGCGTCTTCCGCGGGGTCTTCGGCCACCAAGCACGGTGGGGCTCGAATATGTTGATGTGTGGATGTGTGACTGACTGTTGCTTGCTTGAGATATTCCCGGACCGTTCCTCGACGCAAGGGCATGAGCCTTTACTATACTGAGCATCTGAGTAGAGAGTAGAGGAGAATGCTCTATGTTGAGCTATATCGGTAGAGAATCGGAGTACAAGACAAAACTTTGTATTTCAACAGACTTTGGGTAATGTGAATACGTCTGAGCAGCGGACTGGCAGCACCATGTACACGATCAAAAGTCTAGATAAATAAGGCACCGATTTGTATTTGCGTGAACCTTTTTTTTTTGTCAGAAAAGGAAGCCCGCCATAAAGCGCCTTACGGAACACAGGCCTCGATGAGCCCGTGATGTGACCAAGATGGTGAAAGACAGGAGGGTATTTGGTGTCATCGTGCTATCAAGAGTCTACAATTGTTCCTGATCATACATTGAGTTACGAAGAATCAAAATTACGTTGGTCTTTCGGTTGGTCTTCATTTACAATCAACTTTTCACCCCTATCCTGAACCTGTATACCGAAATGGATGCTCCATCCAAAGGCGAAGAAGCCCAAGCCCTGAGCAAATACATTTGAAGAGGTCTCTGAATCTAAAGTCAGAAAGTGGTCTTAAACCTTTTTCACAATGACTGGAGATCCAAGGTAGATGTAATTTTCCAAGATACGTCAGGACGCCGCCGGAGTGGGGCCGTTAACGTCCCCATTTGGGACCCGGCGTTAGGTCGTAGCTTCCGGCCGCAATAAGACAGGTCCATCTAGGCAAGTACAGATCCAAGGTTACTGCCTTGCCTCTGCAGAGTTATATGTTCCTTCTTGCATCTTTCATCTTATTGCGGTGAAGCATGCAGGAAGGAGAGATGGAAGCGAACTTACCGCACCCCGCTGATTCTTACCACGAGGCAAGCGGCCAGTCTAGGACTCTGTCTGGGAAGAAAGTCCTGGGTATCCACGAACGAATTACTGCCAGCTCCTTCTCTTATTGTATTTAGGCACCCAGGAGAAACTTTGGTACTCTGATTGGCATCTTGACACTGTTGATTTACTCGTCTCTTCCCCCTTGGCTTCTTCCAACCCGACGTTCCCACCCACATCATCAACACGACATAATTTGGGGCCCAAGGACATCATCATTCCACCCAAACACCCGTAAGGCTCTTTATTCGAGACGAAGGCCACGGCTATTTCCGTCTCCTTCTCTTCCTAATCAGATGGCCGACAACAACTATTGGTACTTGGTACCTCAACCCACCCACCATATCCTGACTTACGACAAAATCTACCAAAGATGCACTGCGAACTTGAGCAATGGATTCCTCGATTTTCGTGGATACTTTCGCGTTATATGCCTCTGGGGTGGGGAGGCACGCTTCATTCAAGAAGAACACGCCACAGGCCAATTGTTCAGGGCGTGGCGCAAGAACAACCCGGCCGCCGTCTTCGACTTCCGCCAGCGGGCCATCAAAGCTGGCTACTGGGATCCCATTACAAACGATCTCCGACGTACCATCTTCTACTACGGGCAGTATTTCCAGCGTGTCAGTTTATACCAGGCCGTAGAGGTCTTTTCACACAACCCTCAGCCTGAACATGCCAAAAAAGCACATACTCTTCCCTTTGCGGAGAAGTGGCCTGCGTCTCGGGAACTGTGGACGGCCACCGGGGGACTTGGGCTGGGCCGCAATCTCGAGACCACCAAATCGGGCATCGATGACCGACCCGTTAGTTTTGACTCCAAGGCTTAGAACACCAGTCAAACAATCATTCCCAGGAAGACTTCCACTGCTGCTCTTCAGCTTTTCGACGACGTCCACACCAATATCTCTAGATATCTTGATGGGACCATCGACGGTGACCAAGCCTTCTCCGCTATCTGCGAAACTTATCGCTCCTTCCCGGACGCCGTCAAAGTGTTGAGGGAAAAGTTGAATCCTCCGGGACGAATCGATGCCCTCAACAGTTTCCCTTCGTCTTCCGCTGCGTCAGTCGAAAGGGGCCAAATCAGTTCCCTTTCTGTACAGACCCTTATTTTCGATGGAAAAGCAATCATGGCGCACCCTGCGGTGTTAAACTTGATTGCCGGCTTCATTCGTAAACACATCCTCGACAACGATATCGTTCTTCGGTCCGGCCGCAAGCTGGATCTGGACTACATCATCGGATTTCTCCATTTTGGCAACCTTCGGTGTCACGACATGGCTGTGCGCAACTCCTCTTCTCGGCTCGAGGTTTGCAATTTGCTTCCAAAGCCGGGAGTCGAGACAATGGAGCAGCGCGACAGCCAAGACGATATCGACCGCGCCGCGGTCATTACCGAATGGATTCATGGCCGGTCCGTTGAATGGTTAGCATCGAATAGGCCAGAGGAGGATGTTATCAAAGATCGAATCATGCTACTGAGGTTGACGAGAGCAATGGCTACCCAAATTCGGTGATACTAGGGCCAGGATCATCTCGGACTTACTTTACTACTGTTGTATGTTTAGTTGGTTTCAGCGAAGCCTTTAGCCTATGAATGAGAAGCGCTTCTTGAAGTTGCAAATTCTGCCCAGCCCACTTGCGTGTATCCTGTTGGCAATTGCATGCTGGCCTTAGATGAGCAAGGGTCAGTTGCAGACTTAGGAAATATCGCATCTGGGATTGGGAACACCCAGTCGCCCAGAGCAACCAACCCCATCATGTCTTCACTTCGCCCTCTCTTCTAGCCGGCAGGGAAGTGATGCCAAACCTGCGTCTGGTGAAGTAGAAGTTGGCAAATGTAATCACAGGAGGGAAGCTTGATCTTCCATGGTCTTGTTATTGGTGACTGCCGAAAACCGTGTTGCGCGACCTTCTATCTCATGTCTATCAATAGGGGGAGGGGAGTCTCCCAACCCTTACGGGGAGCGAATCATCTCTAGATCTCAACAAGCAACGGGCTGCAAATATCCGAACGGTCCTTTTGTACTTACAGATAGATATCCGGATGTAAGTTAGTTAGCCTGGTGCTAGGATCATTCTTCGTTGATTTCCTTGCTTCCTTTGGCAGGGAAAGAAAGGCGATGCTAGAAAATGGCAAAAGTTCAACACTCGAACTTGCGAGGTTCGAGTGTCTATGAAATGCACCATTGGCATTTCTAACAGTTGTATACCGCTCGGCTACTGCGGTTGGGGGTCCTCCGATGGACTTCGAATATGTACCTCTCCTATCCCTCAGATTTTGAATTGGTTCACCGCTTGTCGGCCTACGCCACCAATTGCATAGCACATGTATACTTTGAATCACGGGGTATCATTTCTATTCCATTCTTAACTCAGCCATTTCTCGGCCTTGTTGGGTATCAATCTCCTAAGCACATCAATCTGCCGCGCCTGCGCCTTATGCCTCAAGTCTGCGACTCCTCGCCTGTCCGTCCGTCTTTGTCCATTCGAGTAGACCACTGTGAAATCCGGAACCTTTTCGCCAGGTTTGATGACCGTCAAAGGTGAGATCGTACAGTTCTGCAGCAATTAGTTAGCATCCCAGCTAGTCTAACAGAAAGACGACACCAACCTTGCCAATGATAGCACCATTTCCAATTCGAGATCGGACCCCAACCACCGTGTCTGTTCCGATATCTGTTCCCCCAGCTTCAATGATGGCGCCAACCTCTACCGTCACGTAGTCTCCGAGCGAGATGCCTCCGCTGGCGTCGTCATTACCAACTACCCCGATATGAGCCCGCTCGTGAATGATGCACCTCCGACCGATGAGGATGCTGCCATTCGTGGTTTCAAGCTTCGATCGCGGGTGCAATACGCTTTCTGACTGGATCGTAATAGAGTGTGTTCCGACGAGAATGGCGCTATCGGCAACGGTGAGAGAAGACGAGAAGCTGACGGGCGGTCGCGGGCCTTGGTTGGAGACGGCGGGCAGCATAGAATGCCGCTTGTTAGACGACATTGTGGTACGTGTCCTGGATTTCTCCGACCCAATGTAAATCCTAGCCAAATGATGTAAGGCGCATTATTGGTGACGCCTATGACAATCCGGGGCTCACATGGAAGACCGAGATGCGACGCGCAACGGTATTAGTGATGGGGTAGCTTGCCGTGGGGCAGTAGAGTCCGACGTCGATTCTCTGGAGCTGCCCCAGCGCATAACCCCGGTTAATGCATTCACGCTACCACGTGACCTCCTCGCTGACTAAATGACCCGCATTGGCCAATCAACGCCAGTTGGAAATAAGCATCATCGATTTGGTGCAACTGAGCTGTGTCCCACGACGACGAATTCCTCCGATCGACAACCTCCATCCACCACCAAACCCCCCCCAAATCGCCCACGATGGCCACTCCACGGCGGTTGCCCGCGCAGGCCGCTCAGGCTGCGCGAAACTTTGCGACAGTACGAACCTACGGCGGACTCAAGGATCAGGACCGTATTTTCCAGAATCTCTACGGCCGGTTGCCCCCGACGCTGGCTTCCGCGAAGAAGTTGGGCGATTGGCACAAGACGAAGGAGATCATTCTCAAGGGACACGACTGGATTATCAGCGAGGTCAAGGCCTCCGGTCTCCGTGGACGCGGAGGTGCCGGTTTCCCTTCAGGATTGAAATGGGTAGGTTGCCACCTTGCGATTTTGCTGGAGTATTGCCGCGGCAATCAAGGGAAGGAGCGGAACAACGGGCTAACGCAATGGCAACCGTACAGTCGTTCATGAACTTCAAGGACTGGGACAAGGACGACAAGCCGAGATATCTGGTCGTCAATGCCGATGAGGGCGAGCCCGGAACCTGCAAGGACCGCGAGATTATGCGAAAGGACCCCCACAAGCTCATCGAGGGCTGCCTCGTCGCCGGCAGAGCGATGAACGCCACCGCCGCCTATATCTACATCCGTGGCGAGTTCGTTCACGAAGCCGCCGTTCTCCAGAACGCTATCAACGAGGCATACAAGGACGGTTTGATTGGCAAGAACGCCTGCAACTCCGGATACGACTTCGACGTCTTCATCCACCGTGGTGCTGGTGCCTACGTCTGCGGTGAGGAGACCTCCCTTATCGAGTCACTCGAGGGCAAGCCCGGAAAGCCCCGTCTCAAGCCTCCTTTCCCCGCCGCTGTCGGTCTTTTCGGATGCCCTTCCACCGTCGCCAACGTCGAGACCATCGCTGTCGCCCCCACCATTTGCAGACGCGGTGGCAACTGGTTCGCCGGCTTTGGTCGTGAGCGTAACCAGGGCACCAAGCTCTTCTGTATCTCCGGTCACGTCAACAACCCCGTCACCGTCGAGGAGGAGATGTCGATACCCCTGCGCGAGCTTATCGACAAGCACTGCGGCGGTGTCCGTGGCGGCTGGGATAACCTTTTGGCCGTCATTCCCGGTGGCTCTTCCACCCCTATCCTTCCCAAGAGCGTCTGCGACAACCAACTTATGGACTTTGACGGTCTCAAGGACAGCCAGTCCGGTCTCGGTACCGCCGCTGTCATTGTCATGGACAAGAGCACCGACGTTGTCCGCGCCATCAGCCGTCTCTCCCACTTCTACGCCCACGAGTCCTGCGGTCAATGCACACCCTGCAGAGAGGGCAGCAAGTGGACCGATCAGATCATGAAGCGTTTCGAGAAGGGCCAGGGACGGCCACGCGAGATCGACATGCTTCAGGAGCTCACCAAGCAAGTTGAGGGTCACACTATTTGCGGTATGTATTCGTCCATGACGTCAACGATTCCCGTTGCTAATATTCTTGTGTCTAGCTCTTGGTGAGGCTTTCGCCTGGCCCCTTCAGGGTCTTATTAGACATTTCCGTCCCGAGCTTGAGAAGAGAATGGAGGAGTACGCCGCGCTGAACGGCGGTGCTAACGCTCTGGGTGGTGGTTGGGAGCCGACTGCCCGGGCTCAGGGCAAGCTGGTTTCACCGGGACAGTAAAAGGCTGGATTTTTTGCATGCTTGTAGACCGGCGCCCGAGGGCTTGTATATATTAGTAGTACATTAGCAGAGCCCTAAATGCGCTGGAGTTCATTTGTTCACGACTATTCAATGTTCTTCATATCGTAGCCCAGGTGCTCTCGTGATGACCTCAATTGGAGATATTAGATGTTTCCTGACATCGTTAACAATTAATTGGCAAACTTAACTGCTCCAATGCATCGTTGATTCATGTAGAAGAGTCTATGAATCATACACGTTGATTCTTCAAGCCTCCCTATCGGCGTTAAGCCACAAATGTTTCGTCCAATAAGGCCACTGCATTTCTCATCTCTTTATGCAAGCCGCAGGCATGCCAGGCATCTTCCTCTCGGCCCACAGATTCGGACAGCTCGGGACTCGGCTGGACCACCGGTCAAAGAACCCTCCGAAGAACGGCGGGCGGGGGTTTCTCTAAACCACCGTCCCCGATTTCTTTGACCGCCCGTCTGCCCACGACAACCCCTCGACCGGTCGGAGATTGTGCGTTTTATGGATTCATCGCGCGTTGGTGACATATTCTTATTCGGGATTTTTTTTTTCTTTTTCTTTTTCTTTGAATGAACTTGGAATTGCTTTGCTTACTTATCTGTCCTTTGGCGATTAAAGTCTCGCCGAGATGACCTCTTTCACTTTTGATCAGTTCGTCGCCTTTGGGTCTGACAGTGGTGAGTACATCGTCCTCTATTCAGCATCCTTATACGCTGCATATTTAAACCATTGGATTCGATGTGTCTAATCCGCCTCCATCACTGCTGCCCGAGATGAAGCCTCTCGCTCACTCTCCAACTCACTCACCGCTTACTCTCACTCTTCATTCTCTTGAAAGCTGACACATGATACTCAAGCTGGTCTCGAACGCATCCTCCGCGGCCTCCAAGCCCTCACCGCAATCTTCTCAGCATACCCATCCCTCGTGGCCCTCGCCCTCCTAGATGCAGACCCCCCATTCCTCGAAGCTCTAGGCCCGCTACGAGGCCACCTCAACCTGACGCGCCGCTTCATCCGCTTCTTCTGGTTCCTCAACTCCTTTGGCACTTCCTACAACCTCTACACCTCCATCTCCTCATCGCCGTCATCATCGTCCTCTTCACCAGCTAAGAAGAGCCAAGGCGCGGGTCTGGAGACCTGGCTCGACATCATCAAATTCACGCTCCTCGGCCTCTACGGCGGTCTCGAGTCCCTCACCCTCCCGGACCTCCTGGGCGTGCCGCACATCGGCTACTTTGGCGCCGAGCGCACGCGGGCGCTGAATGTCGAGGCGCAGCGGTTTTGGCTGCTTGCGTTGGCGGCGGGTGTGTTTGCGAATTTGACGCGCTTGCTCAAGGCTTTTGCGTACGCGCCGGTGCCGCGGCATGGTCACGGGTATGGGACGGGAGAGAAGCCGGGGGAGACAAAGAATGCTGCCGTTGAGGGAGCTTCTGAGAAAGATGCTGCCGCTGTCTCCGACGAAAAGAAGCAGGAAGAGGTAGAGGATGAGAAGCTTGACTGGGAGGCTGAGCGTACTCGTCTCCGGGCTATTGTCATGAAGAGGCGGGAGAATATGAAGCGGTGGAGGAGGGAGGTTGCGGTCAAGGTCAAGAGCCTCGGGCGCAAGATCTTTTCCGATTCGCTGGATTGCCTTATTCCGGGCGTGATTCTGGGTTGGGTTAATGTTCAGCCGGGGACTGTTGGGATTGCCATGCTCATCACTACCGTCTTGAGCAGTAGAGACATTTGGGATAGATGTGGTGCGACTGTTAGAGAGAGGAGGAGCTCTTGATAAAAGTCTTTAGGTACAGCTAGAGATCCGAAATGGGGTTTGTCTATGGCTCACAAGATGGGCGTGGGGGGTACAATGATTGAGTGTGCCCCCTTCTAGAGCATTTGCCTTGGGAATTGAGGGGCTTGCCTTTAAATTTATATAGATTTATAGACGGACATTGCGTAAAGTCTTATATAATATCAAATTTCAAAATCAAAGGGCAGTCTTTACACAAACTCCAGGCCAGTCTTCGTTCATAGTGTCACATATATCATCTCCTTCTCCACGTCATGAGGTGGTACGGGTACAACGATCAGCGAGCCCACATCCGGACTTTTGGCACTCCGCCAAAAGCTATGGACAACGCAGACGTTCAAGGCGGTGAGATTGTTGTTTCTCAATTTGAGCCCCTATGCCGAAGAGGTCTATTGTTTACTCGGCAGAGACAGACATGGGGGCATGTCTCTGCTCCGGAGTCTGAGGAAGGCGGACACGGTACTTGTGCGAGCCGAGGTCGTCCTCGTCATCTTCGTCCCACAGAACCTGGACCTTGGCCCGCCTCAAGATGGAGAACTGCTGGGCAATTGCAATGACAGCCTCAAGAACACTATTTTTCCCCTTGTCAGCGACGACCTCAGAGAAACAGCGGAGCGAAACCATTGAGGAACAACTTGCCCAACAATGATGGCAATAACCGCGATGCCGACGTGGTCTTCGTAGTGCCAGCAGTACGGTTCACCGGCGGCAATAACACCAGAAGTGAAAGAAATAGCCGCAAACGCAATGTCGAAAGCAGTATACACCCACCCCAGCGCCCTCCTCCTCTTCTTGTCATTACCGTCAAACCAGCCGCGCATTCCACCGTTGCTCTCTTCGTCGTGGTCGCCGCCATCACCACGACGTCCACGGCGGCCAAAGATGCACTTCACGCATCCGAGGTCGACGACGACGGGCTTTTTCTGACCACCTCTACGGTGTCCGCCCTGCGCCAGCAGCGCGAACGTGAACCATACGAGCTGTAGGGTAGCCAGGAAGATGAAGAGCTTGGAGAGGCCCTCGTACCGCCTTCGGCCGTCCCATTCGAGGATGACGAGGGTGAGACTGAGAGCGACGGCGATGAAGCGTAGGAAGGCGACGGAGTTGATGATGAATTTGAGGTATACCAGGGGCGACGAGCCGCCGTTGTGAGAAGAGGCGGACGAGTGCTGGGACGGAGGGGTTAGGGGGCGGAAGACGACGTTGGGGTTCAACGGTCTGTTTTCCGGCGGGGAGGCCATGGTTTTGAGGGAGCATAGGAATTTGGTCGAGGGGAGGTCGTATATTATATCGTGGGATGGGTAGTAGTATGTGTTGTCTGTGTATGACAGTTCTTGCTTATCTGTGTAGACAGGCATCGAGAAGTTCATCCGGCGGTGGGTGGTGAGGGAGAGGTTATTATATACGAGACTGAGTCGTGCCCCATCTCATGAATGGAGAGGCAGCAGGCAAGCAATGTTGTGTGTGTAGTGCAATGTGGGAAAGATACTTTTGGTTCAGTGTATTGGTTTCAAGGGAAGAGGAGACCAGAATCCAGAACTAGACCACACAGACAGACAGACAGACCCATGTCCCCGAGAGGAAGTAAGAGGACACCCGTCAAAAGCGAGTTCGCCTTGGGATCTCACGCGCACCCAGCTTTCCCTCCCATCCCTTGAGCCAACAGGCACTCCCCCCCTTTTGCACTCATCACCAATGGCAACAAAGGGTCCTGAGAGCCGCAGACGCGCCCCCGGCTCCGCCATGCGGAATCTCCAAGCGTTCATACACTGACGTTGTCCGGAATTCGGGTGCCTGGAGGTCCACTTTGACATAGTGACACACCAACATCAAACCCCCCCCGCCTCACGAGGGGAAGCTTATAATTGGCCAGCAGGCGGATTGGTGTAAAGAACGCCACGCCTAGCGGCGGTGCAAGTCGCGGTTTCTCTTAGGAAAGCCGAAGGATTGACATGTATCAAAAGATTTTCAATGTCTGGTGTTGTGGGTGTCTGCTTTAGGCTTTGAGGTGGTTACGGTTATGGTGGTGATCGTCGCCGGAATTGACCAAAGTCCCATCCTCATCAGCGTTCAGCGTCTTTTGGGTGCTGTTGGTACGCGTAGGTTGGTGGCTTGCTGGCGGAACGTGGAAAAGGATTAGGTTAACCTCAATCGAGTCTCATCAGACAATGGGTTCGTATTCATGGAAACATCTTTGATATCGTGCTGTAAGGCCGGTAGCTCGCAACCGCGTTGGCATGACATCTCAACTACTAGAATATCGCCTGTAAGCCTGGTTTTTTCTTCTTCAATGTGCCAATAAGCACCTCTTAGTCAAATGCAATTGCATCGGGTACCCGAACTGTTCGCCATTGACAACCACATGTAGTCTCAGCATGGATATCCCAAGATTTCTTATTTCTCGCTGTCAAAATTTCCAAAGGGATATCTTCTTCGCCCCGAATCCATCCAATGGTACTCGCTCTCTTGAACGCCGGATTGATAATGCTAGCCAAGAATGCTGTCAATCCAGTCAATGCTCCACCATTCAGACTTTGAACACCGCAGTACCGGGCGACGGCTATGCAAGTTTCAGGACAGTTGTTTAATGCTGGTGCCTGCTCGGAAGCATCCGAGGTTCTCGAAGCGGGGCCCAGACTGACCAAGTTGACGCAAGCAAGCGCCATTCCTTCCAACAACAAGCACCTCGTATGTCAGTCTAGCTGAATCAACGTCGGCCCGTCACACGATAGCTCCCAGTTTCGATCGATACTTTCCACCCATCGTTGACGAGGGCGGCGATAACGCCCTGTCTCAGTCGCGACACGCCTCCGGCGCTATGGAGGCCGCGGCCTGTGACAATCGTGAAGCCTTCGCCCGCCTTCCTGGTTCGGTACTCGCCCAGACTATTCCACCAGTCCCAGACGCGCTCACGAGCGATTCGGACGCCGTCTGCAACTTCAACGCCGTGGAGATCGATCGCCTTTCCTGAGCTAGTGCTAGATACGTGGATATCGGCCGCGACACTCTTCGCCTTGGCGAAGCTGCGTGCCTCCTCACGTCCCCGATCTGCATAGTATCCTGCTGCCTGCCTGTATAAATGTCCCTTCTTGTACACTTGACCGGCGGTTGAATAAGAGTGGTTGCTGGCCTCACGGTATACGCCAGCTGTATCCATGGCCTGCTGATAAGTGCGGGGTCCCGATGGACTATTCAGGAGGACTGGGCTAGTGAGGGGGCGCCCAATAGGCGACATGAGCGACGTCTTGGGCGAGACCACCTTTTGCCAGCCATCGGACGACCCCTCCAGCTCTTCCGTCGTCAAAGGCGCAAGCTTGTAGTTGATGTCCAGGCGCTTTGCGGGCAATCTGCCAAAATAACGATTCAGCAATGTAGCAACCTCCTCTATCCACTGATAATCACTACGTGTGACTTCATTGAGGGGCGACAGGTACTGCTCGGGGATGTGCCGATATTGCTTCTTCAGTTCCTGAATGTACTGCTTTCGGTGCCCATCTTCCCCAGTCCAGGCACCAATACCTTGCTTGACAAAACGATCGAGGAACTCTATGATAGTAAGTTCCGTCGAACCTTTGAGCGCATCGAAGACATCCGAGACTTCATCGAACTGCAGATCGAGCTTCTCTACAATGAAGAGGATCTTTTCAACCCCTAGGTGCTGTCAGTAGATTACCTTTGCAGTCATGTTACTTTACTTACGCTCGTTCTCATCTATGACAGGAGAAGTCTCATTGATACTGCTCGAGCTAGAGGACAAATCCGTACGCAGGTCTTTCCGTTTCTTCCCTTTGCCCTTCTTTTTCCCAGACGGCTTTTGAGGCAGCCCCGAGTCCACGAAGCCGTCGATGCCCTTTGGCCTTTCGCCGATGGACTCAAGATACTGAATGTTCAACAAGGTCTCCAGAGCGGCCTGGAAATCGCCCTTGGCTTTCTTGAGTGCGAAGCTCACGTCATGGGGCTTCAGATCCGAAAACATATCCTGCAGCTGCAAGAGCTTTTCCTGGTCCGATTCTCCGTCAAACGTTGCTATACGAGGGACGTCATAATCCGGTTCAGACGGGGGTGGGCTGGTCAGTCTGGTCCCAGAGGAATCTGAGTCCCTCAGCTGGACCCCCTCCGAAACCGTGGAGCTGTCTCGCGCATCGGCTCCGCCATCAATGGAGCTGATGGTGTCCGGGACACCGCTGGCATTGAATCCGCTCGCCTCTTCAACAAGGACATTCTGGGCTATGCTCTGCAGCATCCCGCGAACGTCAGTGAGCTGGCCGGCATCTTCAAGATCTATTTCGCTCGCGATTGCGATAACGACTGTAGGATCTAGTAGGGGAAACTCCGCCTGCATGGTTGTCGTTAGCATGCGCCTTGGCCTCAACAAATGGCCTTCTCTCGTGATGGGTTCCAATGATCTCCTCATGAGAATACAAGGGAGCATGCAGCGGTGCTACCGAGCAAAGAGTTACTCACCACTAGGTCGTCTAGGGTTGGTGTAGCCATTGATCAAGTTGAAACTTCAGGGTTCGAGATATCGTTGTGAAATAGTCCAAAGCTCACTAGTCATACTGGAAGGAACAGCGGCACAAAGGTGTTTTGCTCCCGAGTCTCTGGTCGTGCGAACAACCAGTGGCCCGAGCCGATCGAGGACGAAGTGAATCAGACAAGCAACGGCAAACACCAGAGTTATTTGTGTGTAGCGACAGTCGAATGCACGGGTAGCTGCGTAGCAAACGATCGAGCAGCCGAGGCGACGGTAAAGTAGTGATGACGCAGGCGGGGCTGGTTTTGGTGGTGGGATGTTGGTTTCTGCAAAAAGGAGAGTCTTTTGCGCTAGAGTGCTCAAATGCTAACGAGTGCTCGATGAATCATGTGGTCGCCAATCTAAGGTGCGCATGTCCTAGTCCAAGTCTTGTCAAAAAGCAAATCAATGACTCTGATCATATCTGTCATCCGCCGGGCTAGGATAGAACGCGCCTCATGTTGAAAAGACGTTGCTTGTCTCCGATCGGAATGTGGCTTTGCGGCTGAGGTCATCCATGGCACGTGCAGATGACAAGTGTGGCTGACTCGTGGCTGGGGAAAGCGGAAGCGACATGCGTAGTTGGTAGTTGGTGTGGCTGTGCAGAAAAACTCCATCCGGGTACCCCACCATCTTCGGACATTCGGTGCAGCGAATATCCTCGATACGTACCTCCACAGATGACTTCATCCCCTTCGAACCGTGGCACGACATCAGTGGCCCGTCTTTGGGATAAGCACGAGCTAGCGGTTTACTTCCCGAGGCCGGATCGCTGCAACTCCCATCAATGAAGAGGCGTCAACGGGGTCCGGTTGGCTCCGGCTTGATCAGCTCCCAGGAACGGCACTCCGCGGAACAGCAGGATGCTCCATATCTGGGTCAATCAAGCTAGCGGCTGATGTATTATTCGGGGTCTATGGGCCTCTGGTGCCAGGACGGTCTCCAGGAGGTGGGAAGTGGGATGCAATGCCCCATCCTTGTTTCACGGCTCGCGTGGTTGACTGAGGCGCCTCTCACGTTCCCGCATGAGAACCTGCTGATATGCAATCAGCTGTGTGCCTCCATCTAGACGGCGTGGCAGGGTGGTGCTATCTTGTATTCGTCAGTCAAATACCGAAACAGAAACAATCTCAGTCATGTTGTTGCTCCATCTCGACATTTCCATCAACTTTGCCCAAGGTATCCGTAGCTCACCTGCATTAGCACCGCATGTATGAGCACTCACCTCACCTTGTCCGCATTCGTCCAAGGCAAGGCGAGGCAGGGTTACATGGTCAAAGACAGGGATGAACCACATCGGTCGACCGAGGATCCCGACAGCCAGCATCGAGAAGAAAAGGCGGCCCAGCCTCGCGGCGACTGACACCGTGGCAGCACGAGCTGCAAAAACCCAGGAAGAATACGGTCTACCCAGTATTGCTGACGATCAAAAGCGGGAGGGGCTGCCGCCATTCTGCTGTGTCAAGAGAAACCTCGAAATCCCTACACAAACGACCCCTCCTGTTTGACAGAGTTCCTTGCCTTTCCGGCTACTGCGGCGTGGTTCGTGGGCTCGAAAGGCCTAGGCGCAAATCTGTTGCATGGTCGTGCCCGGTGTTTCCATACGAGGGAGGTCCTGGCGTCTCTGCACCCCAGCGCATCAACCTTACTTTTTGTTTCCGACACAAACTCGACACAGATCTATATAAGCTTGTCCCGGGCTCCTCGTCCGACTATGCTAGCAAACAATGCCACCCACAACGGCTTCTACCCATCGTGATATTGGGCCCAAAGTCGCCTCGGAACCGAGATCTGACCCCGAAACTGGACCTGATTCCGACTCAACGGTGCATACCGTCCACAGGCGGCCCATCATGAGTTCCGAAACCCGCAAGAAGTTTATCAACTATCCGCTCCCGATTCCTGGGTAAGTTGATTTGTCCTATGTAGGGCTGAGTGGAGGTTGGCCACTGGTTCATTCACGATGCGCATATCGCTCCCAACGCGCATACTTTGGGATATGGATTTCTCTACCACAGGTCGTGAACTGACAAAATTAGACCGCCAATCCCATACAAGAATGTCAGGAAGAGCAATCCGCCTCTCAGAGGTTGGCTCTTGGTGTTAGCCGCTTGGGCGTAAGTTCTTTGACTCGGCCACTCTTTCTCTCATTCATCGTCGCAATCACTTACGCCCATCAGGATGGAATGTCTATGGTTTATCAGGTCGTTCATCTGGAGCAACGCAGGCTTTGGAAGTCTCAGAAAGATTCGCAAGCATATTGAAGATGCCGAACCTCGGTACGACCCAACCGTTCTGCCTCTGCCAATGGACGAAGCCAAAGACCCGGCGGTCCTCCACCGTGAAAGCGCAGTTAAGGCGAAACCACACCCCTTGAAGTACTACTCCGTAAACGACTATCACGAGATGTACCTTTCGGGTGTAGTCACGCCACTAGCTGTGGCCCGCGCCATCCTGCCCTTGATTCGGCGCGATACGAATCCACCCGGCGAGCACTCCATCGCGTGGTTTGATACCAAAGTCTCCCAGGTTCTGGCTGCTGCCGAGGCATCTACCAAACGATACAAGGAGGGGCGGTCTCTGGGTCCTTTGGACGGTGTTCCGACGGCGGTTAAAGACGAATACGAAATCGACGGATACCGAACATGCCTTGGGTCTAGGAACGATTATACAACCCCAGCGGCGCCGGGCCAGTCGATCACTAGTTGGTGTGTTAAGAAGCTAGAAGACGCTGGCGCTGTCGTGCTCGGAAAGCTGTCTATGCACGAATTTGGACTGGGTGAGTCTTGAGTATCGAAAGACTAGGTGCGCGGAAGCTAACCGGGTGTAGACACGACTGGAAACAATCCCATCTACGGAACACCGCGAAACCCCTATAATCGTGGCTACTACACTGGTGGCAGCTCATCGGGAGCTGGGTACGCGGTTGCGACTGGTCTAGTTCCTGTGGCCCTCGGTAGCGACGGCGGCGGGAGCATTCGCATTCCCTCTTCCATGTGCGGCGTCTACGGTCTGAAGCCTACTCATGGCCGCATCTCTTTTCACCCATGCCCGAATCACAGCAACAGTTGCGCTGTCAACGGTCCCATTGCTGCTGATATCGAATCTCTCGCGACCTACTTTGAGACCATCGGCGCGCCGCACCCCGATTCTCAATTCATCCAGGCATCTCCCTTCATCCTGTCACCCAGCGAGAAGCGCGGAAAGGTCCTCGGTATCCCCGAGGCGTGGTTTGCGCAGGCGGACCCAGCTATCCAGCGCATGTGCCGTACCATGATTGCGAAGCTTGTAACTCACCACGGATACGTCACCGTTCCCATCGACATTCCTTTCCTGGTCGAAGGCCAGTTCGCGCACGCCATGACAGTCCTCACCGACGGCGCAACCCTCCTGCCCGAAACCAAGAACCTGACGCCCGCGAACCGCATCCTCCTCGCCATCGGGCGCGTCACCTCTGCCATGGACTACCTCCTAGCCCAAAAACTCCGCGGCCTTCTCATGCAGCACCTGGCGCATCTCTGGCGCATGTACCCCGGCATGATCATCGTCACGCCGACGACCTCGTGCGCAGGCTGGCCCATTATGAACGAGGGCGAGCTAACCCACGGCGTCAGCGACGGCGACCGCACCATCAGGTCGATGGAGTACGTCTGGATGGGCAACTTTTGCGGGCTCCCCGGCGTCACGGTGCCTGCGGGCTACGTGGTGCCTCACGACCAGCTCGGCGCCGGCGGCGAGGCCGGACCCGATACCGTGGGCAAGGTGCCCATCGGGCTCATGGGGATGGGCGAGTGGACGGACGAGCACAGCCTGCTCGAGTTCGGGCTCGATGCCGAGGAACTATTTGCAAATGAGAGGTGCAGACCGCCCAACTGGGTCGACGTCATTCAGCGGGCCAAGGACGATATGGCCAAGAATGGGGAGGACAGCTTGATAGACCTTTGAGATGATATCCCCACAGACTACGCGAGCGCAATGAGAAAGAAGATCAGGCTGCCCGGCAGAGACAAATTCAAGGATCTTGGCTTTACGCATGACTTAATAGCCCACTTGGGAAAGGAGGCTGAGCTGAGCTGAGCTCAAAATCCGGGTCTCTGCTGCGCTGTCAAGTGAAATCAAGCATCTCAAGCAGGGGTACCCCGTCCCGCCATCCCCGGCACTAGAGGAAGGCATTTGGTGATCTTTTTTGTTGGCAGCGTCCACTTCCTTGTGCAGATCAATGCGTTATTATCATATCATGAAGCTTGGTGGGGAGGGTTTGAGCTAGCGGGGATGACAGCTCCGGACATAGCCCAGGTCACTGTCGACGATTGGTGAATCCCTGATAGACCGAGGCAGTTCTATTGTAGGTGGACGAGAAGCACCGGCTATTGCATGTTTTCCGGAGAGATTCGAGACCGAATAAAAGGAAATAAGCATTTTTGAGCTGATGTAGGTACGGACCGCATGTTAGTCCCAACCTAACTAAGCTTTTATCCCCCCTCCGACGAGGCAGGCTGTCGCTTACACAGCCCCCCCTGTGCCAAGATGATCGAACGCCGGCCTAGACCGCTCAAACTATAATTGCAGGTTGGGACTGTTCGCATCTTTGTTGTTGCTAGTAGTTAACTCTCGAAGCGGATGTTCATGCTCGGCAGGCACGGGCGGCGGGGGAGAGTGGTATGCGAAAAGAACAGACGTATATGCGGCCGGTTTTTGGGTGGTGTCAGTGCAACGAGATGATCTTGCTATTCCGGAAGTTGCGACTGGTTTTAATGAGGCTTTTGTGTCTTTTGTTGTATTGTTTGATCCATTTAGCTTGAAGGTGTGCCTGTTGTCCCGGTGAGAAATTGCCCGCCGGGAGGGCAACAGGCAGTAACAGTAACGTATGATATCTTCGCACTAGGTAAGTAGAGGGGATCTGTATTACTTTATGTGGCCAGGCCCTTTGAAGGCTCTCAGTATGCGTCAAATGATATTCAACAGCTGTTTTGATGTGGGCTTCCCCTCTTCGTAGAGGTCTTTGGGAAGATGGTTTTCTCAAACAAGAATACTCATTGATGAGGTTGCCGAAATAATGGCTGCTAGTTGGCAGCTCAGACGTAGATAATCGCTATGATTGAGGCAGTTTTTCAATACCAATCCACATGTTCCAAGAGATATATACAAATCGATGACTAAGATACGCACCAATTTTGACCTCTTGTTTGACATTGAGGGTGAGTACCACGCACGACTGCGTCGATTTTGAGCTCAATCCGTACCCGGAGTAGAAAGCTCCCAAATGTTTCTCAGAATGTTGCAGTGAATTAATGCTGAAGCATCTGTCTCAATAGTCTTGGGATTGATCTGTTTGGGCGACAGACCCTTCTCATCAGACTCAGGGATAGGAATCATCCGTCCTGATGTCATGTTGGACGTGTTGGTGGGGGGTTCGATGACTTTCATCACTATGAGGCAGTCAAGAATGGACGATCCTAGCACCGCGGTGTACGGTGGTTCAGTTTCGTAGAGAGGGTGGACCCTTCTTTCTCCCTCATCAAGGTATACGATCATGAATACACCAAGGACCCCGGTGGCCGTATATGAAAAGCCACGATGTTGCCCATCCCGCCCTTCACTCCCTCACTCCACGTGACTTGGAAAGTAACACCATCCAGCCCGGCTCCTACCTTCTTCAATCCAATCCATCGAGAATATCTCATCCGCCACCAGTCACACTATGGTCTGGTGGTTTGGTAAATCCTAAGAAGTACCTCGTGGGTGGGGGGCGCAGGCTCAAATCGGGCCTCTTAACTACATGCCAATTCTTTTCGCACTTTCTCTCTCATGAGTTGATCGTTGCTGTTAATTCATTGACAACGAGTTGTTCATCTCTATGGAACTCAAATGACTGCTTACTTCACCGAGTAAAGAGTGTATTGTGTCTTGTCCACTCGTGTTCTACCCGACATACACGGCATTCTTGACGTAGTGTCACTCGACTGCGGACACTTTATATCGCGGCCAGGTTTTGCTCCAATTGAACTTAACATAAGTCTCTTCTTTAGGAACACTGGCCTCGTCGCCAATAAGATGAAACCGACTCTCTCCGACTCTCTCCGACTCTCTCCGACTCAAACATCAACTTCTACGTAGCCTGGGCGGATGGATTGCTCATCGATGTATCAAAGTATTCTACACTCCGAGTTTGTCATGTACAATTACACCCCTTGGCCTGGATGAGATACCTATTTGCAGCGGCTGCATCTTTCTCATAGTAAGGTACCCATTTCTCCAACATTCATCTTTGCAAATAGTCTTATCATTCTGAGGTACTTCCAGAGTGAGAGAGGTGAGGCTCTGACATGAGTGTAAATGCGAATCACAACATGGTTTTCATGACCTCGCCTCTTTATTAGTGGTTGACGACTAAGAAGGGGAACGTCTACTAGGACCGTCTCAGCCTTAAACTCCAAGGACCCCACCCCCCGGTCTGAATGCGACGCCAGTTGGCTGTTAGCCGCACGCGATCTGCTCTAGGCACCTTGGACCATGTAAGCACAGCTCTGACGTATTCGTGACCTCGCGGCATCTTCAGCACTGATGCAGGTTCTAGCGCCGAACGAGCTGCAAAGTGCACATTGCAGCGCGCAGGAGACAAAGCGGCTCAGACAACGGACACAAGCACGGCAAGGTACGGACAAACAGACAGACGACAGCTGCAGAACCGTTGAACTTCCCCGGCCACGGCGGGGAGGGGCTACGGCAGACGACGGTGTTAAGACGGAATCGCAAGCTCTTCCCCGAGGTTGACCACAGCCGAGGCCGGCTTTCCTGAACGGACATACGGAAGTTGATCCCAAGGAACCTGATTGATAAGATGCGATGGGAAAAGTTACCTTTTTCGGGAAGTGAAAGCACGAGTTGTTGAACATGCCCCCTCCTCCGTCATGAGGTCTGCGACGTTTCCCAACAAAATGCAGGAGAGCAAACCGGTTGAGGTGAGGGGTCAGGTCGCTTCGAGGTACGGCAGAGAGGAGGAATAATTAGCTGGCCCGTTTACTCCAAATTCGCCTCTCCTGACGTAGCGTCCCAGCTTCTTTTTTTTCTTCTTCATCCTGCCAGGTCTTGTGCCACTCTATGCCCTGAGCTTCTTTAGTAGGCGGTTGTCTGCAGTTCAGCTCCCCCGCATTCTGGCGCTGAATAAAACAAAACCTAACGATCTAATCTTTGCACGGATATCAAGTGGAACTGCGCGCGCTCTCCATACTCCTTCGAACCGCGGCTGGCAGATCGTACCTACACTGCTGCAAGTATATGCTTTGTGTCCCCTTGGCCGGTTGCAGAGAAGCAGATGGTAGACTGAAGTACACGGAAGAAAGGAGACGTGAAAGAAAAGAAGAGGGGCGTCTGGGGAGAAGACTGGATGATATCGCGGGCTTGGCCGACATAGTGGGACCCCCCCCACCCCCCGGCCTCCACAGGCGCATTCCCTTTCCCCTGCTCTCTTTCGCCCGGGCTCTCCAGAAATACATCCCTCCCAATTTTTGGTCACCTCACAGTCATTGTCAGCTACTTTCTTCTCCCACACTGCGTCGCCAGTCGCACCACCACCAACGAGGCGCGCCTTACCATTGTTAATTTAAGCGTTGCTCTGTCGTTCGCTTCCTCCCATCACCAAACATATCTGGCAACTCGTGAAGGCCAGCGCACGAATCCGAAGCTCCGCCCAAGGTAGCCCTCTTATCGCTACTGCCGCCCTGCTGCACCCGAAGGTTCCACACCACACACCACCGAGAATGAAAGTCTAAGGGAGTGGCGCAATAGTTGGCGAGATTTTCACCAAGAGACGTTTCTCACAACACCCCTCCGAACACTTCTTTCTCCTCTGACATCACATACCGAGTCTCGTCGCCATGCCAGACCACGCTGGAACGGCGGCCGCCGCGCCGCCCCAGAGCGGTTCAAACCCGACCCCTCCCAAGGAGCTATACCCCATGGTCAACTGGAAGTATGACCTCTTCCTCTGGGTCTTGGGCGTATTGGTCGACCTCTTCTTCCGCGAGGTTCACCCTCGTGGCTCCTGGAAAGTCCCCAAGTCGGGACCTGTTCTCTTCGTCGCCGCTCCTCATGCCAACCAGGTCAGTTACTCTTTTTTCTCTTCCCCCCCTTGTCGAAGCAACCCCCTGTCACTATCACATGCTAACGCCGCAATCTCTGCACAGTTTGTCGATGCTCTCATCCTCCAACGCACCCTCCGGCACGAGGCCGGCCGTCGAGTCTCCCTCCTCATCGCGCAAAAGTCTGTCCATGGCTTCATCGGCTGGGGTTCGCGTCAGGTCGGCTCCGTCCCCGTCGGGCGCGCCCAAGATGCTGCCAAGCCCGGCGCCGGCGTGATCTATCTGCCCGACCCCATCAACGATCCCACACTTATCCGCGGCGTTGGCACCAAATTTGGTCAAGGAGAGGGCGAGGTACACGGTATGCTGTTCTTGCCCTCTGCCAAAAAGCAGACCGGCGCCAGCATCGATATTGCGCAGATCATTGGACCCGAGGAAATCCGCATAAAGCGCCCATTCAAGGGCAAGCTGCCGCTCGAGCAGCTTACCGGGCGCGATGACATTGACGAGAATGGCAACTACACCAACAAGGATCTCAAGGGATGCAGTCCCGGCTTCAAAGGAACCAAGTACAAGCTCGCTCCGCACATCGATCAGACCAAGGTGTACGAGGCTGTCTTTGATCGTTTGAGGTCAGGTGGCTGCGTAGGCATCTTCCCCGAGGGAGGTAGCCACGACCGCACCGAACTACTTCCCCTGAAGGCCGGCGTTGCCATCATGGCACTCGGTGCCCTCGCCGAATCCCCTGACTGTGGTTTGACGATCGTACCCGTTGGCATGAACTACTTCCACGCCCACAAGTTCCGCAGTCGCGCCGTCGTCGAGTTTGGTCCTCCCTTCGAAGTCCCCCGGCACTTGGTCGAGATGTACAAGAACAATCAAAGACGCGAGGCCATCGGCCAGCTCCTCGACAGTGTGTACCAGGCTCTGAGCGCTGTCACCGTCTCTACCCCCGACTACGATACCCTGATGATGCTTCAAGCCGCTCGACGTCTGTACAACCCCACCGGGAAGAAGCTGCCTCTGCCTGTCGTCATTGAGCTGAACCGCAGACTCGCCATGGGCTACGAAAAGTACAAGGATGACGCACGGGTCGTCCATGTGATTAAGTCTGTCAAGCAGTACAACAAGGAGCTGCGCTACGTCAACCTTCGCGACCACCAGGTCCAGTACGGCAAGATGTCCATCCCCAAGGTCATCTTCCTGCTATTCTACCGCGTTGCCAAGCTCCTTGTTCTTCTTATTGGTGTGCTGCCCGGTCTCATTCTCTTCGCCCCTGTTTTCGCCGCATCCAAGGCCATTAGCGTTCGTAAGGCGAAGCAGGCTTTGGCTGGCTCGACAGTGAAGGTTCAGGGGCGCGACGTTATGGCTACGTGGAAGCTTCTGGTCGCCATCTTCCTCGCCCCGACTCTGTATCACTTTTACTCGGCCGTCGTCACCTACAAGGTCTGGCAGGACCACCTTTGGGGCTACGTCCCTGAATGGGTGCCGTGGTGGACGACATACCTGGTCATGTGGCCCCTCATGGTGGGTATCACGTTTGCCGCACTTCGATTTGGCGAAGTCGGAATGGACATCTTCAAGTCCCTGAGGCCTTTGGTCCTCTGTCTGAACCCTGCCTCAAGCTACAACATCCAGCAGCTGCGTGCGAAGCGCGTAGACCTTAGCTCCCAAGTTACGGATCTTATCAACACCCTTGGGCCCGAGATGTTCCCCGACTTTGAAAAGACCCGCCTGGTGGCAGACCCGTACAAGGCCGACGGATACTCCCGACCGCGCACACCACCGGCGCGCCGCGATAGCGACGCATCCAGCGCCTACGATGCCGCGACGCCGCCACCCATTTCTAGAAGGGCCACCCAGCAGTCGAGCCGTGCCATGCCCCGCAACGAATCGTACAGCAACATTGGTGGCGTCGGCATCTTCTCTACACGACCACCTTCCCGGTCGAGGAGTCGGAGCAGCAGCAGCGGAGGCGGCCTCGGGTCCGGCGGGTTCCACATCAGCGGGTTCACGACTCTGGACTCTGCCGGTGGTTTTGACGAAGCTAGCAAGAAGATTCGCGAGGCCATGAAGCTTCGCCGGAGAAAGAGTGGAGATCACAGGATGGAGCTCGGCGCGGACGAGAGCGAGGATGAGGAGTACAACGAGGCGCGTAAGAAGAACACATGATGTCACACATACACACATAAAGCTTATATATGTAAGGCTTTGAAAGAGAAAGCGAGAGTTGAAGTTGTGGAGACGGGTTGGGCGCAAGGTGATTCAAATCAAGAATTACTTACTCCCTACGTATAGACAGCGTTTTAATACTTTAAACATGGATTCCCATTTTTGTTTTGCGAATCAGCGCCGGCGCAATTATTGTGTGAATGTACATTAACTACCTTACTTACCCACGGTACTCGGTAGTGCAGACATCATGCTTCATCCGAACGTTTGGACGTTGGAGTGGATTCGCGGGACTGGGGCAAATGCGCAGCCAATTACGGCGATTGGAATTCGAGCACCGAGTATCTTATCTCCGCCCGGCCGGTACGGAGTAAGGCACGGGAGTGGACTGTAGGAATACAGTTGGCGCATTGGGTGGGTGTGTGGCAGGCCTGCAGGATCTGATAATTCAAAAGGTCCCTCCCTCCCCTCCACGGTGACGCTAGGTGTTCGAGACAAACTCGCACGCGTGGCTTTTTTTCGAATCGGCTATTCCGTGCCGCCGCCGGAGTTTTCAGATATATTGTCCGCGGATCTGTGACTCTAGCAGGGCCGAGCGAGGGGCTCCTCGGTGATACGAGCCCATTTGGAGCTTGGTAGTAGTTATTGCGCCCAATGCCCATTCCATGTGTGCTCCCTTTCGGGGGGTTACAATTTGCATTAATAAGGACGCGCGCGGGACTGGGACTAGGACTGGGACTGGGGGATATAACTCTCCAGCAAAGGACTGGTGTCTTGTTGGTCAGCTTGACCATTTGGGGGGGGTTTTGGGTTTTGGGTTTTTTTTTTGACAAGAGAGTGTATTGGTTCAGTCCGGCCCACGGAGCTTGCGGTCGCCGGTTAAGTGTTCCTTTATCCCACCTTTTCCCCCCTTCAAACGGTCTCAATTCTTGTCCACCTCGTTATTGTTTCCCACGCCATTATCTAGGTCCGAGAAAGAAAAAAAAAAGGAGCCAACCCCCAAATACCCCACATCCCGCCACCTTTCCGACGGGTGGGCCGAACGACTCCGTGTGCTCTTTCCGACCCGGTCTTCAGCCCTTTAGTGTAGACTCTGCCCCTCCACTCCATACAAACTTCCCCTCCAAAGCTATTACTGTCTACATTCTTTTCCATCTTTCTGTTACGGAGTAGGAGAGTGCGCAATTTCTACTTCCCTTGCTTTCCCACAATCGCTTTGCTTAGTTTTAGAAAGCAAAGAATAAAACGACAACCATGACGTCCGCATTCAAGTCCTTCGTCTCAGGCGCCAAAAAGTTCGCCCTGGGAACCGCCAAAGGCGTCCCGGTCCTCGAGCTGTTCCCCAAGACCGACCCGGCCGTCGACGGCGAGGATTGCGAGCACGATTGCGAGAGCTGCCACGTCAAGTACCCCAAGGGCTTCAAGATTGACGAGGGCGACGAGCTGTACGGCATGGTCAAGGGATGGAGCACGCACGCGCTCGTCGCGACGGGGAAGAGCGATTGGGTGCGGGACGTGGCGGACGAGAAGGGGAGTGTGATGGAGGCGATTGGCAAGGCTGCGGCGCCGAGTAACGGGGTAAGAAAACTTTGGAAAGAACAAGAAGCGAGATTCAAGCTTGTATGGCTGACCTGATATCAACACACACAGAAACTGATGCTCTCGGCCTCCAACATCCCGACCCCGAACCACTCGAGCGACTACACCGAACCCACGACAGTCCTCCTCCTCCCGGCCTTTGTGATCATCGACCACGTCACACCCAAAAGGGTCCCCGAGCTCATCACCGAATTCGTAGACAAGGCCCCGACAAACATCTCCCCGCTCGCGCCGCTCGCCCTCCCGACCTCCGTCCCCGTAGCCTCCTTGACAAACAACGGCACCGACACGAGCGCAGCCGCAGCTGCCACTACTACATCGAGCAACGGCATACCCCCCGAGATCTCCCGCCGCCCATGCCCGCACAGCGCGCTGATCCTCCTCTGCTCGCAAAAGACGCGCGACGCCCGCTGCGGCCAGTCCGCCCCTTTGCTGCGCAAGGAGCTGGAGCGCCACTTGCGGCCCCTGGGTCTGTTTCGCGACATGGACGACGAGAGGCCCGGCGGGGTGGGGATTTACTTCATCTCGCACGTCGGCGGGCACAAGTACAGTGCTAATGTGATGGTGTACCGCCGGCCCGACGCCTTTGGGCTGGATGATGTCGAGCGCGTGACAGAGGGCGGCGAGCACATGGTGCCCAAGGCCAAGACGGTGGTGCCGGAGACGGAGGATGTGGGCGCTGCGCAGTGTATTTGGCTTGCGCGGATCAAGCCTGAGGATTGTGAGAATTTGGTTAAGTATACTATATTGCAGGGCAAGGTTGTGAAGCCTGAGACGCAGTTGAGGGGTGGATTTGATAGGGCCAAGGGGATAATGAGTTGGTGAGCCGTTTTCGGTCTCTTTTTGTTGTTTTGTTTCATTCTTAGAAGCGACTTTGGGCGCATACTACCTGGGGGGATCATGATCAGGGCCAATGGGATACAGGTCTGGGGGCGTTGGAGGATACGGTACATAGAGGAAGACCGGCAGACGGTATTTTGGTAGACAAGAGCTTGCAATAGACGAAAGGGTTTGAACTTTGCAATGCGATGAGTGCCAAGATCAGATCCATTTACATCATGAATCTTGCGAGACGTGATTTAGATGGGTTTGAAAGAGCTATCTATGACATTGCGTTGGAAGGGTGCATAATTTGACCGTTGCACTGCAAACCGAGACTCCGCACAATGACAGAGTCGACCGGCGTGGGGCTCCACTTGTACCGCCCCGCCCCGCATCCTCCAGGAAAAAACACCAGACCCCCCCCCCCCCCCCCCTCCCCGAGCTGCAGGCGCGTTAGGCTGGCGCGATAAGATACGAAGGAAGCAGCGCAACGGGGAACAGACCCGCCATGGTCGCCCAGACAACAAAGCTAGCGTAAACAATCCCCACGACCGCTCCTTCGTGCCCAGTACAACCGCAGTTCAGCTCACCGACACGAACCATCCCATCCAGTCCCATCCAGTCCCATCCAGTCCCGTCCCAATCCCCCCAATCAATCTTTCTTATTGCACAACGACCAGAAACAGAAAAACAATTGCAATCTCGGGACGTAGTCTGGCTTTGAGCCATCTCCCCTCCCAGCTTGCATTTGCCTCTTTTGATTTTTTTGTCGTTGCCCATTTCCCCAAACATGGTGTGAGCAGCAAGAGAAACAATTCCGCAAAGCTGTCGGGATTCTCTCTCGCCTTTATTCATCCACAAAGCATTGGAATTACATCACACCCCGTTATTTTGGTTGTCTCTTCTTCTTCTTCTTCAAGCAAGCTTCAGTTTCCGCCCAGCATTCCACACGAAGGGGGGGAAGCATTGTTTTCATCCATCCATACCAGCAAGAACCCTGTCTCGAACTGTTGTTTCCCGCCCCCATTTCCCTCGTCGACAATGGGCTCCGCCGCCGAAGGAGATAACAATGGAAGAAGCCGCCCCAGGTCCTCGGTCCTCAAGAGCTTCATCCACCGCCGTAACCAGTCCGAGGGCTCTGCGCTCTTCACCTCGCCGCCCTCCGTCCAGGTCACCACCACGCCCGCACAACACATCTCGGCCGCCTACGCACAGCTCGAGGGCAGGATGCCGCCCCCTCCTCCCGTCCGCACCGAAGGCTTGGGGGCCCTCGGCGAGCTGAATCCTCACTCGTCGCCCCGCAAACAGCAACCAGACAGCAACCGAGACCGATCGCGCTCGCCGACCAAATCCGCCTTCAGCAACATGTCCTTCAAGTCCCTGGCCAAAGAGGCCCGGAAATCACGCGACATGTCTCCCGAGAAGCCAAAGAAGACGAAATCGAGCACGAACCTGGCGGGCTTCCTGTCTCGACCCCGATCGACCATGTCTCTCAACAAGACCACGAAGGAGGAGGAGGAGCGGCGCCAGGCTAAGGACAAGGAGAACCGCACACCCCCGAGCTCGACGTCGAGCGCCGACATGACGGGTCCGGGTCCGGCCCCACCTATCTACGCACAGTTCTGCAGTCAAGACCTCGGGAGTAATGGGCTGCGTGGGAAGGCGTCCTTCGACGCGGGTAGTGGACGTTACGGAAGTGATGCCTCGAGCGACCTGTCCAAAAAGCAGAGACCCAAGTCATACCATCCCTCTACAGCCATCTCCGAGCATAAATCTACATCAGACCTACGCAGTAGGCCAAAGATGGACGGACGCGAACCTTCTGCTTCGGAAAGAATCAAAAGCAAGGTCCAGCGTCCCAAGCTCTTTACGGCCTTTTCCGCCGCCGGGTCTAGCACCAAGTCCAAGGCTTCGGACTCCGCCGACAAGCCCATCGACCCCAAAGCGATTGATCAGCACCTCGAGGCCATGCTTGATCGGCGCAACATCCCCGAGAACCAGCGCTACAAGATGCGCAGCCTGGCAGACACAATCAAGATGGAGTTCATCCGACAGGACTGGGCGGAAATGGCGGCCAAAGAGCAGGCTGGTGTCGCTGACACCAACGAGCCTACCTCTGCGGTGAACGGAGGCTCTGATAAAGAGGAGACACAGTCTAAGCGTTCTCGCGGAAGAAGCTTCACGCTGTCGCGAAAAAAGGACCCAAAGGAGCCTGCATCACCGACGAAAAAGTCCAAGGGCGACGGCACTTCCATCGGTCGCCATTTCCGAAGCAAGTCGACCGAGAGCGTGGTCAGCGAGCGGCCTGTTTCGGCGAGTTCGACAGGAAGCACCGGCATTCTTTCTAAGATCAAGTTCGGCCAGGGGCCGGGCGACTACGTTTCGTATCTGCGCAAAGTGCAGAAGCCGGAGCTGGTCGAGGTTGGGAAACTGCATAAACTACGGCTGCTTCTGCGTAATGAGACGGTCTCGTGGACCGAGGACTTCATGAAGCAGGGCGGCATGGAGGAGATTGTCGGCCTCTTGAAACGCATTCTCGCTATCGAGTGGAGGTAAGTAACTGGTTTTCCAAAAAAAAAAAAAAAAAAAAAAAAAAAGCGGGAGAGAGCCATTCAAATACTGATGAACGATAGGGAGGAACATGACGATGCCCTTCTCCACGAAAACTTACTATGCTTAAAGGCTCTATGCACCACAGCGCTGGCCTTGCGATATCTCCACTCCATCCACGAGGACTTGTTTCCCAAGCTCCTTCATATGCTGTTCGACCCCGAGAAGAAGGGTCCCAGCGAGTTTACTACACGCAACATTATCACGTCAGTGTTATTTACATACATTGAGTCGGCTTCGCCAATGGAGCGCATCGCTCGTGCGCAAAAGGTGCTCTCCTTTTTGCGCAACCCCCAGCCCAACGAAGAGGAGAGACCGCTTGGCTTCGTACTGGAGATGCGGAAAGACCGACCGTACACAGTCTGGAATAAGGAGGTCGTCAGCGTCACCAAGGAAGTATTTTGGATCTTCCTACACCACCTCAACGTCATCGCCCTGCCGTCCGAAATGTCGACCAAGGGCGGCGCGCCGCTCGGCACAATCACCAATGGCGCGACTTATCAAGATCCGCACGCCTTTATGCACAGGCACTTCCCTTCGGAGCGGCCCCCCGTCCCGGCTGCTCCTTACGTCGGCGGAGTGGAGTGGGATGCGACGAACTACCTCGCCTCGCACCTGGACCTCATGAACGCTATTATTGCCTGCACGCCAACGGCGGCGCAGCGCAACAATTTGCGCAACGACCTCCGGATCTCGGGCTGGGAAAAGGTGCTCGGCGGCAGCCTCCGGCTGTGCAAGGAGAAGTTTTACGGCTGCGTTCACGAGGCGCTGCGGTGCTGGGTCGCGGCGGCCACGGAGGACGGGTGGGACTCGCGGGATGTGCGGTACGGACCGCCGCCCGAGTCGCGGAACCCGAGTCCCAAAAAGACACAAAAAGCCCAGAAGCCTGTTGAAGCGGCGCCCAAGATTGAGATTCCAAAGTTGGATTTTGGGCTTGATAATCATCGCGTTACGCCCGTTAAGGAGAGGGACGTTTGGCTGTCATGAAGCCATGTTGGAAGGACGAATGCAGACTTTTTTTGTACATCAATTTGCTACGGGAAAGGGTTCGAAAAAAATCACAGGATGGGGGAAGTTTCCCCAACGAGCTTTCGACATGGACGCGTCGAAGGCCATTTGGGCCTTCCCTCAGTATCGGTATCCCAACACCCCCTTTGAGATTGTCAACGCAGACGGGGCGGAAGCAAATCACTCAACTCACCCTGCTCGTCTCCGGAAGATTTGGAATGGAAGGAGAAGGAAGAAAGAGGGAGACGAAGAAAAGGAGGGAAGGGAAGGGGGAGGATTGCGGAAGCTCTTGGGCGCTGTTTTTGTTTCCTTGTGGGTATTTCGTTTTCGGGGTTGGATCTCTGGATGAGGAGGGTGGAGTTTTCATATTGTTTTTTGTCTCCTTGTTTTTCCTACTATTCCTGGAAGAGTGAGAGAAGGGGGAGGAGGAGGGAAAGAGAGGTGTTGTTGTATGCACATACACAGAGACAGGGGGGTTGGAAAGGAAGAGTGAGACTCGGAGAGAGGACGAGAGGAGAGAGAGAGAGAGAGAGAGACAAAGAGGGGAGACACATGATGCTGCCTAATGCTTCTTATGAAGGGCAACGTTTATGAATTGATGATCATCATACATAGAAAAAGCCGTTATTTTTTTATGTGCTGTCCGTTCGTTTTATAATGAAGGAATTGGAAGGGTGGGGGAGGGAAATGAAAAAGGGATTAAATGTTTTCTGATACTTCTTGACGTCTCTATTCGTATCTGCGTATCTTGTCAACTTTGTTTTCTCATGTTTAGGCGCGTGTGTTCTCCTTTCAGTGAGTACATGAAGCTCCGTGTCAAAATGGGAGTGTAAGGTAGACTTTCCAGGTTACGAGGTCCTCTGTACCATCGCTGCTGACTACCCTTATTTGGTCCAGTACACATGTCCAGTACACATGCCTCTGTAGAGCAAAATAAATGCCTGATGTAAACTCAGAACACCAGAAAGTCACAGAGAAGATACGAGGTGGCCCTTTAACGTTGGAAATTGTCCTATTGGAAATGGTAGATGAACCGTGTTGTATCATGTTCTTTCTTGACACCCCCGCTTGCCAGGTATTACTCCCCCCAAAGGTGAAGAGCATTGCCCGGGAAAAAATACCCCGAAGTACAGATAAAGTCTTCTTCTATCAGGGTCCAACAGGGGGTGCTCCGGACAAGTACCTTACGTGCCTGTTCATTCTCTTCCAAGAGGAAAGGGAGAACTTGAAATTTGACAGAAGGCTTACTCAGCCTGGCATCCTTCATAGAGGTTCGCGGCTTTAACTTCAAGACCTGGGGAGGAGGAGAGGATCAGGAAGGGAAGGCAAGGGGGGACAGGGGGGCGGTCAGCCTGAGCCGAGGGCACGGATGTCAGTCAAATCCGTCGGGCCTCAAATTGATAGATGAGTTTCTTGGGGCAGATTCGGAGGTGACGGGGGTTAACACATTTGCACACATTGTCCGACAACCAGCTCTTGGGCACTTTTTCCTTTCCCGCGGGCCGCTGGTCGGTAGATCAATCATCAGCGTGCGGTGTCGGCGCATGATTCGCAAAGGGGCGCCAGGGTCGGGTCCTACAGGATGAAGTTGGGGATTAGTTCTGACGGTCATGATGGTGGTACTGCTGTTGCTCGCTTGAAGGACCCTTGTGGTCGTCAGTATCAGTGCGTTGGGCTCGGCAAGGGATTTGTGACGAGAAGATGGGTTATGCATTGCAGAGGTAGCTCCCAATGGACGCCTCCCTCCCCCCCTATCCAGGTCTTTGGATAACGACGTTGTCCCACGAACGAGTACCACCCCAGGGTAAGAAGACCCTGCGTTGCCTTCCCCAGCGTTTCCCGTAAAGTAACGATGTAGGAGTAAGTATCTTCATCTGAGTGAGACATCTCTGCCGATGCAGCAAATGATTTGCAACCCACAGGATTTCATCATCTAGTCGAGTCCGAAAGTTCCCGGTAAGGTACGGTCATAACCTTCAACTGGATTTAGAGATTGCTCCGGTGCGTCTTAAAGGCATCAAACACCGATGTGCCATTTAGCACGTCTGCCTTGACCTTGTCGTCGGCAGCTGTAAGCCTGGGGAGAAGCTCCAGCACCTGGTCGACTTTATCCTTGGGGATGACGACAACGCCGTTCACCGGATCAGCGAAAACGAGATCACCAGGGTTGACGACGGTGCCATCGACGTTGATAGGTACTTCGACCGCCCAAGGGGTGCTCTCTGCCCCGGCGCCAACCGTGGAGAGTCCCCTTGCCCAGACCTAGGAAGGTTCAGCGACCGCCGGTCAGATTTATTAGGGGACTTGGAGAAGATCGCAAAGGACCTGGGTGGTTTGTTTGACTCACCGGTAGACCCGTACTGGTTAGTTCGTCCAGATCCCTGGCACGGCCTACTACCACGATCGCCTTCGCTTGCCGAACCTTCATCCTCACAGCCATGATACCTCCGCAGACGGCATTCTTCTGCCCGTCGGGCTGTCTGATGATCACGATGGTACCCGGCTGGGTGATATCAGCCCAGTGAGTGTTTTTGGGAATGTTTGCCGTGGGCGAATCCAACGTCTCCCCCTTTCGAGCAAAAAGTATCGTGGATGCTGGTGCTATGGTGATGGGAGCATCTGCGGGGTTCGGTTGGCCCAGCAGTTGCAGATCAGGTAGGAAGCCAGCCCCGGGCACTTTGAGCTTCACGAGTGCATCCGAAATATCACAAGCGGTGAACTTTTGAAGAGCTGCAATTCGTTCGTCGTCCGTGTTGGTCATGGTAGCGTGAAGCGACTAATCGGTAGCGGAATGAGTTGTGAGCTGAGAGTTTATAGGCTAGAAGCAAGTCTGGAGGCGATGTCTCGTCAGATGGGACAACATAGAACCGCGGTTGAGGGAGATGATGCCGGAGTCGAAGATGTTGTACGAATGAATTGGACAATGGCTCGCGTCATCTTGATTTCTAGAGGTCAAACGCTCGACGTAGCTGGGTTTCGGGTGAAGTTGGATGCCCGGGAGCCGCCGTGGGACAGCCCCTCCAATCACATGCCGTCCCAGAGGGAGGAGGGTGGGCTTTGCAGGAATGCACGTTGAGGCTTGTGCTTGGTGGGGGACCATCATGGAAGCATCTGCGCGCAGCATCCGTACGCCGTGCGGTAAGGCACTCTCGGTAGGTAGGCTGGTACGGCTGCGGTGCCACCTTGGCAGTTGCGCAGACATTGTGTCGCTTTCTAGATGTTTCCAATATTCCATTTTCTGCCGAGACGTTGGTTGATGCAGCAACGTTGTGATCCGTTGTTCCTTACAATAACGAGAAGGCGGAAACAGACCGCGGGCCCAGTTGATAGTGTGAAAGGCGCGATACCGGCCTGATTGAACAGCCCATCTACCGGGTCCAGGGAACACGGGCGGATTAAGAGCCTATATTGGCGTAGGTAGCAATCCGATAGTGAGACTGGTGGAGTTGAGGTGCAGCAGTTGCAAGGAGGTACTCCATATGCCTGCCGGAGAATGAAGGGACCTAGAACAGTTCGATTCATTGGCCGACTACTGCTATTGGCTGACTATATCTCCGCCTCTCGCACACACGTCGAATCAGTGTCGCCAATGTGCGCAGACGGCGGTCGCATTATCGCCGGGTGGTGAGACAGGAGGAGGAGCAGTTACAAGACAGAGACCATCCTGTCGATCCGCTACATGTATGTGAATGGGCCGATCAGTCACATGATGAGATATCGGCCAGCGGGGAAAGACGATAGAGCGCGTATGTATCCGTATGTAGTCGTAGCGTGATTATTCGTCAAAGTGTTGTTGATAATGGTATTGTGTGTGCGGCGTGGGCTCGCTTCTCATGCAGCTCTTTGGCTGTGCCGCGCGACTTTTGGTATCCGGAGCTTGGGGAAATGGGCGGACAGGGAAGTTGAAAGCAGGCAAAGACGAGTTGCAGTGCAAGGTATCGGTTAAGGTAGGGTTCGAGATGGGTCGGTTCCAAGTGTCCGAGATGTGGCCCTGGCCCCCTCGGAGCTCGCATGTTCCTGAAAGAGGGCAGACGATCCGGACAAGCGGTCAGAATCTTGAATTATGGTGGATGCAGGCGTGGGCGGCGTGCTTCTCTGCGGCCGAAAGGAGAGAACGATGTTCGTTGCGTCGGGAGGAATATGTTGCCTGTAAGGTGTCGCCGTGTCGCCGAGTCCAGCCACACGAGTAAGGTCAAGCAGGTACCTAAGGGAGGTAGGCAGGTACTGCGTACGGTGAAGTATCTATGTATCTTCTCAAGGTGAGTATCCCGTGCGGATACCTACCTAGGTGAGACCGTAAGGTGTAAGCAAGGTGAGGTTCGGGTAAATGGTAATCTTACCTTCCATGTTGGCACTTTGGAAAGGAATCTAGACTCGGAAGGAGCCAGCGAGTGCGACCTTCTTAGACGGCGGGATCTCAAGCTCCAATTGGGAAGCAACGCCTCGCACTCCCGTCCCGACCAATGGCTAACGTCGCTAAGGTAGGTAGGTACCTTACACCGGGAGAGCAAGAGCGACGATGCCTCGTACCTACCTTATCACGACTTCACGTGGCGATAGACGCAAGTGGCAAGTCCATCAATGGAACTTGGAAGGCAGGCATGGACGGGAATTCCTGATGGGAAGGAGCATCGGAGCAGGAGTCCGGTAGAAGAGGAGTACGAGCTGGGGTCTTCTTGTCTGAATGCCTTCTCGTCACTCTTCCCCATGTTCAAGTCTCCAACACATCACCATCACACCCATCTACCTCGGAATACCTACCTACCTACCTACCTCCCTCACCTACCTAAGCTCCCAAGATACCCAGAGGCAAACACGCGAGGGTCAGGAAGTGTGATGCGATCCTGCAGTGGTCTCAACTCTTTTCGACCGGTCTACTTTTCCACCAAACACCAATGCTCGTCTGCTAAACGCTGGCCTCTCTATGCGTATGCCCCCGTATACTTCGCGTCCCGTTCAACAACCTCTCGAATCATTGGCAATGCAACACTGGCCTCAACTCCGGGTTATACCCCTCACTCACCGGGGCCAATCGCCGGGCCACGAGAGAGATACCGAGATGGCGACGACTCCAACGACATGACACGGAGCGCTCGTTACTGGCTATCCACCGCGAACGAGGGCAGGGTCTGTCCACCTCACAGGCTCATTGTCCGTCCGGCTTCTGCTTGTTAAGCACACAAGTTTTCCACGGCCACTACGCCGCCAAACCCCTGGTCTCCTCCTCCAGAAACCCCCGCCAGAGATCTCCGTTTATTTCCGGGTTCTAAGCGGGACAATGATCAGGGGTATCATCTGGGTACGGAGTACGGAGTACTGCGCAGGCATGTGGCCGACCACGCTGCACTCGCTACCGGACTACTTTGTGCTTGACGATGAATGTAAGCCCGCCACTGGCGCTGCTTTTGCAAAGTTGTTTCTGGCTGGGTCTACGTCTGGCATTGGGTTGGTTGACTGTGGGACGTGGGTGGACAAAGCCCAACGACCGCATGCTCGACGGCCCCGATGTCATGGCAAGTCCCGGGCCGCTGAAGATCATGGATGGTACGGAGTACTGGTCTTGACGGGGAACGGGAACGGGGAACGGGAACGGGAAAACACTGGATGGTTTCCACAAACTCTCCCTCCCGAGTCCCAAGGTCTCAACTCAAGCACCCCATTCAATCATCCCCAGCTTTCTCTATATGTCTGCGGCACGAGCTGCTGGCCAGCAGCCATTTCGAGTCATTCCGCTTGACTCGGGGGAGACGCCTTCTTTTCTTTTTCCAAAACATGCAAAACAACTGACATCTGTTCGTCTGGTCTTTGAGTGAGACATAGGCCGCGCCGCGCGTTGCGTCGGCTTGGGTCTTGGGGTGTCCGCGGTAGAAGGATTCAGGGTTCACAATGTCCCATGACTGATATTGACTGTCCAGAGAGCTAGGCATGCCACGACCACAACCAAAGGCGTACATGGCAATTAGGTACAAATGAGATCGGTTTCGGTCTCGTCGGAGTCATCTTCAGGCACCAAGACACGGCGTGCCCTGTTTGGACTCATAATCATGGTTCACTGCCTTTCTAGGAAACCCGAGCAGTCGAGCTGGAGATGGTGACCTTGGCATCAAAGCTCGAGGGATTGTCGTTGCCGTCACAAGGTGAAAGTCGCTCACCGAGCCAATCCAGACGGGAGAGCTTCATGGAGGCTTTGTTTCAAGACGAGGGTTCCTGGCTCGAGTTGGATGCAAAAGGATCGGCGCGTCCATCCCGAGATCCCTGGTCTGCACTCTTCCTGGCAATCTGGTCCTAGACCTGGTCATCCGTCCCTCTTGGAGAGAGATCTCCAAGGTCAATGACTGCTACTGTCACTCTATTCGCGCCTACTAGTAGCCCGGCGGCGCAACGCAGGGGAGACCGGAAAGCCAGCAGCAGATGCCAGAAGCCGCGCCGCTTGTTGCTATCTCGGTCGACCTTGTCCTTGGGTGTCGCCCGTCGGTCGGTCCTTAGTCAAGACTTACCACAACATGGCTCCCTAGGAAGAGGTAGGGGGCAACTTGGACACCTTTCCCACTTTTGCGCCGGCTGGCAGGTAAACCTCGGACGGATCAGATCAAGTACAGACCCCAGGCTCAGTCGATTGGGCCAACTGCAGGACGACGTCGCTTCAAGCTCCGCAATCTCTCAAATTTGCATTGAGCGGACGGGTCCCAGGCCTGCTGCTACTGCGAGTCTGCGTGATCCAATGCGCCTCCTACTTACTGCGCGGCGCACAGAGTTTCCCCCCCATCATCCATGCCTGCAGTGTGGTCGCAAAGGACCGACCCAGCCAACCCTGGCCAAGCGCTGAGCTCATTCGTCCAGAGTCTTGTTCTGGGCTGCAGCAGTTCTGACCCAGAGGGCCCATGTCGCTGGCACCTCATCCACACCTGCAACCTACAAACCTCTCGACGACTGGTGGATGAGTACTTTACCTAGGCCGGGAGGGGAGGAGACGAAGAAGGAGAAGGAGGAGGAGGAGGAGGAGGAGGAGGAGGAGAACCAAGGGCAAGGAAAGCGATTCATACAGGTACTTCAGCCGAGACTCCGTCGTTCTTCACGCAGGACCAGTGAGTAGTGGAGGCGAGCAAGCAAGCAAGCAAGCAAGCAAGCAAGAAGCAAGCAGTGTACTGTATACCTTGAACGCTAAGGCAAGGTAGCCATAGTTCTCTCCTGCGCGGATGGCAGAAGCAAACAAATGGAACCCAACAGCCGTGAGCAGCGGACCAAACAAGACGCGGCGAATCGACAGACGTTGGACGACTTGCGTGAACTAGCAGCAAACAGGGAGATAAAGACTCAGAGAGAAGAGTCCCGGGAACCCGCAAAGACGCAGGACGCAACATAACGGCCTAGAGTCAGTCAGTTGGAGACTTTTTGGAGACACCTGGGGGCCTGGATCCAATCGACACTCGCACACACACACACACACACACAAACACACACACACACACTTCCATTGAGAACCTATTGGCACTCTCAACTTCTGTGGACACACATTCATCCAGTTGCGCCGCGCGCCGATGTCTCTCATTGGGTCCCCCGCTCCCCAAGCCGAAGAAGAAGAAGAAGCACGTATAGCGACGGCTACCTTACTGGCTACACCTTTTTGGTATGGAGTAAGGTACGGAGTACTTGGGCTTTCTTCACCTCACCTTGTCTCGTCGACCTTATCCGCATTACACTACTCCGTTCACTACACACCCATCTCACCTCAGGTTGATGAGAGAATCCTCCTTCTCCTCATACCTTACCTATCCGATCCATACGGTACTCCTCCTCTGGCCTTCTCATCCCATCCCATCTCATCACACCATTGCTTGTCTTGTCACAGAACCCCTCCCCCACCTCGACTACCTACGCATCCGAACTTCCCCAGCCACCGTCGTCGGACTAGCCAGAGTAGTTGCCGCAACTTGGCCTTCTCCTCTCCTCGGTTGGTTGAGCTGTGTCATCTTGTCTGGCCCGCTCCCTTGAGCCCTTTGCCCTCTTTGCCCTCTATCCGTACAAACTACGAGTCTACGAAATCTATTTGCCTGGACTTGCCGCGCCTTGCCTCGCTCAAGCAGCAACAAGGTAAGTACCTTATTTCCTCCACCCTGTCCGAGAATACCCTGTCCATAGACCTGACCTGACCTTACCATACCTGACCTTGCCCTGTGCCTTGCCTTACCCTTCTTATCCGCACCAGCTAATACCTGACTGACGCTATCAGCCTTTGCATCCTTTCCCACCCCTCCGGTGCGCCTCTCTCACTCACTTACTCACCCTCTTCGCGCCCTCCTCTTTGCCGCCTCGACCTGTATCAAACAGCAGCCGCAGCCGCAGCACCAGCAACCCAGCACCAGCACCTCACTCCAGTTTCTCGATACCCGCCGACGCCGATGCCGACGCCGCCCTCGCCGCTGCCCAGAACGCGACGCCCTCTTCCCCTTCCCACAAAGTACCTCCCCTGTGCCTGTGCCTGTACCAGGATCCACCCCACCACAATCCAGATCTCCGAAGCTTCTCTGCAAGCCCTGCCGCTACCGACCACGCCCACTCCCACGCAACCCTCAACTCGCTGAGACGAACTAGGAAGCTCTGCGCTGCAGCTGCTCGCCGTTTCGTTCAAAATGTCAATAAAGTACGTCCCTCCATGTCCCTTTTCCCTCTTATGCTCTGCGTCTGTTTCCCCTTCATCTTCCCGTCATCCCACGCCGCCCGAGCCCCAGCACCACGGAGCCATCCCGGTCAGTGTCCGTGATAACCCCACTGCCAACCTCGACCGTCGACCTCCTCTCTCTCTCTTCTCGGCTATATACCACCCCACACTCGCCGTCCACCATGACGGATCAGTACCTGCAAGAGCAGCATGCCCTCACTATTGCCCGCACCGTCCAGAGAGAACGACAGCTTGCCCAGGCCCGCCTAGATTCTGACCATGGTGATAGTTGGGTCATGATCACTCAGACGGGTGATATCAACCCTCTTCCTCACGAACATATCAGGCACAGATCCAATGCCAAAGTCAGCCTCGAGCTGTCGGTACCCAAGGCCTTACAGCAAGGAAGGTCGCCCTTTGCGCGCAAAAGCGACAATGGCACAGCCTACATCACAACACAGCGGGTACGCACTACATGACTTATCCCAAGACATGGCGCCGGAGGGCTAAGCTGATAACCCTCCTCCAGGTCATTTACATTCCTGCAAAACCCACCGCCGAGTTCAAGTCGTTCCATGCGCCGATTCTTAACTGCGCCGATTCGTACGTTGGCTCGCCGTTCTTTGGCGCCTGGTTCTGGTCCGCCACCGTCGTGCCGGTCTCTGGAGGCGGCGTGCCTGCCGACATACCACGGGTCGAGGTGAAGATGAGCTTCAAAGAGGGCGGCCACAGCGAGTTCCGGCAAAGGTTCGAAGAGCTCAAGGAACGTCTCGAGCATGTGAGGCGTCTGCAACAGGAGACGGGGCAGACGGTCAACATTCCGGACGAGCCGCTGCCGGCCTACGAAGCAACCGAGGGCGGCGGAGCAGCTCCGAGCAACATTGCGCCGCAACAGCAACAGGAAGAGCCGGCAGGCCGGCCGGCCAGTTCGGGGGGCCAGAATGCGAACCGGCGTCCGGACGAGCCCCCACCAGACTATGACGAGGCGCAAGCACAGACGCTCAGCATGCGACTCGAGGATCATGTTCGCGAAGAGTCTGACAGAGCATAGCGGGGGGTTTTGATTCATCACGGGCTCATGACTAACGCTTTTGCATCGATACCTCCCTGCATTTCACTCCCTACACCTGTAACTTTTTATAGCATCTACACTAGCGGCTGGCGGATCCTGCGTTTCTTAACGAACTTGAAGTGTAGAGAAGGACGGGCGCGTCTTGATGAGGAGGATGAGGACGAGGATCGGGATGCATGCCCCCCAGGAACAAGAGACGGGGGCAATGAGTATGCTGTGCGCGAGCCGGCTCGTACGGTACCTTATGGACAAGACCTTATGTGATGAGTGGCTGCCAGTGAGCATGATGGTTGAATGTTAACGCTGGGAAGCTTGACGCAACCATGCGAGTAAACTTTCTCCCCAATGACTTTTTTTCTCTGCTTGGTCCTTTTTTTCTTCTTTTTAACTTTTCCATGTGATTGTGACGAGATGGTGGCTTTGGAGCTTTCGGCCGGTCTCAAAGGTGTGAGGTACACGGTAGACGGGACTGTACGGGAGTAAGGTACCTTAGGAAGGTAAAGGTACTGCAGGAGCACCGGAACGGCAAATCCTTGGCGCTCCGGGCCACGGTCACGTTCAAAGTTCGATGACGCTTAGTCACCCAGCCTTTCCACCGCAGCCAATCAAAACCGGCCAATTGGGAATAACTTACGACCGATCCAGAACACCCAGTTTTCGTCCTCGACTCTGCCGAAAGCTCCCGACTTCCCACCCCATCAACCACTATCCACGACATCACGTCAAGCCAATTCGAGAGCAGCACGCACCTCCGCCACAATGGGTTTCTGGGATACCATCACGGACCTCGCTGAGGCCGCCATGCCGTGGGCCACCGTCGAGGCCGAGGCTCCTGCCGCCGAGGAGAAGGTGAGAGAAGCCTTTTTTGCGCAATTTGTTGCAGGCGTGACGTGAGGTCGGGCGAGGGATGCTGGGATGACGATCGCCATATCCCGAGACTCTTCACGGCCTCGTTTGCATATTCCTGCACTATTTCCGACAAACCGCAATGGTTCGAATCGTTGACTAATGTCTCTTTCTTTAGGAGGAGGAGACCGCCGAGGAGTCCAAGGAGGAGCCCGAGGCCGAGGAGGAGGAAGAGGAAGAGGAGGAGGAAGAGGAAGAGGAGGAAGAAGAGGAGGAGACCGTCGACCCCAAGGAGCAGCTCGAGAAAGGTTCGTCTACTTTTACTCCCGGAATCCCCGATACATATTCGATGGCGATACGCGATATTCGGTTGCTCGGGCGGGAGGAATCGATGACACGCATATGAGCAATTTTGCGAGCTCTCTCCATCGCGATCCGACCGCCCGCTTTCCAACTCTATCTATCCGCCAGACACGATGTGCGATACTGCGAAGCTTATAGAACGAATTGCTGACGATGTTTGGATGACAGACTGCGAGGAGTCCAAGGCTTGCGCACCGGCCAAGCACCACTACGATGAGTGCGTCGAGCGCGTCACGGCGGCTGCCGACAGCGAGGAGGGTGCCAAGGAGGACTGCGTTGAGGAGTGTAAGTTGTCACCGAGGGGAAAGGCTCTGACTTAAATCTGCCAGTCTTGCGGTAGATGGCAAGAATGCTCCAGCAGGACTGATGAGAACTGACATCGTGTTGTAGTCTTCCACCTCGCCCACTGCGCCACCCAGTGCGCCGCCCCCAAGCTCTGGGCCAAGCTCAAGTAAACGCCAAATCTCCCAGACTTGACATCGTAGACGACAAATGACGGAACGGCATCGGCGGTTCATCATCTTCTGTCAAGACCACTTTTTTCATCAGCGGCATCGGACGACTGGTATTCTAATTCTAGGAGAGTGGGCTCGCGAGAGAGAGAAAGAAGTGTCGATGCCGAAACGAAGACGAGAACGAAATCCGTCTAGCAAACCGGTCCCCGGAGTTCCTTTGGGATCTCCAATTACCACTCCCCTTGTACCTCCATCCCTCCCTCCCCAATAGTGCCTGTCAAGTCGGGTTGCTCAGTACCCCAGTGGGCGCTGTCTGGCTTGCGGCGCCGAAAGCTCTTGTCTTTTGTACTATAGGCATATCGCGCAATAGATTCCTCCATGACTTTTACTTGCGGGCTTTGAGTACGAGTGTGAAGTTGCGATCTGTGAAATGGAGTCTCGCTATGTTGACGATGGCTAGGCTTGTGAATCAAGACCGAGGTCGAATCATCGATGCGGTAAAGGATATATGAGACGTGGTAGCTTTTGAACATTAACTCTGCCTTCAACTGTGGAGAGGTTTATGGATACCTCCATGGAGTGTTTTTTGCGTGTGTTTTGTGTATGGCGGCTAACGAAGAAACGCCATATGTTGATGATTGATCAGCTAATACCTAAGGTAAGGTAAGGTTATCTCGGGACGAGCAGCCAACTAGGCGAGGCGAGGCGAGCTTATGGCGCGACGACGGAGGCGAGGAAGATGGATCCCTGGACCGTGGACGCAGTAAATCTGCTCGTGTGCGGCGAAGCAGTGAGACGATTGTGCTTTCGAGCACCAAATGGGATTCCGTCAATGGCAATCGAGAGATTTTAAACACTCATGCCCCGGACGCCATGTTTGCTCGGGTCTAGTATCCAGCTCTTGTTGATTTCGAGAAGAGGGCTTTTTTTTTATTTTTTAAGCATGCTTAGATATCTTTAACGGACAATAGTAGGACCAAAGACACATTTTGGTCCTCTAGACAGACACCTTTGCTCAGACTTTGGCTTCGGGATAGGGACCCTTTTCCATGGTGCTGTGTGTGGAGCGGAGGATGGGCCCGGAGGAGGTGGCCCAAAGAGAGGAATTCGGCCGGGAGGCGGGCCAATGGGGGTGCACCCACCCTCTTCTCCCGCCGGTTGCTGCGCCGTACCAGTACGGATAGAGGAACTTTGAGAGAGAGAGAGAGAGCACCCGATTCTGTTGGTTGCATTCTGGATATCTCAGATGATAGGTATCCGTCCATGCATATCTCTGGCTGAGGTCGTTTTTGTTCCTCGGCTGGGGCATGTGAGCATCTCCAACTGCTGCAATGCTGCAGTCTCATTTTGGAGGTGTCAAGCTTTCCAAGTGCAGTGGTTCATTTGAACGTGAGCTTCGTTCCCCCCCTCTTCCCATCGTCCCTCGAGTTCGCGACTCTTGACTTGTCCCCTTCATCCATGGAATAATGAGATAGTAGATCGGTCATGCACTGATGTGCCGCCGCTCATGTCTGCTCATGTCTGCCCATAGGAACGAGAGAAGAGCAGGTGGAGAGTTTGGGCGCCATGTCCCCTCAATGTAATGCAACTTGAGAGGATCAGGAAACTGAGAATCGTCTGGACCAACAAAACGGCCCACGGCACACGGGGCAGACCAGGCACACACACCAGTCCAGACCGGGGAAGTTGGACCGTTGGAGACTCGACTTGGAGGGATCTTCTGTAGGTTTTTTTTTTTTTGTCTTTTTTTTCGATGGAATACCTTACTTTACCTTGCCTTCCTTGGGTATCTCCCGCATCAGTTGCACTGCATCTGGTCACCCCCTGTTCCTGTTCCCACGTCCCGCGTCTTGTCAATTTTGCCAAAATCCCGTTCAGGGCAGGTTCCTTCTTAAGTCGACCTTTCCGCTTTCTCTCTTCCAGCTTATATTCCTTCCCTCCCATCCTCTTGGCTCTTGGTCTAGTTTTGGTGGTTTTGGTGGTGGGCTTATCTTTCTTCGTCCCCCTTCCCCATCCAGCGCATTGCCCTCCGTCCCAACATCACCTTCGCGCCGTGTTGGAGGAATAGGAAGAACTCGAGACGGACGACAATCACAGGCTTTACAATCCGCAGACGAGGTGGAACGACGAAAGTCAAGGGTTCCCTGCCCAGACACGCCTAGGCCAATCTCCCGCCGCTGTCTCAGAAGAACTTGCGACAAGCCGACAGCCCCCTAAAGATCGGGCTCTCTGGCGCGCAAAAGTTCTGGCCCGTTGGCGCTCGCGCCCACTAAAGACCACACACAAAATGCACTTCTCCCGCCGTCAGAAGAGCGAGAACGACCCCTCGGTCGACAACTCCACTCCCACCAACGACACCACGAATAACATCACCACCACCACCGCCACCACTTCGACACATACTGGCGAAAACGAGAAGAAGGCCGCGAACCCACCTCACGACGCCGCTGCTCCCATCGGCCTCGACGCCGCAGCCGCACCGACGGCAATGCCGAACCACGCCCGCCCCGGCTCCGGCTTTGGCAAGCTCGGCGACGAGGAGTACCACCTCCGCGATGTGGACTCCCGGTCTCGCGACAACGACGTCGCCAATGGCGGGGTTGGCGGTGGTCTCAGTGGCGGTGGCATTGACGACAACAACAGCGTCCTCGAGGGAACGGCCGTCGAGTATCGCACGTACAAGCGCCGCTGGTTCGGGCTCGCGCAGTTGACGTTGCTTAACATCATCGTCTCGTGGGATGTAAGTCAATATATCTCCTGATGGAATTGGTCGAATCGCAAAAGGTGTATTTTGGGATCGGAGTACCTGCATCAGGCAAGCCACCATCGATCAGACTGCACATCGCCAACAAGGCTGGCGAATAGTTCACTTCCTATCCTGCATCAACACCAAAACGCCAGGCTCTTGGCATCTCAATGGACCGAGAATCTGAATGAATACTAACAAATCACAGTGGCTCACCTTCGCCCCCGTGGCCTCCAACGCAGCAACCTACTACCGCGTTTCCGAGTCCGCCATCAACTGGCTCTCCACAGCCTTCCTCTTCGCCTTTGTCGCAATCTTTCCCCTGACGATCCGCATCCTCCACATGGGCCCCAAACCCTCCTTCATCACCGCCGCCGCCTTGATTCTCATCGGCAACTGGATCCGCTACGCCGGCAGCCACTCCCGCTCCCCGACGGGCGGAAACTACGGCGTCGTCATGTTCGGCCAGATCCTCACCGGCCTCGCCCAACCCTTCGTCCTCGCGGCGCCGACCCGCTACTCGGATCTCTGGTTCACGAACCGCGGCCGCGTCGCCGCCACGGCCCTCACCTCCCTCGCGAACCCCCTCGGCGCAGCCCTCGGCCAGCTCATCGTCCCCTTCTGGGTCGTCGACCCCCAGGACATGTCCCCCGGCGTCCTCTACGTCGCCATCATCTCCACCGTCGCCTCCCTACCGGCCTTCTTCATCCCCGCGGCACCACCAACCCCCGTCGCCCCCTCCTCCCGTACCCTCAAGCTCGGCATCCGCGACTCTCTGAGCATCGTCTCCCGCTCCCTCGAACTCTGGCTCATCCTCCTCCCCTACGCCTTCTACGTCGGCTTCTTCAACTCAATCTCCTCCCTCCTCAACCAGATGATGGGTCCCTACGGCTTCTCAGACGAAGAAGCAGGCATCGCAGGCGCCCTCCTAATCGTAGTAGGCCTCGTCGCATCGGCAATCGCCTCCCCGATCCTAGACCGCACCAAGAAATTCCTCCTCGCCATCAAAATAGCCGTCCCCGTCATCGGACTCTGCTACCTCGCCTTCGTCTGGATGCCCGAGACGCGCAACATTGCGGGGCCCTACGTCGTCCTCGCCGTCCTCGGCGCGGCCTCCTTCTCCCTCGTCCCTGTCGCGCTTGAGCTGCTCATCGAGCTGAGTCACCCCGTCAGTCCCGAGGTCACGAGCACCATTGCCTGGGCCGGCGGCCAGCTCCTCGGCGCGCTGTTTATCATCATTTCGGACGCGCTGCAGGCCGATGAGAAGGCGAACCCGCCCAAGAATATGAAGAATGCGCTCATCTTCCAGGCTGTCGTCGCTTTGGTCATTGTGCCGTTGCCGTTGTGCCTGGGCTTGTTTGGGCGGAGTGATAGAGTTAGTCTCCGGCGTGTGAGGTCTGACGAGCAGAGCACGCGACAGACAACCAATGCCTAGTCCAGAACCCGTCCGCGGGGACTATGCGTGCGTACGGTAGAGAGCGAGTAGTTGTTGTGTTGGTAATTAGGCATTAGTCTTTTGTATGCTATATAGTTAATTTTGGATACCCCCCCGTATGTTTTGCAAAACAACCCGTCTTACGCCTTGTCCATCTCATTACATCTCGTGCTCTTGAGATTGATTTTCTCCAGCTCACCCAGATTTGCCATTGCCATTGGTGTGACTGTGACTGTGCCCGTTGACGCCCTCCCCTCGAATATCGAGAAACTCCTCCCACTGATGCCTCAACCTCTCCATCTCGGTCCAAATATCCACGCCCAACGCCTCGAAATCGACAAGCTGCTCCCTGGTCAGATCTTTCGCGCCCGGATTCCGCCCAACAGCCTTCCTCAGCACGCCCGTCGCAGGATCCCTCGCAAGCGAATCCCGATCCTCGACGGCGCCCTCCCACCCCCACCCTTCCACCTCGGTCTTCTTGACGTCCTGCCGCCCAGAAAACGACGCGGCGGACCCCCACTTGATCTTTTTCGCTTCCAGCTCCTCGAGCGTCTCGTCGTCCTGCAGCGCGATCCAGACGGGCGCGACGGCGCCGTTGTAGCCCGTCACGGGGTGCCAGGGCGACCCCAGCCAGCGGGCGAGGTAGAGCGCAAACTTGTAAGCCCAAAAGAGGATAAAGGGGAAGGGCACGGGGAAGAGGTTGGAGGCGACTACGCCCGGGTGCGTGAGATAAAAGGAAGGACGAACTGGTAGGCGCTGTGCGATTTGGGCGTCTTCGGGGGTGAAGTAGGAGTGGGAGATGCGCTGCGTGGCGGGCAGGTGGGACGAGAGAGAGAGCACGTCTGTGAGGCGCTTCGAGGACTCGTACGGCCCTTCCGTCTCGACGCCCTGGAAGTCGTCGAGGCGGAGGTGGCGCGCTTGAGGCTCGATGCTGCTTGTCCAGACGACGCGGCCTGGTGTTTCTTCGGGCGTGACTCTGCTTAGGAGGGGCAGCAGCTCGTGGGCAAAGACATAGTGGCCAAAGACGTTTGCACAAAAGACTTCACCGAGGACGGGGGAGGAGGGCTTGGTATCGTAAGCGGAGGCAAGGGAGAGGGGGTTATCGGGGGAGTCTGTGGGTACCAGGTCGGAGCGGACGGGTCGCTGGTTCAGGACGGCGCCGGGGCGTGCGAGCTTGAAGGAGGGCCAGGTGAGGACGGCGAGGAGGCCCTTTGTGAAGGTGTCGGTGAGGAGGCCGGTCCAGTCGAGGCCGGTCCAGCCGCCGAAGCCGGCGTTGAAGATGACGGAGTCGAGGCGGGGGATCTTGTGGGCGCGCGGGGGCGATACGGGGTCGGTGGGGTCGGTGAGGGTGCCGGCGACGAGGTTGGCGGCGCAGGCGTAGACGGAGGGGAGGTCGCAGAGGTCGAGCTGGGTGGAGAGCAGGTGGACGCGGGCGAGGGTGTCGTCAGGGTCGTAGTAGGAGGAGCCGGCGCGGGAGCGGAGGGCCGGGGAGGTGGTTGCGGTGCGGCGGAGGTGTTCGCGGAGGGACTCGACGGATTCGCGGGACTTGCGGACGGAGCGGGTGGTCGGGATGAGGATCAGGTGGGAGGTTAGGGGCCGGGTCGCGAGGAAGTCGTCGATGAGGCGTTCGCAGATGCCGAGGCCGACCCCGCTGGTTTTTGAGATTGCTGTCAGCTCATTGTGTTCTGTGTCCGAGGAGAGTCGAAGTAAGACATCGAAGAGCAAAGGTCGAGTCGAGGAGAGAGAGAGAGAGAGAGGGGTGGGCTGTAGTAGTGGTTCACCTGTTTGCGCCGGTGACCAGCACGAAGAGCTGTTCGCGGGGAGGGACCTTGTCCCAGGGCGCTGCGATCATGTTTGTTTGCTGTGTAGGTAGTTTCTCAATTGATTACAAAATACGAGTAGATGAGGAAATAAAGGGTATCCCCGTGTTCAACAGCTGCGCGCGGGGTGAATGAATGACGAGGAAGAGAGGGGAGGGAGAAGTAGCGAGCGTTGGGGGGGGGAATCGGTGGTGACGGGTGGTGGTGGTGGGATGTTTGGCGGTGAGTCTCGACTTGTACAATTTTCAGACGGAAAGTCAAGTCAAAGGGGAGTGGACTTCCACGGATGGCGGTGGTAGGGCGCGCGCTGGCGGGACGGGAAGCTTAGTTGCAGAGGTCACTGCCTATTTGGGAAATTTGTGGTGTGTGCCACAGGGCAACGGCCGCCCGCCGTCACATGCGGAGCCCCGGGAGCGTCTGCTCGTCCGGGGGCCGGGCCTCTCGTCTTGATCGTTTCTTCACCATGAACGTCCGAGAAAGGAGGCGCAGCTCACATTGCATACGTCAACGACTCCATTGACATACGCCGGGACGACGACTTCCAGATGGTGCCACACTTGTTTTAGCACACCCAAGACTTGAGAGATCTAGACTGTCAGCGAATTACACGCCCTGTCAGATCCTAGTATGCAGGTCCCAGAGGGCCAATCCCGCGGTCGGGTTCTCAGTGGTTTGTGGTGTTTGCCGCGTCGAAAAAGAGCCGAGCAAGCCGAGTGATGAGTGAGGAAACCGAATACGGATGCGAAGGACATGTACAGACTCCGGTAGGTATTTCGTGATAATCTTGACTGTGAAATAATTACCACAGTCACCCAGTCTACTTCTTACCTCAGTAAGCAAGCCCATTGGCTATTTTGAAGAGCCGATCTTGCTCATGCTGTGAGATGACACACCCCCTCTCTGTTTTACATGTCTTGTGATCCAGGCAACACTGTCTCCAACCTGCCATGAGCCGAACATGTTATAAAAAGCCAGCCTAGTGGGCACCAGAAGCGTCCTTCCGACAAGCTGCCTCGGCGTGCCAAGTACCCGCGAACGGGACCTTGAACTGGCGAGTATCTCCTGTGGCGATGACCAATTCAGGATTGTTGAAGTCGTTCGTAATCCAGGGTAGGAATACTAACAGCGTATTTGACTCGTCTTGAATTACCTCTTGGCCGGCGGTGGCTTGATTCTGGGAAGTATTCATGAGCAAAATTCCCAAGGCGAGAGGCAAAGCCGGAAAAGGGACAGGCATATGTTCAAGACAGGAAGGGGCACTGAGTGTGTTTCCTACCTAGTAGAGGGTCGCTCGTCCGCAACTCTATCGATATTGCCTCATGGTGAAGCCTATTGTATGCAATGGGAAAACAGGATGATTGCAACTTGCCTTGCTCTAGGTAGCAAGTTTCCGCCTGTGTACTTATCCATCTTAAAAGCACAATATTTGAGCCTCGAGTCGTTCTCATTGCCTTGCTGTTACAGGTAAGCAAGGCAAGTCCAGGCAATCGACTCAACTCAATCAACTCAACTCGATGCCAGCACAATTAGGGTTCATAAGCGAGTTGCTGCTGATCAAACCACGCTGGTCTTGTACAAATCAGAACATGTACGAGGGGCCTGTTTCGGCAGGCCGCCCTCTCCAGACATATCCGGCCTTAAGCCGCAAAATTCAAGAATGGAACTGGGGCACCAGCGGGAACCAGGGACAGATAGAACGCATAGTAGCCATAAGGCACGATTTGGAGGACGATTTGAACTGTATCTAGCAATAGTTATAGGGCGACGGCTCTCCACGCCATATACCCTTCGGGAGGTCGGCCGCAAGGGCGGCTGCGCCCTTGCCGCCACGGCGTTAAATATAACAAACAAACAAACAAACAAAAACCACGCTGGGGGGCTGAAGAAGATTTGATTGGCTTAGTTGCTTCGCCAAATGTATTGCTCAATCCGTCTTACCTGCCACACGTGATTGGTTGATAATTAGCTTGAGGATTCACCAATGTGACTTGGTTGAAACGTCTCACCTCACTTCATTTCACTTCATTTCACTTCATCTCACTTGAACAACAAAAGAGCCAGCCAAGTTTTGAGGCACTGAACGAATTCATATTGGTATTAAAGTGAAGAAAACGCGACAAGTCAAAGTAATAAAGTAAGTGCCTCCTTTTCTCCCAACGTCTGCACCATCTTCTCATCTCATCGCGTACACTCACGCGGCCTTGCAGAGACGACCATCGCCCTGCACCTCCCAATCATCGCTGCCGACACCCGTGAGGGCGTAGAACGTGCTGCAAGGGTCGTAGAGCTTCTTGATCGCCTTGAGCTTGGCGTAGTTGTCGGTGCCGTAGAACGTGGACTGGAAGTCGACCTCGTTGCGGTCTGCCTCGTTGAGGTACGCGCCGCCGCCGGGCGTCAGCGCCTTGAGCGCCGGGATGAGCGTGTCCGTGACCGTGGTCTGGCCCGAGACGAGAGTGGAGAAGTCGGAGCGGCTGTAGGCGCTGCAGTTGTGTGTTAGTGAAGCCGTCCACAGGGGGAGGCAAGATTGGGAGACAAGACTTACGTTCCGACAACAGCTGAGAACAGGGCGGTGCGCCAGGCCGGATTGACCGAGTTGGCGACGGCGTTGGCGGCGCGGGCGACGTTGATGGTGAGGCCTGAGATGATGCCGCCGTTGTTCAGGATGCTCTTGATCGCGTCCATGAGGCTGGCGGCGGAGGCATCATCGGCGACGAGGGAGCGGGGCATGAGGCGGCCGCCAATGTTGAACTCGGTCACGGCAGGCTCCGGGTTCATGTCGTTGTAGCTGTCCAGGAAGTTGGCGTACTGGCCAATGTGGTAGTCTGGCGGCACGTGTTAGTGACTTTCTTCTCTCTCAACTTCAGTCTGTAGACTGCACTTACCATAGGTGATGCCGGCGGTATCGAGAGCGTCGAGAGTAGGCTGCAGTAGAACCTGGAGCTCCTCCTTGGTCTTGTTGGGAAGAGTAGTAGGCTGCATCTGGAACATGCCCGAAGCGAGGAGCCAGATGCTAACGGCACCGGCGTCGACGATATCCGGGAGGGTCTTAAGGTAGGTCGTGACCGCGCCGTAAAACACGTCGTCCGTGACGCCAGAGTTGGTGAAGGTCAGGTTCGCCGACGAGACAATGGTGTCGGCGTAAGCCTTGACAGTCATGGACAAGACGGCCGCGTACACGCCGCCACCGCCACCGGAAAGCGCCCAGTACAGATCCGAGTTGGAGGTCGGGGTCGCGACGAGCGTCTTGCCGCCAGAGGTGACGACCTCCCACTCGAGAACCTGGTCAGCGGCGAGACCGTACTTTGAGACGAGGGGCCCGTGGCCGCCGCCCTGCGTGTAGCCTCCTGCGATACCGACGGTCGGGCTGTTACCGCCCACGACGACGAGTCCCTGGGCGTGCGCTGCGGACTGGGCTTCGCCGGCCTGGACGCCGGCGCCGAGCTTGAGCGCCTTGCCTGTGTAAGCCGTGGACTTGTAGTCGAGCACGCTGATGTCCTTGAGGTGGTGCGTCCAGAGCGCGAGGGCACCGGCACCACTGGACTTTCCAAGGTAGTCGTGTCCCGTGTTACGGATGACGAGGCGAACGTTGTAGTCCTGGGCGAAGCGGATCGTCTTTGCGTAGTCGTCGGCGCTGGCGGCCTTGACGGCGTACTGGACGTAGGTGCCGATGATGCAGCGGTCCGTCTGGGCGAGGAAGGGGTCGCAGCTCTGGTTGGCGAAGAAGGCGGCCATGACGGACGACGAGGTCTGGATGTGTGTCTCGGAGGCGGACCAGCTGTTCTGGAGGGCGGTGCACTTGGCCTCGTCGTAGGCGCCAAAGGTGCTGTCGTGGCAGACGGCGCCGATGGGGATTGTGGCGATGAGGCGGCCTCCGACTGTTGTGTTGAAGGCGGACCACTCGGCTGCCGTGGGCCAGCATTCTTCGCCGGGGAAGCAGCGGCAGTCCGTGGCTCTCTGTGCGATGTCGTGACCGAACGGGCTTCCGGGACGGATGCCGGCGCCCGGTCCTGGCCGGCCGATGGAGAAGGCCGAGACCGCCGCGGGCGCGAGGGTGAGCAAGCTGAGGAGAGACACCATCTTGGAAAACGAGAGTTACAATCACTTGCTGTAAGGCAAAGTGAGGGGAGAGGGAGGGAGGGTGTGAAAGAGTGACTGGAGGTTGGAGGTGAGGAAAGAAAGAAACCTCTCTCACGATGCAACACCAGGCTTCGATGCTACATATTTAACAGGCAGGTCACGAACGACGGAACGAAGAGGCATCAACAACACGAAATGAGACTGCCGGTTACAGCCAGAAAGCTGACGATAGTTTGATTACCACCCATGCCAATATTGACTACAATGACCCACGAATACTAGCTGCCCACGCGAGCAGTTGTGGGAAGAAAACCTCTAAGCTATTGAGAAGATAGGGCCCCCGAACGGTGAATCAAGCATGTGCCTGACTCTTCACCCTGCGAGAACTCGAGAAGGGCCGGGAGGGCCATGAGAATCGGTGGAAAGATTGGACAGAATGGGACAAAATGGAACAGGTTGCCGCGTGTCCCCCCGACGTCCCCCTTCGAAGCCTCAAGGGGCGGCTGGGGCCACGAGCTCGAGTCGATGGATGGCTCCGAAGGTGAGGGGGAATGGGAATATACCTCAACGTCAACCTTCCGGAAAGGCCAACGCCTACAGGTAAACTCCAGTCTCCATCTCGAGTTGCGGGGACCAATCACGCGTTTATTGGAACTTGGCGAGACGGTTGACAATTCCAAGCACAACTCATGTAAAGCTAATATAGGCAGGTAGTATCGCCGGTATTCTCATCTAGGGGTTGTCCCTGGCACGAACGGTTGCTGGCAAGCAAGGATGAGCCGTCGTCATCCATGATCTCTCTGTCTTGGGGTTAGCAGCAAAGAAGCCGCACTAAACTGACTAACACACGCGCAGATGTCTGGGGGACTCTGGGCAGGGGGGGAGTTTCCCCGTGGAAACGAACGACGCCCTGCAGTTCTGCACAGCAAACCGCATTCAGCAGACTACAGACCACAGAGGTCGGCCGCCCGCAACCATGAAGGCGGTACTGGAACTAATGCCTATCAAGTGTCAACCGTTCATCCAACATGTGCGGTTACAACTTACAAGGACCTGCAAAGGTGGGCACTGCGCAGCAATGGTACCGTGGAGGGGACCGTGGAGGGTGTATCCCGGGTCTTCCGGGTTGACGGACGCCACCCGAGCCCGGACGGAAACCAATGGTCCGGCCGAAGACAGCCTCGTGCAACAACACCCTTCTTGAGTACCTTGTTACCTCGGAAGTTAACGAAGACGAAACCAACTAAGTAATCAGTAATCAGTTGAGTCGAAAGACAACTCTCCACGATGATCGACTAGTTACCAACGACACTAGCTAACGAAGGAGGGGGGGAGGCAGCCAAGTGATCCTCCCGCTGCGCGGTTTTCCTAGTTTCTTTGAAGTTTCGGCGAGTCAATTTCCTGATCTACTCGGCGTCTTTTACCACCGTTTACTACTTACGGCTACGTTTAGAGCTTCAACGGTTCATCTATCCGTACTAGTGTAGCCTACTTAGAAAACACACGCAAAAAGTCAATGACGCCCCTGGCGCCGCGCTTGCAATCCTGGCTCCCCGCGGCCCGCTCCCTGCCAGCGCTTGACTCATGATCCTTGTCCAACTTCAAAAGAATCACGCACATCAAGGATTAAAGGGTACTAGATAGTAGCAACTCTTCCCAGTCCATCTGCCGACTCTTAGCCGAAGCGGTGCTCTACGAACACTCCGTACGGCTGTCACTTATCTTCCGAATGACTCGTACAGCCTCCAAGGGTTCCCAAGTTTCCAACAACCAACTCCAAACGGAACTCTGCATACACAATAATGACAATTTGTTCTGTTACCTGTAACTGTATCCGTAAACTGCAGGTAATGTCCATCCCCCATGATCCAGCATCCCGGCTCCCCTTTCATTCCACGTGTGACGCCAACGACACGAAACCGTCACCGACGAGGGGCAGGGAATACAGACAGACCGTCCACAGGCACCACAGCTTCCACGCTCTGGCGTCCGTTTCCGGGGTCCGCGTCCGCAGCACCGCCGCGACGACCATGGCGCCGGACAGCGTGGGCAGCAGCACCGCCCACGACGACCGGATGTGCCAGACGTAGACGCACACGCACGACCAGAAGGGGACCAGCACCGCGAGCGAGACGCGCGAGACCCTGTCGCCAAAGAATAGGGGCACCGTCGCGCGGCCTCGTCCGCGGTCGCCGGCCTGGTCTTTGAGGTCCTGCACCTGCATCGTCGTCAGGATGGCCGCGCTGATGATGGCCGCCCACGCGTACCCTTCGATGGTGATGGTGATGGGTACGTGTGCGTGTACGTCGTCGGCCGCCCCTGCTGCTGCCCCGCCGCTGATGGCAATCTTGAGAGAGGCCGTGTTGAAGAGGAAGTAGGCAACGGCGATAATGGCGTCCCGGACGAGCTCGTCGCCCCCGCGGAGGTCGTTGTACAGCCACGTCAAGATCAGGATGAAGACGCCCTCCTTCCAGACGTCCAGAACATAGTTCAGGGCCAGCACGGCGGGGATGGCCACGAGCATGGCCTTGCGAGTCTGCTCGGACGTCACTTTGCCCGCCGGTATGGGACGCCAAGGCTTGTTCGCGAGGTCCTCGGCCACGGATTCGGGCCCCCTCTGGTTGGCCAGGTCGAAGATGAGGACGCTGTACCAGTTGAAGGCCACCACCAGAGGGAAGCGGTGAATGATGGAGAGCGTGGCTGCGTGGCCCGAGGTCAGGGGCGCGCCGGTGAGTCCGCCCAGGAGGCCGAAGGCCGTGTTGGGGACGACGAATGTGGCAAAGTTGCTCTCGGTAAAGTCCCAGATCAGACGAGGTATACGGAGGACCTCGGTGAAAGTGGAGGACGAGGAGGACTTGTTGCTGCTCGACGTGACCTCGTCTTCAAACGAGGCGTGTTTGAGCGTGAGGGGGGAATTCTCCCCGAGGCTTGCTGAATGCTGCATGATGATGGCTTTCCCGTCCTGCGGTCTGCTGACGAACCTGGCGTCTAGGAGGGAAAAGGAGATGAAGAAGGTACTGGAGAGCTGAGATCCGACAGTCTGGTTTGACACCTTCGGTTTGAAGTACAAGAGGACACAGAGAGACCCTCTTTGAAATCTCCCGATATCAAAAAAGGGGGCGATCATGGCGCATTGATAAAGGCCCGCCGAGCGTCGACATAATCAACAACATCGTCGGCCTCGGGTTAGAGGCCTCGTAGCGAAACGCATACACCGCTTTCATGATTCAGATTCATCCACCTTTGACAACACATTGCCCCCAACTTCCAGTCTGGATTTGCCTCTATCGACGAATGTCTAAATTGTTAAGCGATACTTGGAGCTGCCCCTGTCATGTCAAGACGCCTGTCAAGACCGACAGCCTCGGAGCCTTGGGAGGAGTCTTTGAAGGGATCTTGCGGAGAGAAACCAGGCTACATGCTGTGACTTGAACGGCAGGCAATACATATGCAATATGTAGCGACCCCTGAACTATCATACCCGGCTCCGGTGAGCGATATACCTCGCGCGATATTGAATCACATCCGCGGATCGCAGACGCAGTCACGGAGAGGTCGCGAAACCAACCAGAGGCCGGTGTTTGAAGCAGAAGTCGAGTTGAAAGCAAGGGATCCCTCAAGGAAACGTTTCCTGAAGCGGTTTCCGTTTAAGAGTCGTAGTATTTGCGCTGGGCTGCGCTGGGCTGGGGGGAGTAAAAACTGGTAACCGGAAGGAGACGACCTGCATCGTGAAAGTCTAAAAGATGCCAATTCTTGGTTTGTGCCCTTGAGTTCCACTGTCCACTGTCCACCGGTACGCGGACACTGGATGCTGGATAGTGACACACAGGTTTCGATCCAGACTCTTGTGATTCCATAAGAGATCGGGAACTGGTGGTGCTACGTTGATGTCGCAGTGAAAGCAGTGAAAGCAGTGAAAGCAGTGAAAGCAGTGAAAGCAGTGCAAGTTGATTGCACCTCGACCCATTTTCCAAGTCTCAAGATACTCACGTGTATTTATCACGGAGCGAATGAGAGTTCAACGTTATATTAAAGAGGCAGATACACTTTTATGTGGATACGTCTACCTTACTTGGGTCCCAGTCGTTCTCGCAAGGTGCTCGGATGTAAACTCTGAGAAAAAAAAAAGCTCACGAACGTCATCTGTGAGTTCCCATTACCTTATCCGACCTGACTCCAGTTTGTCCCCACATGTGTAACTCTAAAAGGCGTGAGAACCAAAAGCTTCTTCCTTGCGGAACCAGTAGCCGGCCAGTGAACACGAAGAGGGTCTGTCTTGTCTTCGTTTTTGATGAACTTGCCTGCCCACTACCGGCGGGATGGGGCTCGGCGTATGGCAGACAGTGTAGACAGATTGCCCGCCCCCCTTCCCTCGCCGTAGAGTTGGGTCATCGTTGTTGTCATCCCAACTCTGCCTTTCTCATGGGTTCCCAGAATTCCCATGTCTTTGGTCAGGACCGCTGTCTGGGCGTTTCTGGGCGAGTAAGAGTCAGGCGTGCCGCTTTCCGAGAGAGAGTGATCGACACGGACTCCCAGGGAGGTCTGGCTGCAAGTAATTGAGATGCCTTGATTTATTGGAAAATCTCCCGGAAGTCTCTTCAGAGTGTGTACGATGTCTGCAGATGCAAGCACTATGTGTGAGACGCTCCCGGGACTGCTTAACTTCAAAATAGAAAAGGGAATGTTGATATGTTTCCTTTAGTGATTCATGAGGAAATATTGTGATAAGTGAAGACAAAATTAAAACACTATATAGTTACAAAGTATAATGATAATGGTACGTCAAGAAGTGTACATATCTCCTATCTCGAATAAATTTCATCCATCGGCCGTAACTCCCCGTTCCCTTCCATAACCCCCGTCCCCGGCTTGAGCCTGCGCCCCTCGCTTCCAAGTCTCCTGCGACGCAATGTCCTGATGAACGTAGATGACCGGCCTGCTGCCCCTGGGCGCCTCGGCTCCCGGGGAAAACTGGCACTTTGTCGTGAGCTCGGCGCGCTCAAGGTCCACAACGGAGGTATTATCGCCCAGCTTGTCGTACGTCCGACGGGGGTGGCGGATGCTGTGGCCGCCGCTGCTGCTCGTCAGGTCTTTGAGTTTAATTTGGCCGCCCTTGTCCGTTGACGGGTTCGTGAGCTTGGAGCCGAACTTGGAGACGGCTGGCTTGACGTAGGTCTTGAAGAGGGGGCCGAGGGTCGGCAGGCAGGCGATGATGATACCGATCCAGAGCTCGAGAAGACTGACGAGGCCGATGTCGTGGAGGTTGTAGACAAAGTCGAGGTCGCCGATGGTGGTGACTGTGTTGACGAGACGCCAAATCATGATTGCGATTGTTCTGCGAAGTAAAAGTTAGCTACTACTGTCTCGGTCTATGAAGAAGACGACAACTTACGCAAAGCCCATGCCAAACATGGCGCTGACGGCAATCTTGTTCCTAAGGGGCATCTGGAGACCCCATAGCGCCGGCATCGGCAGTGCGGTCATGGCAATGTCGACGACGATGTTGATGGTCACCGAGACGAGCTGGTCGACAGTGATGTCGCGGCAGTGACCACCTTCGACCGGCGCCCACTGCTGCGACATGGGCGTACATCTGCTCATGAACAGAATGAGGAACGCGACACCGTAGGCGCCCGTCACGCCCATGAGGATGTGAGACCAGCGCTTGAACTTTGCCGTGGAAAAGATTCTAGTGTATAGCCAAAGGATGGCCATCTTGATGAAGACGGTTCCTAGAAGCCATGTGACACCACTAGCTAGAATGAGCTGTGAAAAGCATGTGTTAGATGAAGTCAGCAGTTGAAACGGGGCATATAGCTTGCCTTGAACTGGACAGCATACTCGTCCAGAGTCAATTCATTAGTGTGTTTGCCCAAGCCATTGTAAATGGCCCAGATGACGACACCTTCTAGCGCAACGATGTTGGCCTATGACTGTCAGTTCTGTATGAGAGAAGATAGGAGTGATGGACTTACAAATGCAAATATGATCATTCCATCATCCCAGTAAAAGGATCTTCTCATCACCCTCGCTGACCAAGCTCGCAGACATAGAAACGAGGCATCGACAACGGTAAAGACAACAATCCATACTAGGAGGCCAATGCCTCTTGATCCAGGGCCAGGCATGATGAGCGAATGTGTTTCTGCTCTCCAAAGTGTGTAATGCGATTGGGCCCAGTCAGTTGGTCTACTGCCTTAGCTTCGGATGCCAACAAGCAATGAGAGAGAGAGAGTTTCCGGATACCAGCTCGATAGACATCCGCCCTCGCGGCACAGCACGCGCGGGGGATGCCTTCATCTCTTATGGGGGGTGCGGGAACGACGCTCATCGCATCAAGAAGCCGCCGGGTGGCCACGCCGCCACCCTGCCTTGCCCTCTCTTACAGACAGACACACTCTCTCATGGACACACTCTCTCTTGCTCTCATCCCACAAAGACGAAACGTGGTTCTCGCGTCTATCAATCACGGCCAGGAAACCCCAAAAAAGAAGTGGACGAAAGGGTGAACTAGACGATGAGACACAAGTCGATGTCACCCTACTCTGCGGTAGTTCCCAGCTTATTGGTGTGTCTGCCGGCCACTTTGATACTAGTTTGATAATGAGAGTGAGAGATGGCCTTGTAAGTATGACAGAATGCACTTTGCACTACTTTGCCGAACCATGCTTCCCTCCCTCTTCGGCTCCTCCTCATGCATGCCACCCACTCGATAATAAGCCAACTGGGCGAGGCTTCTGCTCATCTGATCAAAGGGAAGACAAGATGGGATGACATGAATCAGTAAGAGGGTTCTGCGCTTGCATGATACTGCATTCTTTCATCCCATCCCCCCCCACTCACACTCTGACACTCACCACTTTCCGGTTCCTCTGCAGGCTTGCAGCAAGCGATAGTTGAATAGTAATTAGGCAATGGTTCGTGACAGTCGTCGTGTTTTAGGACCAACCACCCGCCTTGTGTTGCTGCACGTGTGGGTAATATCGATAGGGAACCATACTCTTCCCACATGACTGTTCTCTTCTCAGATGTGATCGGGAATCCGTCATGTACGTGATAGAGAAACTCCACAGCCTCATCAACCCTCAAGGGGTTGCCAAGTTACCAGTCCCAAAGTCTTTGTCCGGTCTAACGAGGGTCCCCCCCTCCCCATGGTATGAGGGGACTCTAAGAAGACTTGACCTCTCCGCTCTACCATTTTGAATTGCAGGGGTCAACCGTTCCCCAGTCTATTCAAGAGTCTCGAGGTATGGGGGGAGTTTCAAAGTGGAGTTTCTGCAAGTGGATATATCAAACTTTCAGAGACCCTTGTCAACGGGCCATACATAGCAGACCGAGTCCCACACAAACCACAAAAGCAACCATGTGAAAGACAAAGACAGTCTTCAGCAAAGCACCCGCCGCCGCGCCGCGCATTTGTTGTCCCGTTTGGATACAATGCTTCCCACCACGGGGGTTGTCTGCACCTTCTACTAGGGGGGAAGCGTGCATGCCTTGCCTTACCTTGACGGCCATGGTGGTGTTGCAACGAGACTTACGTTTATCCCTCTTCCGGTAATGATGCAAGATACAGGTGTCAGTTCGTTGCTCAATCTCAGGTTTCACCAAAGTCCCCGAGTTGTCGGTGGAGAACAACGCCCGTCGCTCCTTGGTAACTTGTTTACGGATACCGGTCAGCTATCTGCATCCTCCAAGAGATGCTGAGCAGGCAACATCGCCGTCCATCCAACCAACCGGTTGGTCAGGGCTATGGTGTCTTCGAAGGGGCGAGCTGCGCCGCAACGCTGCACATCACGGAGTTTGTGACCAAAGACCCGAACTTTGGAAGTCTTAGCTCAGCTCAATGAGGGAGAGAGGGGGGGGGGGATAAAAAGACAGGACCTAGCTCGCGATGGCTCGAGACTGCTTCTGGTATTCCCGTTACTTACGCCACGCTTCCCTCAATCTATTCATACTTCCATATCGCTCTCTGGCCTCGCTGAAATCTATTGTCTCGCCACTTCCGAGGCTGACGCTACATATTCCCGTTCTCGGCTCGAACGTTTCCTTTTTCGCGGCATCCCAATCCAATATCGCTCAAAAAAGTCAAGATGCAACCCCCTCTGCCCTCCGTCACGCCGACATGGCGCAACGATACCTACGAGGCTATCTCGCCCTCCCGCCCGGAGCTCAGCGCGGCGGGGAAGACGGTCATCGTGGCAGGCGCGGTAAGTTCCACGAAATCCATTTTCTTTTCTCTTCCCCTGGTTGTGAACATCGACCCTCACCCAGCCCCCTCCCCCATCCACGGCCCCTCTGTGATGACCTCTCGCCTCCGAACATGCCCGGCCTTGATCCGAAAAGATCGGAGCTGTTCACCCCCTCCCCCCTTCACAACTCTATATCGCGCCAGTTCTGTATCCGCATATATCCGTACGGATACCTTACTTACCTAGGAATCTCTCTATTGACGCTTTGTCCTCTCTCTCGAATAGGGTAGTGGAATCGGCCGAGAGACCGCCCTGGCCTTTGCTGCTGCCGGGGCCGCTCGAGTCAGTCTCCTGGGCCGCACAGAGGCCGCCATAGCCGAGACGGCCGCCTCCTTGCCGTCGTTTGTGCAGAGTGATGTTCACGCCGTGGACATCACGGACGAACAGACGTTGATCAAGGTGGCAGCCGCGATCGGCAAGTGGGACATTCTTGTTTTGTCTTCTGGCTATGTGTCCAAGCCGTCGCCCGTCGCGGGGTCGGCTACCGATGACTGGTGGCAGAGTTTTGAGGTAAATCAGACTACCCCTTGACGGAAAACAACTCTCTCTCTCTCTCTCTCTCCACAAGTGAATAGTGAGAGTGAGAGAGAGGGAGTGAGGGTGAAAGTGAGCGAGAGGGCCCGAGCACTTACACCATGTACAGACAAACACCAAAGGAACATACCTCGTCAGCAAGGTGTTCCTCCCCACGGCGAACCCTTCGCATGCGTCCATCGTCGCACTCACCACCGGCACAACGGCGTTGCCGGCAGTCGCCCTGCCTGGTCTGTCCGCCTACATGGCGTCCAAGCTAGCCCAAACGAAAATCATCGAGTTCCTAGCGGCGGAAAACCCGAACATCTCCGCGGTGACCCTTCACCCGGGCATGGTCGAGACCGACATCTTCACCAAGAGTGGCGCCAAGGCCGAGGCGCTCCCCATGGATAAAGGTGCAGTTCCGTTGTGCTTTCCTCCCCTTTCCTCCCCTGTCCACCCATCTGCCCAGATTTCCCTCTCCGTCCCGGCTCCCCTTCCACTCCCTCCCTCCCCCTCTTCAACCCCCCCTGCTTGTCCTTCCCGTTGCAGCTCTAGCGGGCCGAACAAGGTGCTGACATCCTCCCGCGCGCTGGCTTGCAGTCCAACTCCCTGCCCACTTCACGGTGTGGCTGGCAAGTCCCGAAGCCGCGTTCCTGAACGGCCGTACTGTTTGGGCCAACTGGGACGTTGAAGAGCTCAAAAAGGGTACCGGCGCGATCCAATCCGGCCAGCTGCTGACCAGCGGTATCAACGGGTGGCCATACACCAGCCTTGCTTGAGATAGTTCCGGAGTAGACGATAGCAACCTCATGGGTTGTTGACTTGTTCGCCGTGTTCGCCCAGAGATAGCCCAATACAGCAAATGCTCTTACGTATGAATAATCAAGATCTCAACATTGGAAAAGAATGATACGATTTGCTTCTTGGTACCTTGGCTAAACTCTAAGTGACTACATAGTATATTGTCTAAACTTAGTATGATCACCTCAACTCGAAACACAGTGACAGGGGACCCGGATTAGAGGTGAACTGGTCCCTAACGTCGTCGAAGACGCGGTTGCCCGTCTCTCCCGGGGCGAGGCGGAAGTGATACTTCTTCACAAGTCTAGCAACAACGAATCGCATAGTGTCAGTGGCCAGGAAACGACCAAGACAGCTATGGTGACCTGTAAATGGGTTAGTCGATCAAGGTAAACCAGATAGCAGAGGAAGAACAAAGGTCGCCATACCTGTTCCAAATGGCGCAAAAGCTGCAAGATTGCGGATCATCTCTGGCCGCGTACTCCATCGCTCAGGAATGAACTCGTTGGCCCGCTCGAAGCAGTCCTCCCCTGTAGATAACATGTGAGCTGAGAACTGACAAGAAACCACCCCGTTGATTTGCTTACTTCGGGATATAACGTGACGCGGGGCAATGATTGTCGTGTCTGGCGGGATGAAAGTCCCACCGATCGTGGCCCCGTTCTCCGTGGTTTTCCTGGCCCCGCCGGTGAGGAGGGCTGGGTACAAGCGGAGACCTTCGTTGATGACAGCGTTGAGGTGCGGGAGGCTCGTGAGAGTCTTGAGGTTGGTAGCGTCGACGTCTTTCAATTCTTCATAGACCTTGTCGGCGTGCTCAGGGTGCTTAGCCAACTCGCAGAAGATACCAATCAAGGCAGCAGCCGTCGGCTCACTGTACATTTGTCAGTCGGTGTTCGCCCACGAGGTTGGAGAGATTAACATGCCTTCCAGCAACAATTGCCAGCAAGCTATCGCCATAAAGCCATGGCAACCGATCCTTGAGCTCAGTCTGGCCGTCATTCAGCTCCATCAAGTAGTAGGCCAGATCAGGGACGGCTGGCTTAGGAGTCCCGTCATCAAGTCTGACACGCATCTGCCGCTCGCACCAGGCGACCATGTCAAACCAGTCCTTGAGTACGTTGATACGCGGTCCCAGCTTGAAGCCGACTTGGATGAGCCATGGAGCAGGGCTGAACGGTCCAAGCAGCGAAAGGGCACGCTGCAGCCGTATAATGATATGGTGCCACTGCTGCTGGTGCAGCATGTCAAACGACTTGCTAAAGACAAAGTCTCCCATGACATCAAAGCCAAACCAAAAGAACAGGTTCCGTACTTCCGAAGCAACATGCGCTTTGGCATCCGCCTCGATGCAGACGTCCAGCTGCTCAATATACTTGAGAATCTTTGACTCGTGTTGAACAAGGGCTGTAGTACGGGACGGCACGTTAGAGATAGGCTCATGATTCCGAAGATCTATGGGGTCATACCTTGTGCCGAGAACCCACGGTTCCATTCACGACGTCTGGCAGCATGAATTGGCTTGATGCGTGTCGTGACAAGCGCACGATCGGGGTGCAGAATGTCGTACCACTCAGACTTGATGCATTCAGACCGGGGACCATCTACAGCCATGAAGACTCCTGGGTGGAAGACAGTGATTTCACTGGGTCCTAGCTTACCAGTAAGTGTATATTTCAAGAAGATTGTTTTGAATGACCACTTACCTGTTCTCACGAAGTCTCCATACTGCTCATGTAAATCCTCCAAGAGCAGGTGATTCTTGCAGTTTCTGCAGGCCCAGACGTGCCACAGCTTGGTGACCCGGGCGTACCACGGGCCCTTGAAACCAGCAGTTGTCAACCGATGAAAGTAGAGTCTGTAGAGTGTGATACTGGTGAAAAGTCCAGGCAGATAGCCGGCGAATAGTATCAAGACTGAATGGCATAGATCACCAACAGTTGAGCCCTTGTAGTAATAGCTGAGAGCCGCGGAACAAAAGAAGAGCCACAAATGACCCAGAGCAATCTGAGGAGCCTGGACATGCCATTCTCCGTGAATGAAGATGCCCCAATGAACGGCAACGCCGCAAAGGAGCCCAAGGCCGTAGACCAGGGCGGTTTGGTAACTAGAATCAAGAAGAACACTCATGGTGAAGTTTGTGAGTTGCACTTGGTCAATTCGAACAAGCTCGAGGCGCTCTCTCTTGAAGTCTGCCACCGATAACTCGACCTGAGCTCGGAGTCGATAAAGCTCCGCCAGTCAAGCAGTCATCGAAACCCGACATGATGCCTAGTGCTATGGCTGGGTCCAGCCTATCCCTCGACAATCTGTCGTGAGTTACCTGAGGGGTAACAGCATGCCACAGAAACTGACTAGTGTCCAATAACTGGGATGTAATCCAGCACGCATCACAACATCTTCCATATTGTCATAGAGATTGTACTCGTTGATCAAAGGTACATAGTTGAGTGTCGTGCCGTGGTGATCATGGGGCATCCCGATAACCTTGATATCCGGATACCGACCAGGTTCTCCCTTGACAGTCGTTGACCGGGGGTCCAGGCAAGTGAGAGGGTCTGCGTCCCAAACTGTCATACCCCTGATGCAGAAACAAAGTCGTAAGGATGCAACCCTGTAGTGGAACCTGCTTGAACGGTACCAGAAACGGTTGGCCGGCTCAGTGTCGTATGTTGGCGCAATACGGCCGCCCGCGGGGGAGATGCCGGATGAGCGCTCGGCGCTACGGCGACTAATGCTTTGCCGCAATCCTACATGACCTTAGACGTCTCGGGCTCGGAAACTTGCCATGATTTAACAGCGGCCAAAGTTCCAACGAAGTCTTTCGCTTTTGCAGAATCACTCGTGTTGCGTTACTCATCATACTGTCTCAAAATGGCTGCGAAATACGACTTCATCATCGTGGGTGGCGGCGTCGCCGGCTTAGTAGTTGCCACTCGTCTGTCTGAGATCCCAGATGTCCAGGTCCTGGTGCTCGAAGCGGGCGAAGACCAAACGGCAGACCCTCGAGTCAATATTCCCGCACTGGGTCCCAGTCTTGTCAAAACGCCCTCTGACTGGCAGTTCCGAACGGTACCCCAAGTGAGTATTTCTGAGACCAGCTGCTGCTTTTTTGGGAGTCCGCTTTACTGATAGTGAATCGCTTGCAGGATGGCCTAGGTGGTCGTGAGATTGCTGTTCCCCAAGGTCGTCTCCTTGGTGGCTCAGGTGCCCTCAATGGCCTCTCCTTTACTATCACCACACGGTCCAACGTCGAGGCATGGGCCAGCTTGGGCAATCCTGGCTGGGACTGGCCTACGTTCAATGAAGCCTCCAAGAAGGCCTATTCCATCGCTTCTGGTGAAGGTACAGGGCCACTGAAGCTGTCTCTGCCGGACAACGCGGAGTCATTCTGGCCCAAGATCTGGCAAGACACTATTCGCAGTCTGGGCTTCCCGGACTCTTGCGACCCCTTGAGTGGGCAAGGAGTCGGCAGCAGTCTCACGCCGGACACTATAGACCCGGAGACCAAGCAGAGAAGTTACGCGGGCAGCGCGTATCTACAGTCAGCAAAGTCTAGGTCCAACTTGACAGTTGTGACCGGAGCTCTGGTAGAGAAGATCGTCTTCAAGTCCGATGCTGGCGAGATTGTTGCCGACGGCGTTCAATACACCAAGGATGGCGAGACAACAACAGCAACAGCACAGAAAGAGGTTGTGTTGACTGCTGGCACTCTCAACTCGCCACGAATCCTTGAGCTCTCCGGCGTTGGTAACGGAGAGCTTCTTCGTACACTCGGCATCGAAGTCGTTCTGGATAACCCGCACGTCGGCGAAAACCTGCAGAACCACGTCATGGTCGGCGCAAGCTTTGAGGCCCTTCCAGAGCTCGACACCATAGATGGAATTATTCGTCAGGAGCCGGCCGCTGTTGGAGCTGCGATGGAGGCGTATGGTAAGGGCACTGGGCCGTTCTCAAGAAGCGGCACTGTAGCAACTGCACAGCTTCCTTTGCCCGCTGGCGAGGATGTTACCCAGCTTCTTGACAACTTGAGCGGCCCCAAAACGAGTGCGACGCCAGAGTTCACAAAGGCCCTCGAGGCATACGTGCGGTCCGTCCTGACGTCGTCCTCGGAACCCTCGGGGTACTACCTATCGTTGCCTGGATTTGCATTGTTCAGCGGAGACGGGACTATGGCAGCACCGCCGCCTGGCGACGAGAAGTACTTCACGATAGCGCTGCTCCTCGCTCATCCACTGTCGCGAGGGTCAAGCCACATCACTTCTGCGTCCCTTGATTCGCCCGCAGTCGCCATCGACCCAGCGTACCTATCGCACCCATTCGACGTCGAGGTCCTGGCCAGACATATTCAGCTCCTGGAGAAGATCGCCACAAGCGAGCCGCTCCGAAGTCAGCTGAAGCCGAGCGGAAAGCGCAACCCCGCCAACGCTCTGACAGATCTCGAGGAAGCCAAAGAGTTCGCGCGTAAGACGGCAGTTGGCGCTCATCATTTCACGGGCACTTGCTCCATGATGCCTCGGGAGCTTGGCGGAGTGGTAGATGAGAAGCTCCGGGTGCATGGGATCCGTGGCTTGCGGGTGGCTGATGCTTCCATTGTGCCCATTACAGTGCGTGCCAACCCTCAGGCGACAGTCTATGGCATCGCCGAGCGGGCTGCCGATTTGATCAAGGCGAGTCTGTAGGTGCCATCTGTAACGAAAAGAGGTTTATAGCTTCGGGTCGTATGTCTAAGTAGGAAGTTTCCATGGCAATGAATGAGATGAAACCAGGGATCATGACGTTAAGAGCGCAGTAATTGAGTTTGGATGCAAGGATACCAGCTATCTCGAAAGACCATCTTTGGCAATGAGACTTTTTTTTCTTTTCTTCTGCAGGAACATCATCCATGGTGTCAAATGTCATCGTAGTTGCATTAAGGTTGCAGTTTATTTGGGGGGAAAGAATGTCACTGCCCTTTGATGGGCGGCTTGTGGCGGATGTGTGTCAAACGGCCAGCTGGTTGGCGGATGCTTCCCTGGACGCGTCCCAATCGCGCTTTTAATGGACAAAGTATCGATACTTTTTCAGCACTGCAGGGACCACACAAATGATTGTACCTTGCCAGATAGCTAGACGTGACGGCGAGCTCACCTCGCGTCCTCCACCCGGCCGCGTCGCTAACAATTTCGCGTCAAAATCGCCTTCATCTTTCCTAATTGTCTCTTTCTGCGCAAACATCACTTCGACGGCACACCTCAAAAATCGCCCTACGTATGTCCTGACCTCGAATTCGACGCCCGCCAGCTCTTCAGCTCTTTAGCTCTTCCCAACTGCATGCCTCACCCGATCGCCCACCATGGCTGAACAGGCAAAAGGCTTGTTCGCAGAATGTACCTTCGCCTTCGTACCGAGTGCCCACCTGGCTCCCAAAGAAATCAGCGAGTACGCTGGCATCGTGGAGGGTCGTGGCGGAACGGTTCTCGACCCCAGACGCGATGGCTCCCTCAGGCTCGAGGCCGTTTCCCAAATCATCTCCAACACCATCGACTTTCCCCAGTTCACCGAAACCCAAGCCTTCATGATCCCAGTCGTCAATACCGACTGGATCAAGGCGTCAGTCAAGAGGAAGAAACAGGCACAGGTCCGGCCTTATTCTCCCGATCCGCGCATGTTCTTTTCCAAGGTCATCCTTACAACTGCCGGTCTGCCTGAAATCGACAAGGAGACAATTATTGGTGCTACGCTGGCCATGGGCGGCATGGAAGGCGCCGACGTCACACGACAGACCACACATATCTGCGCTCTGACTACGGAAGATCCAAAGTGCGTCATCGCCGAAGAGAAAGGCCTCAATTGCAAGATCGTTCTACCCCACTGGTAAGTCTGGAGCGTCCTGGTGCTTCGAGCCACTTCTCACCCATACCCTAGGTTCGAAGACTGCTTCAGGCTAGGCAAACGTATACCTGAAGCCCCTTATCTGCTCCCCGATCCCGAAATCCTTCGCCGCGACGAGAATCAAAGCGAGGTGCAAATTCCCACATACGACCAGCTCAACGGAGCAACCTCAACAAGCCCCAACTACCTCAGTGATGGCCCGCGAAAACCAGCCACGATATTCCGGGACAAGGAAGTCATGCTTTCAAAGGACCTCAGCATTACCCCACGATCGCTGGAAGTTGTCAAGCAACTCATTAACAATGGTGGTGGCAAGGTAGTCGACGATGTTGACGATTGCGACTACTTTATTTGCCAGTATCGTGACGGCGAACAGTACGTCAAGGCTGCGCAGTCAGGAAAGGACATTGGTAATCTCTCGTGGCTTTACCACCTCATAACGCACAATGAATGGACGTCACCGCTTCGCCGTCTACTCCACTACCCAGTTCCCAAGAACGGCATCCCTGGCTTTGAAGGTCTCAAGATCTGTCTCTCCAACTACGGCGGTGACGCTCGCATATACCTTGAAAATCTGATCAAGGCGACTGGTGCCACATACACCAAGACGATGAAGGCCGAGAACACACACCTCATCACTGCAAGGAGCAGCAGTGAGAAATACGAGGCGGCCAAGGACTGGAACATCGAGGCGGTCAACCACCTGTGGATCGAAGAGAGCTACGCCAAGTGTGAGATGCAGAGGGTTACGGTCCCCAAGTATTCTCACTTTCCAGTGCGCACGAATCTGGGTGAAGTGATTGGTCAAACCTTCTTCGACGAGTATTGCTTGCGAGAAACCTACTACCCCGGTGGTGAAGAGGGGTTGTCGCCCCAAGCGACGAGGAAGCGCAAGATTCTCGAGGCTGCACAGGAGAACTCATACTTGCATGGGCCCGCCGAGGGGGTTGTGATAGGCAGACAAGAGGACAAGAGCGAAGAGGCCATCGATGATAGTTTCATGACGCCTATACGCCCTAAGAAAGGCAGCCGCGGAAAGGAGAATGATACACCCTCAGAAATGTCGACTGGAGGCCGAAGCGCCAAGAGCAAGGCTTTGACCAACCTACAGCGCATCGCTCCCGATATTGCGTTGTACGAAAAGGAGAAGAAGCGCAGCAAGGACAAACAAGGTCCGTGGGGCGGTAAACGCGCTGCCGATCAAATTGACAGGGAAAGAGGCCGGACATCGAGCCCAGCACAGGCAATGGATGTGGATGATGAGGAGGATGAAGATTCAAGGCCTTCCAAGAAGCGGAAATCATTACGTCCAGACGTGGAGATGAGGATTGTGCTTACGGGCTTCACGAGATGGGTTAACGCCAAGTCCAGGGAGGATACAGAGAGGGTAAGTCACTTGAGTTCCTTTCAGATGGCCGAACTAACAGGTCGCAGCGAAAACTTCGCGACATGGGTATCCTTATTGTACAAGATGACAAGCCGTGCGACTATCTCGCCGCTCCCCACATGGTACGGACAGTCAAATTCCTCAAAACTTTGGCCAAGGGGCCTACCGTCCTATCGTCCAACTTCATCGATGAGGCTCTTGAAAGGGGCGAGGCCCCCGACCCGGACGAGTTCCTCCTAAACGACGAGGAAAACGAAGCCAAATTTGGTGTCAAGCTCGAGACTGCAGTCTCGCGTGCGAGGGCGAATCTCGGCAAGCTGTTGTGGACAGTCCCCGTGTACTGTACGAACAACATCTGCAACGGACCCGAAAGCTACAAAGCCATCGCCGAGGCGAATGGAGCCATGTTCAAGCTGTACCGCGCGCGCAGCGGCACGACCATCAAGCCAACGACGGAAGAGGAGGACGGAGGCGCGCCACCAGAGCCCGTCTATCTCCTCAGCTCCAACAGCGCCGACGAGCGGTCTCTCTGGCCCAAGTTTGAGGAGATGGCGCGCAAGGGCCATATGGAGCCGCGCATCGTCGCAGCTGACTGGCTGTTGGATGTCGCCATGAAGCAGCAAGTCTCCTTTGATGAGAAGTACCTTGCCAGGAACTTTTTCCAGAAGAGCCTATGACCGCCGTTCGGCTCAGCTTGGTGACTAATTGGTAGGCTTTGGATTGTACATTGTATATACGCGCGGGCATGGAGTTGTATGCTTTCGGGGCAAGGCCTTGGGACTTTGTGTTTGTTTACGACCGGCTCGAGGAATAATGTGTCAACGTGGTATGTCTAGTTAGAGATTCGCAAAAGAGGGAGACCATTGTCTCGTCGTCGTTTTTATCATCAAGAAGAGGTAGAAGATAGAGCGAGATCAAAAGAACTTTACACCCTGCGAGTCCTCTTGTCCAAAGATCTGGGCCTTGCCGCGCTTCACCAGGATTTGTAGCGCTTTGGACAGGAGGTCTGGATCAAGGCCGTGGAAATCTGTACACACATGGAATCGTTCTTAGCTCACGGGTCCAATCTTCACATTGCGAAAGAAAAGAAAAAAATTCTCAAGAGAGGAGAGATTGCTTTGCCCACCTGTGCCCCTGGTACTCTCTCCCTCTGTAAGCTCGTACAGCGTCAGCACGACGCCCTTTTGCGCCGTCTCGTCGATCCAGCCCTCGATCACGGCGGCCCACTCGTCGGGGGTACGCCAATAGACCCAGAAGACGTCAGTGCTAGCCGGCAATGCTTCGGCGCGGCGGTCCTTGCGCATGAACTCGAGGACCTCGCGCGCGTCGGCCAGGCTGAGGCGCTTGTTGAGCGTCTTGTTGTGGAAGAGATCCTCTGGCGCGGCGGCGGCGGAGGATGTCGCGGTCGCGGGGGAGAAGGTTGTAGGTTCGTTGGCGAGGGAGGACTCGTTGTGGTTTGGGAGGACGTGCGGTAGGGCGGAGGAGGAGGAGGCGGAGGGGATCGCGGCGCCGAGGGAGAGCTTGAAGAGGCGGTGGTGGCGGCAGTAGGAGAGGATTAGGTCGGACCATTTGACGAGTTGGGCGTGGTGGGTTGTTAGGTTTGTTTGGCGGGTGAAGAAGGGGGGGAAGGAGTATTCCCGGGGGAAGGGGAAGGGGGAGGCTGTTGTTGCTGCCATTGTGTGGTTGTGGTTGATTGTGGTGATGGCTGATGTTGGAGCTTTGCTGTCGCGAGCTGGAAAGAAGCGTCACTGCAGTGCCCGAGGGGTTCTCCATGGTGGGGTAGGGATTTGCGGGCGGTGGAGACGCCGGGATGGTCAGAGCTCGCCGTTGCGGGGGCCCGTTGGATTAGTGGGTCTTGAGCAGTTGTCCGGCGTTTTGGTTCGGGATGAGGTGGTTCGCTTCCACGCAGTAAGCTCACAATTCAATCTCTCCTGATGGTTATATGAATGCTTGATGGGAATTTTTAGACCTTGGATTTGGAACGAACTATATGTCACCCTAGATCGGGAACTCAGTCATCTATGCAGAAAACCTTCCCAGCCCTGATGTAAGTCGTCCAGCCAGTTCTTGGCCAAGGCTCAACGCATCATAACTCATAGCTGCTTGTGTTGTACCTGAACTGCTGGAATATGCGCTTTGAGGGATCTAGGTTATATCCTTTACTGCTGGCTTTATCGGGATCAATGATATTCTCCCGCCAACTGCGTGATCTGCTCAAAGAGCCCTTGGCTTTCACTTTGTCATGGCCTTGATCCTCCTCGTGAGAGTGTTGGATCTTTTAGCTTGATACGCATATAATGAAGTAAGAGCATCTCATTTACTGAAGCTATCTCCAAGCGCCGCATTATTGGTGTTAAGACCCAAGAGCTTGCTGCACCATCGGTCAATAGGGTCTAAGTGCTTCCGGGATGACAAAATTGAAACCCAAAGTAGTGACACCAGGCAGGTCATGAGCAGTACCAATGAGAGAAGACATTCTTCTATGCGCCACTGGTATCCCGTAAGTATTCTCATTGCGAGAGCAGTACTTGATCCACGACTCAAATACCTACGCGTATGCGATACGTCCCTCAATTTGGCTATTTATCATCCATTGATCAACTTCTCTGTTCTACTCGACGTGCTATAGCCAACTCCCAGCCCATTCCACCAAGTCTAGTCATTCCATCAGAGACAAAAAGAACCCTGAGAGACCACTCTGCGCCTCCATACCTGCTCGTCTTCCACGTCACCCTCTATGAGGTTTCACGATACGCCATTAACGGGTCATACAGGTACCTTTCTCATCCACAACCCCCTCTTCCCTGCGCCACAACTCAGAGCCCAGAGTATGCCATGCTCTATCCCATATGAACGATTCCAAAACGAACCCAGATGTGCTACGGCACACATAGCCGCGGTAGCCTAGCGGGTGAGCAAAAAGACTGGCATGAAATCACGACTGGGGTTTCGTAGGCATTCGCAACCTCGTAAGTTCGAATCGCTGAGCTTTTGCCATTTTTGCAGTTATTTTTCGTGTGGGAGATCATAGCATTTTGATACTTGGTCATGAAATGACAGTCTGGCGTAGTTTTGGATGTGGTGCTATTGCTCAATGTTGATTTCTATGGCTCTGTCTTCTCTTATCTCATGGGAACTGTCACTTGATTCTGTTTGTGCGGCCGGATGGGGTTCGAATAGCAGGGGGACCAGACGATGCCGGATACCCAACGGTCCTTTGAAACCCCCGTATCAAGGAGTCGCCTGGCGGGAAAAGAGGTCGGAGTTTGAATACCCGGCTCAAGTTGAATCCCGATGAAAAGGGTTCCCATGTGTGTAGTCTAGATACCTCAAATAGACAGAAAAGTAACAAGTAGAATATTTACATCGTGTAGATACATCTCCGTGATCCAACACCATAGGGGCCACTCTGCAGATCAATCGAATGATCTTCAGTTCCAATGGCACTCGCCCGCCTGCTTAAGGTAACCACTTGCGCCGCAGGAATTTCAGAAGATGCCATGAGACAGGTGCAAATATGACTTCAGCATCACAAGCCTCTATGAGCACGCAGAGAATCACACACAAACACATTACTTGTAAAAGAAAAGAAGTGTTGAAGAAACTGACCGCTCTAATACTAGATAGGTATCACTGTATCCATGCACCCTGAGATGCCAAACCGCCCACCCTCTCGAACGCCAGATCCAATAAACACCTCATAGCAGACTACTTCTTCGCCCTCCGCTTCCCCTTCTTCTCAGGGACGCTGACACTCCCTTCCGCAATCTCACCAGCCTCAATCTCGCCCGCCTTCTCCATCTGTTGCAACTTTTCCTGTCCCGATATAAACATGGACAAGTCTCTATTCATCTCCTGCAACTCCGCCACCTGCTCCTTGTAAGACACCTCGCTCTTCTTGAGGGCCTCGAGCTCGGCTTTGTTGTGCTCCACGCGCTTCATGAGCCCCTGCGTAACTTGTTTTTCCTCCTGAAGGGCCTTGCCCATATTGCGGGCGAGTTCCTGGGCCTTGGTGGCCTTTGCTCGGTCACGCTCTGCGTCGCGCTCGAGTTGTGGCATGACTTGCGTTTGGAGGCGTGTGAGTTCCGTCTTGAGGGTGGCGTTCTCTTCCAGAGCTGTGGTAGCTTGCGCCGATGCAGACTCAGCTATGGCAGCTGCTTTTGAGGCCTTGTCCGCCACTTTGCTGATCATCTCCTCAAAGTAGACCCGCTGCGACTCAAGCTGACTGGTCAGGAGATGAGTATACTCCAAGCCGATGTTGTCCAGCTTTGCCCGGGGGACAGTATCTTCGTATCCGCCTTCCGTTCCATGGTGATGTCCGTTGCTGCCCGGGAGCTCAACGACCTTACCATCGCCCTTATCACGGATCAAACGATGTACCCACGTATCCCCAGCGTAGTCCCATACATGCTGCGTCTCCAGCTCTAGCGAGAAGCTATGCGCCGTCTCCTTCCAGTGGTCCTTGGCATGGCCGCCCTTGTATCGACCGCAGCCGACATTTCCGCAAATAAGGCAGATCCATAGGTCATCGGTGGAATCGCATACGCTGCACAAATTCGATACGGAAGAGCCGAATGGTTGTGTATATGGGTTTGACGGGTCGTATGCGGTTTCGGGATTCGTGTGTCGGCAGACCGGACAACCTGAGCCTTTCCAGTTTTGTAGGCAGGTACAGTGAAAGACGTGCTGGCAGGGAATCGTCATTAGGCCTGTTGTATCGTCCATGCGCTCAAGACACACGGGGCAAGTAGGTAGTTCGATGAGATTAGGTGTCGGCGGAGGGAAAGGCCTGAGACTACTCGAGGCGACGACGGAAGAAGACGAAGGCGTGAAGGGATCGTGGTTGAGATCGGGAAACGTTCTGTTTTCTCTAGTCGGTGTCTCAAAGGTGATGGATTTGACGAAGACAACATGGCAAACTTGCGCCTGTAAAAGAGTTAGTCACAGGGCCATGTCAGAAAGTGCGTTTGACTCCTCACCTCCATGCTGTTGAAGACCTTCCCGTCAAATTCCTTCTGCCACGCCCGCGCCTTCTCGCTGTTTCCAAACTTCAGGAGCACCAAATAACGATTCATCCTGGCCGTCATGACCATTCGCCAGTGACTGATGTCGTTCCTCCATTTCTCCCCGACGTACCCAATGAAGTCGCCTGGGCTGAGGTAACTTGGAACCGCGGGTATGCAGAGTGTCGTGCAGTCTTCGGCTTTGACATCATCACCTTCTGATGGCGACAGTCCCAAAGCAGGTGTCTCCTCCTCGTCGCGGTAGAAGTGTACGACTCCCCAGCCTACTTCCGTACTTCTTGTATCCAGCGGAACGTACTTCGCCTTCGTGGAGATACCGGCGCCGCCGAATGTTGGACCAACGCCCAGGTCTGCGGTAGAGCTCGTTGCCTCGGCCGCCATTTGATCTGTATGCTCGTCGCTTTCTGAATCGACGTCGATGCTCTCGATGCTGATTTGGCCAAAGCGCCAGTCCTTGACTGCCGTCTCTGGTCGAATCGCTGCCGAAGAAGGCGGGGGTGGGAAGCTCTGTGTACGGGCTCTCCACTGCCTCTCGGTTATCCTCTCGATGTTACTGCCGCTGTCTTCCTTGTCAGGAGCTCTGGAAGGTCCGCAGTCGATGAGGTTCGGGCTCGAAGTGAGTTCCGGTGCTCTGTGTGTGTTTGATCGATAGGTATCGGCGGGGTAAGGTGGTTCGAAGGCTTGTAGTGGTGAAGGCTGTGGTCGGAAACTCGTACTCGGTCTCTTCGAACTTTTCGTGGAATGCGCGGGAAGTTCAGCGAAGATGTTGGCGTCTTTCGGCGGAAGCCACACGTCTTTACGGGGAGCTGCCGCCTGCTCTTTGCCTTTGACGACCTTAGTATCGGCGGGTGCGGGGCTTGGGGTGGAATAAAGCTCGAACTTGAGGTGATAGAAGAAGGTCCGCATAGCACTTCTGAGCCTCGCAGGCTGCCGTGAGACGATGATGGTTGGCTTTGGCGGATGGAAGTATTTCGGCAACTAAGATCAAAGACACCAAACTATGGAGGTAAAAGAAAGTAAGTTTCCAGGTGTTTCCGAAACGTCCATGGGCTGTTCATGTCGCGGCGCAACTCGTGGAAGCAGACGGGATAATTGTGTTGTGGGGAAGATTATAGTCATTCAGGTGCGAGGTTCGAGCAGCTGTAAAAGCACCCCACAGCCCCACCACTGCGGACCTCGCTCCATCCGGTACGTCACTGATAAGCCGCCAATGGGTCAACTTCCCAACAGTGACATTCTCATCACACCGATTATGTACACTACAAACATCAACATGTCACGAGAAAATGGGCAATGGGAAGTAGTTGAGACTTCAATAGAGTCTGATATTGACGCTTTCGTGAGCGCACGGATGCCTAGCTAAGTTTCTAGGAATATGTGAAGATATCATTCAGAACCATTGTCCCGCCGTAATCGTAAGCCATTAACGCCGTCCCACCCGAACCAACTTCCCCATCCACGAGTCCGTCGCTTACTGGCCGCCACGAAGACGGAGAACGAGATGAAGGGTAGATTCCTTCTGGATGTTGTAGTCGCTCAGGGTGCGACCATCTTCCAACTGCTTTCCGGCGAAGATCAAGCGCTGCTGGTCGGGAGGAATACCCTCCTTATCCTGGATCTTGGACTTCACGTTGTCAATCGTGTCTGATGACTCGACCTCCAAGGTAATCGTCTTGCCAGTCAACGTCTTCACGAAGATCTGCATACCACCACGCAGACGGAGGACAAGATGCAGGGTAGACTCCTTCTGAATGTTGTAATCCGACAACGTGCGACCGTCTTCAAGCTGCTTTCCGGCGAAAATCAAGCGCTGCTGGTCGGGAGGGATACCCTCCTTATCTTGGATCTTCGACTTGACGTTGTCAATGGTGTCTGAAGATTCAACCTCGAGCGTAATTGTCTTGCCAGTAAGAGTCTTCACGAAGATCTGCATACCACCGCGAAGACGGAGAACCAAGTGGAGCGTGGACTCCTTCTGAATGTTGTAGTCGGAGAGGGTGCGGCCGTCCTCAAGTTGCTTGCCAGCAAAGATCAAACGCTGCTGATCGGGGGGGATACCCTCCTTATCCTGAATCTTCGACTTGACATTGTCGATGGTATCAGAAGACTCGACCTCAAGGGTGATGGTCTTGCCAGTGAGGGTCTTGACGACTGCGGGGAAGGTTAGCAACTTTGTGGTTGATAGAATATTCGACGCGAGACGACTTACAGATTTGCATACCACCACGAAGGCGGAGAACCAAGTGGAGGGTAGACTCCTTCTGGATGTTGTAGTCGGAGAGGGTGCGGCCGTCCTCAAGCTGCTTGCCAGCGAAAATGAGGCGCTGCTGATCGGGGGGGATACCCTCCTTATCCTGAATCTTGGACTTGACGTTGTCGATGGTATCGGATGACTCGACCTCGAGAGTGATGGTCTTGCCGGTGACTGGAAGGGACGATGTCAGCTGGTGGTGGGGATGATGGCTGGGTGCCTAGGTGACTTACGGGTCTTGACGAAAATCTGCATAATGGCGACTTCGATAGATTCTGATGTGTGGTGTTTGTTTTGGTATTCCTGAATGGAGTTGCTCGTGATCGAGTAATCGCTGATGAGAGGTTCGCCGAGCGAGAGTGTTGAGTAGTGGATGTGATGGGGGGAAGAGGGAAAGGAGGGGACGAAGAGGTGTAGTGGCTTAAATACCGGAAGGCAACCAAGGTGTCAGAGAGATGCGGCCTGGGCTGTCTGAAGGCGGGAAGGAAGGACCTGGAGCCAAGTTGGGTGGTGGTGGCAGGTGCATCGGTGACTGACTGACCGCGGAAGGCAAGGAAGGCAAGGGAAGGAGGCGCTTGATTGGGGGCGCAGGTGCGAGAAAGTGGGGCTGGTTATGCAGTGAGTGGCACTAAGTGCCTTCTTTCTCAGTTCTGAGTGCCTTGTCTGTCAGCGTCTGGGGGAATGGCGAATGATTCATCAGCAACTGCGCAAGTGCCACAAGGCGCTAAAGTAGGCAGGAGCAAGCCGGAACCCTCCAGAACCAAGTGGGGTTTTCTCATGAAGCTGTACTCCGTACCTCTACTTTCGAACTCACGCGAAACCATACTACCATAAGGTAGAGGAACCTTTACCTTGCTCCTTATCGCCCACGAACCTGGGAAGGCTGGAACCCAGAGTGCTGTGCTCGATGTCTCAGTTGCGACTTGCGCTGGACTGTTGGTCACTCGTCGCCGCCGCTTCTTTGATCAGATGGTCTCGTTCATGCCGCCCCTGCGCAGTGGTCTCAAGGCTAAAACACACGCAAAAAAAAAGAACAAGGTAGGAGATCCAATGTGGCATATCCGTCTGAGTGTCTTCTTCTTCAAGATTTCGAGTTCTATGCCTTTGATGAAGCTACAAGACGACTACTGTTTGAACAGGAAAACACTCCACGGCTTCGATACCGCTAGTCTCCTGGAGAGTCTCGAGAATGTCACTGATGAACTGATGGGTCGCAAGAGGCCCACTAGACCCTTGCAACTACTCCGCCTCTTCCCGGGCGTCCTCACTTCACCTCTGTTTATGTACATACCACGTCCAACACAACCGGGAACAATCGTCACCGCCGACGACAGACATTGGGGCTGAAGAGGTCGCCGAGCGCATCCTCTGGAATGCCCACGATGCTAGCTGCCGGTAGACTTGATACTTCCAGATCGAAATCAAGCAGGCTGGCAAGGCTGGCTTCGGTTTGACAAACTTTGCAGGAATTCGTCGTGTCTCACCTGCGCTTGACGGATTCCACGGACACCAGCGCAAATTCAAGTCTAAAGAGAAGAGCAAAGAGGGTCAGAAACAAGTCCGACGCGGCCGTGACTGTCACTGACAAACAAGCGCCCCACCCGCCACCCGGATAGGCAGACTCAAGCAAGCAGGGCAGCGAACATGAGAATCGCCACCTCCAGAGCCTCTTGGTCAATCTTTTCCCCGTCCGAATCACTCGCTTGCTAATCCCGTCGCCCCCATACAAAGCTTTTCTCGACCTCATATCTAATTCAAATCTATTCGACCTAACCCGCCACGATGCCTTCCTTTCGATATGCCCGGCCGGCTGTTGAATGTCGCCGACCATCCTTCCCCCAACACAACACGGCCAAATACTAAAGTGCGGAGAAGGACCGGCGAGACCGGGGTGGCAGGTGAAATGAGCCGACGTCATCCGAAAGGCCACTGCACCCCCAACCTCTCCCGAACCTTGATTTCACGAACCACCGCCCGAACCTGACAGACAAACAAGCAGACAGGCCTTCAGATACCAATACTTCAGCCAAAAGACGAGAAAAGTTCTACGCATCCCAGTTCGGCGTCTCCAGCCCAACAACGAATTCACGAAAGTCGCAAGCAAAAAGAATGCGAACCTCTGCATCCTCCTCCGAAGCGACGCTTTCGTCAGCCGAGAAATGAATCGATGGCGACATCAGTCTTTGCTCGCTCGTCGCTCGGGCCTTATCGCGACATCCGTTCACGCGCTCTCTTCCCAGGGGGGGCCAAAAGGCGACGTTTCGTCCACACGAGCGAGACACACACACTCGCGCCCGGCATCGCCTCCTCCTCCATACTACACAGTAGACAATGGTACAACTCGGCCACGTTGGCTGCACTGTTTCTCTGCAGCAACACACAAACACCACCACCACCGTATGCATCCTTGCCCCTCCAGCCACTCTTCTCATTGGTTTGGCCTCAAATCGTACCAAAAGCCCAAGGGCGCCCTCCATCCCCATTTGCTGCGATAAGGCGCTTCTTCCCCTCATTGACCCTGCTTTAGCCCATCCCGCAGAGGTTCGTCCTCCAAACTACCTCAGATCACGCTGCTCTAGTCTGTCTAAGGTGGCACCTATGTGGTCCACCACGTTGTGGGCTGCACGCCGCGGCTTGCATGCTGTCTCATCTGACCCTCATGTCTGTTTCCCTGCCTCATCTTAAGGATGCCTTGAAGATATCCGTACATGCGTCTCATTTGGGACGAAAGGGTACACAATCAACGTAGTCACGGCTTAAAAGGTGTATCTGAACTTATTGTGAAGGGCGCGAAACAAAGAATCTCGATTTATCGATTTTGACCCAAGTTAACTACAACAGCGTAAATGCCGATATCGGCCAATTGTGCCTCTCCATTTCTCTGCGTGAAGGTTTTTTGCAAATGGGCCCTTCCGACTCCCAAAAATTCCAATGCATATCATAATCGTCTATGCTTGCTATGCTCTGTCATTTGCCTGTCGTGCCGGCATGATCGTCTCCATGAACGTCCCTGGCGCATGTTGCGTCTCTCTTTGCCGCAGCGCAGCCCTTCTCGCCTGCGCTCGACTCCAGACCACCAACCCCGTTAAGCTTCGAGTCATACATTCGTAATTTGAATCATGATAAAAGGTCGTAACACATCGCGATGAATCGTCGTGGTGGGGAGGTGACCAGCCGAAAAGAAGTGAAGTGAAGAGGTGGGGGTAGAGATCTTGTGTGTGTGTCTCGTTCAACGCCGTCGCTGTGACTCGAAATAACAAAAGAGATGCCAACCAAATTGCCCACCCAGGGGCTTTTCAAAAATCATAATCTCAAGAAGGAAAATAAATGGCAGCAATAATAATAGCACAGTAGAGGACAATCAGTTGGCGCGGATCACAAGCTTTGACAAGAACTTGTTCGACAAGCAATCAAAGTCGTTGCGGTCAAAGCTGGCGTCGGGGCGAGTACGCAGGTATGCCTCTGTTGTAGACTATTAGTGCTCTGCAAACATGACGGGCGGAACCATTGATAACTTACCGTGCTTGATGACATGCTGACGGACCTCGGTCATGGCCTCGCAGACAGCGACGTTGTTGTTCAGGAGGTGGCCGTGCTTGGCGGTGTCCCAGTCCATAAAGGCAGGAAGCTTCTGGGAGATGGCGTGGAAGAGGCCGACAATGACACCGACGGGAGTTGTCTCCATGTCGTTGCAGAACTTGTTGACGGCGGCCGGGTCGGGAACACGGTAGTGGCAGTCGAACTGCATCTCCTCCCAGACGGCGAGGAGGATGGAAGCCAGCATGAAGATGGTGGGCCAGTTCTTGAGACGCTCACCGCTGTAAACGCTGGAGTACAGAGAAGACAGCTCCTCGAGAATCTCCTTCTGGAGCTCACGCCACATGTCGGCCATGGCACACTTGATCTGGAAGTTGATCATGACGGGGGCGACGGTCTTGCCGTAGTACTTGGAGTCCTCATCGTCGATCTGGCCATCGAGCTGAACATCCTCGCCTTGGCTCTCAACCATGGTGATGTGCAGGGTGAGGTTGTAGGCAAGAACGAGCTTCAGAGCCTTGCGGATGACGGGCATACGCTCCTTGACGTAGTAGCGGTGAGCAGTCTTGAGGATCTCGGTGATGAAGGGAGTGCCCTCAAAGTGGTCCTCAATGAAGTCCTCGAAGCCTCCATCAATGTGCTTGTCAAGGTAGTCGGACAGAGCCTCAACAGAAACGCCCTTGGCACCAACATCGAGTCTCTCGGTGCGAATGTCAAAGTCAATGGGCTCCTGGTCGGTCAAGCAGGACTCAACCCAGTCAACCTGGAAGCAGCTCTCATCAGCCACGTAGACCTCGCGGACGTAGACGGGGAGGGCAAAGCCATAGCCGTGAGTGATCCACATGACAGTCTCGTTCTGAGCAAAGCCCTTGACGTTGTAGACAGAGACACCGCGTCCAAGGTGGCGCTCATAGTCGGCCTTCCAGTCCTTCATAAAGTAGCCGATATCCTTGATGTCGATACGAGTGCAAGGAACCTGCCACAGGCGGGCATGAGACGGCTGGCAACCAGCACAAGGCTCGCCCTTGTCACAGGTCTTCTTCAAGAACTTGCAACGCAGGCAGGCGCGAAGCTTTCTAATCTCACTGGCCTGCTTACGCTGCTCAGGCAGGAGAGGACCCTTTCTGCGGCCAACCTTCTTGACCTCTGTGCCATCCTTCTTGCCGGTTGAAGTGCGGCGAATGACGGCCTTGGTGGCCTTGCCGGTGACCGGGCTGCGTCTCTGGCCCGAGTTTCTCCGGGCGGTAGTGAGGATGGGAGGAGACGTGGCGCCGGAGCCGCTGGCGGGAGTTGGCCGGGTCGGTGTGGTCGTCTTGATAGGCATGGGAGCAACGGCAGCTGCAGGGCTGACTGTGTCGTGGTTGTGAACGTGGGCATGAGCGTGTGCGTGAGCGTGGCTGTGGGCATGAGTGTGGTTGTGGTTGTCTCCGAAGCAATTGCGGTGAGATCCGGCATCGACATATCCGTCAGATTCGGGGGAGAAGGGAGAGATGGGGAAAGGAGCAATCTCCTCATAACTGCCGAGTTCAAATGAATTGGCGCCGTCAGACGAATCCGAGTTGGTTCTCAAGTGAAGCGTCTGGCCGGGGTTGAAGATTGCCGCATTGGGCTGTGCCTGTTGAAAGTGGTCGAATCCTGCTCCAGAGCCCTGCTCAACAACCATTGACCACCCCTCTCCATTGCCAGTGCTCGGCAGGGACAGGACCTCGAGGAAGGTACCCGTCGGCGAATTGCTGCCGATGCTATGTGACAGACCGTCAATTTGCAACGCTGAGGCAGCGGCCTGGATGTCGTGCCAGCTCTCCATTCCCAAGCTCCAGTTCATAGCCGGAACAGTGTCGTCCATGGGCGGCATGGTGTTGAAGGCGGATGCGAGTTGAAAGTTTGCGGCCTGCAGCGCCTGGGTCGTGGCGGGGAGGAAGTCGATGGGATTTGTCTGGAAGCCCGGGGCATATGGGTTGTATGTTACGGGCATGTAGGCGTCGGAGACATATTGGGAGTAATCGGGCAATCCATGAGGGGTCTGCTGTTGCTGATGCTGATGTTGTTGCAAGGCCCAGTCGGTCAATGAGTTGACCGGTTGTTGATATGGTGAATGATGCGAGTGCTGGCTCAAAGGTGAGGAGCTGTGTGAGGGCGAGTGGGCTTGCTGGTCCTCGGGAGGACTCGAGGCTGCGACATTCGAGGTCATATCCAAGGGAATGGGCCAGATCCTCTGAGCGGGCATGTTGGTGACGCTCTGGGGGCTGTTCTGGGATGAAGGGATTTGCGAGGCATAGGAAAACCGGTCCCGCTGGTCGAAGGAGGAGAGGTCCAAGAGGGCGTCGCCTCCACTCGTATCGAAATTGACGTTCATGTTGGGTAAGATCAGTCGTGGAAAAAGGACCAACAACGGATAGGTGTAAGTCGAGAAACGGGAGTTGGGGCAGAGATATGGCCTTTTTCCCCAGGACACCGCTCTTTCGTCGGGGTGAGGGTGAAGTGGATGAGGGGAGCAAAAGACCTTCGCTGCGGCGACAAAGGTTTTGGGGGGAGGATGAGGTGGGTAGGAAGAGATTCGGGTGGTGAGAAGGGCGAGAGACTTGGTCGGGGGCCCCAAAAGCGGGCATGCGTGGGTGAAGAGGAACGACGACGAGCCCGCGAAAGAAGCGGTGAGAGATGCAGTTGAACCTCCAGCCCCGGCCGGGAGCAAGAGCCAATGAACGGGGCGGCTGCTCCTTCTGCAGCTGCACGAGTGTGGAGCGGAGACGACCGGGGGGTGTCGCTCCAAAGTTACGCCAGTGGGAAGGAGGGTTGGTGGAGGGTGGATTGCACTTGCACTTGCACTTGCACTGGGGCAGCTACAGGTAGGTGCTCCGTACCTTCTTAGGACTGGCAAGAACTGACAAGAGGGTACGGAGTACTTGGGTGACTGGATGGAAGGTGGGAAGCTGATACTTTCTGGATGGGAAAGAACTGGACCGCTGGACCATTGGACCATTGGACCCATCATCCATGAAAGTGGGTCGGATGGCTGCTCACGAGGACCACTTTGTAACTCGACTCCATCCAATCACCCCAGCCGCCTCCGTGTGGGTGAGACTGTACATCATCCTCCTCGACACTGTATTTTGCAGGCTGGACCAAAGTGTTGGCGGGTACGGATAGTAAGAAACAGTGGGATGGGCGAGGATGAGCGGGTTGTAAAACATGTCGCTAAACACCTTTTTTTCCCTGGCTGGAGCCTCCTCCAGCTGTCTACGGATACTTGTGTCTGCCCCCATCATCTTAGTACTGCAAACCCTGACTGACCATGGGCGAATGGCTGGAAATCGATATTGGACGGCGCAGAAAGCGAGACGTGGTTGTAGCTCTGGCCAGGTACGTACCCCTAAAGGTCGAGTGTCTTTTTGGACGGGACGGGACTTGGAGGCTTGGAGCTGCCATCCACGCACCGCACCGGCGCACCCAAGGGCCAACACCCACGCCATCTGCCATCCGCAGCCTCCAACGGTACGTATCGTGGTATCGCAGCCTCCGTCCGCAAAAGGTACGTGCCTGTATCCACCCTGGGAGCGTTAATGGAAACGTTCTTTTCCACCTTTTGGTGAGGTCTCTGAACCCACCACCCTCCGCCTCACCTCACAGGCTCACCTCGCTCCAGTTTGCCGTGAAGTGTCCTCCACCTTCACGATGTCCCGCCTGCGCCTGCCACCACGTAACGTACCAGCGTACACAAGTACCAAAGTAACTTCCCCTCTTTCAACGCCCAATCGTGCCGCCCATCTTCTCTCTCTCTTTACACTACTGTGTACAGACAGAGTCTCACGAATCATGAGGCCCGCGACGGATTCATTCACTCCCGTCACTCATTGTGGCTTCTTGCCTCTCTCTCCCCCCCCCCTCTCCCCGCGGCACAGTCACACACCCACCATCTTTTCTGTCGTCTCTGGCGCTACGGATATCATGGTCATACCTGACCGAGAGCCCACATTCCAGAGCTCTCCTCGTGCCTGCAGCAAACAGGCCGACGAGGCCATAGTTTAAAACACCAGGTTCCGGATGATGACTTAGTGCCGCCCCAGAGTCATCTTTCTCTTCGGATGATTCCTCAACAGCGTCAAACGCGACTAACCCCAAGATTGCCTCGAGCCTCGAACCCTGAGGAACTGATACCAGGGCAGAGCTTGGGCTCAAGGCTCGATCAAGAACCAGAGCTGGCTGGCCATCGGCACTTGCAGGACCCAAGCCAAGCGAGCCACGCCAGGCAGGCTGGCAAGCAGGCTCGCCTGCCTGCAAGTTGCAACTCGCAGTGCTCCCACAGAACTTGAGCTGCCAGAGACGACCTGGACGCATCTCGCCTCTCGCTTGACGCTGCTGCAGCCGCCACCACCGGCCGCCTCTAGCGTCTATCATCAAGCACATCCGGCATCAGCTATCGATGCCTCCTCCGAAAAAAAAACATAGGACGAGCCTGGACGGCAACTTTGACGGGGTCATCCCAATCAGTCATCAACCGTGCAAACTTACACTTAGACATTGCGGGCTGCCCCGAGGCATTCGTCCGTTCCTCGCGACACCACGAGCTACGGAGGCCACGGACGTTGACCGGCTGCTGGCCAAGGCCCCATTGATCAGCATTCGACTGTGCTTCCCGTCCTCACACAATCACAGTGGCATCACCTCACCTGTGACCTGTGTGGCTTGTACGGATACAGTTAATGGCTGATGCGTCTGCGGTGCAACAGTCACGACGTGGTCGTGGTGGTCTAGGCAGTGGAGGAAGCACCAAAAAAGACAGCGCACCCTGCACAGTGCAATGAGACTCGACAAAGGACGACGCCCACGGCTCTCTGACACTCTGGGAAACGATCAGCTCACGGCATTGGATCGGCTGCTGTCAACGGGCAACTCTATCTGCACCTCGCGTCAACGGCACGTTGGCCCTCAATTCGGCCCTCCTATGCGTCTTGTCATCTTCCGCCAGGGTCCCGTCCGCTTTATCGCCCTTCACCCATGAGTGGAATGATCCTCCACCTGGCCAACCGACGATATCATGGAAATGCCATTGTTGCCGCCTTGTTTCTACAAGCGGCAACGCCGAACAAACAATTACAAGGTGGAAGTCGCCCGCTCGTAGCCTCGGTCGATAAAACTTAATAAGCCCTTGGCCGCGATGAAAACCTGGCTTTCTCGACCCTTGCCATGATGCCAAGTCCACAATGGGCTGGGGTAGAGTCAGGGCCGCCACTCTCACCACTGACCAGACCCTTCGGAGTTTTCAAGCCGCCCCCTACCACCGCAGTCAGAGCCCCACGAGCCAGGACCAGAGCAGCCATTGATAAGTCGCCTGTTGCGCAAGGTTTCGATCGCAAGTTGCCGCAGATCTGCCATGGTACATTAGCAAACGCAAGGATGAAAATCTTCTCGTACGGGCTCCAGTCGATAACGGATCCAGTGCCCAGACGCCTGCAGCTAGCTTGGTACTCTATGCGAGTTGTTTGACGGCGAGAACAGACTATTCGTAGCTGCGACGTCGCCTTCACGCCTGGATAGGCACTGAGATGCTGCTAACAGCAATCGGCTCAACAAAACCAAACGAGCTATCGCAGATTCGTACACCAGACGAGGCCCCTCGTCCGATGGATTGCATCTTCGCTACAGACCCCGCTACGAACTGCAGATAGACAAAGCCACCATTGGCAATGGCCGGCTTTGCCTGGCCCTGTCGTGCCTGGGGCCCTGGGCTTCCGGCGCAGAACGACCTGATGTTCCCGATGCTCCTCTCTCCCCACAAGCGTGGAGACTACCTGCGTCCGGACTGTCTTCTTGCAGACCCCGCCACTGCTGGGCCCTGAGCCTCGAGGGGCTCTTCTGCATTGCTGTTGGCTGTGTCGGCATTCCGAGGCTCCAAGGTGCCCTGAGCTATTCGTATCTCGGATGGATATCGACTGTCGTCGATGCCGATTGCGTGGGTAAGGCCGGACTACGGTACGCGATACTGCTATGGTCACAGTGGACGGGTCATACGGCACAGTGGAGAATATCTCGCAGGAATAGTTTCTTCCTGGCGGATCGATGAATCGTGTGCCAATGGTCCGACGGCCTGCTGTCACGGTTGTTACCCTCCCGGTGGTTGGTTGAATGTCCAACCACGGCACAAGGTGGATTGCGGAGTGCCGGTGCAAAGACCATTGCGAGGCTTCAGCAGATCTCCCTCCTCTAGCTCGAACAATGAGGAGGGGCAATGGGTGCACAGCCCTCAATCTGTCAAACGAACCAGTTGCAGATGACGAAACAAGTCGCAGTACAGGGTCCAGGCATGTTCATCGAGGAGCCGAGCTTGACGCGGTACGGCCAGCGGCGACTTAACACGACGAGTTATTCCCCACCCGTATCACGGATTATGTCTGGAGGTGCGTCGCGATATTGGGAGGTTGCTGCGAACCAAGGTATATCCCGACTCCGAAAGGCAACCCATTATCTCCTGCTTCGACCGACCGATCAATGTTGCAAGCGGGAGTCTCTGTTAGCCCTTCGTTGCCGCGAACGCACGTCTCTCCAATTGGCTTTGCCTGCAAATAAGGCACATCAGATCTGCGTCAGTTCCCCGATCGATGTCGCTTGTTCCCAGCACACCCGTTCACAGCCATGGCCAGACCCTGCACACGCCAATTTCCTCTATCAAAAGACGCCAGACGCCAGACTCCAGACATCTCAGTCCATAGTTGGTCCAACATGTCCACTCCGAAAGGCACCGTCTCTGATGGCGAGTTATGCCACTTGCCTCTTCTCGGTGACCTGCATTCATGGCATAACGTATTGCACATCATCTTGCATACTATACTTCTGACCATTCATGTTTCTCCAACCATGAGCCTCGTCAACGGAATGCCGCAATCCATGACGCCGCCGGACCCCACACGGACCGGACATTTGATGGATTTCTAGAGAATCTCGGTGACAAGTGTCATGAAGCATATATCCGCCGGAACCGACGTTGTACGAAGCTTTGAGTTCGATACTACGAAGCCGTTTGTCTCGTTTGAGATGCGAACCTCGTGCCAGAGTGAATCAGTTCCATACCAATATGCCAGCCAAATTCGACCGACGCCGAGCGGAGCAGCAGAAGGCCAACGAATTGTCCGGCAGCAATGCGGGCGAGAGTCATTTTCCCCACGATCATTGGTGCAGCTCTAGGGGAACCGGCAAGGGGCTGCTCAGGCACAGTCGTGTCTCCCCGCCGTCCCCCATACCTATTCCTATTGTACGGCAAAAGAAACCTGCTGCAAGCCATCCCCTGGATTTCGAATGTGCGGTGTGAGATTCTCGTCTGAAAGAAAACGCCTTGGTAGGCCCGTCAACCAATCATGCCGCATCTTCTGTTGGCCGTTGGCGGGATTCGCTCGAGGACTCTCTATGCCTACCGTCTTCCTTGCATTACGTGATGCAAGTAATGATTCTGGACCGTTGAAAGAGACAGGAGGCTAGTCGAGACTGTGGTTGTCACTGCGAAGCATTGGCTCGAAAACAGTTGGTTTGGTACTCGATAACAACTGGCTAATCCGAGTGAACAGTCTTACTTGATTGACTTGGTCGGGACTCAACTTGTTACTTGGTAAGGCCAAATGCAAGATGGCAACCATCAATTGATTGAAGATGGGGCCAATTGAGGGTCGCTAACCCCTCCTCGACCCCTCCTCCGTCGGACGCGGGGCACGGAACATTCTCCCAAGCCCTGCCCAACTTACGATTGCAATTCATCTCTCTGACAACCGAATTGATGGATTGACGATGCCGCTAGTTTTCACAGCAACTTGACTTGGCGCAAGAGATGTCGATACCGATGCCAGGCATCGAAGAACGTTCCTAGCCGAACCTAGCCCGAGGTCTGATCACTGGATGGCCTCAAAGCTATCGCGGCGCCATCCGCCTCTAGTGAGGGTGCTCGGATCTCTCGAGATCTTGACCGCTTGTTAACCCCCCTCAAGTGGTGTGTGGCCCAAGCTGCGCAACCACCTCAAAGGGATTCAGGAATGCCACTATTCCACTCAGAAACGGACCAAAATACCCAGCGTATTGGAGTTCTTCTTGAAGGCATTTTGCAAGGTCTATTTCTCCGCGCAGCTGGAATGCTGCTGAAGATAATTCGCATACCTTACATTTTCCTTCAGGATTTTTGACACATGAACGTCTGTATGTCTGCTTCCTTGGCCATGCAGGGACGCACAGCACTGCGCTGGCTCCAATCGTAATCCCAGGCGGTCATTGACCGCTCTCTCTCTGCCACTGTACACTATGCGGAAAAACTTGTATGCCGCAGGTAGTGTGAGTGGGCAGGCTGTAACTAGTCGTACCATCAAAGGGTAAGCTATTATTTGTCTGCTCGGTGCTAATTGCAATTGACTCGAGACTTTGTCCACACTTGTGTGTTGTCATGAAACTGAAAGAAATGGACGTTGCGTCATTCTCATACGGCTCTGTACGCTTCCAATACGTTCCAAGAGAAAATATGCCCGAGGCCCGGTGATCTAGGCATCTGAGAAATGTTGGTTGGGCTCGGCTTGGATGAGTCAACTTTGTGAGTGGACTGATTGGCCCCTGCGGACCTGGAAAGCTCTTGAGGCTGATGTCCGACATGGTGTCCCGGGACGACTTGAGCTGTGGGCGTCATGCTCACGGTTGGACGTCTATTGAGTCGAGTCACCGTGGCTCGGAGACATGGCTGTCACTTTGCCATGATGAGCATCGACTTTTATTCAACTCGATGACTTTGATATCGTAACTCATAACCAAGTTCCTTAGACGCCTTTTGAAGAGTCCATTCATTCACTGTTTTATCTGCAGGTTTTACGGTTGTCTTGATCTTGGTTCCAGATGCCATTGAAGATGGATGGCTGTGGTATCGTTAGAGCTTGGTATGCTTGTCTCCATTACTCGAATCACTGGACCGAAGCCAGCTTGATCCATCATTGTGTATGAATGCTACGAAACATATAGTTCTCTTCCAAGTCATCTCAACCATAGCACGTATTCCATCCTTCCAAACTCGGGTTGCGTCGGCCGAGTATGGATCATAGCTCACCCACAGACTCGGCTGCGTCTCTACGAACCCAGTTGACATGAAATCACTTTGCGAAAAGACTACATCAAATACTTCCCCAGGGCGCGATTGGGTGATGAAACCGCGAGACCTCGTGTATAAATAGACGTTCGTTGTCGGATTTGAGGTTGTGGTGAAGATAGTTTTTTCCGGCCCGAGCGGGTGATCGGATGGAGTAGAGTTGCCGCTTTGCAGACGTCTGTTTGGGATGTAGGAAACTCTATTCTTGGCTTGATGGGGGTGTTTGCCGTGGTGTCCGCAGAATGTTTAGTCTGTGAGGTTTGGTGTTGTGCGGGATGAGTTTGGTTTGATGGTTGTTGGTTCGTCGTACCTTGCTCAGTGGGTGATCTCGAGAGTCTGACCATGTCGCTTTGGGGGCTTCGGGTTCGGTGACGTGAAGAGCGTGTCCCATACGAACATGAAGAGAGGAATAGCTCTATGAATTGTCTCAAGCTGAATTTAAATGTTGATTGAGACAGATCTTGTGGTATGAGTCTGTTGCGGACGGTGGATCATCACTTTGATCCTTTGAATGACGAAGAAACGGCTATGAACGGTGACTTGAAACCCCCAACCATGGTTCCTCAGAATCACTCTCCATACTAGCTATGAACGTCACTGGGCTCAATGTAACACTCCAAAGTCATTGAAAATAAGATTGTTCTCGTCACTGATAGCACGATTGAGTTCCATGTGACTCTAGCAAATCGGTCTAGTGGGGGCTTCAGCGATTGCGCCTGTCTCTTCGAATTGGTCCATACGTAGACATTTCAAACTTAGATGACGAATCTTCGAATCTATGATAATTGGATCATCTACAGCATCACTTTCCATATGATTTCGGCGAGTGGTACCACTCTTACGGCTCATGACGGGAATAAGTGCTCTCGGCTGGTTCATTGACCCAAGCTCAACGTTGCTTCAACCCAAGAAGGTGAACCAAACGCCAACCTGTGAACTTTCACCAGGTAAATTGTCCCATCTCATTCCAGACTGTACCCGTCTTCGTCCTGATTGAAGCTCTTATAAAATACATCATAGCCTCCGTTTCGGTCATTGAATCTACCATATAAGCTAAAGGCGGAATTTTCATACCTTGCCGTATGGTGGCCGTGAGGGCGGCTGATCCAATTGCAATCAAGCAAAAGACTTCTGGCTTATACTATACGTAGGAGATGAAGGTGAGTGTGACTAGAAATAAATCCGAAATAGCTAACTAGTCCATACTACGATCAATGAGGTTGAAAGCTTGGAACCCGGATACTGCGAAAGTCAACTGGCTCTCACATCACACCACAAGATCTTGAGCATATCCCAGACTGTTTCCAAAGTTACCATGCCCACAGGAAGTTTCCTAAACTTGATGCTTTGATGAAGGGCATACAGGCAAGTGGGTGGCAGAAGTGGGTGCCGGTCAACGCACAAGTTCAGCCCTTGCTCATTACCACTACCTTCATTATCATCACCTTACTACGCTCCTTCAAGTCCGTTCTTCAAGGAATTCATTGGAACTAGATTGCCTGAAATTAAGTAGAGTACAGTCATGGTAGTAGTATGGGTATAAGCAGTGGGAAAATTAAAGTTGAGATGACAAAGTGGAAGTTCTCGTCTATCTCGAGCGCTATGCCCAACAACCTGGCACTGGAGGGATTGGCGTTCATGCGATATATGAAGGTAAATTAATTAGATTATACAACTGAGCATGTGTAGTCTCTGATGTGTCGGTTCGGAAAGCCTACGTTGAAAGTCTCGCACATATTTGAGACGGAGAAGCGAGCCGTCGTCTGAGTGGTCGATAGAGAAATTATTTGCTCTTCTGTGAGTGAGAGTCCTGACTTTAACATTTTAAAAGTAAGCTCACTTACGGGTTTCTCAAGTCCGTAAGGGCAATTAACAATCATCCCGGTCTGAGTCTCCAAGGCGTGTCGTTGAAGATTAACGTCGTGATGGGACGCCTGATGGTGAGGAATCCGGCGATGACTAATGGTCGGGGGCGAGAACAGCCAATCAATCTGGTCGCGCCCCACCTTTATGAACTTCCTCTCTTGGGCGCACTATGGCAAGTGGGAAGAGCCCATCACATCCATCATTACTGCCCAAAGCAAATATCCTTCGAGTTAAGACGTCTTTTCAGACTCGAAACATCATAGTTTGACATTGTAATCAGATCATGGGAGTCTGAGTCTTTCCTGACGTCTCATAAAGCTCGTATCCCACGCTCTTCCTCTGAGTGAGATGAGACCCCGCATCAAACCTCTCAAGCGCCGTACCAAAGTCACCTTCATCAAGCGCGCAGCAAATATGGCTGCATCGGCCCAGACCGGGTCACCGCAACGGTCCGACAGCGACGTGGACGAGGAATTTATCGACGGCCTGAGTGATCTGGGAATCGAAGGAATCGAGGCGAACAGTGTCGTTCCAGAACTTTTCACGTCGTCTCCACCTGTGCGCGACACGCTTCCGACGGCCACTTCGTATGCCCAAGACGCAACGGTACGGGAGTGTGTCCCGCTGCTGGCTGCCACGGACAGCGATATCGATCACAACGCCCACGGAGTACCCTCAATACTCCATGATAACCATATCAAATTTCTCCAGAAGCAGCTTGGAAGGTTTCCGGCCCCGTATGTGGCTGCCGACGCGAGTCGGCCATGGTTCCTGTACTGGTCTCTCAACGCCCTGGCTCTCCTCGGCTACGACACAGCAGTGTACCGGGAAGACTTGATAAAGACAGTGCGCACAATGCAGAACCCGTCCGGTGGCATCGGAGGCGGTCACGGCCAGGACTCTCATCTTGCCACAACCTACGCCGTCGTTCTCGCCCTCGCCATTGTCGGCGGTGAGGATGCATACGAAGCGATAGATAGGAAATCCATGTGGACATGGCTTTGCTCTCTCAAGCAACCCAGCGGCGGGATCCAGATGGCCCTGGGCGGAGAGGTAGATGTCAGGTGGGTTGACACCAGTCCCCCTCCACCGTTGTCTCCCCTTCTCGGCTTGCGCCATCTTTCTGACAGGTCTCTAGGGGAGCCTACTGTGCTGCCGTAATTGTAACCCTCCTGGACCTGCCTCTGGACCTTTCAACCGACTCTCCGGCCTGGACGCCTGAGCGGCCCACGCTCTTCACTGGATTGGCGGATTATGTACGCAGATGTAAGTCATACCTTAGCCCGGTTGCCTCACCGTCGCTCACCAATAGGCCAAACGTTTGAGGGTGGAATATCGGGAAAGCCGGATGGTGAAGCGCATGGAGCCTATGCTTTCTGCGCTTTGGGCTGCCTCTCGATCCTGGACACTCCGCATCGCATCATCCCCAAGTACGTATTTCGCCGCGTTCGTCCACTGAGGGGTTGACATGAAAGCAGCGCATACTGACTGCTTCGTCCGATGACAGATACCTAGACGTGCCACGACTTATCTCTTGGCTCTCGTCACGGCAGTACGCTCCGGAGGGTGGCTTCAGTGGCCGCACAAACAAGCTCGTCGACGGCTGCTACAGCCATTGGGTCGGTGGGTGTTGGCCCTTGATCGACGCTGTGCTGAAGGGCGCGATTGAGCTCGAGGATCAACCAAATGAGGCGACCTTCACTCCCCATCAGGGCAGTCTTTACAGTCGAGAAGGGCTGATCCGATACATCTTGTGTTGCGGTCAAGACCGGTCCAAACGTGGCGGTCTCCGCGACAAGCCCAGCAGGTGAGATGGCGATGATGATAGAAGCTTCCTGATCCGGATGGTTCGTCGCTGACTCGAGTGATAGGCCGTCGGATGCGTATCACACTTGCTACGTCCTCTCAGGACTGAGCTCTGCGCAGCACCAGTGGGATCTCACATATGTCAACGAAGATGAGACGATCCTATCGGAGCCAAAGTGGGTGGCGTCGCCTTGTGCCGAAGGAACACAGGTATTCAACGAGGAGGACCGCGTCGGGACGATCCACCCCGTCTACACCATCCCCCAAGAGAGCGTCGACGACATGAAGGCGTACTTTGCGTCGAAACAGGGATTCTAGCCCGCCACCAGGCCGCCTGAAGGCGACCGCCCCCCCCCCCCCCCATGTATATGGTCGAGGAACGTCGGAATTCCGTGTCACGTGGTTCCGCGCGAAAAGGGGCACTATGATGGCGGAGACCTTCCGAAATGAACTCGGCGATGGGAAATGTGCCATGCATGCTTACTGTCGGCCCCAATCATATGGAAGTGTGGGATTGCGGAACGAACACGACGGTCCTGCAGCTTCGAGCCCCGGGCAAAGAGATCTCGGACAGGGATCGTATGTGCAAAGTTTTGAACAACTCATCACGGCAATATGGCGGCGGCGCAGGAGACTTTGTGGTTGTGCATGTTGAGAGATCCCAAGACGGTCTCCCAAAAAGGTCGAGTTGCATTTGAAATCCGTGCGCCAGCTGCAGCACGCGAATCGGCATGCAAATGGTTACTGGGAGGAAGAGAGAGGTGTTGTAATGGCAGCAGGAGGTAATACATTTCGAACAAACGTTTCTAGTCCAGGCCAGGGCAGAGTCGACCGAGCGCAAGACCCAGTCGGCATCCAGTGTTGACTTTGAACATCCCACACGAACGGACCAAATTGTCTCCCGTTCATTCAGCGCTCAACGGTCGGGACTGCACATCTTCCGAAGGCAAGGGTCCCCTTTGCTGTTTATTCTGGCTTCTCGGCGCCACGACGCGGCGGCGGCGGCGAGGAGATGCACATCATAATCCCCCCCCCCTCCCCCTTCTCAGAACCAGGCCGATCTAAAGACTTGGAGACCCTGTAACACGCCACTTTGATGCTTCTGCCGTGCGATTCTCGTGTGGTCGCCCATTTCCCACGCGTGTGTCTTTTTGGTTTTGGGGGCTAATTGGAACGGCTAAGAACGAAACTTGGATGCTTGTCTTGGGATGGGCAGGTCTGAGACACAAGGCAGAGACACTTGAGACAAGTTGTCCAGTTCCAGCCCTGACACGGCAAAAGGCACAGAAGGAACTAGATCGACGTGTAGAGGTGTGTGTAGGTGTGGGCGAACAGGCTGAGGAGGAAGAGAGACAAGTCTACTGCGAGTCCGCGGTGGATTATCCCAGCAGACTGACCTAACCCATGGCGGCCACGCGAGGTTCGATTGGTTCATCTCGCCTTACAGCAGCGCCGCAGGGCCTGGGCGCAGATGTCTTTGCTGTCATACATGAACAAACCTAGACGCGAGTGCGCCCCTCTTTTTTTTTTCGATATTCCTCTTTGGAGTTCTTTTTGATATCAGAAAATAATTACCCGGGAAGGTGGTCATGTTGTGGTCGCTTGATATAGCCGGGCTGTGTCTCGAAAGGAAGCAATATTCACACTTTTTATTGGAACGGACGCGTAGTCGTCGTCTGCTGGTACAGGCACCGGACGACGAGAAGATTGCTCCAAGCTTTGAATCTGGATCCGCCGAGGTGGACTCGAGAGGTGGACGGCATGTTGCTCCTGGCGCCGCATCGCCTACATAGCGGAGCGAAGCACACGGGCAAAGGCCGCAGATGTACAGAAAAAGAAGACGAGATGATGGCGTGGTTGGTAAAAATACAAATGAGCTTTTTCTGCAGCCGGGAAATGGTAGAACGGCGGTCTGGTCTTGGTGGTAAAATAATGTGGTGCGACCTCAGGTTTCCAGGAGAGGTCGGCGGCCGGCCGGTCGCCCTCCAGTGTCAAAGGTCCGGTGAACTCTCTTTCACTCTGACGAACCCCCCTCCATCTTCCATTCGGATCGTGGGCGGTTCTGTCCAATGGCGTTCCATCTCTTGATGCAAATGACGTTGAAAGAAGGCCAGGTGTGTTGTCTTTTTCGAAATGGGGGGCGGGATGGGATGTGGCAGAGAGGGAGCCAGAGGGTGAGAGAGAGAGAGAGAGAGAGAGAGAGAGAGAGAGAGAGAGACGGAGGAGGGGTCCATGATGTCTCTTTTTTGTGCCCCTCACACCTCTCATCAAAAGAGCTACCCTGCCGGGTCAGCTCCAAGACGGGGTACAGATACAGATTACAGTACATGATACACAAGAGGGACGCCAGCGTAATCACAAACTTGTATTCCCGAGCCACCGGATCCCGCAGGCCATGGTTCACAAAAAGCCCCGGGCTGTGGATGCTGGTTTGGGGGAACACATACTGGTTTCGTTTCACAGCGGGCTTCTTTCTGTACTACAAAATGTGTTCATAGAGACATGGGCCGTAGAGTTGACGGTGAGAAACACCTCGGCACGATTATCGTATCACTGCTATGGTTTCTGCTTAGCCGCGTTAAACCGGGGTTTTATTGTAAGACGATGAAGCTCGGTGGAGTCGTCTCTTAGGCCAAGGCAGGGCTGGAGAGGAATTTGGATAATAACAAAGGCTCAAGAGAGATCTGTCTCGGAAGAAGTTCCGGGCGTAGTGAGGGTATATCCACCTTGATATCTCTACGTACGCTACTACATCCACTTCGAGAGGGCGCGGCTGTGCTCTCCAAGATACATACACAATAAAAAGGGTCCGTCGCTGGTACACGGGATCTTGGTTGACTGGAGTCTTCCGATGCCCACTCGCTTGGGTAGCGAAGAGTTCAAATCAGATGATTTTGGTGAGGCAGGCGGGTATAGACAGGAGGCATACATAAGTAGTACGTTCATTTGTCCCATCTTTCATTCGATGCCGACCAAAGTAATGTGTCATGGCCAAAGAACATGAGACGAAGAGAGTCCCATCGGCCTTTGGATAGGGTCTACCGTCTATCAAAAAGTCAGGTCACGCCAACAAACATGCAGACCCCCCCCCCCCCATTGTCCCCGCTTCGTGAGAGCCGGCCGCTGGGGTGGAGCAAAGTGTGGAGAGTGAGAGAAGTGAGCTGTGAGAGAGAGGGAAAAGCTAGGATTGATCCAGATGACAAGGTTCCAGAAAGATGCCAATTGACGAATCACATTTGGGGATGGCGTCTACGGCGAGCGCTAAGAGGCTAAGAGCTAGCTCTGTCAGGTCGGGCAAGAGACGTTTGGCTTTTCTTTGGGAGCAGCACCAGTAGCAGCACCCGTTTTGTTCTACTCTGCAGTAGCTTGGTGAGACTTTCTCAGGGAAAGACCATGAAGGCCATCGGCGGAACATCACCTGCCTTCAGCCAACGATATGGAGGTGGTGAGATGCCTGCCGCCGAGAGATGGTGATGAGTGGCTTTGGAGGTGAGGTAGATGAGATGAGTGACACGGCGAGTGAGCGAGTGAGTGAGAGTAACCGATGTGAGTGAGTGAGTGTGTAAAGTCATTGGTGAGAGGAAGGAGTGAATGATGTCGTTGGCGCCTTCCACGGTGCTTCCAGATTGATTCGGGAAGGAAAGCACGGGCGATTCGCTGACTGACACGACCCCTTGCGGCAAGCTGCAAGCTGCACGCCGCCAACCTCCTCTTTGGCATTTGCTCCTCTTCTTCTTCTTGACGGCTCCCCATGCTCCGTGGAGAACCAAGCGGCAGCAACAACAAGCTGCGAATTCAAGCTACAAGTTACAAGTTACGACAAGTCATCAATGACAAGAAAGAGTTGGCCCGCGGCAATCTAGCCGTTGCTCGACCTCTGCGCGCATGACCCTATCTGCTTCTGCTTTTCTCACCTGCATTGACAGATCGCGGTTGCGAACGGCCAGGTACCGCTGTACCTACCTCTCTCTCACTCCCAGTTCTCGACCTTTACGCAGGTGTAATTGCCAATTGGCTTACAAGACCCAAGGTAGAGGCACAAACACCTGAGATATCAGGATGGGTTACTGAGAGAGACACACACATACGCACACACGCACACACACACGAAGAGAGAGTGAGAGAGAAAGAGAGAGAGAGAGAGAGAGACGGCAAAGATGGACGAGGGGTGTGGAAAGCAGAAAAAAAAAAAAAAGGCCAATGCATGTCAAGAGAGAGTACCCTGCCTTTTGGATCGAGGTCTCGCCGGACTTGGTTTCCTGATTTCCCTTGGATTACCTTCCAGGTTCATCAAAGCAACACCGTCGAGCGGCACTGCCAGCTCATCATTGCATGGTGTGGTCTGCGTCCCAAGGGCCTGCGCTTGCTTTGGCCCGGCCTAGTTGCAACTTGTGCGTTTTCGCGCGCGCCCGCTTGCACCAGTCAGCCGTTGCGCTGCGTCTGCCTGCCTGCTGCTGCTGCTGATGCTGCTTGTTGTTATTGCTTGCTGCTACTTGCTAATTACTTGTTGCTGCTGCTGCGAAGGTATCCGTACTGATGCACCGGCACCCACATCACCAACCCACGTCCAAGGTATCCGTACCCGTCATGTCATGCCAACGGTACGTACTGATGCTCTCTTGCTGCTCTTTCCCACAACGAGTAGGTACCTGAGATACGTACTGACCTTACGTGACTGTGCAAGTAACCATGTACTTTCGTCTCCTCCTCTCCACCACGTCGTCATTTGCCTCCTCCGACGACAACCAACAACGTACGAACTGGAGACGATGGGGAACATCGACATCGACATTGACGACGACTGCAGCAGCTTGTTATCACCGCTCACCTCGCACGGCGGATACTCGACAACCAGCGAGGTCACGCTCGTCTCGTTCCCCCACGCCCACAACTCAGCCAGTGACTACAGCACAACTGCACAACACAGAATGCATAGAATCAACCACTCCAACGTCTTCCTCGAATTCGACCCTCCGAGAGCCTCCTGTCCCCTCCCTTCGAGGTATTGTAACTGACCTTACCTGACCTTACCACGCATTCACGGCCTGTTCAATGCATACATACTCACCGTCCTCACACCCCTCTCGGTGATGTCGCCGTCGTTGTCCGTTTTCGGCCATCTAACGGTCTGTATTCGCGTGACTTTGATTTTTTCTCCCTCCCCCTCTTCACCTTCTGCCCCTCCACACTCGCCTCCATCATCGCTTTGGTCATTAAACTTTTGCCTCATCTTACAGCATAAGGGAGGGTCCTTTTTCGACCTAGGCAATCTGCGGCGGACACTGTAACTCTCGCAATATACCCAGAGAGAGGGGAAGTGGACAGATGGACATGCTTCTTGCATATGGAGAACCGAGATATAATTTGCCCGCGGAGCCGATTACAGCGCACCCCCTCCCTATCGATCCCCTGCTGCTGCTCATCCCACTTCGACTTGAGAAAGCAACATTGGCCTCTCAAAGCCAGAGAGGGGGAAGCTATTCCATGTTGATGGATCTCGCCGCCCCCGTCGAACCCACTCCCAAAGCCATCTCTCGGCGCTCAGAGTGTTCATGCACGTCGTCTGCTACCCTCTTAGCTCACGGCCACAAGACTTGAGAGATGACCTCTTCACCGACCTTGCAATTCTGTCCGCGGGGGACGATGCCGCCTGCCGGGGGCCCTTGAACCTCGAACGGAGACGCGCCGTTCGGTCACTAGGTGCCACCGACTTCACCTTATTCCATGGCTGGCGAGCGGCCGTCGACCCCCATCATCCATGGGATTTGAAAATCAGTAATAACAGAACCCTGGGAGTTGCAGCCGCCGTAGCATAAACGACTTGAAAGATCCAGCGTCTCGCCGCCGACTGCCGCTCGCTCTCGTCTATTCTGCGTCGCTCATCTCTCCGGGGATCTCTATTTTGGTCGGCACCCTGGCTCGCACTCTGGGCCAACGAACGGCTGGTAGCCTAGCAAGCGCTGATTTGCCGCTCCAGAGCGGTACCCTGTTCCGTCACCGCAACGAGTCCAGTCTGTATCTGTACCGGAGTATAGCTACATTCGTGCTCGGAGGGTTTCTCCATTTTCTCTGCCACTGATTCGCTGAGCAGTTGGAGAAGGATTTCGATTTTGGCCGTCTCTGACTGGATACAATTGCTAGCCTACGAGACGACTCTGGCCGACAGGCGGTTTTGACTTTGATGATGCCGTGCGAATCGCCCGCCATCGCTGCACATCATTGGGAGCCACCGATGATCCCAAACGAGGGCCCCGGCGCCTGGCGCTGTTCTCACCCTGTCCCAGCTAGCATCGAAGCGCACGGCCAGGCTTTGCCTGACATGGCACAGACGAACTTGGGGCTGGCTGCCAGTTCTTCGACTTCTAGGTTCATCGTCCTTCTCTCTTGGTATCACAATGTCACCTTCCAAGTTGCCGGAGACGCTCTCCTCTTCTTCATCGTTCCAATCCCCCAACCTCGGGTCCCGCAACACAAGCGAGCAGCAAGCAGCAAGCAGACAGGATGGATGGCACGGTGGATTCGATCTCGACGTTTGGTTTGGGGGGGCCCCTTCTGCTCAACTCCGAGTCCGAACCCACCGCATGCGTCGTGCTGCCCCCGCAGAGACGGTCGTTGACCGCAGTCAATACATGCACGCAAGCCTAAAGTAGCAAGCAAATGTACATGGCCTCATACGTACATACATGACGATGGATGGCATATCTCAACAACAAATTGGCGCTCGGCCTGTGACAAAACAACCAACAATGAGCGGTGGAAAACATTTGGCAACACTGGCAACAATGACAATAACACCAACGGTACCATGGAGCCGACAAAGACCGCACGACTGACAGGTTACTGAGGAATTGTCCACAAGTGCCTACCGGGCCTTTACTCGATAGTTGATTACAGGTGCAGTAGTCGCCGCTAACACGAATAATTTAAGGCATCGATTTCTCATCAGTCATCCTTTGTCTGTCTTTCTTCCCTCCCACCCTCCGTGGTCGCGGTCACTGGACTGGATAGGGCCCTTTACGCCTTACTGGGCACATCCCTCTTCGGAGGAGCCAGAAAAGCAAATAAGCATGCTCTGGCGTTTTGACTCGCCGCCAGCCCGAAACAATTCAATCAAAGGCCATGGAAGCCCGGGCTCGGGACCAGCGTATCCCGCATTTCATGTTAACTCATCGACGAGAGTTACTTGGCAGATTCTTCGATCAAGTAAAAGCAACGTACCGGACTTCTTGTGCGCTGCCGGAGGAGAACCAGCTCGCCTCGCCAGATTGGGGTCCTACATGTCCGTATGGTTCCATTTCGCCACCGGCTTTGCAGATTTGCAGCAGCCCTCGTCAGTATTTTACTCTGTTAAATTTAATTTTTTTTTTGTTCCCTCTCAGTCTTTTCGTCTCACAATTCGCCCTCGACATTTCTGCTGTAGCCCTAGAGAAGCTAAGGCAGCCCGCTATGCGACCCGGCGGGCCACATGGTCGGAGAGACTTCGTCCAAAGTTTCGACCATGTACGCATGTACCAGACGCGCGCGCCTTTGCTTGTGACGATGATGTCGTGGGCAAACCACAAGCTGGGCCCAAAACAGAATAAAGTGTAAGTCGGTCGATGTTCGGCGGCACGACCGGCGGCAGCACAAATTGCATTTCGAAAAGTAGAAGTGCCCTGGAAGCAGAAGCTTGAGCGGGACCGTCAAGCGCCACGAGCAGCGACAAGCTCACAAGCATCTAAAGACTGAAGCACGTCGGACCTTGCGGTCAAGTCCCGTACGGGGCAACGTTATCGAGATACCTCGTCGATTCTCCAGTCCAGGCCTCGATACTCGTCTGCTACAGGCCGGATACTCCAACGAACGGCCGGGCCTCGAGATGAGCGACCAGGGGACCGGGCCAGCAAGACTGGAGAGAGTGAGAGACTAACAGACGAGCAGGGGACCTTTCTCTCAAGTCTCAGCAGCAGAGAGACAGATCTTCGTCGGCCCATCCCTGGCCCTGGGGCCCTTGCTCAGCGATGATGCTGGTAAACCCCCCTCCCCCCTCTTCAGTGTGTCGTTGTGGAGTTGTCTAGTCTACAGCGGTTTTTATCAACTGGCAACGAGGCGAGCCAACGCAGCAAAGCATGGGTCACACTCTTTCGAGAGCCGCATCGCCGCTTGCATCTCGAACCAAAAAGAATTAAGAGAGAGGGAGAAAAAAAAAGAAGGGTACATTGAGAGAAGCACCCCCATTGTCATTGTGCACTTCTTTTCCGCAGTGCCCGTTTTTTCTCTTGCTCCCCCCCCCCCCCCTGTCGATTCGGCGTCTGGCTTTCCATGTTCACGTCCCTGCCCAGACTCCAGAGACGCAGACAGACCGAACAGACGGACAGAAACGCCCTGTCGCTTGCTTGTTGACCTTTTCCTCGTTCGTCTGTCGTCTCCTCCTCCAAGAGTCCAAGGTACTCCGTACACAGTTCCATTCCCCTCTTTCTCGCCTGGTCCCTCATTTCCTTTTCCTGCCGCTGCCGTTGCCGCCGAAGCTCTCCCAATACCACATACTGCTACGGTTAGTGTCGATATTATGTTCATGTACCTTTACCTTTACCAAGTTGATGCTGGACCTGGACTTGGACTTGGACTTGGACTTGGACTTTTTGTTGCTTGACCACCACCCCCTCCACCCCTCCCCCCCTTGCCCCCGCACTAGTTCGTTGACAAGCCCAGAAGCACGAGAAGAAAAAAAGAGAAGACACCTCTTTTTTTTCTGCAATAAAGCAGACACATGTCTCTCCGTTCATGGCTCAGATGCTTTCCTGCAACCCGAGAGACGGAAGCCCTGGATACGTAGCTTAACTTACAACATCACCCATCCACACCACCACCTCAATACTCCGTACACGCACACACGCACAACACACACACACACACACACACACTCACAAGTAACAACACATCAACACCCCTTCCACCGACTTTCTTCATCTTGCCCCCCCCATACCTCTTCAGGCTTTACTTCTCCAACCTGGGCACCACGAAAACGACGAGAAACTTGACCGATCCCAGCTTCCCTTCTCCTACCTTACATCTCGTTGAACAACTCATACCATACATACTCACCTACCCTCGACCACGCCCCGGATTTCTGCCCTACGCCTTACATACGACCCTCCCAGCACAGCATTTGGCGCGTGGTGCGTAGAGTGCCTGCCAGCTCAGCCCAGCCCAGCCCAGCCCAGCCCATCCCCGACCACAGATCTCTCTGCTCGCCTCACCGTTGGGCTCGATTGCATCTCACGGCGTCCGCATCTTTGGTCCCCTTGTCTGGATAGGAATCTACCCTCGTCGCTTTGCTTCACTTTTTCTTCTTTCTTGCTCTGAGACAACCTCTCTCCCCTGCTACGGCCTGTCCATCTCCCCGCCTAGTTCTGGATCTGGACCTGCATCTCCGAACCACCACCGCGCCTCTTAATCGACCCATTGGGAATAACTGTCAACATGGGAGGCTTCTACATGCAGTACCTCGAGAGTAAGTCATCAATTGAGTTTTATAGATGGATTGTTGGAGCCCAATGCTTCCCTCAACCTCGTCATCGCCATTGTCCGTATAAGTGGGGCCGCCCATGATGACCTGGGGAACTGGGTCAGATCGTGTGCCCTACCCCTGCATTCTGTCAACGGCGGGAATGACATGCGTCTCCCGGTTCCTGGTGACTCTTGACGAGTCGGGACGTGGCACTTTGTTCGAGGATCGACGTCAGCTTCTCGCTGCGGCTCTCTTCAGGAACGGCATGCAGGGCTCGCAAGGGGGTCAAAAGCTGTGGGATTGGATTGGGCTCGAATACAGATGGAATTACGTCGTTGAGAGGCGTGTGCTGTCTAGTTCTCCCTCAGCTGCGCCAGCAACATTGACTCTGGATGACTTGCAGAAGATCTGGGGCTAACCGATCCAATCTAGGTCTCTGCCGGCGACGAGGATGGAACGACCCTTCCTACGAGTGTTACCGCGATCACAGCGGCTACACCTGCTTGGTTCTAGTCAACGGACGGGAGTATCAGACGGATCTCGCGTATCAATCCGACTCGCTGGCCCAAGAGAACGCCGCCATGCGTGCCTTCATGGTGTGCCGCAACTTCTCCGTCAACGGCGGCATGCTGGCCCGCAATGGCATCGTTCAGGGTCTTCCGGCCACTGAGCCTGCTCGCCGCTCCAAGAAGAGCCGCCACACATCATCCAGTCACAGCTCGCGAGACAGCCACCGTCGATCTGGTCACCATTCAAGCAGCAGCTCTACAGCCTCTTTCGACTAAGGATAGGCAGGCGAGCCCTGGATTCCTGTCTTGCGTGGCGACAGGGATCCAAGACGACAACTACAAGGTGGAACAGCTTCGCAGCTGAATGAGCCTATGAAAGAAGACGACACCTCCGGACGGCTGATCTGGGAGGTCACAGGGTCAAAGAGAGACGTGGGGGAAAAAAACAAAACGGGCAAAAAGCGACGCATACTTTTCCATCTGCGACGACTCCTAACGACTTAATGAACTAGAATCATGGTTTCCGCGCGGCACATCTGATTTCTGCACTTCGTAATTCTTCCGGCCGGTCTCCTTCGAATTTCGAACAAAACTCGTTTTTCCCCTCTCGTCACCTATTTTCGGATTCGACTTTTTCTTTACTTTCAAGACTTTTTGATGACCAGGCGCTTGGCTGGGATTGTACAGTGCCAGTCAAGGGCTGTCCTTCATTTTCTCGAATGGATCAACAACCGGAGGCGACTCTGGCCGACCGACCATCTTTCCTTCTCGACAATTCTTTTGGCATTATGCATTTAGTTTCCTCTTGTCCGGGATCTTCTCTCGAATAGGCTCGAACTACTTTCTTCCTTGGTTGCTTGCTTGCTCGAAAACGACGACTTTCCACACAGATTGGAACAAATGATGATGATGGGGCGGTTAGACTCACATGAGCTTGAGACGTGGACTCGGCATTCTGATTTTTATTTTCCGCTCTTGTTTTCGAGACAACTTACGGGGGTCACATATGGGGTGGGAGGACGACTAAAGACGGCCAGAAGAGCCACCCCCTTTACGCATTGCCTCAAAAGCGAAGCATCCGGTTTTTTTTTCTTCTTTTTCTTCTGCATCATCGACGAAGTCGAGGGTGCCTGGGAGAGGTTCAGCATCTCGAATTCCGACTTATTTTTAGCTCCTTTCAAAGGGGCTCATTTACGATTGTTACGCTTTTCGTTCGACCTTTGTGGGAGGGATTTGATGAGATTGGATGAGAGCTTGCTTGTTGGACAGAGGACATGATGGACATGATGAGAAAGCGATGGAGCCAAAGATGACATGACGAGAGACGTTTGAAGGCAACAAAATTGATGAGATTCTGGGGGAGGGGGGGGGGGGGACAGAATAGGCCAGAGAGGGGGAGAGGATGGATTCCATGATCCTATGCCTTTTTCTTTTTATATGCGCCGCTTCTGCGACGCTCATGATGATGATAACGACAACTTTTAACGACAAAGACTTTCATGGTATGAATGGCAAGAATAAGACGATCTCCAAAAAGAAATAAAAACAAAACGCTTTCCAGTTCGTTATTTTTTGGAATCAAACTATTTGAAGCTTTTACCCAGCGTGACTATGGGAGGTGATGGGAGAGCCATTTATGTTGGGCGTACGGCTGTGGTCCCCCAAATTACGAAACCTCAAACTTGGGTAGAGGTTGAGAAGTTGAGGTTGAGGTTGATAGGGCATGGCACCGGAGCGCGCCGAAGTTTGCCGGTGGGGTTTGCCGGTGGGGTTTGCCGGAGGGTGTAGCGAGAGCAGGGGCGGAGGGGAACTTCCCGGAGCCGAGGAGTCGGAAAGTGGATGATGTCTCGGAGGTTCTGGTCAGAACGGTCTAGGCGGCCGGTAGGTGCATGTATGCGCCCGCCATTCGGCGACTTGTCTATCTATATGTGTAGTAAGGTACATGTTCCCTTATGCATCCAATGATACGTGCCATGCCCTCATCGAGGGGGGAGCCGCGAAGTTTCTAGGCCTCTGAAATGCGGGTTTGCTTCTTCTTAGCTATGATGTGGAAGGCCAAATGAGTCTGACGAGGCAGGGCGAGGAGAAAAAGGGGGGGGGGCATATGGTTCTATCTCACATACCTCCTTCTCTCCTTCGTGAGAGGTACTTGTAGCTTAGATTGGGACGATGCAGTTGAGAAAGTAGGTAAGCATTGTAGAGCAGTTTAGGGATGCCATCCACATCATTCTGTTCCTGTTCTGGACTGCAATTGCCAGCTCTACTTTCACTTTCCCTTCCGTTTTTGGCTGTTGTCTCGAGCGGAAGGGAGGCTCAGTTATTCCAGTCTACGAGAACTCCTCTGTGCCTCTCAAGGTAAGGTACTTGCAGACAGTATCCTCGGTACGCATAAACTATGCGCAAACGACATCGAGTCTGTTTGACTCAATCGCCTTCCACATGACTTCAAAGCGGAAGTACAAATCATGCCATCTTTGCACAGAAGCCGCGCAGAAAAGGCGGGAATAAATGCCTTGCATCAAAATTCAGATGATCTGCTGTTTGTCTTGGTCGTTGAAAGTTTAGAGTGTATCCGTAGGATGGGACGGACGGAGCGGGAGTCCGCGTGGCGTGCTGCGGATCCCGGCCGGGGTTTATTCGGATCTTACCACGGAAGGGTGGGGAGGACCGGGCTACCCCTTCCAGAATCGAGAACTGACGGAAAGACCCCAAGACAGTTGAGGTGAGGTCAATGGAAGGCTCGACATAACGAGGGAAAATAAAGATAGAATTATCCGCATCTGCCCGCTGCCTGCCCGTACTCCGTAGAAGAGGCCAGCTGCAGGCTGGCAGGCTGAGCAGCAGCGTCAGAAGCCAAATGGCAAAAATGGCCACGGCCGAGATTCGACGCCGGGCGGTCCCGGGATGTGGATTGTGGGTTTTCTTCTCTCTTGACTCTGGCATGTCACGTTGGTTCTGTGACCCCCACTTTTCGGCGTGTTCAAGCGTTCTGGAACTGGAAGTGCCCATGGACCATGGTGCCCCCTAGAGGCTTGGGATGATGGATCGTGGGCCGGACGCGGTTGTTTGAGAGGAGAGGAGGTGAACACGTACGTCACGTCGCATGTTGAGCGATTTGAGGATCCTCCCCGCCGGGCCCATGGCACGAAGGCATTCCCCTTCTCAAGGTCCCAAGGGTGGCTCAATTGACGATTTTCTTGGGAATCGATGTGGCTTTGCACAAAGGGGCGACTTCCCTTTTACTCCTCCACCCCAGCTTTCCTGGTCACGAGATGGGGATTTCTGCCGCGGCATTGGACGTGTGGCATGAGGTGGGATGAGCGACTCCACTAGCTGAGGCGTCAAGGCGAAATCTGTCCTGACTTGGCCATGATCATTGTTAGCTGTTGCAGGCTTGCAGCGCAATGTGGGCGAGGTGCTGCTTTCTCGAATGCGCCGAGACATGCTCATGAGCCGAAGAGGGAAAAAAATGCCAAGGGAGAGATGTAAGTTTGAAGGCTTGGTAGCTCGAAGGAAGGGGAAGGGATGCGACGCTGGCATTCGTCGTAATTGCGGCGCGGACTCGTAAACACAACACGAGCCTGCAGCTGAAGAACGCTCGTGTCCCGGGCGTGGGCGTCCTCTCCTCTCCTCACCAAGACTTGATCTTCCGGGTTCCCCAGCAGTTGTTCCCGTGATGCTGACGGACGACGGGCAGAGATGCACGCAGCACATCCGAGGGACAAGAGGAGGCAAGAGTCGCGAGTTTAGTACGGGCCCGCCGGTCAGCTGTCTTCGGATGTGTAGGGAGAGCCCTTGCAGTCAAGGTTTCGAGCGAGCCAGACTCTAGCGACAGTGGCCCGCGGCATGTCCAGGTGCGGACTTACTACGGGCGGTCCAGTATCGGATTGCGGCGTACGACGGTCTACCGTTTCGACGTCCCTCCCAATGGTGGCAAAGATGCTGTGTCCCGTCGGTTGGCTTCAACTTTGAATTCTGCGAGCGGCAGCGGCAAGCAAGGGAGGGCGGAGACAGGCATGAGCAAATTCGTCAATCTCGGCAGGGGAAATTGGGGGTAAGGCTGGGTTGACGAGGCCTCGCTGGAACTCGAATATGTTTGGTGGGTTGAGGTGATATGGCTGAGTGCCAATGTGCTATGCGCCAGGAGTTATGTTGCCATTGGGGCTGGCGAGTCGCCGCAATCTCGAACTGGAACGTCGAGTCCTCAAAGTCCCCATCGTACAGTTACACCTCCACTTTTTTTCTTTCTGTTGCGCCCATTGAGAACCTGGAAAGGCTCGGAGGGCCGAGTAGTGCGTCTGCCATTGCCGAACGTGTTGTGAACTTGTGATGGTGTATCCCCACACACGGATCGCCGGGAGGGTAGGTATGTTTTCGTGCTTGTACGGAGTATCTGTATGCGTGTATGCGAATGTTGTCTCTCAGGCTGTGCTCGTGCTTTCGTACGGATGGGGTTTTGAGTTTGAGTATTGATGCTTTCCGTACAGATAGAGTAAAGTAGAGGACGGGAGCGAAAGTCGAAAAGCTGGAGAAAGTGATGGGTGGCAGCCCCTGACAGCTGGGCCTTGCCTGAGCTTGGGGCTGGGCTGGGCGTTGCGGCGTAGCGTCGTTGCATGGTCCTTTCCTTCCAGGACAGTGGACTTATTCTTTTTCCCTCCTCTCGCCTCGAAGCCCCACTCTTGTTGACGGGATGGGATTGGATGATGGGATCACATGGGGGCACTGCGCACGGGGAGAGGAGGGAAGTCATTGGATGGGATTCCGCATTGGCCATTGAACGGTACGTCTTCCGGTATACGTACCTTGGAATTTGATGAACCAGGAAAGAACAGTGAACAGCGTCCTACTTACTTTTCTTAATATCAACAACCTCACATCTCCTAAGGCGCAATCAGCTACAACGATGTTTCCGTGTATAAGGTTATAATGGGAACACAAGAATCCAAGTGTTAAGGTAGCTATAGTTCATCCAAGGTAGGCAACGTGGAGTGGTGGATGACTCTGATTGGGATATAAAAAGTCTAGAACAATGTACCAGAAATGCCAGACACTTTGCAGCCCAGCATGTTGGTGCTAATCCCGCCCGTTAGTGTACCCGTTCGAACCCCCCATTCCGCCCCTGGGCCCCTTCTTCCCCCCTCTCTCTCTCTCTCCCCCTTTGGGTGCCCTGTGCTTCTTGCCGTGCTGCCCCCAATTGATTGCCCATCGCAGGCAGCCCGGCAAAGTACTTTTCCATAGAAAAATCAGCGATGAGTGACTTACGGCTTGCAATTGACCGGGACCTTGGGGGTACAGATGTCGTGTCATTTTTGAAGGTGCCTTCTCCCTCACCACCCTGCGCCTCTTTTCGCGTCTCTCCTTCTCTTTCTGCCTTCCCATCTGTGACCACTGACCTCCCTTTTTTTTTTTTTTTTTTTTTTTTTTCCCATCCCGACTTGCTGGCCTCCCCTCGTGGCTTCCTTCACTGCACTCGCTCAACCTCTTGCCTTTTGCAACTTTCTCCCCCAAAAGGCCTTCTTCCATTTTCCCATCTTCGGATCTTCTTTCCACAAGCAGGATTCCACTGTATACCCTTTTGGAGAAAAGGCACGCCTGTCTCTCTCTCTTTTAACAACCTTCTAATCTTTTCTGGAACCCATCGAGCTACCCCTTTGGTCACCAAACCTCCCCTCCGAAAAAGCGCAGCTTCCCCCTGTCGCCAAATCCAGTCACACCGACCAGGCCAAGAGAACCTCTTCCCTCTTTCAACTGTTCACACACTCGTTTACACACGCACCTCCCCACGGAAGCTACCAAGTCTTCCATTCTCTGCTTCGCTCAACGAAATCAAACCATCACATAACCCCTCAACCACAATACCATCAACATGAAGGGTAAGCACTGTCCCCATACGAACAGCTACATGCGCCTCCGCCTGCCCCAATTACAGCCTTGCCCAGTGATCTGCTGTACTCGAGGCTGGCAACAGGCGCATTGTGTGGTCGGCAGTGACGCAGACTTGCTAACTTGTTACAACAGCCATCATTCTCGTTGGCGGCTTCGGCACTCGTCTTCGCCCTCTGGTACGTCTATCCCTCTCCCTAGCTTGAAGACACAGCATACGGCGGCAGCAGCAGATCTCTGCCACCTGCTGCGGCACCTTCCACACCATGACAGAATATTTTGCTGACCTGGTTACTACAATGCGCAGACCCTCACCCTCCCCAAGCCCCTGGTCGAGTTCGCGAACAAGCCCATGATTGAGCACCAGATCGAGGCCCTTGCTGCTGCTGGTGTCACCGATGTTGTCCTCGCTGTCAACTACCGCCCCGAGGTTATGGAGAAGCACTTGGCTGAGGTGGGTCTTTCCCTAAGCTTCCCCTCTACAGTTCTTCCAGAATAGTGGTGCTGACTTCCTTCCTCAACAGTACGAGAAGCGCTTCGGCCTGAACATTACCTTCTCCGTCGAGACCGAGCCCCTCGATACCGCTGGTCCCTTGAAGCTGGCCGAGAGCATTCTTGCCAAGGATGATACCCCCTTCTTCGTCTTGAACTCGGATGTCATCTGCGACTTCCCCTTCAAGGACTTGGCCGAGTTCCACAAGAACCACGGTGATGAGGGTACCATTGTTGTCACCAAGGTCGAGGAGCCTAGCAAGTACGGTGTTGTTGTCCACAAGCCTAATCACCCCACCAAGATCGACCGTTTCGTCGAGAAGCCCGTCGAGTTTGTCGGCAACCGCATCAACGCCGGCATGTACATCCTCAACACCAGCGTTCTCAAGCGCATTGAGCTTCGCCCCACCTCGATTGAGAAGGAGACCTTCCCCGCCATCGTCAAGGATGGTCAACTGCACAGCTTCGATCTGCCCGGCTTCTGGATGGACGTTGGTCAGCCCAAGGACTTTCTTACCGGTACCTGCTTGTACCTCACTTCCCTCACTAAGCAGGGTTCCAAGGAGCTTGCCTCCCCTTCAGAGCCTTACGTCCACGGCGGCAACGTTCTGATTGACCCCTCTGCCAAGATTGGCAAGCACTGCAAGATTGGACCCAACGTGACGGTCGGCCCCAACGTCGTCATTGGCGACGGCTGCCGTCTTCAGCGCTGTGTCCTGCTGCCCGGTTCCAAGGTCAAGGACCATGCGTGGGTTAAGAGCACCATTGTCGGCTGGAACAGCACTGTTGGCAAGTGGGCTCGTCTGGAGAACGTCACTGTCCTCGGCGACGATGTGACGATTGGTGACGAGATCTACGTCAACGGTGGCAGCATTCTCCCCCACAAGAGCATCAAGGCCAACGTCGACATTCCCGCCATCATCATGTAAAACCAAACCAAACAACCCACAAAACACTATACCCGGGCCTGGACGAACACTCTGAGGGTCCGCGCTCTTCACACTTCTTGTCTGCACGCCTGTTCTTATCGACTTTCTAATTCCAAGTTGCGATACGATTCACCACTCCACTCATGAGTCTTCAAACTTGAAGAAACGGGGGGCGGAAACCAAACACTATATTTTTGGCTGGCGTCGGCAGGGGGAATCATTTGGCGAGCACAGAAAAGCACTTGGCTTTGCGATGTTTTACTTTTTATTTTTTCGTTTGGGAAAGATGATGGTCCCAATTTCGTTACGAATTGCAGACGAACGGTGTCGAGGGCTGTTTTCCCAGCTTGGAGGATATCTCCCGCGATGTACCGTGAACATGGAAGACTCCCAACCGTGGAGTCATCTGTGAGACAGATGACAATAAAGATGATACCTGTGAATTTGATGCTCTGAAAGTGCTCTGTGATGGTGATCATATATCGTGTTGCTCATGCGCATATCATGCGGGTATCTCGTGATTTGATGTGGGGGGAAGGAGGGGGTGGAGGTATAGATGACGGATCACATTTGCGCCTTCCCCGTGTGGGTGGGAGAGTGGGTGCAACAAGCAAGGCAAGAGACTGACTTGATAGGTATCCTGTCTAAACGAAATCAACTTTCCCAATATCATACCACCATCCAAAAATAGGCTTCTTTATCTTTTCTGTATACCAGTTACTCCGAAAAATCTCCAAAACCACATGTTGCTACACTTCTATTCCGCATTATCACGCACCCAACCCCTCGACATCTCAACAGCCTGCTCCCACTTTTTAAACATCTTTTGACTCGTCTCCTTGTCGAGCGCGGGCGTGAAGATCTTGCGCCCCGTCTGGTTGACGTGCTTGAGGTCCTTGAGCTCGTCCCAGACGCCCAACGCGAGGCCGGCGGCGATGGCGGCGCCGAGGGCCGTCGTCTCGCGCATGGCGGGCCGGTCGACGCGGATGCCGCTGATGTCGGCCTGGGACTGCATGCAGAGGTCCGAGTTGGAGAGGCCGCCGTCGACGGCGAGGTTCTCGAGGGCGTGGCCCGAGTCCTTGGCCATGGCGTCGAGGATGGCTTTGGTCTGGTAGCATGTCGCTTCGAGGGTCGCGCGGGCGATGTGGCCTTTTTGGGTGTGTGCTGTGATGCCGACTGTTTTTGGCATGTTAGTTGTGTGATTTGATCGAGAGATGATAACTTACACAGAGTTCCCTTTGCGTCGTCGATCCAGTACGGCGCAAAGAGGCCGCTGAACGCCGTCACGAAGACGACGCCGCCGTTATCCGGAACCGTCTCGGCCAGCTCCGAGATCTTAGAGGAGTCCTCGACAAAAGACAGGTTCTTGACGAGGAACTTGACGCCCGAGCCTGCGACCGCGATGCTGCCTTCGAGAGCGTACACGGGCTTCCTGCCCTTGCCGAAATCGTACGCGACGGTGGCCAGGAGGCCCGACTTGGATATGACGGGTTCCTCACCGACGTTATACAGCAGGAAGCAGCCCGTGCCGTAGGTGTTCTTCGCCTGGCCTGGGGAGAAGCCGCACTGGCCGACGAGGGCGGAAGATTGGTCGCCCAGGCAGCCTGCGATGGGCACGCCCTTGAGGACGCCGCGGGCAAAGGAGCCGAAGGCGGTCGGGTCGGAGGAGGGGACGATTTTGGGGAGGTGGATCTTGGTGCGGTCGATGCCGAAGAAGGAGAGGAGGGTGTCGTCGTATTTGAGGGTGCGGAGGTTCATGAACATTGTGCGGCTGGCGTTTGTCGAGTCGGTGACGTGGATCGCTGCGTCGCCCTTGTCTGCGCCGCCGTTGAGACGGTAGATGAGCCAGGAGTCGACGGTGCCGAAGGCGAGGTAGCCCGCGTCGTAGGCCTCGCGGATGGAGGGGACGTTGTCGAGCAGCCAGCGGAGCTTGACGGAGGAAGGGTAGGTGGACAGGGGCAGGCCGCAGAGGTCCTGGAGGGCGTCTGCGCCGGGGCGGGCGCGGAGTTCGCGGACGAGGGAGGTGGTGCGGGTATCGGGCCAGACGACGGCGTGGTGGAGGGGTTCGCCGGTGCGGACGTCCCAGAGGACGGTGGTCTCGCGCTGGTTGGTGATGCCGACGCCGCGGATGTTGGCGGCGGAGTAGCCCTGTTCGGCGAACTGGGCCATTGCCTTTTCGACGCATTCTTCGACCGAGGAGAGGAGCTCGAGGGGATCGTGCTCGTGCCAGCCCGAGTGCGGGTAGTGGTTCTCAAACTCGATCTGGTGGCTTGCCACAGGGTCGCCGAGGCCGTTGAAGATGAGGAAGCGCGTCGAGGTCGTGCCTTGGTCTATGCTGCCTACGAACCAGTGTTCCTTGAGCTCTTCTTGGGTCTCGGTGATGCCGGCTGGGAGGTGTTCGGCCGGGTCTGCGGCCACGCGCGGGCGTTTGGATTCTCTTGTCTCGGCCATTGTGTTGTTGGCGGTGCTGCTGTTGTGGTAGGTTGTTGGTAAGTCAAGAAGAGGAGAGAGGGGGAAGAGTGAGACAGAGAGAGAGAGAGGAAATACTAGGGGTATCTTGAGGGAAAAGAGGACGGAAACGAAGGAGGGGCCGAGGAAAGAGAAGCAGAAGAAGCTAAAGACTAAGCAAGCTGGGGCTCTGAGAACTTCAATGGGGAACGGGGGGAGCACGGGGGGAGCACGGGGGGAGCACGGGGGGGTATCACGCGGAGAGAAGAAGGAAAGTCGACAACGCCCCTGGGGTTGTACGGGAATTGTTTCTGCGGGCACGCGAATAGCAAAGGGGGCCGTAGGAGCCGGCGTGGGTGGCGGGGCGGGGCGGGACGGGGGGAAGACGGGAACAAGTCGGGATCGTGAATTTCGCGATGAAGCACGAGGCCAAGGGTTATGGAGTGAAGACGTTTATGTGTGTGTACAGGTATAGGTTGTGGTTCTTGTGTGTGGATGATGACTGACTGTCTAGCTAAATATGCCGTCCCTCGAGGAGGCTGGTCGGAGGTGGTGGTGGTGGTGGTACGGACGGCGGGAGACTGAGACTGAGACTTGGACTGAGACGAGGTATTCTTGGACTGTTCATCTCTTGAAGCTCTTACGTCTGCCAAAGCTGCGTCTACTCCAGCCGCACGAACACCGTCGCCGTTGGTATTAGTCTCAACCGTGTGTGCCGTGGCATTATTTCCCAGGGTCGTTGTCTGTGTCCGCCGCTGCGACGACAAATTTCGGACGGACATGTGCTGCGGCGGCCCCAGCTTCAGCTTCGCGCCGGCGCTCGGCATGATGTCAGAAGCGGACGTGGGGCGCTGATTGGAGGAAGAATTGAGGGGTTTGGGCGTCGCGCGAAGCTCCCGCCGCGGCGGCGTGCGACTGGGAGCACCGGTAGCAGTAATAGCTGCAGCCGTTTTGCACGTGTATGTCTTGGTCTTACCATTTTCACTAACCTCATCGACGCTCTCACCTGCCCGGCGGCTGTGAATGCCACGCCTATGGGTTGTCCATTGTCTCAATGGCTTCGAGCTCGACTTCAAAGTCAGACCCGGGCTGGTACCGGAGACGACGGGACCCAGAAAGGGGGAAATCCTGGGGAGTGATTGGGGAGGTTTAAGGACGCGTGAGAGCATTGGGGGGATTCAGGGGGGGGGGGTAATGAAGAGTTAGACTGGGTCTCTGTAAGTCGTAGATCGAGCTCGAAGGGGCTCGGGAATCGAAAGGATGTGCTGCCTGCATACGATTACAATATGGGTAGCGAATAATACAGGCGAATCATGAATGTCTGTTGAAGGATGTCGGTCGTTCGTCTTCGCGAAACTTTTTTGCGCCGCTGGCTTCGCGGGTGAAAATCCCGAGGTGCGTTTGATGGAGACATGGGGCTCTCGGGCATTGTCGGGGTCTCAAGACCGAGAATATCCATTTTGGCGCGCAATGAGTGACTAGGTCAATGGGTCTACTGGGGTCTGGGGTCGACGAGGTGACGGGCCTTCACCGAGGTGAGGGTGGTGAGCGGACTACCACCGACGCTCGGTTCTGACTACACCACAGTTGTAGCTTTTATGAGAGCCTTATTGAGGGAGCTATAAAGAGTAGGGAGTCAGTAGTCCGTTTATTTACCTGGACCTCATATACGGGGGAGTTTAGTTGTATAATTGGGCAATGTTAGGAGTGGCTGGCAAGACGGGGGACAAATGCCTAGAGTCTGCTGTTGCTCCTTACTCTACGTGTTTGTAGCTTGAGAAGCGCCTATTGCTTACGGTGTAGATAACGAAATAAATCACGGCATATCGTCTCGGTATTTGGTCAATTCAGGGGGGAATGGAAGGATTATACAGAGACGGTGATGGAAGTTGCTGGCCGCCTGTTCCAAGACTACTGGAGGGAGAAGTTTAAATGAAGAGTATTCTGTGATATTATAGGATTAGTATTGATTTCAAAATAGCAGAGGGCCAAGGAAGTGAAGTGATACGAATCTGAAAAGGAGGGTCTGCCTGATCCCTGGAACGCCATCTGCATTGTAGGAGTGCGTGTCTATTCTATGGACGAGGACCCTGAAGTTCGCGTCGTCATGGAAGGCGGCGAGCTTCTCGGGTGACATGGTAGTATCCCCTGGGGCCCTACGTCTATAGGATGGCTACATGTAGCTGCTGCTTTTCGCTAGCATCCCTTTGTCTATGTACACTGTTGACAGTTTGCCCTTGATAGAACTTGGCCAATGACTATTAGCACTCTAGTTCAAAGGGTCCTGGCCAGTCTTTGCAGACTTGACCCCATGCTGTCATGAACGGTTCCACCTAATACAAATACATCAGCTCTGAAGCCCATTTTCCCTTCTTCCTGTACCCCGATCCGGCTTCCAAACCTCAGACCTGTTACCACCCCAAGGATGGTTTTGATTGAAATCTCCTTGTCCGCATAAGATTTACAGTAAGTCAAAACAAATGAAAAAAATTACCTCTGCATCTTCACCAACTCCCAGCCGGCTTACACGAGACAAGAAGCAACCGCACCCCAGGCAGACTGGTTTCCGGGATTCAGGTCCAAAACTTGCGAGCCAGTCATGCTTTTGCTTATGCTCAAGAAAAGGGAGGCGAGGAACGCGCCCGAGACGACAACAAGGGGGAGCACCGGAAGTATTCTGTCGAGGATCATCTCCGGCCCCTTTAGTAACGTGGATAGAGTCGCATAGGAAAGCAGAATGAATAGAATGGAATAGCTGTATTTTGATTGGTGAGTTTCGTCGTCTTTAATAGTCGCTCGAGCGGGGGTTACCACATACGCGTTGGGCATCTTGGACATGTGACGCCATGTGAGGAAGAGGACACTGTCCGCAAGTAAAGCACTGCACCAAAGGCTGTTTATCCTCGTCAGTGTATGAACTATGAGAGCCTTGATGAGGGGCAGACAGCCCATTTGTACAGCAACGGGGCAATAGGCTCATCAATGTTAATCGCAATATAGACAGACACGACTGTTGCCGAGATGCCTCCGACTTTGCGCAGTATCGTGAGAACATGGCCGCGGCGAAGCCCACCGATTCGACGCCCGATACCGGTATTTCGCCAGATCCTATAGAGACAATCTGGTTTCGTATCAGCAACCGTTCTTTCTACTCGCAATCTTTGAGAAGAGAGGCAAAAACCGCACTCGGTGCTGTAGGTTGCTGGAAGCCTCAGGAGTCTCTGACGCCATGTAATCGACCTGTCTAGAGGAACCGACTCCCCAATCTGCTGGAGCTCTAGGTCTACCATAATCACAAAGACTGCGTCAAACAAGCCGTCTGCATAAGCAGGTAAAACCAGTGTTTGCTATTGGACTCCGGCGGTTGCGGATATGACCATGGGTTGTGGAGGGGACGGTGTTGAAGGCTTATGCCGAAAGGTCAAGGTTAGAGATGGAAGGAGAAGTTAGGGGCGAAGCCTGGTGAGTGCCCAGGGAGCCCAAGGTCTACAATTGTGTAACGCTACAATAAATGAGGCTGTATATGGGTTGCCTCTTTCCATGACCCAATCATCAGGCTGTCCTCGAAGGCACATGTGTACCGTCAAGGCTCATTGACGGGTTGGGCCGCACTTCACTTCCGGGAAGCGTCAAGCAGGCTCACAACTTCGCCGAAACATCAAACGCGCGACTTTCATACTTCGAGAGACAACATCTCCAAACCACTTCCTGCTGAATATGCGTGGAAACTTCGCAACCGTAGGAGAAGTCTTTGGGCTCGGCAGCGTCCTCCTCAGCGGCATAAGCGCTGTCAGAAGGAGAAGACCGCTGACATTGTCTAGATCCCTCAGCGCTGATATCGAGAAAAATGGTCCCGAGATGGATCCTTCGGAGAAGAAAATTTCGAGGCTCACCTCCCCCAGAAGCGGCTCGACAAGTGAGGACATCTCCGACTTGAAGAAACCTATGATAGCGCTTCTAGCTGCAATCTTGATTCTGCTGGGCTCAACAGCCCTAGACCTGTACGCCAAATTGGGTCAAGGCCAGACTGCCCTCGAAACGGCATCTCTGAAAGATGGAGGCTTCTCAATCAAACCTCATTCCTCTGGCGCGAAATGGGACCGTGTGTGGGATAAGATATTGGGAGAAAAGATGACAAGCAAGGTTTGCACCCCAGAGAGATCGCTTAGATCGGTGGCTAAATTGTATCTGCGCAGGCTGTCCATGTTATCTCGAGTTCGACGTCTGAAATACTGATTCTCGGGCTGGTTGCATACGGAACTGGGGCGTCGACATTATACCATCTGAACCATCGAGACAAGTACCGGGACACCATGCTTACCGGGGGCATTCTGCTCGGGTTCTGTCTGGGGATTATATGGGAGATGGACGGACAGACCATCCTCTTGCGTATCCTTCCATGGACGGTTCTCGTCGCTCTCTCGCTCAGCAATGCGAAACTCCAGTTCTACGGAACTTGAAACGGTAGTCTCCAGAGCAGCAAGTGTTTATATACGTGGAAACTATCGAAGCTTGCTGGCTTGACTTTTTTGTGGCATGGTAATGTGGAGGAACTGAGACGTGCGTGAACAGTAGTTTGGAAATACTGGGAGCGGGACCTCGTGAGGATGAATGGTTTGGGAACATTGCTACAATAGTAGCAAATGGGAATCAATGTTTGTGTCCGGGGAGATGATGGGTCTTTTTATGTATGACATAGTTACTGCGGGCCTAGAGCAGGCATCTAGTTCCAGAGAAGCCTTTATAGAATTGACCTCAGCAATTGATGGTTTGCCGCTATGTGCCCCTCTAAAATCTGGTGAGGTAAATAGACAGGCACAGAGATAACCATCCGGCGGTGTCTTTCTATTTTACGAAGAGAAGCTTGAATACATGTCACTGGTTCTTCTAGACTCTGTTTACTGCTACGAGAATGTCAACACTTCGAGATCCAGAGTGACTTCGTCGTTGCATCAACTTGAACCCGCCCCTTGCGACTTGACTGAGCACAGGACTGATTCGGCCTCAGTATTCAAGTTGTTATGCGTATAGGTTATAGTAGGTATAATTTCTGTTTACCATTTGATCCTAAATCACTGAGTACAAGTGCTTTTGATGTCTTCAGGCAGATGCTCAATGACCCAATATCGCTGGTCCCTATGGAGGAAGACCATTTCTACCCGTATGAGGCGCAAGTATCTGCACAACTTTGCAAGCTGCTAGTGATCCGAACAAACTTGGAAGGAAAAGCAATTATTTAGCTGAGGAATGATTCTCATCAAGGATGAGCATCAGTGGTCATACCCAGGGGATCCCACGAAGATGAAATGAAGACCGCACTTGATAGAGGCGGTCTTCCTCGGGCGCCCACAGCCACACTGCAGTTCTGAGGAATCCGATTAGTATTCATATCTTGCCTACCTCAGTACTAAGCGAGCTAACTGAGGCGATCACATGCCTTCGCAAAAGTGGGATCCAATGCTCAGCCTCATAGAAAAGATGGGCGCCACAATTACAACATGAGGCCATTCACAACCATCACTCACACGGGAATGTCAAAACCACAACCAAAACCGCCTTTTGTATGAAGCAAAACTGAAACCAATGCAACAACCGTACTCTACAAAAATAGGAGAAAAATATGAAGGACAAAAAAATAATACAAAAAAAAAAACCGTACACGCCCAAGTCCAGCCGAGGCTCGAACTTGCGCGTCTCGCGGGGCAACCAGGGAGAGAGCCCGATCGAGATATTTCTTTTCTCTCAGCGTGATGAGACTTACCGTTAGACCAAGTGCAATGTCTAACAGTCCGCCTCACCTGGTGAAAGCAAAGCGAGTTGGAACGCCTCATAATCGTCTGGACGGGCGGTGAATGGGGGCATGAGACGGGACGAGTTGAAAAGACAGCCAGGTGTGGGGCGGGGAGGTCAGGCAGGTAGGTGAAGTTGCAAATTACCTTGGGAAGGAAGGTGCGCCAGTTCAACCCAAAAACTTCCTGCCATACGACCCGGTCGTCTGTCTACCCAAGGTATATACGGCCTCAGTTGTGCGTGGATGGTCCAGCTACCGAGGAGCTCAGAGTGAACACCCTGGCTACCACATCTTGCTACGGCTTCATCGACACACCCCCTACGATGGCCGCATAAGTTTTCGAAACGAGAAGCCCATTACGCCATACAAGTACTGGCCAGTGCCCTCCAAAGAAAAATGAAATATGAGAGGAGAATCGATGGGTATCACAAACGGATCCTATCCTCCAACCACTCCGCAATGGCGTCTTCCCCACGCTCACCAAGCTCAAGCCCCTCATTCTCGCCAACCTCGACGACGGTCACCCGCCTCTCAGCCTCGGTCTCCACGTCAAACTCCTCATCCCACTGCAACCTCGCCTTGAACTCCAGCTTCTCCAAGCTCCGCCTCATCAACCCCGCCAGCTCGGTTGCCTGGGCTTCGAATGTGTGCCCAGATACCTTTCGTCTCCTTGCCGTCCTAGAAGCGAGTTCTCCGGCCATGGCCGACGCCATGCTGCTTTTCCTTGTCGTCTTACGCTCCACGACGGGCTCCGTAGGGGTATCATGAAGTAACAAAGCAGAAGGCAGCTTGAGCGTCGACTTTCTCGGCGGGAACACGAGGGCGCTGCGCCTCGGCGCCGTCAACAACAACCCTTCCGTGACGCCGAGGACATCAGCCGGCTTCACGTCCGAGTTGACAGAGGAAAGCCGTTCCAACAACGATGACACGGCCGCCGCCTGCACGAAGCTCGACGGCACGTTCATGCCAGGCGTCTGGAAGAGGAGACTAGGGCTAACAAACGGATCGAACAGGTCTACGGGCGCACGGAAGAGGTCCGCCATCTTCATCTGCAGCATATGCAGTGCCGACCCTTCCTCAGGCCGCGGCGGAAGCTTCTTGCTGCGCGCGGTGGCGGGCCTGTTGATCTTGTGGTCCGGGAGGAACATGGACCAGTTGTAGATGCCGTTCCAGGCGATCAGTCCGCGGACGGCCATGCGGGCGTGGTGGTGGGACTCAGTCAGGGCCAGGGAGGTGGCGATGCTGGCGCCGGCGTGGGAGCTGTAGACGTAGATGTCGCGACGGGAGGTGGTGCCGGGGGGTAGGAGGTTTTCCGTGACCCAGGTGTAGCCGGCGAGGACGTCGTGTAAGGGGGTGGGCCATGTGAGAGGTGTGGTGAAGTTGAAGTCTGGGGCGTGGTCATGGTCGGTTTCCGGAGAGGTGGGGACCGGGGCCTCGGACCGGGACGGGGACCATCGGTAGTTGATGACGGCCGTTGGGTACGGCATGAGGAAGTGGGGGATGGGGGTCAGGTGTCCCGGGGTTGGTGAGAAGGGCGGGATGTACAACACCAAAGGGGTTGTGGCGGGATGACGGTTCACATTGTGAAGGCTGATGTTTGCGTTAGAATTGAAGTCATGGTCTGATGGAATGGAGTGTGAGATATACTCTACTGTGATGGCCCCCGACGAGCGACAAGGCACGTCGACGGACTCGACGTCAGGCCTGTCAAGATGGAAACATCGTCGTTGGAAGACATGAGTTGGGCGCAGACGAGACGACAGCCAGGGATTCGGCCATCTTCTCATCGTCTAAGATTATGAAACGATAGCAGAGCTGGCCACTGAAAAACTCATGTTCAGTTGGTCGCTCACTCATACACTCATACTCATGTGAGTACTCAAATGAAAGTGTATAAGTTTGATGAGTGAGTTATCCGAGTAAACAACCAACTGCAATTCCCCAGACGCGTTTTTTTTTTCTTTCTCACTAAGGTAAGTTGAAGGGGCCACCCTCGGACCAACCAGCGGCCATTCCGTCTCATCCACACCACTACACCACGCCACCATCATCTCGGATTCTCCAGCCCTTCGTGTTTGCACCGCCGCAAACTGTCCCCCACACGTCACCGCTGCTAAGCTTCGAGTTCTTGGTCAAGGGTCCCCCTTCGACTCCCACTTTGTTGCAGTAGCGTCTACCACTCACCACCTGCTACTACCTACCCCAAGCGCCGGAGCAACCACCGCTGAAATGGGGCCAAGGGATCGCTGTGTCGAGAGAGATCATGAGCTCTGTCCTGCCGCATGCATGGGTGACCTGATCTGTCTGATGATTGACACCAATCTGTTGGCGACATGCGATCCGGGGGAGCACATTACATGCCAAGTGAAGAAAGAGATATATAAGTCTGAGTGCCAAGGACGAATGGTGCAAACGGTTATGGCGGATCTGGCGGCCAAACATTTCTTCAAGGGCAAAAGATCGCCGACCTCGCGAGGGAACCGCACACTCGAGAATCTGAGATGGTCAGACAAGAGATCATCCGGCCGTTTACGATCTAAACTAGGCAACGCAACAAAACGCCCGTCCGTTGCGTGGCTCGCTACGTACTGGAGCATCTCTTTTTTGACGTGTCTCAGCTATCTGATCAGTAGACGCGAAAAGGAAGAAAAAAGAGAGGAAAAACAAGGCGCGAGTGCACACCCTCTTCGGCATCCCCCAAACAGACGTCATGGCGAAGTGCCTTCATTCCCCTCCATCTGGGGCACCCCGGCTAGCACGGATAGCACTTTCAGGAGTCTAGACTCAATGTATCCTCAAGCTCGATGAAGAAAAAAGGAGATCTTAGGAATCCCCTCTTCTTCAACATTGTTATCAACTACGGCCAAGACCTGTCAGATCAGTCGTCCGCAAGACTCTAGTGTCGTGTTCTTGGGATATTTCCTAGGTAGCTTGCAGCAGCCGGGAATGCCTTCACCTTCGGCGGATCCACCACACCGCACCCGCTCATCTGCCCCCCGCGGCTCGCCGCTCGACCCAACCTCGACGCCGCCATGAACGACGCCGACCTGGGCGACAACATTGACGAGCGCATCGGCCAGCTCGAGCAGTCCAAAAACCCCCGCAGCAGCGAGAAGCGCTTCGCCAACGATGTCGCACACCTCGACCCGAGCCGGTGGTGGTTCGCCTCCTCCGCGTTCCCCATGATCGCCGGCACACTCGGCCCCGTCGCTTCGGCTTTCAGTATCTGCGCCCTCGTCCGGCCTTGGCGACAGCACTATCCACCCGGGACCGACATCACCACCGCCGCTTTTGAGCCGGATCCGAAATGGTCAGTCCCCGTCTCATTCAGACATCCGTAACTCGCTATGGGTGAGCCGTGCATGAACACTCACTACCAGAAGCTAACCATATATGCAGGCTCATCATCGTCAACGCCATCCAGCTCGCCATAGCAATCATCTCAAACGTCTTCCTCCTCCTCAACATGGCCCGCCGCGTCCGCTTCTCCCTCGCTCAACCCATCACCATCGTCGGCTGGTACATGTCCGCCATCTGCCTCGTCGCCCTCAACGCCACCGCCGCGGGCCCGCTCGTCATCGAACCGGCCGAGGAGTACATCTTCTCCCAGGCCTTCTACTATGGCATGTTCGCCGCCATCCTCTACTTCCTCACAGCCTCCCTCATGGTCGTCACCGTCTACGGCGCCTCCACGAGCCACTACGCAAAGGACTTCCAGCTCACCACCGCCCAGCGCACCCTCATGCTCCAGACCATCCTCTTCCTCTGCTACCTCCTTATCGGCGCTCTCGTCTTCTCCACCATCGAGAGCTGGTCCTACCTCGACGCCGTCTACTGGGCCCAGGTCACCCTCTTCACCGTCGGCTTCGGCGACTTCGCCGCCGCATCCCCCCTTGGCCGCGCCCTCCTCATCCCCTACGCTCTCGTCGGCGTCATCTCCCTCGGTCTCGTCATCGGCTCCATCCGAAGCCTCGTCCTCGAACGCGGGCGCCGTAGGCTCGACGCCCGCATGGTCGAGAAGAAGCGCCGCCAGCTTATCCGCACAATGACACGCAAGGGCAAAGACCAGATCCTGAAGCCTATCCACCCAGACACCACCGAAACTTCTGCATCCGCCGCCTCTTCTCCCACTCTACCCGGCACGGAACTCGAGCGCCGCGAGGAAGAGTTCAACCTCATGCGCAAGATCCAGCACCAGGCCTCCGCCCGCCGCCGCTGGATGGCCATGTCCGTCTCCTTCTCCTCCTGGCTCATCCTCTGGCTCGTCGGCGCAAAAGTCTTTCAGGAGTGCGAGCGCCCCTACCAGAACTGGTCGTACTTTGAGGGCTTCTACTTTGCCTTTGTCACCCTCACGACGATAGGTTACGGCGACCGCACCCCCGTCTCCAACTCGGGTAAAGCCTTCTTCGTCTTCTGGTCCCTCCTCGCCCTGCCCACCATGACGGTCATGATCTCCAACGCCGGCGACACCGTCGTCAAGGCCGTTCGCGACGCCACCCTTGAGCTCGGTAACATCACCATCCTCCCCGGCGAGCGCGGTTTCCACAAGGACCTCATGTCCGTCCTCCACCGCCTCACCTGCGGCTTCCTCTTCCACCCCACCGACGAGGATTCCGACGACGACTCGGATGAAGAGGACGACGCCCTCCCACCAGGCTTCTTCTCAAACACCCACCGTAGACGTCGGGAAGAAAACGACGAAGACGACAACAACGACGAAGAAAGCGACGAAACAGAAGCCTACTCCACAGTCCTGGACCGCGAAACCTCCCGCGCTCCACCAGCATTCTCACCAGAACCAAAAGACTCGCAAGCCCGTCCATCACCCCGCGACCGCCAAACCACCACCACTACAAGCAAGACTACAAACACCAACACAACCCGCCGCCGCCGCCCCTTCTCCCGCATCCGAGACCCCACCTCCGCCCTCCCAGCCTCCCGCGCAGACTACCACTTCCTCCTCATCTCCGAAATCGCCGCCGTCCGCCAACACGCCAAAGAAAAGCCCGCCAGGCAATACACCTTCGCCGAGTGGGCGTGGTACCTCAAACTCATAGGCGAAGACGAATCCAGCTCCGCCACGCACCGCAAAGCGCGCCCGCACATCCACTCCAAGACGAAGGCGAAGAAGGCAGTCAAGAAACGACGGCGTAACGGGGCTGTTGATGAGGAGAATGCAGAGCACACGGAAGCAGAGTGTCCCGACGAGAACAAGTGGTCCTGGGTCGGCTCGCAGTCGCCGCTGATGGGTAGTCAGGAGGAGTGCGAGTGGATTCTGGAGAAGTTGACCGAGAAGCTGCGGGATGAGCTGGACGTTGTGCGCGGCGAGGAGCTCGAGAGGAAGAGTACGGTGGACAGAGAGCGGGATTTGGCTGATGAGAGGAAGGGGAGGGAGGAGATTGATGAGTTGTTGAGATAGTGATACCCCCCTTCTTGATTTACCATTTGGTTTTCTTTCTACGGTCATATTCTGAGCATATTGTCACATTGGACATTTCCTACTTGGTCGATGTATATCATAGCTAGTACGTGCTACGATCTAAAGCACACATACAAGCAAGACGGCATAAACTCAAAGACTTGGTTGTTTTCCACATCCATTCAAGTAAAAATACTGTATCCACACGAGGCCACGAGACACACCCTTAATAGGCTACACAAAGAGGCACCTTGATATCTCTGAGCGAAAAGGGGGTATCAGTATCATTAAGTTTTATCCATCCCACATGAGCATGCAAAAAAGCTCCAACCGTGGAAAAGGCTATCCGGTATGCCAGTAGTCCTAGGGCATTGCTTCCTCAAGAATACAAATATACATACACTACCGCTACACGTATCCAACATGCAGCAAAAAAACATGCTCATATCAAAACGCTTTCCCAAAACGCTTCGAGGAGCCTCCAGCAAGTCCCCCCCCCCCCCCCCCCCCCTCCGTATACCCAACAAGGTACGTACGCTTCGTCACACCCCTTCTGTAACGATAGCCGTCTTCTCCTATTCAAGAAGAAGAAAAATCTTCACCACCTCATTCCACTCCCAGCAACGCCAGAGAGCAAATCCACCACCGTTCCAACAACGCCGACCCCCAGCGCCAGGGTCTGCACAGCAACAGCCACAATGACTCTTTCCACGAGATCCAAGAGACTCACGGCTAGTCATCTGCCGATGAGAAGTCTCCGGTTACGCTTCATGGCCTGATTGAGCCCCTTCTCCAGCTTTTCCGTCTCCTTGCGCGCAATACCCAACGCCGACTCGGCATCCTCGACACTCATGAGCGACATAGCATTGAGCGGTGTGCCAGGCAGCTTGGGGTGCACAGCGCCAGTTCTCTGCTGGGCGTCCACCTGTGCGGCGGCGGCCGCCATGGTCGAAGGGGAGGCGTCGGTGACGAAGCCCTCGTTACCCTGCTGGTGCTGTGGCGAGTCCAGCCCTCCAAAGGGTGTCTCGTCCTCGGGAATGTCCTTGCCTGAGCCACCGCTTTCGGCGGAGTAGATGCCCGCACCCGCAGCTGCGTCATGACCATAGATGTACGGGGCGAGAGAGTTCAGGCTGGCGGCGGCAGTCTCTCGTGCAGACAAGGCGTCCTTAGCACCAGGTGCAGATTTCCAGCTGCCCGGGAACAAGTTGGTGTTACCCAAGTTGAGACGCGGGAGAACAAACTGGTTGATGTAGCTGATGGCCTCCTCACGCTGAATCTTATTGACAGGGTCATCGGAGAACATCTTTTGTGCGTTGGGCGAGGGTGGGAAATAGGATGGGGGACCGTTGGGTACCGCTCTGCCCTTGATCAGGGAGAAGCCACCCGGACGGGCCTGGTGGCGGGGCGCAACAAAGCTGTCGGGCTGATCACTGCCAACTGCCACAGACTTTTGGAGCGCAAGATATCTGCCTTCTTCCTCTTCGGTGAGATTTCTCAGACAATCTCCATTGGGCGTGATGAGTACACGCTGACCTTCCATCACCTTGCGCACCGGCTGACCTGTAAGTAGGACAGCATGGTCTGCCTCGGACACCATATTCTTGGTCGTAGCCGAAGGAGGTGGGTTGTTGCTCAGGGTTGCAGCAGAAGGCCTGTCAAAGCGAGAGTGAGAGTCGAGGAAAGGCTTGAGCAGGGCAAGTAGTTCCGCGGTAGGAACCTCGCCTGCTTCATGCAAGGCATGGTAGACATTTTCGGGCCAGGTGCTTGGGTTGTCTGCAATATCCTGAGGTTCCTCGGGTACAGCAACAGCTGTGGGCGCAGGAGGCGTCGGAGTAGGCGTTGTTGGTGTGCCTTCCTTACTCTTGCCCTTCTCCTCCGCTGCCTTTGCCATCTTGGCAGCTTGCTTGGCAGCCTTGCCTTTGGGAGGGGGCAGGTCCACCACCGTTCTCTCGACGATGGGCTTGGGAGGAGGGGGCGGAGTTGCGACACGCTCGACGGCTTTCTTGACTGGCGTTGGGGCTGCGGTGACTGGCTTCTCCTTCTTCTGCTTCTTCTTGCGTCCGAGGATGGGGGCTTGCTCTTCAGTCTCCACAACTTTAGGCGTAACAGTAATCGAAGCAGACTGCTCCTTGTGGGCCTCCTTCCGCTGCTTGCGCTGCTGACTCTTTGTTGTGTTGCGAACAGGTGCAGTTCCCACTCTGGTAGGAGGTGGTGAGCTGGTGCGCGAAGCAGACACGGACGCGGAGACAATAGAGGCACTATCGCTAATGATTTCGCTAGCCGGGGTTCCAGGACGTCCAGACGCGGACGACACAGCTCTGGCGGCTGCAGAAAACGCGGCGCCAGATGGTAACGCTGGAGGCACTTCGGCTTTGGGCGTCGGTACAACGCGCAAAGTCTTGGGCGCTGTCCTCGCGATAGGCGATGCCACACTAGCAGTTGTCGGTGTTGGCAGGGCTGGGAAGGCCGAGACGTCTGATTGCTCCGTGATGGTCGTCTCTGGTTGGTTCGGCTGAGCTGCGCTGGTAGCGGCGGCAATGTTCAAGATGCCCGGTACGGGTTTCTTTTCCGCAGCTTTGGTAGCTTTGGGCGCCGCTTCAGCAGCCAGCACGGGAGACAGCCCTGAAGCCGGGGTCGCGGCCTCTGGTTGAGGCTTCTTGATGCTCGCCGGGGCGATCTTTGGAGTCGCAGCCGCAGACTTTGCTGGGGTCGCAGGCTGTGGGACATTTCCCAACGCTGGGAAATCCTCCTCCTGCAACTGCACCACAGACTTGCCCTTGGAGGGAGATGTCTCAGAGGCAATATCCTTTGAGAGCCCACTTTCAACAGCCAAGGCTTTGATGTTCTTCTTGGCTTCCGTCCCACTGGCTTTCTTCCGAGGGGTCTGATCCGGCGTGCCAGTCCGCACGATGTTAGCCATGGTAGGAACTGCTGGCTTGGGGGCCGAAGGCGTAAGTGGCGTGACGGGTATGACGGGAATCGGCGCTTGTCGTGGAGCTGGCGATGCAGTTCTCTGTGGAGGGCCGAGACCAGGCGGCGGGGTCGGAGCTGCTGGTCGTGATAGTCCGCCAAGAGTACCAACGTAGCTCGGCAGGGGGTCATCAGAGACCAGCTTGTCCACTGATAGAGTCGCTTCATCGTCGAGCGAAAAGAGATCGTCATCTAGGGAACCAGTTAGCCAAGGGGTTCCCTAGTAGTGTTTCTTTGAAGACAAGTAAGGAAAAGAAGAGACAAGAAAGCATGGTAGCAGCACGAGAGACAACGGTTTATATACATGGACAAGGATTTACAGGAACGAGACAAGTCACAGCTGCCATCATCGTCTTCCGTGATGATTTGCGAGGACAAACGAGCGATAAGTATGAGCAACGTGCTATATTGGTCCTTTTGCCACCCCCATCCTCACTACCGGAGGACGGTCTGTAAGTTAACGTACATTGAGGCGACTGGAAGACGATGATGGCTTGCCTGACTGACGTGACCCATTAACCATGACGACGTGCGATCCCAAATGAAAAGAGGTATAATGCCGAGACGAAGTGTAGGTGTCGGTCCTTGCTTGCCCAGAAGAAAACGTGAAGCGACGCCAAATGCAATCCTTGCCACTCTCCCCTGAGCAGCCCTGATGTTTTCCGCAATGCTCGCTGAATCAATGCGTGTGTAATGTGCGGTGCGCTCTCGGTCCCTTTGAAGGACGGTCGTCCGCCTGTGATATGCCGCGACGCCCTCCCCCCCATGATACATGAAGTGTAAAACAAAACCCGTAAACGACCAACACCAACACCTCATCTATCGCGTTGTCTCTCGAGGCTACCAGCCTGCGCCTGGGAAACGCGTATTGTACATCATGTTCGGGTTGTACCCACCTTGGCTCTGTCCACCGAACAGTCCCTGTCCGACTCCAGCGTTGCTCTGCGACTGGTGTTGCATTCTCGCTTGCAGGATACTCGGGTCCGCAAGATCAACTAGACCACCTCCTCCAGAGGAGGAAGTGTTAGCATGTCTGTGCTTCTTCCCCTTCTTCTTCTGCTTGGGACCGAAGTCTTGGAATGCTCCAGGCTGGTTACCGTAGAGCGACGCCAGGAGGCCCGAAGCAGGAGCTGGGGTGGAGGAGGTAGAGGATGGGTACTGATTAGAGAAAGAAGATAACATGTACTCACGCTTACCAACATCATGACCCTGTCCATTGGTTCCCCGACCCCGAATCAACGTCTGGAGAAGCTCGGCGGAATCCTTGGAAGTCGCACCGAAGGCGCCACCGAACTGGCCCTGTCCAAACATGTTTGGCGGAGTTCCTGTCGACTTGAGACCTGGAGGAGGTCCGGGCATGGAGGATGCATAATATTGGCTGCCGGGCTGCGAGTGGAAAGCGGAAGGCATCATGGCCGTCTGCTGAGCCATGATTCTGGGGTTGGCGGCAACCTTGACTGAAGCTGAAGTGCCGGCGGTGTCATTAGCGAAGCTGAACCTAGATCCTTGTCTGTTGTGGCCGCCACCTTGTTGCTGAACCGCAGAAGGCTGCGCAGTTGGAATGCCCGGAGGCAGATGGTCGCCGAAGCCGCTCTGGGATCGAACGAAGAGCTGTTGTTGAGGTGTCATCGATCGGCTGCCACCGACGGAACTAGCAGACACGGAAGCTTGACCGAATCCAGAGCCAAGCGCGGGACCAAAGGGGCCGTCGGCGTTGTTGCGCTGGATGGGAGGCTGGGTGCCAGGTCTACGCTGCTCAAAGACGACGTCGCGAGCAACATCTCGGTCTTCGGGCTCGCCACCAAGCGCCAGACTACCTCCAGTCTCCGGCTCGCCTTCCGAGGCCTCTTGAGGTTCGCTTTGTTGCTCCTGATCCACGCCAAGGCGCGACTCCTCTTCTTCGCGCATGGCTCTTCTCTTCTCGCCTCCGCGGGTGTCGAACATGGGAGGGTAAATCGTCTCGATCTGGTTCGTGTCCGGCGCATGGTAGGAGAAAGGGCAGCCCTGCATAGCTTTGAGCAGCTGTCGAAGTAGATTCTCCGGAAGGCTGTTGGACTTTCGGGTGTCAGCGGGAGCGGGAGTGGGAGCGGGCGCCTTCGAGGCCTTGGTCTCGGTCGGGGGTGCGGGAGTTTCCTTTCTGGAGGGGGTCTCGTCGATGGCCTCGGGTACTGCCTCGGTGGTAACGGGGAGAGCTGTCGAAATTGCAGGGCTTGAAGCGGCGCCACTAGTGGCGTGGCTTCCCCGGCGACTGCGCTGAGGATTTCTTGCCCAGTTGGCAGAGGCAGGCAGAGCTGGTCCGTCGCCGCCATTCTCGGAGCCGTCCTTGCTTGAGGAACGCGCCATAGGTTGAGAGGCGGGAGCCGCAGGCGGTGCGGTATTCTGTTGTCGAGAAGCAGTGCGAGACGGTCCGCCACCGCTGCTGGAGGAACCACCTCCCGGGAGGGGCCGCTGAGAGCTGATGCTGTTCATCGAGGACAGATCTTGTCTAGTGTAGCTGTCTTCCTCGTCACCCAGCTCATGCAAGAACATGCACTGCCTGTTGGTGCACTGTTCGTGCCGGAGCCAGGCCGAGCAGTACTTCGTAGTACCGAGCTGGGCTCTGAGAACGCGATCGCCATTCTGAGAACCGTTGACAGCCTGGATGCAACGTTGGGCGTCTTCCTTCTTCTCGAAAGTCACATAAATTCCGAGAGACTGGTGTTGGCCGTCCTGGCTCTTCCGACTGCTAATCGAGATTTTCAGGATGTTGCCGTATTGACCGAAGAATTCGGGCTTGCGAAGCGTCTTGAGTAATTCGTCCTCTCGCACTGTAGGTGTCAGACCGGTCACGTAAACCAGGTTCTTCTGAACGACCCGGACGCCGATGAGGTTCTTGCGGTTTTCCTTCTCAACCTCGCGCTTTTGAACCTCCTTCTGCTTCTGTTCCACAGCTCGCTTCTTCTGGTTCTTCTGGATGTTTGCTCGAAACTCGGCGACCCTAGTGTTTGTCAGCGTGGCGTCGACCCAAGTGGAAGGAGGGGTACACACTCTTCTGTAGTGACGACCTTCCACTGGATTGTCTTCTCGTCGTAAGGTCTTCGGCATGCAGGACACAGGCCGTTCATGTTGTTCTTGATGTTGTTGAAGCAGAACTGGCACACCTATGAAACGGTCAGAGGTCGATGTTCTTCTCCAGCGGCAGGAACGTTGGAATTTGGGTATTGCCGTCGCCATACCTGGTAGCCGCAAGGGCAAGGTCTGAAGTTCCGATCTGAGAGGTCGAACTCCTCGATACATAACGGGCTGTGGTGGAGAGGGTTAGTTCACGATGCCCAATACCTCGAGGCCTCATGCAGGTGCTGCGTGCAAGATGCGCGCGAGGCCAGAAGTCAGAAGTAGGGTCACATACCATGTATCATCCTCCTCGTCGATGAATGTGTCTTGGGGTGCCATGGCGACGATCTGTGGCGGTAGGTATATTTCGTGGGGTGCGGGAAGGTTGGGTGTCGATTTGTGAGTGGAGGTGGTTAGGAGAGGGAAGTTGCACAATACCAGAGGTGAAGCCAAAGCCTTTCTTGGATGGGTCGTCTGCTGCACTAGAGCGTGGTGCCTTAGGTAAGATGGCCCCACAGGCCACCGTCACGTGCTGGACACCAATGACAAGCCAATCAAGGGGCCGAGAATATTGCAAGTCAGCACAATTTAGGTCCACCCCTCCCGGTCGCTTTGGCAATTGTGAAGGAAAGAACGCTCTCGAGTAATGGCGAGTGCGGTTGCTCTGATTTTTGAAAGGAATTCGTGAATGTCAAAAAGGTGCTCAATATTGGCAATTGTTTTTTGACTAAAACTTTGAGTCTTTTAGATTTTTTGCCGCAAGGATTTAAACAGTCAAGACACAGAGGTTGTGAGCAGCACGTCCAGCCAGTTTCCCGGTACCTTCAAGTACGCTTCACTGTCGCAAGTACCACCCTGGGGGGTGGACCTACGCCGGTTAGCTTCTTCCAATCCCCAAGCATCGCGAATGCACAGCATCATCAATCAACTTCCCCAGAGGCAACAAGCCCCCCAGCACTGCAACAACCGCAACAATGGCGACAAAGCTCTATCGTGGTAGAGCTCTGGCGGGCTTGCGCAACTGCCGCCCCAGCGAGATCCGATCCTTCTCAACCTCAATCCCTCAATTGGCCGGCTTCCCGACCGGCTTTCCCAAGGATGCCGAAAACATGAGGAAGTCTCCTCGCGAGCACATTGGCACCATCAAGGCTCCCCTCATCAACCCTGCCGACAAGTACGGCTCCAAGGCCGATAACCTGCACAAATACGGCTCCTGGATCATGGGCTGCTTGCCCAAGTACGTCCAGCAGATCTCTGTCTGGAAGGACGAGCTCACCATTTACGTCTCTCCCTCGGGAATCATCCCCGTCTTCTCCTTCCTCAAGTGTAAGTGTCAATTGATCTACCAAGTAGTTTCGCGCTCATCTAACAACCCATAGACAACACTTCGGCCGAGTACACTCAGATTAGCGACATCACTGCCGTCGACTACCCGACCAGAGACCAGCGATTCGAGGTCATCTACAACCTTCTCAGTGTCCGCCACAACTCGCGCATCCGCGTCAAGACCTATGCCGACGAGGCTTCCCCCGTTCCCAGTGTCACTTCCCTCTTTGATGGAGCCAACTGGTACGAGCGTGAGGTCTACGACCTGTTCGGCGTCTTCTTCGCCGACCATCCCGATCTGCGCAGAATCATGACCGACTACGGTTTCGAGGGCCACCCCCTGCGAAAGGACTTCCCCCTCACTGGCTACACCGAGGTCAGATACGACGAGGAGAAGAAGCGCATCGTCACCGAGCCTCTTGAGCTTACCCAGGCTTTCCGCAACTTCGAGGGTGGCTCAAGTGCCTGGGAGGGAGTTGGACCTGGCACGGACAGACGCCCCGACACCTTCAAGCTGCCTACGCCGAAGCCAGAGGAGAAGAAGGAGGAGCCGAAGAAATAGATCAGAAGATTCTGATGTGTATATAACTGACTCTAGAATCTTCTTTGTTGTACAACCATTCTGTGTTCCACTATTTGCTTGAACCTTGCGTGGCTGCACTGAAATGCTGATGAGCAGCGTCCTGCTGGCTCTGCGCCAATGACCAGAATGCCTCCTGATATGATAAGGGGTTCTCAATGTGCCCCATGGTTCCAGAGAAGTCTCGCCAGATACATGATTAGTAGCCTCGACCCAACGGTATCCAATGTCGGGCTTAAGACTGACTATCCATCAAGGTCAACCAAACTGGACTCAGTACAGACTGTATTCCCCTCTTCTGCCTGATGTATAAGGAGGACGTTGGCTCTAGACTGGTAACCAGGGCCCCCAGAGGCATCAAGCGTGTCCCAGGATTACAGTGAAGCATCGCCAGGTGCCGGATTATCAATCTCAAAGCCAACCCAACAAGGTAAATCCAGAGTGAGCCATGGTAATGTCTGTGAGTGAGCAAGTAAAGGACGTCAATTTCAGAACTGTTGACGGCTTATTACCTAGGACCGCGAGGGTGTCGGACTTGTCCCATGGTATGTATCGGAGAAACCTCACCAAGTGCCACCCAAACCATCAACTCAACCTCTAAGGCCAACACCGTGTTGGACTTGACACTGATTGTAATATCTTTTCTACAACATATATAAAGGCAGCTGGTCTGCTGAAAAGTCGTCATTGGTTTCTGATTTCTCCATCCTCGTCACTCTCAGACTCAACACCTCAGCTCTTCACCTCTCACTTGAATACTCAAAGACATCACGCTCTTCATACCAACTACTACTCTCCTCTTACTTCACTCCACACTACAGCCAAGATGTCTTTATTCACCATTTCCACTTTTCAGCTCTTATCTGCGGACAAGCTGGAGGAGCTGAGACACGAGGCCAAGATGCAATTCTACCAAACCCATACTCTGTACCTCGCATTTTGCGATGTTGCCCTCGAGGACTACGTCGATGCCTTCATTGAGGGATACTACAAGCACCAGACCTGCGCCACTTCATCCTCTTCAGTCTCGCTCGCCTCAGACGATGCTTCAACGAAGCCAAAGTCTAGGTTGAGACGTCTTCTTCAACACATCACCAGAAAGAGGCTCTAGATGGACAATTTGCTCTTTTTGCGACCATCAAACCCACACATACACGATTCTGGTCTGCTTCTAGTACAGCAATTGGGCGCCATACTCTCTCCACTCCGGAGAAGACTACTGAGATGAGTCCTCAAGGACTAGCAAAGGGTCGATGTCATGCCCACGGGATCGTGAACTTTGCAACATGACATTGGCCCTACGAAAGGGATTCATATCCGCTAAACAACAAGGGACCTACCGGCTCAAAGCATGCTCTGCCATCTCTCACAGGCTCAGGAACAACATAAGATGGGCAAAAAACCGCAACGCTGTTCCAAGAACTTCACGTCGGCCGTCTCCTCCGCCCTCCAACAGTCGAGTGCAAGGCATCGGTCTGTCCGGAGCTAGGGTTTAACGGCAGGAAGAGCCCATCACTTCTGTTGGGGCCAGTGCTCTCGACGTCCCTTGAAAATCCGCGGGAAGGAATCATCCTCACGCCAGGTCGTACTCATCAAGTACACCTCCAAGAAGCAAGTCATAAGCTGGAGCACTTCGACTTCCACTTCTACCACTGCCACCACTACAGTTGGTATACATGTCAGCAGGGCATAGTCTTTCGGCCAGCACGAAGCTCAATAATCGCACGTTCAACTGCGTATATGTATTTGCAGAGAGGAAGAAACTGGCGAAGCCTATCGATTCCTCCGAAGTGGAAGTAGGTGGAAGGGCAGTTTGCACGGCCCATACCGCCTTTCAATTCTACCGTCTGCCCAATAATCCAATAACTACTCTCACCACTACTCTCACCACTACTTCGCTTCAAAGACTGCCTAAGAGTATCAAAACTGCCAATATTTGGGCTTCCGAGAAAGGAAGATGGTAGTCATTGTCGCCATACAACGGTACAATTACAAGCTTGACCCTGATCAGACCTCTGCAATGAATGATCAAGGCTGCTGTCACGCGTCCAGCTCAGCGCAAGGCTGACATTATCAACGCCAAGAATCAGTTTTCATGGAAGGAGGAACCGAGGGGCGCAGGAGGCTTGCTACACCAGAATTACCTGTAGCGAAATAAAAACTTTTCAAACAATTGAAATGCATGCTTGATTGTGAACCACACAGGCCTTGGCCTTCGTAGGATGTCTACGTGTATTGCACATCGGGAGGGTAAGCTGAGTACTTTGAGTGAAAGACCAATAGGAAAGAGGGCCTGAGCCGAGACTATTCACTTAAAGGGAAGCACCATCCATTGCATTTCCCCGCCGCCGCGCTAGGTGCATGTGATGTCACCACGTCCCACACGCCACTACACGCGTAAATCAATCCCACACTCGAGTACGCGACGCGCCCTTCGAACTGAACGAGATCTAGTCTCCGAGCAAATGCGCTGACACCTTGCCTGTCAACGTTACACACAATTGCACATTTCAACGATCTGCGCGCTCTGGAAGCGATCAAGCTCACGCCTTGCGGTGACGGTTTGCACCATTATCCAACATGCCACCACAAACCCGCTCCAGCGGCCGGGCTCCCGCCGACCCATCTCCCGATCGAGTCTATAAGTCTAGCAAGCCGGCCAAGCAGGCCAAGTTCCCGCATCGACGAACCGAAGTTCGAACGTATAGCAGTCGTAAACCAACCGCTCGTATTGCCAACCACCAGCAAAAAACCTTGACCCAGATGTTTGAGACCACGCGCTCGTCGCCGGTGCGCCTTGATCTGTCCGACGACGAAGAAGAACCTAAGTCTAGGAAGAGGAGGAGAAAGACCATGGGAGACGAACCGACGCCCAGCTCGTCCTTTCACACCCAGACGTTGACGCAGATGTCGCGAAGATCATCTGAGAAATCACCAGGAGAAGAGGAGGACGAGGACGTATGGCAGTTCCAGCCTTCGGACGACGAGGCGGAAAAGAACCCGCCGGTGCTTCCTTCCGCCAACGACAAGGAAAATCAAGTGCCTGGCAAGAAGCAGTCGAGCAAACCGCCGAGCAGGACACCTTCCGTCGTTCCACAGACGCCAACAAATAAACGCGTTATTCTCGAGATTCCATCGTCTGCAGGTAGCCCTCTCACCCCGATGCTGGCCAGGTACAGCCCGGCGCCCAAAAGGTCTCCCTTGAAAGACAAGTCTACAAACACAATGTCACCCATCCCGAAACTCAACACATCCGTCAAACGCCCGCGAACTCTCACAGTCCAGGATTCTTATGCGACGACTGGCAGCCAGAGCTCGAGTCAAATTATATCGCCCAGCAAAATGCCACTGCAGCCCACCAAGAATGTCCGTTTCATCACACCCCATCCTACGGCCAGTCTAGCTCCCATGGAAGAAGACGAGGAAGAGGAAGGAGATCGTGAAGTCAGCCCATCCCCTCGCAGACCACAGAGGTCGCCTCTGGTCGAAATTGCAGATTCCGAGGATGAATTCGATAGTCTCGAAATCCTGGACGAGGAAGCTGAGGGGTACGATGCCGTTGGCGAAGACACCCAGTTTCAGATGGACCAGATTCTTATCTCTTCAGAGGAGAATGTGACCTCCGAAGAAGCGTCCCCTGCGGAGGAAGGCGACTCTGATAAGGAAAACGTCGCCCCTGCCGCCAGAGAGGACGACGATGATGAGGAAGAAGAAGAAGAAGAGGAGGAGGAGGAGGAGGAGGAAGAGGATGCGACAGTGGTTTTATCAAAGCCATTTGTTTTTGCCAAGCTGGCACGCGAGGATTCGCGCAGAGAGACTGTGGAGGTCATCACGTCGTCCCCAGAGCCTACACACACCAGCGGCTCAAGCGTTCTTCAGACAGCGAGTAGGGAAACCAACGACGAGTCCGTCTCCCAGACGACACCCACAAAGAGCCAGAAAACTCCCAAGGCTAAGGGAAAGGCGCCTGTCGAAACACCAAAGACTCTCGAAACACCAAAGACGCCCCATACCCAAGGACTCGAGAGCCAGCGGCTGCCCTACAGTGTCATTCACGGCATGGGACGCCAGGGCGATCGGACCGACATTTTCATTTCCATCCATCCCGAGCATATGGAGGCCATCGTGGCCGGTGAGAAAAACCACGAATTTCGCAACTACAGAATCCCACACACTGTCACCCGAATGTGGCTTTACGTTACGAAGCCTGTTGCAGAACTTCGGTACATGGCATGCATCAGCGAGGCTAGATCGCCTGGCGAGATTGACGAGGATGGGATCGGTAACGCGGAGTTCAACCAGCATAAGACATCCAAGTTTGCGTACCACTTAAAGAAGGTCTTCCAGCTGAACGACCCGATGCCTTTACAGGAGATGATGGATATGGACTGGCTTCATGGACCACCGCAAAAGTATAACTACGTGCCGCCCGCCGTCGTCGGACAGTTGATGGCCAACCTGCGCTGTTGCGTTGTCGGTAACGACGAAGAAGAGGATGAGGAAGATGTACCGGAACCCGAGACCGGCAGGAAGGAGTCTCTGCCGGCAGCCAGAGGGCCGTCAGAAGAGCAGACGGTCTCCCAAGAGCTCCTTGAGCAGTTCAGAAGCGACATCGAGCACTCCACCCAGCACCACTCCTCCGACGCCGACCTGCTCGTACCGTCAAGCCAGACCCCGACCAAGAATCGCGGCGGCCGAAAGTTCGGCACGGAGCTCCCCCACTTTACCAAGCCGGCTCTACCTCCGACGCCCCTCAGCCGCCCGCCTAACCCGACGCCGCAGCGCGCGGTGCGGCCCTCGCAGGCGACGACGGTCAGCCAGGCGTCGAGCCCCTCCCAGTCGCCCGTTAAGTTCAGGTCTGCGCCGCGGCGGCCGACGCGCTCGAACAATAACTCGAGCCTGCCCATCTTTGTGGACGACGAGGATGAGGACGACAGTCCCGTTCACCTGCCGCTGGGCACGTTCCAGATGGATTCCTCGCAGTTGCTGTCTAAGAGCCAGATGCTGCCCGAGAGTCTGCTGCGTGATGACGGCGGTGACGACGACGATATTATTGTGTTTGATTCGGATCAGGATGATGAGCTGTAGGAGCTCGGTTTCGATGTGCCTTTGAGGTACTTACTACTCGATTGTAATCGGAGGGGGTGAGGTATTGTTGGTATTTATGTTTTTAAGCGTTGGAGTTTGGTTGAGCGTCGGTTGGCTTGCGAGCCTCTGGAACACGGGCAATAAGAATGGACACAATGGCTGGATTTGGCAGGTAGGCTGGGCAGGTATGTAATGGTTGTTATTCGAGAGCACGATTATTGCTTCGCCAATAGTGGTAGAATTGAGTCTGCTTGATGTTATGCTCAAACTCTCCCTCTGAACTACTCAACCATGAGCCCTCCTCTTCCACGATAACCTTGCCTGAGTACTGGAGGTAAAGGCGTGCCGGAACGGTTTCCTCGCGTGGAGGTTGAGAAAGCCCCGGCGAACTACAGGACAGTCACCTATGGGAAAGTACCGTCCCTCGCAGAGGACAGAGGCCATCGCCCAGGTGACAGGTCAAATAAGCACCCACACAATCACCAGCACCCCTCGGTGAAGGACCACGATCACGTGTACCCGTATATTCATCCCATCAACAAGAATACACCACAACCGAAAGCCCATATATACCCCTTCAACTCCATTCCCGTCACCAGCCAGACGGCGCCCATCTAGGTCGACGGGTCAGGGCAAACTGGCTGGGTGGTGGAGTGGTTTGTGGTCCAACAATCAATTTATAACGCCAACCAGCCTCCTCAACGACAGGCTTAGCGAAGAGTACCCGAGTTCGAATCCCAACATGAGCACCAAGAGATGTAGCCACACCGGTGGTGAACTCTTTTTTGGTGTCGTTCTTCTTTTTTCTTTTTGTATCCTTTCTTTCTTTCCACTTATGACCGGCCGGGCCTATAAGATAGATGCCCTCCCTAAGTGCATCATCCATCACTCATCCCAACCTCACCTGCCGCCACATCCTCAAACACTCCTGCAAATCAACACCCACCGACCCCTCCGCCGCGCCCCCAACATCCCGAATCACAGCAACCAAAATACTCGCGAGCGCGAACATCTCAAGCGCCTTGGGCCCCTCCCGCAGCGCCTCGAGGTCCGACTTGCGCATGCCGCCGTTGTCGGCCCAGGCTATCCACGCGTCGAGGACGGCGGAGAGGGACGAGGCGAAGGCGCCGTCGAGGAGCATGCGGTGTAAGAGGCCCGCGGCGACGGAGCGGAGGGTCGGGGCGAGGGTGATGTCGCCTGCGGTGGTTGCGGTTGAGGATGTGGCTGTCTGTAAATAGCCTTGGTGCTGGAGCCAGGGGAGGGTGTGGGTTGCCACGAGGGCGGCGTCCCATTTGGGGGATTGGATTGCTTCGTGGGCGCGGGTTTCGCGGCGGCGGGCGTCGAGTCGCATTCTGTCGCAGACTATGTAGGTCAAGGTCAGTTGATTGTTTCCAGTTGATAGGGGGGAAAGCCTACCATCGTCCATGTGCTGATCAGACTCCTTACGCATCCTCTCCCTCACAGCCTGCTCCCTCCGCGCCGGATCCATCTGCTGCTCAGCCGAGATGGCATTCATCTGATCCCGCATCCGCCGGTGCAGAATATCGAGGTTGTCCCGCGTGTCATTGTGCGAGCTCGCCCACTCGGGCGTCTGGGATCCATCGACGACGCCTAGGACCTCGAGTACACCGCACGGGACAGAGGAACCCCGCGCAAAGGCGAGGACGTCGTCCGGGATGCGGTAGTTCTACAGAATGGTGGCGCTCGAGGTCCCGTAGGCCGTGGCGGCGCTGGCGAACCACGTTCCCGCCGTGTGGCCCGGTCGGATGCGGACGTGTTCGGTGTAGAGGCTCGTTGGCGGGTGGTCTGGGTGGTCTGGGATGGCGCTTATGAGGCCGTGGGAGGAGATTTTGCAGGCTATTGGGGTTTGGGCGTTGGATTTTGCGGCACGGGATATGCTGGCGACGGAGGATGATGGGGATGCCGTCTTTTGCTTGATGCTTGCGCTGCTTGGTTCTGGCTCTGCGTTGACGTCGTCGCTGCCCTTCTCGTCATCCTGCTCGATGACTGAGGCTTCTGGAGTGGGGAGTGGCAAGAGCCGGACCCAGTACGGGGGCAGAGACTCATGGCTTCTCGTGGTCCAGTGCGAGGACCAGTTCACAGATAGCGAAAGATGGCCGTCGGAATCGTTCAGGGGCGCAATGGTGAGGGCTTTGTGTTGGCCATCGGGACTCTGCATCAGGGTACAGCCGACGGGAGTCCATAGCCCGGTACTCCTCAGCAGCCTTCATCCATGAGCATCGGGAACGGCGCCGAGATCCAGAAGGTAGCTGATCAACTCGTCAAAGGTGAGGGCTGTCAAGCGGGCATGACGGAGCATGCGTCTGATGCGAGATCGCGCGGCGAGTGTCGCAATGGTGTTGTAAAGGATCGGGAGGATACCGAGAACGGCTAGAGGAACACCGATGTAGGTGATGATGTCTGTGGGTGTTGTACCGGAGTCGTAGCCAGACATTGCGCTGAGGAGAGAATCAGCGTATGATAGAGGTTTTGGACTATAAGAGAATATGAGCAGGTATCTCACTACAACGGAGATATGAAAGCAGGCAAGAACTGCCTTGTTGGTAGAATATGAAAATAAACGTCTTATTGTGAGAGAAATGAAGCTATTGTGTCTCTGTGAATAAAGTCATTGGGAACTACCCCTGACCGATGGCCTTCAGCCGCATAGTTTTGGGAAGGCGTTGGCGATGGCTAATCACTAACCATGCCTGTTTGGTCCTAAGTCGTTCCGTGTGCCTGTCGTCCTCACAACCATTGTCTACAAGTGCCGGTGACTCGGGACTCGATATTTCTTTGTTGGAGACATATCCCATAGCACATAGAGCCTGATTGGGGTCTTGTGACGTGAATTGCACAATAGTAGAAAACTGAATAGTCAGGTCTGTTGGTTCTTCAATTGTATGGAGAGCAAAAGAATTCCTGAGCGAGGTGCCGAAAGCAGACTATGATTCGTCGAGGGTTTGAGTAGCACTGGCTCTCTCAAGGCTTCCCGAATCGAGTCGAGTACAAGCCAACGAAATGCCGGAGGATGCAAGTACCTTCCTTGCCTGCATGAGCTCATGCGGGTTGCTGACCTCGAGGCACATGAGTGATGATTCTATGATTCGAGAGCTTTCTCGGCTGGAAGAATGTCTAGCGATCATGCGTCGAGTCATCCCTATTGGAGTAAACATCTTTTTGACTTGGTCCTTCGCATCTTCAGCAGAGTTCATCTGTTCGTCATCTATCAGGCTGTTCCGCTGTCAGCTCGGTAAATGGGATGAACAAGTCAACAGCAAGACGCGAACCACTGCGGGTAACACGGCATCACGAGAGACCGTACACGTACAGGCTGCACCTGGTAGTTTGTTTGTGATGCCTTGCTGACTGCTTGCAGATTATTGAGATGAAGAGGTGGAAGAGGGGAAGTGGTTGGGACTTTGTTGTGCAGGAGGAACCTTGGTCCAGTGACCTGCACCTAGGCTACGAAGTATAGGTTCTGTCAGCCCCGGACCCCGGCCACTGGGCGATCCCGCCTGCAAAACTCCCCGCGGGCCGCGTGTTCCAGGTTCCCTACCGATACTACCTTGCCCAAGTGACGGGAGGTGCAAGGAGCTGGACGCCCTGCTCGTGTGGACTTCCAGGTCGAGGTCATGTAAAATTAGGTAACCCACGGGCGGCCGGGGCAGGCGTTCGGGGCCCCGTAAGGCCAGTGGGCGCCCGTTGACACCAAACAATGGCGCTAAATGCAGGGGCATGTCTGCCAAGCCGCTATCCGACGGGGGAGCTGAGGACCTGGAACCTTCAAAACCTCCAACATTCCTCTCTCAATTTCCGTCGCACTTGCGCATTCCATTTCCGAACACCATACCACATTCGCTCGTGCTGCGTCACTCTCGCTATCATTTTCGACTCGACTCGACTCGACTCATCCCGACTCGATACAAACATTGGCGCCTGCGTATCGTTCCTGCTTCCGACGACATCGCCCTGAGCGAGAGTATGCGCCGAGGACACGATGCGGGACATCTCACCATGCGCCTCCTCCACTCCGTCCTCGCCGTCGCCGGCCTGCTCTCCGCCTTCGCCAATGCTCAATTCCCCTCCACCTCGGTCAATCTCACTACAATCACCTCGCCCGTAGATAATAATATCACCATTCGCTACAAGACCCCGAAGGGTGTCTGTAAGACCGCCTACGATACCCAGCAGCAATACACAGGATGGGTCAACGTTCCCGGGCCTTACCCGGCCAACATGTTCTTCTGGTTCATCGGCGCCCGCGAACCCACAGAGGCCATGACCATCTGGCTTAACGGCGGCCCGGGTGTCAGCTCTCTCTTTGGCTTGTTCACCGAGGTCGGTCCATGCGAGGTCATTGAAAAGGGCCTGGACCAGTATGACACTGTTGCTCGGGAATGGGGATGGGACCGCGCTTCCAACATGCTATTTATCGATCAGGTACGCTTCCGGCATCTGCTGAGTCTCCAAGCACTTGATGAAAACATACTAATACCACGCAGCCAAACCAAGTTGGCTTCTCGTACGACATCGCGACCAATGGCTCCATGGACCTGTTCAACGCGAACCAGTCTAGTCCGCCTCAGCCAGTCCCCAATGGCCAGTCGCCCGCAACGTTTCTAAACGGCACATTTAGCTCGTTGAACTCCAACAACACTGCAAACACCACCGAGACGGCTGCTTATGCGATATGGCACATGCTGCAGGGCTTCTTGGGCGCCTTCCCGCAGTACAATCCTCCGAACAACAGCTCTCTAGGCATCAACCTCTTTGCCGAAAGTTATGGCGGAAAGTACGGGCCTGTGTTCTCCGATGTGTGGGAGAAGCAAAACGAGAGACGACAGAACGGGACTCTGTCTGCCAACAACACGCTCGAAGTTCACCTCACGTCGCTAGGCATTGTCAACGGCTGCATCGATGATCAGGTCCAGGCGGAGTTCTACCCCGCCATGGCCACCAACAACACGTACGGCTTCAAAGCGATGAATGATGTCCGCGCAAGCCTGGCCAACGGCAGTTTGTACACCTCGGGCGGCTGCCTCGACTTGATCAAACAATGTCGCACCGCCGAGTCCGTCTACGACGCCAACAACACCGGCGGGGTGGACACAGTAAACACCCTGTGTTCCAGGGCGTATCAGACCTGCACCGACAACGTTGTCACACCGTACTCCGAGTCCGGCCGCAGCTGGTACGACATTGCACGCAAGAACCCAGACTCATTTCCGCCCAACACCTATCTCGAATATGTCAACACCGCGGGCTTCCAGCAGTCCATCGGCTCCATTGTCAACTTTACGATGACGAGCCAGGCTGTCTTGTCCGCCTTTTCTGGCACGGGCGACTACATGCGAGGACCCTTGATCCCGAAATTGGCCGGCCTTCTGCAGCGCGGCATCCGCGTCGCTCTGATCTACGGTGATCGTGATTACATCTGCAACTGGTTGGGCGGAGAGGCGGCATCGACGACTCTCGCTTGGCAAGCTAGCACTGTATACGGACGCAACTTTAGCGCCGCCGGCTACGCGCCTATCATTGTCAACGATTCGTACATCGGCGGTGTCGTGAGGCAGTTTGGGAACCTGTCCTTCAGCCGCATCTACCAGGCCGGCCACTCGGTGCCAGCCTATCAGCCAGAAACCGCGTTCCAGGTCTTTGCACGCGTCATCATGGGCACCTCCATCTCGACGGGCGACCAGGTGAATCTGGCGAACTACAATACCTCTGGCGATGCCCACGCCACGCATACGGACAAGTTGCCAGACTCGCCTGCAGCCACCTGTTGGCTGCGCTACATGCAAGCGTCGTGCAGCGACGAGCAGGTCAGCATGCTCCAGCACGGCGAAGGGACGGTCATCAACGGTGTGCTGTACAGTGCCTCGAGCGACTGGCCGTTTGCCACCAAGGCTCCGACTTCTACGCAGCCTGCCGCGTCCACTTCGTCAACGGTGCTTACGGGTCTGTTTACGGCGACGTCGACGCCAACGAGTGGCAGTGCAGCGGCACACGCGCTAGGGATGCCTTTTGTGGTTTCGGTTACACTTTCGCTTGGCTTGTTCCTGCTCGGAGTGATGGGGAGAGTGGTTGATCAAAAGTCATCATAGAGATTTGGAGCATATTGCACGAGGGTAAAGCATCATGTTTTCATCCCGCGGTTGGGCACTAGGAAGCATGTGACGGTCTTGCGAGTCATCTCGGTTGGCGTTTCTGGGCATTTTGGATGTGAAGGAAACATGAAGGGACGAAAGAAAAAGGAGAGGCACTACAGAGATGTGCTGGATGTGTTTTTGATTTGTGTTGGTTGAAGACTTAATGATACCCCCTTAATGATAGCTGTAACACAGAGCAGCGTATGTGCGTCTTGACTTTGATGATGGGTGCGTGTGTGCGTGTGTGTTTCTGGTTCGATGTTGACATCATAGATTTGTCACCCGCGTCCCGACTAGATTAACACACGTAGGGGAATTACTTCAAGTTCCTCCTAGATACGAAGCCGTGGACGTGGAACCACGAAGTGCCCATCGTCTGCTGTGTATAGCAACCCATGCCGGCGCGACTGTGTCCCTGCACTTGGTTCGTTCCAGAGGCAGCGGGCATGGATCAGGAACTTGAAGAAATTGGACGGAAACAGCATGCTTAGGCATATTCTCTTCACATCAGTCTGACTGAGGCGTCACTTGCAAATCACGAATCATACAAATACGCCAGGCACATCACAGGAGGCAGGGAAAACCGCAAGAGTGAAGAGTGATGGGTATCTTGTATTGAGGTATGTATATAAACATGCACGGCATAGACCTACCTGGGCCATGCATCGTTGATGAAGAAATACTTAGAGAATCTGACGACTTCAGTTAGCCACCGTTTGCAAACGTACACGACTCGACAACAAAACAGTGTGTGAAGCGTCAAAAATCAGTAAGGGGCCTTGTCAAAGGCAGTATCATCAAAGCATATGGCTCAGGAGACCGTCGTGATATGTTATGATCATCACGTAGACGCGGGAGAGGATGAAGGGTGAAGACGAGAGATTGAAGAGCTTACCATTTGATGCAACATCGTTGACGTGGTAAAGGAACGGTATTGTGTACACCACATGGATCTAGGAGGTCGAATGTTAGCCCCCTGTACGACCACAATTGTTTCCAATGAAGAGTGCAAATGTGAAGTGTTCGATCAGAATGACTGGTAGTCAACGTGTCTCAGCTTCGCCGTTAGGCTCTGACATATGCTTGTCTTTGGTTTATCGTTCATCAGGAGAACGGAGCCGTGGGTGGCTGGAGGTGTGGGTGAAAAGAGAGAACAGCTTACCACTCGAGCCATGTGATGGTGCGTCCTGGTCATCCGGTGAAGCCATGCCAAAGTGTGTAACTGTGATCTTAGAGACGGTCAGCGATGTTCATGCTCATCAATCAAAACGTAGTGTAATGAAGCCAATTCAGTCGTTGCATGAATGGTATAAAAAGTTTGTATCCGCATTGGAAAATCCAAATCAGACTCGTCATCTAAGTTGCTCATCAGGAAGGCATGGGGGTAAGCAAAGAAAAGTGTGAGACCTACCATGACTAGAACCAGAAGGAACGGGTGCGTCTGCAATGCACTAGCAGAGCAGACGGCGAAAGTTAATGGCATAGGAAGATCCATTCCGACACTGTTGTAGACGGGTCAGCCACCTGAAGCGCAATGGTGTATCCCGACAAGTTGAGTGTTCCGATCGAAATCAGTGGGCGAGGTTTTCTAGGCCTGCCGCAAAGTGGCTTGTCTGCTCATGGCCGAGCCCCATATGGGTACTCTCGGAGCCCAGTGCCGCTTCATCATGTAATGATGGGAGGGCGGGAAGGGAGGGGTTGGTATATACCTTGTCGGTTGTATCTGAGATGGCTGATTTCCAAGTTAGCAATTGAGCCCGATGAGAGCGAAGGCATAAATGGAAAGATAGGTAGTGAGATCAATCAGAAACAGCCAGTTATTTTCAACAAGAGTGTTCAGCCGGTAATTCCAACTGTGCAAAGCACAAAAAAACTAATCATCAGGATCTCGGGTGGGAAGGTGAGGAAGAAAAAAAAGAAGTGTACCATACCTTTTGTCAAGCCATCTCGAGGTAGCCCACGTAGCCCGATGATGCCGGCGTCAGATAGAATCAATCTGCAAAAGCCTGGTTTGTTTGGTTAGCGACTTGCTCAAGCGAAGCGCGAAGATCCAGAAACAAATTGCGAAATTGTCGTGTCCTATCAGACTGACGTGTAAAACAGAGGTTTCATTCCATTTAGGTCAAAGACTCTAGTTTGCGGTGTTTGCGTGTCATCACCAAGGATGGGTGTGTTGTTGTAAAGGTAAAAGTAGGAAAAAGGCGCGAGCGCGAACTTACCAGATATGCGAGGCTACGCAGCCGATTTTGCTGCGTGTTGCAGTGTGGAAAGAAAGGATCGTGAGGTTGGTTGGTCTGCGAGGGAAGAGTTTTAAAGGTGCTGGAAATTTTGAGCCGCGAGTGGGGTGCGAAGCTGGCGGTCGGCGACGACCCACTCAAGGTGTAGCTGTCGGTTTCTCACGTGCCTAGTCACGTGCTCGCGCGAACGGTCGGCGCGGATGGCCCGTCCTGAGTTGAGAGCTCGACGCGTCCACCTCGGGCAGTCTGCGTCATGGATCCGCAGTGTGCAAGTTGTCGCGGATCCCAGTAGACAAGAGACGTCAAACTGTATCCTCTTTCTTCAGGCAAGCACTAGAGACAGTAAACAGTATAGAAATGCCCGAAATTGCTGAAGGTAAGACTGATGTTATTGAACTGATAAATGCAAGTTGGCTCATGTCTTCCCAGTTGCGCGGTGCGTGCACTTCTTGCGCCTTCATCTTGTAGGCAAGAAGATCGCCAAGGTCTCTGCCCCTGACGACGCCAATGTCTTTGGCAAAGTCGGCACCAGCGGCCCGGCGTTCGAGAAGGCTGTAAAGGGTAGGAAGGTCGTTTCTGTTGGAAGTCAAGGAAAGTATTTCTGGTATGTTTACTAAATCTACTGGAAAAGAGATCTTGGCAGACACTCATTTCATCTCAGGATCACATTCGACAAGGCCCCTCATGCGGTGATGCACCTGGGCATGACAGGTAAATGAAGTCAAACTCACCCCCCAAGTACCCTGTATCGAAACTGACACCACCCAGGATGGATCCACATCAAAGGCGACAAGACGGCTTACACAAACTACTACAAAAAGATGAAGGAAGGCGAAGCAGACATCTGGCCCCCCAAATACTGGAAATTCAACATCGAGACCGAAGGCACACCCAAAGTCTCAGCAGCCTTCACAGACCCCCGCCGCTTCGGCCGCATCCGCCTCGTAGACTGCCCCGGCGCAGATATCAGGTCCTACTCGCCCCTCAAAGAAAACGGACCCGACCCCGTCGTCGACGTCGACGTCTTCACAGAGACATACCTCCGGCAAAAGATGCAGTCCCGTCACGTCCCCGTCAAGGCTCTCCTCCTGGACCAGAGCCACATCAGCGGCATCGGCAACTGGGTCGCCGACGAGGTGCTGTACCAGTCTCGGCTGCACCCTGAGCAGTACTGCGATACCTTTGACGAAGGGGAGATGAAGAGGTTGTACGAGGCCGCACGGTATGTTTGTCAGACGGCCGTCGATAAGCTCGGCGACTCGGATGCGTTTCCGGATGATTGGTTGTTCAATTATCGCTGGGGCAAGGGGAGTAAAGGCGCCGCGTCGGAGCTGCCCAACGGGGAGAAGCTTGCTTTTATAACTGTCGGGGGCCGGACGAGTTGCTATGCTCCTGGGAGGCAGAAAAAGACTGGACAGGTTGTGCCGTCGGCAAAGGAGGAGCCTGTGGCGGAGGACGGTGATGATGGCAAGAAACCCAAGGCCGCCGTCAAGAAGAAGAGGCCAGCGAAAGCGAACGAGAGCGACGAGGAGGAGAAGCCCAGTAAGAAAGCGAGAGGCGCCAAGGGTTCAGCAAAGGCAAAGGTGAAGAAGGAGGAGACTCCCGAGCCTGCCGCCGAAGCACCGGCACCAAGCAAGAAGCAACGAGCTTCAAAACAGGCTGCGGAGAAGCCCAAGGCCCCATCAACCAAGGCCAAGAAGACGTCGGTTAAGAAGGAAGAGGCAGTAGAGAAGACGACGGCAGAAGACACGGGGAGACGCAGATCCCTCCGACTGAAGGGGTGAACATTCATATCTTAATCAACGTTATGTCTCATTGAAGTACCAATTCTCGTCAATGCCACAGTCTTCCCCTACTAAGAACCCTCACGTTCAAGCTCCTTCACGGCTCCGACTCCACATCCGGCGGGAACGTTCCAAACAACGCCATGAGATGCTGCGTCTCGTCGCGGGATAACTTCTTACCCTCGTTTACGCCCTTGGCCATCATACGGAAGTCTATCATCACACGTAAGCTTTTCACAACACCGTACCGCCCATCACAGGTTTCCCGTGATTCTGGCTTTCCGAGAACTTACAATCCATGTAATATCCTGTGTAGTCCACATTAGCCACCTGCCACAATGACATTCATGAAGGGCGTCAACTAGTGGGTACACACCTGGAGTAGACGTCATGAAGAACTCCGCAGGATCCGTCTCAGACGGGTTCGAAAACGTGTGGATCGCCCTCGGCGGCACGACCATCAACTGGCCCTCCTCGGCATCCACGTTCCCCTCGGGCGTTGAAAACCGGATCGTTCCTACATCCCACCAACGCGGGCAAAAGTCAATAGGGGCAAACACTCCTCCTCCATTCATGAACAATAATTCGATTCAAATACATCAATGGGAGAAACACCCAACAGCGATTTAGTTTCAAAGGAATACGGCAATGGAATGCAAGGCGGGGGGACAAAAAACTCACCCTTGGTCACAAAGAAGCACTCGTCGTGGAACCGATGCCAATGCATCGGCGGCCCGGACGTCGCAGGCGGCAGCTCCAGCGTCATACACCCGACGCGGTTATCCGTGTTACTCCCGTCCTCAAAGATGTAAATCGTCATGGGTCCCAGCTTGAGGCACTCGCTGTTCTCCTTTGTGTAGAGCTTCACTGGCACGGGGCCGCGGAGAGGCATCCTTGAAAATGAGAGAGGCTGCGTGCGGCCTTGGATTTCCCTGTTTAGTACTTGCGTTGTTGGTGGTCCGTTGGGGGGTGGTGAGTTGCTTCCCTTTTCTTGGGATTCTAATAAAGTTGCCGTTGGAGATGAGAAGAAGAGTGAGAACCGGACTACGTGAGAATGAAATGATATAATATGAGCTCACTGAACTTTCGAGTATCAATCCGTGACATTCATCTGATGATACTGATAATCTCCCCAAGTGGACGTCCGGTGCACCGTAGAGGAGGGAGGGGGGAGGGGGGAGGGAGGAGGGGGGAGGTTTAGCTGTAAGCTTAGGTAAGACTGCACACCTATCGGATCTGCCGTCTTTTCTGTCTGCATCTCTTCTACGTTTGAATTCGGACTAGGCGGATGAGGCGTTTGCTTTGTACATTAGCCCTCGAACTCACCCGGGAAAAACAACGAGGGAGGGAAAACCCGAGTTTGCGGTTACACTGCATGTTCGGATCGGAGAAGCTTGAAAAGGACCAGGCTAACTGAGCTTGCCCTGCCACGCCACGAGCTGTCGACCTTTTCTAGCTTTAGCTTGGGTTTGAGTTCAGCAACATGTGCAGGTGTCTCACCGGTCTTTGATGACGCCAATGATGGTTGAAAGTGAGGGGCCCCATCGAGTAACCTCCCGAGCTTCCTCCCAGGCTTTTCAAACCACCCTCCTTTCAGCCCTGATTATCAGACATTGATTCGTATGCGGTGATCTTTAAACGCAGTGTCACGATGCAGCAACAATCATCATCTTCAATAAGTGCCGGATTCGTGTTCCCAAATGCAACGCCTGTCACTCAATTCGCCGAGGGCCTTGGGCCGTCTGCTATGCTATAACATTTCATCATGATCAAGATATCATGTTGCGGACATGATAGAAAATTCCCAAGAAGCCCCCCTTGACAGTCAAGGCCAATGCCGACTGTTGATAATACGCCATCCCAAATGCTTTGAAGCTGGTTCTTTTCAATACGCTTTCCCCTGCCATCCATCGACTCCAATGAGGCGGATGGTCATAAATGTCTTGATGCACCTTAAAGTGACTCCAGATCTACATGCAATAGTAATTCGCTTTTTCTTCGTTGCTCGTGTCTTAAAAGAAGACTCCGCGGAAACACCCAATATTGAAATCAAAGTTGGAAAAAAAAAGCAAAAAAAAAAAAAGTCATCGTTTCCGAGATGCGTGGGCTCTAACTCGCATGCGTATAATGTGGGTATCGTAAATGCCTAATAGCAGATGCCTCGCTCGTAATGAAGTCGTGACATTGTTGTTGCCTTTGTAAAGAAAACGTTTCTTTACCTTCGCGGCCAAATGTTTACAGGTACCGCTGGCTAAAAAATGGAAACAAACGTCGGTGTTTGCGTGTTGCAGGAATCAATCCTCGCGTGCGACCTGGAAGCCGACTGAGTATCGGAAGTGCTGAGAGTCCCAGCGAACAGGGATCATCGTGAGGAGGTTGACGAAAGAAGTGCCGTCTTTCCTGAAGTTGAGGACATCGGTCTGGAACTCGTCGTTGGCCTCGACAGCCTTGCGCATGCGCTTGACGGTTTCCTTGGGAACGTGCTTCCGGGCAGACTTCTTGCTGACCTTTCCGCCGGGAGCCTGGAGGAAGCGGCAGTTTTTGCCAAGAATTTCGCTGTTCTTGTATCCGGTGAGAATGCTGAAGTGTTCGGAGGCGTAGACGATCGGGCAATCGGGTTGCTCGAGGTCACAGAGGAGCAGAGCGACAGAGCAATCAATCGCGCCGAGTTCAACCTTGGGGTTGGGCCTTCCAGCGACGCGGAGCTGACGTTTTGTTAGTTACGATAACCATTGTTGTCAACGTAAAGCACCTACGAGAATGCTCATCATGTCGAATCCGCTGGGGCAGTAAAGTCCAGGGTACATGACGGGATCGGCAGCGGCTTGCGGTTGTCGCCAAGCACCAGGCTTTCCTTGCGCAGCTTGCTCAGTCCCCTCGGAGAATTGATACTAGGAGGGATGTCAGTACCAGAACAATCAAGACTGGGTCTAGAGTCAACAACGTACCTGCAACGCGCAGGACTCCCACGGATTCATAGTTGGCGACATTTGGTTTTGTGACCGAAATGATAGAATGCGTTCCGACTTTTGCGGTTGAAGATATGAGGCCGGGTACTGGAACTCCTGCATCGACATTGTGAAGGTTGGCAGAGCCTGAATGTGATTATAAAGCGACGATGTGACGGGTGACTGGGAGGGAACGGGATGTGTGACCGGGGGGGTTTGGCCGGTTCGAGCAGCGAGAGGGCAGGGTTGGTGGTCGGTGATATGGTGCAGAGTAAGGCGGTTAGGCGCTTTGCATTATGCGTATGTCTGGATGTGCTGGCAAGAAAAGTCGATCGCGGACTATGAGGGTTGCTGCTTGATAGATGCTATATCAAGTGTAGATCGGTAAATCGTTGGATGGCAGAGTCAGGGAAACGTGACAGGTCGTTATGGAAGGATGTAAGGTCATCAAGCCAAGATATCGAAGAAACGGCACGTTGTTCGCTGAAAGGTGCGTCGGGCGGTGCAACCGACGTTATTAGGCAAACGTACAGAGTACACTTTGGGTAAATTTGGTGGCAGAAAGGTAGGGGCGGGTTGGAGATACCGTTGTCCATCAGCAAGCGGAGCGATCGTTGATGTTGCAGTACTGATCGCGAGTCGATGCGTGGAACACGGTGATCGGGAGCAGTAGTGTGGGGAGGGTGTGGGTTTAGACCTGGAACGGCCTCCCCTCCCGCAAAGTTTAGGGTCTGGTGTCTCTTTGGAGTCTTCGGCGTCTGCTTGCTCAGGTGAGCTTGGTGAGGTAGGCTCGACAAGGGAGTCTTTGAGCTTTGGGAGAGCAGAATCAACGGTCTTTGCTCCGAGTTGTTCGTAATAGAGCAAGCGTTAAGCATCCAATCCTGGTGAGCATTTTGGTTGTCAGATGGGCCATTACATCAACGACAGATGGCTGAAGGACCAACGACCACTGCCAACAGATCGGGCCCATGTCCTCGGTTCGCAGAGCTCCATCCCACTTCGTTGCTTGCCAGGGGGGGGGGGGGTGCTCGCTTGACCAGCTGCAGAGTATTGTGCAGACAGAGTATGCGCTACTTGTAAATGAAGAACCGTCTTCGCGCGGGGTGAGGAGGGTGAGGAATGATGGCGACGAGCGTCACCCCGTCATGTTTGGACGGCAGCGGCGGTGCGGCAGGGGTTGTAGCAGGAGCCTAACAACCGGCAGTAGAGAACAAGACGCGCAGCTGTGCCATCTACCATACACTTGGGACGTGAGGAGGCGTGCCTCATGTTAAGCCGTTGTCAGCGCAAGCCCTCAGACAGGTTCGGGTCGCTATCTTTGATCGATGGCATTGCTGCTTCCGGCCAAGTGCCGCTTCGTGTGGACAATCGGTGACGAACTGCATGGGCGCGCAGGGCGATGGCCGATGGGCGTGTGCGAGACAGGGGTCATGAGTCGGAGCAGAATCCGATGCTCAGATTTGCGGTTGGGCCAGCGATCACAGCGATCGTCGCAACGGGTTTCCCACAATCTCGATTCCACAGGCATGGGCCCCTGCACCCATTTCGATCCGCCTGGATGTGCATTTTGCTCACTTGTGGCATGTTGGCCGTGGACCGTGGTGGTGTGGCAGCCCGGCCACCAGCATCGGAATCGGGCTTTTTTCTTGCTGGAGAAACGTCGTTCAGAACCCCCTGGTCGCCATCGAATTCTGACATGGGCTTTGGGGTGACAGGCCTCAACATCGGCATCGAGATGTGGTTGTGGTTCCATTCCACCGTCGTCCGCCTAGGAACCGCCAAGTTCAATGAGTCGGGTGCTCGTCTACACCACAGTGACCACACCAAGCACACGGCGTCTCAGGGGCCGTGGAAGAAGACACCTACAGGGCGAAAGCGCGCTCGGCTGGCTGGTGCAATGAGGTAGACTAGATTTGGCCCTTTGCATCCATATCTGTTGCTAGCCCTAAAGAATTGGGTGCAGGTTGACAAGGGCGCCGTCCGAGTCTGGGCTCGGCCCAGTAGCACCATCGAGATCTCTCACTTTCATTGAGAGCAACCCGTCTCGCTTCGCGCAACGAGTCCAGGCCAGATCTTTGAATGCCCCTTGATCGATCCAGCAGAAGGAATCGGCCGAGAGACAGGGGGTGCGACGGAAACAAGGGCGAGAGCGAAAGGTGATTCCGGTCGTTCCACGAGCACAGCACGGATCCGGATCATGGCGGAATGTTTGTATGCTACGCGAGAGTCGGACAAGGTATCCTCTGGCATCTTCCACGCATTGGGGGTTTGCGAGCATCGGTCGACCCGACGATGCCCTCAATCCCAAGTTCTCACTACCGATCGAGATTCCCCATTCGAGCAGGCTGGGAGGCAGCTGGGTCTGATTGTCTCCAGTGGTCCAGCCATGTCTTCGATCTGAGTCGACGTGCCCCCGATGAATCCCCACTGCCGAGCTGAGCTGAGCATGAGCCATGCTGCATGTCCAATTCACCGGTGAGAGCCTGACGGCGGGGCAGCATATGCACCTAGTGTATCCATAGTGTAGACGTTTGCTGTGCCTCAGTTGACAGTTTGATGTTGGGCAACGACCATCTCGATGGCACTCCTCGCCTCGCTGAATCTCATCGTGGTGGCCTCTTGGTTCTCGACTCTGAGGCTCAACTGGGGACAATCAAGCTCGAGCCTTCGTCTCGCTTCGTCTCGAATTCAAATACTCAGAGACAGCTCGAGGTGGTGTCTGTCGCGGGTGTTGCTCAATCGCAGACAGAGACGCGATGATCTCAACGTGAACCGATCGGGCGGCAGAATGGGGTTCCAGAACTCTGGGGTTTGGCGGCAATCGGGAAAATCGTGTGGCATCGTCGCTTGTGGTTGAGGATCGCGGCGATGGGAAGTGCATGTGCCAGCGGCTGCCAGCGGCTGCCAGATGCGGGCGCCTGGGCGAACCACGACAACTTGGGTATCGATTCGAGCAGGTGCGGGTTCTCGCTTACAGCTCCGTTGTTCTTTCCTTTTCAGCAATGATACAACTTGACATTGCCTTTACAAGCTTACGCCTTCCGAGTTAATTAATTCTTCAATCTTGCTTAGCCAATCCCGGAACTCTGATTGGGTGATCATGCCTCTTACAAGTTGAATTAGCGAGAAATTCTCCCAGATTCAATGTCTTAAATGAACCTCTTGCTGCCGGTAATTGTCTGGACTCGGCTCTTCCAGACTGGTTCGAACCTACACTACCTAAAGTATGGCAAGTACTTCGTAGAAATTCAAGAGCTTCTTTCCTTGATACCCGGGTTTTCATGAGTGTCTTCCACGATGCCTAAGAACTCCATCCTTTATGGCGTAATTATGTGTACCCATTATCAGAAACATTCTCGAACAATACCACCGCATGAGCATTGGCTTTCAAATGCTTCAGACAGTGAAGATGTGTACCATAGGTACAGCAGTAGGTATACATTCGACGGCCAGGAATCAAGTGTACTGTAAAACAAAATACGGACAACCAAGACAGACGAAGAAGACGTACAGTTCTCGCCGTCAAGAGTCCACTAGTTCTGCTATGGCAATTTCACAGCAAAGCAAGATCCCTCGATTTGCCTCTAATGTCCTATATAACATTCCCATATCTAATCTCTGGATAAAATTTCCATGACATGGTTCGATAGATGAATTGAAGCCTTCCGCCAGACAGCTCGACGACTTCACTGTGTAGACTCTGGATATATCCTCCACCAGCTATTCAAAAAGCAAAATCCTCAAATGCCACATCTTCACCTTCCAACCACCCATTCAAGACCTTGAGCATCTCCGGCCCAGTGCACAAAAAATATCTCCTCTTTACCTCATCATCCTTCACATCACCAGGCCCAATCCTCCTCCTCCTCTCAACAACGGCCCCAAACCCCTCAACCTCCCGAATCACAGCCTCCTCCGCCTCCTCCGCCTCGCCAACCTCACCCGTCACAAACACCCTCAACACACCACCCAACCCAGGAAACCTCCCAACAACATCCCTAACCAACTTCACATCCTCCCCTCGCACAGTCCACAACACCTTCACCCTCACCCCCGCCCCCAAAACACCACCAGCCTGCGCAAGCAAAGGCGTAATCCCAACCCCAGCAGCAACAAACACCTCTTCAACATCATCACCATCGCTGCCTTTCTTCCCCCTCCCCATCCTAAACGCCTCTTCACCCCCAAACCCAAGCACAGGAACCTCCAACGGAACCCTCAAATTCCACCTCCACAACAAATTCGTAACCGGGCCCTTCCTCCTCGCCGTAATCTCAACCTCCTTCACACCGCCAGGCGAACTCGAAACGGTAAAAGTCCTTACATAATCATCATTCAGACTCTGCGGCTCGTCGTCGCGCATATGACTCCACCCCACATCCAGCTCCTCCGCAAAATCAAGCGTAACATACTGTCCCGCCTCCCACTGCGCTGCCGGCTCCAAGCGAAAGACGAACCGCGCAATCGTCGGCGTGATGATATCGCGGCGTAGAAGGGTGGCTGTCCTGGTACCCTCCCCAGACACGCTTAAAGCATGTTGCTGCTGCTCGGAGAAGAGCGGTCGGACAGGCGGGTTATACGGCGACGGCTCTTGCGGGATGCCGGAGAAGGGTAAGCCGGATTGCACGAATACCGCGGCCGAGACGGTGATTTTGACGGCGAGTTTCGTGCGCGGGAGGTAGGCTGCTGCATCTTCTCCGACGAGTATCGATGCCGATCCCGTGAGCTTTTCAGCACATGCGTATTAGCCTTCGTCTTCCAAAGTGAGTGGATACAGGGACGAAATAATGCTCACGTAAAGGACATCTGACGTCTCAAAGTCCGGTATCGCGATCCCAACCAAGGGGTTCAGTTTAAGGTTCCCCAGCGTCTGATATAACCGATTACCAGAAACTGTAATCCACCACCCCCAAAAGGAGCCACATGGTTAGCCTTTTCTCATCTCGATCCGGATGTAACCACCCTAAATGACTCAAAAAGAGGGTAGGTAGTAAACTCACATTCGGGATACACAATCTCAACACCACCCACATCGTTCCTCGCAACCCTCACAAACCCCCTCGACCCTCCCCGGTGGTTCGTATCCATACTACTACTACTACTACTGCTGCTGCTGTCATCACTGCCGTCCTCGTGCCCGCTCGTAAGGAAAAGCATATCCGCCCCGCGCACAACCTCCAAAGCCTCCTCAGACAGCGGCAACTCCCGCTCCACTCTACCCTTGCCGATCGACGTCCGCGGGATGACGTCCTTTTTGTTGAGGTACTTGGGGCAGTTTCCCAAACTCTCTTCGACGTGTACCGCGATCTGAACTTCCGAGGAGGCCGAGGTCGAGAAGGAGGAGGAAGGGGAGGATGTGCTCCGGTCTCCGTTACTGGTAGTAACTGCCCCGGCCACCATCCTCCCCCCAAACTTGACACGATCCCGCGTCGTAAGGTCGATAGCCAGCCCAGAGACGAGCTTCCCTCCATTCGGGCCCCGTCCAGGCTGAATGGCCTCCTGCAACTGCTGCCCACCTTCATCCCCCCAAAGAGCCCTGAAAACCGGATCATCAACAACGTCAACCAGGCTCCTGACACCAAGTACATCCTCCGCAATCGGCCTCGCCACGTTCCCGGCCTCGCCGCCCCATAAGGTCGTCCAGGGCCGGCTTTCGGCGTCGAGGGTGCCGAGGGCCAGGAGCGGAGCGGCGGCGATGCGGGTGCCGTAGGAAGGGGGCAGGCCTGCGGCGGTGGGGTTGCCGCGGTGGCGGGGGACTTTGAGGAGGTCGTGGAGGGCGAGTTCGCCTTGGTGGAAGGATATTGTTCTGCCTGGCATTTTGGGGTTTTGTTGTGAGTTGGATAGGAAGAGGGTTGATGGTGTTGTTCATATGAGGTGTGTATTGGTGTTAGTTGCGAGTGATCACGACGTTTTTCATTCAACTATGAGGATTGTGAGAAGGGCAGAGCATTATCTCATCATTTGAAATCATCACGATGACCGTGGGATTATCTCCAAAGCATCTCTGTAAGCTGTGAAGGATGAAATTGACATCTCCGGGTGACAAATCAAGCACCAAAGGGCGCATGTCGTGATCAGCCAAGAGGATTCCAAAGCTGACAGCTTGACGTAGGCTGGCAGCTGGTGCAGATAACTTGGCACTGTCAAACCTCATGTACCAGGCGGGGGCGATCACATCGGGGAAGCGGGTCCAGAACTTTAATCGCCTGCATTGGCGTTGCGAGCTTGCCAGGGGCCCCTGGCGCCGCGGGGACGTTTAGTAGATACAGTGTCAAGTACCTATGAACAACATCGCAAAAGGGTGAACATCGGATTGTCGTCAATAGACTTTGTTATTTTTCAATTTCTAAAAGTACAGCTGGATTGTTGTGGTTTTCCTCTCTAGCGGCTCTTGGAGCACTTCTGTAGCCAGTAGACCCTTGGTTTCCTAGTAGTACATGGACGAACGGAGAATGAAGCGAAATAGTTCGGGGGGTATCGAAAGGATGGTCGTAAAAAGACGGATGAGAAGCCAACTTCATCTCGCTCTCAATACTTTTGTGTATCCTAAAAGGAAGAAAAGTGTGAGAGGCTCAGATGTAGGCGAAGAGGAAATGACGAGACAGGCCTTTCGTGAAAGATGCGCTTTGATTCCAGCGCAAAAAGTAGAAACCCCTTTTGAATCATAAAGACATTATGAAAAAAAGAAAATGCGGGACGTAGCCGCATAACCCTGTAAACGCGCGATCTATGAGCCCCAGAAAGGAGCACGGTACTCCTAGTACCGCGGGTCCCTCTGGGATTCTACATCGTTGTTGTAGCCGTATCCCGGACCGCGGGGGCTCGGTCGCTGGCTCTGTGATGTACCGGGACGGTTGAAGTAGTCGTCCTGCGGCCGGGGAGGGACCGGCGCTGTCATGTTCCGCATGGGAGCATTCGGCGGGCCTCGCGGAGGAACCGGACCAGTCGCGCTCCGTTGCGGGTTGAACGGCTGGTACGCTTGGTACGGGGTGTTGTTGAGCGGGCCGGGGCCACGGGGCATGGGCGCAGGAGCGCGCTGCGAGTATGCTGAGGGCGCCGGACTTGCCCGTCCAGTGGACTGGTTCGAGTAGTCGTCGTAGGTGCCTCTGGGCGCCGGTGTGGCACGGTCACTCTGGTAGGTGTTTTGTCTTTGCGATCTGAAGCTTTCTACCGATCGGCCAGTGTTGGTCCTCATAGGCGGAGGGAAGGCAGGCATCGTGTCGGGAGAGTAGGTGGAGGGGCTCTCTGAGAAACCACCACGGAGAGAACTCTGTGAATTGGTTTGCACGTGAGAGATTTGAGGCCGGAAGCTCCTCTGTGAGTTGGAGGTGCCAGGGCGCTGAGGCGGGTAGTTGTTCAAGTCCATGGGCGGCAGAGAAGGAGCCGGTGAAGCTGAGCGCTGATAGCCAAAGTCCGCAGCGCCGCCAACAAGAGGTGCGCGTGACGAGTAGCTGGCAGTGGATGTGGTGGTGCCCATTCTCGACGGCAGCGGGCGTTTTTGATCCATGGAGTTGAGCTCGATGCTGCTGGGGGTTCCAGGACGAGACTCGTAGGCGGGCAGCGTTGCAAAAGTGTCGTTGCGGCCAAACATGGGCATCTCGGCCAATTTGTCTGGGTCTCCAACGTTGGGTAGAGTCGGCAGAGTTGCCTGTCGCTCCAGCGGCAACTTTTCGCCATTCTTCTTGGCCGCCTTCATTTCTAACCTTCTCTTGGTTTCCTCCTGTCTTGCCAATGCCTTGTTGACCTTGACGGTCACAATCTTCATGAGGGCCTTGGTGACCTTGCGCTCACAGTAGCCTGAGAGACCTCCGTCGGCCTTGGGAACCCAGTGGAAGAGGAAGAAAACGTAGAAGAGGACGGCCATGATGAGGTACAGAGCGGAGAAGACCCAGATGAGTAGGGTGAAGACCATACCCGACAGGATGAGAGCCTGCTGATAGTCCTCCGTGGCAAGGGTCTTAATCTTATCAAAGAAACCAAGCAGGGAGCCCTCGACGGAGATTTCGTGAACGGCAAGCTTGGCATCGTAGACAGACTTGAGAGTCAATGCGTTGACGACCTGACGAGGTCCGGAACAGACCAGTACACGAATCCAGGCTACATGAGTTTAGTAGAGGCCCCGACGAGAAAAAAAGGATCGGCTTACATTGAAAGCTGAAGTAGGTGAACAGAGCAATGTACTCGGCTCCCTTCTTGCTCTTGGTGAGTTCGGCAAAGACCAAGAAGCGCTTCCAGCCCTGTCCCTTTCCGAATCGGATACTCTCGAGGCGAACGGCAATGGTGTCGAGGTAGCATTCAGCTACGTTTCCTCGCTTCATAACGCGGTGCGCCCGGAAGTGCTCGAAGGCGAGATTGACGAAGGAGGCGATGATGGAAATGGAGAAGATCCATTTCGAGATCTTGAAGTCGATGGCGGGGTCGATTTCGGAGGACCAGCGGTCGAAAGCCAGGAGGTTGATGGCAGTGAACATATCGACGCCGTAGACGGCGAGGGAGATGATCAACATGAGCCAGAGGTAAAAGTAGGCGAACGGAGTAAGGCATCCTCGAGACTTGAAGTCATTGAGGTTCTATACAGGTTAGGACCAGGGGCATGTTGAAACTGCAATGTGTACCTACGATGTAGTCCCATTTCTGCTCGGCACGTTGGTCAATGACCTTCTTGCGATGAGTGAGGCAACCCATCTTGAAGAGTGGGCGAATTGGCGAGGGTGACGATTGCCAAGGTTGTATGGATGAAATCCCGACGCAGTCGAGCCGAGAAGGAGAAGAAGAAGAAGAAGAAGAAGAAGAAGGGTGATGATGCAATGGTCGCCGTGGGACCGATTGTCGTGTGAATGAGTGTGATAATGCAACCCGGGCCTGCCGTTAACACAAGTCGTTACTCGCCCGCGAAGTAATCGACAGTGTTTCTCTTGGTGATGACCAGGAGAGAAAGATCGATACTTGAGACGGGACGAAGCCGAAGAGTAAAGGAAGAAAGATTCGGTTGTTGAACGAGAGGGAGGAACGGAATGTGGGTCCCAGGGTAGGAAGGGGACTGGAAAGGGCTGAATGTGCGACGCAAGAGTTCGGACCGCGCGATTGTCAAGTTGGCATGGTCGAGCGACCGGGCGTTTGAGGGTGGATCAAGACTTGGTGAAGATTCGTGGCGACGTAACGACAACGAGCAAAAGCCAAGTCGGCTGGTCGACGGTGGGAATTGACAGACCCGGGGAATGGGGGAAGGTCCGTAGTCGAGCAAGCACTTGAAGTTAGGCGGTGACGGTTTTCTGGTTGTGGGTGAATATCCGCGTTTGATCGGCCACCGTGGGCTGCAAGGCTGAGTCTCAGGATGTCGAAAAGGGTGAAGAGAGTTACAGTGCGCAAAATGCAGGTGAGTGAGTGAGTGAGTGAGTATTGTGTGTATTCGAAGGTCGAGTCTAGAAGGAGCGGACGTCGTGGATTTCTCGCACGATCGGAATGTTTCGGTCGAAAACGTCGAGTCTTACTCTTGAGGCCATGGAACTGGTTCGCGAAGCTCGAGGGGGAATGTTGAGAAGGCGTGTGTGGCGTGGTTGTGTGTAAGAGCACAAGACGCAAGTGACCCTTGAGTGAGGGAGAGAGAGTCTGAGAGAGAGAGAGAGAGGAGAGTGGAGGCCTTCAAGAGTGATCTGCGAGAGTGGGGGGGGGGGGGGGGGGGTCTGACAGTCTGACTAGGGGTCAAGACACCGAGTCAGTGCCAAAAAGGGAAGGAAAGGGGGGCCTTTTGGGTAAGATGATCCAATAATTGATGATTGCCGCCAGTTGCCCTTGTATCTGTACTGTAGAGTCGCAGACATGGAGACATGGGCAATGGAAGAGTAAGACGGGCGAGGGCAGTTTGGCGGTTTCGAGCGTCCAGCGTTCAGCGTCCGAGGAGAGGGGGAGAGGCTTGTGGAGCAATAGCGAACGGAAGCGCGGCCTTTAACGCAGGTACCATGTCACCAAGCCGCTCAATTGGGATTAGTGCACCAACAGAGCGTTTGAGGTCCATTTCCCGTGACCGTCTGGGTAATTGATAGGCTCAACTCAATTATAGCCCTTGATAAGGCCCCCACTTCTCCCACAGTCTCTCACAGTGTACAGCGGTACGTACTCAAGGTACCTACCTACCTTAGGTGTTAGGGTTCCATCTCCGTCGGCCTTCTTCCTCCTCTCCTGTCCCTACCTGTCCCTACCTGTCCCTACCTGCCCCTACCTGCCCCTACCTACCCACTACCTTACTCCGCACTGCGTCCTCCCTCTGTGCCTCCTCAGCCTCTCATGTTGTGCATCTTCTCCTGCATCCAACCCATGGAAGTAAATTGTCCCGCACCAGGCCTGCCAGTTGCTCAGATTGACCATGGCGGGCATGGCCACATAGTTCGCGGCCTCATCTTTACAGCCGCGGCTCGGACGCGCCCGCTTCACCCATCCAACCATCAATCCAAGTCCTGCGCCTCTCGAAGTTTCTTCCCCCCGAGCCCCCTCTGGGCCGGTCGACTTTGGTCGCGTTGTTTCGACCGTCCTGAATGCCTGGAGGATCGTGGACTTGTCGCTAACCACTCCCGCACACGGCAACGTCAGCTTTCCAACACTACTGTGCAGTAGAGCCGCGCCGGCGCGGTGGAGATGAGGCCGACCACGAGGCCTCTCCTCGGCCCCAACCGAATGTGGCTTACAACTTACAAGTCATTACTCCGTTAAACTGACTCTGTTAGGCCCAGCATTCGGATACCCGACAAATGGCAAACAATTATTCCAGAACCAAACCTATACTCACAACGACGCCGGCTGTCCACAGTCGTCGCAGCCAGAATGGATACTCAGCCTTTCAACACGGGCATCCCGTCTCAACTCTGCTCAGCTTTGCCCGGAACAGTCTCGCTGAAACGGCTTGCCCTGGCCCATACAACGGTATGCATGACAGCAAGCTCGCGGATACAGGACCCCGGCGTTACTTCTCACCCTCTGCTGCTTCTTCTTACCTCCTACATGGCCAGTGCACCCTCTCTCGCATTGATTGTCCCTCCATTTATGTCATTCGACGGTTCGGCCGAACGCAGGGTGGATGGCAGACAGTACGGAGTATGCATCCACGCATCGAAACGAAGAGTGACGCCGAGTCTACAGTGCCACACTGCGACAGACAAGTGCCTTTGCCTCCTTACAGCTCCCTCCCAAAGCATAGCCCGAACATCACAAGGGGACCTACAGCCTGCAGCCTACGCACCAGCCTCCGGAAACAACTCCAAGGGATGCGTCGACAAACGCTCCCGGATCAGACGGCAGGTCTTGGCCAACACGACCCAAAAAGGGCTCAGTCCAATTTGTTCGCCTCCCACATCCCGGAAGACGCAGCATTTCGCTTCTCCACGACCAATTTGCTCGGCGGGGTGGGTGCTAGATGCACGTGGATTACCCCGGCCATTCGGCTATCTTTATCGCCATTCTAATTTGAATGCGATAGGCCGACAAAGAAATGACGGTGGGTTCAGAAGTCGTGCTACCAGCCTGCACCAGGAATTCCATGGGCTGTATCAGTAAACGCCCTGTGTCACCAAAGGATGCGGCTTCAGCGCGAACGGCTGAAAATGTTTCCTCGCATATGTTGGTTCCCGTTTGGCCCAGCCTGCTGCTTCGTTTGCCTTGGCGAACGATTGTACAGACGTTTCGACCGGCGGGATACAGGACATTCGTTTTGAATCTTTCGTAATGCCCGTCTGTTGGGTATCTCTCTTACGCTAGACGGCGAGAGGTCTCTATGGCTGGCGTCTGTTCTCAATTTGCAGCAACTTACACCGTTGTGAGGTTGATCCTAAGAATGTCTTAAACACCAACGCTCATCACATTCGTTAGCCAAGTGGCGTACTCTATAACCCTTTGCGGCATGCCAAGACGGCAACCGTTGAATCAAAGAGCACAATGGCCATAGGGCCATTCTTTGTTCCGACCGTGATGATGGTTCCTTTCCAGATAATGCAGCCTGATGAGCAAACGACGATGCTGTACCAGGGCGACCTACAAAGACGACAGCATCACCTTTTCTCAGAAATGTCAAAAGTTGTTCGCCATGACCCTGCTATCTCTATGCCCATCAAGTGACGTCTCATTTTGATTTTGATACCCAAGGTCCAACATGTCAACCTCAACAGCCGAAAAGGCGGACCCAGACCACCCGCAGCCACCATTCCAACTCATCAAGCAAGTCGAAAAAAACATCTGGATCACCCGCCGCAATGCCCAGCACGGAGGCTACGCCGACGGCGAAGAGTTCATCGCGCGCAAAGTAGACGACTTTGACGAATACTACGACGCCGGGAAATACTCCATGAGCTTCACCACCACGAAACAGCGCCAGATCAAGGGCCTCATGGACCTCCTCTACACGCACAACATGGGCCGCACCGTCTCCCACATCCTCAACCACGAGAACCTCATCTCCCTCGCGGGATACCTCCGCCAACAACCCGTCGACCCGCGCTCCCAACAGCAGGCCACGGAGGATTATTTGGTCTGGGATATCTGCGACGCCGGCACGCTTGAGATTCTCTTTGCGGACCACCGGCACGCGGAGCACGAGCCGGGGTGTTTCCTGCCCGAGTCGCTCTGCTGGCACGTTCTTACCTCTGTGATACGCACGCTTGTTTGGCTGCATGATGGGTATCGGCAGGAGGTGGACTGGACTACGGGGGAGAAGTCGTGGGCGCAGACGGATACGGAGTGGATGCCGATCCTGCACCGCGGTATCGATGCGCAGTCTATTTTCTTCCAGCATTCGCGGGGGAAGGAGACGTACGGCGTGTGTAAGCTGGGCAAGTTTGGCTCGGCTTTCGTGTCGGGGGTGCCGGCGCGGCGGGAGGGGGCGCAGGAGAGGGAGGAGCCGCTTCCGCATAGCGAAGGGTTTCCGGTTGCGCCGAAGACGGGGCATATGCGGTTGACGGAGATGAGAGGGCAGTGGAAGGAGTATTTGGATACGGGGAGGAAGGTGAGTTACTCCGAACAACTCTGCATACACACATATGGCAGCTTAACTGATATCGGGTCTACAGAACAAACGCCTCTACACGCTCAGCGACGAACACTGGGCCCTCGGCGCCGTCCTCTTCCGCATGATGACCGGCCGGTTCCTGCCCAGCCTCGACGGGTGCCAGACGTGCCAGTGCGTCCACATCCGGCGGTGCGCGAAAATGGGCTGCGTCTACGATACCGAGACGCATAAGGGCAGCCGCGGGTGCTTGCACGAGAGTTTCCCGGGGTGTCGGTGCGTTGTGTCCTCCGGATCGGGGCCGGGTCCGGCGTGTGGTGGGGCCGCTGCGGATGTTCACGTTGACGAGGTGCTGCACCGGTTGGGGTACTCGCAGCACCTGAAGCTTGCGGTGCGGACGTTGTTGGAGTATAACCTCGAGACGCCGGCGGTGGAGACCAAGGGGTTGGCGGATGAGATGGAGAGGTTGTGTAAGGAGTGGAGGTGCGAGACGGAAGAGGGGAGGGAGTATGTTGATGTGTTGGATGATCTTGGGTACCGGTTCATGGTGTTGAATAAGGTTGCTGATGAGGTTAAGTAAGTAGTACGGTAGCAGCTGTCTCTTGTAGGCTGACTTGCGTTTGGGGGTTGTGTTAACCATGTCTAGTGGAGATATATCACCTACTTGGCCTCGAGAGTGTGCTTCTATGAGCTGATGTCGTGATTTCAACGCAGGAACGAGTAGAAGATTCTCAAGCTGGTTGAGTGAGAAAGTTCGCACTGTCCCACCATAGTTCATCCAGTTTATCCATGAATCACACGACTGAATCATGTAGAGCTGTCATGGTGCTTAGTTACCTTGCCTTAGCTGCAGTAGATGCCGAGCACTAACACACAAATTCGCTGCGTGACAGACCTTGGCCGGTACGTACCCTTCAGACGTTTGACAAGCCCCACCTCCACCACTGCTGCCCGAATTTTACTTGGCGCGCGACCTCGAGCACAGAGCACAAGACAAAGCTCCGAGTTCCAGCCTGGCCAAGTTGTCCACCGGTCGGGTGGATCACAACTGAACCTCTGCCACCACCACCATCTGTACCTCTTTGCCCGACATGCACCTTGCTCAGCTTTGAAGCTTTCGGTACTTTTCACGTTCAACAGTCGTGACGATAGACAACGCGCTCTCCCCAACGAAGCAAAAGCACCCCACCAAAATCCAAACGAAGAAACCGGCATCGGACCACATCTCACCTCTCCCGAACACCGGGACCGCGATATCTACAACCTCACAACCACACCCGCGAACACAATCCAACAACAACAACAAACATGTCCCTAACCCAACCAACGCCCCTCCTCCTAACAAAACGCCTAACTTCCTTCCTCGCCTCAAACCTAAACACCAACCTCCACACAGCCCTCCTCGCAACCCCCTCAGGCCGCCTCCTCGCCCACGCCTCCCCGCAGCCCGTCTCCCTCCTCCGCACCCAATCCACCGTCGCATCCTCCCTCTTTGCCCTCCACGCCTCCGCGACGCCCGACATCCCCGACGCGCTTCCCTCTTCATCTTCGTCGCCGCCGACGTCGGCGGGTGCTGCAGGGACCACAACCACAGAAGATGGAGCATACGGAGGAATCGGGGGAGCAGGTGGGAAACCCCTCACGATAACAGTCCAACTCGCTGCCGGTGTAGTCGTTATCAGGAGACTAAAGTGCGGGTTGCTATTTGTCTGTATCGGGCCCCTCGCCGAGAACATCGAAGCTCAACAACCTTCTTCTACCGACCAACACCACTCCCTCGCGAACACGAATGCAAACGGCGGCGCGGGCACAGGCACGCCCTCCCAGATCCCCGCGTCCCCCTCGGAGGCAGATAGCATCCTCAGCCTCGGCGCGCAGACGACGACGTCCCTCGCCAGCGTCGGGAGCGTGAATACCGCGGGTGTCGTGGTTCTGCGGCGGCATGCGGAGGAGCTGGCGAGGTGGTTGGATGATAAGCTTGGGAGTTTGCGGGTTCCCGAGGAGGGTGTTGGTGTGGAATGAAGCTGTTGTGTCGACGTTTTTGCCTCTTTTTATTTTTTTTGTCTCGAGTAGGAATCAACGGGGAAGCTGTATGAGTAGGGGGGTTCTGAATTTTAGAAGGATAAGTTGAGGTTGCATGGGATTTTCACATTGAATTATCAGCAGGGGACGAAAGGGCTGGAGGCATTTCAGGCGTATACGGGCGTTTCGGGGGAAGATACCACCGGCCGAGAATTCACTAACCATTCATCTTCGTAAATCACTCTGGCATGTACAAATATCTTGCTCATTAAGGATTTCTATTTCATTTGCAAGTAGCATGTGTGCTTGTGTGCGTGTGGTGCCGAAGCTCGGCCTCTATGGGATATACTGATTTGCTCCTTGCTCCTTGTGCATGACCTCCCAAAACTCGTTCGCCTTGATAACCCACCCATTCTCGCCGGTATTTTGTTTCCACGCAAACTGTCCTATCCCAACGCCCAAGAAATGCTGACTGCGCCAAATCCCCCCCCAAAGACAAACCCCAAAAATATCACTCGATGCTCATACGCATCAGACCGTCGTTGGTATCAACCATGCCCTGAAACCCAACGCGTCCTTTGTTCCCGTTCACCACCCGTCCGTTGGCGTTGGCGCCGCTGCCGGGCGTGCCGCCTCCAAGGCTACCCGACTCGCTCGGCGCGCCACTGCCGCCCCTATCGCCGCTGTTGCTGCCGGGCCGCGACCCCCAGGGCGCCACGTCGCGTTGCATGGGGCTCTGCATGATGGGCGAGTTGTGCACGCTCATGCCTGGACTCACGGCCCGGCGCTTGAGGCTGACGGGGTCGTAGTCGTCCTCCCGCCGGCGCTTGCTGTTGATCCGCCGTGTGATTTCTGCTGCACTGGGTGTCGCTTGCGGGCCCTGCGCGAGGAGAGGAGTGTCCCCCTTTTGAGACTCGCCGCTGCTTGCGGCCATAGCGAAGCCGGCTGTAGGACCGAGTGAAGGAGAGTCCATGCAAATGTCCTCGCTCATTCCTGACGATGAGCCGCGAGGGAGTCCTCCGTTAGGTGGAGGCGGTGTTGTGCGAGCGCCGCCGATACTGCTAGACTCGGAAAACGTGTCCCAGAACTTGGTGCCCTTTGAGTTCTTCAAGGCTTGTTGCTTAAAACTGCCCGAGAGATTAAGGGCCGAGTCGGTGATCATGCTTTCCGGTATGTCATCCAGGGACTGGTCTTGGTTCCCTAGGTTCGGTGACGAGTGGGTAGTAGCGGGAGGAGCAGTCTGTTGCCGAGGTGCTCCGAGATCGACGTCGCTTTCTCGCACTTGACGGACGACTTCGGCCTCTCTTTGGGTTTCCGTCTCAACTGGCGCACCTTCCTCGAACAATGCCGCCCTGATACGAGCAAAGTTCTTCGTCTTGGGTAGGAGGTTTCTTCGCTGTGTGACCACCCGCCGCATGACTGTAGGGCGCTGCCCGTCGCGACTGGGAGTCGAGAGTAGTCCGTCGATATTATCACCTCGCTCCTCCTCGCTCCCAGAGATATGTAACTGATTGGCCTGCCAGCTGATGCTCTCCCTCCGGGACTGCGCCGACATATCCTTGGGCACGTTGTTTGGCGGCGACTTTGAGACACCGGCATTTGTGCTGGGACTGAATCCGAGACCTAGTGGCAGTTTGTGTTTCTTTTTTGGCTGTTTCCTCTGGCGCTGCCTATGCTGGAAGCTCATCAGACTGTTCATTGCCGGAGAGCCTCCCCAGGGCGCCATCATAGGTTGTGTACCCAAGGGTGCGGCGGTTTTGTTGGCTTGTGGTGTACCAATGTACGGCTCGTCCATATCCTCATCCATAAGGTCATCGTCGTCGGAGTCGGAAGAAGAGTCTGACCCAATCTGATTCGCGCTGCCCAGGGAGCTCGACACCGTCATGCGCTCGTGGTTGCCCATCATGGACCACAACGAGTTGGTGGTCTGCTCGGCCTGTCCGTAGTCGTTGCTCCTGCGCCCCGGGATATTCATGCCCCTTCCTCCGATTGTAGGCGAGGAGTCGGGCGAGGACTCGGCGAGTGTTGAGTGGTGCAGGCTGGTGGCAGCGCGTGAGAAGTCGAGGCCGCGGGAGCGACGGGGTAGGATATTTGTCGGGCTCGCATAGATCTGCGAGTGGTCGAGCTTCGGTGATAGCGGCGCGGGCTTCGTAAGTGCGGTGGACGAGTTGGATGCAGGGGAGGCAGGGTCGCGGTTCGCGGGCATCTGCAGCGAGAGGCCGCGGAGGGGAAATTCGGTTCGGTGAGGGGTTACGGGCGTGGTGGCCGTGTCTCTGATGTGGTTATCGTCCTTGGATGCCTGGCGACCATCCGCAATGTGCGGTGAAGGAGTGAGCTTGGAAGGAGTTCCTCCTCCGTCAGACATGGAGCGCGTCTTGGACAAGGGCGAGCGGCCCAGGCGTTGTGGAGTATTGAGGGCGTTTACGGGGACGTCGGCGTCCTTATCGTCGTCCACGATGGCAGACTCAAAGTCCATATCCCTCAGATCCATGGTTCTATCCATGGCGGGCGGCAGCGAGGTTTGAAACTGTCGAGGTAGTCGAGAGAGCTAGATTCACGGACCGATCTAGGATTTATTGTAGTATAAGTGACGCTGCAAGTTCGATAACGTAAATAGTGGGTAGTGGACCGGGTGGTTTGGGTCCAGTCGTCGTTTGGGGGCTGGTTCTGGCGGGGATCGCGATTAAGGCTTTGGCGATGTCATTGAGATATTGGCTGTAACATGCGGGCTTGCAAATGGCATTGTTGGATGTCGCAAGACCATTTGAAGCGCTCTTTGTATGTTTGATATCGACGAAACGGAGATTCGTGTAGAAGTGATAGTTCAAGCAGCCACCTCTCAAGGTTGTTGTAGATGGGTCGAGGTTGAATTGGAGTTTGGTTGGCGAACGCGGGTAGGCGGGCAGTGCAGCGGTAGCGGGCAAGCGGGCAGACATTGGAGTTTTGGAGAGGTCAAAGTACCTTACCACTTCGTACACTACCTGAGGTACGGATACCGTAGGATAACCTTTCCGGTTGGATGCGGCCAGGGTTGGAAATTGAATAGGCGCCATGGACAGCGAACCGTGTTGAAGCGTCCGAGGCTCATTTGCAGGCTTCCCCTTGCGGGGGAATCAGAGGTATCATCGCACCCAATTTTGCTGCAGCTGGTACCTTGCCGTTTTACTTCAAGCACTGCCCATTTGTTTCGTCGATCCACAACGGCATTTCCATTTCCATTCCCATTCCCATTCTCATTCACAACACACATTCCCGTCAGTCGCTCACTCAACCACTCACTCAAACTAGTGTTCTCTGGCTCCCACCTGCACTTCCCCACACCAGTCCCGAACCGAAACGCAGCGGGGGACGAAAGGCTTAAAATAGCAGAGACCTTGCTTGGTCTTTGCTCACTTCTGTCAGCCCTAGGTTCTGTCGATTTCTGTGATGGTTGGGTGTTTAATGGGCGATGAGCCGCTTGTGTGTCTGGTCACACTTCAGGGCCTATCACCTTTCAGCCGAGGTGGAATTTAGGGCCATGTTTCAAGGCAGAAAGAGGACAGCAACCTTTTCCCGACGTCTGGCTCGGACGTGAAAAGAAGCTATTCAGCGATTACGCAAACTTGTCAGAGTGGTGGCAGATGATTGACAGATGAGTGACAGAACAATCTGCTCAACACATCCTGAGTTTCTATTTCTGCCTTTCTTAGTACCATTGTCACTTTACTACTCTTGCTAGCTGCTTCTAAGACTGGGATAGCTCACTCCAAGCATCCTAGTAAGATGATGAGAAGGATAGCAATGCTTGCATAAGAAATGGGACTAATCACTTATTGATCCAGGGCTACATGGAAGAACGTTCTCTATGAAGCATATCTCGCCGAAAGTGCCTGCGAGACCGCTAATTCATATGGCAATGCAGATGCTTACTTACCACAACGGTCTGCTCGGTGACTTCTGAACTTGGCGGGAGGTCATTCGGAAATCCCGACCGCGACGAATTATCAAGCACTCGCCAAAGTTTTCTCACAAATCCTGATCAGGTTATTCTAGGTACGCGCGCTGATCTTGTCTTTGAATTATTCGGGGAGACTTCGTCGCAGGGTGTCTGAGGTAGGTATCCTCATTTCTGATGAGAGAAAGGGCGCAGAATGGCCTGAGCCAATCAGAGCCCACCACCCCAACGACCCTTTGACTTACACACATTTTGGGAGGAATTCATGGGTCATGTCCAACTCCTGCTTCTTTCTCATTACAAAAGGCACATATTAACGTAATTGGATCAATCAATCAATGTCCTTGTTATTATAGGCCTTTCCCCCCTGGTCTTGCCCAAACCAGGTAAACGAAGAAAACCCCTAACCCACGCACAACGGTGAACACTGCTTACAAAAAGAATGCCAAATTCACACCTCCCCAAAACACCAAAGCCCAAACAATGTCAACAAGCAATACCGCCGCGGCGGTTTAGACCCACCACTACTCTGCTGAAAGGGCCAATCCATCCAGCCCCCAGGCTCCTGATACTATACCACTATAGGCCGGGGCAGCCTCCGCCTGCTGCTGCTAGTGCGAGTAAGCGCAGGGGCAGCACGACTACCAGTCGTCATGGCAGTATTCGTATCCGGGAATGGAATACGTGAGTTGGACCGAGGGCGGCCGCGGGGAGGAGATTGAGGGCGGTAGAGAGGGCCTGCTGGGAGGGGAGGGTCTGGTTGGCCCGGGCGGCGAAGGTTGAATAGGTCCCCTTAGGGGGTTGATGATGGGTAGGCAACAACGGCTGCTTCTGTCCTGCCATTGTGATTGTTGTATGTGACGGACTGTTTGTGGAATAGGAGAGAAGACGTCAAAAACGAGAAGTAGAATTAGCTTTTGGAATGGTTGCTGGCTTGCAGAGAAGAGGTTTTGGTGACACAACGCGGGGCATACTAGGGTTCTTGTAGACTGGCTGTTGTTGAGATGAGCTCGGATACCTCTTGCCTACTTGGAATAGCGGGGCATCGTACTTACCTTATCAGGAGAGAGTCATATTCAATGTAGAGAGGAAGGAAGAGGGCACGACCGCGTAGCAGACTTTCCAACCAAGAAGGGAGAGATGAGTACGAACTCTCATTCTGGAAACTTGAGAACGCGTCTTGCCAAAAACCGAAGAAACTTTCAAGACGACAGACAGAGAACATGACTGGAAAGCAAAGCACGCAAGGGTGAGTTCTAGGCGGTCGCAGGTCTTGAATGCGATGGATGCGTGTTGTGACGGACACGGTTGGAAAGACCGATTGATCCGATGCCGCAGAGGCAGGTATCACGAACGCGGAAGGCAAGGTACGCCTGGGAGACTTCCTAATTTATCTACCTTGGTCAACAGAGGGAAGGTGGTCTTGAGAGAAGGAACACATGAAGGAGATGCAAAGTCACAACAACGCAATGGAAAGAAAGTACTATACCTAGGTATTATGATGCTATTTACTGCATTGTGAGTAGTAGAAATAAACAAAGAAGGTACTGTGAGTTTATGAAGAGCAATATCATGGCGGATCAGATAATTTTATCGTGCACCTGCTGATGCAGATGTAGCAGCGAAATCAGGTGCAGGAACAATATCTGATCCCTTGGTGAATATGGCTCAACATGTAAAGGAAGCGGCCCACGATGGGATACTTTCCCTCAGAGTCTTAACACGAGGCCCCTCCCCCTGAATCATCCAGGTTTCCACCACCCGAACACACAACCTGAATAGCCACACAACAAGCCTTCATACACCCCTCCAACGCAATTCCTGTCACCAGCTAGCAGGCGCCCTCTAGTTCGGGGGTCAAGTCAAACTGGCTGGATGGTGGAGTGGTTTATGGTCAACAATCAAATCGCCAACCAGCCTACTCGACGACAGGCTCAGCACATACCCGAGTTCGAATCCCAGCATGAGCACCAGAGATGTAGCCCCCAGTCCAGCACCGGGGGGATGGCGTAGAAGGGGGGTGAACTCTTTTGTCATTTTGGACAATTTTTTTGGTATTTGGTTCATTATGATAAGAGAACCCTTAATTAAGCCCTATTAAAACTAGTTATAACTTCTTTTTTCTTCTTGTATATTCCTTGAGGAATACTCCACGACAAGAATAATAAGGTAGGTAATGATAATAATCTTTTATTAACCGAAGACAGGTCAATCTGGTTAAGATATGTAAGAAAACTCTCGTGAGTACCGCCTGGTTTGTCGTTGTTCGGGATTTCCGAATAACCTCATACGGCATGTGGGGGCCGGCTGTCTAAACGGCCCCTCCCGTCGCCGTGTCCCGTCCCTTCCCTCAACCTGCAACGGCGTTGAAGGCATTAGGTAATGCAACTTACACACCAGAGGAAACCAAAATCGGAGCATTCTATTACCTCACGGCTTGCCCTGGTCGAGTCCGGTTCCACGAAGGATGGAAACCCACGTCCGTCCGGTCCCACGGCCGACCAAAGTCCCATTCGTGAATCATCAAAGGCGCGGCGGTCGGACAGATTATGAGCCGCAAGCGATTCATCGGCCGAACGCACGGTGTGAGTCAACTTTGGCACTTGTGTATGGAAGCAGCAGCTGCAAGTGCAAGGATCGCCGTGAGTCTCGGAGCCGTCTATGGGCCTTTGGACTCTCAAGATTCTCTGGCAGAATTATGGAAGAATGAATTGAGCCCCAGCCAGGTGTTTGCGGCCAGAGTCGGCGCCCGCTAGCGCTCCAAGCTGACGGGCGATGAGCAAAGGTCTGAGCGATACTGGATTCGCGTCTAGAGTCTTGACGTCGTAAATCCAAAAAGAGGCTTTTGGATTATGAAATCAAAGTGCGAGGGCCGAAGGCGTGGGCGCCGGGTTCAACCAATCACCGGCGCCGGATGTGGTTGATGACCCACCCCGCGTCAGTCGGACAAGCTTTCCCTCCGACTACCGAGATGGGCCGACCGATTGCCTGGAATTCCTCTGGATTTTCCGGCCTTTAGATTTTTTAGATCCATTACACTCTTGATCCACTGCCACATGGAGTCTACTGCAGCCGTCGTAAACCGTAAAATAAGGTAGAGAGGATACTAGGTACTACTTCACACTACTGTGTAGGAGGACTTTGTGCTCGGAGTGACCCCTGCCCCTGGCCCGATATCCCTCCGCCCTCCCTCCGGCACTGACACACACGCGACTGAAGCTCACGTAACTATGGTGACGAAGGGCGTTCCTCCTCGGACATTTTCTTCTTTTTTGCCAATTTTGACGACCACAGTTTGCAGCGTGTCTAGACCGAGTGACTCGTTTCCCCAATTCCCCCCTCTCTCCAGACTCCATCCCACCCATCCACTCAAACGCAGACAAGCTCACGCTAAGTTTCTTACCTGGCTTATTCTTACCTGCGCTACTTGGGTACGGAGTGCGGATACCCACACACAAAGAAAGATGCTGCTGTCTTGGTAGGCATGGACCAGGGGAGAGCTTGGACGTTCTGGCTGGGCCATCCCTGTGGCTTACGAGTGTTCAAATCGGGTTGGGGTCTGCGATGGTGCAGTGTTACCCGATGGGATGCTGCAGCTGGGAAATTTCACGATCTCAGATGTCATTCAGGAGCTCTCTAGGAGCACTCTGGGGCCGCAAGCGCGAGCGCGAGCTGGGCCTAGGACCGCCTCATCGGATGGATACATAACCTGCCCTGCCTGCCGCACACCTTTCCTGCCACATGTACCTCATGCCTCTTTAATATCATTCAGGGTCCTTCCTTTTTTTTTTTCTTTCTTTCCACACCCTCAGGTTTCTAAAAGAACAATATCGACGTCTTCCCTACCCTAACCTCCTAGCTACACACTCCGACCAGTGTATAAGTGAAGTCTCCCTTGGAGCAAAATCGACAACAAAAGTATTCATCACAACCCGTCTAGTCCCATCCACCAACTCAGGGCACACAACACCATCACCATGGGTTCCAAACACCCCGACGAGAAGCTCGGCGACACCACCTCAGCCGATCCCTCAATTTCCACCGAGAAACACCACGTCCACGATGACCCCAACATGGCCGAGACCTACGACAAGCAGGACCCCTCGCACACATCCGGCGACGACGACGTCGTCTACCCGTCCGGTCTCAAAGTCGTCCTCATCCTCATCTCCCTCTGCCTCGCCGTCTTCCTCGTCGCCCTCGACCAGACCATCATCGCCCCGGCCCTCGGCACAATCACAGCAGAGTACGGCAGCGTCAAGGATATCGGCTGGTATGGCGCCTCCTACCTCCTGACGACGACGGCCCTACAGCCAATGTACGGCACAATCTACAAGCTCTTCAGCATAAAATACGCCTACCTCACCGCCATCGCCATCTTCGAAATCGGATCCCTCGTCTGCGCCCTCGCGCCAACTTCCACCGCCTTCATTGTCGGCCGCGCCATCGCTGGCATAGGTACCGCCGGTCTGTTCTCAGGCTCCATCGTCATCCTCAGCTACACGATGCCTCTCGAGAAGCGACCCCTGGCATTCGGTCTTATTGGGGGCATGTGGGGTGTTGCTTCCGTTGCTGGGCCTCTGCTGGGCGGTGTCTTCACCGAGAAGGCGACCTGGCGGTGGTGTTTCTACGTCAACCTCCCCATCGGCGGCATCGCCATGGCCTTCATCTTCTTCCTCCTCACCATCAGCAGGAAGAACAACCCCAGCGGGGAGACTCTCATGCAGCGCATCCTGCAGCTCGACCTCATTGGAACGGCCATCTTCCTGCCCGCCATCGTCTGCCTCATTCTCGCTCTGCAGTGGGGGGGCGCCGAGTACCCCTGGAACAGCGCCAAGATTATTGGACTGTTTGTCGGGTTCGCGCTCATGATTATCGTCTTCATTGGCATTCAGCTGTGGCAGGGCGACAAGGGAACGCTTCCTCCCAAGCTGTTCAAGAACCGCAACGTCGTTTGCGCCATGCTGTTTGCCTGCTTCTTTGGAGCTGCTTTCTTCCCGCTCCTCTACTACCTTTGTAAGTGCTTCTCAGACTACTATCCCTGCTTCTGCTTCCAACAGCAGCTTCGAATTCGGAAGTCGGCATGCTAACAGATTGCAGCCCTCTACTTCCAGGCGATTCAAGGTGTCAGCGCCGTCCAGGCCGGCATCAAGATCCTGCCCCTTCTCCTCGCTACCGTCGTCGCGTCCGTCGTCAGTGGTGCCCTGATCTCCATCATCGGCTACTACAGCGCCATCATCCTGCCATCCCTGGTCCTCTTTGCCGTCGGCTCCGGCATGATCACGACCTTTGACCTCGACACGCCCATGCGCGAGTGGTTCGGATACCAGGTCCTCGCGGGACTCGGCATTGGTGCAGGTTTCCAGATCGGCGTGCTCGTCGTCCAGACAGTTTTGCCCCAGGAAGAGGTTCCCGTTGCGACAGCCTGCGTGCAGTTCTTCCAGTCCTTTGGCGGCGCCATCATGATTGCCGTCGCCCAGACGCTGTTCCAGACGGGTCTCATTGACGGAGTCACCAAGAACGCCCCGGATATCAACCCCCAGATCTTTATCAATGCCGGCGCTGATCAGGTCCGCAACATCTTGACGCAGATGGGACGCGCCGATGCCATTGACGTGGTGCTTGAGGCTTACATGGTTGGACTCAGACACACCTTTTACGTCAGTGTTGCCTGCGCGTGTGCTGCTTTTGTTGCTTGCCTGGGCCTGCAATGGAAGAGTGTCAAGAAGGAGGGCAAGGGCGGTGCTGCTGCCGTTGCTGTTTGAGAGTTTCAACGTCTTGTACGATAGGAAGTAAACGGTTACATGAGATTTAGAGGATACCCGGTTTAGAACCCTGCTCTACTTGGACTAGAAATTGTAATGTCGAGTTGAAAATGTGTTACGAAGCGTCCATGCCCGTGTGTAAGTGATTTTACCCACTCCCTATGCTGTCACACAGTAAAGTTAAGAGCGAGACCTGTTACTGGAGGAAGGATTAGACGCAATGGTTCAAGACTATGAGAGAAAGGGGGAAAATAGTTCCCCAACACGGGATCGAACAAAAAACCAAACGTCAGGTCAGGTGGTTGAAAGGATTGAGGTCCACACTCGGGTCTTCCCCCATGAATCCCTCGACCATCTCACCCGAAGCGCTTCGTGTTTGGAACGGGTGAGAGGGAGATCTCAGACGAGGTGCTGTCTCACCTGAACATGTTGATCTTGCTGCCATCACGAAGTAGCAAGGGCTTCTGTTGTGGCCTTTCGGTTTAACTCCTGAACTCGATTCAACCCCAGTATACACTTGGAATAACCATGCCTTTCAAAACATTCTTTCAAGTTTCTGTCTCTGTCCCCTCTCCGAACGTGAAGTAATTCTCGCGCCTCACTGGGTATCATCAGGCAACGCATCCCACCCCCTCCTAACAATTCCCCTCGCCGTCGTCCTCTGCTCCTCACCGCCGCCGCCGCCGACAAACCTCATAACCCACTCCCACACCTTCCTCGTCTTAACAAGCTGTGGATGCACCGTGGTCGGCTCCCCATCCCCTCCTTCTCCTCCTCCTCCTCCATCGCCAGTGATGATAGATCTCTCAAGATCTCTGGGACGATAATACCCACCCTCATCCCCCTCCCCCAACTTCCGTCGATACAACACCGTCGTCCTCGTCAACCCCTTGCGCAGACTCTGCCCGTACACTTTTCCTTTGAAGACATGCAGCGCCACATTCTGGAGCAACACGACATCTTGTCTTCGGAGGTTTGCCGGCGACGTCGGACCCCCTGCTGCTGTTACCCCCGTCTTACCGGTGCTCTTCGCAGCTGCAGCTGGCGGAGGCGGCATCGAAGGCAACCAAAACGTAACCCCGAACCCGGCGCGCGTCTCATCACCCAGCAACACTTCTACGAGGGATAACTCGTTGCCCCAGCGAGTTGTCACCGCACGCGGGGTGGAGACGGAGATTATCCCCGCGATGAGGTTTACGGTTACGGTTTGCGGTGCGAGAGCGAGGAGGGAGGGGCCGGGGGGTATGTCTTCTAGGTCGGAGAGGTGGTGGGATGTTTGGAGGGGTGGAGGAGGGGTGGTTGAGGTTGAGAGGTCTGCTGTGGTGGTATCTTCAAAGGAGTCTGTTGTTTCTGTTACGAAGGAAGAAGATGTTGTCGTGTTGAAGGAGGTGTCTGTATGCTTGGGTGGAGGTTGTGATGCGGATGGAGGGTGCGGGAGTTGGGAGGATGCGAGGTCGTGGTGGAGGGCTAGGGAGTGGTTGTAGAATTGCTGGGAGAGGAGGTTGTCTTGGGAGTCTGTGGTTGTGGTGGTGTCGTCATTGTTGTTGTTGTTGTTGTTGTTGTTGTTGGTTGTTGTCTCTTGGGTGTGGACGTCCCGGGCGAGGGAGAAGAAGTGGGATGGGGGGAGGAAGTTTGAGGGGAGGCCGTGGGGCTGGGAGTAGCCTGTTGTCAGGGGCTTGTGGTGTAGTGGGAGGGATCGCCAGGAGGGGAGGGCTGTTGTGGTTGTGTTTGCTGCCGTGGCATTTTGAGTTGCTGGTGTTGAGGTTGGTGATGAAGTTGTCGATGTGGGGGCTGGCGATAGGTTTATTGGGGATGGTGCGGGCGGAGCGAAGAGGAGGAGGGAATCCGGGGATGACCAGTCGGCCTCGGGGGCGCCGGCGAAGATGAGGACGTTCGGCATGCAGGGGTGTCTTTGGACCGGCTCCGGTCCGGGGCGGGTGTAAGTGGTTCGGTAAGGTACGTGAGGCCGGGTGTTGGTTGGGTGAGGCGTGTGTGTGTGGAGGGGAATCCTCGGAAGTTGTGCAGATGAAGTGTTGCGGGGACGAGAAGCTGGCGGTGCGGCGTGCCTGGAAGATTGGAGATTGCGGGGTAGGAAGTACCGCTGAATCCTCCACTGACGGGATGCTCGCAAACTCGCGACGGGAGACACGGGAGCAAATGGATGACAGGCGGGTGACACTCACACACAAACACAGACACAAACACAAAAGGAAGAATACTCGCACAATGGGGGCAACAGAAAACTCAATTCATCTCAAGTAACGAGACTGCAGGATCTCAAACGTGTGGCTGACGGCGCCCATTGTCGAACCTGTGTTCCCCCCCCCCCCCCCCCCGAGTCGGTTGCCTCCAAGACACAATCAATGTACACGGTTTATTCATTCCCTTGAATTGAGTTTTCCTCCCCTCTGTGTAAGAGCTTCTCGGTTGAAAATGCCTTCCAAAGTGATACATGGATGATGCCGACGGCCTCGGGGATGTATATGAGCCGACCTACAGTACAGATTCTCAAGCCTAAATATATTACAGGCAGTGTTGGCTAAGCTTAGTACAGGACAAGGGTAGGCGTACCCGTACTCCGTACCGGTAACCGCTGGTACCTCGGCATCTCCAGCTCCACACCAACGCCCCCCAGGACCCCAGACTTTCACCTTTAGACCCGGTCCCTTCGTCGCAAGTCTAGTCCCGTCTTTTAACCTCGTCAACTTGCCTTGCCCAGTTGCCGATGAAGCTGTGAGACGACGACATTTTGAGACTTGGCCTCAACTTGACCTCTTTTCATCTTACCTTCCCTTCACTCAACACACACATACTCACTCAGTCCAGACAACAAAAAAACATACAGACTGAGTGTATCTTGGCCATCACCCTCATTCACTCGCTGGAATCTCATTCCCATCTCAATTCAATTCAACCGAGTTAAACAGCCTCACTCAACATGTCCTCCGTCTTCCACATCAAGGAACACGTCCTCGACGGCTCACACATCCGCGAGTTCCCCCGCGCCCTCTCCCGCTCCCAAGACGACGTCCTCAAGCTCGCCGTAAAGGAGTACATCCCAAAGGACAACCCGAACCCGCAACCCGGCGACGTCACAATCATTGGCGCCCACGCCAACGGTTTCCCCAAGGTTTGTCCACCTCCTCTTATCTCCACTCACTTCATATCATGTTCCTCATGAACCATACATACACGTCATAACCACCACCAAACACCACGGCTCACTAATCACCACCACCACAGGAACTCTACGAAGCCCTCTGGCAAGACCTCCACACCCAATCCCTCCTCCCCACCTCCAAATTCCGCATCCGCTCCATCATAATCGCAGACGCAGCCTGGCAAGGCCGCTCCTCAACCCTAAACGAACCCTTCCTCGGCAACGACCCAGGCTGGTTCGACCACCCCCGCGACCTCCTCCACCTCATCAACACCCTCCGCCCGCCCCGTCCCCTGCTGGGCGTAGGCCACTCCTTCGGCGGCAACGCAATCGTCAACGTCGCCCTCATCAACCCGCGCCTCTTCTCCGGCGTCGTCCTCCTGGATCCCGTCATCTCGAAATGGTCGTCCAACGCAAAGGGCACCATCGCCGCCTCACCCGCCGCAGCGAGCGCTCGACGAAGAGACCTCTGGCCGTCCCGCGAGGAAGCACGCAAAGCCTTCCTCAAGAGTCCCTTCTACCGCGGCTGGGATGAGAGGGTATTCAACGCGTGGATGGACCACGGTCTCCGCGACGTACCAACACAACTCTACCCCTCCCCTTCATCCTCCTCCTCCAACACTCCCAACGCTCCCAACACCACCCTCACAAAAGAAAGCGTAACCCTCGCCACAACAAAACACCAAGAAGTCTTCACCTACTTCCGCCCCTCCTGGCACGCCTACGACCCCACAGGCCACCACCTCCTCCACCCCGACCTCGTCCCGGACCTCGACCCGGCCCTCAACGAGCGGTACTACACCTTCCCCGTCTACCGCTCCGAAGGCGCCTCCACCCTCGTCCGCCTCCCGCACCTCCGACCCAGCTGTCTCTACGTCTTTGGCGGCGCAAGCGACCTCTCCACGCCGGAACTGCGCGATGAGAAGATGAGGTTGACGGGGACGGGCGTCGGCGGGAGCGGTGGCGTTGAGAGGGGGAGGGTGAAAGAGGTTACGTTGGAGGGTGGGGGCCATTTGTTTCCGATGGAGGTTCCGGGTGTGAGTGCGCGGTTGACGGCCGAGTGGATTGAAAAGTGCGTGGGGGAGTGGAGGGTTGAGCAGGAGGACTATGAGCGGTGGACGAGGTTAAGTGTTGAGGAGAAGACGACGCTTACGGAGGAGTGGATGGGCAAGATTGGGGGGTCTGCGAGGCCGCCCAAGGCGAAGATTTAGAGATTGAGTGTTTTCACGAGCGAAGAGACTTTAGAAATACAGAGAGGAGCGAGCATAATAGTGTTTGACACCTTTGTGGAGCTGGATGTTTAGAGACCTTTAGATGTAGAGTTCTATGTACACAAGAAAGCCCGGCCTCTTGATCTGCGCCATCGCCATCATCGTCATCTCTCCTACTCCTCTTCCTCGCCCTCCTCTGGCGGTATCCACACCAGCAAGCCGTCCTTGTCGATCTTCATGCCCTCCGTCGGTATGATCCTCAACACCTTTTGGAAGTACTTGTCCCTGACCACGAGCGTCGGCCGGATGTAGTCGCCCCGTATCAGAGGGAGCAGTCGGTACGTAATGGTACGTCTAGACACCGGCAAGACATGCGCCGTAGTCTGCTTGGAGCCGGAAAAGGCGAACTCGTCACTGGGCTCCATGTTCAAGCCAAACGTCAGGAAATGACTCGACGGGTTCTCAATGGTGATGTCCAGGTGGATCAGGCCCGTCACGGGGTTGGCGAGGGAGTACGAAGCTAGGACGCGGGGCTCGGTGCCCAGGACAATGTATCTCGGAACAAGCATCCTGGTCGTGTTGACCGGCGCTGGTGACGAGGTTGTCGACGTGCGGCGCCACTTGAGGACAAAAGCCACGTCGAGGGACGCAGGCCCCCGATCGTCGAGGCTGAACTTTTGAGCGACCAGATCGAACTGGGCCTCCTGCATCTGCTTCGGTGGTATGTGAAGCCCGCTTGCCGGAATTTCTGGGCGGGTCGCCGTGTTGCATCGAGCATGATTCTGGCACGCAATGACTTCGGCGTCCATGCTGACAATCTCCAAGTCTTCCGTCGCGAACGATGCAAAGTGGCACACAAGGCACCACTTTTGTGCCAGCCCGCGGGGTTGAACCGCGGCTTCGTCCGCCGACGGATCCTGCACGCCCTCGTAATCGAATAAGCTCGGCCAGGTGTCGGAATGGAGACGCGGAATAAGGTCGTAGTTTGCTTCAAAGGGATTGACAACGTTGAGCTGGACCGGTAGGATCTGCATGATCAAGGTCGCCGGGTCGGTGGCCAGATGATAAAACACCCTGAGTGTGACATCGTAAGATGTGGTCAGCTGTACGGGATCAAGCCTGACCTTGACGCGTTTTGACTGTGATGTTGCCAAAGTCCCAAGTGTCAACCCCGTAAGTTTGGCTTCTTCCTGACCAGATTCTGCTGTATGTTCTCCTTCGCTTTCAATGTCAACAAGGAAGGACGGGATCTGTTCGCCAAAGACGTGGACTTCGATCTTGGCGACAGCCTCGGTCTCTTCAGCGTTGACGACATCCACAACCAAATCCATTGGCTCGTTTGCGTAGAACTGATCCAGAGGTTGCGCCAGCTTGATCTCCAGCTTGGGCGGCCTGGCCTGGACTTGGATAACATGCGCGCTCTGCCGTACAATTCGTCTCCTCGAAAGCGAGGGCCCGAACCAAAAGTCTGTCGCCCCCAGATCTCGGAAGGTGACGGTGTAATTCAGCAAGAAGGTGTCCGTCTCCAGGATCAACGTCGCCGAGGATGCGTGCGCCTCGCCAGGCTCCCGCAGAGGTATCGCCATTTCGTAAACGTTCGTGTGGCCAGGCTTCAAGGTCAGGTTTGCCGATCCGCTTAGCCCTGATGAGCCCTCCTCTCCTTCTTCATCGGCTCGGGCCGCCTCGGTCAGGGGCACATCCGCGAGCGTAAAATTGCCCTTGCCCTTCCCGCCGTTGGATTCCGCATCATGATCTAATGTGATGGTCTTCAGGCTACCTTCAAAGTCGATTCTCAGGCCCTTGAGTGTCACCAACGATGCATCTGGAAAAGCATCGGATCTGATGGCTACTTGCGCTTGACAAGTCTCGCCAGCTTTGCCATCCTCGCTTTTGAAGATGAAGGATGCGGCGATGAAAGAAGAAACTACATCATCGTTGATGGTCACCGTGGGTTTCGGCTCGATGTTGACTCCCTCGAGGGACCTGGAAACGTCGTAGTGCCACTTGGGCCGCCGCGTGAACTCTGTGTTGCAGTCAGTATTTGTGAAGATGAAGAGAAAAAAGTCTCTTACTCCTGTTCATCAGCTCCCAGTCAATGGCGACTACAAGCTCCCCGTGACCGGCATGGGCCGCCGCAGCACGTAGCACCCAGCTCAGATCCTCCGTGATGGTAAGCCATCCCTCTGACCTGAATGACATGTCTTCCCATAGAGGCCGTAGCAGAGCAACAATGTCATCCCAGGCTTTTAGGTTCACCATTTCTTTCGCGCATTCCAGAGACAGTTCGGCCGATAATCGCAGTTGACGCCGTGCCTGAAACTGGGATCTAGCTGCCATCAGAATGTCTATAATGAGCTTGGAGTGATTGACGCCCGTCCCTTGTAGAGGAAACTCCTCATGAGGATCTGGGCACATGTACGTGTCGTATTGGAAGGCCTTGCTCGCAACCGCTGATGCCGGAGTGGTATCTGGCGAACGCCGGTCTTCTTCCGGAATGGACCGAGCGAGCTTTCGCCGGGTCATCAGATGCTCAGCAGCGATTCGATACCAGTATCCCGTGTGATGCAGCATTTCCCATGGTTGTGAGCGGTCGGCCGCAGCAGCCTTTTCGGGTTGAAGGAATAACGTTCGCGTTGATGGCGCCAAGCTGCGAATGTCCACCCTCTCGATCAAGTTCGCCATCACTACCGCCCATCTCGACTCCCATGCAGCCCACCCGTAGTTGTTCGTTCCGCGGCCACGGCGATCGACAAAGTCGGCTATCCTGTCGCGATGGGTGTGCCATTTACGTACTGCAGCAGTGTTCTGTGAACCCCAGAGCAGGCATCGGATGATGCGTATCGCCAACACATCCGCAAGCATGCGCGCCTCATTCCATCTCGGGCTCCAGCTAGGGATTATGTCCATGACATCCTGACTAAGGAGCCCCTCATAAGCTTGTTCATACGAGCGCAGCGCCGCGTCCATCTCCTGTCGGAACTCGGCAAAGACTCCCGTCTTGTAATCGTATCGTACATTCCAGTCTTGTACCGAGGTCGTCTGGGAAGTGCTCGTCGGCGGCACTGTAGGTTGCGGAGCGATTCCACGACTGCGCTTCTTCCGCGCGTGACGGCCGAGATCACGATAGTATTCTATAGCTTGCAAAAAGACGGCCGCAAGCATGGAGTCTGCGGTGTGCTCCAAATCTGTTTTCAGGTCATGGGGTGACAGGTAGAAGAAGGACTTGTTGTTGTCCAAAGCAACGCCTCGCCTGATATTTTCAAGCCTATCTTGCATGAAATCTTGCATGGAAGCTGAAGCAACGCCATCGCTCAGGAGAACAACGGCAAAGCGTGTCCTGTAGCCCGATCTGCTGATGGCGGTCTTGGTGTTGTTGATGTCGGTTTTCAACTGGTTATCGTGAAGGGTAGCAAGTGTCGGATCAGACGTCAGGGTGTAGAATGAGACATAAACACTGGGAACTAGGTCCTCGTGCTTTTGGAGCCAGTCTGTGTTCATTAAGCCATCGGGATATAATGGAGAGACTGGACTGAGGGGAGAAAAGGGTGAATGCAGGACGACGGGCGTCTCGGGAGCTTCTATGCCGTCTGGAAGTCTAGCGCGGCGCGGAGGAAGAACAAGAGACTATCCACATGTTAGCCTTGACTGGACACATGTAGGTGGTTCGCGGCCCTACTCGACCAGCAACGGCGACTCGCAGCCTGTACGGCTTCCCGCTGTCCTTGCCGTTCCATGGGTGATTCTTCCCATCCTGGCGAACAATGTAGTCTTTCAAGGCTTCGGCATTCGGGCTTTCTATGCTTGGCAGCTCGGATCGGATCAAGAGGGCCTGGTCTCGAAGCTCTGCGCTCAAAGGTAGGGCTTTGGCGGGGCTTGAGGTCAAGCGGGCGATGACGATATGCGGGATGTTATGATCCAGGCTTCCCACCGGGTATCCGTCCATTGTTGTCAAGTTCGAGCATGCAGCGCAAGGTGACCATGAAGATATCGATTCGTTTGGCAGGGGTCGGCCGGATCGCAAAGCTGCTCTAGATACTACGAGTTAGAAGCGTGTACTTTTGGTGGGTAGTAGCTAACGAGCACTCACGGAGGCGGTACTCAAGGGAGCATGACCGCTTGAATTAGGAAATCAGGCGATGGCAGCAAGAGAGCGTGCGGCGAGGAATACTTGCAAGTCGTCGCGAAAGGGGAGCTTCATGCAAGTTGAGGAGCGCGCAAGCATGGGTGTGTGGTGTCCTGCGTTCTCTGTGAGAGGCAAGCAAAGAAAGGTACATGCCAAAAGTATCATCACCCAAGCTCTTGTCCCGCAATCCCAGCCCACCAATCCTACAGGTACCGTCCCGCCGCAGTGACACAGGGCAGCGACCACACAGCAGGTGGGCACCCCTGGACAGCGCTGAAGGGGAAACAGCCGACCAGTACACCAGTGACCACCTACTGGCAGTGGAGCCCGGGCAGGACATCTCGGCATCGGGTAAAGTGGGTGCCGACACTGTAACCCATGATTGGCTGCACACCTAAATGCGGTCATGGTCGACCCACCCGACTTCCACAGAGCGCACGCAGCGCAGCGCAGTCGCTCTACCAGGTGCGCTCAGGTAAGGCACCCTCCACTGAACCGGATGAGCGCAGTTGGCAGCACCAGCACCAACACCTAGGGCCAGGAAATCCAGCCTCGCCCGCCCGCCTGCTTCTCCTCCCGCCTCGTCACAGAGGCTGCGCGCAGAAATTGAGGGCTACCCTCTCTCTCTACCTTTCCTACACCTCTCCCACACCACACCACACCTTTCCCCGAACCGAACTCGTAAATGACTCCTTCTTGGTACTCTCCCGACCCGAATCGAACTCAAGCATCGGTCTTTTGAGACTGTTTAGTCTCTTTACTCGAAAAAGCTCTAACCGACCCCCAACTCTCCCCTCGTACTGCTTCTCGCTCCCGCACCTACCTCCGTGATCGCTTGGGCACGTCGCAAGGGGTAAGAGTCTGAACGGCGCAATGGCAACTCAACAGATCCTTTTCGCCGAGACGGTGGCCGCTATGAAGAAGGCTCTCAAGCGAAAAGCATACGGTACGCACACGAATCTCTTCCCGCCGTGAACCACGCCGACCTCGCATTCTAACGAGTACCTGGCAGAATCCGACTCGGACGACGAGATTGACCACTACGGCAATCGTGGTCACAAACTCCAGAAGCACGCGCTCTTTTCCCACAAGGGCCAACTCGCACCACCCTCCGGCCCCGAAGTTGACAACGAGGTACGTCGCGCGTCCCTCCCATACGCTGGCCCACGGCGTCCGACCGACACTGACGATTGCAGGTGATCGACTACGCCGGCCAGCAGCGCACAATAATCAGCCGCAACCCTCCCATTGTAGACGAGGAAGGTTACGAAATTGACAGCGACGACGACGAGGAGCGCATTCAAGAGGCTGTCTCCTCGGCCACAGAGCTTGACCCGTATGCCAACATTCGCATTGAACGTCAGTACCACCCAATCGCGGCCCCATGTTCACAGCTGACCCTCTGCCAGAGATCCTAGCTCCCTTGACTGCCTCAATCGATTTGCCAACACATCCGACCCTTTCGAAACCCTTCACGGCCAAGACCCTAGACGAGATTGCCGACCAAAGCTGCGATGTTCGACGGAAAGAAAATGCATCCCTGTGGAGAGTCAGACATCTCTTTACAAAGATATGCGGCGACTACACATGGGTGCCCTGTGGCATGATGGTTGGTCCGGACGATGCCGACCTGTACTCGACAGACTATGTCGAGCGCGGTTACCTACAAAACACGAAAGCCACCGCTGCCGGATCAAACGAGGACGCCTCCTCTGGTACGTTGAGCGGCGATGCGAAACCAGAACACGCGCCAAACGGCACGAATGGCGAGGCGTCTGGAGACAAGGAGAACGGAGATGGTGACGTTACCATGACTGATGCCGGCTCCGAGAAGGGGGATGCTGCGAAAGCAGCACCTGGAAAGTCGGATAAGGAGCACTCTCAACCTGAAGCAGACGCAGCCCAGGGAACAAATGGCGAAACCTCGAAGCCCAGCACGCTGGCTAAGGACGCACAGGCCGATAGCAAAGCCGACAAGAAGCAGAAACAAAAGGCAGTCGATGTTGAAATGCACGATGGCAACGCGATACCTCCGTCGCAGCCCGGAACAGAACTGGCTAATGGCAACGGTACGCATGCGCCATCAATGGCAACGGCATCGGAGGCGGCGGACGAGACCTTTGTCCATCCATTCTTCCGGCCGCCGGCCAACGCTCGTCCAGAACGAGATGTGGGTCTACCGGAGGCAGAGGCCGAGGATATCCGCCGCCTGCTAGCATTGTACGTACAAAAGCAAGAGGAGGTCTGTCGTGGTGCTATGAAGCTCCACGAAGGCCTCCTCAAGGCCAATCGGTTGCGCAACACAGTTCTCGAGTGGTCCAAGTCGGAAGCGCACAGCGGTGCCAACCGGGACATGTCTGACGGCGAGGACTGGTACGACAAGGAGAAGTGGGGCCTCACGGACGACCTTAAGAAGGGCCAGGACGACGAGGAAGAAGACACGGGCACCGTAGCCAAGAAGACTAGGAATCGCAGGTGAATGGGTGCCCGGGCGTTGTTGGCTTACTTTGAGGGATTGTATTCTTCGGGTCATGGTGTTTTTGAGGTTGACGTTGCAATTTTGATACCCCCCCCCATATTGCGATTTGGTCCAGGCGGCGCGCTGTTTTCTAGTTAGTCATACATGCCGGATTCTTTGACGACTCTGTTTTAGTTCATGATCTTGTTTCTTGGCCACCTGCCTTTCCCTTGCGTTGCAGAGTCCTTGAAGGATGCATTGAGCCGGATGTGCTGGCAAAGGTGCTCTTTCATGAGCTACCGCTTGCCGCGCCAAGGGGTCGGATAGCGGCGGCGGGGGATGGAGGGTTACTTTACCCCAGCCCCGAAGACCATCGAAGCCCCGTGAGAAAAGAAGCCTAAGGCTGCCTTGAGCGCAAAAGCAAACGGCAACCTAAGTACTTACATAATTACCTCAAAGGTCCGGGAAGGTAGTAGGATGAAAAGTACTTGGGTTACCTAAGGGAGGGACGTAAACAGCACCCTTGGACCCCCCCCCCCCTCCCCACCTCCTCCCCCCAGTGCCCCCAGCTGGAGCGGTGCAGTGCATTGCTGGGTTATGACGAGACGCTATGGCCAGGTAGTCCCCGCTAACATAAATACCTGGGGTGGAGCAAGCTTCTGTCACAAGCCTACGAGACTTCCCAACCCATCCTTCTTCTTCTTCTTCCTAAATAAGCTACTCTCTGTCCTCAACGGTTTTCTTCCTCTCGAGAGGAAAACTACACACTGCATTGCCTTGAAAATTTCTTGCATTTTGCATCAGCATTCCTCCCAATTGACATCGCCATTCACCATGGCGCCCGTCCAGATTGACAACAAGGCCCTGGTCGACTTTGACCAGAAGAGCTTACTCGGTACGTCATGTCGTCCCCGTGGAGCTTGGGCCCTTCGCTTCCTCTCCTTGAGCTTCTCTTCTCGTCGGCTCCCCTTCGCTGACCCAGGCCGTTGCAAACAGTTTCTGCCGCTGCAATTGCCTTTAACCCGTTGTTCTGGAAGTAAGTCGCTATCTTACCACTGTCAACGTGCCTCAGCCAAGTTGTGTGCTAACATCTGCGTAGTATCGTCGCGAGACAAGGTTCGTGAAATCGCCACGGTCGTGTCCAAGTAGCTACCGTCTAACCCGGTCACCAGAGTACAAGAACAAGATCCTCACCAAGCTCGCTGGCGGACGTTCGCAAGCTGCATGCTACGGTCTGGCTGCCACCATCTTTTCTCTCGGCATTTTCCGTGATCTCCTCTACGAACGGGCCCTGCGCTTCCAGCCAGCCCACCCACTTCTCGCGTCCGATGCGGTGACCTATGTCGGATACGCCCTCGTGGCATGTGGCAACGTTCTCGTTCTCTCTTCGACATGGCAGCTGGGTATTACCGGCACGTTCCTCGGTGACTACTTCGGCATCCTCATGGACAGCATCGTGACTGGCTTCCCCTTCAACATTACCGACGCCCCGATGTACAATGGTTCCACAATGAGCTTCCTCGGCGCCGCCCTCATCTACGGCAAGCCCGCCGGCATCCTGCTGACCGTCTGGGTCTTCATCGTCTACCAAATTGCCCTGCGCTATGAGAACCCCTTCACTGCTGGCATCTATGCCAAGAGAGACCGCGAACGTGCTGCCGGCAAGGACACCAAGAAGATTAGGTGAATGTGAACATGAGGCCCAGCTTCAACAGCACAAAACCCATCTCCACATCCCGTTCCGGATCGGGGCCGAGCGCAAGATCCGGGCGACAGGGGGTGTACGGAGCCACGCAGGTCCCCGCCGGGGAATAATGCGACGATATGGGTCCCGGTGAGCCCGGTCAGTCCGGTGAGCTGGCCGTCCCACACACACACACATTTCCCGAAGGCGGCCGGCCGAGTCAAGCCCAAAACGGCCCGCCAAGGAAGAAGAGGGGGGAAAAAATGGACATCAGCCTTCAACAGAGTTCGGCTGTCGAATACCTATTACTTTTTAGTGATTCAGACCAAAGAAACTTCGCTTCTAGTCAGGCCAACCAGAAGATGCAATTTACATGACATGGTTGGGCGCCTCCGTTACGCCACAGCTTCAACTTCTGCGTTTATCCACTCCCACATACATGAACAGGCAAGCCATTCCGTAATCGTTGATTCCGCCATGTTGGTCAACGTTAGCATATGGGCTCTCCCACCGGCTATGCCGAAGGCGGACAGAAGGTCTCAGGACACCTGGTCCAGAAGCATTCTTCCAAGACTCGACCGACTGCTAGTGGCGGGCGATTCTTGGAGCGTCCTTCTTTGCCCGTCCCGCCCCGTACGCGCTGTCCAAAAATTACCCACGCACATCTGGACTTGTTTCGAAGGAGACACCCGCTGCTAAATTCAATTCCGTCTTCCTGGAGCGTCCCAGTGGCTCGGTCGGATGGTTCCCGCGGCTTGCTCTCATGACGATGTGGTGTCTCATACGGAGGCGCCGTAGGCCTTCGCGGAGACCGCATTCGGAATGTTGTTTGCCGTTGAGTGAGAATCTTGTGGTGTTTCCGGGTCTGCTTTCGGCATCCGCACCTTTGGACGGACAAGAACATGCTGTTTCCCGTTTCTTCCTCAAACCCGAGGATTCTTTTGTTCCCCTTTTCCCTCCCCTCTTTGACGTTCTTGCAGAGGGTCCAACGCTGCCGCTCATAAGCGCTCCCATGGTAAGTTTTGACAGAGTTTGGTCACGTTCGTTGGTGTCACACGTTATCATCGATTCTGACCATCCTCGTGGAATGTAGCCTCGCGGACCAGATCGAAATCTGTCGTTGCTACCTGGGATACCATGAAGCCTACATGGCTGGATGAGCCCGTTGCTCAGCAAGGGGGCAGTTCCCGCCGATCCAGCGTCAGTCCTTTCACCGCCGACTACACCATCAGCCAGACCCTACACGGCCAGTCACACTCGGAATCTAGGCGCCTGAGCGGGGATGTGCCGCCTGATTTCATCAACCTCAATGCCATTGTGTCGTCGCAGGGTACGTCGGCCAGCACTGAGGATTTTCCGCCAAAGACGCTCAAGAAGCAGACGCGGATCGACGACGAGGGCCCGTTTTCGCTCCTTGAGGGACCGACGCTTCCCTTGCCGAGTCACGCCGTTCACAAGAGAGAGAAGAGGTGGATCAACAGGCGATGGAGCGATCTCCTCACGTTTGGCAAGTTTGTAGGGCCCGGGTTCATGATTGCCGTCGCATATAGTAGGTTTTCTTGAAGAATCGGCACGTCGAAAAGTAGTCGAGACTGACGATCTGATATAGTCGACCCCGGAAACTACGCCACTGACATCGCCGCCGGTGCTTCCTATCACTTTGACCTGCTCTTCATCGTCTTGCTGAGCAACGTTGTTGCGATATTCCTCCAGGGGCTGGCTATCAAACTCGGGACAATCACGGGCCTCGACCTGGCGACCGCCTGCCGCGTCTTCCTCCCGAAATGGATGAACATCATCGTCTACGCGCTCGCCGAGATTGCCATTGTGGCGACAGATATGGCCGTCGTCATCGGAACCGCAACGGCTATACATCTGTTGATACCAAAGTTGCCGTTGATTGCTTGCGTCGTCCTGACTATTGTGGATGTCGTCTTCATTGTCGGATTTTACCGCCCCGATGGCTCGATGCGCGGTCTGCGGTTGTTTGAGATTGGCGTCTGTTTCCTTGTGCTCGGCGTTGTCGTCTGCTTCTGTATCCAGCTTTCGCTGATTGAGAATACGACTGTCGGTCAGGTGTTCCGCGGATATCTCCCGTCCAGCTCCATCATCCAGACTCAGGGGTATGTAGAGAAGAACCCCCTACGATCCAATGGGTCATGCTAACAAGAACAATGACAGATTATACCAATCTTGCGGTATCCTAGGCGCAACAGTCATGCCTCACAGCCTCCACCTCGGCTCAGGCGTCGTCCAATCCCGCCTCAAAGACTTTGACATGAAGGAGGGCAACCTCCAAGAACTCCCCCGCTCCGACACAATGACCACCGTCGACAGCTACCACAAGGTCTTTTACTTCCCCTCCATGGCCGCCATAAAGCACTGCATGAAGTTCTCCATTGCCGAGATCGTCTTCTCCCTCTTCATCTTTGCGCTGTTCGTCAATTCGGCCATTCTTATTGTGGCGGGCTCGGCGCTCTACCAGGGCCAGACCTCCCTCGCCTCTGATATTTTCGGTATGCACGATTTACTCGCCAATAGCATCTCCTCTGCCGCCGGGATCATCTTTGCCTTTGCGTTGCTTCTCTCGGGCGTTTCCGCGGGGCTGGTGTGTACCATTGCCGGCCAACTCGTCAGCGAAGGCGCGCTCAACTGGCGCATGCGGCCATGGCTCCGCCGCCTCGCGACGCGGCTTATCAGCGTCATCCCCATCATCGTCGTCGTTGCTGTCGCGGGGCAATCTGGGCTCAGCAATGCCTTGACGGGGACGCAGGTCGTGCTGAGCACGGTGTTGCCCGTCATCACGGCGCCGCTTATTTATTTCACTTCGTTTAACAAGTACATGACTGTTGTCCCGGGGGCCGCGAGCTACGGTTCTGATACGAGTGTTGTGCCGGCGAGGCGGTTTAGTGCTGTGGGCGTGAAGATGGCGAATTCGTGGTGTGTTACGGTGTTGGCTGTGCTGCTTTGGCTGATGATTACTGTTATGGTTGTGGCGAATTTGGTGTTGTTGGTGTTGAATGCTCATAATAGTAACTGAGGGGTTTTGTGGTTGGTGGTGATGAAAGTGGGAGGGGGGTTGGGAAGGGTATACGCATGTTTTGGACGTTTTCATGACTGATGACTTGATGAAATGTTTGTATATTCGATGCTATGATGTATGCAATATACGAGACGGCTGAAGTGGTGGTGGGATTTAATAGGGGATTGTAAATAAAAGACGAGTACAAGTCTTGGGATGATGAAGCAAACTTTCAAGTCCACTTTCTTTCGATTCTATGATATTTGCCTCTGAGAGGTTCAGTTGTGTTCAGTTCTTACATATCAAATCAATATGCCGAACGTAACATGAAGATGGACCGTATCGCCAGTTTTCGATGAAGATGTAGGCGCCAGAACTCGTTGGTTTAGAGTAGACTGACCTTGCGTGATTCAAAGTCCTACAAATCTTCATCCCACGGGGAAGAAATCATGGGCGTCAAGGTGGACTTTTCCCCCTGAGATATTGGAATTAAATCGCCTTGCCACTTACATATAGGATCACGGCTTCATGTTTCCTTCACCGAGGCAAGGTCTTCCATTAGAATGATTCAGAATGCAGTATTACACTAGAAATCAAGCAAAAATTGGAGGACTTGATATCCTGGTACCGTGATTCGTGGGCTGCATGCGTTGATAACACTGGACGGGACAGGTTGTTTCTGATGATGTGTCTGGCAGGGCCAAGTTGGAATCAGCAGGATCTAGAAATCAAATGCTTGACGGCACGAGCAAGTATGTTATATCGGCCTCAAAAAAACGCGTTCATTCCATGAGTCTCTTCTCGAATTGAATATACTGGTTGTTTACTGGTTGGGATGACAATGACGTCTAGTTTGCTGGCTGTACGTTCCCGCTACAACAAACTTGAAGGTAATACTCGACTAAGAGCGTGCTCGTTTCGATCTGGACCTTCACCGCCCGAAAAATGTCACTGAAGGCTACTTGTAGTCAGTCCTTGGCCAGGAAAACCATATCGGCGGGCGGAGACAGGCTAAATATTGATTGGAGGATGGAAAGCATCTAGCAAGGGCCGGCCTGCCAACTCCCGAATGCTTCAGAATTAATTTCTGCCACCCGGCCAAGAAAGAAAGAACAAATTTGAGATCCGGTCTTTATCAATACCCGGCTCTGGCATTTGGACCATCTTTCCCGTCTGAAACTTATCCTCTCTTCTGATCTTCTTGCCCGCGGCCTATGAGGTCGTGATATTCTACCACACCCCAGATCCTAGGATTCTTGCAGTCTCTTCTCTTAGCTCCCCACTGCAAACTGACTGGGGCGCCAACACGCTGGAAAAAAGGGCTGCCCCACTATTGCCTCTGACACGGAACATAGGCGGCTAACCGAACTTTCTCGACATCGCAGCCCCCTGCATTCCTGGTCGCTAAACGGCTTGGTTCGGCTCAATGGTCTAGAGGTATGATTCTCGCTTTGGGTTCTTGATTCTGTCGAATCTACTCCTGCGAGAGGCCCCGGGTTCGATCCCCGGTTGAGCCCCGTTCTTTTGCTTTTTGTGGTATTTAATTGACCGACCCTACCTACTACCTACCAATCGGTTCTTGTTCTCTTTTTTCGCATCTTAAATTTACTAAGTACTCATGTCGGTTTCGGTCCTGGTTCTGGTTCGGGTTGGATTTGAAGTTGACGTCGTGGTGCCAAGGTGCATACAAATTGTGCAGTGGTGTTGGTGTGTGCAGACGAGTGCGCCCACCCACGTGCTGACACTTGACAGCCCTTTTTTCTATACTTTGCATGCATCTCCGTCCGTGGGAACGTTGAACCAGCAATGTGAGGATCAACAGACGAGTCGAGATGAGCAGCGTCGCAGCGGGACGAGGAAAAGCAGCAGGCTTGGCCAAGCCCCAGGGCCCCCCTCCCATCCGCGCCAATTTCAAGCAATCTCGAAGCCCACCGGGTGCAAATCGATCCAACGTTTGGTCTTCAGTGGCCCGCCCGCCTGATTGTTCTCTACAGAGTATTCCCGCTATTTTTCTTGGGGGATAGCTAACCCGAACAACAGATGGCAGAATTTGGTGAACCAGACCACGTAGCGCCTAGTGTGCTGGGTTGCCTAATCGGATTTTGTGTGTGTTGTTGGATGGACCCTGGTCCTGAATCTGGCGTGAGTGAAATGACGGCATTCCGTCAGATTCTGTGTCTCTCTTCAACCACCCGCGCAACGCTAAGGTATCTCATACACACACACATACACATATCTTGGAACCAGGAAAACCCCCAACGTGCGATGCGTCTGGATGCCACCCTCCAGGGCAGCAGTGTGCAGTCTGCCTGACGGAATGAATGGGATGAGACGAGATTGCCTTGATCAGGGCAGATTCGCAGGCGGCAAGAGAGTTGGATGCTGCAGCAGCAGCAGCAGATACGGTGGCAGCAGATTATGGGAGAATCTTGGCTTGCAGCTGCAAGTGAGCAAGCAACCGGCGGCCAGCCAGAGAGGGCAGAGGGAAGATGGATGGCAGATGGGTGGGGAGGAGGGGGAAGAAAAAGCAGGGTTTCAGCATCCCGTCAACTGCCCATCCTGTTCATCAAACTTACGGCGGAAATCGATACGAACTGGCGTGCGAATCTCCGATGACGGATGAACTCTGAACTTTGGACTTTTGGACCCTCCCGACTGATGTTCAACCACGAGGCCGTACACGGTCCAGAAGCAAGCTCGACAGCAGAGTGAACTCTCTACGCTCTGAGACATATCTACAACAGACGCCAGAACAGTGTCTTCTTGGCTTGATGGATCAATCAAGCTCAGGTGTCTAGTGGATAAGATGCTCTCCACGAGTCCCTCTCTCCAGACGGGACTTGACGAGTTATCGCAGGCTAAGCTCAGATACGTACCGCCGCTACTGGCCCCGTGCATCTATTAGTGGACAGGCCGTGCAGCTGCCATCCCTACCACCTCTCACTACCTCAGTACCTCTGAGTCTAGACTAAGGCACACACAGACAAGAACCTTACAGACAGACAACTCTGGGAGATGCCAAAAGAGACGGTCCTCGTTCTTTATTCTTCTATATCGCTTCAACAATGGAACAAGGCGAGCAAGACAACAGATTGAAGAGGGAGCACCAAAGGAAGAACCACGAAGCAAGAAGAGAAATGACGAGCATCGTCAACAAGTACAGGCCAAGTATCCATCACCCCCATCCCCGAATCCCCATTGATTGTCACTGCCTCAGCCAGGGAAGTCATGCAGCCCATTGGTTCCCACCTTGATCATTTTGCCTTTGGCTGGAAAGTCCCGGCATGGCATCCTGGGCTCTTCCCTTGGTTGCCCACACTCACCGCCCGCTCCGTCTGCCGTCATGCCCAGGGAAGTACACTACCTACCTTACCTTATACTGAATGTACAGAGAGGAGAGAGACCTTATGCCAAGCCCAACGCGTGACTGCCATGCTGTGCTGTGCTATGCTGTGCTGAGACGAGACCCTTCCCTGAGGCCTGCGGTGGGCGTCTATGGTCTATTTCCATATCTCTCTCTCTCTCTCTCTCTCTCTCTCTCTCAATGGGAAGAACCCCCCCGGCCCTTTTTGCCCACATCATCGTCGGTGGCCTCTTTTTGACTTTCTTGCTTTTTACATAGACCTGCCCTGACCCCGTCGTCGTCCCAACTACATCTCTCCAGCATTCATCGTCGCTGAGTATCGTAGCTCCATCGCCGCAATCGCTTACACACCGTACATACGTACACGACTACCACAGCTCTTACACACACAGACGTCCTCACTCGAAATCAGTCATCATGCCTGGAGTTCGTAAGTCTGCCCTCTCCCCCTTCCCCGATTCTCCCCTGGGCATCTACTACGAAAGCGGCAAAGAAGCTGCCAGAGCTTCTCAAAAACACACGACGTTGCTCGAGGCAGCGACGCGACAATATCTGGATCAAAAGTGCCAAGGAAAATCACTAACACGCGATGCTTCCCAACTAGCCATCGACGCCCTGGACAACCTCAAGTCCAAGTTCAAGGCCATCTTCAAGAAGAAGGCCGAGGCAAAGCCCGCCGAGGCCAAGCCTGCTGCGACCACCACCACGCCCGCTGCCACCGAGCCCACCAAGACCGAAGCTGCTCCCGCCGCGGCCCCGGCCAGTACGTTTTTTTCTTCTTTTTCCCTGTCTCCTTTCTTCTCGTTCTCGCGAACATCCTTCCGCCGGGTTGTCGCCTTGAGAAGCTCTTTACTGACCGACTACAAACAGCTGAGCCCGCTGCTGCTCCCGCTCCTGCTGCCGCTGCTGAGCCAGCCAAGGCCCCCGAGCCTGAGGCCAAGAAGGAGGATGCTCCTGCTACTACCGAGCCCGCCAAGGCCCCCGAGGCTGGTGAGTCTCTCCAACTATGCAAAATTCACGAAGAAACAAACCAAATGACTGACCCGATGCGCTCGTGAAGCTCCCGCCGCGCCCGCGCCCGCAGCCCCTGCCGTAGCCGCCGAGGCCGCCGAGGCCCCCAAGGCACCTGAGCCCGCCACCGCGCCCGCTCCTGCTGCTGCCCCGGCCGCCACCGAGCCCGAGAAGACGGAGGAGACTCCCGCCCCTACCGCCCCGGCCGCCGCCGCACCCGCTGCTGAGACCGCGCCCGCGCCCGCGCCCGCTGCCCCCACCGAGGCCGCCAAGCCCGAGGAGAAGAAGGAGGCCGCTGCCACCGCCTAGATTGCGCCGCTGGATTTCGGCCCCAGTGACTGGTTTCTGGGCTAAAGGAGGACTAGACTCGACCAGAGGCCACGGGATGTGGTTGGCAGAGGAGGAGAGCGATTGATGCAAGCGACTTGACCCCCGTAGCGTCACATCTCGAACCTCCGTCCACCACGACGAAATCATTCCAGTCACAGGAGGAGAAAAGCGGCTCACACAATTGGGGGTTTAGATGGTTTTCTTGCTTTCAGACCATTGGTCTACTCATGTTCATTTGCTTAATTGTCGGATACCCATTAGTCGAGTAGTTGAATCGAGCGTACTTTGCTTATACTGAAATGGTATCTTGTTTCTTTTTGACTCGTCCACTGATACCGTTCTCATACGGTACAGACACACCGGAGTAAGTAAAGCGGTGCATCTAAGGATGTATAGATGCCGTCGGTCTCATTCAGCCGTCTCTAGACATGCATCTGGGCCCTTTAAAGTTCCACCTCCACTCAGGCGTTCAGACTGAGTTCTGCTCCACTTGAGCCAGAACCAGTCGAGGGTATCTATCTCATACACTCATGATTTTCAAATCCTCTTCCTCCTCGACCTCTCACTTTGCCCACGGCGCCTTGGTCAACGCAATCTGCGCATCTGCCGTATCCTGCCTCGCCTGCTGCGCGCCAGGAGGCATGGACATCATACCCGGAGGTGGCCCTCTCGCTGAAGCCGCGGATGATGGTGGCGGCGGCGGTTGTCGCGAGTAGGGGATACCGGCGCCGCCGGGGGGAGGAGGGGGCATCCGGCCCATGGGAACAGCGCCAGCACCAGCACCAGCACCAGCACCACCTGTTGCCCACGGCGCGGCCGTGCCTGCGCCTGCTTGGAGTGGGGGAGGCGCCGTCGTTGCTGGGTAGTTGTACGAGGGCTGGTTCGCGGCGTGGACGGACTGGGATACGGGCGCGGCGTGCGGGTCTTGGTCCCAGGCGAAGAGGGAGCCAAAGGTGAAGTGCTGGACGACGGGGAATTTCTGGAGGACTTCTGCGTTGAACATTTTGAGCATGCCCTGGGAGGGTTGTCAGTTATTATGCGATCGCTTGCCTGCAATGATGCGAGAGAGAATGTGGAAAGGACTTACCTTGTTAATCTTGCCCCAACCGTCCTTGACGCCAGACACGTCAAAGAGGATGGGACTATGTTCCCAAAACGGACCCTTTTTTACATCGTTGATAAACCCGACGGCGGAGAAGTACATGTTTTCGGAACGCTGGTCCTCGACGACGGCGGCCTTGACGATATCCCCCGTTTTGGGCGCGCCGCGGACGGAGCCCTCTGTCGGCATCGGGTCCGAGGTCGAGGACACGGGCGCCGCGAGCTGGGCGGAGCCGAAGATGTAGGGGAGGAAGGAGTGGTCGTCGAGGCCCCATACGCCGTGGGAGCCTGCTGGTTCGAGGGTGTATGTGAGGATGAGACGGCGGACGACGCGGAGGTAGGGTTCGATTACGCCGAGGACTATGGTGCGGTCTAGGGCGGATGTGTCTGGTGGTGCGCTTGCGGGTTTGCCATCTTCTGAGGCGGCGGCGGTGGTGTCGTCGGCGAAGTAGGAGAGTTTGTAGAGAGAGCCGAGGAAGGCGAGGAAGGCGAGCTCGTGGCCCGTTCCGTAGTCTAGGCGCTGCGCGGAGCCAAAGGAGCCGAGGAGGTAGGCGAGGAGCTCGGCGGCCGGCGGCTCGGAGGACGGGGTCGCGGGGAAAGCGAGGACGGAGTCGGGGATGTGTTTGGACAGCAGGGTGGGGGCGCGTTCGGCGAGGAGCTCGTGCCACTTGCGGAAGGAGACGTTGCCGAAGCGGCGGGGGCCCGTGTCCGGCGGCGCGAGGTCGATGAGGGCTTCGGCTTCGGCGAGGAGGGTTTGGAGGCGGGCTATGGAGGGCGGGAGGCCGCGTTCGGGGGTGGAGGGGACGGAGGAGAGGGGGAAGGTTGTGGAGGGCCCTGTTGGGCGGGTTGGGTTGCGGCGCGGGCAGAGGGAGCGGTTTAGTTGGAGGAGGAAGAGGAGGATGTCGCAGTAGGCTGTTGTTGTGAGAAAGGTTGCGAGGTCGGTGCCGGTGTTGATGCGCTTGGTGGGGGTTTGGAAGGTGCGCGGGGTCTTTGGGAGGGGTGTGATGGCGGGGAAGGATGGTTTATCGGGTGGTGTTGTTAATGAGGTTGATGATGATGGTTTTGGAGGATCCATTGTTGATTTCATGGTGTGTACGCGTGGGTTGGGACGAAAGGGCCAAAGGAGGTATCGAGATGTTGGGTTGGATGTGGTTGTGTGAGGTTTTGGCTGCGGGTGATAGCTTGGAGCTCTACTCTGTAGGCGCACGTCGTTTGAGATGATGGAGGGGTGAACAGTGTGGAGTGACGACACAGTGCCCTTAGTCAGCGGCCGCAACTTCAGGGTCTACTAACACTAGAGATGCTCCCGCTTCAAGCTTATCTCCACCTGATGGAACTCTCCTAACAACACACTGAATTGACTTTCGGCTCAAAGCAGAATTCTCCATGTGTCAAACGGGCTCATGCTTTCTTCCAGTGCGAGACCGAGAGCATGTATCAAAATGTATTAATTACGTCTATGCTTAGGTTCTATCCAAACCTCGGTCTGTCTGAGCGCCGTCTATGGCCTCCCTAGTATGGACTGTATGTACCTCTGTTTGAGCTCTTTGGTACAGGTAAGAAAGAAAGGTAAAGGGTTGGCGACAAGAAAGACCCGAAAAGGACACAATGGCGCTTGTTGCGAAGAAGCCATCTATTAGATCAAAGGCCGCGCGGCCCTGGAGTTCGTGCGACACCCAGGTCGAGTGTTTGCAAGTGCGAGTTTGTTGAGTTGAGCTCGCTGGTGTATCGGTAGGGTGGAAATTACCCTTCTCTTCGTTTCCTCTATCTCAGTTTGTCGCTCACAAACTGTTTAATCTGGTCGCCGTAAATGCTTGGATACTGTAGATGAGCAACGGGATCGTTGCCGTTGCAGCAGAACGGGTCTGCTGAATCGCAGAATGACTTGATGTTACCTCCGTTCGGGCATTGGAACCCCTGAGGCCGTGGTGCAAACTAGAGTACGTTAATAGCTGCTTCTTCTTCTTCTTCCATTTGACATGTTTCTTCCACTAGCTTACTCCTTGCGTTTTGCATGTGCCAACCTCGTAGGGAAGTCCAGCGACGTAACGTGGGTCGCCCATGAAGATGGCTACCTTCACCGCGCCAAGTGCCTCGTTCGAGATGAGAACGTTGACGTCCTTGACCCCTTCGATGCTGTCTCCACCACCGCAGTACGCGTTGTCCATGATTTGAGCTCCCTGAGTCCCGTCAGCCTGACTTTACACGGCCAATCACCAACATGCAGAACATACCTGAGAGAAACCCAACATGACAATCTTCGTCTTGGGGCACTTCTTGTTGAAATCGTTCACGGCCGTGGCAACAGCCGCGGTCCCATTCTTCACTGAGTCCGCGTAGCTGATGCCCAAACAGTCCGACGACCCTCCACATGCGGGATAGTTGATGGCCTCGTTCGTCGCCCCCTGGTTCGCCTTGGTGAGGTCGTCGACGATGCCGGCCGCGGCACCAAAGCCCGGAGGAGCCGTTGTCTCTCGTGCCCCAAAGATGTGGATTGGCGGGCAATCTTTATTATCTTGTCTTTGCTGAAGTTGCTGAAGCGAATGAGGTGAGGCCATGGCCTGGCCGAAAAGGAGCACGAATCCCGCACTGAACCGCATCTTGGGCGACGGCGCCGTTCGTCGATAGGAGCTCGTGAATGATCGAGTTGGAGGGCAATCGACATTAAATCAGTCTTGCTGTAAAGACAAATAGCTGGCATAAGTAGATAGGCTACCAAAGCGAAAGCGGAAACGAAGAAAACAATGATAGGAAATGTATGCTTCGCCGAATACAAATTGCTGGCCCCGCTGGAACTTTTCTTTAACTCTCGAATCTCATGAGAAGGCCAAAAAAAAACAAAAACCCTGCTTTGAAGAATTGCTTGATCGAGTAGACCGTTGCTTCCGGCAACAAGATTTATCTGGTCGTGTCCGGGACGGGAAGAACCTACCTATTGTCCGGCACCTCGACACCCACAACGGAAAGGACGGCCTCGTCCTTCCTTGCGCTTCCCATCACAGTTCTGGCGTGTCTGGCCAAGAATCGAGTAGGGACGAAACGGACGCGGTCGCCACCACAAGTCCATGGCCAAGAAACTTCGACGCTACATGGCGGCATGAAGCTCTAGCTCCGGGAAGCTGAGGGCGGGAACGGGACATGTCGCAGCTTTTCAGACGAAAAATAGACTGTGGGCCTGTTGGCTCTTCCACTTGCTGAGCCGCATCATGCACGATCGGCACGATTGTTTCCAACAAGATCCAAGTATATAGGTAGAGAGAGAGAGAGAGAGAGAAGGACCACTTCAGCGGAAAAAGACTGACGAACGAGTGAGAGGTGCAGAAGGAGATCAGCGTCCGACAGGTTGTGTGTGAAACGTGGTGGAGCTAATTAGCGATTGGGTTGGAACACATGGTTGTTTGACATGGACCTCCATGTTCGACGAGTCTGTGTGTTGGCCGAAGAGAGTAAGCTCCTATCACGGCTGCACGGGTACGCTTCAAAGTGGTGTGAAGGTAAGGGTTGCCTCTGCCATGATGCTGGCTTCTTCCGCCTCGTCGGACTACCTTAAACTCATCCGCGAGCCTATCATGAAAGCTAAAGATCGAGAGGCCCTCCCATGTCGGACCACTGCGTTTGAGCTAGACTTGATGCCACTTTGCATTGATTGTATGCCAACTTCATAGATAAGGAGTAGTGAGAAAACTGTTCATGATAGTGAGGGCTGCACTTGAAAGCCTCGGTCTCTTCCTCGATTACCGTGTTGATGACGCTCAGACGGAGGAATCGCTCCAGGTAGTCGTATTCGTCACCCGGCACTTGAAGACTTAGCCAATTGGAAAGTCGCCGAATCCGAATGTTCTTATGCGTTGTAGAACGGAATGAAGCAATCTCGATCAACATTTTGGAGAAGGTCTCGAACACAGGAGCGATGAGCTATCGTCGGGGAGGAGAGCGAGTCAAGTAAGCACGGAGAGGAGTGAACATGTGAAGTCCGGTTGGCGGACGCAGTCATCCTAGGTACTTAGAGAAGAGCCTCCGAGACCGCACTCGGATGCAATGGCCATCGGGTTGCTTGTGCATGTAATCGTGAGCACAAACCGTCAAGATGGTGTTGAACATGCTGAGGTAAGAAACATGAATGCCTCTGTTCAGCATCTAAAAGACCCTTCTTGCTGACTCAGCCGGAAGGAGGGGCCCTGGTCGGCCCCGCCTGCGGGCACTTGCATGATGATCCCTGCCCGGGCACGCGCTCTGGTTGGAAGGCATAATGAAGCGCGTTCCTGTCGCGATGCTGATGCTCCGTGGTAGCTGCTTCATCCGTGGTAGCTGCTTCATCCGCGTCATTGGACGAACGACGGATCGTCGACAATGAGACGCCAAGAGCACTGAACCTCAATTGCAGCCACGTCGCTTTGCTCGAGAGCACATTCTTTACTTTAGCTTTCCCCTGGATATCACCGGAACCCGGGTTGAAAGGCGGCGATGCCGGTAGCCACCAGGAAACGACCTGGTCGGCCGACAAAAAGTCAAGCTGCGGGGGACGATGACAAGGCTTTACCGACCAGCAGCACCGATGAGATTCCGGCGGGAACCCGGCGCAGCAAGCGTCTCGGTCATATTGATGTGGAAGACATCAGAGATTTCGAGGCCATACGAGTAAAGAGGAGACGAAGAAGTCAGAAGGGTGTGGAAGAAGAAGAAGAAGAAGAAGAAGAAGAAGAAGATCAGGTGGACGCAGACCAAAGCAGCATCATAGAAGACGACCAAGGCGAGGATGACGATAGGGGCACGGGAGACGGTCAAAACGAAGAAGGAGAAGACGGTGAAGAAGTAACAGACGACCATCGCGAAAACGCAGCTCTACCTCTGGCAACGGAGACGCCGGTCGAACCACCAGTAAGCTCGAGCCATTACCGACTAGTTCAAGAAGCTAACAGTTTCTTCTGTAGACTGCCAGAAAACAAGGCCGGCCGAGAAAGATACGTGAGGATCTACGGGTAGATACATTGCGTAAGGAAGCAACGAATACCCATCGCACGAATGTGAGCCGTGTCGGGAAGGGGCAGACAAATCAAGAATCCAGTCGATCTTCGAGAAAGAAGGCGACGAAACCAAGCAAAGGCCTGCCGAATCCCGAAGCTTTTCAACCGACATCAGACCCGGATAACGAGAACGAACTAGCCGCCGCTGCAGCGGCCAGGGCGGATATATACGCGTTCGCGAGTAGTCCACCTAGAGGGTCTGCCATCGCAGTTGACCTTTCAATGTCGTCATACCAAGAGGCTGAATCGTCCGATTCGCGATCCGATTCACAGAACCCTGACACCGGGAATGGGCTGTTTGTTGAGCGCGAAATTCAGAGCGCAGATGAGGAGGGCACAGAGGAGGGCGACGAGGAGGGTGATGATGATGAGCAGCTCTACAACGACCCGATTATGGCTGAGTTGCCGCCGTCTGCACAAGCAAGGGAAGATGCTGCCTATCCGGGCGACACAGACTCCCAAATGGAGCCACAACCAGTAGAGGCAACTGCGCAGATTCGTCGTTTTGTCGGTGATCTGGACCCGCCAACTCCTGACCTCTTCCCCGAGGTTGATTACGAGTACCCGGACGATCATTTTATCTTTCACCAGCCTGAAGATCAAGACCGATTGACCGCGGCGCCGGTCAAATCACCATCTCTGAAGAGCATCAAGGAGTTGATGAATGGAGTGGGTTGGACTCGTTCCAAGGATGGAAGAGCAGTTGACCTCACAACTGGGCCGGCGCAGCTCTCGCAGAGAACCCAGCCTCTATGGGACCGTTTGCAATCACTCAACAGCTTCTGGGAAGGAGCCCCTCGCGCGCCCCTGTTTAGCAAACAATGCGACTATTTGCATTCGATCAACGTAGATGCGGTCGATGCCAGGCTCGCTGTCAAGGAAGTCGATAAGCTTGTTCATAAGATAGCCACGAAAGCAAAGAAGCCCAGCCCCGGCGACGAATCTGATATGCCGGCCCCACGTTTCGTCAAGGAGCTGTACGAAAGTATCATCCCTTCACTTGTGGTTACCCTTGGAATTGTATTCCGAAAGGGTACTGAGCACGATGGATCCCAATATGCCGGATCGTTCACGAAGCCGACGTTGCAAATCATGCACAGACTGGTTGCTTGGATTGAGAAGCTGTACTATGGCATGCTCTCAAATCTTGCGAGAAGGAGGCGGAAGGAACAACTGCTATCCAAGAAGCTCAGTCGAGAAAAGCTCGCCGTGTATTTAAAAGGCTTCAAATTAGAGCTGGATGTAACTTGGAACAAGGTCAATCACACGATCCAGCGGCAACGACTCTACAAGCAGCGGTTTCTTGAAAAGAGACAGAAGGAAGAGCGAGAACGACACGAGTACGAAGAGACTAGACGACGACAACGGGAGTTTTGCGATAGGCGGCTGGAGGAGCGGATTGCAGCCGAGAAAGCACGAAGAGGGATAAGCTCCCCGCAACAGAGTCAAAGAGGCAGACACGAGAGACAGCAGGCCTTGCCAGTGAATCGCCATCTAGAGGCAAAGCAAGGATCGGTGGATGCTGAGCCCTTTGCCTGGCCTGAAGCAGATGCCAAGTGGCTTCTGCAGACGTTGTCCGCGAGGCCAGACACCGACTCTCAAGCGCTTGCAATGATGCTCAAACGCAGCGAAGACGATGTCATAGCCATGATCAGTTTGCTCAAGCAAAGCGCCAGGGCACACGCAGCACAGAGAGGCAAGGAGGTTCCGGCATTTGCAGCTGTTTGAGCTACAAAGTGCCGCCTGTTGGGGATACACTAGCTGCGAGTTTATTGTTTTTGAGGATACCCACGCGTTCATATTGAGCGTCCCAATATCATTATTTCGGGCATATGAGAAAGCCTGCATTCATCCAATTCACTCATGTCTGCGCGCAGGGTTTCGCCTACTACCGTACGCGTAATCGGCGGTGATGACTCGGAGTCGGTGTTTCGGAAGATTCCAATTATTACCAAACCATTTGCTCTATGCAGTTGCGGTAAGCGAACAGCATGAATCGCGCCTCAACTACCGGACACAACAGCAACACTTTGATACGAGGACTCTGCTGAAGATTTGACCATGGAGAGACGATATCACGATACGACGTCAAAATGACGCCGCGAGGTTGTCTCCTTAGTACAGAAGTAAGAGGGCTATAGCAGTATCCGGAAACGGCATAGGTGAGCGGCTACAGTGTAATCTGTGTGGTGTCGATTCCTCTTCTTCCCACGTGGGCACCTCCGATCCGATCCCACCTGTTCGTGTCATTGGGCTGGGGGCGGGCAAAGGAAACGGACGGTCGGCGCAAGGGTGCGTGGGAAACAATGGCCGCAAGGACAAGAAGAGATACCTAGAGAGTGAGCGAGAGAGGAAAAAGGCGCCCCGAGCTCTGGAACCTCTGGAACCTCCTCTGGTTGCGGCGGCCGCCAGAACACGCGCAAAAACATCTGCCGAAGATTTTGGCTTCGGGGGGGCTGACAAGCCACGTAGGCGATGCCGTGACACTGGGGCCCGTTGGTTTGGGGGGGGGGGACGACTGGGGTGCGCTGGCCGTGGGGCCTTCGGCAGATGGTTTTGGGGAGGAGGATTTGAAAGAGTGGGAGATGGAGGATGAGGGTTGGTCCCTGGAAGGTTTGGCGATGTCTCACTGTGGAGGGAATTGTCAACTGTAGACAACCTTTTCGCTCTCTCATTCTCGTATACTGAAGTGAAAATCGCGAGAGCGACCACTCGCTTGAGTTCCTTGGAGCGAGTGAGATCAACGAGCTGGAGATAAGACTAGGGATAAGTCTATTCCGGAGCTCGCTGACATTCCAAGGACCTTCTAGAGTCCCGATACGGGCCTGAGCGCAGGAAATTTGAATTCATTCAGAATTTCAGATACACTACGGAATACAAGACCCGGTTTACTATGTGAACCGCCGAACCGGCGACTTTCCCTCGCGAACGGTAGCATAGGCCACTGGGGTAGCATTTAGGGCGTCGCGCCGGCGCACAAGCGTACGGTTCTTTCGGCCTTCGACACGTGAGATGGAAAGGGTGGTCAGGGAGTTAGGACGGCGGTTTTTGGGCTTTGGCTTTGGAGGGGGTTTTTTGGGGGCGATCAACAGAGCTGGACGGATCATCTGCCGAGGAAACTGAATCTCGAGGCTTCTTATTTTGGAACTTGGTTGAGTCATTAGTGTTCGAACTATCTTACTGTGGCTTGTAGTTCCTGTTCGAAGCTTCTGCTTCAAGTTTCCAGTCTAAAGCCGGGGCGGCCGAACTATCCGATTGTGGTTTGGGTTTCCACTCTTTCGTCTGGTATCTATCTATCTGTACGTACAGTGTAAAATGGAACCCTGATCCAAGTCGCTGTGGGTTGGTTCTCCGTTCTTTCGTGCGATTTAGATATCGTAGGGAATCCCGAGCACAAGTCGCTACGGACTGGAATTCCTCAAAGCAGCACGGAGAGTCAAGAACGCGCGGTGGGAGAGGCAACGTAAACGGCAAGCTCTTGTGCTGTAACCCAACCACATCTCAGATATTACTCTTGTTACACCTCCCCTCGGCTACCTAACCCTTGCGGCGGTAAGGCGTCACTGGGTGATGCATGTGCGGGGAACCCTTGAGTTGTCAGTGAGGCAGGTAGATGTCCGGGGCGGGAGCGGCTATGCGGCGCGTGTAGGGGGAGGTTCCAGAATCGTGAATGAGAACAGGAGACTCCGACGAGAGAGAGCCGATGAGAGGGCCGAGAGAAGCGGGTTGTTCGGAGGGCGGAGGATGAATGGGCGCCGAGGCCGAAGATTGAGAGCTCGTCGCATATAGCCCTCATTCGCATGAGATCGCAACTGTGCCACTCGCTACGGGGTACGAGTATCTCGTTTCCACAATCTCGAGCTTGTGAAGCTCCGTGTCCACGGTGAAAACAAGGAGGGGGGGCCGCGGCGCCTGTTTCTCCCTCCTTCGGGGCCGAAAGCGTTTGACCGTCGCCCCCGGCACCAATCACGCCTCATTCCAAGCGACGCTGCGTCAGGGCCCAGGGCCTATTACTGTAGCTAGGGAAGGGGTCTACTCCGTACATGGATCAACCCCAAAAGTTGGGGACCCGTGGAGCCCTGTGATGTCTTGGACTACGGGAGTTGGGATGGACTTCGGGCCAGAGAGTCGGCAAATGAAAGTCGGATCGAAGTCGAGCTTGGATGTCTCTGATTGCTATAAGATTATGAATTGATGATCAGTAATGAAGGCAAACATTTCAGTTCTTTCGTTTGTCTCGGCGGTGTCGGCGAGGAGCAAAGGAGTGAGACACGTTGACAAAGGGCACTTGGTATGTTTATGGATGGCAAGAATGGTAAAATGGGTCAGTATCATGGTCTGGCAGGCCGAGGCTTTGTGGACAGAGGGCTGTTCAATGGCAGGGGATGGCCCTACTGTAATGCTTGAGGCCGTCAAGATTCAAAACTACCTACCCAAGAATGAGACTATGAGTGCTTGAGAACAACAGCCAAGAGTGAGAGTGAGAGTGAGAGTGAGACTCAGAGTGAGAGTGAGACTCAGAGTGAGAGAGAGCCTGGGAGACAGCCTGAGAGAGCAAGTGAGCGCATTTACAACTGCCGTGCCCCCCACCAGATGCCATGGCCATGTCATGCCTGTTTCCAGCATCCTACGGGGCCCCTCCCCCGCAGATAAGGTAACCCCAACGGTGGGTCGGCGCGCCGCCCGGAGTCCTGCGCAGCTTACCGCCGACACGATGCTGCAACTTGCAGCTGACGGGATGCCATGAGGAGTGCTCCGGAGCACAGTGCAGTCGGTCGAGCAGTTGAGACTGGAGCATCATCCAAGACAGACATGTGAGAGGCGGCTCCATCTTCCCGTTTCTGCATAGCTCTCTTCCGCCTCCGATGTGCCTGTCTCTCACGAGTCTCGCGGGGTTCGTTTTCATGCGGCAGCAATGCGTCTGAATATCATACGACTTCAGCCAAGCCCTCGGATATCCCGAATCAGCGCTCAATGTTTCGATCAGGATCGTATCTTCGGGTTCATTACTGTCAGTGAGCAGTACGGTTAGGCGAGTGCCCGCACTTGGGACAATTGTCCTCACCACAGAAATATGAGAAATGCATCTGCCGAGGATTCCATCAGTCATGACCAACCTCCAACATCCCGACCAAGTTGTCCACCACCCCTCCATCACCTCCATCCGGGCTGGGGGGGGTGCTTTGGCGGCAACTCTTCCTCGCAGACTTCATTCAGTCTTGTGGGTGTCCGTGTCCTTGCCAACACGAAGCATTGACGTTGAGGCTGCTTCGGCAGGCAATCGAACCCTTCATTCCAGCTCTGGATGGCAGTCGATCTGTCTCGCAGCGAGTGCGACCCCCCGATGGAGGAGGACCATGATGGCACAACATGAATGATGACAGTGACAGCAACGGCTCACAGCATCTCCCGGCTCGGTCCCTTCGGCAGCGGTCACACACACTCTCTCTCTCTCGCAGACGACGGACGGCGGGCTTGGACTAGGGTCTCTCATATCCACTACAGGCTACAGGCTACTACCCCAGGATCTCTCACGCCTTGGCTGGAATCCCTCGCGCGCAAAGTGGGAGCTGAACATGCTGTACCACTCACACCAGAACATCCCGCCGGTGTCATTCTGCGAGCCTCTGAGTGGCCACCGCAAGCTGCGGTACCTGAGACCCGAACTAGCGTCGACGAGCTTGCTGCGTAAGGTGTGGCATTCCATTTGCTCTCTCGTCTGCTCTCTCTCTCCCCCCAATGACATGACGTTGGGGATTCCCACCTGTACAAAGTACCCGTACCTCTTGAAGCCTACTGTGTAGAGTCTTGATTCCTCGGGTCGTCTAGGGGCGATTCGATGGGCTTATTTCTTCCCGCGCTATGCCAACGCCCTACGACTAAGTTCTAGTGTACGGCCACGGCTACGGCTCTGGAAACAGACGCCGGCGCCTTTGGGGACAATCTCTGCTGATGTTTGCCTCCCTCTTGCTCTTGTCACACTGTCCGACTCATGCTCTCTTGTTGGACCGGACGATTTGCTCCATCTTCAAACGACCAGCCGACGACCCGTCTACCAAGCTACTGTGGTAGCACACGATTCTAGTCCACCACAATTAGTGATGAGTGTATTCGTCAACGTCTTCATCTTCTGAACTCGCGTGGCCTGGGACGCCGGACGGGTCGGTAAAGTCCTAGTCCTGGTTACCCCCGAACGGCACCTCTCGGCCTCGACTACACCCATCTTACCTCATCTTCGTGTTCTTCCAGCCTCTTCCGTGTGGCTTTATCTCACAGCGGTGAGTCTGTGACACCTTACTCATTCTCGCCGCCGCCTCTCCCTTCGGCACGGCGCCTACTATTACCGCCTTCTTGTCTCCCGAGTTCCCAGGTCTCTCCAATTTTTCCACATTTTCCCACTTCGCATCCGCCAGTCCCCCAACCCATATCCCAGAAAGCGCAAACACCCTTGCGAGAATCTAACTTTATTCTGTTCCCGCCCTCTTGTCTTGTCTCATCTCGCACGAGACTCTGCGCCGAATGTCCAACGCTCTTCCCTCGGCCGTGGAGACTAAGGTATTCATAGTCATACACTAGGCAGAGGATACCTCGTCAAGGGTTGGAAACCTTCTCAAGTTCCTAGTTTATCCTCCTAGGCTCTTCTCAGTTGCCCCCTCCACTTACTCTCCGAGCTTCGTCCTACCTCGCACTTCCGCGGTGCCGTCTCGTCTTGGCTACATTACTGGCGGTGCCCATAGATCGCCGAGAGGTTCCAATAATTACTTGCCGACCTGCCGCCCCAACAACCCAGACACACACGAGTACCGGTATTGCACACACAACACGAAAAAGCTAAGCGCATCTGCCATCTCGACGTGACGCCTGTTCCTCCTTTGCTCCACCCCGCCGAGGCACAGTCCGCAGGACCTGCACGTCGACCACACGGCATGGCCCCCTCGCATACCTCTTGCTGTATGCCCCATAGGATCCGGTCGATACATCCCAACATAGAAACTGGGTAAATTGCACTTCGGTACCTGACCCGGGAATTCCATCTGACGCCCGGCTACATCTACTTGGATCCACCCGCTTGGAGGATTCCCTGACAGACTTCTTATACCAAGGGCGCCGCCACCACCACCACCACCGCCTCTCCCTACGCTTTTTATACTCAACGGCCAAGATCCGTCTCATGACAACACAACTTCGGTCAAGATGCACGGCATTACAGAAACCATACTAGAAACGTTCGCACAGCACTGGCTCTCAATAGGCCTGTCACTTATTGTAGCCTGGCTGGTGAAGAACCGCTATAACAATGGCCTCAACAAATACCCAGGACCTATCCTGGCCTCATTAACAGACTGGTGGCGCTTCTTCGACGTGAAGGGTTGCCGTCCGGAAGTCACACATCAAAAGTTGCACGCAAAATACGGTGACGTCGTCCGACTCGGCCCCAACACACTGTCGTTTGCCGACCCGGCTGCCCTGAAGAGCATCTACGGCCTGAACAAGGGCTTCGTAAAGGTAGAGTTAGGTCGCCTCCTCAAAATTTACTGCAGCTAACAGTCTCAGTCCGACTTTTATATCGTTCAACAGTCTATTGCCAAGGGCTTCAGGCTCGAGTCCCTCTTCAGCACGACGAACAATGACTTCCACTCTCAGTTCCGTCGCTGCGTCAACTCGGCGTTCTCCATGTCCGCCTTGGTTCAGTACGAACCCTTTGTCGACAACACGACAAAGCTCTTCCTCTCTCAGACGGAGAAGCTGTTTGCTGGAAACCCCGAGGGATGTGACTTCACCACGTGGTTGCAGTTCTACGCATTCGACGTCATCGGAGAAATCACCTACAGCAAGCGTCACGGCTTCATTGAGAAGAACGAGGACATTGATGGTATCGTAGCCTACCTGGGCAAGCTGTTCCTCTACGTTGCACCGGCAAGTTGTATCTCACTGTGTGAGCTAGCTCGAGGCAACTGGCTAACACGTCTCACAAAGATTGGCCAAATCCCCTTCCTCGACCTCCTGCTCCTCAAGAACCCAATCTACCTAAAGCTCTCCCAATGGGGCTTCATCGACGCCACCTTCCCCGTAGCCCGCTTCGCCCGCGACCGCATGGCCGAGCGCCTCCCCGAGCTCGGCGGCAAGGAACCCCTCCTCCCCGTCACCTCGGGCAAGAAGCTCGCCGAGCAGCCCGACCTGCTCTCCAAGTTCCTGGCCGCGCGCGAGGCCCGCCCCGAGTTCATGTCCGACGTCCTCGTCCAGACCATGGCCGTCAGCATGGCCTTTGCCGGCTCCGAGACCACCGCCATCAGCCTCGCTGCCGTGTTTTACTACCTGCTCCGCACCCCGACGCCGCTGGCGCGGCTGAGGGAGGAGCTGGATTCGTTTGCGAGGGAGGGCGGCTTCAGTGACAACGAGACGGGGTTGGTGACGTGGGCTGAGAGCCAGAAGCTCGTGTACCTTGACGCTTGTATCAAGGAGGCCTTCCGTATGCATCCGGCCGCCGGTTTGCCCCTGGAGCGCATCGTCCCTGACCAGGGCGCCGAGATTGCCGGCCACTTTGTCAAGGGCGGTACGATTGTGGGCTGCAGCGCGTGGATTATTCACCGCCGACCAGAGATCTGGGGCGACGATGTCGATACCTACCGCCCCGAGCGCTGGCTGCCGGAAGAGGGCAAGGATGCCGCGGCGGAGGAGAAGAGGATCAAGGAGATGAACGGGCACATGTTCCAGTTTGGCATGGGTAGCCGGACGTGTATCGGCAAGAACATCAGTCTGTTGGAGATCTACAAGGTCATCCCGAGCTTGCTCAGGAGATTTGACGTAAGTTACTCACACCTTCCGGCGGAAAAGATAAGAGTGTTGATGCTGACAATTGCCAGATTTCCTTCAAGGACCCGAGCCAAGAGTGGGAGCTCGTCAACGCGTGGTTCGTCAAGCAGAACAACTTCCAGGCCAAGTTTTACAGGAGGGATATCATTACCAAGGAGAGTGCCAACGAGAAGGTTGAGTCATAGAGGCTCTGGGAAGAAGTGTTGTTGTAGTAAATGGACCCATGGTTGACGAGATTGACGACGTGGATGAATACTATAGAAGTAAACATATCAAAAAACCACATTTTGTTCATACCGTGTTATTCTTGACATGCACCTGTCCTTGCATCATCTCGTGAGTTATTTTTACAGGATTGTAGTTCGGCAACAGGTCTTGTTCTCTTTCCAGAACAAGCAGTGATGACTAACTACCCTCATCCACGGCTGTCTACACCAATTCGCATCTCATAGGCCTCCCTCCTTTTGTATAATGTACTCTGCGAACAGGATATCTTTCGGCAACAGGTATATATATATATATGCGTCCGTCTCGACGCCCAAGCAATGACAAACAAAGGTTGAAAACTCCCTTTCAAAAAGAACAAGTGGCAAAGGAAGAAAAAGCAAAGCGTACTCAAGCCCACTCAAACTCATTCTTCAACCCCTCAACACCACTCCCATCCTCAACATCCAAAAAGCCCGCAATCCGCCCCTTGGGATCCCATACCTTGCGCACCTCCATCAGTCTCTTCCCTTGCTCGTCGCCCCAGAATTTGGTCCTGCGGTACCGGAAGTCGGCGTCGCCCAGGTACGAACCCGCCGCGTGCCTCTCGACGCCGGCCATGACGTCGCTCACCCACCCCTGGCACCGCTCGTCGTCCTCGGCGTCCGGACAGATCGTGTAGAGGGCAAAGTAGTGGTCTGACTGCATGCTGAGAGCCATATCAGGCATGGTGGTCTTTGCCGCGCCGTTGCTGGTGCCGTTAGACGACGACGAAGTCTCGCCCTGTGACTGCTGCGCGCGCCGAGAGCAAGGGTTCATGGAAAAGTACAACGCAAACGACTGCGGCGTAGGGAGCTCCGTAAACGCCTTCTTTAAAACCTTGGGCACGTCAGCGTCGTTGGAGACGTAGGCGTTTTCGGAAATGTAGCGGTGCGCGGGCGGGTTGGCGGCGTCTTGTTCGACGTACTGCTGCGGGAGGGAGGTCGGGGTGGCGAAGACGGTGGCGAGCGGGCGGGAGGGGTGGGAGGAGTGGAGGGGGATGAGGGCTTCCGGGTTCGGGGAGAAGGAGAGGAAGTTGGCCATGATTTGCGGGGTGGTTTGGCCTGGTGGCGTGAGGGCGAGGAGGACGATTTCGAGTTCTGGGGAGGCTTTTGGGCAGACCTGTTTGGTGTGTTGTTTAGATGATGCCGGGTACATCGAGAGAAGGAGGGAGAGGAGGAGAAAGAGCGTACCTTGATCACCCAGTTCAGAATCTCCTCGAAGCGGTCGAGGGAGTAAAAGTAGAGAGACTGGAACATGCCCGTCAGGGGGCGTGTGCGGAGGTGGAAGCGGGTGACGATGGCAGGGAAGCCTATTATGAGTTGTTAGCTTGGATTTCTTTTCTCTTCTCCGGTGTTTCGGGGAGGACGGCGGGGGATCGGAAGTGACATACCCGGTCCGGCGCCGCGCGCGGCCCAGAAGAGGTCGGCGTTCTCCGTGTCTGAGCACCGGAGCTCCCGCCCATCGGCCGTGACGACCTCAATGGCGATGATGTTCTCACACGCCCAGCCCCAGTTCTGTCTTTGTGTCAGTCAACCGCCTTACACCGCAAATTCCAAACGTTCGTCTCAAGAGACCAAAGAACTCACCTTGCAATTCCAACCCATCCCACCCTGCAACAAAAACCCTCCAAGCCCAACATCAGGACAATGACCACCAGCGAACCATCTCCCCATCCCCTCAACACTATCATCCCCAGGCCCGCCAATCTGCCCCGCCAAAAACCCATTCACCTCCCTCCCCGTCCTCGCCGGCGCAACACTCACAACCCCCGTCTTGGAATCATACGCGATCCCATCCTCGTTCCCACTCCCCGCCAGCCCCTTGCCCATACTCCCCAAATCAATCAGCAGCGCCTCATCGCGAACAGACCACGCGGCCCACGAATGCCCTCCCGAGCGAACGCTCACGCGCCACCCCTTTTCGTTTGCAATCTTGACGGCCTCGACGACGTGGGCCTTGCGCGTGGCGGTGACGACGGCGGCGGGGCGGCGGGAGAAGTCGCGGCGGGCGTTGAAGACGCGGCCCCAGACTGCGGTGGAGTATTCTGAGAAGGGCGTGTCTTCTGCGAAGAGGATTGGGAGGGGCGCGGCGGCCGAGGAGGATTGTTGCTGTTGCTGCTGCTGCTGCTGTTCCGCCTGCATCTTTGCGAGTCGAGGGATTCTCATTGAGTCGACTTTTCGGGGGGGGGGAAGGGGGGTTGGACAAGGCAGGATCTGCGGGTTGGTGGGATGTTATAAAGAGTCGTCTCGTAGATCGCGGGGTGAGCTGAGTTCAGATGGGAACCGGGTGTTTCCGTCCTGGTGTGAAAGAATGATGGCGTTTTGCTCTAATTTCCGTCCCGTCTTGGTTCTTCGACGTTCAAGCTTTCTCTCTTTCCTTTGCTGGGGGTTTCCCCTCTGTTGCTCGATGGTAAGGTAGGAGGTATCGTTACGGCTTGAGCTTGTGATATTGAGACAACGGATCGGGCCCTGGTATTCCCGGAAAATCTGGAGCTGAACCCGGGTCGCGGGCGCGGGTTGCCTGACAAAGACTCAAAGGGCCAAGGAGGAGGAAGGCGTCGAGTCAAGTATATGCAAGCTGAGCTTTGGCGGCCGTAGATAGATTATATAATGTAAGCTTATGTAGGGCTTCAAAGTAGGAATCCGTTTTCTGTAATCGTCCTTCGTCTCTCGATGAATTGGTTTGGACTCGAAATGGGCGAGTAAACGCGGGTAAAAGGCACCTTTTCAGCTGAAGGAAAACCAGCGCGGCGCCTCAAAAGCCCTAAATACTGTGTCCCTTGGAGAGCTATTTGTTTGTTTTATCTCGCTCCTCGTACGTAAACCAGGGGATTTCTCTCGGATTTCGCAAGACAAGCCCCCAGCTCTTTCACGTTTGTACGCTAGTCGTTATCAAATCAAACGAGGTGTTACGAGCAGCTTGGATAAGCCTGCCAGTCTGCGTAACCTCGAAGGGGCTCGCACGCCTCGCTTGCGCTTGGCTAGTAGGAAAAGGGCCCTGTCTAGACTCTGCCGGCCGACTGGAGCTCCCAAGCCGGGTAGCTGGGGGGTTTGGTACGGAGTACGAGCACTGCGTAGTATGCGGCTGGACCCAGATTGAGGTAATAATGTTCGGCGAAAAAAGACGAATTGCGGTTCTTGTTTTCGTTTGCTATCAAAGCAAGCTTAAGCCGGAGAAGCTTCCGAAAAGGTCCCAAGAGGAATAGAAAGAGAGAGAGAGAGAGATCTTCCCGCTAACAATCCTTTGGAACGCAAGAATCGAACGACAATTGCCTTTCGGTAGATGAGAATGTGGATAAACACAAAGTAACGAGGTCAAAGCAAGTCAAATAGATACTCCAACGGCTAGCAGAGAAATCTCAACGGCAATTCCGTGTAAAAAAAAAACCCCCCAGGACAAAGTTGTAGTTTCATCGCGTCTTGGAACGAAGTCACCTCACTCTCAACGGGAGAAGAGAGCAGCAGCAGAAGGAGAGAGGCAGAAAATCCACCCTTCCATCATCAGCTAATCCTCCACCGGCGCGCGCGTCCACCCCTCCCTCCCCCACTGTCCCGCCGCAATTCTTTGCAGGTGATTGGGTAGAAGCGATTCATGTCTTTGCATCAGGAATGCCATCCTGTGGCAGTGTGTGTTCATGCCAATGATCATCTCTAGGGACTGTGTTACAGTTGTTTCTACTGTGTATGCCGCCCGCCCGCCCGCATCCCGTGAAACCAAACAGCTTGCCGTGTATGTATCCGTAGATCGGAAGGCGGGGAGAGAGAGAGAGAGAGAGAGAGAGAGAAGGCGAAAGATCTGACGAATGTTGGGGAAATGTCGCAGTAAATGTGACGGAAAACAGCTTTACTCAGCGGCCAAAAAGCAACTTACCTGCCACGCCTGCGTAAGTAAGATAGGTATTCACGGTATCCGACCTCCCAAATCACCTCATCACCGGAGCAGCACTACCCATTCGTAGCTTCGTACACTGCCACCACGGCACCTCGTGGCTTTGTCTACTTTGTCTGGATTTACTACTAGGCACTCGTCGATATTATGGTATCCTTAGAGCCTAGGCCTAGACCTGGAACCTGAATGTGGAAAATCGGACCAGGAACCCGGTCTCTCGACTCAGTTCGGGGTCCTGGTGCGATTCTAATTACCATGAAGAAGATGGTCTTTCTTCCATACGTCCATAGGCATTGTAGTCATGGTGTCACGGCCGACGGCAACATCACCAGGCACGGCAACTCAATATTCAAAGTTACAACGCCGCAATGGAGACCCTCAGACTCGGTAAGTTGGAAACTGGCAAATTGGGCATGCGAGAGGAAAAAGGGGGTATCGTCCATTGCTACCTCGTCCCGTCACACGCAAATTCCTCCAAAATAATCACACACACACACACACACACACACACACACACACACTTCCACATCCATCGCCGTGTGCAAAAATCGCGGCATCTACCACATGCCAAGCTACTTACTTTGACACGCAATACAGCACAGCACCAACACGACTAACAACAGCCAGCTCTTTCTCCCTTCTCTCTATCCATCTCCTGCAAATCAATTTGGGTACCAGTACGCAAAACAAGCACTTCTCTTCCCTTTCCGTTGCCACCAGCGCGCCTGTAGTCGAGCAAGTGCAATACTTGTACATGTCTACTAGACGCGCCAACAATTTTCAAACCCCCCGTGCTGTGTATTAAAACAAGAAACCTCGGTCCCGACCAGGCGGGGGGGGGGGCGAGGAGAAGCGGCCAACGAGCCTTGCGTTGCGGGGGCCGTCAAGCCGTTGACGAGCCTGCTAGCCAAACCAGACATTTCTTTTGCCATTTTTTGTGTGTCCTCAAATTGCTCGTCTTTCTTCTTTTGAAATCCGTGCTGGACAGTGTTTAGTTATTGTTGTTATTGTTGAGGTGCGGTGATTGCTGGAAATCCGTAATGGACTCCAGCATGGCCAGGTTCTTCTCCTGCATGTCGCGGTCCATGTTGTGGATCTGGTTCGCGTTTACTCTAGCTCGTTGTAGCTGCGAATTCCACAGTTAGCATTTTGTTCCCGACTCTGCAAACAAAGGGAGCATCAAGCAGGGCGTTCGCACCACAGCCAGTGCCTCGGAGGAATGGTCTTCTTCCTCACCTTCCGCGGGCTTGGCCGCTGAGCCGTCCGCCTCGTCGTCCTCGTCGTCGCCAACGGCAAATCTGCTGGCCGCGAGTCCCTTAGGCTTGGCAGCCGATGCGTTGGCCTACGTCGTGTTAGTGATTTATTCGCCCGAGCCGCACCTAAGACAACAAAAACGTACCTTGGCCTCTGCAATCTCGGCATCCTTGACCTTGAGTTGCGCCTGGAACTCCTCGACGCCCTTCTCCTTGTCGGCCAATGACTTTCTCAGGCTCTCAACCTGCTCCTCCAGCGCTCTGCGCTTGGCCTGCTCCTCCTCCACAATCTTGGTCATCGTGTCGTTGAGCTCCTCGTAGTCGGCCTTGTATGTCTTGAGCTGCTTGTCGGCCTCAAACTGAGATGCTTCAAGCTCCTTCTGCGCGAGCAGCAGGTCCTCCTTGACGTCCTCGACCTCCTGCTTGGCAATGGCGAGGCTCTTTTGCACCACAGTGAGCTCCTGCTCAAGTCCCTTCTTGGTGTTGTTCAGTTGTTCACGGAGGTTGTCCGCCTCAGCGGTGTCGGGTGTCTTGTTCTTGACGGCATCGAGAGCCGCCTCGGCCTCAGCGCGCGCCATCTTCTCAGTCGAGATCATGGCACCGAGCTCGCCCAGCTCTTCCTCGAGACTGTACTTCTCCGCCTCGGCCTTGGTGACAGAGTCTTTGGCAGCGGAGAGAGAAGCCTCGAGCTCGGCGGCGCGGGCCTGGGTCTTGGTCTTGTCAGCCTCTGCCTGGGCAACAGACGCCTTGGCAGCCTGGAGAGCAGATTCGAGCTTGGAGGCATCGGCCGATATCTTTTCAATCTCCTTGGCAAGCGACTCATTTCTGGCCTCGTACTGGCTCGTCAGCTCCTCCACAACCTTGGAGTGGGCCTTGTTGATCTCTTCGAGCTCAGCGCGGGCTCCAGAGGAGCTCTGCTGCTTCAGTGCCTCTACCTGCTCGGCGTGGCTCGAGATAAGCTTCTCAACTTCGGCGGAGTGAGAGTCGTCGAGGTTTCTCTTGGCCTCGGCAAGAGCGGCCGCGCTTGACGTCTCGGTCTCGCGGATGCGGGTCAAAGCCTCGTCAAGCTGAAGCTTGAGGGTGGAAAGCTCCTCGGTGTGTGCGCTGTCACCAGCCTGCTTTGCGGAAGCCAGCTCGGCCTTGTGGGCCTCGGCAAGCTTCGCCTTGGCCTCTTCAATCGCAGCCTGGTGCGACTGCTGCAGCTTGGACTTGATCTCCTCGAGCTCAGTCTCGTGGGAGCTCGCCAGCTTCTCCTTGGCCTCGGCAAGCTCGGCCTCGTGGTCGGCGCGCAACTTCTCGGTGATGGACTCGAGCTCCTTCTTGTGGGCAGCAAGAAGCTCCTCCTTGCTACCAGAGCTCTCGGCCAGGGCCTTCTCACGCTCGGCAGCAATCTCGGCGAGCAACTTCTCCTTGTCACCAGCAGTCTCCGCGTTGAGAGCCTCGACGACCTCGGAGTGAGAGGCCTTGAGAGCCTCGAGCTCCTTGGCAAGGCTGGCCTCGCTGTCGGTCTTGAGGATCTCGAGCTGCTTCGCGTGGCTGTCCTTCAGGCTCTGGAGCTCGGCGAGCTGAGCGTCCTTGTTTGCAGAAGCTCCGCTCTTGGCGCCCTCCAGCTCCTCGGCGTGGCTGGCGCGGATGGCATCGAGAGCCCTCTGGTGTTCGGCTTCCCGGGCTTCCAGGGCAGTAACGGCGGCGGCGAGCTCAGCCTTGGCTGCCTCGAGAGCCTTGGTGCTCGTCTCGGTACCGTCGGCGAGGCTCTTGGAAAGGTCGCCGTGTTGGGTCTCGAGTTCGCCGTGCTTGGTGGTGAGGTCGTTGTGCAGCGACTCCAGATCGGTATGCTTCGTCTTGAGGTCGCCGTGCTCGGTCTCGAGCTCGGTGTGCTTGACCTCGAGGTCCTGGAACTTGCGCTTGAAGAAGGCGTCTCCCTTGAGAGACTCAATCTCCTCCTCGTAATCCTGAGAAATCTGCTTGAGCCTGGCGTCGTGCTTCTTGACCTGCGCAGAGTGCTCCGCCTTGGCCTTCTCCAGGGCCTCATCCTTGGCGGTGATCTCCTCCTTGATGCTGTCAATCTGCTTCTGGAACTCGAGAGCCTCCTCCTTGGCCTTGGCGACGTCGGACTCGGCAGCCGCAAGCTTGCTCTCCAGATCGGCAACGCTGGCCTGGACCTCGGCCAGCTCAGCCGTCTTGGCGTCAAGGTCGGCCTTGGCTTGCTCTGCTGTCTTCTCGGCAGCCTCGAGCTTGGTCTTGAGCTCGGCGATCTCGCCCTCAACGGCGGCGAGCTTCGTATTGTGCGACTCGACCTCGGCAGTGACCTTGCTCTCGTGCGCGGACTCAAGCTCGGTCTGGGAGGCGGTGAGCTCGTCAATCGTCTTCTGGAGCTCGGCGATGGCGGTCTCGTGGCTGTCCTTCATCTTGGCCAGCGCTTCCTCGTTGTCGGCCGAGGCGGATTGGCCCTGGGTGAGCGCCTCGGTGTGCTTGGCCTCGAGAGCGTCAATGGCAGACTTGTGCTGGTCCGATAGAGAGCTCTGCAGCTCCTCGAGCTTGGCGGCGTGCTCGTCCGAGGCCTTGGCCAGGGCGGACTCGCTTTCCTTGAGCTTCTCCTCGTGCTCCGCTTGGAGGGTTTCGAGGGACTGCTTCATCGAGGCGAGTTCGGCCTCGGCGGCTTCCTTGGCGGCAACAGCCTCAGTGTAGTCGCTCTGCTGTTTCTCGTAGTCAGCATCGGTGGCCATCAGATGTTCATTGGCCTCATCCACCTGGTTCTCGAGCTCCGTCTGCTTAGCCTTCAACTCGGAAACCTGGTCCTGGTGGGCCTTTTGGATGTTGTACACGGCGTTCCTCACCTGAACGGCATCTCTGTTCACCCCGTCGGTGTACTGGGTGAGCTTGTCCTGGGTCTGCTGGACCTGTGCCTTGAGCTCGTTCAGTTGCGACTCCTTGTCCGCGAGCTGGGTCTCCTTCTCGGTGAGCTGGGCCTTGAGAGATTCGACCTCCTTTCCAAGGGCCTCGGAGGCGCCGGACGAATCGGGGCGGATCGAGCGTCTGGGAGCGGCGGAGGAGGTGGTGGTCGAGGTGGAGGCGGTGGACAGGCGCTTCTTGGCCTCGGCGACGGGGCCAGTGGCGGCCGAGGAGCGGGAGCTGATCGAGGAGGGACGCGGGGCTACGGAGTTCGGGGTGCGCGATGTCGTCGAGGAAAGTCGCGGAGCAGCGGACGAGCTGCTGGTGGAGCTGGCGGGTTTCCTGGCGGCGGCCGTGGCGGTACCAAGGGTGGAAGTCCTCCTCTCCTTGCTCGGGGAGCCGGCACTACTGCTGGGAACAGTGGAGGTGCGGCGAGCGGTCCTCTTGGATTCGTCCTCGGAGGCGGATACGCTGGGTCGCGAGCGATGGGTGGCCGTAGACGAGGTACTCGCGGGCTTGCGGACGGTGCTGCTAGCAGTGCTGGAGCTGCTTCCAGGGGGGCGGGTGGGAGGCTTGGTCAGGCCGCCGGCGACACGGGAGGTAGTCGAGGAGGTGGTGCTCGCGGGCTTTCCGGTGCTCGAGGTAGAGGTAGTCGGGCGGCGGGCGGCGGAAGTAGTTCCAGAGCTCGAAGCAGGCTTCTTCAGAGAGGAGGCAGTCGATACGGTGGACTTTGTGCTCGGCGAGGTGGTGGTGGTGGCGGCGGCGGCAGCGGCGGCGGGCTTGGGGGCCTCGTCGTGCTGGACGACCTCGAAGCTACCGGTGTCGGACATTGCTGTAGACGATGGTGGGACGTCCGGGAGGAAAGGGTGTCGTCGTTCGGGTAGTTCTGCTTGTGCGTATCCAGGTCAGCCAGGGCAGTTCATGGGGAAGTGATGGGGAAGGGATCTCGGGTAGCTGCAGGAATTGGGAGAGACGAAGGAGGGAAGAAGGCGGAAGAGGAACAGTGTGGTGGGAGCCACAGCATTCCAGCATTCCTCCGGGGAGTAAGATGGTTGTGCAGAGCTGCATTGAGGTCTCAAAGACGACAATTGAGGCCGGCGAGGAACCCAAATGGTGCTTGGTTGTTGTGACTTACCTTGCGACACGGTCGTACGCGGTGGTGTCTTGCTTGGTCGTCTCCTTTTTTTTTTTCTTCCTTTTTTTGCTTCTTGTCCTTCTCCTTGCTGCTTGACTTTCCTTGTTTGGGAAAGCTTAAACTCTCACCGCGGGGAAATCAACAGACGGATGGCAACAAAACAATTGGAAGGAAACCCGAAACAAAGAGTACAAATGACGCACGAAACGACACGGAAATGCCGTCGTGATATCTACAGGTTGGGAAGCTCTGAACAGTGGCGAAAGAGCTGAACAGAGTGAGAGAGAGGGGGGTGAAGGAGGAATTGGGAAGCTGGGAGATTGCCGGGCTAAGGTAAGGTAAGGTCGGGCAGAGGAAGGAATTGAGCCGGTACCTTTTGCTGAGGTAGAGAGAGAAAGGTGAGGTGTCTAATTAGGTAAGGCCATGGGTCCTTGACTCCTGGTAGAGGATTTACGCAGTACTCTCCGTAGAAGAAGAAAAAAAAAAAAAAGGGTTGCTTCGAGATTGGCGGATGGAGCAGCATGGGGGAACATGGAGACGCTGGAGACGACGCTGCTAATGTCCAACATTCAGTTCCGGCATGAGCTCAAAGTACCTCACGCCTCAGACAGGACCCTTTCCCCACGTTGGACTCCCATCATCTCAAACCAAGCATAGGATGTGGTACCTACCTACTCAGTACTTCTAGGCTCTATGTAGAGACGATCCAATGTATGCACGCCCGGCACAGGCGCTGCACTAAGGCAGAGGATGCAGCCCCCAGGTGTCTGAAGCACTGACGCCCGACGAGAACAGCGAGTATTCGTACAGCTAGAGCAGGCCACCTAAGGTAAGGTATGTCGGGACAATGGGCAAAAGACAGATTGGATGCAGCCACAGCCATTGAATGCCTGAAGTTCTATCGCTTTCGAGGACCTCTCACACCCTCTCGCCCTTCTTCTCTGTTTCTCAAGCTTCTCGTCTTCCAGGTTGGGAAGAGGAAACAAGTCTACCGGTACCTTACCCCTGACAGCCCAGCACCAGCGATAAGGTACCTCTCATCCTGAGCTCTGAGAGGTGAGCCAACCCGCGGACAGTGCTGACAGCGGGCGGCTCTCGCTTCGGGAGCTCGGGCGGTGGATCCCCCTTTTCGCAACCTGTCATTCGCTGACGGGACATTGGCGCGTCCAGTTGGCTTCGGCAAGGTCTCCATTATATGTACCTATGTACTCTGACTTGTACCTCGTCTTTTGTGCACGCTGTCTCTCTCAACTCTCCACGTTCCAAACATTCCTGTTCCCCCCAATCTCGGCCCCAGGAAGCGCCTGTTCCATCATCTTTATGCAACCTATGGATAACTCGTTTCCATTCGCTAAAGGCCCCAAACGGCGTCACAAGACCTCTCTCTCCCGCTCTCTGCCCTCGCGGGATCGGCGCAGGTATGGCATTGACTGAGTGAGTTGGACAGTCCACTGAGTGAGAGTCCAGTCCAGTCCAGTCCTCGCTGGCTCCCAACTCTGATCCGTCCTCTGCTGTCCATTCGTCCCAGCAGGTATAAGATGAGAGGGTCCAGAGGGCTCATGGAGGGCAAAGTAAGGTAGTGATGCTGCATTATTCCTCTCTACAGTTGCAGAGGCACGAACACTGCGAATGAATAAGGCTGCCCACCACCAGTCCCCAATACCGAGGCCATCATCAGCGAACCCCTGAACTAGCCTGACTAGCTATCAACCATCCCACGCGCCGCGGTCTCTACGAAGAGGAACACGTCTTGTGCTTGTACGAATACTTGTGTGTTCGGTGGTCTCTTTGCGGCACACAGATATAATACAATACCCTTACAAAAAGTTACGAGTCGCAAAAGGGGCACGCGCGACAAGAAAAACCCGCCAATTTATTGTACGGAAATTTGACTCTCAGGTGAAGAAGCCCCCCCCCCCCCCAAAGCCAACCCCCGGCTACTTTTTTTTTGATTTAATTGTATTTCCCTCTTCGTATACAGAGCACTTCTAGGTACAAAGGCACAGAGTATCCAAAGTAGGGGGTTTCTCTTCGTCTGAAGAATAAAATAAAAAAATCTGGCTTCTCTCGTGACCAAAGTCTCCGTATAACACCTTCGGTATTACGGATAAGATGGAACGGAAACTGAATGATCCTTTGGTATTGGACACTTTCTACAGTCTTCGACATTCCGAACTTCAACAGGTTGAAAGCAAGAACTAAACCCAATGTCTCGCATCTCAATCCACAGACACTGCGTATCACCAGCCCAATGCCACATGAACACCACGGTACAGAGTAGTGAGTACTACCTAACCCCCGCCAACATCGGCCAGCCCAACCCACACCCAATGGGCATGATGCGCTGTACAAACCATGTCACCACAATCCACTCCGACTCCCGCCCGCGATGTGGCACCTCGCCGTTGGTGGCAGCCAGACGTTGCCGGCACGTCAGGCTTGTGGTTCGCCTTATACTGCATACATCGAGGGATTGTCGTCCAAAATGCCCAGCCACCAGTTCTTCAACAAGGCACGGACAAAGAGCCTCTGTACAATAGAATCGCCTAAAGGGCCATTCAGCCTGACGCGATGAGCTATCTACTAACAAATCCCCCGATATTGCACGTTTGACTGTGGGCGACTGTGATTGGAGAGGCCGATTGTCACTTTTACAAACACAATCTCAAAGGTACACTTAGATGAAATGCAAAATCCCACTTTATTTACTCCCAATACTATTATGACAAAACCTAGGCAGAGCCATAATCATTCTAATAGTCGTCATCCGAATCAGTGTCCTCGTCCGGGACGAGAGCGCGGTATCTGCGGCTGGCGAGATCCTCCTCGATGCCGCCCTCGCTCTCGGGGTCAACGTACCCCTCTCCTCCAAACAAGCTGAGAGCAACGGGGAGGAAGATGAGAGCGTGAGTGCCTGCGAAAACGACCAGAGACAGCCACACTCGGAAGTAGTAGATCTCAAAGATCTTTGACCTCGTAAAGGCTAGCACGAACACTCCCAGAAGCTTGGTGACGGTGATACCGGAGAAGACAGAGGCTCCGACGTTGACCAGAGCTGTCCAGGCACGGGCGTCGCGGCCACGGAAGCGGTTCTTGGCGCGCTCCATGACGGTCCGTGACGGGAACATGAACGCCCTCGCAATATGCGCGCAAAACTCCACACCAATGCCGACGCAGATGATCAGGTTGACGAGCGACACGGCGTTCAATGACACGCCAAAGACTGCCATCGCTCCAATGATATCGACAACGGTCATGCAGACTGTGACAGTGACAACCAGCGCGGTCATGAGGGACCCCAGGAGGATGGATGCAATGACAAAGATGATTGCCACAGCCGAGCCGAGTAGAGCTCCCGTAAGCGAGACGATGCTGGCGTATTGGTCAAAGAAGATATAGAAAAGACTGTAGGGGAAGACCTCAACACCCGTTGACTTTGTAATGTCGGATGCGATTCTTCGGGCTGCCGACATGGCGTTGATGAAGTCGTCCTGGCTGCGGAGCGGGGTATGCATCGTTCTGAAGTGACTGGCAGGGATAGTGTCCTTCTCCGAGTCGACCACCACCGCGTTACCGTATGATGCTTGGCCTCCAAGTGGACAGTCGTCGTTGGTGGGCGCCTTGAGGAACTTCTCGAGGTAGTGGACAAACTCGCCATCCTGGGGCATACCCGAAAGGGTGATGTTCCAAGGCGGGTTGCGATCAGCGAAGCATGCCTTGCCGTTCTCAACACAACACGAGTCGCCGAGGTCAGGGTTGAGCCACAGGAAGAAGTCATCGATCCAGCTAGCAGCCGGCGACGAGATAAAAGAGACATCGGGTCTCTTCCGCTCGCCCTCCAGGATATTAGAGAGGGAGAACTGGTCGCAGGTGGTGAATCTTGCGCAGATCTCGCGTTGGTTCTTGCGAGCAGTCGCGTTGAACTCTCTGGTGACAAAATAGACAGGAGGACCAGTCTCCATGTATTTGTAAAGATCGTTGAAATAGGGGATGAGATAGGAGCCGTCGGGGATGGCAACGCGCTGGTCCAAGCCAAGCTGCACCTCGGGGATAAGTGCGATTCCAGCGGCAAAGATACCCAAGAAGATGGCAATAATGATGGCCTTGGCCTGCTTTGCAAGGATGGCCGGTGCGTATGTACGGCGGATGAATTGCTGCAGCCAGCTCTCTTCCGGGACTTCGTAGAATCGCGCGTTGGCATTTCCGTTTCCGCCACCCAGGTGGACACGGGCTGCCTTGACCTGGAGGCAAGGGATGCAGTCTGCCCTGTGGTCCTCCACGCGAATTTGGTTCATGGCCAAAACTGAAATGAAGAGCGTGATCTGAAGAATAGCGTTGATGAAGACAGCACCCGCGGCGTAGGCGGCAAAGTTGCGCACCGCGGGCATGCCCACAAAGGTTCCGAGTGCGAAAGCAACAGTCTCAGTCAGAGCTGAGAGAAGAATCGACGGCCCCATGCGTCCCAGGGCCTTGGCAATACGCTCCTCGACCATCTCATCAGGGTGGCTAACGTTGACACGTTCAAACTCGTGAACGATGAGGAAGATGTTGTCCACGCCAACAGCAAGAACGATGAAGGGGATGACCTCGGCAATGATGAGCGTTGCCTTGAGTCCGAACCAGGAGAAAAGCCCGATAGAGGCGCTTATGGACATGAGAACGATCAGAATGCCAACCACGCCGAGTGAGAACTTGGACTGGACCAAAGCGACAGCTGGGTTCCTGATCATATCCCGGAACGACAGCGTAGTAGATCCGAGGGCAAGCGACGCGTAGAGGAACATGATCATATAGCTGATGATCACAATCTTGGCATCGGTGTTGGTAGACTTGTTCAACTCCTGCTCCAAGCTGATCTCAGTGGAGAAAGAAAGTCGAAGTCCTCGATCCGAAGCCTCTTGTTGAACCTCGAGAAGACGGTCACGGAGTGCGACTTCCCAGTCCATGGCACGCTCGACGGCCGGGCTACCTTCAGCTGCGTTTTGGACGACCCAGGTGACGGTCATGGCATGAGCAGCAGCGGGATCATCCTCGTAACCGCCGAGAATCATGTTCGGCTCAAGAGGAAGGCCAAAGTCGGGACGACATTCGACGGGGGACTTTGCGCACTGTCGCAATTGATCCTCCCAGCCATTCTTGTTGACAAGCGAGGGTTCGTCGCCAAAGTAGGTCGCCACAGACTGGACAACGCAAGAGGTGCCAGTAGGCTTCAAGCAGATATCGTTTAAGGTGGCGCCAAATTTGGGGCCCTTCAGCTGCTTAACGCTCTTCTCAACACCCATCCACCAGATTAGCGTGTCGTAGCTGAGTACAGGAGCAGGGCCGCTAGAGTGCTGATCGTTGACCAAGAAGACCTTCTCGGCGCGGTAAAATGGACCAAACTGCTCGTCAAAAAATGCCTTTTCCTGAGCAGCAGGAGACGTGGGGCTAACCCAGAGGCGCGCAGGGTCTTTCTCAAGGTCAAACCTGACCCAACCGGCACTGAGAATGATGACGACAATGAGTGTCACACCAATGGTGATTCCCTGGTAGCGTGCTGCTGCGTGGCCGAGCTTGCTAAAGGCCGCGTCGCACCAGGTATTGATCTTGTAGTATCTTTGAGGTCTGTCAAACATGGCGCCATTCTGAACTAAATCGCCCTCATCCTCATCGTCGCTGGGAGAAGCATCTTGCAGAAGTCGGAGGCGCTCGCTCTCTCTCTTGGCACGGCGTCTCCAAACAACGTGTCCGACAACGCCAGCGATGGCAGCGAACAGGAGGATGCTGTAGGTGAAGATGGCCGCAAACGACAGACAGGGCAGAAGGCCGACATGGCATTCGCCAGGCTTCGAGACGGCCGGGAGTTCCGGGCAGACATCGGGGCAATCGACGCAAGCGCAACGGTAGTTGGGGTCCTCGTCATTGCACTTCTTGGGCGTCATGTCGCGAGGGGCCATGCTCGGCTCGCTGTACTCGGTGGGGAAGTTGATCTGGAAGGGCGATCCGATGACCTTTTCGTCTCCCAGGAACTTGAGCAGCTGGGAGTAGTTCTTTGCGCCACCTCCGATAAAGTCGATGGCCCTGGAGTTGGAGGGACCGAACTTGACCTCCTTGCAGCTGTCGAAGAAACCAGTTCCATATTCCTTTGAGATGAGCTGGTCCAGCTCCGTCACCATAGTCTTCTTGTTCTTCTCCTGGGTCTTTGTGATGTTCAGGAAGAGGGACTGGTCGGGAGAGCATGTGAAGGTGCAGAACAGGTTGAAGAAGTTGTCCTTGCAAGCCGGGCAGGAAGAGACGATCTGGTTCGGGGTACCGAGCTCGGAGGCGAGCGATTCGACCTGTTGAGCAGTACACATCAGTGAGGTGAACAGCAGCCAAGCTTTGATGCCGATAACTTACCTGGTCAGCATCGCAGCAAACCGGACCGGAGTTCCATTTGGCACCGCAAAGGTCGACAATCTGCTTTCGCAGGTCTTCATCGGGGTCCGTAGCCAGACCATTGTCGGGGCAGGGTAGCTGCTTGCCAAAGAAGCTCTTTTTGCCACAATGGCCGCGCATCGCGCATCGTCCAGCTTCATGCTTTGGTGTAAGTGGCTCTGCTGCAACGCTGCTCAGGGAGGCCAGCAGCAGGCCGCCAGCTCCGAGCAGCTTCAACAGCGTCATTGTGGGCGTCGTATGTGCCGCTCAGCGGCTAGGGTCGGGTTACTGATGGAGTGTTGTGCTGAAGAAGGAGAATATTGAGGAATATGCAAAGATGATTAGAGATAGAGGAAAGAAACGCCCGTCGCGCAAAATATCCCAAAGCAAGGGATGGTGGACGGTTTGATGGCAGATGGTAAGTGTGAGGTGTGGAATGGGAGGGACGGATGGAGGTTGGACGGTTGCAGTGACACACGATACCGTCCGGGTGCGCCTGCCTCTGGGGTAGCAACCTGCCTAAGCTTTCTGGGAGCTCCGGTAAGGTAGGTGCGGTGGGCTGCTGCTCGTGTGGCGCATTTTGCTCTTGCACTTGCGACTCTTACGCCTGCGTTTTACGGCGTGCCTGCGTCATCCACCTCAAGTTGCACCAGAAACCAGCAGCGGCAGCGGGTGTCTCAGTGCTGGCACCCACTACGGGCCACTGCGGTACTGCCTGAGGTGCGCAACGCCGCACCCACCCGACCGGCTGCTGGTGTTTCCTGCCTGCAGAAGTGGGGCCATCGTTCGCTCTCGGCTGGGGCCCTGGGGGGAGCTTGGGGACCATTCCATTGGCGAGTTGCTCCCCAGCCACTCCGCTGTCAGTGCCGCAGAATCAATGGCGTCACGATGACAGTCACGTGGCGTCTCTTAGTCAGGCACCTGCCCAATGCGGAATATGGTCGGCTGCCCTTCCGGAGGCCCACGCGGGGATATCCCCCGGACTCCAGGGCAAATCCGTACCTTGTAATCCGGGCACTCCAATCCAGTCCCGCTCAAGGCTCGGCCCGGAGGTTTCGGTTCTAAACTTGTTTGTGTATCTCAGCCGACAGAAACATTACATCACGGTGAGCATCGTGTGCTTGATAGACAACTTTCAGGGTACACACAGGTGCCTTTGCGTCACTCAGTGTGTCACAGCCCATCAACTAGCCCTGGCCTTCCAAACATCTACCCACCTAGTTTTTGATACGAAGTATATTTGGCGGAGCATAGTTCATAATCATTACTAGCAAACTGCGTTCACAATAATTAGACCACCACTGGCATGTCCCTGAGGTCGTCCGGACGCTTGATGTTTGAGGGCCCAATCTTCGATGTGGATTCTGATGAACTTTATGCGTATTTCAAAGAGAAGTTTTGAGAAGAAGACTTTTCTGAGAGACCACCGTTCATACTGTCACTGTCTAGGAAATTCCATCGGTACCTAGTATAATTCCATACCCGATGACCTGACCAAACTTACGGTTGGACCAGCCTTGTACTGGCCATGAGTGATGCGGGTGGCCCAGGAAATTACTCTGAACAAGCTTCTGCTAAGATCTTGAGTGAGCCTGTTCTCATGTAAAATTCCCTTTCAATGCAATGTTTGGATCTTTCGCCTCACAATCGCCTTCCTATGCCCGGCTGGGATGCCGCAGGCAGGATCCCCAGCAAGGCCCCATAGGTCCTTTAAAGACCTTCTTTATAAAATATCATCTAAGCAACGACACGGTCACATATGATCTAGTACTGGTCGAACGTTTTTAACAAGATAAGACCGTTGGTACGTATATTAATTTGATCTTCGCTAAGTGCGATGATCGGCGGAAAGGTCAACTATGACATAGTACGGTGTAGCAGGCACTCGCGAGTTCCTGCTGGGGGCCCCATGGAGCCTCTTGTCGAGTCTTGCCCCACATTCACACATTCCAGGTGGAACATACGGTCTTTGGCAGAAAGGAGATGTGATAGGTTTTGGGATATACATAAGCAAAACTATAAGCATACCAGAGAGCTATTCGCAAAAGTACACATCTGGCGGGTCTTGCTGGTACCTTCAAAGCCATGGTTGATGGCATTGACGATCTAAAATATGTAGAGAAACCATCGCCTAGGGACAAATTCCCAAACGAGCGAACCACAACTTCTCAGAGTCCCTTGATGTTCACGCGTAGCTCCATCACTCATCCTTCCCCTTCCCCTCCCACCCCAAAATCTTCGGCCCAAAGTTATACCACCCATACATCTCCACACTCGCAATCACGCAAAACCCCGTAATCAACCAGAACCGCGCCCGGGGACTCGAAGTGATATGTCGAAGATTGAATGCCGGAATCTCAATCGGATCTCCTCCTCCGCTTCCCGATTTGTTGCCGTTGACGTTGCCACTGTTCTTGCCCGATGTAGTGCCGCCGGTGGTCCGGAACGGCGTGGTGGAGAAGGCGGTGCGCTGGAGCGGGCGGGCCCGAAGACCTGCGGGGAGGCCGAGGGGCCTTGTCATAATACGCGCTGTTGCCGCGAACATGGCTCTTGGATTTCTGTTCTGGTTATTCTGTATTCAAGAATTGAGAAGCGAATATATGTAGGTAGTCTACTGGCAATGAGCTATGCTTGGATGGTTTGTAGTGACTGATACCAACCATGGTATCTTCATCTATTGCTTTGCACTCGACGAGCTTATATCCTCCATCCGCCGTTCTTTACGACCCGAGCGTCTGCCCTTTTTACGAAGGATGCGCTGGAGTCATCGTAAAACGACATGCCTAAGCGTGAAGGTGGCACACCCACCCCGACTGCACCCGGGGAAAGTGGAGACATTTCCGTCAGCTCGGAGGAACAATGTTGTGTCGCAGTGACTTCGATTTACCCGGGTACATTGGGCTTGTATTGGGCTCATCACTAAGGCCAAGTGCCTGAGGCAAGGAATCCTGTAACCAAGATGTTCCATGTACACAGTACTAATCTAATGTTCTTCCATCGTCATGCTACACCAACCCCCGAGCAATGCCATACCTGTAATAACGCCGCAACAAAGTCCAAGTAAAATGCCCTCTTGAACCCTCATGATCTATTAATCGTCAGCGGCTTAAAGGGCTTCCTCAGCCGGTCTATTGGTGCAAGGCCCCCTTCCTTCTTCAACGCCGCCGGCCTCTTGAATCCCCCAAAGCCATTCGTAGTCGTAGTTGTGTGTAAGCAGCTCGCCGGCCGTTCCCGGACCGGCGGTGGCTCATTTGTGTCTTGGTTCTCCTTTTCGGGAGACATTGGTCGAGGCGGGGAGCTTGAGAAGTTTGTGTAGTGTTTCTTTGGCCCCGCGGTGCCTTCGAAAGCAGGTCTTAATGGTTTGGCGGGTAATCTTCCCTGCCCGAGTCGGTGACCACTGAGGCCTGGCTCGATGGCAGGCACAGGGCGCTGCGCTTGGTGCAAGTTTGGCAACTCTGGGAGCTCTTGAGCAACCGATCGTGGCTCGGGAGCGGATGGTCGATGTACTGATGGGTAGGATGTGTCTGAGAAATCGGACTTGGTCCTCTTGACGAAGCCTTTGGTCCTCTTGACGAAGCCCAGAAGACTTCGCTGATCAGCTGGCCGCTTCGTCGTCCCCTTTTTGGGCGCGGCCGACTTTTTTGGCCTAGAGTCATTGCGCTGAGCGGATGCGGCCATTTCCCTTGCAGCGGCCAGCATCTCCCTGGCCGCGCTTGCAGTCGTGAAGCCCGGCAAAGTGAAGTTGGAAGCACTATCCATTGTTGTAGATGTGTGCCAGGTGGGTATCGTCTGGGAATCACCCTCTTCTGATGCTGAAGTTGCCTGTGCCCGGGGGCGTCTTTGTGCCCAGGGTATATTTCTCCCACCTGCACCTCTCTCGCCAAAAGAGTCTTCCGGATCTTCGGGCCACAAGTTGTCTTCGGGCCGTTCCATGGGAGGTAGGTCCTTGTACACCTTGTCTTGCGTTGGCACGACAGACTCCCTTCGGAGAATGCGCCCCATCTCTTGAAGAATTCCAGGCTCGAAAGATGGTCCGGTTTTCATAAAATACGGATGAATGTCTGATGGGATAAAAGGCGATAGCTCAGTACGCTCGCCCCCGTTTCCTCCATTCTGCGAGCTGTACATTGGAAAACTGAGATAGAGGAGTGTCTGCGCCCGTGTCATGGCCACATAGAGCAGCCGACGTTCTTCGTCGAGATCCTCGGACCTCGAGTGTGGGATTGATCCATTGTACACCGCTGGTACAAAGACAATAGGCCATTCAAGGCCCTTGGCTGCGTGGATAGTTGATATGGTTACAGTCGGCTTGTTCTCCGCATCTCCCTTCTGCTGCGCATCCGATGCCAAGGATACGTTTGCCAAGAACCGGCCAAGGGCGTCGTTCTCTTGCACCTGCTGGACTCCATCGATCACTGGGAGACGGTCCTCCTCTGCTGTGGCGCTCAAGTCTCGCATAAAGTCGCCCGCCAGACTGATGAACTCCTGGACGTTGGCCCATCGCGTCTCGTGCTCTTCGGGGTAGTTCTCCTGAAGGTACTTTTGGAAGTTGAGCTGTGAAAGCAGGTTTTGAATGAGATCAACCAAATGGTAGTACGGACTTCCGGTAGGAGGCTCTTCGATCTTCCTTCTGATGCCAGAAATCAGTCCGAGAAGCCCTGCGCTAATCTTCTGCTCCATTGCCTTTTTGATGTTCGTCTTTGCCTGACGCTCTCCCCGGCAGTGTTTGTTGAGTACCACCCAAACACTGAGCTTGGAGCTCTCGGCTTCCTCAAGAAGGGACTTGATAGTTGTGTCTCCGACGCCGCGGCGAGGTACGTTGATGATGCGGGCCACTGCATCATTGTTGTCGGGCTGGTGAATGACACGCAGGTAGTCAAGAATCACCTTGACCTCTGCGCGCTCGTAGAACTTGAAACCACCAACCATTTTGTATGCAGTGCCGGCTTTGCCCAGACAAGATTCGACGTGCCTGGAAAGCGCTGCCGACCGTAGGAGAATGGCCACGTCATCGTAGGTTAGCATCTTGCCGGCCATCAGCAGAGCTCTTTTGATTTCCGACACAATCCATTCGGCCTCGACAGCTGCAGACTTGAGCCTTCGAAGAACTGGTCGCGTGCCTTTGTTGTGGATAGGCAAAAGGATCTTTTGGTAGCGCTTCTTATCTTGTTGAATGACCTTCAGGGAGACATCCAAGATTGCTTGCGAGGAACGGTAGTTCTCCTCCAGTGAAATTTCGTCCGCCTTGGGATAGTCCTTTAGAAGACGGTACAAGTTCTTGATCTCGGCGGACCGCCAACCGTAGATGCTCTGATCGGGATCCCCCACGATGGTGATTCGTTCTCGGGCTTGAGCAAACAGCCTCATGAGTTCGTATTGAATGCCATTGGTGTCTTGGTACTCGTCGATAAGCACAGCCTGAACGTTGGCGACGCATGAAGGATGCTTTCGCAGTAGCTCCACACATTGAGTCAACAGGTCATCGTAATCCAGCAGGTTCGACCGCTCGAGGTGGCTCTGATACTCTCGGAAGCATGTCTCCAGGTCGCGATTCTCGGGCACTGGCTTGCCATTCCGCTTCAATGGCGCCTGATTGTCACCTCTAGCCTTCTTCTTGCTGATCCAGGATCTTGCAGCAGGGGGATCAACTGATAGCTGCAATCGTTTGCAAATCCTCTGGATGATGGCCCTCGAGTCTCCATCGTCGGCAATGGCGAACTTTTCATCAAGCCCGATACGCTTGCCATAGGCAGCCAGATAACGGCGAGCAATACTGTGAAACGTGCCGAGGACAATCTTCTTTCCACGGTCATCCCCAAGGGCCTTGCAGATGCGCTCCTTCATCTCCCGTGCGGACTTGACTGTAAAAGTGGCGACAATCATGTCAGTAGGCGCGTACCCGACATTGTCCACGAGCCAAACGACACGCGATGTCAAGGTGTGCGTCTTGCCACTTCCAGGGCCGGCCAGGATGGCGACAGTGGCATTCTTGGATGTTACGGCGCGACATTGCGCTGGGTTCAACGTAGCAAGGATGGATTCGGCCGGGCCTGGGGCCGAACTTGACGAGCTCATTGTTGGAAGGCGATCATTGGCGAGAAAGAGGCATGAAATGGAAAGATTGATATACAGGAAGTGGTTTAGAAGTGAATGCTCTGCTTGGCATCACCTTCTGACAAAGAGGGTCGCGTCTCAAGGCTCAGTTGACGCGTCTAGCTGTTACTTGACCGTGGCACCAGCACCCAAGTCAACATCGCGGTACCTGAGTACCCGGTACACGACATCAGGTGACCGCTCACGTGGGATGAGCCCCACTGCCAAGGATCCCTCGCCACGCACGTGCATCCGCAGATCCGCACAGCTCCGCGACCCACCTGCACGACGCTCGCACTGAGGAACGCTCCCATACCGGACCGCCAAACTCTCGTCGATGGCTTCTTTCTTTGAGTCTCAGACGAATACATACCTTTTCATTGTGGCATTCAAAGTCACCCACTGAGACCTGAACTACTTATCTTACCCAGCCACTTGGTGACCCGACGATTCAGTTTGGCTTCTTCCGTTGCTTCGATGCTCCTCCAACGCTCAGGCAAAAGAAGCCCTATTGCGGCAATCATCGACAGGTTTCAATAGGCGGTGCAGTCACACTGCTCTCGGATCCGGATGCATTCGCCGACGGTTTGTCGGTTGAGCTCCGCGGGGTGAACACCACAGCCCCCTTTCTCTATGCCGAGACCATCATGCGTGGCGTTGATTCGACAAGCTGGCTTTTGTTTCCTCGATCCAGAGTCCCATCCCGCCGTTTCCATCACACCCAGACGTGCCAGACCGGCTGGAAGGGTGTAAGGAACTATGGAACGCTCCATTGGGCAAAGCGAATAAGCATCGCTCAGACAAAGTCTGTTTCCCTCATTGTTGCTTTGATGACTCGTGAAGGGTTGTTCGCTACCCGCCGAAAGCGAACGGACAATCCACCGTGCTCGCCCAAAGTTTTCCCCTCCGTCGAGGATGAGAAACAGGAGCAACTCAACGGGCAGAAACAAAAGCCAACGTTCCATCGGTCGATGTCGCTCGATGTACGGGAGAAAAAGGGCGTCGGTCCTATCACTGTGATGAAGTTACGATCATCACGCTTTAATGCTGCCCGCAATGTGAAGTCACACTTGGGCAGAGATCCCATTCGAGGACGCCTGTGATGCGATGCCCCAGAGGGCAAGGCCAGTGCAATAACGTTGCGCCCTATTGCAGCTGCTTATGCGGTCAGAAAGAGATAGTGATGGGGCCAACGCAGGGATGGCCTTCCCGCTGCCGGGACTTGGACCTGAAATCGGGGGACTGGATTCGCTTCGCATGTGTGTCCCTTGGACAGTCGAGAGTTGAGATATCTTGAGAGACAGGATGAGAAGCGAGGACGACAGGCGGAACCACCTGAACAGCTGACCCGGGAACCGCTCCTCTTTTTCACCACTGTTCACGACAAACCACGGTGATTCCGACTCTTAGTGGTCACCCATTTTTGGGGCCATGGCAGGGCATGGCAGGACATGGTTATTGCCCTGCGAGGACGAATTGAGTTGGCAGAGTTCTTGTTGAACGACAACGAAGGGTGGCACGGCGCGGGGTTGGATCAACTTGGATGTGACGGAGCAACCCAATCATGCCCCCGGCAGCCATCCTCGGCGCTTACGGCCCCCTGCCATCACGTCGATCCGTCCAACCACATCTCGGGAAGCCCTTGATGCTCCCGCCTCCCCTGCAGACGACATTAATAGCCACGAGCCATTTTGGGCGCTATTTTATCGTCGCCATCATGCAAGTGCGACCGCTTCGCAGGAGTCGTGCCTGGGTGTTCAGCAAGTCAGAGTCCAGAGCACACGGTCAGCGCCAATCTCGACGCACTGCCGAACTTCACCAGCCGCTATATACCCTTTGTACGCCACATATCCGTGCCTTTCCATGTAACTTCTCCATCACAATGTGTTTCGGACCCTCCTCCAGGAGGTAAGATCATCAAAGCTGGATTTGACTTTTAAGAAGAGTTGCGGTGCCCTCACCACCTCACCATGAAACCCGTCCAAGCCCTTCTTAACTCGTGTCCTCGGCTTCACTTCTTGACCTTCGTTCTTTTCTTCTTCTTCTGCAGCAACAGCTACATCACACACGCAGCCCCGTCACCGTCTGTCCCGGAGACTCGCAGCAACAACAACCCGTTGAATATTGATTGGGATCCCGCACCGTCACCAGAGGACGGACCGCCTGCATCTGCAAACGCTCTCAGAGACCCTGCATATCTCCCTTACCAGATCGGCGCCATCGTCGGTTCCTACGGAGTATCATTGGTGCTGGTCGCCGGTTTGTTGCTCGTACTATCGAAAAGACGTCGCGAGGCCCTCACTGCCGGTGACGTCGAGGTGAACTTTGAAGAAATCGGACTTGACGAGCCACTCTACGATCCAAAGTCACCCCCGAAACTCACCCTTGAGGTGCCGAGTTCGCCCAGGAGCATCCCCCGGAGTCCCGTTCGCAACTTTTCGTATCCCGGTGCCGAGGAGTACCAGACCCCGGAGTACCCAACTCCCCAGACCCCTTACATCAACCCAACACCAACGTCAACGCTTCAGGCGCCCGGAATAGACTTCACCGTTGACCAGAGGATCGTCGCCAAAGACAAGAAAATGGCGCAAACGCAACTTGAGGAGATGTACAAGTACGTGATGGAGCAGGAGGAGGCCAAACTACAGGGCATCAAGCTGGAAGGATCACCGGTACTTTCGGCCAACCCTCAGCTACCAACACCGACGAATGCCAGCTTCTCATCCCTGAGGAAGACAAAGCACAAGCCAGGCAACCTGAACCTGTCAGAGGAGAAGCCGGAGAAGAAGCAGTCGAGAGCCTCATCCATCTTCTCGGCCCTGCGTTCTCCCAAGAAGGACAAGAATGTCCGAGGTATCAGCATTTCATCACCCATCATGACGCCCATGACGGGAACTTTCCCGAGACAGGAGGCTCAAGAGATGAACGCCATCCCGCCGCGGCAGTACGCGCCGCCTCCGCCCCCTCCAGTACCCATGAGCCAGATGCAGATGCCATACGGAGTCCACCAGCACAACGGCCAAGTATCGCCCGTCAGCCCGGACCACTCCCCGGAGAGCACCCAGAGCATCGACGAGCGGATCGGCGGCCAGATCCCCATCGGCCACGTCCGCAAGCCGTCAGCAGCGCCCTCCGAAATGGATCCCAACTCGGCCGTCTCGGAGCGATCGACCGCGCCGCTCATCGGGCTCCCGCAATCCCCGAAGCCGGGCGCCCGATTCAGCTCCACCCTACCCTCGTCCCCGAAGCCGGGATCCTCGTTCCAGCTCCCCGCCTCGCCCCTGCCAGGCGCCGGGTTCCGGTCCAAGGCGCCCTCGGCAGTCCGCACTGGCGGATCCCTGCCTCTGCGCGCGTACGAGCCCGCGCTCAGCTCGCCTTCGCTGGCGTCGCAGACCACCAAGCAGACCGTGTTCACGCGCACGGGACCTCTGTCGCCGTCGGGAGCCCGCACGCCAGCTACTGGCATGGCGGTGCCGTACTCGCCGTATCAGCCTTTCACGCCTTGCGTGCCCATGACGCCGTCGCTTATTACCAAGGCTGACCGGAAGAGGATGAAGAAGCTGGAGCCCAAGACGCCGACGTTGGAGATGGTCAGGAGTGATGATGACATCTGGTAAACGGGGGTCGCTTGTGGGCAGGTTTCTGGGGAGGTTAGAAAAGGAGACGAGGGCAAAATACCCATATAGACTGTGGACAACGCAAAGCAGGGCCTGGCGGGCGACCGTAGGGTAATGTCATGATGAAATGTTTTTTTTATTTTTACTCCTTTTGGAAATGGGATGAAGGAGAGGGGAAGTGAAAGAGAGAGAAAGGAAGAGAGAAACGTTTCTTGGCGTTGTCTCCTGATTGGATCATGTTTTTTTCTTCCATCGGATTTTTATCGCATATACGCAAAATACCATTTTACATAGCAAGAAGGGAAGAGGGGTTTCCGGTTCAAATGATCAGAGTTTATGACAAGAGTCAGTACGCGCAGGACAAAGGGTAGATGATGTGTCATGCCCTCTCTCTCTGGAACGAGACGATCTACCGGATAGCATCCAGGTATTTAATGATTAAGTTTTTTATTTTCTGCCCTCCTTGTTTTTCGCACTTCTGCAATGCTGTACAATGCAATTCAGGGTTCGTGCCATGCGTGTCAAGGACGAATAGGCGTTTCAGATGGTCCAAACGGAGGATTGAGGGATTGTCTCTCGTGTCTCGGATGGGGGAGGGGTAGTGTTGCCCAGTAAGTTCAGTCACAGTGAAGAAGTGAGGGAGAGCCAAAGAGCATGTGCTGGTCGGCAGGCAGACGGTACTCGGAAGGCTATCTGATGACGATTCATCATGAGGGGAGACATTGCCCAGACGTTTACAGTTCTACGGTTCTTTGGGAGTTGCTGAAGACGTTGGAGCACGAGGTTCAACGGGCCGGGGGGATAGTTAGAAGCGAACGTCAAGCGTGTTTGCGGGGTGAGTTGCTTGGCCTTCTGCGTTCTTGGTGGTGTTGTGGCAGGGTGAGTCGCAGCCATGCTTCATTGTGAGACACTCGCTGAGGCGCTGGGTGAGAATCAAAAGGGCGAGGTGTGCTACCTAGGTGTGGTGGACGAGGGGGAGCCTCAGACTGGCACACTGGGTGTGAGTGAGCACTGAGAAGCAGAGACAGGCACAGGCGGGCGAACACGGTCCACGAGTCGAGGACACGGCCCAGGGTGGAAGAGAAGCATGAAGCACCAAAAGGACCGTGACGCGCGCGCGCGCTTGTGAGGGGGGGAGATAAGAGACATGTCCGTACACGAGAAACACTCTTGAACGAGCCCAAGAAGAAGAAAAGGCGAAAAGAGAGAAACCGAGGCGCCACCGGTGACAAAGTGATAGTGGGAAAAAGCCACAGCTGCTTTCAGGCTTTCAGCACCGGGAGGAGATATTGGAACTAGTCAAGCTCTACTAGCTTACGGCTGATAAATGTCTCTCAATTTCAGTGAGGGCCGCTGAGGCGAAGTTTTCTTTTCTTTTCCTTTCTTTCTTCAGGTGTCTTGTAATTTTTGTGATCCGGCGACCCAACGCCACGGCGAGCGCCGGTGAGTCTTGGCCATCGAGGGTCGAAGTAGGTTGGTGAGTATCTACGGATACGTAAGGTCCACGGACAATCGAAGATCAATAACAACTGAAGAGAAACGGGGACGATCGCAAATGAAGTGTGGAGACGTAAAAAGGCTAGGGCAGAAAAATGCCCGTTGTCATCATGGGACATCCATCGAGCTGAGCTGGAGTTGGGCGGTGATCCTGGCTGGCTGGTGTTTGTGAGGAGGAGCTGAGCTACGGTCTACCTGTGCCTGAAGAGTACGAATACAGGCGACAAGTGAGGGGGAAGAGGACAGGGCCGGATTCGTGGACAGCGCTTGCAGTTCCTTCCTTACTCTGCAATGGAATTCCATAGGAATTAAAGACTCGGTGTCAAGCGATAGTTTCGGTCCGTAACTGTAGACAGCATGTGGAAGCGTTCAGGCGTTGGACTACCAAGGCGTTCCCGGCTCGCGGGTGGCCCCCCTCTCATCCGAAGGATGAACTCTCACACACTTCTCTCACTCTTGACTTGTCCCTCATGCCTTTTCCCCCCTCTACTCACTTCTCAGGCGTGCCACGGCGCAGCGTTTCTTGGCTGTAAAGTGGCGTTTCTGGAGTGGGGAAAGCCTGTAAGATGAGCGATGCGTATTCTGAATGATGAGATAGAGGGCAGGGTGAGAGAGTGGGAGACGCTTGTCACCGAGAAAGTCAGAGGGCGCGGCCGGCGCGATGTTCCTGGTCCCCCGGGGCTCCATGACCAAGTCCGATCCGGCATCTCCCAGCGCTGATCCCAAGACTCAGAGACAGACTGCCCTGTGCCAGACTTTTGGCGTCCCACATCGTTGCGAGTGAGACTGGAGTGAGTTGACTGAGTTCTCGCTCATCTGCCTTCCCTGGCCTGGCGCGCCTGGATAAGTACATACTGGGTGGTGCCCGAGGTAAGGTCGGTACCTGAGGGGAGCCATGGCGGGCGGGCGGGCGAGCGGGCAGACGGGAGGAAGGTACCGTCTCGTATTAAATAACGTGTGAGGATACGTACCTGCTGTCAAAGTGGTGGACCTTCTTGGAATTGTCAGCCGGCAGTCTTGAGATTTGGGAGTACCTACGTGCCTACTTCCTCATGAAGCTCAATGAAACAGACCTGGCAGGAAGGAAGTTGTTGGTGGCAGTATCCCGGATCCGCAGGGCAGTAAAGCAGGGGCGAGTCGACGGCAACAGTACGTACTTCGTACCCTCGACGGTCGAACCAAATGTGAGAGAGGGACGGGCAGCGGGCGGGCACGACGGGCTACGGGCCATGGAAGGTAAGATAAGGTACCCAAGACTGGCCCTTCCTGTGTCGAGTCTAAGGGTACGAAACTACGAATAGGTACTCCGTAGGTGGAAGGTACGAATGGATAGGTGTAGGTACCAAGGTACTCCGTACTTGGGCACTTGGGGTAGGCACGAATACGTACCTGACGAGATGGATCATTGGCAAGGACGGGCAGGGACGGGTGGTGGTCTGGGCTCCTGCGGTTTCTGGGCTCATATCAGGCGTAGTTTCTAGATAATCGTACGATGCTCCCCCCGTTTCCCTCCCTCTCCCAATTCTCTGCTTCCCTCTTTCGCTCTCCTTCGACCCTCCCACCCGATTTCGATTCGATTTCCGATTGCCTGCCCTCCACCCATTGACTGCAACTGTCAAACCGCAATTGAGCACCTTGACTTCTCGACAATTGTATCCGTACAGACAAACAGAGTACGACTCCGACTACAGATAATCTCTGCACGTTGAATGTGCATGCATCGGAAAGGAACATCAAGCAAACCACCGAGTCCCCCGACACACACAACGTTGACGGAACCCCCGCCCCTCTTCTCTTCCCTCCCTCGACCTGCAGCGCCTGGCCCTGAGCAGTGGCCCACCCCCAACAAGTCCCGTCAATACGCTGCGTCGCATCCGTGAGAGGAAAAATAAGGCACCGCAAAAGCAGACCAGCGTCATACGACTTTGACCCTCTCGCTTGTTTTCCCTCTGGGTCTCTCCTCCATCCCCATCTGTCCATCGCCTTCTGCCGACAGTCGTACGACCAGACATTCTTCCCGCTGAGCACCACGCCGCTGATTGCCGTGAATTGCTCTCGCATTCCCGATACCTCACTACCTTCACCCAAAAGACACGACCAATCTCTGGCCCCTGCGGCCTCGTCCACCGATCCCGTCGCTGCTCGCCGGCCATCCACATCGAGTCCCGCTCCAGATTCGGGACCTGGCCCCCATTCCCAGCGCCGAGCGCACCCAAAGAATCCCAGGCCCGACCCGACTTCGATGAATTGAGCATCAGCCCATAGTTGCATATTTGACCGCTCTGCAACATGGCGGACCAGGATCCCAACGCCTTATTTGGCCTCGACGACTCGAACCTCGGCGTGCCCCCGTCGTTCCTCGACGACTCCGACGGCCAGAACGTCAAATCTGACCGAACTGGATCCAGCATCGCCAACGACAATCAGGCCTACTACGACGCAAACAATTGGTCCTTTCAAGACACCCCCCCGTACGACTCCTACAACATCGCTGCCGTCACCACTGCCGCTGGCGCCACTCCTCTATTCCAGACTGCCGCTCCGTGGGAATTCTCTCCGAATAATCAACACCAACAACACGGCCCTCCTGCCGTCACCTCCGGCTTTGACCACTCGACTCTCGCCCAGGCTGGCTTCTATGCCGCTCCCACTCCCGCCCCCAATAACCAGCAACCCCACCGAGGAGGCCAACCCTCAACCGTCGCGCAAGAGACGCTGAGTCGCCTGACTCCCGCTCAGCAGGAAAAGCTCAGAAATATCGCCATGCCTGCCCATCTTCAGTATCAATCTCCCAAGAGCGAGCCGAGCCCCGGATCCGCCACCAGCGACCACAAGGCAGCAGGACTGTCGTCTCCCGATGCCCACGACTCCAGCAAGGCCAGCAGGAAGCGCAAGTCTTCGGCTGATGTAGATGACGATGAGGAGGAAGATGAAGATGGTCAGCCCATCAAAAAGACGGCCCACAACATGATTGAGAAGAGATATCGCACCAACCTCAATGACAAGATTGCCGCCCTTCGAGATAGCGTCCCCAGTTTGAGGATCATGTCCAAGAGTGCCAGGGGAGAAGACACAACCGAGGACCGCGAGGAGCTTCACGGCTTGACGCCAGCTCACAAGCTCAACAAGGCTACAGTAAGTCGTACAGACAGACAATGCATTATAATGAGGCATTTGACTGACAATCGCAGGTTCTGAGCAAGGCCACCGAGTACATTCGCCATTTGGAGAAGAGGAATAATCGTCTCTGCGATGAGAACCATGCTATGCAGAACCGAATCGCTGCCTTTGAGAAGCTCTTCATGGCTGGCGCGATGAATGGTGCAATGAGCCCTCTCCAGCAACCACCGACTCCTATGCAGTACCCCCAGGATCAGTACATGAGCACACCCATCGGAACGCCGCGCGGCGAGTCTGCACAAGGAATGATTCCTGTGCCTGACGACATGAAGCGCATTATTTCTGCGCAAATGGCGGCTGGCCAGCCTTACCCCATGCCGCAGCAAAACTACCGCGGAAACCCCAACGTAATGCGACAGCAGCAAATCCAGCAACAGCAGCAGCAGCAACAGATGCAGCAGCAAGGACGCTGGGGCAACAGCAGTCAGTACTTCGGCAAGTTGATGGTCGGCTCGCTCGCCGGTCTCATGATCGTCGAGGCTGTGCGAGAGAACGAGCAAAGCAACGAGTCGCCAGAGGGCCGCGGTCTCTTTGCCCTGCCCATCCAGCTGCTCAGCTACCTTGGATCGACTTCTCACATGCACATTGGCGGCTACTACATCTCTCCTGCGCAGATTATCTCGCATCTGAAAGTTTTGTTTTTCCTCGGCACTTGCTTGTGGGTCTTTGTGCCCTCGCTCTTTGTGCCATCCGAGAAGAAACCCAAGAAGGCACAGCGTCTTCGGGAATCGCTCCAGGCCGCTGGTTCCGTTGCATCTCCGATTCACGTCCGTCGCCAAGCTTGGTTGACTGCTATCCAGACCGTCTGGGTTCCTCAGCACAACTTCTTCCTCGAGGCTGCCGCTCTGATCATGAAGACGATGAAGCTGAGCATGCGCAATGCCATCGGTGTACACGGCTACCAAATGCTCACTGGTCTCACTGAAGAGCAGGAGGCTGCTCGTGTCAAGGCTTGGTCGATTGCTTTGGATGCCCAGCTTGCAGGAGGCGATGTTGAGATCAACAAGAGCCGCCTGACCCTGACTCTCCTGGCATCAGGCACCCTTCCCGATACCCCTTCCCGGCTGATGCTCAAGGCCCTTCACGTCCGTGTCCTTCTCTGGGATCTCGGTGCGAAGGGACTCCACAACATCGTCGCCAAGAAGGTCGCCCGCTCCCTGTGGAACGAGGCGAGAAACCAGAACCGCGTTCTCTCGCAGCTGCGCCGTAACTCTGAGCAGGTTGAAGATGATCTCCCCGAGCACCTAGCTGCCCTTATCGAGCAAGAATGCGACGATGTCCTCAACAACGGCGTTGTTCAGCGAGCCTACAACTTGGCGTGGAACTTGTCGACTACCGAGGGAGTTACCGAGCACAACGACGGAATGGACACGGTTGTCGATGACCAGGCCGTTCGATCGCCCCTGGATGCCGTTGCTGCCTGGTGGTCGAGTCAGACCATCCAGCGTGCCTTGATCACCAGTCTCGAAGCAACCAAGGACGACGGTGATGCCCCAAGAGTAGTGTCAACCTGCTTGGCTACCGCTCTGAAGACTTCCCCCATCGGTTCTGGTGTGCAGGCGCGCGCTCTGGTGGCCCGCGCCGTGCTCGTTGACGAGAAGCGAGGAGCCAACATCGCCGCTGCTCTTCAGAACATCAAGCCGACTAGCGAACAAAAGTCCCTCAGCAAGATTGCCGCCATCATCGACTCTTCACCTACCGCCCAATCGCCCGATGTCCAGATGGCTCTCGACTGTGCCATGGCCATTGCCCACCTCCAACGTGCCAAGCTGGCGGCCACTCCATCGCAAAAGGGGTTCGGAATCATCGAGAAGATTGCCCGCCCCAGCGCTACCGCCAACATGTCTCTCCTTGGATGCACCGCTCTCTTTAAGCTCATGGAAGAACTGTACGCCCAACAGTCGGCTTCTGACAACTTCAGCACGTCTCTGGAGCGCGTCGCCGGCAGCCTCCGAATCTGGATTGGCAGCACTCCTGGTGAGAAGTGCGGTCTCGAGCAGGACGTCCGTCACAAGATGGTGGACCGCTGCCTCAGCATCACCAAGAGCGTTGTCGGTATGGAGACTGACACGGGCTACGGAAGTATGAGCGAGTGTGAAGAAGACGGCTGCTGACGGAGTTGTATGTTTGTGGTATATCTAGAGGCGGTATCTCCCCTTATTCACATACTAGATGCATTTTATTTCCTTTCTCTTGTTGTACTTTCTATGGATAGGGCATGGGGTTCGGCGTCACTATTGGGGTGGACGTATGTCTTGGACTGGCGTTTTATTTGCAAGGAAAGCAACGAGACTTACGGCTGGAAAAGGATGGGACCAGCGGATTTTGCATGAACAGAGACGGGACGTCGCATCTGACTGACATTGATCTCCCACGAGGACTGTCATGGAATGGGACAGGAGACGGAGACGGAGATGGAGACGGACGGTACGGTCTGGGGATATATACAAGCCGGCTCAAAAGGTTGCGATGGAAAACTTTCTCTTTCTCTATAATATGCGGGCCATGGGGCCTGCCATTATGTAGAATCAATATCGACGATGTGTTCGTTGCATATACTATTGACCTGTTATCTGGAGTTTGTTTGTGGGTGACGGTGAGCTGCAGCGGGGGGGGGGATGGATGGCATCCTGGAGCTTTGCCCCATTCCAGCCAGCTGTCTCCGTGAGGGTTGCAGCGAGGGGTATGTCACTCCGTCGTGGAGGGCATAGACGACTTTCCTCTTTCAACACGGGCGGAACGTCACTACGATCTGCTCAAGTTTTTGAGCATCGAGATGGTCAAGGGCGTTTGATGGGAAGATAAAAGGAAAGCATGCGATGTCTGACGTTTTGAAGACGACGCTGACGTTGATGGAGTTCTCTAGGACCATATGGCAAGACTTTGGATGGGACTGGGCAGTGTTTAAGAGGAGACACTAGGAAGAGGGATACGGGAACTTCAAGGGATGAGATGAGATGAGATGGGCCGAATTGGATGGAGAAAAATATTGAGCAAGTACTCTTTCTGCATTGGCACACCTTGAAGCAAGGGAACTCGGAAGGACAAGTACATCGAGGCGATGCAAGTTTATCGGAGTCTCTCGGTGCGCGGTGCGCGGTGCGGCAGTCGAGGGAAATGAACCCGCTTATTTCTCCCTTGGGCACCACCCGGCAAGGCCCCTTCAGGTGATCGTGGGTACTTTTAAGTACGTCTCCACCTTTCAAAGGCGCATGAGACCGGGACCCCCTAACCCGGCCAAAGATACCGGCACGTTAAGCACGACAAGACCACACTGCACACTGGCGACTTGCACAGGAACTTGGCACCCACCACCCACGCACTCAACAAGGGACGGATAGCTGAGGCAGGGAGACGGGCAATCATACTGGCAAAGCGCACTAGAGACTGCTAGTAGCAACGGTCGCTAGACTTATCGGATCCGAACGGTCAATCCCAACGTCCGTCCGTCCTTTCCTTGTCCCGCCCCGGCACACGATCGCCAGAATGGGAACGGCGACAGGGCCTTTTGCCAGGTTATCGAGAGAGGTTGCAGCAATGGCCTGCTGGAACGGGTCTCGAGTGCCGCCCGACATGTGAGTTGTTATCGGCCCCTTGAAGAATACGCATAGCTCATATCTGACTCCCGCGTCTTCTATCAGTCTATCTACAGCACCATCCGGCGGTTGGCATTAATATTGGATTGCCAAGGCATTCCTCGCTTCTTCTTCAACTCGATATTCAACAAGTCTTATCATTCAAATTCGAGCCTACCCTGAGGCTGAATTCGAGGACCAAGCCCAAGGTGCTGACAAGCGTCAAAGCCGGGGAAATGTCTCGGAGGCGGGTGCTCAGTCTTGACGTTTGCCACGAGCTGGACGCATGTTCGAGCGAAGCATCTGCGAACACCCCGGACAACCCAGCTCGCGCTCATCATCCTCCTTCTCAACGTCAAATCGGAGCCCATCCTGCCGAGGGGAATACGCCCTCCCTCACGGTCATTGCCCTCCAAAACTCCAAAAAGCTAGGACTGGCCTGCCCAACGGCGATAGCAACTGACCCCAAATTGCAACTCCCCGCATCCTGATGGCAACCACACCACAACCCCCAAATCCAATCAGACGCCGACATCACCGGGCGCCATGTGACGCAAGATTGCATCTGGCAAGGGCGAATGCTCATCTTTCAGACTGGCTCGTCACTTTTCCAAGAGACGCGAGAGTTGACCGCTTGCTATCTCGCGTGACTCGCTCCCTTCGCTGGTCCTCTCAGGCCGTCTCTTACCCTCTCTGGCACCTCTAGCTCGCTGCTCTGCCCTGATTTTCCATCGAGAATCGAGTATCGATGCCCCCCTGGCCTCCTCACTTGGGAATACCACCTGCCAGCTAATCAGTGTTGCGCAGCCCTTCAGGAGACACGGACAAATCATCACGTCACAACCATCGGCATACTTTCCCCTTCTCGTAGGACCGGCATTATGATGGCCAGGTACCCGTCCTGTTTGTTAGTCAGAAGGTCGGCTAGCTCCCAGGAGAGCTCCAAAGAGCATGGAGGGGAAGACGATGTCCACGAGCCACGAGCTCTCCGAGGCGAGCCATAAAAGAGCGGGTGATACGCCATGTTTGCCCGCAGATCTCGAGCTTGGGAGCCCGAGTTCACAGACTGATTGCCCACGATGCCTCGCCACTCTCGTTTTGGCCTCGAGATGCCCAGACGTTCGTTCTTCGCCGTCTTTGCTTTGATTTCGTTTGTGCTGCTCGTCACCATCAGCCTCTCCCAGCTTGGAACTCGACAAGGCTCCACCCTCAAGTTTGAACGCAATGCCGACGGAGAGTGGCATGCTAAACCTAAGACGCGTGCCGCGGCGGGCGACAAGTACCTCCTCGGTGTTGGCAAGGCTGACATTACCGGCCCTGTCGTCGAGATTGGCTTTGCAGGCTACGCTGATCTGAGTCAAGTCGGAACCGGGTTGAGACAGCGGATCTACAGTCGCGCTTTCATTGTCGGCGATGTGAGCAAGCCGAGCGATCGGTTTGTCTATCTTGTGCTAGATACCCAGAGCGGTGATACAGCTGTTCGCAAGGGCATTCTCGAGGGTGTTGCAGCTCTTGGTTCGGGATACTCTGTGTACAACAAGAACAATGTTGCCGTTACGGGCACCCATAGCCATGCTGGCCCCGGAGCTTGGTTCAACTACCTTCTGCCGCAGGTCACTAGCTTGGGTTTCGACAAGCAGAGCTACCAGGCCATTGTTGACGGTGCGGTCCTCTCCATCAAGAGGGCGCACGAGTCTCTACAAGAGGTACGATGGTTGTCTTCGCGAGATGGGCCTTTTGACTAACACTCCCAGGGATACCTCGACGTCGGAACCACCGAGGTCACTGACGGCGCCATCAACCGCAGTCTATACGCCTATCTCAACAATCCCGCGGCAGAGAGGGCCAAGTACAGCGCCACCACCGACACAACCCTGACTCTTCTCCGCTTCCAGCGCGCCTCCGATGGCAAAAACATGGGCGTCCTCACCTGGTACCCAACCCACGGCACGTCGATCCTCCAAAATAGCACGCACGTAGCGGGCGACAACAAGGGAGTCGCGGCGTATCTTCTTGAGAAGGACCTTGCAAGTGACGCGAGCGCTGCGCCGGGCTTTGTGGCCGGCTTCAGCCAAGCGAATGTTGGTGATACCACGCCTAATGTACTCGGCGCCTACTGCGATGATGGTTCCGGCCAGCAGTGTAGTCTGGAGAACAGCACCTGTGCCGACGGCAAGAGTCAGTCGTGCCATGGAAGAGGCCCTGCGTTCCAGAAGTTGGATCTGGGTATTTCGAGCTGCTACGAGATTGGGCGTCGGCAGTTTGCCGGTGCCAAGTCTGTCTATGTAAGTTATGATATGCCCGATCCGGGGATCCAACATGGCTAATTCTCCTTGGTAGAATGCTCTTGCTACGACTTCCACTCCTGTTACTGGCACCAGTGTCAAGTCCTTCCACTTCTTCCAAGACATGTCCTACTTCAAGTTTCCCCTTGCAGACGGCACCACCGGCCAGACCTGCCCCGCCGCCCTCGGCTACTCCTTCGCCGCGGGAACCTCGGACGGCCCCGGCGCCTTTGACTTCACCCAAGCCGACTCTGGCACTCCCGATGCCAACCCTCTTTGGGCGGTCGTCTCCGGTCTTCTGAGGACGCCCAGCGCCGAGCAGGCTGCGTGCCAACAGCCGAAGCCTGTGTTGCTGGACGTTGGCGAGATGAGCACTCCATATGCTTGGAGTCCCAACATTGTAGACATTCAGATGCTGCGTGTTGGACAATTGGTCATCGTCGTTGCTCCTGGTGAGGCCACGACGATGAGCGGGCGGAGATGGAAGGCTGCTATCAAGGAGGCTGCGAAGAGCATTGTTCCTAATGATCCTCTTGTTGTCCTTGGTGGCCCTGCCAACACATATGCTGTAAGTTTTGCAAAGCGTTTACTTCGTGTTGCCAGTCACTGACAGTTCCCAGCACTACATTGCCACCCCCGAAGAGTACGCCATCCAACGCTACGAGGGCGCATCAACCCTCTTCGGACCCAACACTCTCCCAGCCTACATCAACCTCACCGTCTCCAACATCGCCTACCTCTCCCCCTCCTCCACATCTACCCCCGCAGCAGGCCCCTCGCCCCCAGACAGCCGCGCCAACTCCCTCTCCTTCATCACCGGCGTCGTCGTAGACGGCGCGCCAGCAGGCCGCTCCTTCGGACAGGCCATCGGCCAGCCGTTGGCGTCGTATACCCGCGGCGCGGTAGTCAACGCCACATTTCAAGCTGCGAACCCGCGGAACAACCTGCGTCTCGAGGGGACGTATGCCGCGGTGGAGCAGCTGCAGAGCGGGAAATGGGTGCAGATTCGGACCGACGCGGATTGGTTCCTCGTGTACACTTGGACGAGGACGAATTTCTTGCTAGGGTACAGTGAGGTTGTGATTAGCTGGGAGACTGGGACGAGTGATGGGGCTGGGCCGGGGACGTATCGGATCAAGTATTATGGTGATTCGAAGCCGTTGATTGGGAGTATCTCGGCTTTTGAGGGGACGAGTGGGAATTTCACCTTGGTTTAGGGGAGGGGAAGAGGGGTTGGTGATGATTATGGATTATGAGGATTGGATTTCGTAGTGATGAATCGTAATGTCTTTTTTCTCATGGATGCCTACTGCCTTTGTTTCTTCCAAGTTGAAGCCATCTCTTTCCAACACTCGTTGGACAGCCCGCTCATCTTGCGCAAGGAGGCAGTCACGTTCGAGTACGTACTTCATCATACATCCAGCAGGCGGCCTATCATCAACCCGGCCTGCCTGTAGTTGAAACCACGAAGGCTCCTCTGCGGATACATAAGTAAGCATCCCTCACCCCGTCGCTCGATTTGTTCCAATCCGCTGCACTCTCCATCAGCATGCACCTCACAGCCTGATTGTAAACGTTGTTCTGGTGAGTCCCCTGCCAGCGTCCCGTTTCTTTGAGACTGTACTGACGACAAATTAGGCACTGAATCATTCTGAATCCAGGCGGTCAAAAATGGACTCCGGCGAGGCTGAAGAGTTTGACTCTTCGATAAATGACCGCCTCTGCGATGTGTGCTGGGAGAATATTGTTCTCGATGATAGCGGCGAGGAGTTTTACGAGGGCACGAGCTGCAACGATGAGCCTACCCTCCGACATTCAGGGGAGGGAGACGATGGAATATTCTTGGAGCCCATTCGCTTTTGGCGAGACACATTGCCCGACTTGCCCATGATGGCTGAATCTTCTGCTGCTGGGTGCCGTATGTGTGGATTCCTCCGGGAAGCGCTATACAACAAAAAATATTCCACGCTGGCGACATCTATATCGATGCGGAATATTTGTTTGGCGGAAAAGGATATAGGTATGAGATCTTCGACACAGATCCCGGCTGGGCTTTGTGGAGATGCGAGGTCTACGCGGTCGAACCAGCGATCCACGGTTTGGACAAGCGCATTGGAGCTCTTTATTTTGACATTGAGTCTAGCAACAGTGCGTTCATCAACTTTCCTGCTGTGAATGGACTCTGACATCCATGTGAAAGGATATTTGCTTCAATGGCCAAGGGTGCACCGGAAAACCGCTCCCGAACCATTGGACCCGGCCAGTGTTGAATGGCTCCAGTTACAGCTCCGGGGATGCAACGATGATTGCGACCATGGAAAGCCAGAATCGCCATTCTTGCCCACCAGACTGATCCATGTGGGTCAGAATGAGGACGACCTCCCTCGACTCGTCATCGTTGAAAACATGCTCAACTCATGTACGATCAATGGTCTGGAGTATGCGGCACTGACTTATTGCTGGGGATCCAAAGAAGAAGCTCTCAAGCAGGCCAAAACTATAAAAGACACGATTTCGACCCACTGCCAAGGGGTGCCGCTTAGCTCCTTGAGTCCTGTCGTACGGGACACCATCAAGGTTTGCAGGGCGCTCGGTATCTTGTACCTGTGGGTTGATACTTTCTGTATCATTCAAGGAGACAATGTAGACTGGGACCGAGAGAGTCGGATGATGGGCCAGATCTATTCCTCTTGCTACGTGACCATCTGTCCTCTCTCTTCACGGTCTTGTCTCCAAGGCTATCTCGGACCACGACCGCAGGGCCTTGAAGTTGAATTTCAATCATCGCGCCATGAGTATATTAGGGAGACCTACAGACTTGTCTTTTCTTCCATAGACATCGACGCAGACCCACGGTGGGCGGTTGATAGAAGGCCAGCACAAAGAAAAGATCTCGACAAATCCTCTTGGAATAAGAGGGGCTGGACTTTCCAGGAGAGTATTCTTTCACCTCACATGATCTGTTTCGGGCCCAACATGAGCCATTTTGTCTGCGAGAACCTAATAAAATCCGAGAACGGATATATTGACCGCAAGGTGGAGCATGGCAAACTGCAAGTCATAATACGGAGAGCTCTTGGAAGACCTTATAACGAGTCGGATCGCTCAGTGAATAGCATGGCAAGTGTGTACGAGCACTGGGATTCTGTGCGCGTGATCCAGAGAAGGGTTTGGACATATCGCGAAGACATCTTCCCCGGGCTTGCTGGTATCGCTCAGGCATTTGCAGCAATTACTGGCGACACGTATCTCGCAGGCTTGTGGGAACATTGCCTACACCATGAGCTGATTTGGTACATGCCACGACCGCCAGTCGGTGACTTGGCCTCCCTTTTGCACAGCTTGCAGCACGCGGATCCGTATATCGCGCCATCATGGAGCTGGGCTTCGCAGACAACGTACCAAGAGGACGTGGTTGGGTGGTATTTCCGAATGCCAGGTTCAGATGAAAAGAGGGTGGTGAAACAAGGGGGGTCATTCGTCACATGTTCCCCAGAAACGCCTTGTCACGTCAGGCCCGACTTTGCCCTGATAGACTACAGCATGGATCTCCGAGGCAGCAACGTCTTCGGGGCTCTTACTAGCGGCTTCCTTCGATTAAAGGGTAGGGCGTGTCCGTTTCCTTCGGATGTCAGAAGGGAGGCCTGTGACCCCCACTTTGGCTTTTGTCAATTGTTCGGGCAGTTTTCAGGCGGGATCGGGACTTGCATGCTCGATTGGGGGGCCAGCGAAACCTTGATACAAGCGCCAGAGAGTATGCAATTGTTCTTGGTATAGAGCTGCTGCTCGGCAACATCGAACTGGGGAAACTTGAGATATAAGGCGAATTGCAACGAAGAAGAGATTGATGACTGGATACCGAGTGATGCGGAGGTTGGCGGCATGTCGTTTCCCAATGGCTATGAGGACATTGAGACGTGCCGGTACTGCGCGGATCCGACGCACAAACGTACCGGATATGGTCTTGTGATTCATCCTGCGGAAGAGCCTGGATCGTACGTGAGAGTTGGAGGTTTTGTAATGTTTGCACATAAGGGGGGTATGGATCTGTTCAAGAATGAGGCGGAGGAGATTAAACTCATTTAGGTAGCTTTACCTCCATCTTCATCTGTTCTGGAACGCGCTGTCAAGGCATTGCTGCCACGCTGAGACTCGTAAACCTGTCTTGAACACGAGGACGTCATTGCCAGGTATCTAAGGCAAGAGCCTGGCTTCGTTGCTAGAAGATGGCTCGATCTTCACACATTCTCAAAGAATACTGATGAGGTGACGTTGGAGTCTACGCGGTTACTTTAGTGCTATTTCTAGGACGTTCAGTTTATTCTATTTCTTTGCCACGAAACTGGAGTTACTGAAAGTCTTGAGCAATTTGACAGATGGTCACCCAAAGGTTCGATCTCAGATTCGATGCATCAACAATATCATGCAACCCCTTTGCGCTCAACTCATACAACATGAGTTCCTTCTGGGGGGCTTGAGCAACTGACATAGTTGTTGAAGATCTAGATATTTGACCTAGGTAGTTACTGCAAGAGTCTTGGTGGTGTATGCGAATGGATTTATAATTCTCTGCTTCTGCTTGGCACACGCACTCAACCTCTCTTTCGCTCTCCCGCGGTTCCTCCCTCTCATCTCTTGAGCACTCGTACAAACGAGCATGGGAATTATTGAGAGGGAAAGCGCCATAGACTGAAACAATCATAATCCCCAGAGATGCGAGTAACCGCGTGACTTCCTAGGTTGCGTGCTTGCCTACCTCGTGAATCGTGGATCGCGCGGCACACCTGCATTCCAACCAAAGTCAGCTCTCTTCAGCTCCCCACAGCCTGCCTTGCCTGCCTAGCTAGCGTTCTTGGCTTGCAGCCCTTGTTTTGCCTGGGAAATGCTTGCTTCTTCAGAGAAAGCAGACTAGAGAATCCCCGGCGAAGACCGAGATCGGCAAATGTGCTACAAATAGGGGGCTTTGGGCCTGGTCAAAGTCAATCGCACGCGTGCTTTCCAACGTTGCAACGCTCGGAAGTTGGAACCCACTCCCGACCCCTTGTTCAGCACGTCACGTACGGGTAGACTAGAGTCTAGAAGGGCTAAAAAAGTTCCTACATCGCGAAAGCTTAACATGAAGTAGTTCTCGAAAGCGATCATTTTCGTTATCACATCTTCTGATCCGTACAAGTCCAGCAGAATGGCATGGTTGTTCGACCGCGTTTGTCTTGCAATTTCAGCCGTACTGAGGCAGCTGAAACTGCCTTGGATGTTGTTAGCTGTCTCTCGAAGGGGCTGAGTGTTGAGACAATGGAAAAAGCCCCGCGCTCGTAGAGATTGCGCAGTGACAGCCTGCCTGGTGAGTTGCACCAAAGACACAGTCTATTCGGGGGTTGCCTCGAGCTTGAAACCATCGCGGATGCATGCTAGTACTCGTTGATTCACAAAATGGGCACGCAGAGCATGCGAGCAGATTCACCAGCCGGCTGGATTCTTTGCACGTGGCGTTGAGACCCCGGCCGATTGAGACCCCGGCCGATTGAGACCGAGAATATCTGCCCCCTTGCCGTAGAAGTCAGGTTTCAGTTCCGATCAAGTCCCCTTTCGAGAAGCTACATATGACCTGAGAGCTCCCCCAGTGAATTTGCTCCTGTTTTGACGCTTTCTCTCTCCTTTTGCTGCTGTTCTTGAAACTGGCGTCGAGTTCGTCCGCCCCGGAACCCAGTCCCTGTTCAATTTCTACTTATAACCAAGGTTCAAACCTTATTTCCGCTGACAGGTCCGTCCCGGCAACAAGACAAGGCACCGGCATAATTACCGCCGAACGAACGGAAACATGCAGGCCTTCCTCGAACCCTACAGCTATCTGATCTGCAGTCTGCTGCTACTGCTCAGCAACCTCCGCCAAGCACACGCTACCTATTACCTCAACCAGGCCAACGGGTACGATTCACTGCCATCATGTGCCGAGCCGCCCATCAGTTCCATTGTGCGGGATATGGTGGCGGGGTGCGGTGACGGCGGGAGGACGACGTCGTATAGCTGTTTCTGCACGGCGAGTTCCGACAGGTTTAGGGAGATTATCGCGACGTCGGTTGCGAAGAATTGCGGGCGGTCTGGGGCCGAGGTTGAGAGTGCGACGAGCGTGTTTGATGCGTATTGTCAAATGGAGAAGACTGACAAAGTCACTACTTGTGAGAATTCCTCGGAGTCGAACCCTTGGTCTGGTGGATACGCATGCTGATGTGATGATGTTTAAGCTGCGATTGAAGTGACATCAGCATCCGCAACTGCAACGGCATCTGCGGCGGATACCGTGTCTGCCTCACCAGTAAGCTCTGGTAGTCTCACGAGCATCGCATCGCCGACGTCGTCCTCGTCACCGGCTTTTCCGAGTTCCGGTAGCTCTGGCATATCTACCGGAGCGATCGTTGCCGTGAGCGCCTGCACTTCTCTTGTGGCTATCGCGTTGTGTGCCGCGGCCTTCTTTCTGTGGCGTCGACGACAACAGAAATCTTTGCGGGCGGGCCGGGATGCACAGGGCCATGTTTATGAAGTCAAATCTCAAGGCGACAACCCTCCAGGTGAATTGGATGGGAGCCGGGAAGTCTCCCATGGCGCGGGAGAGTACTATGCAAAGCCGGAGTTGGAAGCGAGGAGTACTGTGAGGGAGATGCATGTTGAGCCAAAAACTAGGAGGCATGGGTTGGCTGAGCTGCAGTGATTCTCGTGTGTTAGTATTGTTCGAATAAGTAAACGACGCACGAGTGAATACGGACATGGCGATTCTGTATGGGTTTTTTGAGATTCAGTGAATAGACTCGAGCGAAAATCACGTGAGGTGTTGTGAAATCACTTGAAATATGGAGTTTGACGCAGCTAGGTTAGGATCGAATCCACATGCATTTACTTTGAAGCATTATTACATTATTAGACAGGCTACTCTACAATCACTTCGAGGTGATTAGACGGCGAATCCACCGGAGCTCTTCTGTCTCGGCTCGCCAGCTGCCTCGAACGTGCCGTTGGGCAGCAGCCTCACACCCTGCGCCGTGCTACCGCCAGGCGCAACCCAGGTAACGGTCGTGCCCAAGCTCGCAAGGTAGCTCGTGGTGCCGTTATCGTAAGCGTACTCAAAAGCAGCCGTGTTGGGGCTCAGCTGGTCGTGGAAACGAGGCTCGGCGAGGGCCTGCGCCGCGGTCAGGTTTCTGTCGAGGACGTTGTGGAGGTTCTGGATCGTGGCGGTGATGATGCGGCTGCCACCGGCTGAGCCGATGACGAAGTAGAGCTTGCCGTCGGGGTGCTCGACAATGACGGGGGAGATGGAGGAGAGGGGTCGCTTGCCGGGACGGACGTAGTTGGCCGGGCTGGGGATGAAGCCGAAGGCGTTGCTGGAGCCAGGGATGCTGAAGTCGTTCATCTCGTCATTCATGATGACGCCCGTCTCGGGGACCATGAGTTGGGATCCGAAGAGGAGGTTGACGGTCGTGGTGAGGGAGACGGCCATGCCGCTGGCGTCAGCGACGGCGATGTGTGAGGTTCCCGGAGTCTCGAGGGACTCAATGCCATCTGGGTTGTAGTAGGACACGTTCTGGGTGCTGAAGTCGGAGATCTTGGACCGGATTTCGGCGCCGGCCTCGGGAGAGATCATGCTCTTGGTGTAGGCCGAGAGACCGTCGACAAAGGACGGGTCACCGAGCTTTGTGCGCTGGCCGTAGGCAAAGCGCATGGACTCATCCAGTCTGTGGACGGTGCTGTTCCGCTGGGCCGGGTCGCCGAACCCTTCGTACCCGCTGACAATGTTGAGGGCGCTGAGGGCGACGATACCGCCGGAGGGGGCGTTGCAGGCTGTGAGCTTGTAGCCCCTGTACGAGATCTGCGCGGGCTCTCTGATGGCGACGGTGTAGTTCTTCAGGTCAGCCATAGTCATGGTGCCGTTAGACTTTGTCAGGGCGGCGATGGTCGCATTGGCGATGGCGCCGGTGTAGAAGGCATCGGCGCCCTCCTTGGCGATGACCTCGAGGGTGTCAGCGTAGCGCTTGCGCGTGATGGTCTCGTTGAGCTTGAGGCGGGTGCCGTGCGGCGCGAAGTCGATGGCCCATGACGGGTCGTCGGTCAGGAAGTTGCCGTTGGGAGTGACGGAGTTCATGTAGCGGACCAAGTCCTCGTTGACGCGCCATCCATAGCGGGCGACCTTGATCGCGGGCTCGACGACCTTTGACCAAGGCAGCTTGCCGTACTTCTTGTGCAGATGCTCCAGGCCGCGGAGCTCACCAGGGACACCGCTGGGAAATTTGTTTTGTCAGTCTTGGTGTAACTTGTTTGCGCTGGCGCAATCATTTACGAAGGGGAAATAGCTTACCTGGCGAGACCTCCGTACAGGCTGGCCCTCGTGTTGTTCGTGTACATGTCCTCAAAAGCAGCGGCCGGGGCCGTCTCTCTGAAGTCAATGAACTCGTAGGTGCCATTGCTCGACCTCACGAGCATGAAACCGCCGCCACCGATGCCGCTGTGGTACATGCCAACGACACCGACGCAGAGGACGGTGCCGACCGTCGCGTCGGCGGCATTTCCGCCCTTCTTGAGGAGCTCGGTGCCGATCCTACTGCAGATGTCGGACTCTGAGGCGACGGCGCCCAGCTTCGGGATCGTGCTGTGGCTCGGGGCTGCGAGCGTGGGCTGGACGGTGATGCCGAACAAGAGCTGCACGAGGGCAGCGGACGTCAGGGAGAACTTCATGATGAGCCGGCTGGGGAGGTTGAACAAGCTTCACAAGGCGTCTTGTCTACTTCACAGCTCGTCGAGAAGGGACAGCACGATGTACCTAGTGATCCTAAGGGAAAGCAAGCGGCAGTAATGGAACCGGAGACGGCCTGGCAGAACCAAGAGAAGCAGGAAACCAACAAGTCAGTCACGAGCAGAGGCTGCCAATCTTTAATATGAAGGGGAGGCTTCACGCTCTATTGCGCAATCGAGCAGGCTCACCGATTTCGCCCACAAACCAAGGAGATTATGGACTTGACAGGTTGGGGGGAAACGTGGAAAAGGTTCATAGCTTCATTTCGGCAGCCTGCAGATCACCAACGGCGGCCGCTGTACCCTGTCGCAATCGTTGGTAATGTCAGATGTGCCCCGTTTCCGTAGATAGGAAAACCGATTGCGGAACTGAAAGATGTTCTGTCAAATTGTCCCACGTTCAACCTAGCTTCCCCGCGTGTGTGCCTGTCCGCCTCGCCGTTCAGCAGCAGGGCCCGGCCCGGTTCGTGACGTCGAGCTTCGATGTTCGGTGAGCTATTACTGCAGAGCAACTCTGGACTCTGTACCTAGCCACTAGTGCGGGCAGTCGGCAGGAAACCTGCATGGAAGCCAACATGGAGCCAAGAAACAGCGAGTCAAGTGGGTGGGTGGCTGGGATTCGGCGTGTAAACCGTAAGCCAGAACTATCAGATCCACGTCTTCATTGGTTGTCTGAGGGGGAAGACCGAGAGGGAAATATTTTGGAGAAATATCGAGCGAAATGACGGGAGGAGTCCACTCCGCAAACAATCGGGCGGGGTTCACCTGAATTCTCCTGCCTATTCCGGATAGCTCGCGGCGACCCCGATACCGCCGGGGGAGGCATCCCCGGTTCACCATGGGTCCGATGGGACAGGTACGCGGCGCGCCAAGATAACAAAGCTTGCAATCTATCATCGCTTGAGCTGTCAGGTTGTTGATAGAACGCGCGGTTCCATAGATAAACTTACTATATTTCGATTATTGTCATGTCCCTGACTCTAGTAACTATCTATAACTGCACTTATCTATATGGTTCTCACACTACTTACCTATGCGTACTCACCTCTCTAGCAAATGCCCTTCGATAATAGTCATTGCTAATGAACACTTGGACGCCCCATTAACCTCACAGCTCGAGCTTTTTGAGATTGAGTTTGGATGTTTCCATCACTATAACAGTAATATAAGCTAGATTTAACTCAATCTGAACCATGGGTTACCGCCATCACTGCTTGCAATCGCGATACCGACATAGGTGGACGGACTCCACAGGAGCCCCGAGAAACTCGCATTTGAACGTTATTGCCTGGAATCGAGCAATTCAGCCGCACGTGTGTAACGTGTAACGCAACGACGCGGCTGCAATTGTAAAGTTGTCTCTAAACGTTCTGGTAAGTAATAGCTCTGCAACCAGACTTTAGTGACGCGCGCCTCTGACTGGTCGATCGATCCATTACGCATTACGCACTCGGACTACAAATTCACATCCCAGCACGCCGTAGTTCTACCTGAAATACCCCGAACTTGAGATGGTGACAGGGTAATTATGCTCACCCAAACCGAGACAACGCCCACTTGGCGTGGTACAAAGGAGGCCCCCGAGTTGCCCTGAATGAATAGGTTGGGAAACCTGAAGGGCCCCTGACTTTTGGATTAGCATGACGATCAGCTGGGGAGTTAAGGTTAGGTCTGCAAATTAATTGCCTGGCAGCGGGGCCCGTTTGGAAGCTGTTGGCTAACACAAATTTTTTGAGTGTCTTCCATTTAGATTTCTCCATTTCGGAGGAAATGATGTTTGCTGCGTTTCTCTCATTACAAGCGTCCGTCAAAGGACTGTAGTCTGTAGATATCCCATGTTGAATGTAGCATAAATCCGACTCTCGAGCCTTGACCGATGTCCCAACAATATCTTCAGGCCTTGACACATTCAACAACTTGCAGTCTCTTATCTGCCCCATGAACTTTCACCATTCGCAGACCCGCACGGGTGATGATCTCGCCGAAAGCCTTTGCCGTCCTCTCCTTGCCAGCAATGTTCAACATTGTAAAGTCTAGCATGCATTCAGAAATCGGAGGCGGATTGGGTATGACGTTGTCGGCAATAAGAAGCCTGCTATCAGATGCCATGGCCTCAGCAATGTGTGTCAGGATATTGACACAGGTCTCATCGCCGTAGTTGTGTAGACATCGACGGATCCAATACACCAAGGCGTCTGCAAAAAGCAGTAAGTCAAAGTTTCTGTGGGCTTGGACAGGGTGATTGAGTACTGACGCTTGATAGGTTGCTTCGTATGGAAGTCATGGGTTTGTAACTTGACGCCCTTAAGCCCCTGGTCATCCATTGCAACAACAGCATTGAGCACGTCCTCTCTATCTTCGAGCACGACGCGTTCCATTGGGATGAATGAGTTTTCCTGTAGTATGGCTTTGGTGACGTGGCCATTTCCGGCGCCGACGTCCACAAGTACTGCCCGTTGATCGTCCATGTTTCGGATTTTCTCCTTGATCCAAACAAAGTCGTACGAGCCGGTGAACGGTGCCGCATACTGGGCCATTTTCATGGCTTTCTGGAATTGGTCCCTTCTTCTGGGTTCTTGGTAGTAGACTTCGTACGCAGTCATCTCCGGCTGGCCAAATCCAAAAGCGAGTGGTGTCCGGATCTCTGAATCAGGTTCTCGGCGGCCATACTTAGCGAAGTATTCCGGCATTTTCACAGACGGCACGATGGTTTCCTCATACCTAGAGTTCTTCTTAGCACTGAAAGAACATGAATAAATCGATGTCAACGTGAACTGCTTACCAGAAGTTAAACACGACTGTGTCCGGCAAGCCTGGAAGATAACGTTTGGAGATCTCGGTATGTGCCAACTCTTCTTCTCCTACTTGTATGAATACTCCGCGAGCAATTAGATGCCATGCGAACCGTTCTAAGATGCCATTAGCTTGGGGATGCCGCGCAAAACCTAACCTTTGGCTTCCACGTACGGACCAAAGACTTGTCGGCGTTGAGCTTTTTAGAAAGTTCGTCATACGAGATGGTTCCGCTTAGAGGGACTGCTTCAAACACGTTCCAATCGATGAAAATCTTCATGGCAACGAACTCGCCGAAGCCATTGACCCGTGTAGTCCAGTCGGGCATATCAGGCCGGGCTGCGGCGATGACCCTTTCGGCAATTTGTGTAATTTTTTCATTTTTCTCAGACTGTTTCAATGGGGATTCAACAAGAGAAGACAGCCGCCCTATAAGGTCAGAAATCAGGTCAGGGGCGGAAGACATGTTGGAATGTTGATATGCTAGGAGTGAGTTAAAGAGGGTCGCGAACCTAGACATCAAAGACTGTACCTCATGCTGCTGAGTGCACACTGGCTTTATATAACCCAAGTGAGTTAATATAGAGTTCTCTGCATCTTATAAATCAACTCAATGATGGTGTGTGGCTCACGCGTCTTCGCGCTCTTCGCGGTTGTCGGCGGAAACCCCCCCCCCCCCCCCCCCGAGTCTGAAACCGATGGGCCGCAACAGATGAACTCAGTATATCACGAAGTGGGTGTACTTACTTAAATATTCATAATCTCGCCGGCTCGAAGTAGAATCTTGTCACCGAGTTGGTGGAATTTCAGGACCGACACGAATATCGCTCCGACGATGGGAACCTACGTTCTTTGCTCAGTAGTATCGACAGCGTCGACTTCAAGGACTTCCACCGCAGCCAATGAAGAGCTGCTCCGGGTATCCTCACACTCCGTAAGATTTCAGCCACATGCTCTGCTTCGATCATCAAAAGGCTCGAAGTATCTCATATTCAACACACTTGGAAGATCACCATATGGTGCGCTTAGGACCGCCAACGCCTAGAAGAAGTCCACCATGTCACGTAGAGGACTTATGATATATCGTCAATGTAATTATGGGTTGGAGCGAGTTACGGCGAAGTAAGCTTTGTACATGTATCTTGATCTCAACATTGCATCAGGTGACAAACGCCGACATAATCAAGTCGGAGAATCGACTTATTCAACCTCTGCTCTCGATGACTACGGAATGATACATGCGTGACATGCAAAGAAATGATACCATTCCGTTCACTGTGCCAGAGGCCGGACACGTCTCAAAGAGGTGGTTGCGTATGCCAAGCTCTGAGCGTAAATCGGACGAAGCATAACCCGACGTTGCCTCTCATGGAGTCCGCGGATATGCCGGGAAGGGCCTCTTCAACGAGACGTCAGAATAAGCCCGCGCTCAAAGTTGTACAAGATGAAACAGTGTATGTACTGTGATACGGCGACAGATGCTCAAATCGGAGCGTTGATTGCGTGAAGGATCAGATCAGATCAGTGAGCCGAGTAACCCCCATCGACACATATGATTTGTCCTGTGACAGTGGCACTCGCATCACTCGCCAACCATATGGCAACTCCGGCAAAATCCTCGGCCTTCCCATTACGTCCAGTCATTGTCCGCGCCGCATGTGCCTCCGCTTTCTCCGTGTCCGCAAAGACCTCTTCCGTCATCGGAGACTCCACGAGTCCCGGCGCGATGGCGTTGCACAGAACCCCGCTCGGTGACCAGGCCTCGGCCTGGGACCGCGTAAGCGACACCAAACCGCCTTTTGCTACACCATAGGCACCGCTGTTACCGAATGCGCGGAATGACTGCTGGCTGGCGAGATTGATGATGCGCCCGCTTCCGCGCTCTGCCATTCCCGGGCCGAATGCTTGTCCCAGAGCAAACGGGGCGGTGAGATTCGCGGCAATGGTGTAGTCCCAATCTCCTTGTGTTATCCGTGACAATGGCAGGCGGTTGTTGACGCCTGCTGCGTTGACGAGGATGTCTGGTATGCCGTGTGCGGACTTGATGCAAGCGCTGGCGTGGTTGAGGTCCGCCAGGTTGGCGAGGTCTGCCGTGATGGATGTCGCGGGGACGCCGAGTTGTGTGAGCTGATCGACCGTCGCTGCCAGAGGTTGTGGCCTCCGTGCGATGAGTATGACTTTTGCGCCGGCTTGACCCAGGGCGAGGGCGATTTCCTTTCCGATTCCTGAACTGCCGCCAGTGACCACGGCTGTTCTGCCCGCCAAACTGAAGAGACGGGTGAGGTAGGTCGGTAGAGTGCTGAGATTTCTCGCCATTGTCCAGAGGGTTTTTGTCTCAACCTTTGAGTAAGAAAAATATCGAAGCAATGGATTTGACAGTTAGTAAGTGAGATGGAAGGTCAGCCTTTACTTTGAGTCCCAGACGGTGTTCATGGCGGGTTCTTGAAGTGTGACTCTAAGTCAAGTGTGTGTGACTAACTGACCGTTGTAAGTCGAATCTGGGATTAGTGGTTCGAGGCGGGAGATCTCACATGCAGCTACCGGCGTTCATAAAAGACTTGGGGTAAACTAGGACGCCTGCAGCACCCAATACTTCGACTTCTTACATGGGAAAAAATCCCACGTGATGGAGATCAAATTGGGCGATAATGAGGAGTAGCGGTTTTTGATTACTTAAGCTTGCGACTGGCGAGGTTGGCTTGCATGCGCAAGTGAGAGACCGATGCAACGCACGGTGGAGGTTGGGAATGAGGTGCACAGATATTATCCTGGGCATACCCTTCACAGCAGCAACGAGAAGGGTAACTGTACCACGAGAGAGAATCGAGAACCTTATGCTGAAGAAGAAGCATCTGCGTGTTTGGTATATTTTCAGAATACCACAAAACTCTCACAGCGCAAAGGTAGTCGCTCCGTATTTCTGAGAAGCTCCAGAATCGGCGTAGTGTGGACTGTGACTTAGCGCTAGACTAGTTCAGGTGACGGTGTCCAGCGCATTGGCGGCTGTCATTTGGAAGCTAACACCGATGTTGGCCCCAGATGCGGGGGTTGGCCCAGTCGCATTAGTGCGTGGCATCTCGGTCTTTTCTATGACCTGTTGATTTCCAGACAGAGACTTTAAGCTGTGTACCGAGACTTGTCACCCGGATTCATAAGCTGTGGGAGACCTCTCTTTAGAAATTTCATCTGATGGTCTCGTTGGGACTGGAGATAGAGAGGCGTCTAGAGGAAACGGTATTGTGAGGAAGCATGCATAACCTAGGATATTACCACCATAAATGCTCAGAAGGAGTTCAAGGAGACCGCCGCAGAGAGATACAGTAGAAGAAACTGCCCGCCGGGGGGGTTCCCTGGAGGTCCCTCGACACTGGACAGAACTAGAAGACTGGCTTGGGTAAGATAGTTATATGTTTTGTCCACACGACGGCACATATAGTATCTGAACGAATAGTTTCACAAGCACGTATAATGTCTTTAATGTCTTTAATGTCATAATGGTTGTTTGGAGTTTTATTCTTGGGACTCTCATAGTGGATGGTATTATCCAAGTACTAATTCAATGTCATAATCATAAAGCGTTCATCCCTCATCAGTCATATAATCGTCAAGCGTAGTGCATTTCCATCACTTCCCACCGGAACACCGGCCCAACAACCCCAAATCTAGAACTGCGGCAGGCAGTTCAATGCGGTGTACTGGTTCTTCGGACTGGCATAGAACTGGAACGTAAACAGCCACAAGTATCCGATCGCCTTGCCAACTCTTCCACTCATCTTGTAGTAGAATCGAGGGAAGTAAGTCTGAAGACCATAGAGGAAGGCCGTTTCCATGATCATCGTAATGTAGTTCAACATCCACCACCATATCTCCACACCAACGTGACACTTGATTCCACAGATATACTCGGTGCCAGCATGGAAGGTACCACTGAGGAAGAAGATGAGTCCATTCAGAACCCAGCGCTTATTTCCCCGGAAAGGTCGCCGACCTACGCCAAGTGTAGTCAGGATAATCTCGCCCAAGCCGTTGGTGGTGCGATAGATGAGTCGGTCAAAGAATTTGCTCCAGAAACGGCGGAGGTTCCAGCCTTCGCGGATATCGCCGAAAACCGGAGGCCACTCTTCAGGTTCGTCGATATGAAGCGCTACGAAGAAGAGAGCGACGGTAGAGTGGATAAAAGTGTACCAGTAGAAGGCGCCCCAAAGACCCTCGAAGGCGAAGTAACAGCGGATAACGACCTCGCGTAAGTCGGTCTCATTTCGAATGAGACGGCGGAAATAGGAACGTTTGTAGAGGGCAATGTCATCGTGGGAAAACCAGGCGTACGTGTCCCAAAGGTACTCTTTGACATGCTCCAAGATGAAGACGAGAGTGATTTTGGCTATGGTAGCCATGATCCAGCGACTTCTTGGACTTAATGAGTTCCAGGAGCGAGCCAAAGGCTGGCTGACTTTGTTCCAGGCGTGATAGCTGAGTTGAAGGACCAAGTCCCGGGAATGATTGATCCGGTCGAACATACTTTTGTTGTTGCTTGTCATAGTCAAAGTCTTGTACAAGTCTTTATTGTCCATGGTGGCTTTCTTGGTAGCTGTCTCTCCGATTGTGGCTGTAATGGTTGCTTCTGCGAGTTGCCTCTTGCGCTCTTCCTCTGCCTTGATCAAGTGGAGGACAGGAGCCGGACGAGCAGTGTTGACAAATCGTGCGTTCCACATGAGCTTGTAGGTAGCGAGGATGCGTTGTCCCCAAGGAAGCTTCTTTTGCTCCTCTGTGACGGCGATGTTTTCCCACAGCATCATGACAGCTGCGCCCATGTTCTGGATAACGAGTACCTGAACAATTGTGATTTTGACAGCGTAAAAAACAGGCAGAACGGAAATTTGCTGGATGATAGCGGCTGCAAAAGCGAGAGATGCACCGACGAATGCGGTGCGATATCGGCCGTTGGAGTTGAAGGCGATAGCGAGGCAGGCCAAGTTGAGAAAGTAGACCAGAGCTGGGTAGAGAAGTAGGTCTGTCTGAATCAGATATCTCTGTGACCGGAGGTGGTCAAGGAAATGATCGATCAATGACTCCCATATACCGATGGGCTCGCTGTAGATGTAATCCCAGTCTGAGTCTGTCCAGTTCCATTCGGGACCGGTGTAATTCCATAGGTTTGCCAATTCCTGCAGAGTAGGTGGCATGATGTCCATCGTCGGGATGGAGTTGATCGTTGAATTGCCATCCATGGTGAAAATTTTGTTCAGTCGGTTCCGATGAGCAATGGTAGAGATGTGCTCCAAGTTTGTTGCTTGTGGCTTGACTGGTGTTGGTGATCCAGATATCTCAAGAGATGGAAGGAAAATAGGAATTAACGATGGGTTGAGGGCATGAGTGATATGTGGCCAACAGAGGATGGGAGAAAGATATTTATACAAAGGACTGAAGTCTTGCCCTCTTTCTCCGGATACAACAGGGTTTCGGCACGGTTCTTAACTCTGCATTTTGACTGGTAGGTTCCAAACCTTCCGTGTATGGCCTAAATATAAGGGTCTTTTACCGCGAGTCTTGATACCTTGCCAGACCAAGCCATCGGATATGGACTCAGGCGTAAATCCGGTAGGATTTTGGAAAGGAAGCGTAGACTTCCAACACATCAGTTTCTCTCCGACGACTCATCATCCTTTGTTGTTTTTCTGTTCACCAGATGCGACTTTCGGGCGGCAACAAGTGGAGACCTAGAAATGGACAGGAAGATACATCATCTGCATACCTGCAACAGTAATGGATTGAAATGATATAATATTATGTATGGGCAATTTGATAAATCAATACCGAATCACCACAAAATACTGCTTGCTCTCTGCACGGAATCATCCAATAACACGACACAGTCTTCCATTCTCGTGAGGAAGCCCGTCTTCAGTGACAACACTCCAAAACTCACTACCGACCGCAGTAGCAGCATAGAAGACATCTTCAGGGTCCCACTTGCGTTTCAGTTCCAGCAGACAAGGGTACTTGCTGTTGCCGTAGAACGACTGTTGGAAATTCGGCTCCATCCTGTCCGACTCAGCGAGGTATGAGCCGGCACCTGGAGAAACATCTCTCCACCGCTGCATATCTCCGAAAGTAAAACCTTTGCGGGCTTCTAAAATCTCTTCCGCCGTTGCGTTCACAGACCACCTGACTGACTGGAGAGCGAACAAGATGTTCTCGCGCCAAGCTGGGTTGACTGCGTTGTCTGGGCCATCAGGGCTGATGGCTTTGATATTGAACCCAACAAAGACATGATTCGTCTCGAGGGATGTGCGGATAGCCTCAAAGGTGGCCTCCACAGCTCCTCAATTTCGAAATTCTTGCGGGGAAAGAGATGGGACCCGCTTTGAACGTTAACCTTTTCCACCACCTCGAGAGGGAAAAAGTCTTTCCAGGCAGGGTAAAAGCTGTCATATTCTGTGATGTTAGGGTCAAAACTAATCCCGAGACCGTGGAGCTTGCTGAACCATGGGTCCAGCAAGGTGGTCACCTCTTCGGCTGTCTTGTTGGGCGCGAAGAAGGGGGTCATCTGGAAGAGAAAATTTCCAGGGCTTGGGTTATTGTGTAACAAGAGGAAGTACGAGTAAGTTCCATTGTCCGCATTGTGAATGAATGAGTCAAAGTAGCTGCGTACGCCACTCCAAAACGTCTCGTTTGATATACCGTCCGCCGTAGAGAATTTGAACGCCGAGGCAGTTGTAGGGACATCCGGAAGGCCTTGACTGTGACCGAAATTGCTACACCAAATGTTGAGCCGCCGCCACCTCGAAGTGCCCAGAAAAGATCAGCATTCTGGCTGTGGTCAGCAGTCACAAGCTCCTCCATCCGCTGTCACAACTTCGAAGGCCAGGGCTTGATCTGCCCCAGTGCCGTATATCGAACTCAGAGGAGAGTGACCGCCGCCCTGGATGTATCCTCCCATGACTCCAACAGTCTAGAAAAAGTTAGTTTGGATACCCTTCAGGATTCTCCTGGTCAATGTACCTGTCCTTCGCCACCTACGACTCTACCGTACTCAGACGCCACCTTGTAGATTTCGAAAGCTTGAACACCAGTGCCACATTTGAAAGCAGGACAGAGTATCCCTCAGTATCGTCTGTGACATCCTCGATGTATTCGATGCTTTTCAGGTGGTGTGTCCAAATACTTAGCGACTCTCCACCACCTGACTTACCCGAGAAGTCGTGTCCCGTGTTCTTGACTACTAGTCTCACACCCGTCCCCTTCGCGAACCTAACGCCTTCTTGCACATGCCTGGCAGAAGTGGCGTTGATCACGTACCACGGAAATCCACCCATAGTACAGTTGCCAGAGTCGTAAATGTTAGGGGACAAACAAGTGAGACCTTGATAGACGGGTGAGAACTTTTCAATGGGGTCATCAAGGTGGGTGTAAGAATTTGTCCAGTTGGCCGTCATGGTGGCGCAGGCGGCCTCATCGTACTCGGGGCCGTTGTAGCATGCTGCTGCCTGTGGTCGTGGTTTGAGGAGGCGATTTTCGACTCTTTCGTTGAGAGCCGCCCAAGCTTCGTCGGAGGGCCATGAGGAGTCACCTGGGTATACTTTGCATTGAGCTGATGCGATGTCTGCTGATGCCACGAGGGCATACAGAAGTACCGTTGACAATCTGAGAGTCATGGCCTCGGTGTTAATCAATGGAGCCGTTATGCATATATACTTTATACAGCAGATGCCAATCTCAAATTTCGCGAGAGAAGACTTGTATCATGGGGCGCGCTCCTGGAGGAAAGTTCTTGACCGTCTTTATGGATTGTTTGTGTGTCAAGTGCGGGGATTCCTAGCGTTACAATGAAGATGGCGAACCCCTTGCCGCCGTTCCCCTGCTATGTTGAGCCAAGATGGCGATCTTCGTTAGAAATAGAGGGAATTTCCGTAGCATGTCAGCGTCGTACCAGTTTCTACGCTATTGACTAACTTCAAGTCTGATTCGGCTTTGAGTCTTGACCCGTACTTAGCCTACCTGTACTCACTGACGTCTCAAAGAGGCTCGGCAATAGATGTTGAGATTTGCGTGCCAACATCGCTGGCAATAGGCTAATTTACTCATAATATGTACAGGCTTCGCATGAGTGACAAAAGACGGGCAGCCTCACGTGAACTTAGAAAGACTTGATTAAATTCTAGTTTTCTCACTCTATTCTAACCGCGATAGGTTGCCCAAACTCCAGATGGTTATAATTGCATTTACTGTGTACTGGTCGTCTGGCCTTATGATCATTGAAAGCCGAAGACCCATCGCATAACTGTTGCCAAGCCACATGTCTCCGCAAAACTGATAACTTGGAAGTGGCGGCGCATGTTTGGCGTATATTCTTTTTTGTCCTTGTATGTCCAACTTAGTCTGAACTAACAGAACTTCGTGTATCTTCGTTTTGCTATTATAACATTATTAGCTAAGATCATTTGAGCTGAGAATGGAAGTCGACACCGCACCCGTATGCAGTTCAGAAAATCAAGCAGCCCGAGCAGCGCCATTGAAATCTTGGCTCATGTTTTGGCTGTTATTTCCAATGGTGTTATTTTGACCGTAACCAGTAGCCGATGAAGATCCACTCCCGTTGTCGACTTGGTTTTGAGATCCATCCCAGGGCTGGGCTGCTTGGGTTGCAATGTTGTTCGCATTCTCATTGCCGGATCCACTTCCGTTACCGGCAAATTGTTGATTTTGAGAATCGTTCAAGGGTTGGGCCACTGGATTTCTCAGGACACCAATCCAAAGAGTGACCTCTCTCATGTAGACTGTGCCATGATTGCACATCAATGATACGTTGCCCTGCACTTGGAAACAAGGCGACATGAACACGTGCCGTGAAATATCGTCGATTTTTTGGACTTCTAGGGTGGTCAACCCTGAGACGTAGAGTCCTATTTGCCCATGCATAGGGTTCGTAGTAGGATCGGCATCCGTTATATATCCGCTAAAGGCTGCTTGTTTAAATAGAAGTCGTGCTTGGAATCGTCTACGGATCCGTTTGTATTGTCGCGGATCAATGCCGTGTAAGACTATTTCGTAGAAGTGCTCAGGGCTTGAAAGGTACCCCTGGAGAAAGACGGAATGTGTGTCCGCTTGAGGCGGGGTGGCAGACATGGTGAGTGTTGATAGTCGATGAGTAATTAGGTCAGTGTTGGTTGAGCATCCAAAAGTCGTCTTTGGGAGTTTGAATGGCAAGAAGTGTTAGAATTGCGATCGGTCAACGTTTGGAATTTATATCATCCCGAGAAGAACGCTTTTCTGTGGTGTGGGACGCGTAGCAAAATATCAAATAGCCTCGCCGCCTTGAGTGGTAGCATGGAGCAGTGGCGGAACGCCGGAGACAGAATCAGCGAATCATCCTCCGTACCAAGGCAGTCGGTACCCGAAATCTAGACACTGGAAGCCAAGGCTGACCACTCATAGTTGCGATGTGTGACATGCCTTCTCGCATATGCTTCAAGGTGAATAAGGTGGCTGAACTCGAAATGTTGAACTGAGCCGCGGAGGTACCCAGGGTACCCTCAAGTATGATTAGAATTTGGATCAAGGATATAGCAACTGTTAGTGGTAGAAAGACGTATGTGCAGGATGGACAAGGGACTTGCATCAGCAGCACTGAGCTGTTGAGTGGTATATGAAGAGTTGTGACAAGCGCTGGAAATTCCTGGGATTCGGGGATGCAGCAAAAGCACGGGTCGTCACAAAGGGCCCAATAAATTAATATAGACACTTGGCCCATACTTTCCCGTCTGCGGGAGACGGATGCATCATGCAGCTGGCTTTTGGCAAGGTCAAGTAGAACCTCCCTTGAATCCGGGAGCCAATTCTGAGCAAGTCCAATCTTCTTGCGAAGTTTCAGAGTAGTGACTGTAGATTTCAGCTTGAGAGACTGCGATGAAGGATTATTAGTCATGATCTATCGCTACAACATTCGACCAATAGAAGTACTCCTTGGTCATCTATCATCTCACACATACGATCTAATCAGTGGTATCGGGTAATCATCATGTAAGTCTGCCTGCTTCTTAGATTTTCTTTCCTCTCGTTGGTGTATCAAGTCCACCGCCCACCTATCCCTCTTCTTTCCAACCTTCGAATGCCTTTGTGGGTTTAAGTTTGGATTCAAACCATACTTACCCTGAGGAATTCCTGGAGTGGACCTGTGATTAGGAGACTCCTTATTCCTCGCCCCTACTGGCTTCCACTTCCACTTCTGTGGTCTTAAGCTCTCATGTATTCATCTCTACCCATTCCTCAAGCGGCTTTAGCCAAGGAAGAGAGCAACGAAGGTATTTGTCCTATAGAGTGCATTGAAACCTGAGTCGAGTTGAAATCTCAAGCCCTGAAGGCAAGTTTGGTATGCTTCTGAGAATTTCTCGAGCATCCACACCTAGGCCCTTCAACCTTTCCAGCTACAGTGACATACTTGGACTCGATTTTTCTGGGGTTGAACTGTCCATTAATTGTCCATTAATTGTCCATTATTTGGCATTTTACCATGCGAAGGTCCTATTTCGGAAAGAAGAACATTAGCGGAAAAGGCACGAGTATCGTTATCTGGCATGCCTGAAGCTCACGTAGAATGAGGTCAAATCCAAATTAGTCGACTCTGTTAAAACGCGTAGACAGGGTGCAATATTCCACCCCATTATGCATTCTAGATGGCTGGGCAAGATTACTGCAAAAGATCATCACGAGGTCTCTTTTCTTGCGAAGCTTGTCTTTTTGGTTGCTGGGATGATGAAATATATCGGTAGGTGCACGTAGTTCCTGAGTCGTAAACGCACCCAATGGTAGTTCCCGAAGGGGTGGTGGGAGGTTAGATGATGTGAGGTCTGTTGGTTGCTACTGTTAGCGCCGGACACGGGAGGGATGCACCTTGAAGAGATAGATCGTGTCGAACCGGCGCGATTCGAGCTAGATCGAGGTGTGACTGGATAACAAGGACCTCGGCGTGGATTATTAGTCGCTTAAATCAAATTGTACCGGAACCTGATTGAAGGAATCTATCTCAGAGGCGTAATATGCGAGTGCTGCCGGAGACGGAACCCCGAAAGTGAAATCAAACCTTGGATTAACCGTTGAGAGTAGCTCGGTCACTCGGCGTAGGTTTCGCGCCTTTCAACTCTATCTACTTTTGCATCAGATATCAACGCTCAGTGAACGAATATGGCCTCGCCCGCCGCCGCCTTTGTCTCGGCGAAGTGGGCTCTCAGGTCCGGTGCCCGTGCCGTCTCCGGGGTTGGACTTTCGAGACAGAATAGGTAGTGGGATTACCAGTGAAGATTCCCCGTGGAACGCGTATGGAATGTCCTACAAGTATTGGCAATAAGGAAAAGGTAGAACTTCTGCCTGCCGCTCTCGTTCAAGTGTAGGATTGGCAGCAGCGCCCTTGGCGTCGCGATGCCAGATTCCCGGGCCGCAGCAGCACGAACAATGCCCTGATCGATCCCCGATGCGGCTTCTATGATAAACTAGCGGTCATGGTAATCAGGCCGCAAACCACAGTCTTCGGATGCGATTCCTGCCGACCAACGAGGTTTATGATGATGATGATGATGATGATGATGTATTTAACGTCTGGTAACAAAAGGACGTGCCGGGCGCTATACCGACATGGTCTATGCTAATCTAAACTATGTTACAGGCTACCGTCTTCACCTAACGTTCCTGTTCAATAACTCAGGCAAATTTCGGAAAAGAAATTGGTCTCCTCTATCCATTCGCATAGAAGAGAGGCTCCCTTAGCAGAACCTAACAAGAAATCAATGCTTGCTTTGGCCATACGTTGGCGGAGGTAGCGCGGTGTAGCCTTGCGTCCACGCTTGCAGAAGTAGAAATGGACTGGTGTCTTGGGTTTCCCACAGCTGCAGTTGAGCAACGCATCTTGATGAGCGAATCTCTCGTGGTATGCTGCAAAGTCTCCATGATGGGATCTTGCTGCGTATAGCCTTCCTAGTAAGTGCCGAGGGAGGCGGAGTTCGGGCGGCTTGGGGTGAAGAACTATCTCGAGGTCGGCATATTGCCGAGGGCATTGGGACAGCCATTTTCTGGCAAAGGCTTGGAAGGCAGCTGCTTTAGCTTGCCTTTCAAGGTGCGCTAATGAGGGCTGTGGTTGTGATTTTGGGATTAGTTTGCAGGCTTCCTTGGCTAGAGCATCCGCTTCTTCATTTCCTGGTACTCCCGTGTGCCCAGGGCACCACCAAACATAAACCCTGCCGGGGGTTGTCCAGCTCTCTCTTTGTCTCCGAGTCCAGGAGGAAGAGAGCCTATTGAAGGCCCTAAATCTAGCCTGGCTGCTTCCTGTGCTCTGGGAGTATAGTCTAGCCGCGACTGCGAGGTTATCGAGGCAGATGTGGACGTTATCTGCCATACGAGCCATAGGAGCCCGGGCGGCTTCCATCAGGCCGTGATACGCAGCATGTGCCTCCGTGTCATACACCTCAGTTGGGGAGCCGAGTGGTTCGGATCCGCGGAAGATCTGCCGTGTAGCTTGGTACCCTACCCAGCCTGCTCCGGCGGAGGTGCTGCTGCCGTCCGACATCTGGGACCCGTCAGTATAGACAACAATATCCCGCTTGGAGAAAGTTGCCACCCTGCCTGCAAAGGAGAGGGCCTGTTCTTCTTTGGTCTTGTTAGGTTCGTAGCCGACCCTGGCGAGGGCTGTCTGCCAGTCCGCTAGTTGCTCCCAAGGGGGGAGTTCTAACGGATCGATGTATTCGGTATTTTTGCTTACGAGGCTTGCCATTCGTCGTAGCCGTGAGTCTGGTCCTGATTTGTCCCTGAGTCTCGTTCGGAGAGGGTGTCGCTCGTCCAGACGATGGATTCTATTTCAGAGCGAGCCTCGTACCTATTCTCTACTTTCAATGGATAACCGTTCTCTATCACAAATCTCGATGCCCACATTGTGACCATACGACAGTATCCCATACCCTGTTCTTTTTGAAGGTCTTTCGGCCGGAAGAGTCTCTAACTCACGTGGGTCCAAAGCGACACAGCCGCCGGACTCTCAGCCCCGGCGCCACGAACATGAACCAGACCGCATTCTGGCCGGAACGTCGATAGCGCTTTGGCCAACATCGACCGATGCCCCACCGCATCGGATTCACAAATTGGGCAAAGGAGAGGAGGCTATAATGCCATAGTCTCTGGTCAGGCTGGCTTGTGGTGCTGTCAGAATGGCCCGATGACCTGAAAGTCGCGTGGCAGTCGGAGTCCGTGAGGTGAAGGTATCTTGGCGGTGGCTTGCTGTTGATTTGTGTATTCGTTGTTGTGCAAGACATCATGAAACGAGACAAATATTGGCAATAGCTGGATGCGTCTGTGATTCTAAGCCTAAAGACTCAGTGACTGGTGAAGCCGGTAATTACCGTTGTTGAATCGGCTACTGGGCCTCACCATTCATCGGCTGTGGTCAAGGTATCCCGTCGGTATGGTTTCATGCATCCTCTCGTCCACACCAAAGTGATGCTCTGTGCTTGATTTATCTGAGATCTTCTTACTTCATTAACGAGACTCTTGAGGGTATGAGGCACTTCTTGGGGATGACATCGGTGGCTTTAACCTGTCATATGGTGTGCCGGCGCCAGGACCTCACGCTCGTAGAGGCAGGGAGTGGCACCGGCAAAGGCTGAGCCACGCCAAAATGATCGATTGTTGAAGTCTAACCATAAAGTCATTCGATGTGTCGGGAAACCCAGTTTGACTCATGCATTCTCTGGCAAACAATTTACGGGGCGCTTCCCGATACCAAACCGTTGTCAAAGGAGGTCTATGCTGCCTCCCGACGAAAAATAATCCTTAACATAATGGAGCTGTGGCTGAATCCCTGTCCAAAGTGGTCTCACTGTCAGATGAGTTAAAATGCATCTGACTCGGAGGGATTCCAGATTCTTGGAATCAGACCAGTTCTTTATATCGCTAAAAACCTGAGGACTACGGTGGCTTGCGCAGAGGTCAGGCGGAAGCGAGTTGGCTGAACTGAAGCGACACGCTTGGCTAGGACTGGCCTCTTCTCCGTGGCAGAGATTAGGATCAGTATAGTAGACGACGATTGAGTTGTCATGATTGTCAACCGGTGCTCATTCACGCAATAGTTGACGGAGTGAGAGTGAAGTCACCTTGAGTGGATAAATGGACTTTGACAGCGCCTAACTCTCGATAATGCTCAGGCCAAGTTCGCCAGCTCAGTGCCAGCGTTACACAGCTTGCTTCTTCCGGCAGCCAAAGCTCTCTGATACGGCCAGATCTGCCAATGGATGTCGATCACCCCGCGGCCCCTCAGCATGTCTCACCCGGGGAGTCTTGTCCATCAACGCAGAAAAAACAGCTAGGGCGATCTGGGCCTACAGTGAAAGAAAAAGGCCAAGTCCGGGAAGCCGGGAGTGATAAAGAAGCAAAGCCCGGATGCGATTGAAGAGTAAGCACGGAGACAATCGTCACTGATCCCCACTTGAGCTAGCCGTAGATCCTGAGCGGAGGGCTCTTAGGAAGACCCCGGATTGCCTTGGCCCCAGACCGTCCGACGCCGCGGCTGTCCGAGCGAACCCTCCAGGCTCAACTGGCCCAATGCTGATTCGCCAATTCCCCTCGTTTGGACTTGGTGGCCCTGCAGGGGAGCCGATGCAATGAACAAGGCGGGTGTGTTGTGTGTGTCTTGTTCGTCCCTTCATATGTTTCCCACCCCTCAAAACATGGCAGGAATCCAGGAAAAGAAGGCCAGTCGCTAGGCGGAGTCCCCGAGACGTTGCGCCTCTGCGATGAAAGACGAGACGGTTTGTTCATGTTGCATTTGCCTTCCTAGAGGGGCCAAGGATTCCGTCCGCACAACCCCTTTGTGATTTATGATGATGTGATGAGTGTTTGCTTGTCACCTTTGGTCTAAGCGAAGGGAATACGACTCTGAAAGGAGATGGGGAAGAAAAAGGAATGGGGTAAAAACGCGCGACATTTCGAACATGTCTAAGTCTATCTGCATGCTGCACGCTCGGGGTCTCCCAAAAAAACGTCTAACGCTGCAGAAGCAAGAGAGAAGCAACGATGAGCGGCATGGAAGAAAAAGAAACAAGTCCGCAGAAGCAAACACCAAGACATATCCACAGTGAGCAGCAATCTTGGGTTGGCCGACAGTTACGTATGTTTGCCATTTATTTTTAATTGTTCAGGGCGTTTTCTCTTCGTCTGTTCGCACTTTGATCGGCTGATCGGCTTGTGGAGCCTCTCATCTGGGCGGGAAAGTTGGGTAACTGAATCGAGTCTCCATTCCAAGGGTGAGATTTGCGAGGAGTGGGAGAGAGAGGGAGATTCAAAGGGGACGAGGACGCCTCAACTCCCACACACATGTACACATGCATGTACGTACGCAGAAAGGTACTCAATAACTCACGTACCTTACCATACTCGTGCCCGCCCCCACTTTAATTGGATTTCGACACATCTCACCCACTAAAAGTGGGTGCTTTTCACCCAAACGACCATGTCACCCAAACGCGCACCCATAGTAAAGTTCAAATCCCAGTTTACAGATTGCCTTCTCAACGACCACCCGTTATCAGCAACATTAAGCAACTATGTAACCATGATCTCCTCAAGGTTCTCTTTCTTTTGGTCTCTTCCCCGAGTTCAAAACCCCCGAATTGCATGAAATGCGCGTTTGGGTGACATGGCCGTTTGGGTGAAAAGTACCTACTTTTAGTGGGTGAGATGTGTCGAAATCCAATTAAAGTGGGGGCGGGCACGAGTAGAGTGAGTGGCAAGGAAGCCTCGAACCTTGAGGCCTTCTTCTCAATGCCAGCCATGAGCGATCTTGACCGTCTTTGTCCAGGCAAAACGCCAGTGCTATCTGCATCAGGTGAAACAAGTTCGCCAGCAACATAAAGGCACTTGATTAGCCATGTCCCCCAACCCGTTTCCGGACTGCCCATACCACGTGTGCAGGGGCCCCGGTGCTGACGGCTTTCTTGAGGTACCAAACTGCAGGGTGTGTCGCGCACCACTTCCTGGAGCTACTCAAACACCCCCAGTCGGGTCCATCTCGAGAACGGCTCGACGGACGGCTTGACTTTGAGAACCATTTATCTTTGCAGTGTCTCCCCTTTTCGTTCTTGTCCAACCTTTCCAGCCCCTCTAGGTCGTCCCCATCTTATCCTGAATGAGTTGTCTTATTTGATATTCCGCCATCTTCTTGCTGGCCAGCGGCTGAGAACCCCGATCCGGAACCTACCCGCGAGCTGGACTTCGACCTACGGAATTCGAGGTCCCCCCCCCCGAGTATGCAAACAGCAACGGCCTCGATCCCGAGAACCCTGGTAGAAAATGGGCGGCTCCATACTTGAATTACTCGGTAAAGCCGACAACCTCAAAGACCCTGAACCGGTTCTCAACCAGCGACCAGCGGTCCTGGCTATGGTCGTTTCCTTTCTGGTATTTGACGTCCATCCAACATTTACAAAAAACGACAGCTTTTAACCACTTACCGCAGCTTGTCGCCTGGATTTGCGGTGCTTTTCGACTTTATGTTCGGTTATTTATTGCCCGATGTCCGGGATGGGATGATTTCTTCGTTGTATTATCTTTGGTATGTGACTACCGGACACGAGTTCCATGTTACTTGAAGCGTCTAACATGTCATCTACAGCTCACCAGCTTGCTTCTATCTATTGCGACTTGCGTAGGTAAGTGTCTTCACTTTATGGCGCCTATGTAATGACTCGTCCACTGACTCTTCGACATCACAGCTACGGATTATGGACTGGGAAAGCATTTTCTTTTACTCGGAGTTTCTGGCATGCAAGCCTTCATCAAAGCCTTTTACGTTTGCAATGGCGCATACCCAATGGCAACAGCCCTAATCAAATTGGCCTTACTGTTCCAATACTTACGAATGTTCGAACACAACACCAAATCTCGATTCGTCACCATCGTGATTATTGTCATCACCGCACTATGGGGTGTAACTTACTCCTTCATCGCCTGGATCCCCTGCCTCCCCGTCTCATCCTTCTGGGACCTCTCATCGACGACCGAGACCCGATGGGCCTTTGGCTCCCGTGATCCCGTCATCTTCGCGCGCAGCTTCGAGAGTCACGTCGGAATGAACGTTGCATTGGACCTGATTGTATTCGCGATACCCATCCCGTTGTTCCTGGAGGCTGGAACTCGGACGAAGTCGCGCTTGGGTCTGCTTGGTCTGTTCACCATGGGTGTTCTGTAAGTTCCCACGCCTCAAACTTCCTTTCCAACTCAAAGCGAACACGTCCCGTCTGACTCGGCTTCGCTAGTGTGAACGTTCTTGGAATCTTCCGTCTCATCGGCATTTCACACTCGAGAGCGGGCACTTATCCGACTCTTGACCCTAGCTGGTACGGCTGCGTGCCCATCGTACTCGCTGCGGTCGAAATCAACCTGGCGACGATTTGTGCCTCCCTGCCTGTCTTTTGGCCCACCCTACAAAGCAGTATCGGCCAGATCTTTGTCACAAAAGAAATCGAAATCACTTCCGAGATACGCCGTCTCAGCAGTCTTCGTGACGAGGAGGCCACCGCTGAGCTGTGCGACTTTTCATCACCGCAAAAACCGAGCAAGACGTATGGAGGAGCTGAGGTCAATGAGAGGTGGTGTATTAATGAGTCCCCGTTGAGGTCGACGAAAGTTGAGGTCGAATCAAGGGGTCTTCACACAAAACCGAGCCAAAAGTCGCTGTTCTCTGAAGGGTTCAAGAGGATGGCGGACGATCAGGAGTCATATGATCGCCTCGTCCCGTCTCCATCACGCAGTCGATTGAGACCATGATTAATAAAAGTTCTGATTCACATTCACGCATTACTTGGCGATATATCTAAATCGGACCGAATATCCTCTAAACGCACATTATTTCTAAAGATCTTCGTGAAGTGCAAGTCATAGATTACGACGGGCGTGATTACGATTCCCTGGTTCTCTCGCCCGCACATAACCTGCCAATGACATGAGATTCCTTTGTTGCTCGGGGACTCCTCAGTCATCATCGCCGCAATATTGCCGTCTTCAGCGACTTGAAATCGCAAGCTAGGACAAATGGGGATGCCTCCGATGTTAGTTCGGCAGAGGAACTTTATCCGGGTACATCGACACCGTGGCTGTCTTGGTCTTTTGTGTGCCAGACCCCAAACTGCAATGGGCCGCGCCTCAACCTGTGCACAGAGCTTTCCCTCCACCAGATGCGGCTCAACCTAAATTCGACACACTAAGACCGCGGCCGACGTAGCTCATCGGTCCAAGGTGGTTATTGGTCACTGTACGACGGGTTCGTATGATCGGATGCTGCGACTAGAGTGCAGACGCCGTTGTAACACACTAGACTGAGATGGTATAGTAGATATCCGAAACTACTTATACTCGTAGCAAAACGGGCCAACATGGATATCCATCACATCGCTGATGGGGATATCCTCTCCAAAGTTGGGATACTTGAGAGGGTACTGCAGCGTAATGTTCTCGTACGGCACGTCACCGAAGAAGTTGAACGGGTACGCGAATATGGTGTCCGGGCCGCCGATGGCGGTTTTACGCGCGGGCCAGTCTACGACCACGATTAGCAAGACAGAGCCTACTACTTTTGACATTCTCTTTTGCTGGGGAAAATGGGGCGCCTAGCCGCTCGTCCAAGTGTCTTGGTCTGTTCACAAGAGGCACTGAAACAAAAGTCAAGTTCGTGAGCAGAAAAAGATGCTTACCTCGCCGCTGCCAGTCGTTCCAGGTCTTGTCCAGTGCGCCGTGGACAAAGTAGAAGAGTGGATCGCCGGGTGAGGAATATGTCACGAAAGAGGTATAGCAGTGGATATCTCAGGGGTAGAGATAAGGGTTAGACAGGGGTATGGGAATACAAAAGGGGCTCCCTCGAGGGCTTCCCTTTTCCCCTTTTCCATAGTCGATTAGACCACAGTTGAGATCCCGATTTCCATGAGCTACTCTATATGCTGATTCGTGACAGAATACATGTCCGCACTCTGGTCCCAGCAGTTAGCTTCCTGAGATTTCACAACTTCACAACTAAAGTAAGGAACCAAATAGGGCCGAATAATGAGAAAGCATCATCGTCTGATCATACGTACCTCGCCAACAGCACCGCCGATGCCAAGATGCATGCACGCGTGGAGAGTCAGGCTGTCGAACTCGAAACTGTAGCCCTGAATGTGAGAGTTGAATTCACCATAGGTCGGCGCAGAGAGCGCACGGTCAACAATCTCGTCTCTCAGGGCACTGGCAACGAGGGTGGGACTGAAATCTCGACGTAGGCAATGGGGTTGCGGTTCAAGTGAGGAGCCTAGGACCAGGATGTGAAGTCAGCAGATGCAGGGCAAAGACAGAAACCTTGTGGTTTGCGGAAATTCCCAACGCACCGAGACCCATGGAAACAGTGAGGTTCGCAAATGGCCCTTCCTGGACGCAACCTCCTCCACTCCTTCCCGGAATTTCCGTGGGGGTCTTGACCGGGAACTCCTCGTCATCACTGATATCCTCGACATACGGCCCGTTACCGCCGAATCCGTAAGTGTTGTCAAAGATTGGCGAGTTGACAAAACTTTCCGCAGTGTTGTCAAGACTCAAGTCCCAGTAGGGTAGTGTTCCTTGGTAGGAGCATTTGTTCCTCAGCTCGGATTCGAAGAGAAATATCATCCACCGATGCCAGCTACAGTTGAAGTGTTAGGAGAAATGATCGAAATAATGTTAGAGTTATCTCTTACGGGAGGAAAGGTCCCTATGGTAACATCAGCATATTGAATCCACCCACTGGCCTTGGAACGCAGATTGAGTTGACTCACATTGAAGTGCACCTGTTCTGTGACATAGATGTGCATACCCTGGAAATCGTCGTACCGAGTCTTCGCACCAGGCCACAGATTATTGCCTTCCGACGGCAGAGACATCAAGCATTTGATAGCATCGATGTAGCTTAATCTCTGCTCCAAGGATAGTTGTCGCCATTCGTATCGGACCAGAGGGTTCCGACAGCACCCGGGGCTGGTGTGATTTGATGGGGCACCAGCGACTGTCTGGACGCCCGCCAGGCCGATAATGGCCGTAGCGACAGTGGTGAAAAGACGCATGATAATTCAAGAAAGAAGATTCAGAGCTGAGAACACTGGCGTAAAACCAGGACAGAAGAGAATGAATCGAATCTCATTCTTGCTAGCTGTCTTCTTTCGCATTGGAGGCGGATCGGTTCACATTTGAGGGAAACCGACATATTGTCAAAGTCGGCATGCGCTTGCAGATCAAGTGCATCATCAGCCTACCTGGAGAAAACGAGATGAACATACTGCTTTTCGTGTGCTCCGATGCATCTTTGCGGCACAATCAGGCCCTCATCAACGGCCGAGTTTCTCCTTTGAGCTTTTCATTGGCATCAAGATGCAGGTTGGTTGCAATGCGTTCTCGACTTCGAGAAGCCCTGCCTCCGGCTACATGCTCCGTTGGGGTACGCGTATCCTTCGGCTAGGGATCTGCTAGGTAGTCAACGACGGTCGATGGTTCCATCGGATGATGTTGTGGAGGTTACCTCGAGACCCGCTGCTAATGCCTGTTTCTCAACGCTTCCAACCCTTGCCGTTAAGATTTTTCCAGGGACCCTGCTCACCGAAGGCGTGTCCGATCACACTAGTTTTGAGCTATCATCGACTGCCCCCCTTCAAGGGTAGAGAGATGAGTTGCGGAAGTTTGGAGATGATTGGAGAAATGAAGTTCACCTCAGGCAAACGGTTGTGGGGAGCCCAAAGACTCCTGGTTGTGCTTTAGACTTTGATGAATGCAGCGACCCAAATTTGGCACAACTCAGATACCTAGCAAATGCCAGCCATGGCCCATTGATAAGTATTGCGTAAAATCTCAGGACCAGGTCGACTTAGCTCATAAGCAAGGGTCCGAAAACAACGAGGCAGGAGCTTTGGATCCTCAGGGGCTCATCTTGTCTGAATTCCTGGCGCCGAAAAGTGCAGTGGTGAGACCTGGCTTGAGTGAGTTCTGTCCTCAAAGCCGTGGGAGGCGCTTGAAATCCTCAGCCAACATCTGGTCAGGGTTCCTGGGGCTTCGTTTCTATGGGGCGATGGAACCTCACTTCGAAGTAACGAGGCTAATTTGACTTGATGCCAAGACAGACGTGCTCAGCACGGGCACTTCATTGTGGGGGAAGAGTTTATGGGTCGATTTCTGATTGAGGCAAGGTACACTTCTCGAAACATGACAACATCGTAGCTTCTTGCCTGCTGTTGGATCAGGTCGGGCAAGCTTTCATGGAAGCTTCATAGCCGGCTTACAACGGTAGTGATTGACTGCTTTATGCCTCAACGCCGGCGATGGTGTTCATGCCCGACCATGGGTCCGACATTGTCAGACACGGCACCACCGGCCAGTATCCCCGAAGCTTGAAGGCAAGGCCTCAGTGAAGCCTCGACAAAGGCTCGATTGGCCCCTTGGAGAGGAATATGATTAATCATCGCTAGCCAAGGCCGGAACCGACAGCTTGGGTCGTTTTATTACAGTTAGCTACAGAGCTTCATCTTATGTTCAACGTGGTGTCATTTCAGCATAACCATCTGAGGTTCGAGGCGCTCCCACCCTCAAGGATCAAAAAGGGTGACCAATGTAAACCCCATTGCAGGAATATTATTGCCAGGTCCGACGTGGTGTTCGGCTTCGCTACTTCCAACACGATGCAGCAAGGTATAGCTTTCATCACACTATCTTCAAGCTTCTAAGCCGGTCCGACCGCCGCGGGCATCGGAAACGTCTCGCTCTCTGAGCCATATCTCCGTTTGGCGAGACATGCGTCGCTGCGAAGCGCTCTTTCGGGCCAGGTCTCGACCAACACGCAGGCCAGAGACCTGACTAGCGGCCCGATGCCAAGAACCAAAACCAACAACACCGCGCATGAAGACGTAGTGCCAACGATGGGGGTTTGTCCAGAAGAATTAACCGACTGCCTACTACTCCTCTGATAAGGTGGATACGTCACTGGTGTGCCAGCATAGTAATTACTTCACAATATCGCACTCGCATAACAGGTGAGAGAGCAAGAACTGCAAAATGCAACGACACTTTAAGTATACAAGATTCGTGCAGATATAGAACCTTTACACGTCTAAGTGGGCAGAGTCTTTGGTTTTCCTTAGATTTGGTAACGGCAAAAGATTGCTCCTTCTAAAACTTGGAGTTTAAAGACCAATTTAACCGCGATCATGCTGGGATAGGTGGTAGGATCATGTATGCATTTGTGAGGTTGAACATAGCGGAGGGATATCACTTCGATTTGTCTTTCTTCAGGAGAGGATCCAACTACTGCCGACTGTCATCCCGCTCTCATGCATGCACAGCGGCTGTAACCAACCCTGACACCGAAAACCAGGATTTTCGTCACCTACAAACCGGAGACTGACCAAGACAATTCTGCAAAAGTCTTGACACGCATGGCTGCGGCGCAGTAGCTCGCTCGCCGAAGATTTTGCGCCGCGTGTTTTGAAGATGTGATGGGGGCTATGCAAGGCAACTGGCTTGATGCCACAACTCGAAGAGGCATTTCACGTGGGCAAAACCCGCGGCTGGCTGCATTTGGCGGCTCGACTCCTAGAATTCCATCTCGTCCGTCGACAGATTTCGTCTTGTCAACTGCCGCGTAGTAGACTTATCCTTCAATTCTTTCTCTTTACCCCCCTTCATGCTGTTTCCTGCCTGTCTCGGTGCTAAAATATCAAAAATCACATCGAATGACGTCCGCACTTGCAATGGACGGCGAGGTCCACTTCATGGACTCTCCAGAATACGCCGGTGATAAGACTCTGCACCTCAATATCACCCTGATTATCTGCACAACGATCGTAGTTGGTCTCAGGCTCTATGCTAGGGCTTTCATGGCTAAGGCATTGGGGCTCGATGATTTGCTTGCATTTTTAGCCTTCGTAAGTCATCTTGCGCGTCTTGAATTCGCAGAAATATGCTAAGACATATCAAAAGGGACTAGTGTCTGCGTTGTCCGCAATGGATATTCGCCGTAGGTTACTTCATTATGTTTCTTTGGGGCAACATTAGAACCGCTGACTGAATTTTCTTGTGGGTAGTTGTCCAGTTTGGCAGCGGAGCACACATCGAATATGTCCCAAAGCCTTTACTAACGATATGGTTCGAGGTAAAGTTTCGCTAGCGGTCTCGGTAATGGGGAAGAAGTTTACTGACGAGCCTCATCAAGTCTCTAACAACACAGACACTGATTTACTTCGTCGGAACCGGGGTGATGAGACTGTCGATTGTGGCTTTTCTTCCTCGCCTGAGTCAAGATAGTAGGTCATCGCTTCCGACAATTGCAAATTACTCATTGATTTGCACTGACAGTGCTTCCTAGGGACGTATCTGATACTTGTCTACATTACCGGCTTCTTTGTGGTGGCCCAGACTGCCGGATGCTTTTTCTATCGCCTCACGGAGTGCAGCCCCATAGCGTTCGTGACCATAGACATTCCTTTGATCCATGGACTTTGCTGATAGTACCTCTTCTAGAGACATATGGAAACCTCCCTTCTTGCCAGGGCTTAACTGCGTTCCTCCCGAAGCCGAGAATACAATGATGGTAGCTAATCAAGTGATTGGTCTGATCCTGGTTCTTGCACTGATGGGATTACCTATAGTTATGGGTTGTTTACACGAAGATGTTTTTCTCCCAACGAGCCTTCCAGGTTATCTTAGTGTTCAGCGTGGGGCTTTTTGTAATTGTTACAGGTTGTATCCGCCTCGTAATGTTGAAGACACTACTTTTCCTCGCCGATCCGTAAGCATTCCGGCAACCAAGACACTTTTGCGAGTAACAGCTGACGTCTTTCTGAAATAGTACCTTCAACATGTCGGCTATAGGCGTCTGGACCGATCTGGAAGGACATATTGGGCTCTGGGTTGCCTCATTTCCCGCATTGCAACCTCTCGTTCGAATTGTCTCCTATAAACTTGGCTTTCGAAGCAAGCTCCAAAGCTACGTTGAAGAAGGACGTTCGGATACTGGCGGTGGTGGTGGTGGGACAAGGTCGAGATCAGGGGCTTGGACTGGTCCTGCTCGTAGCAGAGGCTACGTACGCAACGGAAGCGGCATCGATGCTGCAGATAGTCATAGCGAGAGGGGCATCATATCTAGTGCAGATAAAGATGTAGAGTTGGACAAGATGGATTGCAGAATTTCTGGTATTCACAAACAAGTTGATGTGGAAGTTCGAGTGGATGATGAACCTAGGAGGGGTAAACCAGTACATAACACTGTGGACAAGGGGCCAAAGAGTTGGTTGGCGGATTGAGAAAACTTCAGGCAATACACAGAGTCCGAAGCCTGCAGATAGGACAAAACAAGCACCCGAAGCAATTTCCACGGTCTTATTCTTTCGAAGTGAAGCCGCCGTTTCATCCGTTAGAGCAGTCGGAACTTGGTGGGAGGGTTCTCAGGCAAGAGACAGCCCTCCATCGACCTTACCGGTCCGACGTGGTGGAGCTGAGGAAACTCGACGGCAACAGTATTGCCAGAATTGACTCTTTCATGTCCACAATTCCCCAAAACATCCGCCAAACACATTTCGCGTACCTCACGCCAAGCCTCAGTCGCCGGTATTCTTTAGATCCTCAACAAAGATACCAGATTTATCCTTTTCTTCCTCGTCTTCGATACTCCAGGGTTGGATCTCATGACCCACAGGCAAATTGGTGTTTCTGAATGGCTTGCCAGACTCGACTGCCGAACACGCCTCTTCGAAGTTCTCTGTGGCGTATTTTTCGGCATGGTGAGTCCAGACCCATTTCCCGAGGAGCATGGGCTGCCTTTCATCCTTGAGAATCTCATTCATATCGCGGTGGACCTGATGCCTATTGACGAAACCGTTGTGTTGCAAAAGCGAAGTACGCTCATGTCTGGACAAAGTGACTAGAAATGAGGCTGTGCACAATGAAACCGCTTGTCACCTTACCTGAGAAGCTGATGAGCGCGAACGGCAAGAGCTGTTCGATCTTTGCCTCCCAGTCTAAGGCATTCGGGAAGTGACATGGCGTCCTCGAGGGCCATGATGCCCCGTTTCCAGATGATGGGATGAAGCTGTGGGCTGCATCACCAAGCTGAATGATGTGACCACCGTCGGAGTGCCACTTTGGTTGCGGGTTCCGGCAACATAACTTCCATCGCACAACAGTGTTTGGTGGGGTGCTGTGAATCGCTTCCATGAGAACTGGGTCCCAGCCCTCCTTGTCGGGCATCACGTCCGCAGTTTGCTCGGGAGTCACAGTCGACGACCAGGATTCCACAGCTGTTCCATCGTCCTATGTTTCTCATGTTAGTTCGGGATAAAGGATGGCGAGCTGCGAACAGCACATACCTTGTGCGTAAAACCGAGGAAAATGTGTGTCTTTGACAAGAGGAAGATAATGTACATGTCAGGACTAGTAATCTGTCAGCCAAGTCTTTAGTTCGAGTACCTGGTTAAGTAAAAGCCTTACGCGGTATACATGCGGAGCTGAGGTCGTTGGAGTTCGACAATCGCTTTCTGCAGTGCAGGGGCATCTCTGATGTGGTCGGTCGAATACATGACACGATCAGCACAGTAACCCGTGCTCACTGCGCGAACAGGCTTGCCCAGGGTCATACTGCAGCTTTTGGAACCGATGCCATCTGCCGCTATTACAACATTGCCAGTGAAGCTGCGGCCATCTTCGACATGGGCGGTGGCGGTTCCCTGCCCATCTTCTGAGTAATGGGCGATGTCTACACCATATGTCACAGGAATTCCCAGTCGCTCGCATTGGCCAAGGAAAATCATGGCGAGATCTCGTCGGCTAACAATCGGCTTTGCTCGGATGGGCCATATCACATGTGTGGCAACTCCCGGGAGGTGGTGCTCGACTTCAGCCTTCGGTACGGCAAATTGCCCTCGCGGTGACAGAAACACGCCTCGGGATCAAAGGCGAACTGGTCCCATTCCTGTAGCATTTTGGGATACTCCTTCAAGGTAGCATAGCTGTTAGGTCCGAGTCTGATAACATCGCCTGGGCGGCGCACATCAGTTGAACTTCAGGGGAAAGGAAGTCTCAAGATGAATACATACCGGCCTCGGAGATCGCCTCCCCCTTCTCAAGTATTTGAACATCATGGACCTTCCTCCAAAACTCGACAGCTGCCCTGCAAGCCTCCCAGGCCTGCGCCAACAATGACAACGTTGATCCCAGAAGGAGGGTACCGCACAACCCCGTCCACAATTGAACCGCAGTCGGGCATTTTGACAATGGAAATTTATTTAAAAATAGGTCTAGAAAGGTACGGGGAAGTTTGATTAGGTTAAGGTCTCAAATCTGGAGCTTTATACTCCACGAATGTCCAACACAATCATATCTGTCAGTGCTCTTTAATAGCTCCATGATGTGGCAGGAATTGACAATATGCTGGTGACTTGGCGGGCTTAGGTCACAACCCGGTGCCGCAAATGACCCATGCATCAACTGACTGCCGCGGACGGCATTTTCATCAACTCCTTTGAGACGCGAGAGGATTCGTAGATCAGGGTTACGAGTCGTAGCGGAGCTCCGCCGCAGTTCCCTCCCGGTGGGATATGCTGGTGTCGCAGGCTTCTTCGCATTATTACAAAAGCCCGAGACTAACTCCACCAGCAAGATCAATTCTCCCAGACCTCCCTTGCCCCAGGTTCATCGGCGTTGTTTTAATTGCTCGAAACACTTTGTTCATACCTGACCCATGGGCCTACAACAGCTTCATGACAACACAGAACTCCACTCCGAATCAAAGCTTTGGTTCAGCAAACGATTTATCTAGGTACTCTAGTCGCATGTCTAACTGTGTCGGAATGTTTTCATACTTTCAGCATCACGCTAGGGACCCAGGGGCACGCCTATCGATATTGATGTCCAAGTTGAGATCTTCTGACAGTAGACCCTGTTGTTGTTGTTGTTCTATTTAACGCCATGGCGGCAAGGGCGCAGCCGCCCTTGCGGCAGACCTCCCGGAGGGTATGTGGCGTGAAGGGTCGCAGGCTCTAGCTATATACTATATAGTACACGCCGTATCCTGACGTCCTCCAAATCTTGCTCGTGAGCTACTATGTGTTCTATCCATCCCTAGTTCCCACTGGTGCCCTAGTTCCGTTATAACTATCTGGTTTCTTAATAGAGGTAGTTTGTCGTTTGGAGGATAGGTTATGACCTATCTCCTAGTACCGCGGGCAGATCTTCTGGAAGAAGTCTGTCACGCAGAGGAAGGCCTGGAAGCCTTCAGAGTCAGTGATTAGCCCCTTGAAGTAGCGATCGAGGGACCCTATAGGTCCTACGGGCTCCTGGCGGCTGTAGGGGTAGAGGGTGGGCCACTGTTGCCTCCTCAGTAGGGTCTTTCGGCAGTAGACTAGATGGTCTGCCTCCTTAACCCATCCACAGGAGCAGGTGAGTAGTGCTTCTGTGTGGTTAAAGCGTTGGTGATATTGTTTAAAGTCCCCGTGGCCTGACCGTGCCGCGAGGAGGTGATGAAGGGCAGCCCTAGAAAGGCCAAGTTCAGGAGGGCAAGCAAGGGTGGCCTTGAGCCCTAGTTGGGTATAGCGGGGAGTTGCCTCTTGTTTCCACCATCGTCTATATTAGCGTCTTGGCCGCTCTTTAGCAAGCCACTTGATACCTGATAGAGTAGCTAGTTGGCTCCTAGGGACTGGTAAAGTTGTTCCCTCCTTAGCTAGGCTGTCTGCTTCTTCGTTTTCTTTAATATCTTGGTGCCCCGGGGACTAATGGGTTCGTATATCGTATATCCTAGCTACCTCCTGGATCTCAAGGAAGGCCGCTTGTGAGGAGTCTGGGACCTTGCCACGGATTCCCTGGATGACACTGGTATTATCGATGCAGATGTGTATCGGCTGGCCCTGAGAGGTATGGAGGGCCCGTCGGAGCCCCGCCCTCGCCCCTTCCGCCTCACCGTCAAACACCTCTGCTAAGCCGAGGCGGCCGCAGCCCTGGGCTATACGTCTGTTCTTGCGATAGATAACAAAGCCGAACCCCGTGGCCCCATCAGCGGCTTTAGAGCCGTCTGAGTAGACGATTGTATGATTGTCTGGTACGGTCTTGAGCCAGGCTTGGAAGGCTTTAGCTGCATCCTCCTTACGCTCTAGGGCTATGAGGTCTTGTGAGCCTGGGGGGTATTGCGGCTGTATGAGTAAAGGCCTGGGCATTTAGGTAAGAGGCCAGCTGTTCTTTGAAGTCTTGTCCGTTGCCGCCCCTGCTGCCAGAGCCTTGGGACCAAGGGATGTTGTTGGTCAACCTTCTGTAGCCGCGTAGCAAAGCGTAGTCGTGCTGCCTCGAGGGCAGCCTCTGCTGTGGGCAGGCCAGCCTCACGAAGGAGGCTGCTAGTTGGTGTGGTCCTCCAGACAGGTAGGATAGCCCTTGCCGCTGCTGAAATAACTTTCCCGACTTTGCGGACCAGGCCCTTCTGTCCCGTACCTATAGTAGCTATCTGCATAGTAGTACCACTACTGGTATTGGTGTTGTTACTTAAGGCTGGTCTGTATAAGCCTGCATACCAGGTTTCAGCTCCGTAGAGGACTATCGGTAAGATACAGGCGACGGCCGCTTTACGCACAGCAGCTGCTGGTAGCCCCCCTTTTGTGTTTGTTAGGTGCCGTAGGAAATGGGCTACCTTTTTTGCTGCTGCGACCTTTGTTTCCACATGGTGCCGGAAGGTGAGTCTCTTGTCGAACCAGACCCCTAGCCATCGTATGGGCTTGGTCAAGGCCTTAATAGTTAGGCCTCTTGCCTGTATATCTGGTATATCCCTTATCTGGTTATGCTTCCTGCTAAAGTGGATTGCCTCGCACTTAGCTAGGTCAAAGGCAACCTTGTTATCAGTGCCCCAGTTGAGGATGTAAGTAATGTCCTGGCCTAAGGCTGTGGCATTATCTTTTAGCGTCGGGCTAATAGCTAATAGACCTATATCATCTGCATAGCCAAACCGAAGCTTTTGATTATCAGCTAGGATATCGGCTAACTATGTATAGTAAAAAGAGTATCGGGGATAGTGGGGAGCCTTGCGGCAGCCCACAGGATAGGGGGAAGTCCTTTGTAGTAGTATCCTCTAGCCTGACCCGAGCAGTTCGGCTGGAGGTGAAGGTAAAGATCAGCCTAATCAGGCTACCAGGCCAGCCCTGCTGCCGTAGCCTAATAATAAGTCGATTTCGTAGAACGGAATCAAACGCCCCCTTAACGTCCATTGTTGCTAGAGTTGCAGTAAGCCCTGAGTCTAGAGCGCTTTCTATCTCATAGGTTAGACAGGTTGTCAGGTCGACTACAGCCCTTCCTGGTATTGCCCTAATCTGCTATAGGCTAGCAACTCCTTCTAAGATGGTGAGGTATGCTATCCTCTTTGCTATCAGCCGCTCTAGGCCTTTACCTAAGTAGGATAAAAGGGAGATTGGACGCCAGGATCCAGTCTTTGAGAAATCTGTTTTCCCCGGCTTCTAGATCATAACAATATCTGCTTTGCGGAAGGTCCTGGGGAAGTAGCCCGTTTGAAAGCAGGCCTGAAAGAGCTGCTGTATAGGTGCAGCTATCAAGCCCCAAGTGCATTGTAGTAACTTTGTAGTAATCCCATCAATCCCAGGGGTTGTGGCCTTTGTGAGAGTCGCCTGGCGCACTTCTTCTATGCTGACTGCCTGCTGCCAGGGTATTAGACGCCTTGCCACTGCAGGAACAGTGAAAGGGTTCCCAGGTAGGTCGTCTGCAGCGTGAAATCTCTCTAGTAAGGCCTTCCGTAGGGCCTGTGCTTTGTCATAGCTGTTATCAACTGCCTGTCCGTCTACTACTAGCGGTGGGGCTTTAATAGCTAAGCTGGACTTGCGCCAGCTTAGTACTTGATAAAGGCCCTGGTTAGACCCAGCCTCCTCAATCCTAGCAGCCCAGTAGGCACGTTTTGCCTTCCTGACTGTAGTCAGAAAGGCCTTCTGCTCCTCTAGGATAGGCGGCGGTATAGCCAGCCCAGGCTCTTGGGCTTGTTGGCGCCTGGCTTCAATAGTCGCTTGGTGGGCTTCTGAGCACTCCTCTGTCCACCAGGGGGCTCCCCTACCCTGGTTAGTTCGTCTCTTCCCTACCGCCTGGATAGCTGTAGAGAGGAGGCTGACTAGTTGGGTAGCTAGGGAGTCTATTTCTGCTGGAGTAGGTTTCTCCCTTAAGGTAGGTAGGGCTGAGACTCCTACCTTTACTAAGTCGGAAGTCGAGGTAGGGCCGTGTCTGGGACTGAGAGATGGCTAATCTGGCGTCTCTGTGCCTGGACTTTGCCTAGAGGAATAATTGTTGTAATGACCTGGTGGTCTGCCCCTGGGTGTAGGTGTGGGCTGATATAGGCCTCTATAAAGGGGATATTTGAAAAGGTTAGATCGAGGGTATGCCCATGAGTATAGGTTGGAGCCCCAGCTTCCCCAATAAATTCCAGATTGTGGCCTTCGGCCCATTCTGCAATATCGTCTCCCCGGTTCCGGCTACGGGCGCCGGGTTCCCAGTAGGGACAGTAAGCATTAAAGTCCCCAGCTATAAGGGCTCCTACTGGCGGTTGATAGCCCAAGAGGGCACTTGTTGTATGGTTTTTAGGCTCGCCCGGCGGCCTATAGATATTTATAATAGTAAAGTTACTAACCTTTACCCATAGGATATCTCTTGATTGGGTAGGTCTTTGTTGCTGTATTTGCAGCCTTAGACCCTTATGTATATAGGTCATAACCCTAGGCCTTGTGTCTCTATTGTTCCAGAAATCAACTGGTACATAAGAGTTATAGCCTGGGTGTGTGTTGATTTGCATCTTATCTCTATAGCCTATCCAGGGCTCCTGGATCAGTACTATATCGATCTGATCCGCCCAGCAGAGCTCTAGGAGAGCTGTATGGGCTGGGCTTCTCTTCCCCACGTTACACTGGGCGACTCGTAGTACCCGTGGGGAGGCTGGCCTGAGCCTACTGCTCTGAGTCGAGGTCGAGGTGGGTGTAGGCATTAATAACGTTGTAATCAGGCTTCTGCGCCACCCGCTGAGCCCTGCTGCTTGAGGTAGCTAGGGTAGGTTGGCTGGGTAGGGGGGGTAGGACTGGGTCTTCAGGGGCTTGCAGCCCTTCTGCTTCAGCCCCATTCTCATCTTCATCCATGCTGCTACAGCTAGCCGCATCACTAACGTCCGCTACAACAATTGAGTCCTGGGTAGGGGTAGGGGCGCGTGGTCGCTTTGAGCCGGGCTGATGGCTCGTTAGGCTGTTGCTAGGTTGCTGGGTGTTGCTGGCTTGGGTGCCAGCCTGGCTGCTCTGATAGAGGGCCTCATAGGCCTTCTGACCAGCCTTACGGATCCGGGAGAGTTCCTTCCGGTTTGGGAGGGTAGGGGAGCCATTAACCACTAGGGGCCTTGCTGGACAGTCCTTATGGTTAGCTTGGAAGGGGCCGGAGCAGTTGGCGCACTTCGGTCTAGCTATGCAGGGCCCAGTCTCGTGGCATCCCGAGGGCCTGCTACAGTTGCTACAGAGTGGCTGTCGGTGACAGTATCGGTTCGAATGATATCCCTGGCATCCAGGATGATGTCTGATTAGGGTCTTCTTCTTTTGGATAAGCTGAGACCTGCTGCTTTGGTTAAACAGTCTGAAGGGTGGTACTTCCACAGAGAAGGAGATGACCCAGGAGACTTCGTTTATAATAGGGTTTACACCTAGCCGGGACTGCTGGGCCCGGGTAGGCTTACGTCCTGTTTAGGCAAGGACCTCATCTTCTACCAGAGTAGCTAGGTCAAGGGCGTCGCCATCAAGAGTCCACATCTTAGCAGGGCAACGTAGGACGACGTAGGTAAACCACTTAGTAGGGGTCTCAACCTTATAGGCTCCAAGACACTCTGCTAGTTTCTGTTTGTTTGCAAGGAGGGCTTGCTGGACCTGCTTATTCAGGGGTCTCAGTGAGTAGCCAGTTGCAATATGGTAGATGTGTGGGATATCTGCCAGCTGGAGCCTAAGGGCCTGGCAGACTGTCCGGCGTAGGGCGAAGGGGGCGTGCTTCCTAGCAGCCGCTAGGCCCTCTTCTGGGATACGGGTAAAGACCCGGAGGTCCTCCTTCGGTTGGGATAGAGCCTGGGCCCGGGTCTCCGTCAGACTTTGTGTCTGGACTTCGGGCCGGGTGGGGATTCGGGTACGGGTCGGGGCTACGGCCACGGCTGTAGTTGAAGCCGAGGCTGCTACGTCAGTCCATTTCCGGCTCGGAGCCGGAGCCGTAGTCTCGTTACCCATAATCCTCTTCAAGGCTTGGATTACATAGATTGTAGCTTCTTTTGCAATCTGCTTCCTAGGCCCCTCAAAGTAAGAGATCACGTTGTCCACAGACTGAGCAATAGCCATAAAGACGTCCTTTCGGGCTTCATAGTGCTTAGCCTCTTTATTAAGAGCTGTAAGGACAGCTCCAGTAGCTCTCCCAGTCATAGTCGAGGGCCCCTTAGCCGTTAAGGGGGTTGTTGTTGGGGCGTCGGGCTGGCTTCCCACGAGGCTGGGCCGGAGTGGCTGGGCCTCGGTTTCGCGGCGGCGTTTAGCCCTTGAGGATGGGGGCGGCTCTGAAGAGGGTCCAGAGCCTCGATCAGGGCCGGCCGAGGAGGCCGGCAACGGCCCAGAGCCCGCCGGAGGCTGCGAGGCCATCGCGGGAGGGCGCCGGAGGAGAGGCGAAGGGTTTTCAGCTGTTAAGGATTTTGGTGGTAGCCCACTTATTACACTAACAGTAGATGCCAAGAAAACTTAGGCGAGAGGGAAGTTGTGTCGTAGGGTTGGATGATTGAGAAGATGCGCTGGCTTCGTTTACATCGTGGACATCGTGCAGTAGTTCCACGAGTCCATGTGCGGTTGTGACAAATGCGACGGTCTCGCTCGGAGGCTCGCTATATCCGCTTTCTATGATGATCAGACCGCCGATGTGAGAGAGCCGATGCCGCTCCTCCTTCTCTCCGGATGAGCTTGCGCAGAGATTGAGGCCAAATGCTGACGAATCACATATAGGAGGTGAAACCTTGAATGAAAGGTGACTTGCGGATTTCGAATGTGCAGTAGTTTTCTTGGCCTCAGTAGACGGAGCGGAGAGGTAGGTAGCCGCCAGTAATGAGTCAAAGTCAACCAAAATAGGGACTCGAGAGAGCTGCTCGGTACTAAGCCACGAAGTCTTTTTCAGTTGCCGTTCGACTCTTTTGACTGTTTTTTTGTCGCCGCAAGCGATTTGTATACATGGCTGAAGCTAGTAACAATTGTCCACGGGTGTCGAAGCTGCTCTCATACGCAATTGTAGATCGATTATCTTGCTTGAGCGTAGAACTTCTTGCGTCAGGATGTCTGGCTTCAGCCTCAATAGGACTTTAGTTGCCTCCCCAAACATAGGATCCCAGCAATTAGTTGATTCGGGGGACATCCAATCGTCCGGCTTTATTGAGAGAAGAAAGCCTCCGGGCCCGGGAAGGAGATAATCTGGAGCTCTACCATCATCAGTATGGACCAAGATCCCTGGATGATCTGGATGATCTGGTATACTGGTAGAGGTGTCGGCAGAGGCGATTTGATGGGAATCTTCATTAGGCTTTTGAGACGGATAATCTGGGAATGCAGTTGATATCCCCGCTGTTGAATTCTGTTGCAGTGCCTCGGATAAAATATGCGATTGCGGATCCTCATGACTGACCTCAACGTGTGAACCCGAGGGCACCCACGTTCTCAGTTGGTGGAACCAATTTTTTACTTTCTCAGAAAGACTCATGGTAGGCTTTTTTCCACGTAGAGAGGCGTTTAGGGCCGGGGATCTTTGGACAATTGCCGAACCTGCTGATGGCAGTGGCGGTTGCTGGAAACTGACCACTGCCTTCATCATTCTCGTTGAGTTGGGGTTTCGAAAGTCTCTATGGTGACAGGCCTTCCGCCAGGAAGTTGCTGGCGAAACCTACTTGAAGAGACTGGATGTGCAAAAGTCAGAATTGCTTAGCCCCTGGAAAGGCCACAGCAACGTTGCACCCCGGCCTGTTCCGGGCAGACTCAACACCAAGGCAGACTTCATGACCAAGGTCATGTGAATCATGCTCTAATTTACGCAGATGCAGGACAAGGAGTACTCCAGGACTGTTTATTTGAGCCTGACTTGGTGGCTACTGGACGCTGCATGTGCATATGCGGTCCTCTGTCCAGTCAAACGGAGTGTGGTGAGACAGGGTGATCCTCAGACATCAGCGTCAATTGCTCCGAGAGTGCTTGCTGTTATTAGGTATGACAGACCACGACCCCCCCGCATGGCAAAGTATTTAAGTAGCTTAATAGATCTCTTAATTTGCATCGACGCCCATTTATCATAACTCGACTGCCGAGATCATCTCAGCAAACCGCGTCGGCGACAACAAACCATTCACCAAAAACAAAGTCGCTCATCCCATGAGTTAGATCGGCCTAGGAAAGAGCTATGAAGGCATTCGAGCAAAGCGGAATATCTCCAAAGGCCCACATGTGGCTTCTCCAGCGCCTATGGCCCCAACTACCTGCCTCAGATTGTCACCTTGAAGATTACAAGTGCTTCCTCAATTTCCTCGACAAAGAAACATCCAAAATCCACCGGGCACCACTTCATCATACAAAAAGTTTACCTGAACATATCCCGGACTACATTGATGTGGTGGTGCAAAACGTACTGGAAACAAAAATCCGAATCAGCGAGGTACTCGATCTTCGCTCAACAAAACTTACGAAAGTTGTTCAACCCAGGGAAAACACAGCCAAAAACACGAATGTCATGACAGAGGCACCATCCGAAAAGCTTGGAAATGAAGTTTCCAGAAGTCTAGATCTTGTCGCCAGACTTTGGCTTACCATCAATTTCGATACTTTACCCCTCGGTCAAATCTATCCTAAGCCAGTACAATTGGCCTGGGAAGAAACCAAGACCCTTCGCCAAGTGATCGACAGTTACTTTGCAGTCACTCTTGCCGACCGGCCTGCCGAGTTGAAACGGGGTGATATTCCATCCACTTTCAACATTACGGTGCTCTGCGAACGATATAATTTTTTCATTCGTTGGACTTCCAACCTAGCTGAACACTTGCAAATTGAAGAAAATTCGGGCCAAAGAAGTGTGATGTTGTACGAACATATTGTGTGTCTCTGGAACCATTTGGAGTATTCGAAAGATTGCCCTGTGCCTCAGAGCCTGCTCGAAGAAACACTGGATACTCTAGTTCTTCTGTTTCCATACGAAGACACTGGAACCATGAAACTACTTAAGAGAGAGAAGAAGAATTTCTGGAGACTGGGGCGCTGTGGCCGGACAAGGAAGGTTGAGCTCGACGACTTTTCATACTGGAAGCCAGGCATTCAGAGGTTACTGGAGGAGTACAATAAGCCACCTCGAGGGACCCAGCAAATTCGTCTCGACAAGGAGGGGCGAAATTTCCTAGAGTTTTCCACGTTCTGGACGGCACTCCTCGTTGCTATCTTGACTATACTGGGCATTGCCTTTGGGACGATCGGAACTGCATACGCCATCAAGGCCTACAATTTGTCCTACAAACAATAACGTGCTATCACAAAAGCAGTACGCGCTTGACTTGGTTCAAGCTTGCGCAGATTCGGAAGCGCCCCAGAAATGGCCAGAATTTTGCAGGAGCTAGGCAGGACTGTTGTATTGTATCGGCGAGGTGGCAGAGGTCAACAAAGCACAAACGCGATTCCATTCATATTCAGTTCATCAAGTGTTATCAATGTATTCAGAAGCCTAGTCGTCGTCATCATCATCATCTCCACCCTTTCCCCCCCCTTTTCCTTTATCGTCATCCCCGCCCTCTCCCTCACGGAACGCATTCGGAGTCACCGCAACCGCCCGACTCGATCCAGCAACTGGTTGCCCAGCGGTGGCAGCCACCGCATCAAATTGCGCAGACTTTGCGTTTCCGAGACGAGCAGTAAAAGGACCAAATCCTCGCTCGTGAAACCCCAAAGTCGCTCCAGGATTTCCGGGATATCTCACCGCCTTCTCCGACAAAGCCCAACCCATAACGGCGTTGGCACTCGTAGCTTCCGGTCCGAGCCCCAGTGTCGCATCAAGACAATTTTCGCAGAGAAAGGTATACGTCAAAGAGGTCGCGTTGACGGAGACACCCTCAGTAATGGGACGGACGCCAAAGTTGCCCTTGACTTCTGGTGGGTTGTCCTCGTTGGTGCCCTGACGGAAGGTAGCCATGACACAACCCTGGCCATCTGGCCATGCCGCGAGGAAGAAGTTTCCTTCCATGTCACCAGTCAAACCCATTGCGCCCCACCCGGCGCCGTTGACAAGCGGGAACGACAGCTGCCCGATGAAAGATGATGAAGCTGTTTCCGGCAAAGCCATCGCAAAGGCGAAGGAGGTGCGGGCGCCAAAGAAACGTTCCATAGCCAGGCCTGTGGCCTGGTCTACGAAGAGAGCGCTTTGCTGAGCTGGTGAAGAGGTGGGATCTTCAGCCTCAATGAGGATGGCGATGGAACAGAAGAGAAGGATCGAGTAGAAGAAGGTAGGGCTAAGCAGCCTCAGGGGCAGGAGAAATTGTGACGACATGATGGTATCGTGGGAATAGGCTCTGTATCGAATTGAGTGATTACGATATGCCGGCGAACCAGCGCACGACCGAATTTGATAGATAAACTCAAAGGGGAAGACGCGTTGGAGGCTGAAGACTTTCTACTCGAAACTGACTTAGAGAGATATTCTATACTACTTTATATATTCTAGTTGTCTGCCGTCCACCAAGTAAGTATTAGCCAAGACGCAGTCATGTTTTGACAGCTTCGTCTCATTGAGGCGTACAGGAGGAGTTGATGAGGCCATGTTTGAGCCAAGATTAGCACCTGTCCAAACTTCCATCACATAACAGCTAACCATCGGACGCATCGTGGTCGACCTCTCAGAAGGCTGATTTTAGCAATCAGACCCGGACTTTTCTATTAATATGTCGAGGTTGTTTGGCAGGATTTAGCGACGCACTACAAGTCAAGGTGTCTGACAGGCAAGTCGTTTCGGGTTGTCTGGGGTAAGGCCTGGTCGCGCATCATCCGTGATGTGCAGCCAATGAGGCCGGTATGGAGCCCCATATTTTGGCCGTTTCATGGACGCAAGGCGGGAATAGTCTCACGACAAAAGAAATCCGATCTCCTCGCTATCTCTTGCCTCGACTACGCCGTAACTTGCAAATAGATCTATTTCGAGAGAGAACTTCGTAAATCGGTAGAGAGGCGTAGAGGCTCCAGCAGTATTCCTGCATGCGGAAACGGCTACGTCGGCGGAGACAAGCTTGGCGGCTCGTCAAATGAGAGGTAATGAACCATGCGATGACTTGCTGGGTTCGCATTCGAAATTCAAGGAGTTTTACTGCCGTATCGAGTTACATCGTTGACATGGAACTATACTTCTTTACCGGGCGATATGAACTATTACCCCGCCAAGATCGTCTCTTGGACAGTTTTCCGCCCAGCCGTTCGAAAGGGACATCATTCAGTGCCAAGCATTTGGCATCGGGTCGACTTGTCTTCGTCTTGAACCCGGCGATATGGTTTTGCCTGAGGAAAACGAGACCACCGAGAAGTTTAGTCGGTGTTGTACTTGGCACCATGATGACTACCTTTGCGGAAAATCTTGATGGCAAGAAGTAGCGACAGCGAGGCTTGGCTTGGCTTTCAACGCCAGATCAGGCCTTGGCAAACAGGAGTTGCTGAATGTCTGAACGTGATCTCGAATCTGCGCTAGGTAAGTCAACCCACCCACTTTCGGCCACCCCATTAAATCCCTCCCAGCCACCGCATTAGTTATTATCCTACCCTCAATGTACAAACCACCATAACAATTACAAAAATCGACCAAATGGATTTTCTTTTCGCACACTTATTTATTGATATGTAATGGTCGATTAAACCGAAAATGAAGTTGATCGGGCTCTTCTAGCTATTGTAGACGGTCTCTCGGTCAGGAGAGCCTCGATTGAGTTTGGAGTACCACGATCAAAACTTCGCAATCGCATAAGCGGCTAACAGAATCGAGCAAGGGCTTTTGCTGAGCTTCAGAGGCTTCCTCCTTGGCAGGAAGATAAGCTAGCTGAATGGATTCGAATTCAGCATACTCTAGGAGTCTCTCCAACCCATGAGCAAGTTAGGGAATTCGATGAGCGAGTTCTGCGTGCTAATGGCGATACTAACCCTATTAGAAAGGGATGGATCTATGCCTTCCTTCAAGAAATCCATCAATCAAGGTCCAGAGAAGTCGTACCATTGATTCAAGGCGTGTTAATGGAGCAACTACTAAGGTAATTAGGCCCTAGTTTAGATTACTCGAGATACTAGAGATTAAGGGCATTAAACCAGCCAACCGGTATAATATGGACGAGACTGGTATCCTTAAGGGCAAGGGATCTAATGGATTGGTCTTAGGTATGGCAGAGACCAGAGTAGTGCGAAAAAAGAGCATGGATCGCGTGCTTGGGTCTCTATTATCGAGTGTATCTCTGCTGATGGTAAAGCCATCAAGCCATTGGTCATATATTGGGAAAGTCTGTCTAACAGCAGTGGTTTCCCCTTCAACTTAACCCATATAAGGGTTGGCACTTCACAACAATAGATAATGGGTGGACGACAGACCAGACTGCCCTCCATTGGCTGAAGGAGGTGTTTTTGCCAGAGACCCAGACCCCCCCCCTTTAGGGACCCCCTTGGTCGACTTAACGGTCAAAAGGAGCCTCGATTGTTGGTTCTGGATGGCCATGGGAGTTATACGACGACTGAATTTATGTAGGAGTGCTTTAGTAATAACGTCTACTTGCTCTTCTTGCCACCACATACCTCTCATGTCCTTCAGCCCCTGGATATGGCTGTTTTTGGATACGTTCAGAACAAGAACGGACGACAGCTAGTAATGGGAATTTACATGGGTTCAGCGTTTAAAATTTCAGACCCCAAATGCTCCATGCAGCCCCGCCGGTTGGACTTCCCCTCCCCAAAAATCTGGATGATCCCGTTCGTCTGATCGCCCCAGGGTCAGGGGCAGTCTCAGACCTCGTGTCATCTTGCACCATTTTTTGGTGCCGCGAGCAAAGGCAGAGTTCCTGAGGCTCTTGACAACCTTGGCGCCGGGCGTTCGGCAACTTCGCGTTCGCTTGCTGTTCGACATGTTGAACTTGGCGAATGGAGCAACAGATGCATCTCGTTTCTAGGACACGGGAACGAGCTTGTTTTCTGATGTGAAATCTCGCTCGTACACCTTGAAGCTATGGGAGGCCTTGAATCAAGAGAATTTGAGAAGCAAAGCTATCATAGCAAGACTCGGAGACATTCTGGGCTAGATGCTCAGGTGTCCTGCGATGCACAGCATTGGTTGACGCATGCTATGAGAAACATATGCTCAAAGTGCTTATTTTCAGCACCTCAAGCTCCGTGAGCTAGTGACAACACAGTGAGCACCCACATCTCAAGCAAGCAGGTGTTCAGGCATGCACATAGGTCACATCTCGCCTAGGATCATGAAGGAGGGCAAGCCCGACCTCAGCATCCCCGCCTCAAAGCGGGTTCCATCACACTACGGCGTTGTGGCAGAGTGGTCTAATGCGCAAGACTAGAAATCTTGTTCCTTCGGGAGCGTCTGTTCGAATCAGGCCAGCCTCGATATCTTTTGAATTTCCAATGTCTTTTTGTCACGAAACAGGAATGGTATCAGCACTTGTCAAGCATCTTGCCACGTGCTTTCTCACGTGGATATCACACTCTCTTAGTATATAGACTGCTCTCATGTGCTCATTCTAGATGGGTTACTTCAAGCCACTTTAACCCACTTCATATGCCCATTGCTGCGTGCCATAACTCGTGACACTTTTTGCTGTTGATGTTATCAAGATCTGGGTTGTGAGGTTTCGTCAGACTTCGCACTTTTGAACATCAAATCCCGTGCGTTTTGGTCACTGGAAAAGTGGAAACTTTGATTTTGCACATTGTGTCTTTTTGTTGGAGACCTTATCAGATGGAAAACGCCACTTATGTCAGCGCGTCTCCCTCGACTTATAGCATCGCTGTCCACCGCTTCTGCAGGACGTCAAGCCTCGGCATCCAAGACAAATCGTGTCTGGTCACGATGCTGGAGTGTACCTGCCTATGTCATGATGGAAAGTGGCCTGACCAAAAAGCCAGCGCCCAAAACAAATTTAACTTATTGTTCTCACGATCCATCTGTCAGACAGCACGAATCCCGTCCAGTCGGAACCCCATACTCTGCGGGGTTTCTCGGTGTCCGACGACACCATCACGATGCCAACGTATAGGAAAAATACATGTATTCCGTGATTTTGTTGCGTTGATTGATAATCTTGTCAAAGATCGAAGGATACTGAGCATATCTACCTAGTCGCTCGCCAGGCAACAATTCCGAGGTTCCATTCTCACAGCCTGCTTGACCCCAACCTCGCAAAAACCCGCAAGCGATGCTCCAGGAATGCCAAGCCGCCAACTCAAAAGCAACCTCAAGCCACAACACAATTCACACCAGGGTCCAACAGAGACTAGCGAACGCCTCTCTTGGGGCTCCCCTCAACTCCATTCGTCAAAGTCGTCAAATTTGACTCAGCCGCACCGCACCAGTCGCCGTTAATTAGGGCGCAAGAAAAGTATGACAGAACCTTGCCCTGTTGGCGTGCAAAAGGCTGTGCCGCTTCAAGTGTCTGTACTATGTAATACCGTGCATGTACGCTTGCACGCTTGATAGCGTTGTTCATTTGTCTTTGCCTATCGTGTACCTAGTTCCAACTTCCAAGCGGGGCATCTCGTGCCCGAGTCAAAGTAAGCATTCGAGACGTGTCGACGATCTGGACCTTGAATCGGCAGTAGCTTGAGAGCTTCACTTCGCTTACTCGCAGGAGCTAATAAGCTAGAGAAGTTAGAGAAACAAGGTTAAACGAGCTGAGCTCGCTAGCCCAGGCTGACAGGAATGCGGGGACGGGATGGACAGGCGGACTCGGACTCGGAGTCTTGCCTTTTGGTGGCAGGTGATGTCAGTCGGGCAATCCACTTCTGGTGGAGATCAGGCAGGATCGTTGATCTACGATTTGAGGTTGTAGATACCAACATCTCGGTGATCTACGTGGAGTTCGGATCACTTCTTTGGACAACCGACCAACCGCAGCCCGTACATTGACCTACCCCGGAGCGATCCACCCCGAAAGTACCCTCGTAGGTCTCCTTACTTTCCCTTCTCTGTATGGATGACTCAAGCTGCTTATCTGAACACGAGACGCCTCTCACGACCCTCTCATTAAACCATGTTGCCATGCAGAAAAGAAACATCTTAATGTCCAACAAGCGTGATTAAACCCTGCATGTCTAGCTCATCCCCATAAGGCTCACCCACCATCTCAACCTCTCTACTCCGCCCTATCCCCTTCCACCATCCAGCATCCCAGACCCATTCATGTTCCCGTCCAAAGGGTCACCAAAGACCCCAGTTCTTGTATAGAGTACAAGCAACCCGCCTTGCCAAGAAACAATCGCCTTGTCAATCAAGGGATTAAAGGACTTGGCAACAAGGTAAACGCCCGTCCTATTGTTCATCCCACCTCCGCCCGCGCCCCGTGTCCGTGTGACTTTGACCGCAAACAAGCACCCAAGAAATAGAGATGGACGTCGGGTAAGCTTTGACAAGGAAGCTAGCGAGCGATGAGCAAGGTCCGGGGTTGGAAGCTTGGTATTCAGCTCTGCAATCCTACATGGTACGGTTGCCTATGCCTCACTCAGCCTGATCAACGGCTTTGTATGAGTGGCTACTCTTGGGCAGGACTCGATAGAAAGCCACGGAGATGTCAAAGTCGAAGACGCCCGCCCTACAAGGCCAGTATTTCTTCTTGACTTGAGTCTGGCCAAGAACTACATATACCACGACGTAAGTCTCTGGAGTTGTTCAACGGTCTCGTGTCTCTCGCCCCTCAGAGCCTTTGAGCTTCAGGCGAACGCTACCTCAATACAATATCATCTCTTTTTAACAAACAAATCAAAGAGCTCACAAGTCACACCCGCAAACAACCAATCATGCTCTCCAAACACCTCTTGTCCCTCACCTCTCTCCTCCTCCCATTCCTAACCCACGCCGACGAACCCCAAAACTTCGACGGCTCAACCTCCCTCTCGACCCCAGCATACCTCTTCCCCGGCACCGACTCCACAATCCCGATCCTCAACCTCGGCGCCGCGGCCGCGGCCTCGTGCGCCATCGGCCAGAAACCCTGCGACAACGGCTGTATCCCCGTCACCGGATCATGCTGTGGCACGGGATCGGGCGGATACTGCGAGGTGGGCAAGTACTGCACCTCAGGCGGCTGCTGCCAAAACGGCAAGACGTGTTCCGGTCCGCCGCAGGGGTGTTCTGCTGGCAAAGTGCTTTGCAATGGGCTTTGTATCCCCTCCGGCGCGGTATGTTGTTCAAATGGAGGGTACTGCGATGCCGGGAAGACGTGTACTGGTGATGGGTTCTGTTCTGGCGGTAGTGGAGGCGGGGGAGAAGGTAGTTCTTGTGGGAACGGGCAGATGTTGTGTGGGACTGGGTGTATGCCTTCGGGACAGACTTGTTGTCAGACGTATTACTGTCCTGCTGGAAACACTTGTGTGGGCGATAAACGGTGCAATAGCGGAGGAGGAGGAGGTGGTGGTGGTGGTGGAGGAAGCCAGTGTGCGGCTGGTCAGACTCCTTGCGGCTCGGGATGTATGCCGGCCGGGCAAGTCTGCTGCGATACATACTTCTGCGACGCCGGAGAGACGTGTATGGGAAATAAGAAGTGCAATAAGGGTAGCAGCGGCGGCGGCGGCGGAGGAGGAGGTGGTGGTGATACCAGCGCGACATCCAGTTTGCTCGCAACGATACCTGGTAGCGAAGCGGGCACGACGTCTCTGAGAGATTTCCCTCAGCCCACGCAGACACTTGATGGCGGTGATGATGGGCCGACATCATCGTCGTCAAGATCTTCGTCGTCGACAACGAGGTCGGGGACAACCACGACAAGCGCGGCACCGACATCGACGTCAGCCCAGGCTGCAGCATTCTTGGGACGATATCTTGACGGCTCCTTCTTGATTGCGGGCCTCCTCGTTGCAGCGCCGCTAGTTATCTGAGAATCAGCTGGAAGTAGTACATTCCAGGAGTAAGAACGACAAATGAGTAACGCGAGTGTGCCACTAAATATCAAGAGAATAAGTCTATAATTTGAATCATATTCCTTAACCAAGTCTCGCTCCCTAACGCCTAGAGAATCCCCGTTAACGCCAAACCTTTTCGAGCCCATGTTGATGCTAGAAACGTCCAGGCGCCATGTGTAGTGCTATCCAAGCAATGCTGCCTACGCCCGTAAATGTGTCATGATAGTCCTACAGATACCTGGGCCTCATCCACTCAAGATTACGAATGCTCAGGTTGAGCCCGTTACCAGCCCACCACTTCCGTACCGGCTCTTGATCGCCGATGCTGTCCTCCAACGCCTCTTCGATATCGCAGGTTCGGTATTCGACGCGGTGTTTCCGTCCTTCCATTCCTTCAAGCTCGCCATATGCAAATTTGCGCCACCACTCCAAGACTCCAATGTGCTGGTGGATTGTAGGTTGAACGAGGACTTCGCCATCGAAAGCAAGCTTGTCGTCGCCCTTGAGCTTCCTCCAAAGTTCAAGAACACCGACCTGACCCCACCGTGAAGCAATCTTTGCTACACCATCTCCATTGGCAACAGGAATACCAGAGGCCACCCACCAACGTATGACGTCAACCTGGCCGTGCTGGGCTGCCCACAGCAATGACTTCCCAGGCCTGAGCACAATGTTCTCGTCCTGGGCAGCAGCATCACGCCACCATTCGAGCACAAGAAGATGACCCTTTCCACTGGCCTGCTCGAGAGCAGCCTCGGTGAAGCGGAGCGGTAAGCCAGAGCGACGCCACCACCAGTCTAGAATCTGTATATAGCCGTTCTTGGACGCGCCATCGAGGACTTCGGCGTCGTAGCACTGTTGGTGGCGGCCACGGAAGTTTCGGCTCTCCTTCCAGTAGTCGAGGACGTCGGGTCGTCCAAAGTATGCGGAAGCCTTGGTCGCGAGGACCTTGCCGTCGAAAGCCTGAAAGAGATCAGGACGGTTGGCTTCCATCCAGGTTAGGACTTCAATGAGTGAGAAGCGGATAAGAAGTTTGATGACCAGTGCCGGGAGTTCGTGGAAGGTAGGCGGTGACTGAAGCAGCTTTTTGCAGATAGAGGTTGAGTCGCCTGTAAGTACAAGCCACTCCAACTCGTGCTCGTAGACCTTGAGGGGATCATTGGGGTTCCTGGGTTGCAGCTTCCAGGGATATGGCATTGGTGTGTTGGTGAAAATCCCCAAGGCCTGCGCTAACTCCCAGTCGTCGGCAAAGTCGAGAATGATAGTCCAGATCTCGGGCGGTAAATTGGAGTACACTCGCGGATCACCTGAGGCGAGGTAGCCCAGATGGGTGACGACGTCCACATCCCGACCCAGGCCCAGCAGGTCCGCTTGATTCTTGATGATGCCCAGCACATCATTAAAGCCGTTCCAGTTGACAATTCGCTTAGGGTGTTTATGCGAGCTGTCGTAGTGCCAAAGGATAGGTGGCATAGCTCGTATCCAAGGCCATTTGCTATTGATTTTGTTCAACTGCCTTTTAGTGACCGGGTTCTCCCACATGTGCGTGCTCATTCCAGGGACGAGGAGCACCTTCTTTGTCGTGTCCCAGCCGCGAAGGACCTCAAGAAGGAAAGTATCAGCGATCCCCACCATCATCTTGGCAATGTTGTCGGCGTCAATCGGGGCGAGAACCAAGAGATCAGCCCACTCGACCAGCTCGAATGCCTGCTGGCGGTAGAACTCGATATCGTCAACGTCTGCTTCGGAGCCGGCACGCGACGGACCCAGCGGTAATGTCATGGATCGGTTCTGCATGGTGATGACAGTCTGGCTAAGGCGGGGCACGGCATCGTCGACGATGGCGCGCATTTCAATGGCCGAACTCTTGGAGAGACGGACAACGAGAGCTTGTGCCCATGATATGTCGCGGGGCCCATTGGCGGCCACTAAGAGGTGAAGTTTTCGGTCGCGCGGCTTGAAATGGAGTGACGAGGAGGAGGAGGCGCTCCTCGTTATTCGGAGCGGCAAGGGGTCGGGGGGATCCATCGTGTCATGCTTTGGTGGCTTGTGGGATATATCGTGGTGATCGAGGCGGTATCGTCGGCAGTCAGATTATTGAATTCGGGTCGATCGACGGCGGCTGAGAAGCCAGGTAACGGACGCGGTCGTAGATATGAGGGCCGTATTTTACCACTCCCCGGCGAGGTTGCGATCGGAGGCGGGTGTCGAGGTGATAAGGTCGAAATATGGACTTTGGGCGCGAGTCGAGTTGCCAAGGAGTAGGTGGTGACTGTGAGTCGGTGAAGAAGATCAAAAGTCGTTGATCGGCGGTCGTAGATAGCAGGGCTCTACTTGAATCTCGGGGACAGGCGTGGTCTAGTGGATTTGTGATTTATCGGCGGTTGGTGGTGTGTTGTCCGTGACAGCGTTTGCGGTGTGTGCAACGTCGCGTTGGGTAGGTCTGCAGTAGTGGTGGTCCAGCAATTATCCGGGGTCCGTAGGTAGTACAGCTATTAGGTGGTAAATCAGACCAGGCGGGATGCGTGTGCAGGTATCCGATCCGCAAAGCAGCGAAAGGTTGCGTGAGGTCGCTCGCAAGTCAGATCAGCGAATGATAGGTTGGAGTCAAGGAGAGTCGTGGTTGGCAGACGGGAAGAATTGGACATAGATAGGTCGCAATATGTGGCATCACCATGACATGGGTGCGAATTCCTTAATTCCACTCTCGGGACGAGGTGCATGCGGTGACCGACCGACCGAGTGAGTGACGACGGAAGAGGGGGAACGCTGATGGGTGGTCCTCACTTCGTCGGTGACCGGGAACAAGCAGGGCTTGTCTGTCGATGGTAATGGCGTCGTTGAGTGTCGCTTGTCTTTGATTTCTTTCTAGACTTCGATGATTCGTCGGGCAAGGAGGCAGCGAAGCGAACTGGATGCGAAAAAAAGAAAAAAAGAAAAAAAAAAAAGTCCGGGCTTGTTCCCTTGGGACGACGAGAATGCGAGCAGCAGCAACAGCACACACGAGACGGCGGACGCAGAGACGCAGATGGGGATTTTCGGGAAGACCAGGACGAAGGAGTGGGGAATTCCTGCAGGGCAGAATGGAAGGGGGGGCAGACGGAAAAAACAAGGGGTTGTTGACAGGGAAGAGTCGAGTAAATGCAGATTGAGAGGGGAGAAGGAATCTTCCTTTGCTGGAGATGGAAGCGGTCCACGAATCCGTACCTTGGAAAGACACCGGGAGGAAAAAAGAGGAGGGGAGACTCAGACAGACGGTGACGGTGACATTTGTGGAGACCTTGCGGGGCGGAAAGTCTGCCGTCCTTTCTTTCCAAATTCTTCTTTTTCTCTCCTGTCACTTGTGAGACCGGCACCTCTCTGGCGGCTTGCCTCTCGTGCCTCTGTGCCTCTGTGAGACGGTGAGACCTGCGATGAGGAGGCGTCGGTGAGCGGCAATTACCTAATCTGCCCCGCCTTTCCACGGTTATCATACGCTCCTACTCCGTTACGCGGTTATTAGAAAAAGTAGTACATATTAAGGGAAAAATACTTCTACACCCATATTTACTTAGAACTACTACTAAAATTAACATTTATTATATTAATTCTATTAGTTAACTTAGTTACGTTATAGAAATTAAGTTTAAAAATAATTAAGTTATAATAATAAAATTATTAAAACATTATTTTACCTTTTTATTTAAAAAGAAATTTATTTACTAAGATATAGAATTTATTCATTGGTTAGTTAACTAACTATAGTATCTATATTTATAAATTATAAATATATCATTAAAATTGTGGAAAATCAATGAGTCTAGATATATTTATAAAACATCTGTAGCCCTTATATTCATTAGAATATTAATATTTATTTCTTATATTAACTATAGAGTACTAGTTCTAGGATATTAATTGAGTATAAGTTTTAGAATTTTAGTAAATATGCTAAGTATTAATATTATTGAATTTAAATTTTTTTTATTAGTAAAAGTGTTAGTTATTTATAGGAGAAATTAAAAAGGGGGTAGGTGCGGGGAAGTAGTAACGTATTTGGTGTGCCATTTTTTCTGACAACCGCGTGTCCGTAAGGTACCAACCAACAAGGGCGGTAGGCTTTTTTTTTTTTTTTTTTTTTTTGGCAGGAGTCAGACTGAGCCTCTGAGGTGCGCCTTCCTTAGCAAGTTCTCCGTATCTACGTCACCGGCGCTCCTGCCTCCTGAGACAGTTTAACCAGTGGCGGCAGGTCCAAAAATGCAAGCAAGCAAGACATCCTTCCCTTCCTGCCTTTCTGCCTTCCTGCTAATGAAATTCTCCGTGAGTCGGTCCATTGCCGTTACCGGGTTGATTCTCATTAAGGTAGGTACCGGACCGTTATCTCCTTGGTACTTAGGGTAGGTGCTCACCGAGACATATGGACCTCTTCACTCTGGGACTCACTCACCCTCCTATATCATTGCCCAAAGGAAAGTACAGATACGATACGTACTCCAGTCAATCATAAGGTATCGCCGCTTCAAGCAACTCATGAGTCACCAGCCATCTCAACCTCCCTGATCGACTGCTGTCAGCCTGCCAAACCCAGTTATCGGATCGGCTCATCCTGGCCGCCATAAGGCAAACCCCAAGACTTATTTTCTGCTCGTCTCAGCCTGCTAAGAAGAGCCCCCTGTTTTGCATTTCCCACTCCCGAGTCTGCTAAGTTTAGCGCATTCCGGCGTTGCCCCGCAGGGTCCTCCGTGTCATCGACGCCGGATCCCCACCCAAACGGCGAGTAAGTGTGAATTTCATCCCGACTTTTTCAACCCTCCTTGAGGAGCCTTCAAGCGAGACCCCAGTCAACCACCCCGGGCCGGAGAGAAATTCTTATTGATCCATCCAAGATAAAGCTTGCTGACATAATCCAACCATGTCGCATTAGCTTGACCCGCGGTCTACCTCTATGCATGGCCTATCTGTAGGGAACTTTTGTAGGTTGTCGGATCCTCCCTAGAATGCGGCATGCCACTGCTGCTTTATTCCGTGTGGTGTTGCTTCTTATCCTTAGGACAGACGGCTACTGCGATACGTTTTATGAACTCGGTGTTCCGTCGAGCAGACCCCCTGATACTTCTTGCTATCATCAACGAGGCAACAATATTATTCTATGTCGAAGTAGATTGTAGACACACCTCAATATGATGCGCCGCCAATAACCCAATGAAAAACATTGCCTCACCATTGAGGCAATTCACGGCTTCATCGGATTCAAGGTACCCATTTTTGATTCGCTCATCAGTAGAGTTAAGCTTCTCTCATACACCCACGAGTTAATGAACTCTATTCTTGGCACACACCTCAACCTCGTTCTCGGTTGACTAACGCAGTTTAAACAAGGTGTATGCATCGATCTTACACATTAGATTCCTGGTGCGTTACGGCTTATATCACCAGATGAACAAGATGTCATGTGATTAAGAAGATATGAATGCATAAAGACGATGCCATCGCGAATAATGGCAAGCAGGAACCAAATCCCGCATTACCTACTTCAATGGCTTCAAATGAATCAGGATGAGTCTAGCCACCAAGACCGATTCTTGTGACACGTCAGATCCGGGGACCATGGGACTTTTCCACTTCGAAATACCATTAAGTTGCGCTACCCACAGTACTGATTATCCTTTGTGGGTATGCTAGGCATCAAGAGGTCACCGTCTCCATGCTTCGCCGACAAGCCCACTTTGCGGGCTCATAAATTACCGGTGACAACTTATCGAATAACCACTCTTGAGCCTTACTGCTAGTCTCCAATGTCTATAAGATAGTTGTAATGTGCATGGGCTGGAAGATGACAGTTCTTCTCAGAATGCGCAGATTGCACCTTTTCAAAAGATCATTTATTTCAATACAAGTCCACACCAGGTGTTTGTGTCTACATATCGTAATCCGCAAACAAGAATGTTGTACCATCGCTCCTTCTGGGCTTGGGCCATGGCCTGTATCATCACTGCCGCCAATGCTACCTCTGCCGTTCCTTTCACCTGGCCCCCTCCGCAAGGATCCATGTCAGACTTCGAGTACAACCTACGATACGGATGCGACTTCATGATTTGGTGCGGTGGATTTGATGGCGGATGCTCCGCCGAGGTATCTACTATTTACAACACCACACACTCATGCCGTTGCTAATGCGCCCATGTGATAGTGTCAACGGCAAGGAAAACAAGGCTGGACATGTACAAGTCCCAACTGCGAGTGTCTTTGCGAATAAGACAGTGGCCATTCGGTTGGTCCCTGTTTCAGGGACACATCAGAAGGTCCATCGAGCAATTCTATGCAGTGCTGTTTCCATTGTGACATTGACATTGGTTTCAATGTATCCGAATTATCCGAGACCAGCGCCTATCTTGACGGGGAGTTACTACTAGGCAGGTAGTAATGAGAGGCTTTGAGGCAACACTCCTAGAGGAGCAACTAGACTCCGCAACACAGCATGAATTGACCTTGGGCTCCATGTAGCCAGCCTAAATATCCGGGTTACGAAAGCAGCGTCCATTATTTGGATCGGCCCTATGTACATACAATAAGCTTACTGCGAAATCCCAGTGTCATGAGGGTTATGAAAGCAAGCTTACGTGTATTCCCAATTACCGTACGCCGTATGCCCCCCTTGTGCGCACTTTGCTTCCTTTGAGAGGCCATTCACGCACTCAGGGCTATGAATGGTACGCGTTGCACCGCTGCCAAAATACTGCGAAGAATCAGAATCAACTAGAAAATCTGCAGAAATGGAGTCGATACCTTCAGCTCAATGTCCCACTTGATGCCATTCTTGTCATGCACACAAATCCGTCGGAACTCGCCCTTGTTGTAGAGACCTGTAAGCAAGCCGCACACAACGCCGAGATCTAGGACGTCGTTATTGTTGGCGTATCCTGTTCGCGGTCCTGATTTGTAACATTCCCCGAGAACTGAGGAGGGTCCAGCAAGGAGGGCAAGAGGGAGGATTTGGATGAGACGCATCGTGCTAAGGACTGGAGAAGATAGCCGCTTTATTTCAGGACTCGTCAGTGATCGAGTCTTTGGGATAGTGATTTCTTCTATGGCAAGCAGACCGAGTACCTACTTATAGTGAAGGGCTGCACATCCGGGAAGTTGCTACTTCGAGCATGACAAGCTGCCATAAAGGCCAAGAGCAGTTTCCAGCTCATCAGTCCGAAAGCAAGCAAGCTGCAACGATCGTCCTCGTGTCAATTTTTATGTTGCCGATCTTTCGTGTCGAAAATTACGTGAGCTTGTATTCATTCCTAGGTTACTATCAAGCAGGTATCGAAAGCAAAATTTGCTGATTTGTCGGATGCCAAAGCCCAGAACCGGTGTACACATCGCTTGATGAGACGGTCAAAGACTCTCGAACTGCTTGTATCTCCTAGAGACTACGTGAAGCTACTCAGCTGTTTGCATCATAATAATCCATTGTTTCTATTCCATTACCTACCCCTACATACACCCTGCATCGTTATATCACCTGTCTGAAAGACAGCATCTCGTCACATGAGCGTGGAATTCTGACCTTTTTGCAATGTCATAGTTTTGTGGCGTTTCCAGGTCAATTGGCAAGCGATAACACAACACACTGCAGGCAACAGGTTGAGGAAGCAAACAACGTGCTGAAAGACTCTGTAGCTCAAGCACCAAGCTGTGATCTTCAGACTCTCATGTTTACAACATGATCCGTTTCGCCGCCAAGCAAACCATGGTCGCTTTTTCAAACATCGATCAATGTTTGCTTTCCTTGTGATCTTGATTTCTGTCGAGGCCACGAATGTCTTCGATGTCTCCACTGATACTTCAATACCAAGAAGCGAAACATGTTGCCGCGGGGCAAATCACTACCTAAAGTGCGTAATGTGTTTTTGTCTAATATTTAAATTTGAACTACCCCCGCAAAGCAAAACCTTCAGGAGACTCCTACCTCAGCCAACGCTATCGTTAGCTCTTGATCACAATTTCAATAATTCTCCAAGATATTGGCTACTCCGTCCAAAATGAGGACTTCGCCACTTTCTCACCTTCTTGTTCTCGCCGTCTGGGCCGCCCTTTCCTCCTGTGCTGTTTTTGTAAAGAATGCTGGCGAGGTCGGCGACATCTTCCGAGGTGGTTCACAGACAATGACAGGTCCTATCGAGAAACGCTCAGTTCTTGTCAGGGATAACCTGAAACGTGATAGAGCCGAGGAAAATGATGCGGTGTTCTCTGCAAGGTAAAGTCATATCAAACATCAAGCATAAATCAAGTAACTGACAGTTCACGAAAAAGTATCATGCATCGAATCCAGAAAAGTTCTATCACAGAAGATCTGGCTTCACGGAATGATGATGATGCACTTGCTCCGACAGAGAAAAACCTGTATACTCTTTGTATGGAGCTTTGTAGGGAAGAACATAATGCAGCCAGTTTTGTCCATTGGGACCTGTAAGTCGTATTGTCTTTCTGGTTCGGCTCATACACGTCACAAGAAGTTAACTTAATTCCCAAGAGCTGTATCAAGAGATGCAACCTGAGTTTTCCTCCGGACAGAAGTCATCAACTGAACATGAACTACATACGTCAACACGGGATTGCTAGATTCGCATCTGTGGCTGCGATCAGGCCACTTATGGCGGCAGCCAAGACATGGTGATTGCAGCGTAGTTTTCTAGTTGTTGCTGTACTCGACAATGTTTCAGACACACTTAGTGTATCTTCAACTTTGTTCAAGACATACTGCAACGGCTTACGACGATTCTTGGGGCCTGGAAAGGATTCCAACCGATTCAAATTAAACTTGTTCTGAGGAATAACTACTTATGTTTAACCCCTCCTCGTTTTTCCCTCCATGATGGGATATCCGGGCACTTAAGCTGCATTGAACGATGAATGGCAGACGTGGGTCGAGAAACAAACAATCGTCGGCCGTGACAAACCGACCCTAGAACTTTTGCATGTCGTTCTTTACAACATGTTGCTCGGATGCATGTGTGTACCTTAATAGTAGATTGCAATATCTGAATGGATGCTATCCCGCGCATAATAAGCTACCAGCAGCTCCCAAGCAACGGGTAGACCGCAGGTTTTGAGAGCGCGAAGGCCCACCAGAATTATTCTATTGCAGTAATGCTTACAAGTATTTACATTTACTTAATCTATCGCCGCTAGTATTGGCTGCCAACAGTGAGTGTTTCGGTAGCGACGTAAGATGGCTCCCCTCTCTGGTATAATAGCCATTGCTTCATGCTGATGTGAGAGCAGCTTGAGTGTAATTCTCTCAAAATCATCCCAGCGCTCTGTGATATGCGCTATCTTGGCCTGGATCTTGCGGCGATCACCTTTGTCTATAGTGTCTTTAAGTTTCTGACGCTGCTGGCCCACCTGCTGCTTCTCAGCAGTCAATAATTCGAGCCTGTACATGGCCAGTGAGAGGGCCGAGTCTCCTGCTTTGACCCTGTTCACAGCCTCATTACGTGCAGACCATTCCCCATCGTAATATCTCTGACATCTCCTGGAGCTATGGAATACTGCCTTTCCGGCCGCTGATAGTGGCCCCGTACCAGGGATGGAATAAAACGGCAGGGCACCCCCAAGAATTAAATTGTCGAAAGCAAAAACATCGCCAAGCAACGAGGCCACCATCAACGGTGTAATGCCGTCCGGTGTCGTCGCATTCGGGTCTACGCCGGATTCAAGAAGTTTTGTCACTGTAGTCCCCACTGCGAGATGAAGCGGGGCTGTTCCGTGAGGATCTGGTATTGTATGTTGTTGTTGTTCTATTTAACGCCATGGCGGCAAGGGCGCAGCCGCCCTTGCGGCAGACCTCCCGAAGGGTATGTGGCGTGAAGGGTCGCAGGCTCTAGCTATATACTATATAGTACACGCCGTCTCCTGACGTCCTCCAAATCTTGCTCGTGAGCTACTATGTGTTCTATCCATCCCTAGTTCCCACTGGTGCCCTAGTTCCGTTATAACTATCTGGTTTCTTAATAGAGGTAGTTTGTCGTTTGGAGGATAGGTTATGACCTATCTCCTAGTACCGCGGGCAGATCTTCTGGAAGAAGTCTGTCACGCAGAGGAAGGCCTGGAAGCCTTCAGAGTCAGTGATTAGCCCCTTGAAGTAGCGATCGAGGGACCCTATAGGTCCTACGGGCTCCTGGCGGCTGTAGGGGTAGAGGGTGGGCCACTGTTGCCTCCTCAGTAGGGTCTTTCGGCAGTAGACTAGATGGTCTGCCTCCTTAACCCATCCACAGGAGCAGGTGAGTAGTGCTTCTGTGTGGTTAAAGCGTTGGTGATATTGTTTAAAGTCCCCGTGGCCTGACCGTGCCGCGAGGAGGTGATGAAGGGCAGCCCTAGAAAGGCCAAGTTCAGGAGGGCAAGCAAGGGTGGCCTTGAGCCCTAGTTGGGTATAGCGGGGAGTTGCCTCTTGTTTCCACCATCGTCTATATTAGCGTCTTGGCCGCTCTTTAGCAAGCCACTTGATACCTGATAGAGTAGCTAGTTGGCTCCTAGGGACTGGTAGAGTTGTTCCCTCCCTAGCTAGGCTGTCTGCTTCTTCGTTTCCTTTAATACCTTGGTGCCCAGGAGACCAATGGGTTTGTATATCGTGTATCCTAGCTACCTCCTGGATCTCAAGGAAGGCCGCTTGTGAGGAGTCTGGGATCTTACCGCGAATCCCCTGAATAACGCTGGTATTGTCGATGCAGATGTGTATAGGCTGGCCTTGGGAGGTCTGAAGGGCCCGTCGGAGCCCAGCCCTCGCCCCCTCCGCCTCACCATCAAAAACTTCTGCTAAGCCGAGACGGCCGCAGCCCTGGGCTATACGTTTATTGTTGCGGTAGATAACAAAGCCGTACCCTGTAGCTCCGTCAGGAGCTTTGGAGCCGTCTGAGTATACGACTGTATGCTGACCTGGCACAGTCTTGAGCCAGGCCTGGAAGATCCTAGCTGCTACATCCTTCGTCTGTGTAACTATAGAGTCATAGGACCCTGGGAGGTATTGCGGCTGTAGGAGCGCTGGCCTTGGACACTTAGGTAAAAGGCCAGCTGTTCTTTGAAGCCTGGTCTGTTGCCGCCCTGACTGCAGCAGCCTTGGGACCAAGGGATGCTGTTGGTCAACCTTCTGCAGGCGTATAGCTAGTCTTCATCTCTGTCAGCACTTTCGAGAGAGATAGTCCACGTAATGCCAATCGACGTTGCTGCAGAAAATTTGCACTGAGACGTAGGTCGCGAAGAGCAACAAAGACGAACTCGCCTGAATCTCATCAGTCGATGAAGGTGACCAAGTAGTGAATCCCCTTCTTCTAAAGATGTGGCATCTAAGCCGTCTAGAATCAGAACGCATTGCCACGTCGGTGGCGTAATTGTGAGCAGAATATCGATGCAGTATTCGGCGTGAAATGTTTGTTGTCCACTGCCGCGTTCATCAAGAAACTTATTCAGGAATGGCGCAAGAGCGGGAGTTCTCAAAATCTGATAAACAACGCTGCCGATAACGTTGTTGCACAGTAAAGACTTTTGATTGCCCTCTTTGAAAAAGAAGAAGGCTACTGATCGTAAGTGATCTGTTGCCGTCGAGGCTGGAGGGCAGCATGTCAGCGCTTGCGAAGCAAGTAGAAAATCAAGGCGTATCAGCCAAGCGCGATGGACTTACTCCCAGCCTCAGTTTCCTTATGTGCCAGCACAAGATCTGCAACCACAGAAGCCAATGCGACTGTCTTTCCGGACCCCAAATTGCCTTGTAGCCACAACGTTGCTGACGACTTTGTGCCCATCCACTCTAGATAGCTCTTGTTGTTCAATATCCATCTTGAGGTTCCCTTTTTCCGTTCTCTGCGCCATATGGACTCGAACTCCTTCTGATCAGGGGCCAGAGCCTCAAAAAGACGGTGGGATCGGGTTTCTCTATCGCGCTTGGCAGCATCCTGGGAAAACATGACCTGCAAGCGGCCAAATCTTTCCACAGTAGATGAATGACTTTGAATACTGCTTCTTGCAACGAGAACTGAGACGCGGTTTTCGATCAACTGACCCCATGATCGCAGTTCGTCTTCCAGAGGTTTGAAAACTGCGTCGAACGAAGAAGTGATAGACATTGCCATCTGGGAAGCAAATGACTTTTGAGCGTCGACGGTGATCTTCTTACAGATGTGAACGAAAACGATCATGTATTCGCAAATGTATTTCTGAGTCTTCTGACACGTCGGGAAGAGGAGTACAAAGTCTTGATGCAGTGAGATCGAAAGACCAATCCTTAGTAGCAGGGCTGAAACCTTGTCGAAATAAGACAAGAAGCTGACCGATACCTGTGATTCTCATAAGTTTCTCAAGAGGGCCTGTGAGCGCGACAAGAGTAAGGCTCAATGATGGGTGCTTAGATTGGCACACTGCATACCTCGAGAGCCATCCTGACTGTTGCCCATACACCGGAAGCCAAGAGATTCTGGGCACCTCCAACGAGCACATCGCCTACGGGGGCAAATTGACGGATTCTGTCTAAAATGTTGACAAGGCGGGTAGCGTAGGGTTTCCAAGCGCGATGGCGACGAGCTCCATCGCTGTTGATCTCCTCCGTCAATCGCAATACCTCCGTCGCGTTTGGTGGACTTCTCGTCTGTAGATTCTTGAACCGGATGTGAGCGTCATCTTCGCGGCTCTGGAGAGCAACGCCAAATTCCGATATGGCTTGGGCTAGACGAATTTCAGGCTTCAATTTTCCCACGGTTGCTACCGTTGTCGGGATGTTTTGCATTCTTCGGTGATGTTCTTGCCCATTGATTGGCTTGAGGTCCAGACGACATATCCGTCGACGTTTATCGAACCGGAACCATTGGGGTAGAGATGCGCGGCAAGAAGTCGATTGCGCATAGAAACGGTTTGATGCTCGTGACCTCAATGGCGAGGAAGTGGTTTGGTATGTTTAGTGTGGAAACTGGTGGGGGGCGGTGGTCAGAATCGAAGAACATGAATGCCCTGCCTCTCAGCTCTGCGGCGGCTCTAGGTCGTTCGGACGAACTGGCAGGTCAGCTTTTGTGGCAGTGCCGCAAAACGACTGCTGTGCCACTGTACCAAAGGCTTCATGAACTCATTGGTTGACAAGATTAAGAGCCAGTAGGCTTTGAAGGATTCATGCATCTCGTATGCCTTGTGCGCCTGTCAACGGGCGTAACGAGACGCCACATCATGCACCTATGCAATCTAAGGCGTCCTGTTCATCCCTTCAGATGCCGGGTCAGACAGACAAGATTGAATGTTTGAGATTTCATTCCTCTTGTGACGGAGCCTGCTTATGTGCCCTTTCTGGCCTAGCTAATGTCAAAATTGCAAGATGAATGACGGTGCCCTAGAGAAGGAGCGATAGACGGCAAGTTGAATGAAGGCCAGAACGCTGAATTAGACCCTATAAAACACCATTCGCTATGCCAATGTACTCCCAAAAAGATGCACTTCCGCAGCGTCGGGCTTGGATTTAATCCTGCTTTAATCTGAATCATCGCTGTTGCTCTTTTCTGCCCAATTTTGAGCCCTTGATGCAAACTTGGAAATGCCCAAGACCAGAATGCCGGCTAGAAGAGCGGAGAATGCGGCTAAGTTGTGGTCAGTAAGGCATGGGATAATGTGAGAGAAAAAACAGGTAACCTGAGGGACTTACTAATGGTAAAAGACCAGCCGACTCCAATGGCGTCGATCATCGGCACCAGACCGCCAACGCTGCCAGCTCCGAAACTGTACTGGACGATGTATTTGCTGCTGATGACAGCTGTTCTACGCTCGGGCATTGCCTCTGGCGAAAGAGATTAATCCTGGCCCAAGAGACAAATAAGGTGCCATGAAAGTCTTACCGGCGGAGTATGTGTTCAAACCACTGAAGGACCACATGAGACCGAGGCCCTCAAAGAAGCAGCTGATGATAGGCAAAGCTATTCCACCTACTTCCTTCTGTACGCTCCATCCATAAATCAAGGTGCCGGCTGGCAAAACAACGAAGATTGCCGGCAAGCTGCTCTTGAGCCTGTCCTGAGGCAGACGAAGACCATTGCGCTTTCGGATGTATCGCTTCACAGTGTGGTCAGAGACTCTGCCCCCGATCGTGCTTCCCATCAGAAAACCTGCTCCAGGGGCGAGATAGAAGAGACCACTGATAAGAGGTGTTGTAAGATCGAAACGAGGGTTGATGACTCGTCGGATGGAACTCAGAAGACCGTACTGGTTGAATCCCAGGAGTCCGCAGGCAAAGTTCTGCAAGACAGGTCAGAAGTGCACACTAAAAGGGAGTTTGGCAATGGGGAGAGGGCCTGGTAACTCACAGCTGCAACGATGTTAGGATATTTGAACTGGCGAAGAACACCCATCGGGTTGAATGCGTGAGCCAAGTCACCCATAGATCGGATAGGAGCTCTTTCTGCGACGGCGATCTTCAGATGCGCCAGTTGGCTCGCTTTTGGTACGAAGAAAAAGGCCATGATGAGACCGACAAATGTCATGCCAGCTTGGACCCCGTAGATGACTCGCCAACTAGTGAAGGTCACAATGACAGCTCCCGTCAATGGCGCTTGAAGACTGTCAGTTTGAAGGCCCATTCGCAAAATTCTGGTCTAGTAACTTACCAATTGCGTTTGCCGCCACGCAACTTCCCAAGAAACAACCCACAGCAGTTCCGCGAGTTGTCTGAACATCTGTTAGACTCAATAAACTAGAAAAAGGTGGCTTAGTCTCTACTCACAGGCTCAAATATATCTGCCAAGATGGTTTGTCCGGCCACTAGAAAGAAAGGGCCCGTCGTTCCTCCTATGACCCAAATAGCCGTAAAGCAGGCAAAGCTGTTGGAGAGTGCCGAACCTATCGAACACAGGGTCAAGAGGCAGTTGGCGACGAGGTATGTTGTTCTGCGGCCAAGAATGTTACTAGTAGGCAGCCATACCAAGGCAGACATAGCCATGGCGATGAACACGCCAGCATTCGCTGTGGTGATGGCATGCGTTGAGACGTTGAAGTCGGCAGCAACCTCGGACGTCGCTGTCAAGATGGAGCTGCCGGAGAAGGTGACGGGCAAGGCCATCCAACAAACGACCGCAAGTGTCACCCATTTCTTCCATGTTGGCATCTCCATCACCTCATCATCTGCTGCAGCCACGGGCCGAAGAGGGGCGGCCGCGGCCGGAACGGGGCCTGTTAGTGGATCGGGGCTGAGTTGAGGGATCTTGATAGCGGCGGTCACGCCGTCTGGCTTTTCGGCATTTGAATAATCCATAGCGAGTGAAGTTTCATTAAAGAAAGGAAAGGAAGCTGATCTCTATGCGGAAGTATCGTCAAATGGCCCAGAATGCCTCGGGAAATCCTCCGAGTGTATATAGTCTTGAACTCCTGCAGCTCTCCGCCGGTCGGAGGCACGCCTTCGGCAGGCGAATTTTCTTCCATTTTTTCACTACATTTCCTCTGACTCAAATGTTTCGTTAAGTGGGCCTTGTAGGGCGACGTGATGCACGCTTAAAGCGACGTGATCAAGCCCGTCCCGGGCTTGTGACGGAAATGTGAGTGAAATAGGGCGCCGGTGGTTGGTTCCTTGGTCTGAGTAGTCGGCAACATGGCATGAAGCCGACTTGGGAAACTGGTTAAACCCCTGGACAGTTTGTGGGGTAAAGATCGTGACGGGAATCTCGGTCAAATCAACATCTTGCCGATAATGTGGAGAAATCACAGTCTTTTCTCGGCGTAATGCGCGATTTATGCCGAACTTCTCGGCTAGGCCTCTACCCCCAAACGTCTCGCTGTAACAACAAAGAAACCTTTACCAAACTAGTGCTGATGACTATCACCCAGCGATGGTATTCCAGGAATACGTCACAAGTCATAGGAACTTTGGAAGGTGAAGGGGTGTCTTCAAATATCCACTGAGCCCATCGGTGTCCCTTCACGGTTCCCGAAAACATCGGACCTCACGAGGGCAATATCCTAATCCGGCATACCGATAGACCACCATGACATCGGAAGGCGACGCGTCCAGTGCGGAAGATAGGGTTGCTTTGAGGTCCGCTCCGGTATCCTCGTCGGCTTCATCCCGACCAAAGACCAAACCTACAGCGTGAGTATCACTTGCCGCGCCGCAAAGCTGCGGAAGGTTCCCTCATGGTTAACACTGGCGTTTTCGCCATATCAGCTGCCGTAGGTGTCACTCTCGCAAAGTGAGGTGTTCGGGTGGTCAACCGTGTGAGAATTGTCGCCAAGCAAGCAAGGGCATAGAATGCACGTACCCTCGACGAAACCGCATGGTCAAAGTTAGCCAACGGTATGTTAAAGTCGTAGCCTACCTTGGATGTAACACTTCTGGGCTATGAGTGTTAAATGTAACGAACTATCAACTAAATTACCCATAGCTACATCGATGACCTCATTGCCGAAAATCAACGGTTGAAGAGCAATGACAGCATTGGAAGTCAACCTCGAGCAGCCAACCTGCTCCCAGACATCGCAGTTGTTGCCCCGGTAAAAGAGACAGCAGACAGCAATGCAACTGCCATACCAGCGCCATCGCTTGATGAACGACCATGGTTCTTCGACATGAATATTCCGCACACGCCAATCCTCATTGGCGAGGCCTCAGACGCCGCATTTGCTACCCGCTTCCGCCAAGCAATCTCATCAGCTGAGAGCAGTCACATCCCGCGGGTGAACTATGCCACAGATGAAAGGCTGCTCGCTCTGTCTGATACAGACTGCCCTTGGCCTAGCCCGGCAAGAGCACGTTTTCTTGTCGGAGTTGCCTTGAGATATGTCAGCCGCTGCTACCACATTATCCGAAAGAGCTCTATTCTGGATGCCTTGGAACAGACACTTCAGAACCCAGCTGAAAGCGATTCCCTTCTCAAAAGTAAGCTGTGGGCAATGTTTGCTATTGGCGCCATGTACTCGACCCGGTCTGCTACGTCGGAAAAGCACTTCCCTGGCATGGGCTACTTTGCACGGGCAACCCGCATCTTGCGTATCGTGAGTGAGCGACCGAGAATCGATGTTGTTGAGTTACGATTGTTGCTGGTAAGATTACTGCAAGACTTTGTTGTGTGGTTGAATGTTTCTAAGTCTTGACAGTCTTTTTACTCCCTTGCGCTCAACCGACGACATACTGCCTACACCTTTGCCGGCTCCGCAACCAGGCTTGCCGTTGTCATGGGCCTTCATCTGAACGTTCCCGAATCTCAACTCAGGGACGCAGCCGCCCGGGAGCACAGAGTTAGGGTATGGTGGACAGCCTACATCTTTGACAGGATGTGGGCAGCCAAGTTAAGCCACCCAGTTGCCGTCCAAGACATCGATATTGAAGTGGATTTGCCATCGAACCCGGTTGTCGACGATAATATAGCGGATGACTTTGCCGATGCATCCTACTTCGTTGCCAGTGTCAAGCTCGCCGGTTTACTGGGGAAGGTGGTGCCTTCCATATATCGAAGAAGAGCACAAGACACATCATTATCCCACAGGGTTCAAGAGGCATTGAAGGATCTCCGTGGGTGGTCGGCGGAGTTACCACCGCAGCTTCACATTGACTCAAAGCCTACATCGGAAAGAATGCCAAAGCCAATCTCGCTGCATCTCAACTTCAATCAGGTAGTTAGCCAGACTATCGTTACTAGAGGGGGTATCAACCCGCTAATTTCTTCCAGTGCGCTATCAGCACTACCCGTCCGATTTTACTCCACGTGCTGCGAACACATGTAGCATCTTGGGGAACACCAGAGACCCCAGAACCTCGAGTCCCGGCCACCGCCATGACTCTCGCAGAAACTTGCATCCGCTGCGCTCGTCATACCTGTCGACTTCTGACGGAATGTTGGATCGACGGCTCTTTTGCAACGTTTGACTACTTCTACACCCAGTACCTCTTCTCAGCCGCCACCATCCTAGCGGCATCTAGCCTTCTAAGCGGAAAGGAGAGCCACAACGATAGGGAACAATTTGAAGAAGCTGCTCAATTCTTGTCTCAGCTGAAAGATAATGGCAACTATGCAGCCGAGGAGTTCTGCCATCACATCGACGCTATGAAGCCTACAATGGCCGCAGCTCATATACGCCGTGGTGATTTCGCCATGGCGGCAGACTCGACGGCTTTGCTGAACGATACGACGGCTGCTTTCACGGATGCTGCAGTCAGTCTCAATCAACCTTTCGCGGAGCAAAACACGACCGCTGGTATGGCACTTAATGAACCGTCGTTGCAGGAGCTTCTGGCGCAGCCACTTCTCGACTTGCAGTTCATAGATGCATCGATCTACCATGATGGGGCTCAGGGCCTTTACTGGCCAGACTTCAGCCCGGAGTCATGGACGCCCGAAACGTGGACAGCAACTTGAGTCTTCATTATGTTAAACTGATATCAAGAGCTATTAAGGGCACGTGCGTGCCTTGGAAGACGAAATCAGGCGAAGAGAGACTACCATTGGGTAGTTCCACACTACCATTCATTCTACAGAAAGGGTCGGGGGCATTGTTTACGCAGCCATTTTTTATACATCTCATCCATGTATGAGAACATAATCCTCAAGTGCTTTTTTACCAAAACTTGAAAGGGACGGCCAGTCTTCCTGCCGCATTTGGTGTCGCACTAGCAGAAGCCGAGGACCCCGAGGCACCTGATGCCGTACCGGTTTGCGAACCCGTCGCGGCCGTGGACGCTTGTGTCGTTGTCACCGTGACCACGTCGGTCGTTATGGCCGTGCCAGACACGCTCGCACTACCTGTGCATGCCTCCTCGCCAGAGACAATGGTGTAGCTGGTGCTGCAGCCAACCCTAGGGCAGGCACTCTTGTCGCAGCCGAATGTGAAGCTCTCTGTCGCAGCTACACTAGGGCAGCCGCATGACTGCGTCAGAGTCGACACCGTAACGCATTGCGGTGCGTCGCCGGTACAACTGGGACACAGGGATAGCTCTGTTGCGGTGGGACAGCCGTCTTCCACCACGGTAGGAAGCGGCACCGGGGTAGGAAGGGGTGTCAGTGAATCAGTTGGCAGGATCGAGTAAAGAAACGATTCTGAACTGGTCTGGGCAACAATCGGTGCCGCGCTGTTGATGTTAGCGACAAGTCTCTGTGAAGAAGGTTGACGGATTCATACACGAAGAAGAGCGTTGCTACTTGGTTGACCACCTTCATGTTGATTCTTCTTGATGCTGAGGATTCAGCGTGGAGAAAGCGTTGTTTGATAGTATCACGGAACAAAACTTGCAGCAACGGGAGGAGAAGACAGTTTTCGACCATTACAGCGCACCTGAGCTCTTATGAAGTCACGAGCAGGTAACACCACCGCCGATCAACTCCTCATAGAAAGACGACCATCATTCGTTCATAATCGTCGGTGTACAAACCACCATCCTTTTTCGGCATTGGGGTCTTGGCTTGCAGGGATGCTGTTGCGGAGAGCCCGTATCGACTGGCTACCAACCTCTTTGATTCTGTGCTATTGTAGCACCCTTCAAGGGAAAACACGTAGTCTCACTGCGGCCAATACCCCAAAAGCAAGAGTCACACCAGCCGAAACTTAGTCTTTCAAGGCGCTCCTCCTTACGTTTCAGAAGTACGTGGACATATCTCGGGTGCTGGTGCCAAGGACTCCAAGCCCGCGAATCGTTCATTGTCTTCATCACCTTCCTATAGAGGCACGAAGAGAGTGGCTCGTGCCCGCGCGACTTATGACGCAAATCATCGTTTGCACTCGCTTGTTTACTTGTGTCAATGGACATTTACTTGGTACTCAAACATACATGTGCCAGACCGCCTTACTGTTGCTTGTCAGCGATCTTTTCCTCCGACGACCTTGTTTCTCGGGTCGGGTGTCCCTCATCGCAAATTTCTTGAGCATCGATGGTAGAATCATGGGCATTTTGTGCCACCCCATCAATATCGAGCGTTCCCTCCGCGTTGGCTCTCGAAAAGATGATGCCAGGCATGACAGGATAGTCGCCCTCGAGTTTCTTGTTTTCAGGAACGAGGATATTGAACCAGCGGGGCATGATCAGCCCAACGAGGGAACTGACAAGAACTATGTGCATAAAGGCAAACCCAGCAATGTGTAGCGGGTCCATCCGATTCTTGGCATAGAAGTTGGGGTAGGAAAAGGAGAATACGATCGCCACAATCGGCGCCGTATTGTACTTGAGGATGAATCCCCAAATGGCCGGGATCTTCCACTGTCCGCTGACGGAGATCGTGGCATTTAGGTCTCGGCGTAGTTGATTACCCTAAGAGAATCAGTAAGCAAGCAAACCAACACCGTCAGTGAACGGCCGATCGCGAGTACGCACAGAGTAGGATGTAAGATACCAAAATCGTCTCAGATATGTGTTCTTTGAAAAGAGTCTAGGCGTGTAAGCTGTAGGGTCCGACGAGACTAGCACCGAAGAGATCATGCCGACGATGAACATCCCAAAACCAACACCAGCACCGGTTTCCGGAGATACTGAATGAGCGACAACGAGGCCGATGATGGTGCCTCCGATGTAGCCAAGAATGTTGTACAAGGACCATGATAGGAGGCCACACTGATCAACAACATCGCGGAAGCGGTAGAGTGTGGTAGCGCACACAGCTTCGCACCACACAATCCAGAATAGAGCTAGATAGTTGATCCAAGTATCCGCCGCGTCAACAAGAACGTATCCAAACTCGGTACAGAATGGTAGAGAGATGAGGAACGAGGCAACGACAATGACAGACGATACGTAAGGGCGGGAGAACTTCTTGCCCCAGTCTGTATCGCAGACCATGGTCACCAAAGTCTCCAAAAGTGCAAACGCTGATCCAAGACCCAGAATGAAGAGCGTCGCAAAGAAGAGAACGCCCCAAAAGTTTGCGGCGGGCATCTCGGCGATGGCTTCCGGGTATGTGAGGAATCCGACGACAAATGTGTTGAGTCTTTCGCTGGTGTCGGGGTGCATACCGAGGTATCCAACGATCCCGAAGACAGACATTGAGCCGATGATCTCGATAAGAGAGTTGGAGATGCAAATTATCAGAGCGTCTTGGACGGCATTGGAGTACTTGGAGTTGTAGGAAGCGTAACTCGTGTAGTATCTGGAGCTCATGTCAGTTGAGGTCCTCTTCCAAAAGCTCAAGGAAGTGGAACGTCACCCCATGCCGATTCCAGTGCTGAAAAAGACTTGACCACAAGCCTCTTGCCAGATGGTGCCCGACGCAAGCTTCTCACCGTGCCACTCAGTCCAGTAGATTCTTATGCCATCAATGGCGTTTGGTAAAGAGCATCCACGCCCGATCAAAACGATCATGAGGATTATCGGCATTGCCATTGTGAAGTACACTACTCGGCCAGTGAGTCCGATCCCCTTGAACATGCACAGCCATACGACTAGTATACCGGGAAAGGTTAGTCATAAGATGCGATGGACAATTTGGGCATGCAACCACAGGTACGTATACTCACCAAACCACGTGAACAGATTCCACAAAGTAATCTCGGTGACCATCCCCATACCGGGGTAAGCCGTATAGTCTTGGACAGCACTACCATCTGCCGTCAAGTTTCCAGCGATAGGGTCTACATTCTGGAGAACTGTTCCCTCGAAGAATTCGGTATTCCGTCCTGTCCATGGAAGCGGGTTATGAAATGAGGACCGGAAATAAGTCATAATCCAGGCGATGATCGGAACGTAGTAGATCACAATGGCGTAGCCGATGTAAACGACACCGAATCCAACGCCCTTGGCACGCTTGTTGGCATGATGCCACGCAAGGACGCAACCTCCCCTGTAAGCTTGACCAATGCTGATTTCGAGAAGTAACGTGGGTATGGCCAGACAGCAGAGTGAAATCAGATATGGAATGAAGAATTGAAGGCCGTGATTGTTGTATACAATTGAGGGGAACCTCAGGAGGTTACCGAGACCGACGGCACCGCCCATCGCGGCGAAGATGAAGGATATGCGAGAGCCCCAGACATCACGGCCGTCTTCGCCTTTGTCGGCACTGGGCGCAAAAAGATTGTAGAGTTTTTTGCCGACGTTTACCATAATTGCCTTCGATGTTTTAAACTGAGCCGGAAGATATGGCAGTAGTTGACGGAAGCAGCCGGGCGACCATCATGCGCGCTTCGTTGCCCTCTTATATATGATGATATAGCCTTCAGCCCCTAGCCAAGCGACTAGGAAACTTGATCTAGAGAACTATTAGACAGCCTGTAAGCATGCCAAACTTGAGGTAAAGTCAGAAGAACCTAGCAGTGTGATTTTATCACCCGTACTGGCGTAGCGCTGGGGTTGAGAAGTGAGGACCAAGATGGCCGGGGCGTTGGGGCGCACAATAATGCCAGCCAAGTCTCTTGGTTGTCTTGTCCAAGATAAGAACCTTCCAGATTTCGACTTCAAATTTAAGCCCATGCGGTCATCCCAAGCGACGGAGAGAAGTTTGGATTGGACGAAATGATAAGCCGAGCCGTGGCACGATCATACCGGATCCTGAGAAGCTTGGGGGCTACACGGCTCTCCGGCCGTGCTCTGACGTCTGCGCAGCTCGTCAGCGCTATCATGAACTCATCTTGGCTCATGACGATTGTCATTCGACGCGTGACGGGACCAAACTTCCCCACACCTTGGCAGACACGCGTCGGTATTGGCGGCCAAGAATTTGATGGCAGTCAAGATCCAATGAATCTCGCCAACTTCACCTCTCCAAGACTTTGGGACTTTATATAGACCTGCGAAATAATCCATTGCTGCACTAGATCATTCATCTGGACTCTGGCCAAGCAAAAGTCACGTTTGGTTCCGTTGAGGCTATGTAGTGGCCCCTTATTGTCGTAATATAACTTTTGTACTAGTCCGTGACAATTCTCGCAACACCCCGCTTGGAGTCGAATGCACTTGCATGTCTTGACTTTGAAATGTTTGAAACACGAGGGAACTGGGGATACGCTGAAGATCTAAAATTCACTCGGTGAAGTAATGATATGTTTTCCGCGGAGATGTCAGTCCATATCTGCGAGTGATGTCGTTGTTGAACTCCTCCTCTTTCGAAGCTGCTGCTATCTGCAGTAGGCCATGATTCAAAGCTCAAGCGACCTGAAAACTACCCAAATCTGCGAGCTCCTCACCATGATTGGATCATCAGATTGATGGAGATTAGTAAGATGCAATGAGTAGTACGTCGAGTCCGTCGGGACACGGTATGAAACTCCGGTCATCTGAAGGTTCAGCTCAACTCATCAAAGCGTCACACATGGTCCCATAGCTTATTGCCTGAATAGGTATTCCCTGACGCAACACCAGAGGGGTAAGCTTTGTTTTGCTGACGAATTGATGCCCGTATTAGTCAGTGGCTCATCGTTGCAGTTGCCCGAACAAGTAGGAGTAGCACTGGGCGCATTGTCCGATGCATCTGATGATTCTGATAACCACAAAGTAGTCGGACTTTGAAACCATTAAAAGCAGAGAGATTTCCATCAAAATTCCTAGCTAACTTCTCAGATGTATTAATCCCATCAACGTGCAGCAATCACACGATCGCACACAAGCCAGTCTCCCCTTGCTTTTGCCGTCAAGTTTCAACAGCAATGATGTCGTCCGCCCCCAAACTGCCCATCAACCTCGTGCTAGGTGTGGCGAACGTAAGTTTGGCTACGGCGTGAGAAGGATCTACCCTGGCTCCAAGAAAGCTGATTTCCGCAGGTCGGAGATTCATCTGCCGACCCCATGGCGCGCTACGACACACCCGACCAAGTGAACGCATTTCTCGATGTCTTTGCTCGACGGGGGTACAACCAGCTTGATACCTCGCGCATGTACTCCCCCAAAGCGCCTACAAGCTCTGAACCCAGGCTCGGCGCAGCCAACGCTGGAGAGCGCTTCACGATCGATACTAAAGTCACGTCCAGATCGCCAGGATGTCACACCAAGGACAAAATCTTGAAAGAGATTGATGAATCCCTAAAGGCGCTAAAGATCAAACAGATCAACATCGAGTATCTGCACGTGCCGGACCGAACGACACCATTTGAAGAGGCCTGTGAGGCTATGAATGAGGCGATCCGACAGGGTAAGATCAAGAAATGGGGGATCTCAAATTACTCCGCTGCCGAGGTCCAGCGATTTGTCGACATTTGTCAGGAACGAGACCTCATCAAGCCAAGTGTGTACCAGGGCCATTACAATCCGCTCGTGCGAGGAGGCGAGGAGGATTTGTTCCCGGTCTTGCGCAAAAACGGTATCGCTTTTTACGGATACAGCCCCGCTGCGGCTGGGTTCTTTGCCGGCAATCACAAGAAGGTGAAAGCAGGTGGGCGATATGATACATCGGTAAGACTTTCCAACTCGTCTCGATTAAGATGTAAGATACTGACCAGGTGTCTTATGACACTCAAGATTCCCGTGGGTAGCATATACGCAGGGATGTACGTCAAAGACTCGATCATGGCGGCGACGGAGAAGGCGCTTGAAGTTGCGTCTGAGCATGGAATCGGCGGCCATGCTGCGGCGCTTCGATGGACGGTGTATCACGGTATCCTCAGCAAGGAGCACGAAGATTCAGTAATCATTGGAGCTTCGAGTCCAGAGCAGCTGGAGGCCAATCTCGACATGATCGAACAAGGACCGCTTCCAGAGGATATTGTGTCTGCTTTCGAAGCTTTGTTCGAACAGCTTGTTGACAAGGTTCCTTACCACATGTAGACGATGCTGCCCTAAAGCATTAGGGTAGCTTCATTTGGACTAGAGTCAACCACTAAGCTCGATGGAGTAGGAGTACACCTTGGCAGTGCTGACTGCTTACATCAAGCCATCAACTTCACCGCTGACAAATATCAGTGTTAACCTATGATCTGTCTCTTCTCCGAGTATCTCTTATTCTTGTTGCTGAGATACTTTAATATTCAAACTACTAGTTGTCGTAACTCTTCTTCGAAAAGAGTGATTTTTTGAGACGAAACTCCCTGATAATTGCTACGCTCCGAATTACCAACATGGAATTCATCGTCATGGTGCATCCCAACCAGAGAGGCTCAGCCCGCTTGAAGAAACAGGCTCACTCTCATGCAGCACGGGTGACCCACGCTCGATCAAGAAAACGCCAGCTGGCCCATCTCGGCAATCCAGAATCGAGAATCATAGCTGAAAGTCGCGGTCGGTCGGTAAATTTGAGACAACGAGGAGGGAAAGAACCTGAAGTCAGTCGATCACAAAGAGACATCGTTGAGTCACAACATGTGGCAGCGCCGTCAATCCCAGGCAGAATATCGGGTGCATTCGAGCATGAGCCATTGGCTAGCTTTCTGAAGTCTTCCACAACCGAAGAAAATTTTTTATTGTCGTACTGTAAGACGCCACACATCGTTTTTGCCGTCTTTGAAGCTCGCTCGAGGTCATTGGCACTGCAAGGGTGGTGGATGCTGACAGGTGAGTCGTAGATGGTCAAGTCATTGTTCCCAACATGGATTCACAATGCCCCACGCTGTGCTATCTCGGCGAGAATTTCGACCACATACAGAACAACTGGCTGCTCTATGGCTCTACCGACATTGACTTCCTCCAGGGATTCTTGTTTGCAGCCAGCCGTCATTTGTCTCTCAATCACGGGGAGGAGTGGGGAAACTGGGCAGTCAAGTATAAGCTTCAGTACATAAGCGACCTGCGCCGCGCTCTTTCTTCTGACGAAATGTCATTACGACGAGCCGGTGTTGCGAAAGCATTGGTGTTGTCATTCGACGAGGTAGGCAAACTTTAAGGTCTAAGTTTTCTTTTACCAAGTGTGATACTCCAGGAATAAATCTGACTTTCTGCTGTAGATCATGCTTTGTGACATGCACATGGCTTCGAAACACGTTCAGGGTGCAATCTCAATCATCAAGGATTCTGGAGGAATCGACGCGCTTGGGGTAAGTGAAATTGTTCGAAGTGTTCTCTTTAGTTTCATGTTCGGCAAGGGCCTGCTAGACGGGAAACCACTCTTTGAAGTCGGTCCAGTGTCGCTTTAGGAATCAATAGACTATGTTCTAATTTGAAGGCACGTATTTCTAAGACCACGTTCCATTCGCAGGTCCAAAGTAGCCTATATCCGGCATTTGCAGCCATGGCAGGCCTTGTCCGTCCGCGGTTTCACTCCAGACGGTGTTTCCCCACCAATCAGGGAACTGCGCATTAGGGCCTAAGGTCAAAGTTAGTCTAAAGTTCAATGATCTGTGTGGGGTGACTTACCGTAGGTGACTGCGAAGAAGATGACAATACCACTGATGGCAAGTCCAGTGTCCAATGCTGCGGCGAGAACATAGTTGTACTTGCTCCACCAGGCGTAGAACTTGCGGTAGATAATCTTGTTAAAGATCAGGTTGACAATGTACCACGAAGAATAGTTGATACCAGTGGCGGGCGGCACATTGTAGGTTCCGACGAAGATGAGCGGCCAGTTGATCTTGCGGATGAAGTCAGACTTCGTCTTCTTGAAGATGAAGTACGTGATAGGTGGCAGGATAAGTCCGATCCAAAAGAAGTGCAAGAGGCCGGAATAGATGGCGCCAACGGAGTAAAGTCGGGCAGGTCCGACAAGACCCCAGATGACAGAGGACGAGAACACCGTGCGACCGTTGGGGCAGGAGAAGCCATTGGGCTGGTCCTCGGTACAGATACCGTCGACGTTGCCCAACATCCAAAGCGTGACGCCGGTCTGGGTCAGTGCTCCGAGAATCGTGGCAAGACCTTGGGCAAAGAACAGAGTCGTAGGCGGGATTTTGAGGTAGTGGCCGAGCTTCATATCGGCTGCGAAGTACAGCCCCTGACCGACGACGTCTGTGCTGAGAATCTTGAAGAGGATGTTGGCGATGGGTTTGCCTTGGAACATGTAACCTCCGATAAACTCGGACAACACGTTCAGCTGGTTGGCATCCACGTTCGTGACGCCCTGGATCATGCCACAAGGGACCATGTAGATTGCAGGGATGACGAAGGCAAGGATAACTCCCCACCATGGAAGACCGGTGTCGTAGCCCTCTGCGGTACCGACTGCCATGCCAAAGACGACGAGGAGAATTACCAACCACCACCACCACTTTACAGTCTTGTACGACTTCATCAGGCGCGCGTGGATGTCGAGCTTGAGTGTTCCCTTCATGGCATGAACGATTTCCTCGAAGTGGAAGAAGTAGACGTGGGACAGAACACTATGGGGACAAGATTAGAAGAGGAGTTCCGACAATTGCCATGGCTCAGCACTTACCTCGTGATTGAAGCAAAAGACAACCCGTAGACGAAAGCAAATGTTGCGGGCAGATACGGGGGAGAGTACGATGAGTACTTCTGCTGATCGAACTCGTTGTTCGTGAGAACCTCCGTCACGTTGTAAAGGCTGCCGAATCGATCGTAGACGTCGGCCGTACAGAAGGGCATGTACGAGGTGAACCAGGTGTTGGTGTAATAGATCGCCGGCGTGATGATCCAGAAGAAAAACGCAAAGCCGAAGAAGACGTTCAGCGCCGCCCAGTGAGGACTCAGAAGCGGGTTCGTGTTGTACGCGATCATGGACCAGTCAAAGGTCAGAGGGAAGAGACCCATGCCGGTGACCATGCCAAAGACCTGGTTGACGGCCAGGTTGTTGGGTGCAATCCAGCAGATCCAGGTGAAGTAGCTGAGGCCCGTGAAGATGAGGCCGGGGAACCAGTACCAGACGAAAGCGCATCCACCGACGATCATGAAGAACTTGATGCGGGTGATTCTCCATCCGTGGGCGATAGCGTTTGCTCTAGAGTGCAGGGAGCTGAGAAGGGCGACGTTACTGAGCACGCCTGGCCAGATCATGCTCGCGGGCTTAACGAGCCACGGCATGGCGAGACCTGCGACGGCGTATCCGCTGAGCTGACAACATAGGACAACAAGCACGGAGAATCCTGGCGGGATGTAGAAACCATACAACCTGGCTGCCTGAATGATGTTTGTCGCATCAGCTGAGCCAAAGCCAAAAGAGACGTTGGACATGATAGTCACGAGGGCATGTTCCTTGATGTTGAAGTGCCGATCGGGGTTGAAGCGGCTGATAGGCAGAATCTTAGCGAGAGCAACGCCGATGGGGAACGCAATCAGCTCTGCGACGAGAGACACGATGTGGACACCGGGGTAGCGCAATGAGAAGAATTGATTTACGCCGGCGCCGAGGAAGACGAAAACCTTTGCTGCAAGTCAGTATTGCGTTCTCACATCAGTTGGATCACCAATTGCATACAATTCCAAGGAACCAGGCGCGGAACGTGTTGACGGGAATCGCAGTGTCGTCCGTCTCCGGCACAACGGCTCTGACCTGAGGAAATGGCGAGGTATCGGCGTCGTAGTCCCCTTCTCCCTCATCGTCGAGCACCCTCTCCATGTCAACCTCCAGCTCCGCGAGTTGTCCATTTTCGAGTTCGATGTCCTGGTCGTGGAGATTATGCGCCGTCTTGATGTTGAGCTTCTCCCCTTGCGCCAGTGACTTTTCAGGGTCCGCATACTCTGGCGGCGTATGGCTAATGTCAGTTGCCATCTTGCTGAGGCTGAGAGTTTGCGAAGATGGGATTGCGGCGAAAACAAGCAAACGCCCAGAGGTGCCAAGAGAGTAGCTCCCGGCGCGGCATCGTAGCTATTATGAAGGATGGTGCTGGTTACACTAATGTAAGTATGAAGGGTACAACGTCGCATCGACTGATAGAAGCGATATGGCCCGATGTGCTATGCGCCCGACGCGTACGACAATTTCCTGGACATCTTCTCCCGCTTATCAGTTTGCCCCTGGTCGGTGGTCAGCCGATGATAGGATTCTCAAAAAGTGCCTTTGGGGTATTTCAAAAAGTTCCCCAGATTACACGTTCGTCCACTCATGTTGGCTCTACGCACACAACCATCACGAATCGTAATGACTTTCGCGTTTCCCCCAACCGCGGCATCGGAACTGCGGCATTGGCCAATTGAGCATCTTGGCGTTATCTTGGCTCCATCTGCCGCGGCGGGGATCCGCCGTCTGCTTCTGGAAGGCGACCAGGGATTCCTTTCTTAGCGGCCGGGTCCGGCTACACGGAATGAGGGAGACATTCGGGAAACCTCGATAAGTTTGCCGTGCTTCCGCGGTCTCTCATTCCCGAGCGATAAGACTAGCATTGATTAGCTGACCCAGAACGCGGCCATGACGCGATTTAAGCTCGGAATTATCTGCCCTTGCTTGACGAGCGCTGTTGGTTCCTGACATGGCGGGGTCATCCCTTCAAGTGTCTACCCGTCAAGCTGTCATGCAGAATAAAGTTGGCATTATTGGACGCTCATCAACAACAGTAAGCGCTGCATGATTGTCCATTATTAGGTGCTGACATCAGTCTTCATGATACTGGAACAATAGGTCTCCAAGTGGCAGGTTAAGCTTATCCTCTGCCAATCCCAGCTGTCTTATCTGCAGTACAGCTTACGCATCCTTGAGTCAAGTCAGGTGTCACGGCGAGCCCTTGAAGATGAAAGCCTCTTGCTGCAAAGTCTCAGCTATTGATTTCTGTGCTGGTTGACATCGCGTGTAGCAGGTTCCCATTGGTCGGGCTTTCCGTATCCTATGTGCGACATAGACACAGCTACTCCCATATCCACATGATAAATGGGGGTTATTGATTGCCGCTGAAGCACTGGATCTCTTACGGGCGACGAATTACGTCGGAAACCCAGCATAGTAGTTGTCATGAGTTCCAGCTTGAACAAAGCGCAAAGATAGGCTGGCATGCGAGTACCGTGCCAACATGGCTGCATGCGCGAACACAGCGAGTTGACCCAGGGCCTCAGAGTTTGTACACAACCTTCTCACCTGAGATTGCTCCGCTCCGATACGCTTGGAACCCCTTTTCAACGCCATCAAGACCCCCAAAAATCACCTTGGGTTTGTTAGGCTGGAATTTGCCAGCCTCTACCCAGCCCGGGAGCTTCTCGTAGAACTCGGTACCAAGCTTGTGGTCCTCCTCGCTAGCCTAATCCGCTGTCAGTATTAATCACCCTTTACGAAGCCCTGCAGCGACTACAACTTACCGGCCACTTGAACTGTGCGTACTGATGATCCTTCAAGAACGCAGTCCAGACCAAGACATCCGTCACAGTCGTCTGCTTCGTAACGTCCTCGGTGTTGGCCTTCCCCGGGCGCACGGTGCAGAGCCGTCCACCGTTTTCATCAATGGCTTGGGATGCCAGGCCCGAGGAGGACCTATTTCCGATGGTGTCGAAGACATACTTGAGGCCGGGCGTCGTCCTTTTAATGGACTCGATGACATCGTCGTCGTGGTAGTTGAAGACATGCTTCGCACCCAGGGATTTCACCAAGTCAAAGTGGCGAGGGCTACACGTCGTGACAACGTTGAGGCCTTGCATCGCGGCTATCTGGATGGCGTATAATCCCGCGCTCGCTGTAGAGGTGCACGATTAGCAAGAGGCTACATGTAGTCGGGGCATGTATTGGGCCGGCACACAGCTACCACCCCAGACGAGGACCGACGTCTTCGATCCATCCTCTCGAGGGATCGCAAGGCACTCTTGGGAGAACAAAACAAGCCAGGCCGTCATTGAGGCTAGAGGTAATGTAGCGGCCTCCTCAGGGCTTATGTTCTTGGGTACGTGGAAGCTGATGTTGTCATCCGCGAGGATGTATTCGCTGTAGCCGCCGAGACCCTTGATTTCACCTAGATGGAAGTCTGAAATTGCTCTCAAATCACTAGTTCGGAAGATCCACTGACCTCCCCAAATCAGACCAGCAACAGTATCTCCCTTGGAGAGCTTGCTGCACTTGTCGCCGACCGCTTCAACCGTCCCCACAAAGTCGCACCCGAGGACGGCGCCGTCACCGAAAGCATTGCCGTCAAGAGATTGAACTGCGAACTAGAGTTAGTAAATCGAACTTCTGTCGTCTCATGACTAGCAACGGGTTCCGACCTACCGTCTGTCGGGTTCTGTGCAATATGTGACACTTTTACCAGGGCTTGATGCGGGGCAGGTTCCGGGACAGGAATCTGCTTCTTGACCATCTTCGGCGACCCACCGGCCGAAGATTCGGTCACCAGAGCTTGCATTTGTTGTCCGATCATATTCGTTCAGAGTAGAAAATAAACTTACGACACTTGCGATGGGATACACGAATGGGGTCTTTCATGAGTTTCTAGTATGAAAGTGAAGCTGCCGAATGCAGCGTGGCAGTATCATTTTCTTTTGCAATAGTAGCGGTATTTCTCCTGCTTAATCAGCCTACGAGCCCCGTGGAATTCGGACCTTGGCGCGCAAGGAAACTAAATTCCCCTCAGCAGTAACTTATAACTACTAACATTAATAAAATTGTTTCTTCATGACGTAGTGGTGATGGAGAACAACACCAAAGGCGTACACCAATTGACATGAGTTGAGCCTGATGATACTGTCATGAATCGGCCGAGTACAAACAAGAACACACGGGACACATCGCCAGTAAGCGTGAAGTCGTGATACTAGATGAGGGCAAGGGATAATTCAGCTCATCATCGACTGAGTTCCTCAACCCACCCTGAATAACCTAATGCAAGAATCTTCTCCCGCCGGCACCCTCCCACCGGATTTAGACAATGCAACCCCCTCTCTTGCTCGTTCATCCCGCACAAACAATGTCTTTCAGTCCCCATCCTCCACCTTAAGGCATTGAGAGGCTCACAGTCTCGTGGCACTCCTCCAGAGAATGAAAAACTTTCCTAACCAAGGCCAGGCCAACTCTCCCGTCTCCTCAACAGCTCAAACCACATATCAGGCCTCACAACCTCAAACTCATCCCCCAACTGCTTAACCATACTAGCAACACTCGTCGGCGTCATATCAAAGGCACTAATCGCGCCCGCCACAAAAAGAGGCCCCCGACCCCTCCAATTATCCGAGATATTCCGCAACGTCGCCGCACCACTCTCCTCGTTCCCAATACTCACCATGTTTGTCACCGGGAACCCCTCCGTAACATTAACCTGCAGTGCATCTACCGTGGAAACAAAGGACCCGTAGTATATCCCCCGCAGCCTATTCCTCCCCACGGCGTCACGAAAGCCAAGAGTTAGCCCCGGCGTGAGCGGGTTATCTGTGGCGTTGATGCGGTCGTACACGAATAACACCTCGTCCGTCTGTGTCGCCCGCATGTACTCACCGCTCTGCGTCAAGAAGGTAGAGAGAGCTCGTCTAGGCCAGACCCCGGGATACGTATACCCTGCGCCGTCGGGCCCGGCAATCAACAAATCGTTCTCCGTGGATGTCTTTTGATAATACGACAGGATGCCCGGCCCGATATCGTGCAGCAACGGGCTGATAGTCCACCCGAGCGGGACTGATCCCCTCGCGGAGTCGTTCCAATGTTGAAACATGCTGCGCTGGTCATACTGTATGTTGTCGCCTTCGAGGTAGACGAGTGACAAAAAGACCTTGGGTGTTCTTTTTGGAGGAGGCGGAGGCCGCCACGGTGGCCCACCCGGCGCAGACTGCTGAGACTGGTTTTTGGTATTGAAACCGCTGAAGATCGTAGGGTTGAAGTAAAAGTCCGTGGCGGCTACATATAAGCCGTTCCTCGCGAGTTGCGTGACACCGGTCATCTCATCGCCGTTTGGGAACCAGCCGAGGTACGCCGCGTTGGGCTGGAACTGGCGTAGGAGTTTGTCAAGCAGCGCTGCTTCCCGCGGTCTGTTGCTATCCAGCCATATACAGGGAGCCGCTGTGCTGACGATGTAGTCGCGGAAGATAGAGTTGGCCTTGTAGTAGCCCGGCCGAGCTGACGTTGCCGAAACGAGAAACTGATTCCACATGGACAGGGTGAGTGTAAGGTTAGTCGTCTGGGGCGGATAGTCAAACTTGTAAATCATTGCGGATGCTCCGTCTGCGAAGCGCCAGCCCCCGGGGTAGTCTGCCAGGTGCGAGCCACCGTCGTCGAAGAGAAAGGAGTCTTCCGCCTCGCTGCCAGGGCTAAAATCTGCGATGGTCCTATTACCATCGCCAGCAACCTTGACGTGGTAGACGGAGGGGCCATAGCCATCTGCGGGGAAAGCATCTGTGATATTGACGTAGACAATTCCGTTGCCGTTCATGAAAGGGGATAGATCGACTGCATAAGTGCCATTATTGGAAGAGTCGGTAATGGACGAGTTTGCCTTCAAAAGGGTTGTCCAGGTTCTGTTAGCGTACAGGATAATCGAAAGAGGCTTTATCGCTGTGATTATACGATCAGTGACCTTGGGCCACACCTCCCGAGCTGCATGGTCGTACAGCTCGAATTTGTCTTTGAATCGACGTCGTAAGTCTTCGATGATGGAGATGTTGAAGCGCCGGGCCAGCTCCTCGGTTGCGAGAACAGCGCCATGAAGACCAGCAAGTGTCGATGCCAGATTAACAGTATCTGGCAATTTAGTGTCATAGATGATGGCACCCCGAATCTCAGACTTGTATTTGTCAATCAGTTGTAAAGGGGTGCTTGTCATATCGGCGCTCCGATATCCTTGACTCTCAAGCTGTCGTAGCCAGGCTTCGTTGATAACATCGTCCGGGAACGCAGAATCTTGCGACCAATAAAGGTACATCCGCGGTTACCGTCGGTTGACCAGTCCTTGCAGCGAAACCAAGAGAACCTGCTCATCGCCACATAGTGCAGTGAGTTTGGCATAGTCTATCTCTTTCGCAATTTCGGGGAATAAGGGCAGGGCTCTGTTTCCTGGCCAATCTAGACCTGAGACAGAAGGTGAACAGAAACAAAGTGGTATCAACAAGGCGTTCAGCAGCAGAAAGAGACGGTACATCGTGACTTGTGATGTTGGTAGCACCTTGCCTCCTGCCATGATCTCGAATTCTACATTAGTAGAGATACGACTCCCTTCAAGCAAGAGTCTTGCACCTTCATTTCAGGGACATTGCAATCATTAGCTTTGTCAACATGAGACAACCGGGCGAATGAGGCGAACGAAGCGGGGGTCAGAGATCGGACGAAGGTTTGCGACATGATTCTAATCTTAACTCTGTTTCCATGACTAGCTCGTCTCCTTGGCAGATTCTCGAGAAGCTGGCCTTACTCGCGGTATCGCCTTACATAGCCTAAAAAGAGCAAACTGCTGGGCCTGCAAGCTGCCCAATGGCTTAGGCTCTAGCGGCTCTTGGAGGCACATGGAAACGACACTCTTCAGTCGATCATCTGAGCTCCTACCCGTTTTCACAACTCGTATTTCTGCAGAGTCATGCATTAATTGCTACTATTATCCATACTACCTTAGTGAGGGTAACCTTAGTGAGGGTATGAGTCTTCTATAGACTACCTTGGAAAAGAAACCTCTTCTGATTTCATGTGCTCTTCACATTCGAGCTTCACCCTGATGCCGTTTTCAGCGGCACAACCAAACATGTCGGCTGACACCATGAGTCTGCGGACAGATAATCCCAACTGTCAAAATCTTTTAGCTCGCCATGCCCCAGCGAGGCGCGTTGACGATGACGCCCGCGAGACATCCGGAGATGATACCAGCAGTAGGCAGCGTAATGATCCAACCCATGTAGATCCAGCCAACCATGCGCCAGTTGATTGATCGCCAAGTACCGGAGCAAAGGCCGACACCTACGGTAGCACCAGTGATGCACTGTGTAGTTGATACAGGAAGCTCTGCATGGCAGTTAGTGATACTCTGGCATAGTCAACACAGCTTCGTCAACTTACTGAGACGTGTAGCCAAAATAATTGTGCAGGCAGCACCCAACTCCATAGAGAAACCACGAGCAGGCGAATGAAGGGTCAAGCGGTTACCCAGATTTCGCATGATGTTGTATCCGTAAGTCCAGATACCAAGAGCAATACCAGCACCGCCGAAGCAGAGAATCCAGATTGGGACCTCAGACTTGCTGCCAGAGAGAACACCTGTGTTCCAAATCTGGAAGATGGTGGCGTAAGGTCCAATGGCATTGGCCACGTCGTTGGCACCGTGCGTGAATGAAGCGGTGCATGCGGTCATAACTTGCATGAACGAGTAGAGAAACTCAGCCTTGTTATCGTAGTGTTGGACACGGGCGTGCATCTCCTCCAAGTCACCAGTGAGGACGCTCTCCTTCTTTTGCATTTTGATAATATCCTGATCGACACCAGAGAGGAAGACCTTCTTCACCATCCAGAAGAGAACGGCGCCGTTGTGCCAAGGACCCTCAGGACGGGGCCCCACGATGGGCTTGTGGACGTAGTCCTTGCGGGGAAGAGTGGCTGCAGGGGAGTCGGTAGAGTCCTGGACGACCTTCTTCTCTCCATCAGCAGAGCCAGTTTCGATGTCGTTGCTATTCGTTTGAACAACACCACCGCTGCGAGCGACTTCAAGCTCCTCTTTGGTCATGTGCCCGGCGTAGAAGTCGCGGATACCACCGCCGTTGCCTTCAGGCTGAGCAGGGGGCTCGGGCCGACGGAGCAAAAGGGGGCCGAGGGCGATGTGATACCAACGCAGTTGCCAATCGTCCTTGACGACCACACGGTAGAGCCAGGGAAGAAAGAAAATGGTGATGAGGAGAGCCCAGGCGGCACCAACACCAATGATCATGCCGGCGGTTTCGGCATCGTTGAAGGTAACCTTGATAGACCCGCCCTTCCAGACAATCAGCATAGTCAAGAGTGAGGCGGTGATACCAAAGTACACGGGCACCAAAGCCAGTCCCTTCATGACCGGATTCTTCCGCAACATGACGCCGTACTTGGTGATGGTGAAGATGATGGCTGCGAATGCACCGGAGATACCAGGGGCGATGATCCATGCAAGGAAGACCGACACAACACCAGAATCAATGCCGCCGCTAGGAGAGACCCAGTGAATGTTATCGGCACCAACAAGTGCGATACCCATGCCGATGACGCCTCCCATGATTGAGTGAGTGGTTGACACCGGGAGACCAATCTTGGTGCAAAAGGTGAGGTAGATGGAGGAGGCCACAATAGCACAAGTCATTCCAAGCATGAGGAGAGCCGGGTCGTTCTCGAATAGGTCGATATCCACTGTGTCAGCCAATTAGCCATGGCGTTTGTGTTATTCAGAAGAGCAGAGATCCTACCAATCTTGGTGCGAATGGTGTCTGCGACACGGGCACCGACACCAACCGAGCCGGCAAACTCGAGGATGGACCCGAGGGTCATGGCTTGAATGTAAGAGATAGACCGTGACGAGACCGAGGTTGCCCACGAGTTGGCAACATCGTTGGCACCTATCAGAACGGAAGAGTCAGCTTGGGCATGGCCAGCCAAGAAAGATCCTGGTTTGAGGGTACATACCAATGTTCCACGCATCCAGGAATGCGAATACGGTGCCAATGGCGAATATGTAGTCATATTGATGGAGAGGCATTTCGAAATTTCTCGCACAGGTTGTGCAAAGCCTGATGTTCAGGAAAGATGGCGATGATCGAAATGATGTTTCGAACTGGAATACAGGTCCACGTGCCTGAAAGAGGTGTATGAGGAGGTGGAAGACCTTGGCTTTGACACGGGTAGCAAGGCCGGAGAGGAAATGATGTTCGATAAGTCGACATGGGAGCAGGAAGGTAGACTTTGGGACTAACTCTGGCATATATACCAGAAGGCAGAATAGCCAAGACGTTGCTTTGGTGCAGTCCATCCATGTCCACCTTCCGAAATGCACGTGTACCCCCTTCCCGCCGGGGCACTCTCGGTGTATGATTCTCGGGCGTAAACGAAGAAGTGACTAGACACCAACATCAGCACAGGCAAGACAGGGTGGGCACATTCGATTCTGCGAGACGTACAGGCCCAACCCACCCAAAGGTACTCGCCACATCCATCATCTGCGATACTACTGGCATGGTGCATCCGCGGGCTAGTCCTCGGCGACTCTAGCTTGTCTGTCTTGCCAGGGTGCTCACCAGCCAGTTCGGTATCAGAGGTCCCCTTTCCAAGAAGAAGCATCCGTTGTGTGGCTCTGAGGGCATCTAACATTGCCATTGGTCATTACCATGATGAGATTTGGTGCAGAGTAGACTTCATAACAGTAAGCTTTCAATCGCTGCTTCTCGCAATCATTTGCGCACCGTTTCTGCATGCTTGGGGTCGTGGACATGGCTCAAATTGTCAAGGAGGAGCCGTGAGCCCCCCAGCACGGAAAGCCCTGATAAGCACACCCTCGGTGGGAGAGGATAGATGGCAAGGTCAACATAGTGGAGGAGTTGGCTGACATGAACCTGCGCGGGGCGGAATGGTAGGGTGTTGAGTAGCCCGGTAAGGAAGCCTGTGAGAAGCAGGGCACATTTTGGGGCCACCCACGTGTCGTGAATAGTTGCATGTTTGGCAGAACTCGGAATTTTCAGCAAGAATCTCAGCCTCACCGCTATGAGCGGTGCAAACAGCGGGTGCGGTAAAGATTCAGAAAGGCAGAGGTTGCACGTTGGATGTTGGATGTTCGAAGTTACTGGGAATCAAACGGACGATGGCAGGTCCCAGTCTGCGCCTGAGGTGGGAAAGAGATACATCCTCGCCGCATCCTTCTCAAACCATCGACCGAGATCCATTTGTGTGGGGCATCCTAAGCGACTTGGCGCGCTCAAGCGCCAAGACACACGCTCTCAGGAAGCGCCAAGCGCTTCTGGCAGGAGAGCAGCGGCCCCACCCTTGACCCCGCAGCTGCCGAATCACCGGTCCCGAATCCACCACGTGCTGGGTCCCGTCCCTTCCTGTGGATTTTCCCGGGCTGCATCCCCGGAGCTTCTCATCTTCAACATCGCAACTGAGTCGCCAGCACCATCAACCAATTCTCCATTGACGACTCGGATTTCTATAAATCCTGTGCCCCCCGCCAAGCAGCCAAGGGGCCAAGGAGTTCGACACCTCTTGAATGGCTCCGCCAGTCAACCGTATTGCGTGGAATGTCGACGTCTGATTCCTCCCACGCCCCGTATCCGCCCCTGTGTCGAATTGGCAGTTTCTACGGAGTAACATGACTGGCTTCCTCCGAGAGCTCCTCTTTTCCAATTGTTCCCCGATGTAGTTCGATCTCCGGCCTTCCCTCACCTGCGCCCCTCCACCGACAATATCCTCAGCTGACTTCCTCAGGTCCAATCCTGTTTCTTAACGTCTGGCTGGACAGTATCTCTGCGAGACGTGCGTGGCTGAAGCCACTATGATTCTTTCATTGCCCCCTCGGCGTTCAATACCACTAATAATTTGTGGCTATTACGGGCGAATACCGTCACCCTGGTTATTATGGCTGTCACACGCTGCCCTTTGGCCAAGAAACTAATTAACGACCAAGGCGATTTATCGTCTGCCCATCAACGAATCACATTTGCGGCTCGAAGCCCGTGGTCTGCCCTCGACGGCCTGAAGTTTTCGACTTTGCTTGTCGGCCGACAAGTCCCGTGCGGTTGAATTTCCTTGCCACCAGACTTGTTGCCTGATTATCTGCGGCGACGGTCGTGAAAACTTATGGTCTCGGGACAATTCTACCTGCATTCGCTTTTCCTTTGTTAAGGTTTGGAAATGCTTTGTTACCAGTCAAACTTATCTCCGAGTTTTTTGATGTGAACATGTATGAAAATCCGAAATTCTTTCTTGAGGCCGCGACTAAGACCTACCGCCTAACCCTACTCGAGAAGTCTTTTCAAGTTCTCCTTCAGTGTATCCTCGCCTTCATCCCACCCAGACTCAACTTCGTTCTCGAAGTTGGATCCGTAACCATTTCCTTCGTCTAGAAGTGCCACAGTAGAAAGCGCGGCATACGCCCTAGAGTTGAGTCTATCGTCAACTCCCTCTTCCGTATCCTCTCGCCACAAAGCACGAGCCTTCTCCGCAAAGCCGTCAAACAGCACATCAACAATTTTCCAATCCTTGAGACCGATATCCTCAATCACTGTGATCAACTGATTCGTCGATACCGTATGGCTAGCAAAGTAGGCGGCTCTGTTGCGATACTTCTCCGGATTGATCAACACAGCAACTAGGGCCTCGCCGTTGAGTGCGCGGCGACTGATGCTGCATCTTTGGTCTCCGGAGCCGTAGCGAGTGATGGTACGTTCTTCTTTATTGATCCAGAAAATACCGCGCTCGATGGTCCAGTCATACCACGGGCCAGATATGATTGCCGTCCATGACAATGACCCGTTCGACTCGTCGACGATGCGTTCAAGCTCGCGCTGTGCTAACAACTTGGGGTTGAATATGAGTGCCTCTTCGGCGTTGGGATGGAACGTATTGCCACTGAAGTCTGGAGTGATGATGTGTCTGACTCCTGTGGCTAGGGCTGCTTGCAAGATGTTGGTCTGGTAGGATGCAGCTGCTGGGTTGAACGCTTCGACAATCGCGTCTTGACCTTTCAGTGCCGTTGTAAGAGCTTCAACGTCTGAGTAATCGGAGACTCTTCCAGATACGCCGGCGGAAAGATTCTTTTCACTGCCCGGTCGAGTGATGCAGGTCACCTCGAAGTCGGCTTGCAGGAGTGCTGGGACGAGAACCTCTCCTAATGCACCAGTTGCCTTGGGACAGGTCAGGAATCATGACGGGGCTTGATAATAAATCAATGACTTACACCGAATATGGCGACGTTCTTGATAGCTGCCATCGCGGTAGTGGGGGCTGGGTTGGAATAAGGTACTTTGGGGCCTAAGTATTAGTTAGAAATGGTGAAAAGTTCACAATACAACCTCTCGACTTATTGATTCTGTGTTAGAAAGACAGGTATTTATAACTGTTTAACGTCGACGATGTCCCCATCGATGACCATAATAAATCAGGACATTCTTTCGGGCGCAACGTTATGGTGTTGCTGGGACGGCCATGAGCTCATTGGGTCAGCCGAATTGCGCAATCGTTGATGAGTAAGACTTGAAAACTGTGGCATAACGTTATCTCCCGTCTTACATACCATAACACACCACCAAGTACCAGCTTCTAACCCTCTTCAAATTCTTACGAGTGCTCAACCTCTACCTTTTCTTTCTCAGAAACGCTTGATAGCTTCTCGGCATCATTTCCAGCCCTCATTGCCTTTGACATTTCCTTCGCAACCTTGACTGGATTACCACCCGATGTGAAAAATTCGTCGATATCTTCCAACCTGAAGTTGCTAGTCTCAGGATAGAAGAAGTAGATGATTGGCACAAACAAGAAGTTGGTGATGACAAAGATGAGGTAGGCTTTCCACTGAAGCCGATTGATGATTACCGGGGTGATCATGACGACAAAGAAGTTCCATAGCCAGTTGGAACTGATACCGACGGCAGTACCTCGAGTTCGTGCATGGAGGGGCAGGATTTCGGGAACAACGACCCATGGGACGCAGTTCATTCCCATGCCAAATATCAAGTTGTACCTAAGTGTCTCGTTAGTGGACCTTTCGAAAAGCCTCGTATGCGCGCGACAGGTAAACTTACAGAAAGAAGAATGCCACAGACGCCGAAGCGCAAGCTTGACCGCCAGTGAAGCCCACCCGCGACAATAGTATCGAGATCATGAGCATGCAGACGCCAAGTCCCGCACTTCCCCACATCATCGTCTTGCGACGACCCATACGGTCCAAGGCCAGAGCCGGCAAGATGGATCCAAACATGAACATCATCTGCACACAGCCACCAATGATCTGGGCCAAATGAGGCGTCATGCCAACATTCTGCACCAGTACCGAGGGAATGTAGTATACGACAAGGTTGATTCCTCCCAGCTGATTCATGAACTGAGCACCCCATGCTAGCAACACGCGGTGGCCCGTTCTAAGCCGATCATTCTTGAAGATACTGATCCGGGAAGATGACTTTTTCTCGGCGGCTTCTAGCTCGATGGCGTGGTGGATTGCATGAACCTCGGCTCGGATGTACTCATCGGTTGGTTCTTTGTTAAACACGTCGCAGAGGACCTGGATGGCTTCCTGCTCGCGGCCGTGTTTGAATAACCATCGAGGAGACTCAGGGAGGGCAAAGACCAGAACCACGACAACTAGGGCAAAGATGATTTGGAATGCGAGGGGCAGTCTCCAAGCAATTGGACCGCCGACATATGACATACCGAAGTCGAACCTGTGGACGTTAGCACTAAGTGAAGCCAGCGATGAAGGTATGACGTACCAGTATGCGAAGACAATGCCTACACCGACGAATAACGTTTCGGCAGAGACAAGTCGGCCTCTGTACTTTCGATCACAGAGCTCGGATTGATACCTGCAGAAGTCATGATTAGATGGTGCTCAGTAGTTCGGTACTATTCGAGACTTACATGGGCACAGTCGATGTCTTCATGCCGGTGCCAAAACCGGTCACCAAGCGCCCAATGACCAGATGAGTTACCGTGAATGCCGTCGCTTGAAGAGTCGCGCCGATGATGACTAGACCCATGGCGGTCCAGATCGTCTTTCGACGACCGAGCTTCTCGCCAAAGATGAAGTTGACTAGAATTTGGTGCTATCAGCATTGGCTACCAAAAAGTGTCACGTCCCGGGGAAACGCCAACTTACGAACACAGCCTGTCAGACAACCCAGGTTGTAGCACGACACGATGATACCGGTTTCCGAATCAGAAGGGTTGCCGACTTGCTCTAACCAATCCTCCATTTGGAGAATGCCACCAAACACCCCTTGGTCATAGCCGAATAGCACAAACGCAATTAGGCAGCATATCGTGACGCCGACCTGGAGGCTTTTGCCCCTGCCTAGAGTGAAGAACATGATGTTGTTTCTCTGCTAAACTCGTATGCAAAAACCCGTTGATGATCCTGGAAGTCTTGGATGGTAGCTGTCTCATGTACCAAATAGGTGGGATGAGTCCTCCCCCACAGAGCCGTCCGGTCTCGGGAACTCTGACCAGGAGACTTTGGGGTTCAGATCGATGGGGTGTAAGGTAACCAAAGATCTTCCACGGGCTAATGTTGAAGCTAACAGCTTTGGAAGGTTTGGTGGGGAACTGGGTCTCGCGGAGGCAGATCTGTGGGGATAACGCGGGGAAGCACCAGATGATATCTAAAACCGGACTTCAGGTGGCTGGTTTCCGTCAAGGATTCCAGATTGCCTTGAACAATTAGGACACGATAGCGCTTGCACTTGCATCTTGCGGGTAACTTCACTCTTCTTATACTTCCGCATCGGCAACGAGGCCGTTGGCCGGAAGACGGACGAGCGGGGAGGTCGAGTTCACGGACCGGAAGAAGCAGGGTAGCACTAAGCACCTCCTATGCCCCAGTGATTTGCACGGCACTCCCTATCTTGCCCACCTGGCGTTAGCCATCTAAAGGTTGGAGCGCTTGATTCTGCTTGTTTGGGTGGTACAGTCTGGGGATGCTGCAGCAAAATAACCGTGCGTCGATGGGGTTGATATGCAGTCATCGCATGCTGCTCAAGCGTGATGACATTCTGGCATTGGAGTAGCCATAATGAAAAGCAAGTGCTGAGACTAATTGGCCCACAACGGTGCCATCATGATTGGGTCCGCTTGACGTTTGCCTCATGTCGTTGGCTGGCCTTAGTTGCCGTTGATGTTGGTGCTCGGATTCTAGATATAATAGTTTTACGCGCACCAATCACAATTACATTGCTGTAACGCGACATCTGCGGCATCCAGGCTTTGAGGCTTGGTATCACGACAGATACATCTGGTAAATGAGGCTCAGGATGAAGAGAAACAACGATCGGTGATCATTGCGGTGTGAACTAATGAATGCGTCGAAACAGGACGCTTTATACTTAAGACATGGTGTGCAGGAGCATCTAATTAGCCTGCCCTTCGCTGTGCTGACCACCTGACTTATGATATTGAGCCCACGAACACCAACGTAAGCCCTGCGACCAAAAGATGCGTCTACCGCCTTCGATATCTGAAGCCGAAGCGCTTTCAGATCTTGAGCTCGTATTGTCTCTTCAAATCCCGGTTGTAGAAGTGGCGGATAACGAGTACAGTCACCGCGGCCGCTGCTCCGAAACCAGCTGTAATGTAGTTGCCAGTGACGATGTATGGCTGGAGATTGGCAGGGAATGTAAAAATGGGCACCCACGCCGTGAAAATGTAGGCAAACGCGTTCATCTGATAGGGGCAATCGATGTTAGCTCTCATTGACTTGGAGGTAGTAGAACACTTTTGAAAATTGTATGACATACCATGGCAGACACGTATGCCCGCTTTTCGGGATCGTGTCTGTTCGTTTCGTTCACCCATGTCCATGTGATGCCAGCGCACGTACCCGCTAGAGCCGTGAGGTCTGATGAAGGGAGATTGTCAGTAAAGTGAGATGGATTCCATGAGAGCGAATGAGATACTCACAGTACAATGCCCATCGAGTTGCGATGTCTGCTGGGTGCACGGGTGTGGCTGCCAGTGCAATGGGGAAGATAATGGCCATCACGCTGGCAAACAACATACCAGGCCATCGAGCTGCTCCAGGCAAGCTGTCCGATACCCAAGAGTTGACCAGGGTTGCGAAGATGGAAATAATGTTGATCTGGCCAAAAGGTAAGCTACGATGTAATCCAGTGGGTAAAACGCGCAGAACTCACTCCGAGTGGGATGATATTGATCTCTGCTACGGAAAAGCGAGGTGGCTTCCCGGCTACGTTGTAGCTTTTGACCCAGAAGATCACTGCACGTAAAATAAGTACAGGCGGTTAGTGACTGAGTTCTCTCACGAGCAACACAATTCATGTGTGTGTGAACTCACTTGATCCTCCGGACTGGCCCAGCTGTGCAAGAAACGTGAAGAACAGCGGGACTTCATAAGTCAGTTTCCATGAAAGTAGTCGTTGACGAAACGGATCTTTTACAGAGGTAGACGTGCCACGTCGTGTGCCAGCGTTTGACATCCGTCCACTTGAACAGTCCAGTGTGCGGTCTGACTTCGGTAGGCATTCTAGCACGGGCCAGCTCAACTTCCTTTTCGGTAAAAATCCTGGGAGAATATCAGCTTCAATATTGCTTCTCTCCTAGGAGACTCCACCGGAGCATAGATACCAATTCGCTTTAGCCCGAGAAGGTAGTTGGGGCATGGCAAACGCAGTCCATATCGCACAAGGGAGGGAGATGCAACCGCAAACGCTAATCTTCTGTCAGCGTGATTTCTCGTTGAGGGGTCAGCCATTGGGCTTGGTATTTCGGTGCACTCACATGTACATCCATCGCCAGCCCGGGAGACCACTCTTTCCATCCAAGCCGGCATACACGGCAGCCATCAGGAAGCCGGAGAACAGTGGCCCGACGGAGGTGAATACTTGAATCAGCGTGTTGCGCCGCGCAAGTTCGTGCGGCTTGTAGTAACTCGAACACACGTACATGACGGCTGGGAAATGCCCTGCTTCAAACAAGCCGACGCTGGAGCCGAGTTAGTGAGTTCATATCAGAAGTAAGAAATACAGTAACCAGATGTCATTTGAATGCGTAGGAATGGCGACGACCCTGGATGCGGAAACTCACAAGAAACGGAATATGTAAAGCTGATTGACATCCTTGACACCTGCGGTGGCAAATGTAAAGACGGTCCATGCAAACTCAAGGAAGGCAATGTAAAGGGGAGCGCTGACCTAGAAAGCCGTTAAGACTTCTTGCTTCCTCTGGAACTTGAAATGTTGAGACTTACTCGAGTGAGAAGTAGGTTTGACGGTATTTGCCCGAAGACGTAAGCTGCACTCCAGATAGCGTTGGCGTAGTTGAGTTCCTTTCCGTACAACGAAAGATCCTCTTTCATACCACTGTCTGGAAGAACTTTCTTAGCAAGAATCAACAGACAAGTATAGCTCTGATACTGACTGAAAGCATTCGTGATATTGACTTGGTCGAGATAGCGACACATCACGCCGAGAGCCGATGCTGATATGAGTGTCAAATCTAGCTTCGTGAGAAATCGTGCCTCATCTTTCGGAACATCGAGTGCTAAAATAACATGAAGTCAGCACCTAAAGCCGTTTTTCGTTATGGTTTCAAACAACTAACTCGACCAGAAAAATGATTTCCATGTTCTCTTGGATTCGACATATGCTGCTCTCTCTGCACCTGCCTGTTGTGGTTCTTTGACTCCGTCATGGGCTTCATTCTCGCTCTCCCCGATGACGAAGGCGCTTTTTGGGCTCTTTTCGTGAGGAAGCGACATTATTTGTAGACGAGAGACGTGACACGAAGCATGGATCGGCCCTCATCAACTTTTCGCGAGGGAGTTTGGTGGGTTTATCTACGAACTCAATGTCTGTGGCTTCCCGTTCAGATCTCATTGCTCGGAAGTCGGGTTGATTGTCGTCTTAGGCGGGTCCCATGGCGACATCGACAGTCAACTCAGAGTGAGTCTATTCGTCATGTTAAACAACGCCACAGGACCTCCGTGTGTCTCCCAGGTGTTGTGAGACCAATGAGTAGTCAGATTTCCAGCGTACCATGCCGATAATGCAGACGCCCCTTTAGGAGCTACCGATGTCGGGAACATGGGTTGGATCGTTCTGTTGGTAGGGTACCTACAATTAGCGAGGAGGTGCGAGTCCGTAAACACCAATAACATCGACGAACAGCAGGCATACAATGGCGTGCTTGATGGCTCGGCAAAACTCCGCGTTTATTAATCATGAAGGTCGCAAGCAGGTAAGGAACAAGGCTCAAAGGGGCATTTCCTCCGTCTTAGACTCAATCATTCCAAACCCCCAACTTGAGGCGTTGAGGCACGGCGACTCAGCTTAACGTTGAAAAATACGCATTCTCTTTCTCGCGGTGAAGCACTTAGATCTGACGATAACGCCCCTCGGAGGGACCACAAGCCAGCTGATAGGGTCTAGCTCCAAGTGCTGTTATTCAACGTAAAGCTTGCTAGAATTACTAAGGTTGTATCGTCGAATTCTGCGGTCCAAACCCTCACTTTGGTGCTACACTCCGCATTTGTAGCGGCTGATATGAGGGCGCCCCTGGAGTCTGTTGATTTACAATAATTTTGCAAGGGCTGTAAGGCTTTAGCTAGACCAAATGACATTAAGCCGTTCCTTTGGTTTTCTTTTCATCTCCTTCGTTTCGACAGTAAACATATCTCACGGAGTAGACCATAGATGATAGGCGAGCAATCAATCTTAACAAAGCGTCGCTACTGAACCCTTCCTCTTGTGACATCATCTGATTTTTCACACAGGCAGCATGCCATTGAAGAATCAGAACGGAACCTTACCGGATCACTTGATACAATACCTAACACCAGCCCGCGGTGTTACGCGGAACGTTGTGCTTGATGTCGAAAAAGTTAAGCTTTCTCACTTTAGCGCTGGGTCGAAGAGATGAACCTTACCCCCTCTCGATGGCATGGATATGGTACAGACCCTACGCGCGTCTGAGCATTCTTAGTCGCAGGCAATCCGTCAGTTCAAAAAGCTCTAAGTGGTACTTCCTGGAGATGTGTGCTCTTTAATCCCCTCAGATCTCCCGGGCTGGTGACTGTCTGCCTTTGTACAACTATTCACGACTCGCTGGCGGTCAAACTTGAACCACCATTAACACAATCGTCTCATTGGTGGCCTTGAAGGCTTTGACGGCAGCCTGTTTACTGGCAGCTCTTTACTCCATTTACTCTTTGTATAGAGCTCGCAGCTTCTTTAGGTCACTTCAGCGTCAAGGATTGCCAATGCCTCCTCATGACCCAGTCTGGGGCCATCTCAAACTTATCGGAAAGGTTCTCAAAGATTTGCCGCCTGATATCATGCCATCCGCAGCACTTGCTCACGAAATAAGTTTGAGATATCCACACCTTGACCAGGCCTTCTTCTTAGACCAGTGGCCCTTCTTCAAACCCATGTTGGTCGTCCTGTCACCAGATGGAGCTCGGCAAGTGACACAAGGCCAATCTCTTCCGAAAGAGCCAGGCCAGCGAGAGTTCTTGAAACCACTCACAGGTGGCTACGACCTAGACACGATGGAAGGGGAGGAATGGAAATTCTGGCACAATATCTTCAGCCCTGGCTTCCGAGTCGCAAACGTTGCGGCGCTGGTGCCGAGTTTGGTTGAGATGACTGGTATTTTCTGTGATCGTCTGCGCCAGTGTGCGAGGAAGAACGAGGTGGTTTCTCTGAGCCCGATGGCCCTCGATCTTACCATGGACTTCTCAAGCAAGGCTATCATGGGCCACGACATGCATTGTCAGACAGGATTCAACGAATTTGCCGCCGCGATGGCTTCGCAACTAAGTTGGTTGCATTATCGCGGTACTTCAACGCTGAGAGACGTGAACTTCATCAGGCCTCTGGTCCAGCGCTACAACACTTGGCGGATGGATTCGTACATCAAAGAAGTACTACAGGAGAATTCAGAAGCTGCCAAGAGTAGACAAACCAACTTAATCTCGATACTGGATACCGCCAACAAACCACAAGACCAAGGCCATCTCCGGATATTTCCTGATGTCATTCGGTCGCAGATCAAATTTATGATGCTTGCAGGCTACGACACAACCGGTTCATCGATTGTTTTTTTGACCAACCTTTTGTCGCAACATGCGGAAGTACTGGCACGCGTTCGAGCTGAGCATGACGACGTTTTCGGCTCTGATGTGAGGGCAACAGCGGGGCTCATAACCTCCCAGCCGAAGCTTCTCAACCAGCTTCCATACAGGACTGCTGTCATCAAAGAGTCGTTGCGAATCTACCCACCTGGAGCTACTCAAAGATTGGGCAATCGCGATTTCAATGTTTTCATTCAGGACTTTTCTGAAAGCACGGAGCCTGCTACCGGCGAAATTCCAGCAATGACTCTGAGGTCCCTGCTGACTGACAAGTGCAACGTCTATGTCAGTCACTATGCAATTCATCATAATCCACGGTACTGGTTCCGCCCAAGCGAGTTCCTTCCGGACCGTTGGTTGGTAAAGGGCAAAGATGATCCTCTACAATCTCCGGCGAATGGTTGGCGTCCCTTCGAGAGAGGGCCTAGGAGCTGTGTGGGGCAAGAAATGGCTTTGGCAGAGATCAAGATGGTGTGTGCCTTGACTGCGAGGGAACCCGATTTCAAGCCTGCCTACGAAGAGACTGGACAAACCGAAAAGTATCACGGAGATCCTGTGTATTTGGTGAGCCGCGGAGGGGCAGCCAACCCGAGTGGGTTCTACCCGTGCCGAGTGAGCTTCGCGAAGAGAACATGAAGGTTGCAAAGCGCGACGGCAATATTCGACTCCTTGTACATTGTCTTCTTCTAGTGGGGGCGGAAATGTAGCATAACTTGGAAGATTGATTCAGGGTTTTGCGCTCACTGGATCCATCATACAATTAACATTGAAGGGTCAAGCTCAACAGCATCGTCTTCGATTACCAGCTTGTCAATGTGCAAGGATAGAACATAATTCTCAACGATAAGATAACATAAATTCATTTGCCCTACTTCAGTTCTAACATGATGATCTACAATCATCATACCTTGTCGACTATGCCTCAATCTTGTTACTCTCCGGCCAAGGGTTTCTCTGCCGCGTCTGTCTGACATCACCCCGCTGCCAAGAAATCAAATCGTGGTATCCGAAATACCGAGGATAGCCCAAGGGCTTGAGCTTGGCTGATGGCCCAAGGATTCTTCCGACGACAGTGTTGTTGAGCGCATGTCCAGCAGCACCCTTGGCTTGATTGGCCTTTTCCGTGAACCACTGTCTCCAAGACTGCTTCTCCTTGGGCTTCTCAGCTTTGATCTCGGCCCTCTTTCTCTCTTCACTCTCTTGGCGCAAGAACATCTTATGATTGATGTCGATGAAGAGACGCTCCCACATTCCTATGCGCTCCTCATGTAAAGTTCGCGAGCCCTCCTTTCTGTCATCTGAGTCTCGGGTCCAGATCCAGTGATTCTCGGCTTGTTCCAGAAGACAGAGGTCAGCCTCAAACGGCACTTGGTGTACAACAAGTGTGTGGCCCTTGTGGGACTCAAGGTCCATTGTATGGCCGCCGTGGACGGATGAGACGGTACCGGCGAGGGTTTCGTAAGTTGAAGCAATGGGTGTCTTGGGGTATGGATCATCAACCTTGGGCGGCGCAGTGCTTTTCTTGAGTTTGAATCCGTTCTTCGTCAAGGCTGCGCATTCCCATTCGCCAGCGTCATCGAGACCAGCGCCATCGTAGAGGTAACGGATGCGTACGGAGGGATGTACAAGCTGGTTAGGGCTCACGAGTCTACTTTTCCCATCGTCGGTCCTGTATAAGCCCGGAGTTCGGGTGCCCAAGACGGTGTTTTCACCCTTCAACTTTTGCCACGGATACCAAATCGCGTTGTATGTCTGATCAGGGATCGACGTGGCTTTTCCAGGGTTGTTAATTCTGCCCATTCCCCATCTGCGTGCCTTGACACCAGGAGTGAGGGTGTAGAAGAGCCGCTTCATCTCAGACGTGTTGAACTCGACACCGACAGAGGTAAGCTGATCCGCCATCCCTGTTCACCTTGTAAGCTGACTTTCGCTCTCAGTTGGGTCGCATTAGGAGTTCCTACAGGCAAGTGCAATATTGGCAATCTGTTGGTCCTCAAAACCTCCACCAACGTCGCTGTGGCTGCCGGGAAACCAGACTTGTCGAAGCTGCGTATGTTCATTGTTGTCCTTACCCCACAATGTTGGTTTGAATGCCGTGCGCCATTCGTCAAGTGCGAGGGCATGGAAGGCATAATCAACGTTGGGGTTGACATCGAGACTTGTAAAGCGAAGCTGATCGTGTTAGTCTTTTGTTCCCGATATCCGGTGATTTTCGGGCATCTAAAAAGGCTTGAACTCACCTCCTCGACGCTGCGGCCAAAGTTGACCTTTTCCCAGGGCATTTTGGGCCAGCCTAGACTTCCAACAGTATCCCATACGGCTGAGTTGGTAACAGTTAGACTGGGTTCGGCTCTCGTTCTGTCATGTGTAATACTCACCAACCGCTCTGACCTTGACGTTCGTGGGGACCCAGAATTCGCCCCAATCTCCCCCTCGACATTGCCTCTGCCTCTCGGTAAGAACCATTCCGTGCTGTGCGAATGATCAGTGAATAGATTCCTAGACCAAAGAGATACGTCTCTCATTACCTTTTCAAGCTGGTCTCTGTAATTTCTAGCCATCTTGCGAAGGTCCATTTGTCCGTAACCCTTCGAGTTCTTGCGACAGTCGGTCATTTTCTTGAAAAACTCCTGTTTCTCCTTGTCCAACGCAACTTGTAGGGCAGCGCTATCACGTTCGTCGATCCTTTCGTCCCTCGATGCTTCGCGTTTCTCAAGGCGCTCGTAGTTGGTAAGTGTAAAGCCTACCAAGTGGTCTTCTTTGTCAAAGCTTCCATGCCAGTTGGGGAAAGTCTGGTAATCGTGGAAAATTGCCCCGAATTGTGACAGGCCGACGCGATTCAAAAGCCCGAGATTGCAGATCAATCCGGACACTGATCGCGCGGTGAAAGCTCCGCGGGAGAATCCGACGATGAAAATCTCATCTCCTGGGTTGTAGTTATCGCAAACGAACCGGTAAACATCAGCAATATCCTGGGCGAGCGCAATCAAACGTCAGCAAAAGCCACTCTATTGCTATATGCATTTCAAAGAAAGACTGACCTGAACGATGCCCTTTCCGAAAACTCCGCCGAGAGTTTGGGCAACTTTTGATTCCTCGGTGCCAGCTCCTCGGTGGTAGTAGACAACCTGCGGCATACCCGTGCAGCACTTATGGGCAATGCCGGACGACAGGCGGGCCACATTAGTAGGAATGCCACCCTTCTTGTTTCTACCCCACAACCAGAGTCAGCGACAGAACGCAGCGAGTGGGTTAGGATACTTACGAATTATTCCATGTTCCGTCACAACAGACGATGATACGTTTGGTGTTAGTAAATTTGCCTGTTTTGTGAGCGCAGTCTTCAAGCTTGGGCTCCTTGACTGGCTGCTGTGATTCAGGCAGCTGGATCGTGGAGTAGAACGTTTGACCGTCACTAGTTGCTGACGCCATGTTAAAGAGCAGGTAATCTATGAAGTTTAAAGTTGGGAATGATGGTAGATGAACTGGCGAATACAGAAGCCATGCTACTCGATGGAAAGGTCCTTGACGCTGGTTATAAGTCTTCTGCCTTCTCCCCAAGTCGGACTTGTACAGCACTCAGCGTTGAGACAAGCTTCGGAGGTTATCAAATGGGGAATTCGACTGCAAACGCCAACAATGATCTGTCTTGGCTCTGTCTGTCTCGGAGATGTGGTGTTACCAACCCTACGGAATGGCAGAGGTCACCATCGTCTAACCGATCATGGCAAGAAATACCAAATCTGTCAGGCATCGAGACACAAGAGCAAGCGTTCACATGCTAAGTAGTTGGTCTGTATTGACATCTGAGACAAGGCGTGGGGACTTGAGATTTGCACATTATCAACGTTAGCTCGAAGCGAGTCTGGACTCATAGCAGTAGGCCTTACCATAACCGTTCGTGTCCTTCAGATAGGATCGCCGGGCTTTCGGCAACAGCATCAACTGGTGCTTGACACGTTGATGATCCGATTCACATTAGCAAGGGCCTTTCTGAAACTTATGCCTGTTTTGGGAAGTCATCAACAACGTTAAGGAGAAACACTCCTCGCCCTAGCCTGAAGTAGCTGGTTTTACAGATGACGTTGATATGAGACATTTAGAAATGATGTCCAGTGAGCCGGAAACGTGTAGAGATTACACTGGTCGAGATTCAGGAAGACGGCAATTCCGGCGATCCGTCGACGTAAACCCCAGCTTGCCCAGGCCTCCATACACATACATACGTGCCACCAAGCTAAGCCAAAGAATCCTGGGCATAAGTAGTCGAGCCGCGGACGGCACATCCACCACACTACTGCCGTGTGGAACACAGCGGAGCGGCCCGCACTCCGGGGCCGAGACGGCTGTGAGTGAGTTAATGTCATCGGCGGTGCGGACATGAGGTATTGGTCCCCCGCACCTTTGCAGCAATACTGACGGCCCAGATAAGATGTCATCAGAGCTGCAGAATACTAAAGTACTGATGCACGCCAACATTTCGACACCGAAACGGCAGTGAGATGGATTCTACAGGACCTTAGTTGAATACTTTACAAGCCGTTTAGAGCCATCTTCGAAAACGCACGGCTGTACGCCCAAATACTTGCATCATTTTGTTGTCGTTACGTCGCCAGGAGTATGTCACGATGAGAAGACTGCTAAGACATCAAAGCGTAGAATTTTGACAGTTATGTATGTTCAAAAGGCTTAGTATGTGCAGAAGTGAATTTTCATAACCCATAAACAGGCCCTCCGACCTTTTCATAACCACATCCCTTCCAATCCCAACAAAGTCCTCTAACCCAGCATTTAGGAGGTACCGGAGCATCCAACGAAGTTGTTGCCGCTGGCGCCAGTGTGGGTGATCTGGCCAGCCTGGCCGCAAGAAGCGTTGATGACGACACGGTCGGCACCGGGGGAGCCTGGGTACAGAGTCAGTCACTGTTTGAATGGGGGTTATGTGTACCACTCGGGCGACGCTTGCACCACTCGAACGTGTCGCACATGACGATTGGGGATATAACTCACCTCCGGTGTAGACGCCGCTGGTCTTGATGGGGAACTCGTACCACGGGCCGGTGACGTCAAAGTCGAAGCCCTCGTAGTTGTTGTAGCGGTGGGGGTAGGTGGAGCTGCCGGCGACGGTGCCGGCCTTGACGTGGGTGCAGGCGGCGCTGGAGGCGGCGTTGACCTGGGCGGTGGAGTAGGTGGTGCTGCCGCAGGTGGTGGAGCGCTTCTGGATCTCGGCGGGGGCGGCGGAGACGGCCAGGGCGAAGAGGGAGACGAGGACGACGGAGAACTGCATCTTGGCGGTTGGTGTTGGCGTTGTTGGGAAGGGATGGTTGTGGGCTGGGAGACGAGACTGGATGACTGGGCCTGAGGAGCTTCTCTCAAGTCTGGTCTATCGTGGGAAACCTCATCGTCTTTATACACGGAAGTTGTCTGTAAATAGAAGGCAAACTGACTTACCAATTATTGTGAGGACCCCGACTCCAGTGGGATGCTACAGTACGGCAAGCAACAGCCAAGCGAAAGCACAAAGTCCCACGTCTCCCAGGGTAGCGGTGTCAGTGCGTCCGCGACTCCGCCATGCCCACTTGTCGATCCCCGGTACTTAATGCGGAAGGTGTTTTTTAGGATCTTATCGCGCATGGCCAGGAACGCCGACGTGGTTGGCTGGAAAATAAAGAGGCCATAATGCATGGGAAACCTGTCCGGTCCGCCTTGGTTCACTCGAGCCTCTAGAGGTTCCCACTCAGCTTCGTTAGTGTAACCGTAGTGTTCCTTCTGCTAAGACTTGCGCGCTTGCTGACACGTCGAGGTCTAACAAATCAAGTTGTGCCCAGTGCTTCATGGCACCCGTTGAGTGGTGTTGCGGACATGAATGTCGTGCGCTAGTCAGGCGCATCTACCGACGGCATTGCGACCCCAATCCCGGGCCAAGCACCAACTGTATAATGTCATCAAGAAGACAAAAAGCGTTCCTAAGCCGGGTGAGGAAGTCTTTCCCGTGTCTACCGTCCCACACGCCGTTCGAGATCCCCGCATTTGAGTCTTGAGTTGCACCCTTCTCAGCCCCTTATTCCCTGCGGTGTCCCGCCGTTGCCTACTATTTCCCTCCCTTGCGGCCAGCTCCGATCCACCATTCTCTTAACCAGCTGTCAAAATAGGCTTAACCTCAAGGTGGGTTTTGAAACGTTCGGGCTGTTCCTATCATTCTGCCACGGGGGTTTGTCTGCGCTCCGGTGGGCTGCAATCTGTCTGGGGGAGGCAAAAGCAAGCCGACTTTCAGCTTAAGCGCTTGCTGCGAAGCTTACAGGTTGCCTCGTTACCTACCTTCTCCATGGGGTTACAGCTCAGCCGTGGCGCGTTCGTCCCATCGCCGGGAGATCAGCGTAGGTAATCATTCAGTGGGTGGAGAATTCATTTGTTCTCTTTCTTCACAGTCCTCTGTCGTCAAGTACTTGGCTCATCTTTGTTCCCATCGAATAGAGCGATTCCAAGCGGGAGCTTGTAATCTACTTTAGGTATTTACAGCACAAGCCAGTAAATAATCCGGCCGCGAGCCAAATTAATTGCACGACATCAACAGAGTTGAGAGTTCCCGAACTGTCGAAGTGCTCCATTCTCATTTCTCGCAACCGGTTTCCAAGCGAACTTGCTTAACCTTAATCAAGCTTCAGTGGGGGAGATGCGCCCCCTGGACGCAGGGATCAAGTGCCGCTCACCCGGTGCCGGACAATCTGATTCGAGGCATATCTCTCTACTTGATTGTATGTGATCTTGAGCTGTCGTCGGAGACGCCCGGACCTGTTTGCACCTTCTCCTTGGGTTCTTGGCTTCTCATGTTGTCAGGCTCGCATGTGATGCTGTGCGGCCACGGGTTGTTGTGCCCGCATCGGCGTTGGTGCTCAATCAGGCAAGACATCCCAACGTCGGATGCTTCGCTTAGGAATTGGTTGTCAGCGAATTGCGATATCACGAGTTTCGTCGTCGGCGTCGGCCGGTGCATATTATCTTCTATCATGTTATCACTGAGGCATGGGTTTCTAATGAGGACTCAACACGGAAGCGAAGGTATCAAGATGGGTAAACTTCATGAATAGCAGATAAGCCAATGTCCAAGACAGGTTCCGTGAAGGGAAAAACAAGGAGCTTGTTCCATGGAACTGCCATGGCATGTTGGTACGACATTGGTTCGAAGAATACACCGGTCAATCGTTATTCATCCTACGTCTCATCGATAGTAGAGGCACTTCCGTTGCATGCACTAAGCAGGCCGAAAGGCCTTGCTCCAGTCCTGTGCCGAAAGCCATTCGACGACACTGCCCGCTTTCATCCTTTTTTCTAGATCTCCGAGTAACTTCAGAGACTCTTTCCATCCATCTATCTTCTCCCCAAAAAGACCATATTCTGCAAGCCAAACCCAGCTCTCCGGAGCCTCGCGACCTAGCGGCTATTCCGCCGCCATGTCATCGACGGTTCTTTGCACGAAAACAAAGTCCTGACCCGTTTTCCTACGCAGCAACTCGATACACTCTTTAAGCGACTTCATCTCGTCGTAGGCTGCCAATATCGTGCCAAGAGGCTCAGTAAGCACCAGGGCCTTGACGAAGTTCCCGGTGCTGGACGAAGCATCGATGAACGGTACAAGATTATCGTCACTCACGGGCCCCTCGAACTCGATCTTGCCTGTCGCCGGATTGAAGCTGGGACCAAAATATGAGTCCGCTAGGATGTTGGAGTTGTAAAATCCAACCAAGATCTGTGAAGTCTTGGCCCAGAGTGCGGGATGCTCTCGTTGAATGTATTTGACAATGTTGGCTTTGCCGTCAAAGTGGTAAATATGCTTCAGCTTCCCAAGGCTTAGATCAGAGACAGGAGGAAGACTGCTGAAGATGAAGCGCTCCAGCGTCGATATTTCCGCCGCGGCCATTGCAATGTTCCTGCCCCAAGATTCCTCTAGGTCCTGGGTAGCAATGGCAAGATTGACTCCATCTTTTCGCACCCTACTAGTGACCTGTTCGGTCAGGATCGCACTCCAAAAGTCGGTGACTGCGAAGATTGCTGTTGCATCGGCGAAAGCTGACTCGAGCTCCAACACGGAGTCGAGAGAGGCAGACACCATTTCCGCTCCATGAGTCGATAATTCGGTGGCAGACTCAGAAGAAGGGTTTCGAGTTATACCGCGTATGTGCCAATGGCTGGCCAAAGCCGCGTCATAGAGGAAGGCTCGAGCCACAGAGCCGCCTTGGTTTCCGGTGGCACCCAGCACGACCAAGATTTTCTTCGTGTGTGAAATCATGATGGTTCGAAGCGATTTGTCAAGATTCAAACTTGAATAGTATGGTATGAGTGTATTTAGAAAAGCGTACCTGTGAGGGACAACTTGAATGCCTTTCTTCGATTTAAGACAGCCAGCCTGTGTGGTTCCTAAATACATCATTTCTAGTCGTGAAGATGAATAACGTTAGTTACTGCTAATTAAAGGCCATTCAAGAAGATTTTGTCAGCTTGGTCTGCTATGATCCCGCCGTGGCATTATTTGCCGACCGGAATCCTGCAGACATGAAGGTGAGGATGAACAGAAACACCGATTATGGGCTAATTATCACGGAAATGTGGACCCTCAAGGAGGAATTGCCAGCCGACTCCGCTCCGCGATAGCACCGGCAAGGTTCTCCACCAAAGTTGCCGGCTCCGGGGAATCGAACGGAAGGAGGGCGATTACCTCATTCTTTGCCATCTATCCAGGTGCTCCTTCTAAGGTAGGTACCTACTAAAGGTACCACGGTACCTACAATCGATAAGGTACGGATACCTAGATAAGTGAGATACGTATCCGTTCTCGCCAGAGGAACGTCGTTAATCCGTCCCGAGGCTGTGTGTCACTTGAGGGAGGTGGTCTGTGCAGCAGCTCAAGAGGTAGCAGTTTTGGTGCCAATTGGCCGCTCATTTAGCGTACGCAGCAGCAGGAGCTTTGGACGCGAATTCCAGGGCGTCCGGGCTCCGCAAAACGCGTTTTCTTGAGATTCAATCAACCCCAATTTGTGCCCACCTGTTTGGCCTGTCGCCTTTTTTTGTCTTTAGCTTTGCTCCCCAGCTTCACTATCACCAACCACATCGCGGCGCATCAATCGCATCACCTACCCCATCGACGAGAGCTTCACCAACATCCCATCAACGTCGCATTTACATACAAACCCTTCTATCCGACCGTTGACCTGGTCTAAATGACCCTGGGGGCCGTTCGCGATGCGCGTCATTAAGCCCACGTGGCTGAGCCATTCTGGCGAGCAGAAGGACTTCGAGGTGTACAGCTGTCACGTATCCTCCGACGGGAAACGACTCGCGACTGCTGGAGGCGATGGCCATGTCAGAGTGTGGTCAACCGAGGCCATCTATGGCGATGCGAATGGTGACGCAGAAGGCAAGCCGAGACAGCTCTGCCATATGAGCCATCACCTCGGTACAATCCACTCTGTCCGCTTCTCTCCCAACGGTCGATATCTCGCATCAGGTGCCGACGACAAGCTTATTTGCGTATACCACCTTGACAAGAGCCCCCCGGTTGCTTCCTTTGGTAATGCGCTCCTGCCGGAAGCCAATGCGCTGTGCCCTCTACGTGATGGGATGCTAATGCAAGACAACAGGACTTGGCGCCGAACCTCCACCGGTCGAGAATTGGAAGACATACAAGCGACTTGTCGGGCACGAGAACGACGTCCAGGATCTTGCCTGGTCCTACGATTCCTCTATACTGGTGTCGGTTGGCTTGGACTCCAAGATCGTGGTCTGGTCGGGCCATAGCTTCGAGAAGCTGAAGACCATAACCGTCCACTCCAGTCACGTAAAAGGCATCACGTTCGATCCTGCAAACAAGTTTTTCGCGACCGCCAGCGACGACCGAACGATCAAGATCTTCCGTTTCACGCCCCCTGCGCCGAATGCGACACAACATGATATGGTTAACAACTTCGTGCTGGAGCAAACAATCAGCGGGCCCTTCAAGAGTTCACCACTGACTACATATTTCCGACGGTGTTCCTGGTCTCCTGACGGCAACCACATTGCAGCTCCAAACGCCGTCAATGGTCCTGTTAGTTCAGTCGCGATAATCGAGCGAACACGATGGGACAGTGAGATCAACCTGATCGGCCACGAAGGCCCAACCGAGGTCTGCATGTTCTCTCCACGCCTGTTTCATACGGAGAACCCGGCGGAGCAACCAGACAACAATGCCCTAGTTACTGTTATAGCGTCAGCAGGCCAAGACAAGACTCTCAGTATCTGGAACACGAACACATCACGACCTGTAGTCATTCTGCAGGACGTGGCCAGCAAATCCATTTCTGACCTAGCTTGGTCACCCGACGGAACTACCATTTTCGCCGCCAGTTTGGACGGCACGCTCCTAGGGATTTCGTTCGACCATGGCGAGCTGGGCTGGGTTGCGGATGCTGGCGAAAATGACAAAGCTCTTCAGAAGTATGGCGCGTCACGGAAGGGCATGGGCATCGCAGAGGACATAGAAGGTCTGAACTTGGAGAACCAAAGCAAAGCTGGCGAGTCTCGTGCTGCAGAGTCCAGGATGGGCGCTCTAATGGGCGATCCGGGTTCTTCCAAGGGAGCAACGCCTGCGACCAATGGCACCAAACCAAATGGGACAGCTACAGGCACCTCGACGCCAAAGCCCACGAACGGCAACGTTGAGCCGGAGAAAGAGAAGCCGGCAGAAGAGAATGGTGACAAGGCGGGGGAGAGGGTCAAGGAGCTCAAGTCTAGGGTGACGGTTGGCAAGGACGGTAGGAAACGTGTTGCGCCTCTCCTTGTATCCTCATCCGGCACCGGCCAGTCATCTCTTCCTCAAACTCAGCTGGTGGGCTCGACATCGACCTCGAAAGCTGCGCAGAACGATACGCCCCAGACCATCCTGGACCTCGAAAGGCCGTTTGAAGGACTTCCCAAAGGTGGCGTAGCTGCCATGCTGCTTGGGAATAAGCGCAAGGCCCCAGTCCTTGAGGGTGAGGAGGAAGAAGATCCTGCATCGAAGCGACAGGCAACAGGACCAACGCCTGTGGTGCTGAACGGCGTCGACGGCGTGGAGCCAGCTTCAGTTGTGCCGGCTGCCTACGGTGTTGTACCTACACCCGAGTATCTCAGGCCTGCGGTGTTAAACCCATCGATTGCCTTCGCGCAAATCCGGTTGGCAGTGCCCAAGGTCAGATCTCAAATTGTGAGGCCCCTCGAACGCGGGGTCTTGCTCCCGGAGAGCAGCACAGATGAAGCTTCCAAGGTGCCCGAAAACATCATCCTCGAAGCCCGAAATCCTGTTCAAATCAGGGATCCATCATTCATTTCCGCTACCAAGCGTGGAGCGCTTCTTTGGCAAGACTACCTGCCCAGAGCAGTAATTCTTGTCACTGGCAATAAGAACTTTTGGGCAGTGGCGTGCGAGGATGGCAGTATCTACACCTGGACGCCCGCTGGACGACGATTGATGAACCCGATTATCATGGAATCCCAACCAGTCATCCTCGAGTGCCGTAACAATTATCTGCTATGCATCAACGCTGTCGGCCTTTGCCATGTCTGGGATCTGCAGAGACAAGCAGCCCTGCATCCCCCAGTATCACTTGGTCCCGTTCTCGAACTCGCGACAACAACGCTCAATCTCAACACAACAACACCGGGTCCCGGCATCACATCAGCCCAGCTCAACTCGACTGGCCACATTGTTGTTACACTGACCAACGGAGACGGATATTGCTACACCCGGGACATGTATACATGGCAACGGGTTAGCGAAGCCTGGTGGGCTGTTGGCTCCCAGTACTGGAACAGCAACGACTCTTCGATTGGGGCTCTGCAGTCAACTGCCGTTGGACCCGTCACACCCGCGAAGCCTAAGGACGACGACAGTACGGCCAACGTCTCCGCCGGCATCATTCCTTACCTCGAGAGGCACACGACCAATGAGTTCCTGCTCAAGGGTCGCGCCTATACCTTGCAGCGCATCGTCAAGATGTTATTGACAAAAGACGGCTTTGAGGGCTTTGAATCAACGGTGAGTATTGCTCACCTTGAGAACCGCATCGCCGCCGCTCTACACCTGGATGCTAGGGACGAGTTCCGCCTTTACTTGTTCATGTATGCGAAGCGCCTTGGTGCCGAGGGTCATCGGGGCAAGGTCGAGGAGCTCCTCAACAGCTTGCTTGGCGGCATCTTGAGGGACAAGGACGAGAAGCCGAGCGAGGGCGGCCGGGGCTGGTTCAGCCAAGAGGACGGAATTTGTGGCTGGGACCGGAAGGAGCTCCTGAAGGGCGTCGTCATGATTCTCGGTAAGTTCATTCGCTGTTCGACGCGTCATAAGGAAGTCCCGCTAACAATCGCGCAGGCAAATTCAGAGAACTCCAAAGACTGACCATCCAATACGCGCGCGTGCTCGACCTCAACCTCGAAAGCGACGGGGCGATGGAGATCGAGGCATGAGCGACTTCTGACAGAGGGAAAGTCTGCTGTATTACATGTAATGAAGAGGCAGCGTTTGTATAGTATACCTACCAAGTGACCCTACGGGTAGTTGGCATGATGAGAAGCAAAAGGGCTGGCAAGGCATGTTCGTTGAGAGGTTTCGGGAGTCGGCGTACCTATTAGGTGTTTATGGATGTGGTGGGCAAGGCGAGCGAGGCATCGTTTTTCACGCTGGCCTTGATTCGGGATGGGACGGGCGTGGCGAAGATACAATTTCAGTTTGAGCTCAAGCTCGTGAATCGCATACTACAGTTTATCATGTGTTGTTAGGGTCCCATGCTCTGGCAACGGGCGTCTCTATCTCCTGGCCAAGTTCCTCCGTCCAGTGGCGTCTCGATCCACAAATATCCTATCACGCTTCCTTCGGAATCTACAGCAAGTCCCTAAACCTCTCGTCTACCCAAACGCACCTGTCAAAACGTCACCTCCTTCGTCGCATCCCGGACCCTCTTCATCGCCCTCCGCAACTCATCCACATCCTCGGCGCCGACAGCCACGTCAGCCAGACTGCGCCCCGTTTCCGGATCCTCGTACCAGCTGATTATGCACATCTTTCCTGCCTTAAAGTCCTCTCGGAAAGACTCAATGAAGGCTTCGCGGGACTTGTTGTAGCTGATGGAGAAGGAGGAGGCGCTCCAGAAGCTGCGGGTGGTGAAGTGGGTTTGTAGGAGGGGGAGGCACATTGAGCCTGACGTTCTGATATTGAGGTCGACGATATGGAAGTTGGAGAAGTCGGAGTTACCATTCGTTGCATGTGAATTGCCATCGGTGACACCATTCACAGCACCGTTCGTCGTGCCATTTGTCTGGGGACACGCTGTCGACGATGCCGTCTCCAAGACATCGGCTCCAGCGGGTCCAACATACCCATACCCTCGCAGCCAAGTCGCAATCTTCTTGACCAATAGCCCAAACTTCCTCTCCAGCTCGTTTTGACGGCGATAGTTGATGGTGCTCCCGATCCACGCATTATCACCATCCGTCATCTGTTCCGATGCAGCCAGGAAAATTGGATCGCTCCCATCGTCCCCAACGAAGAACGTCAAGCCGTAGTTTTCCATGGGATTCTCGACAACCTCGGAAAGGATCAGAGCTGCTGGCTGGAGATGCGCGTTTGACTCCGTCGCCGAAGAGAGAAGCTTGCGCAGGATGCCGTTTCTAAAGTCTTGCACCAACTTCTGACGCTCGTCCCCGTCGTTAATGATGTACGTCCCCGCACCACCAAAAGTCTGCTGGTTCTTGAGGACGAACGGCAGAGGGTGGGATTCGAGATCCGTGTAGATCCTCTCGCTTTGCTCTTCCAGCCATCTGCCCCGACTTCCTGTACAGGACTCCGGAATGACAAACTCTGCTGCGTCGCCGCCGTGGCATGAAGCACAGCACGCGCACGCATCACCTGCTAGCCCATCAACCTCGAGAATCTTGGCTTTCGGGGTAGGAAGGCCTGACTGTGCGAGCGCGGCCTTGGAGTTGAGAAACCAGTGCGTCTCGGGCGGGACGATGAGATTGTTGTACGACTCTAGGCCGTCTAGGACGACTTTATATGCGATGAGGTCGATGCCGGGTTCTTTGATGGGGATCTCTGACGGTCCAGGGCAGAAGATGAGATCTGGCTGCTGGGTCTTGGACAGCACGGACAGAGTTCTTTCCGCCTCGCGTTGATCGTGTAACTTTTGCTTCTTGGAGTCGTTGATACGGAAAAGGACAACTGCTGTATCGCCGCTGATGAAGGCGTCTCGTTGCGGGATCAGCGAGAGATATTTCACTGCTAGTTCTCGCTGCTGCTGTCTCCCGCCGTCATCGCCTGGTAGGCTACTGCTAGAAGGGTCTTTTGGAACGGCGTTGAAGGGGCTATCTTGATAGAGGTATTTGGCGTTGCGTGGGACGTTGGGGTTGAGTTCCGAGCCGGAGTTGACGAGACTGAGGACTTGGGCGATGCGCTTGTCTGCGTTTCTGGGGCTTGCGCAGCGGTAGAGGTCTGTGAGGGTCGTGTCTAGGGTGATTGTTGGTAGTTCTATCATTTTCATCCCTTCTGCTTCTTTTCAAACTTGTAATATGATGAGTGAGACTGGGTTAACTGTGAAGGGATAATTCCCCGTGAGTTGCACTGGGTATCAACGATCATGTGCTCAAAGGGTTGAGCATGAGATGTTGATGTCTACAGATGATGTTTTTGAAGAGCAAGAAATCACAACCTAAAGAGGAAGCAGCACTACTTACTCTTGTGTTTTTAGAATATCGGAAAAGATTCCGTTTGTGGTTGTGATACGTTTGACTTATTTGAGACACTCTAGGGATATTGGTCACTCTTTGCAGATCTTCCAGGCTTGTGAGCGGTTGTCCGCCACGGTGCGGCGTCATCCCGCGCCCCTCGGAAGGGAGAGAAAAGAAGCGAGTATCCTGAGCAGAGAAATTATGCATGACTATTGATGTCATCGTCTCCATCCATATTCGTAGGGCGTCGGTTGAGGGTTCACTTGGACCAGAGACAGGCGCACAGGTCATCCAGCGACGATCTAGGCGGGTCTCATGTAAGACCTTTGACGTCGTTTTCCGATTGTGGAGATGGCTGAGATATTCTGGGCAGAGGCTAGCCTTACGGTCTCGACAAGCAACGTTTTGACTTCGAGATGACCACTTTTACTTTTGTGACTGAGAGCTGGGGCAAGGTAAAAGGTGTGTCGTTGTGAGATGCAGTCACGACCTTTGCGGCCTGATTACCCTAGCAGCTCTTGGCGAACTTTTACTTGCATCACCACCGCTCAGAAGAATCTATCATGTGCAGGTCTACGCTTGCACTGCGGCCACCCACATAAAAAGATAGAGAAGATGAATTTATCGTAGTAGCAGCACGGAATCTAGGGTCTTCCACAGCATGAGGTGAGAGAGTTACGGCACCCGACTGTCCGAGTTTCCAGCTATGTTGAGAATCGCGAGGTGGGGGCTTCTGTCTGACTTACTCGAGTTCTGCTCACCTGAATTTCAAAAACACCTTCAGTGAGGAAAGATTGACTCGTCCGCTGAGCCGGAGCCTTGTGATGTTTTATGAATCTACTACTGTATGACTGATATTGCCATCCGAATTAAGAAACAAAGGTTGATGATTTTAGTGTCTATTCGGTAGGGGAAACACACCCCAAACGTGGAAATGCTAGCCGTTTTCTCAGGATTGCTCCGTCTGGCATTCAACAGATCATCAATCCAAAATCAATTTTCCTAGTACGCTCCAACCAAATCGCCTGTAATACGAACGGCTAGCGAAGATTGCAGTGGTGTTTAATCATTTAAGCTTTGTAAACCTCGCTTGCGTTAGGCGGCCTCATTGTGTTGGCGGACTATTGATTGGTCCGAGTCCCAGTTTACAGAGGTTCGGCTCCGAACAATTCGCTTTCGGATAGCCCTGTTCCAACTTTCAGCTTACAACAAGTGAACAGCACCACTTTGTAGCTCCGGCTCCCCGTGTGCTGAATCATATGTACCCCGATACGCGGACTAGTCCGTGTTGTTTAGTGTGTACGGACTGGCCGATGAGATTAAGGTCATCCAACCAAGCTGTTGATCTTCGTTCATGAAGTTTATCATGCTGGCATCCGTTCACCGGTGGGATAATTCGTTGCAGTGGGCTTCTACAGGCGGTCGAGCAAATCAGCGACTAAGTTGCGTTGAACATCGACCCGCCGGTACAAGTCATGTACAACATGTGAGGCATAGCGTGTTTTTGGATACTATCGATGGAAATTAGCATGGCCAGGCGGTTGACTTGAAGACATCGTGGACGAGTATTTGAGTCGACAGGTTGGTCTGCCATCTATGATTTCCAAGCCAGCAACTCATTGTCATTCAAACTATCAAAGCTTCTCGTTATACCGCACACCACTCAGACATCATCTCTTCATCTTTCTCACAAAGTTCCACGCTAAACCTCTACGAAAACAAACTCTTAAACTACCTAGACAACAAACATGAAGTTCCAAGCCATCCTCCTCCTCGCGGCCAGCGCCATCGCCGCACCTACGCCAGAGGCAGTTGCCGAGCCAGCTCCCGCCGATGTTGGTGCCACAACCAAGGCCCAACGCCTCTTGTGCTCCGGTCTCTGGACTGGAAACGACCTTAGCTTCGGAGACCTCAAGTGGGCAATGAACAACCGCAGAGATGAGTTGCAGCTCAAGGCCGGATGGTGGAACGAGGTCAACACCGCCTGCAGATCGACAGATGGCAGGAACATTGCGCAGAATGGTTCAAGGATCACCTACAACCACGCACGAAGCACCCAGGCGAAGACAACTTTGAAGTTCAACGGCGCGGTGGTTTGCTCGCCGCAGAGCGACTGGCGTCTTAAGTGCGACAAGGCTTGAGTGCCAACATTCATGAGGATCGAAGTGGCTGATGAAGAGCGCTCCGAGAGCTTTTGGATATACCTAGCGATGCATTTACAACAATGAGGCAGCTTTTGAACAATGACAATCATTAACAAGCCACTTTTCATCATGAAGATGTCTGCCCGGTGCCGTGACCCTTCCAGCAGACCCACTGTATTTTCAACTCGGGAGTCGTCTGTCAACTTATTGAGCGACAAGTTCATAATTTCGGGAAAGCGGGCGTCCTGAAAAAGTAAAAATTGTACGCATCCTTCCTGCATGTCGCTTGGCCACATTACTACGCGGACAGCCCATTTGATTGCCCGGGCAGAAGAATCTTTCCGCCAAGGTCACATAGTAAGTCATTCAAGTGACTTTGACGAATACATAAGTATTTCCTTGATCTGGCAAGTCAAATGGCTACTCTCTCCAAGGTCGCTACACCATTACTTCTCAGAAGACAATGGCATCAATGCAGACATCTGCTTTCTCCTACACACGGTCAACTGGGGGTGTTCGGACGAATGTCCGAGGGAAGGGGCTCTGGCCTAAAAAGGTTTGCACATTGGTGGCGTTTATATCAGTGGATAGCTAGCTTTCAGCTGTTGTCTCATGGAAAGGAGTAGTCTGAATCGCTCTCGAGGTGATCCAGTCAGCGCCCATCCTCTTCAATACCCATACCGCCGGGCCTTCTGCAGTAAGTTGACCGCATACAATAGGATGGGAGTCCCGATGAGTTTTTCCCAGCATAATTAATACTGAAGTTATCCTTCACAAGGTCTGATCTTCTTATCACGTCTCCAGCCGGTTAAAACAAGGCTTTACCTTCCGTGCCAGTGCCTTCTCAGATTGCCAATCTCATCTACAGCGTCAATATTCACAATTTGACAGCCCGAAAAAGTTCAAAGACCTCTGGCAGATGTGATCAGGCGCCACCACAAGACATTCGCGATTCTTGAGGTGTTATGTCTCAAAGACTGGACTTGCGTTTGGCTTCGCCGGCTCTAGTCAAGAACGTGATGATCGCCGTCTGGTAATCGATTCTTGGCGTAAGGAACGCGGCAGAAATTGCGCATTCAAGAGCCGATGGGCATCACATATGCTGATCTTCTTCTCTTGGGACAATCAGGGGCCCGAAGAATGCTGTCCGTCGAAGATGCTCCGCTGGGCTAAGTCAACATGTTTCACGAGCTGTCGGGCCTCCCAGCTGAATGCAGTCGGGGTCTCAGATGAATCTGCTGGAACTTGACCATTGGTACCGACGACTCCACATCTAACAGTCAATACCAGTTCACCTTAGTCCGAGCCGAACGGTAATTGGGTAAGAAACGCGCGTGTCTCTGCCTTAGATGGTCAAATCTTCTGCGGGGCACTGAGGGAGACGCCAGCAACCCCGGCAGTAATTTTCAAAGTTGAACTGTACTCCACGCAGGGGAAGATATAACCGCTTTCGGTCATATCCCATCGAGTGCTGACTGACGCCATTTTTGCCAAGCCCCAAAATCCCCACTATTTACACTTTATTACCCCGCATTTAAAGGGGTACATTGACGATACAACATTTACCACTATGCTCTTTTACCTGTTATCACTACTATTACTAGCATTTCAATTGATGCTGCAATGTCTTCTAGTGATTCTGATACCTCTATTGCTTCCAATACCTCTATTGCTTCTAAAACTTCTGTTACTTCTGTACTCAGCACTATAGTAGTTGAGGTCTACCCAGAAGACCTAGCTGCTGCTTGTAATACAGCTTGTAAGCCAGACGGCTGTGACGAAGCCACAGTCCGGCCCTGTGACCCTCCGGCTACCGAGCATGGCCCTACGGGCTCCTTACGGCCCTTTGAAGTACCAGCCCGGGCCCAAGAGGTCCTGGGGCTGCCGGCAAGCCCGCTGGAACTATTGCTCCAATACGTTCCGCAAGACCTCGTGGAGCAGTGGGCCCAGTGGACGAATACAGCACCGCCGTCGTCTAAAGAGGGCCCCTGGCTTAGAACGTCTAGAGTGTATAAGTGGCGGGAGACCTCAAAAGAAGAGATCTACCTCTTCCTAGGGATCTTATTATATATAGGGATCCATAGGGAATCTAGATTATCAACCTACTGGTCAACCCAACAGCAGAGGGAGGATCCCATCCACCTATTTACGCGGTTTATATCCCGGGACCGTTTCCAACTACTGTTCCGGCGACTGCGGATATTCAATACTGCGGAATTCCAGCCCAGCCAGCCCGACGAGCCCGTCCAGCCCGCCCAGCCCAGCCAGCCCGCCGGGCCAGCCGGGCCAGCTGCTGGAAAGCTGGCCCAGTTGACACCAACACAGCAGGTAGTAACTACCCTTATTTCCCTACTTCCAGCTGCAACCTACCACGTCTTCTTAGACAACCTCTTCTCCTCTGTACGTCTCTTTAGTACCCTACGGAAACAACAGGTTGGTGCTTCTGGTGCCTGCCGGAAGGATAGTGGGATAGATGAGATTCTAGTTGATGAGAGAGAGACTGAAGGACGGGATATCCCCTGGGGCAAAATACACTGTATCCCTACGTTAGATGGGGAGGTAAGCTACTAGCCAGCCTAGCCCAGTATATCCAGCCCAGCCCAGCCCAGCCCAGCACATCCAGCCCAGCATAGTTAACTAGTGAATAGGTCAACCAGTTCACCTGGAAGGATAATGCCCTCGTACTATTCCTGTCAACTGTCTTCCAGAGCAGCCAGGAGGTTATTCGAAGCCGCCGTCGCCCAGCTGGGGATACTGCTGCTAAAAAGGCTGCCCGGCAAGTGTTTGGCCCAGACGTCCGCAAGGACCTTCCAGTCCCTAGGGCAATCGATGAATACAACCACAAGATGAATGGGGTTGATGTGAGTGACCAGATGAGGTCTTATTATCAATACGGTCACTGACAGAATCCATGCATGCTCCTATGCGAGTCATGGACATAACCCATTCGGAATGGTCTGATCATCACGAAACAGGCCAGACTGTCATTTCCACCTGGTCCTAGCTCTGCAAGACTTATTAGGATAGCATTAGGCCCACAAGCCTGTGGTGATTCCATCCACTCTTTAGTACGAATAGACGCTCTTTTCTGCTCACTCACATATGCATATTCCGCTGGCCACCCTGACTAACCGTCAGTCACCCTATTCGGCGAGGGGGCTGGCAGTCCCTAGCCTGGAATTTCCTGCTGGAAGTAGTAGTTGTGAATAGCTTCTTATTACAGCTCTGGGGTAGCCCTAGGTGGCAGAAGGTGGAATCCAACTATCAATGGCGGCAGTTACTAGCAGCCCAGCTTATTCAACGGTTTGGACCATTAGCAGGCGGGCGTAGACTATCACGACCTAGACGTACAGACAAGAGGAATACATCTATTCCATGGGAACAGCATACAAAAGGGTCACGGAAGGTTAATTCGCCTTGCTCTTATTGTAGTAATCTGAGGGCAATAAGAAACCGCCAGACTCTAGGCGAGATATCTGGGAATACCCTCACGCGGCGTAAATATACGAGGAAGGGCTGCTTAGACTGTAACGTACCTTTATGTACCCAGGGGAATTGTTGGTACCTCTGGCATACGCAGAATATGTAGGCAATAGAGGTACTGTAACCCTATTGGTTAACTCTATAGATTTCCAACCCCTAATTGGCTCTACCCCGCCCTTGGCAAAAATGGCGTCAGTCAGCACTCGATGGGATAGCTCAGTAAGTTTGTCTCTATTCTAAGCGACGAGTTTGTAGATTAACGTGACAGAGACAAGGACCATTCCCATTGTGGCAAGCTGTGCCCTGCGCGCGGGATAAGTCTCGAACTCACGTCCTTCGCCATCTTAGATCCTCACGCAAAGGCCAATCAGACCTTTTCACATACCTCGGCCGATGCGAGAGGGCTGACTGTGGCTGGCTCAGCTACGACAACTAGGGATGCAAGCATGAGCATTGAGGTCCCTGGTGTTTACCGACATCGCCTAGCCTCTATCAACAAGCAGGTCTCGGGCTACCCTGCAGATCACGAAGCTGCGAATGTTGCTTCATCGCTATCGCAAGCCATCTTATTTGCCAGGTGGGCTTCTTTGGGATGAAAGGGCGGAGATTGGGATCTTGCTAGTTTGTTTGGTGCTGCTTTGGGAAACCAGCCATACTTCAGCTGTGTCTCAGCCTCTCAGGAACGAAATTTGTGCTGATCATTCCTATACAAGCGGTATCGATGACCATTGTTTGAAAATAGCAGAAGCGGAGGTGACGGGGTCGTGCCGCCGCGAGTTTATCCCCGTCAAGCCAATGCCTTAAAAGTCCCGCGTCGCATGTACGATCTGGCCTGACCGAATCCGGCTCGGTCAGTCTGTTGATATTCCCCTTAACCCATGGCCGAGGGCTTCTACCAGTCTTTGGATTCTACTCTTGCTTCACACTTTGGACTACACAGCAACATGGCAACGACTCACGACCACAACCATGACCACTCCCAAACTCACCTGGGAGTGGACATTGACATCCACACGCCTCTTACTCCGGGCGAATCGGATTTGCTAACGAGCGAGATGTCGGGCCTGAGCATCAACGAAAGAAGCCGGCCTCGCCTTATCCCGTCTTACCCATCCGCGACATCTCCTCGTACAAGTAGTCCTACTGGGTCTGTTCAAAGCGCGTATACTACCAAGCGCCGCGTCAGCCGTCGCTCTTACAGCAATGAGTTCCATTCAAGCTCCCACAGTTCCAGCTTCAGTTCGGAGGTGTCGAAGGAGCTCACCCGCCAGGCAGAGACCGAGTTTATGGCTCTAACGGAACTCATGGCTAGCATGTCGAGGCGAAGCATGTCGTTGCGCGAAGTCTGGAGCAAGATCATCACCGAGCGCGAGTCCGTCTACTCCGAGATGCACCGCATGACCGAGCGCTACGAGGAGTTGACCGAGGTCATGGAGCGCAAGGATAGGGAGCACAGTCACCACAACCATGAGCGGGAGGGTCACAAGCAGGAGCTTGTCAAGGTGCGCCTGGAGCTCACTGCCGCCATCAACAATGCTTCCAAGTTCAAGTTGGAGCTGGCATCGCGAGACAACGAGTGCAAGACCCTCCGCCACGAAATCGCCGAGGCCAAGGACACCTACACCTACATCAAGAAGGAGCACGAGGAGCTCAAGAAGACTTCAGAGCAGACGAGACTCACCTTGGTTGCTACCCAAGCTGCCCGCGTCGATCTCGAGGATCAATGTAGCAAGCTGCGCGGCGAGCGTGCGGAAATGGACTTGAAGCTTACCGAGCTGACCTCCAAGCACGAGGAAATCACCACCAAATTCGAGTCGAACCACAAGGAGCTTGTGGACATCAGGAAGAGCCACTTGATACTCAAGGAGGAGAAGCACGAGTGGCTTCACCGGCGGGGCGAGCTTGAGGACCACATCCGCAAGTGCGACCACAAGTACGATGAGCTGAAGCGGAAGTACAAGGAGACAGAAGAATTGTATGAGAAGAAGAAGTCCGAGCTCAAGGAGCAGCAGGAGACGGTCATCAGAGTCAAGAACGAAAGGGAGGAGGCTATCACCAAGGTCAAGAACGAGAAGGAAGAGATCATCATCAAGATTAGAAACGAGAAGGAGGAGCTTCAGCAGCACATCATCAGACTCAAGCGCGAACTTGAGGAAGAACACTGCCGGTGGGAAGAGGCTGAAGACAGCTGCGGCAGGTGGAAGCTCAAGTGGGAGCACTGCGACCGTGAAATCATTTCGCTCCGCGAAGAGATCTCTCGCATCGAGATCACACGTACCGAGCTACGGGAAACCATCACGAAGAAGACGGAAGAGCTTCGTGTCCTCATTATCGAGAAGAAGCGCCTCAAGGACGAGGGCGAGCGTGCAGTCGGTCGCGCCAACGAGAACCACCGCCAGCTTCTGCTCGTGCAGGAGACCCTCAGCCATACCGAGACCATTCTCAAGAAGTCGCAAGAGGAGACTCATACCAAGACGGAGCGCATCGAGCGTCTCGACTGCGACCTGGGCGATGCCAGGAAGCAGGTCGAGAAGCTCCAGATCGAGATCGAGAGCCACCAGTCCGTCTCGGCCGTGCTCAAGATCGAGGTCGAGACGCTCAATAACAGGTGCGGTGCCCTCAAGGCCAAGTGCCACGAGTGGGAGGTCAGGTACGAGGAGGCCTCTGAAAGCATCACCGAGATCGAGGAGGGAAGCTCGAGCTTCGAGTACGAGATCTCGGCTATGCGCACCATGCTTCGCGAGGCGAGGGAGCAGAAGGAGACGGCCATTACGGCGCGCAGCACGGCGGACCGTGAGCGCGACGAGGCTATGATGAGGTTTGAGGAGAAGTGCAGGGCGATGGAGAGGTTGGAGGAGAGGATGAGTGCGCAGATGCACGAGATGAGCTCGCGATCTGGGACCAAGACTGTCACGACGAGTACCAGTCGCAAGTCGGGTCACCGGGTGAATAGTAGTGGCAGCTTCTGCGTTGAGACCTGACACGGTGATCGTTGGCAGGATCGTGGGCATAAGATTTCGACCTGGCAACAGCTATTTTCTTTTCAAACTTCATAGACATGACCGATCCTCATTCGTAGAATGGCCATGCAGCTAGTGCTCCTAATATCACACTACACCTTTAAATTCTCACTCTGCTAAAGCAGCTGTGGTTGATGAAATGCGAGAGGGATTCATGAGGTTCATATCAATGCTCGTGGTGACATTTCTTATTACTTCTCTCGGTTCGCCTTTTGGTATCATCTCCGTAATTTCAACCTAGGTAGGTCGTGGGTATTATGTTAATCTCGCTTGCCTTTCCCTCTGGCATCCTCCTCATCACTGCTTGTCAATGTCGCCTCGCTCGGGTTGATCCTGAAGCTGAAGTCCACAACACCAACCAAACTGCTCACAGACCGCACCAAGCCTTCCAAATCATCGCACACAAGCGAGCTGCAAACCTGCAGCACCGCGAATTCGGTATATCCGTGTTGCTCCACATTTCTCACGTCGAGAATGCTTCCGCTGCCGAGGGGGCTGACCATCTCCGATAACTCGGCCATACTCGCAATCATCGAAGTGTCGCTCGTTGGCGATTCCACCACGCTGGGCTTCCGACCTGACGGGCGAACTTCCGATCCTGTGCGCGTGTGCACCGTGACGAGTCTGTGCTCGAGCTCACTGCCTCTTCTTTGCATAGCCCGTGGCTCCGGCTCGGGGCCCTTGAGGTGGAGGAGCTTGCGGGTGAGCTCATTCGGTCTCGGAAGTTGCATGAAGGGCGGCAGTGACTGGCCCGACAGCAGCGAGTTGGACAAGAGCGTAAGTGTGGAGAGAATGGTGTGTTGAGTGGGTTCAATCCCCGCGAGAACCTGGTTGAGAGCGCGCAGCCAGGCCCGGTCGCTGTCGGACGAGGGAGTTGCTGACCTGTCACGCGGCTTCCATGTGATGGTGTAGGCAATCAGTGTCAGATACCGCATGGTGCTGGTCGACCGTCTGATGATGTCTTCGTAGGTGGCTCTGGGAAACTTGCCGCCGATATCGGGTTCCCATTTTTGCCATTGCGCATGCTGGTCCAAGCTAGGGAGCAGCAGTAGCAGCTTACCCAGGATGCGACGCCTTTCCTTCTCCATCTTGTGTGCAGGTGTACCGGGCTTCTTGATGTCACCGTGAGTCTCTTCCATCGTCGCCTTGATTGTCTCAGTCACGACGCTGAAGTAGTTGGCGAGGAGATAGAGCGAGGCACTGAGGTCCCGTCGGAGCCAGCGCCGGTCGGTGATGGGAGCCGGGAAAATGGTCCAGACGAACGCGATGAAGCAACCAGCAGCAACACAGGCAAGGCGGTAGGGTGCCAGGAGGTAGGTAGGATAGTAGGGTTGTCCCGTGGCGGCGGCGGCTTTTTCCCCGATCTTTTGAACCTGCAGCTCATATCCAATGATGAGGACCTGAGTGATGATGGTAATGAGCCATACAGGCATGAATCGCGGATGCTTCAAGACGAAGTACTGCTCGATGAAGATGAACAGCCAGAGGAAGACGATGACTCCGGCGGTGCGCTCGACAACGATGTACCAGATGATGTAGGAGAAGATGACAGCAACGCAAGTTCCGCCGACTCGACATACGAAGCCAAAGATGGATTGGCCGGCCGTGATGGTCATGCCGATGGCGATCATGATCATGGCCCAAACCAATCGTTGCTCAGTGAAGAATGTCTGGGTGCTCTGCAAGAAAGCCATGATACCAACTGTCATGGTAGCAATAGCGACACGGAAGCCGAAGAGCGACTCACCGGATCCGACAAAGGCAGAGAATGCCCTCACCCAGTTACCAAAGTGTTGCCAGAGGCCATGAGCGGGAAGATGTTCGGGGTCCTTCTTCTTGTTGTATCCGTCACCGGCATACACGATATTGGCACCCATCTCCGCAATATCCGGCGTCTGTTCGGGGGAAGCATCCTCTGTGCTGCAGATACCCTTGAACCATTTCTTGAGGCGTTTCTGGGAAGGGATGATAAGGCGCTTCTTTGCCATTGTGCCGTCCGCCACCTTTGAGTCTGCAAACATGACCAGATCCTGCACCGCTTCACCGAGGGCGAGCATGAGCTTCTCCATGTACAGCATCACATAAAGCTGCGTCTGGTCGCGCTCCCGCATCCTGGTCTCGAGCTTCTTCAGGTGAAGATCCTGGCGTTCCTGCTCCGTCGCGAGCTGTCTCTCCTTCAACCAGTTCCTGAGCAGCTCGCCCTTCTTGTCGTTGAAGTCCTGCACTCTCTCGGCGAGGACTTCGGCGAAACCGGCTTCGCCTGGCTTCGACGTGGCCTTGACGCCAGCCTCCATCTCCACATCGGCACCCTTGGTCTTCTTTGGCTTCGGTGTGAGTTCGAGGACGATTCCGACGTGGTCGAGTCCCTGGTCCATCGCTTCCGTCAGGATTTCGAACGGCTCCAGCAATTGGAGCATGATATCGTTCCAAACTTTCTTTTCCCGGTCCTTCTCTGCGTCCGAGTCGCCGTTGCCATCATTGACCCCCCATCCGTGCTTTTCGGAGGCACGGCGGAAAATATCGACAATTGTGCTGATTCCGTTCAATGGAATCATGATGCTTCGCAGGCGGTCGAAGATCTCGCCAATGTCCTTGGAGTTAAGCTTGCCGTAAGCGATATCTCTCTTCGCGAAGAGGATGTCTCCGTGCATCTTTCCAAACAGGGCCGAAATCGCCAAGGCCGTGGCCTTGAGCTCGCCGGCGGCCTTTGCCTCCTTCGTCATCTCGGGCTTCTTCTGCTTCTTGTTCTTCTTGAACACGTTGCTGCTCTTCGTCTGGTGACGCTCAAGCATGTCCGGGCTCGATAGCGTCTTCAAGTAGTTGAGCTGCAGGGCGATGGACTTGCGAACAAGCCCAATGGCACCCTTGAATTCACCGCTCACAACCTTTCTGCTGGAGACGGGGAAAACAAAGAGTGAGACGCCGGTAGCAATACCCATGGCGCAAAGCATTGCCACAGTAAGCCGCTTCACAAGCGACTCGGCGGCTGCAGTCGTCACCATCAGCGGGCCAAAGGTGCAGGCCACGTTCATGAAGATGGAGTAGATCATGACAGGCAGGTTCATCGCAGGGTACTTGGCTCTCAGGGTATTTGAAATCCAAATGTTGAAGAACAGCCAGACGCCGCAGACGGCGGACTGGCTTGAGTTGTAGACGGGTAATCCAGAGGCCAATTCCTCGGCGGAAGCGGTGTTCCTACGCGCCTGGACACCGGACCACAATGCCAGCATCGACAGAGCACCGCCAATGCAGATTCCAGTAACATTGAGGACGAGATTCTGAAGGTATTTTCCTCTGGGGAGAATGGCGAGCGCGAGCACTGAGATAATTGGCACGAGATAACCCAAAGTTGTGAAGTACTGTGCCACAGGCGTGGATTGGTAGATGGCGATGCCGATGAGAGGCGGTAATGAGCCCTTGAACATCGTGATGAGCGTCGGCGCGTCGAGGCCCAATCTTGTCGCCAGGCCCGGCTTCGGCGCCGGCTTCTTTGTCGCTTTACTTGCGGTCGTCGGTGACCGCGCCGGGACGTCATCCGGGTGAGTCTCAGTCTCTGGGGACTGAGACTCGGTGTACCGGTCAGCGTCCGGCTTCTGTTCGTCGGATGCCATGGTTCCTATCGTTTTGCGTTTACGTTTGCGGAATCATCGGCCCCTCGAGGGAATGAGCGGGCAGCTGTTGATTATTCGATGAAGTCGTCGCGCCCGTAGATCAGTCGAACATAACGGTCTCTCGGCTTCTTGTCTCTGAGGGTTGCGATGATATTGGGTTGAGTTTTCGCCCGGGCCGAGGGATGGGCGATTTGTTTTGTCTCATAGGAGAATGATGTAATTGCGGAGTTCGCCGCGTCTGTCCTCGCGTGGTACAGAACTCCAATTCCGTACGGATACAGCACTGCAGGGCAACAGAATGCCGACAGAGTTTGCGCTAACGCTATGTTTTGTGGACTTTTGTACTCGTTTTCGGTCAAGAGGAGGAGGAAAGATTACGGCGTAATAAGACCTAAAATAGCTGGTGGCCTCTTAGAAGCTTCTATTCAACGTGAGACGAGTCAAGATTCATGCACGAGCACGGGCCTTCATCTCATAGGTAGGACGGGGTGAGCCTGTGAGATGATGTGAGATTAGATGAGATGAGCAGATCACTCAGTCTAGGCTCTTGTCTCTCGAGCTGTGGAGATACAAAATCTGCAGTTTGCAATTGAGCCATGGTTTTTGGATTCTCCTATGATATCGTGGCCTATCCTAAGTACGGAGTAAGGATAGGTGAATTGTACATATCACTCACGGATGAAAAGGGGGATGAGTAAGCCACGCAGACACCTCATCTAGCGGGTGAAAGATGAGCGGTGCGGGTGTGACAGCAGCATCCGACCCCTCTTCCTCAGTGTCGCTAATGCTTAATGAGTACTGATAAGTATCAACAACGATCAATGAGCTTGGAAAACCTTCAAGAGAACCATGGGATCGAGAGTATTTACTTCCTTCAAGGTCTACAACAACGCTGAAGGTCCGTCAATCCCTAGCGGAGTAAAGGGGATGAAAAGACTGCAACTGTATGTAGAATCCCTGCACCTCTGCCCTAACGAGCTCATGAACCCCGTTACGTCAACTTGCCAACACCAAGCAGGCCGGCGTGTCCGGCAGAATATAATCGCGGAATTATAGCCAGTTCCGAGATCGTCCGCGGGATCTCGAGACTTCTCCCCGGAGAGCCACTGTATATTCTCGTCGAAATCTCCGTCGGCCGCCGAAGAATTGAACGCCCGCCGTCTTGAAAGAGTACCATGAAAAGAGCGCACTCAAGAACTGAGGATCCCAAGAGGAGGGTGAGTCAGCCACATTTCAGGTAGCTTGGTGGGTAACAACAACATTTTCCCCGCACCCCGGATTCACTCCCGCAAGACGCCGCGCTCAAGATTAGCACCGGGCCCGTTGAGGAGTCTGAGGGTGGGGAAGTTGAGAGTCGCTTCTCAATGGTGCTGCATGTACCTGAGGTAACGTGATGTGCTCTTCACGTGTCTAATGAGCTGGCGCGTTGCAAAAGACTAGCCACGTTCATCTTTCATGCCGTCGATGGAAATTCAATGGTGACATTCAATGGTATTGAACACGTTGCTGGCTTCTTGATGAAAGTCTGATTCTTCGCCGGAGCTGATGAGAAACCCCTGTCGGTGCAGGCAGCCATCTGCGGGCTGCTGACCGAAGACATCTCAGTGATCTCACCCACTTCCCGAGGAAGAACGACTTTTTGTGTCATACATGTCCACGACAACATGCTCCCATGTCAATCCCCGAGTTGAAGCAAATCGTACCTGTGATATCACGATGTCTCCTGTTTACTGGCGCTTGAAACATGGCTACATTCGGCTTCTTACCCTCCTTCCGGGCGACGTGTTTGATCCTTTATCATGCTCTTTGCAAGAGGTCTTGCTGGAATCGTCTCCTTATTTCGAGGCTATTTCGTGCGCAAGAAAGGCATTCGATGTTTCTGAGAATCTGACTGTTCAAGCCTGCGAGTCGAATGGAAGCCCCAAAGTCATCCCAATCTCATCGCAGATTCTTTCCCTTCTATTCTCCCTTCGCAGCACAGTCGACGCGAGGACACTATGGATCTACGAAATCTGCGTTGAGCAGGCAGATTCATCAGAAAAGAGCACCCAAGCGAAGCTCTTGCGGCGGATCTTCGAAAGTGCTGTCCGCGTGATTTTGTGGCTAGGTCCCACCCCCGAACACGAACGCAGCGATCGGGCTCTCACGTTTCTCAAGAGAATGGCGATGCATAGGAAATACAACGATAGAGGTGAATACCTCGGTGGCAGGAGAGTTGGCTCCGACACCAGCTCTGAGTGTGGAGTTGGGAGGCGGGCGGGTATTTCGGACGAGGAGACGGACGACGATGATGATGAGGAGGACGATGATGATGAGGAGGACGATGATGATGAGGAGGACGATGAGGAGGACGATGAGGGCTACGAAAGCGGGCTCCTTTCTGATAATGACCTCGATATCGTTGATGATAGGACTTCTTTCACAGTCTCGTCTGATGCCAGGGCTTACTTCGAGAATACCAACACATCAGAGCCGCTCACGTCTCATTCTAAATGTCTTCCCACCGAGATACATCAGTTCTTTTCTGGCATTGGATGGTTCTTGCGTAGCAAGTACCGGCACTACTTCGTCTACGGCTACTGGAACCCATACCGAGCATGGAGAATCAGCAGAGCCTGGGAAAGGGCTGTCCTAGCATGGGAGCTTAACCAGTCAAGAGTTGGCCATATAGCTTTTGGGCGGCCCGTTCTTTACGAAAACCGCATGGATTAATTCTTCCAGGAGCGCTATCGAGCCGAATGGGAGGCGGTTGACAGACTCCTTGAACATCCATGGTGGAGCCAGACGTGGACTGTTCTAGAGGTCTGGTGTGCCAACGATCGAGCAGTGATCCAGTGCGGGCAGCGGACGATCAAGTGGAAGACCTTGCACAAGGCACTACCATTTGCCGAGGCTTGGGACGATATGGGAAAGACAATGATTGGAACGGAAGACATACGCATGAGCGAGTGGCCGCAGCTGATCGAACGATACGCAAGAGCTTTCCACCTCTTGAAGAAGCGACTCATGGATGGAAAGCTATCAGATCTCTTGTGGAACACCTGGGACAGAGATGTGGCTGACCCTCGTGAAAAAGTGTTTGTGATGCTCAGTCTCGCTAGTAGCTTCCGTTGCTGGTCTCAACCTGATTACAACAGGTCCGTCGAGCAGGTATTCTGCGCAGCAGCAAGAGATATAATCCGTGACGAAGACAGCCTTGACATCTTGTTGGCGGGTGGAAGGACGAGGAGAGAGGACGAGGCAATCTCATTGCCGAGCTGGGTTCCCGACTGGCGCAGGGAACATAGCCCACTTCAGGGGCGGCCGATACCCCTGGTTGATAGATCGCGTCTCCATTTTCTCTTCGTCACTGGGTCGATTGAGTCTCTCGTTGTCAACGGACATGGATTCACGGCTTGCGCAGGCGCAAAACCAGTTGCTTGGTTCAGCCATGATCTCGACTGGTTGCATGTTCGAGCCGTATTCGTTGATGAAGTGGAGTCGACTGCTCCTCCGCATGGCCCGAGATCAGAGGCTGGCGTCAAGAACACCGTGAATGATGCTTGTCTCGTAGCCCAGGCTGCGTTCTTCGACGGGAAGCCTCATTGGTGGAATAAGGATGAGAAGGATGGGTTGCCTGGCCTGGTTAAGAAAGTTCTAATGGCTGGTTCTCGTGGCATGATGGAAGAAGAGGAAGCCATAGGAGAGACCATGATCTTCCGACGCTTCTTCGTCACAAATAATGAGCGATACCTCTGTATTAGAACCGAAGGAACACTACCAGGAGACAAAATTTTCATTGTTGCTGGATGCAATCTGCCCCTGGTTCTCAGGGAGCACAAGCAGGCAACAAAGAATGGGACGACGCTATATGAGCTGGTGGGGGAAGCATACGGTAAGTTTTGATCAACCGATGTAAATGGATCTTTACTAACTTCAGGTCAAGTCCATGGCATCATGAAAGGTGAAGTCATGGCAGGTAGGAAGGCCAAGGTTGGGTGGAAGAAGTTTGCTTGGTGGCGGCCACCGAGGAAAAGTGAAGTCAGTTGGGAGGAGTTGGTTATTCAGTGAGATCCATAAACAAACCTACACGGCTATCGAATAGTACGACTATACCTCAGAATTAGGGCATTGTAGAGACTAAACATACAAAAAGTCTTTTGTCATTTACAACAAGATAGCAAGATTCGAACCCATGGCGAGAAGCGAATACGAAGAGCGTAAGCGGAATTTGATTGCTGTGGATGTCAACGAGATCAAAATTTCCGACAATCTACTCCCACAGTGAGATGCTGAGGTAGTACTGTAGCACTCAATCAATCAATTAAAACGAAGTTAGATGGTCACAATCCGGTACGTTCAGCTTATTTTGAGCTGGTGATTGCAGAGGGCTTCCACTTTCTTCATGTTTATGACACAGAGGGGGGCTTTCCCCCCCCCCAATACTCAGCCTTGTGCAGGGAGTTACGATGCCTTTACATCAAGGAAACAGATTCTGTGTATGGCTTCCTGGTCTACCTAACTTCCGTTCCATGATTACTCGTGAACGACTACGTCGAGCAAAGAAGCGCGAGGCTGGAAGAGACACTGTTTTGGACGGATGCAAGATAGATAAACGGTAGAACACCGGAGCTAGAACGTGAGTTTGTGTCAAAGATTTACTTGCTGCAGGAGATTGGATCAACAGACATGGAACCTCCAGTTCTAGACTATCTATGAGCGAAGAAATGTATCTTTGGCGTCATGAATCAATCAAGATAAATGTAGGTCGACCGCTCGGCCTATTATGGATGCTTCTGTCTCAAATAACGGAGACGTAATCGCGGGCAGCTATTAACGCCATATATTCTACGACAGCTTCCCCTCCGCATCGTCAGACTGCGAGTGTCCACCGAGTAGTCCCCCACCTTGGACTGGACGGTAGGAGACCAGATATGAATCCAAGAGATCATCTACGAATATGCCAGAACTTGGTGCCAAGAGCGCCTGCCACGGTAGGTGTCAAGTTTGTAGTGTCGCGGCAATGTTCGAAGTCATCGACCTGATGATGGTAAACCACTTTGGGGTCTTCACTCGAGACCCATGACACTCGTCAAGTTCCAAACCAAACGCCAGCGCCGTGATCCATCAAGTCAAACCTCAGGTCATCTGTGTGCGTTACCATTGATCAAAGTCCCGTATTCTTAGTCCACAAATGTGATTCCTAATGACTCGAAACTCAAGAGGAGATCGACGTCCGTCAAGACCCCAGACAGCAGAAGGCCGAACTCTGGGATGTGTTCCAAGCGGATGGAATCGAGGTATTGACATTCATAGATGGAGAAGACTCCAACAAATGTGACGAGCATCGAAGGGTATGGGTCGGGTCTTCGTGATGATGGTAGCGTCTGATCGGGAAGTAAAACCTTTCGACAAGATACCATCAGGAACACAACACCAAGCAGCGTATGAAAAGGCAACGAAACAGAAAGTCATGACAGCAAACACGGGATAGACCAAGTCTGTCGACTTCTTCAAATAGAAGTCAAAGAACCTAACTTCAGAGTAGACGCCACGTAGATATACGCTCATCGAATCGAACAGCCTGCGTTACCTTCGATCTTGGTTCGTCCGGCCTCTGACTTGCTCGTCCAGCCTCAAAAGACAAAAGGCGTCAGTCATGGACTATTGCTAGGCTCTGACCGACAATGATCGAAGAGACCGCAAGGGTACTTTGACTCTCTGGTGTCGGGATCATAGACCACTAGTAGTCGAGTTGATGTTTTCGACAGCCGAAGCCCCAATCCAAGTCTCCCGAGAATCGAGACTTCAATGTTCGGTCCCAAAAATAACTACAAGCCCTTCTCTTCCGCTTCCACTTCCTCGCCTTTGCACATCTCTTGTTGTCCTCACCCTCTTCTCTCATCTCTGTATTTTTCTCCTTTCCGTTGTTCCTCTCGTCCGAGACGTAGGTTTTCTTCCCGCGCGCGGCATCGAAGAGTGGCCCAGGCTCGCGAATCGGTTTCGTCGGTTTCGTTCATACTCGATGGATCGGCCTTGGCATCTTCGTCGATAGCCGTTCGGCCGGCTTGTCGCACGATTCGAATAAAGGCTGGGACTACGAGTCATTAGAATAGTCCCATCTAGGTGTTACTGACTCCACAAGTTGTGATGGGATGACAGGTGTCTGGGTCGAGTTGGATGTTTGTCGTCGTTTCCATCGACCCATCAGATAGAGATGGACAGACGATTTCCGACGTCCCTTCCATAGTGCAAATCACCACCACGACAGTTGATAAAGAATCAAAAACAAATAGTCACAATAGAGAGGAAACAATTCAGTATATGTATCCGATTTTGTTCTCTGCCATCATCTATCCAGCTATACTACCGAGATCTTTCGCCATCCAAACCAAACTTCAGCTCCTTCTCTCGCCCATCCAAACTATCAACACAGCCGGCGCGCCGCTCCCGGCTCTACACCACTCCGGCGTTAGCATAACCAACCAAGCCCAGTCCCTAAGCTTCCCAGGACCCATGGTAACCAAAGAATCCTAACCAGTAAACTACACTTCCAAAGACTATGATTTCTCATCAAAATAATGCCACCAAACATTTGCATAACCAAGGCTCGCAACTCTGCGGAAAACCCACAGCCTCAGCCTCTACGGAAATTGTTGGTGTGGACCTGCCATAACGAACCAAACCTTCCAGAGACCAGACCAGACGGCACCGGGGCCCTCTCTGCCTACCCTTCCTCCTCCTCCTTCATCCCCCCTCATTTCCCCCATCATCTAGAGTACTCGTCACTCGATCAGAGGCAGAATAACTGCCTCAGCCTTGGACCTCCTGATCACCAACCACCTCACTTCCATTCCCTTTCTGCCGCCTCTTCCCTCTGAGATCTGTGCTCCGGGTGTTTCATTGACTGAGTTCCGCATCGTCATTTTACCGCCACGTTCCGCGATCTCTGCAAGCAGCAAGAGAGACGTCTTGGTCGCACCGCCAAGGTCACAATTAGAGAGAATAAGTGAATCTCCTATGCCGAACACGCCCCGGGAGTGTATAGCCCAAGTGATGGTGGAAATCCGTCACTAGTTGGCCCTAGCCAGCATGGTCCTTCCTGGGAGAGACTGAGGATCTAGACAGCATTCGAAACTGCCCGCATATCTAGTTAGGTGGCGGATCAACGCGGCCGAGTGGGAGTACGATGGGTTCAAAGCTCAGTCTCAAAACACATCTCGTCCCAACTTATTCCATCGGTACATCTTGGCAAGGCGACATAAAATACCACACAACCTTTGCGCCAAATCTGGCCGCGGATGTTCCGCTGCAGTTGCTAAAGCACGTCACCTTGATTCGTCACATTCCCCGATTGTGAAAGCCGTTAGTAGATGACTGATCGGAGCCGTGGCCCCCTTCTCCCCACGGTGGCCAATAAACGACGATCCGATCGGTGGCTGGCTTGTCTCAACGGCTGTTAGACATTCGATATCAGTCGTTGGCCGATGATCAGTTGAGGCTGCGGTACGTTTGGTCGCTGTCGTCTCAACTATGCATTGAAGCGGGCAGTTAGACTTTGTACAACTAGAACATCAAACTTGTCATGGTTTCTTTTCTGCACAGTGTCATGGCAGCATAACCGTGGCCGCATGACATTTTCAGAAATTTCCAATGACACGAGAAAACCATATTGAACCAGCATCTTGCCTTGGTAGACCTGCAAACCTAGACTCCAATCTCCACCGGACCCGAAGATGCAGTATTGGTCATGGCTCGATTGTGCTCCATTTATTGCTGGTCGTATCTGTAGGTACGGAGCACCTCTAGCCTCTGGGCTCTGAGTCTGGGGCTCGTGAGATTGTTAGCGCCCTAGTGCTCTGTTGGGCAACCCGATTCTAAGCGCGATGTAACGGCGGCTTGATGAACCGCCGTGAAAGTGCAACTGTGACCCTGATTGTGGAATCGACGGATTCTCTCGCCTACCAAGCCGTACGATGATGCATGTACGCTGTCTGGTCCCACAAGCGGTGATTTGAGGACACTTCGGTTTTGTGCTAATTGATCCAAGACATGTTTCCAACCGAGTTCAAACGAAACGAAACAATTAAATCTCCGGATCCATCGCCGGTATTTGTCCAAGAAGAGGGGCAAACAGCAAGGTGTGTTCGAGACTTCGAGTGCGCCTCGGTTCGGTTGGTGATGAGGAAATTGGGCCGCCTGGGGGAGAGCACGCATGAGAACTACAGTCAATTGACGGTGCGCACGGTGTGCAATGCGGAGAAACGGTGAGAACAAACTTCAAGTTAGGTCGCCCGAGTCGATCTACCTCATTGCCTACAGTAGCTTGGGTTCAGAAGGATGCGGGTGACGAGGAAGTGGCCTGGGCTGGATACGATGCTTCGCCCGGCTTTCTGGCCTAGAGGCTAGGAATCTAGATGGAGGTGGACCAAGAAAAGCAAGGTAGAATCTGGGAATATTGGTTGTGCTTCAACGGTCTCCGAGGGTGTTGCCTTGGTACCGGACATCGTCAAAGATTGGCATAGCAGGGCACTTGTCGACCGGGCCACCTGCTAGCGAGCCGTGTCCCGCCCGACGACCCGGACACTATCTAGCTTCAGATGCAAAGCGAAGTTTTGGCCGACAACAGTGAATCGGTGCCGACTTGCGCTTCCACTGTGGGAAGCTCGGAAGAAGTGCCAGAAAAGCACATGCAATTTGGGCGCGGGGACCCGGACCCGACCAGGAGATTGGGGTGGCGGCTGGCTGGCATGCTTCTGCTGCAGTGTAATATCGAACATGCAAGCTTGACACCAATTGACTCAGGGGGCCGCTGGTGCGCGGGTTCTCCGTTGGCCGCATCAGTGGCCGCAGAAGACATGAAAGGCCGCTGCTGGAGATGTATTGTGTGCGAGAATGCCGTCCTAGTCCTGTGCTGGTGCTGATAGTCCCGGCTGTCGGCTGCAAAAGGCGTAGCTAACAACATCTGGGTTGTGTTGGTGCATGGCATCCTCAATACGGCCACTTACCTACCGTGTACAAAGTAGAAGGTTTGGTGAATGGCTCACAGCGGTTCCTACACAGGAAGATCATCCCGACGATGCCTAAGTTGTGCATGAGATGGCCCCTTTGGTCGTCTGCACTCCGCATTGCACCTATGGTAGAACCAGCCAATTCACGGCTGTGGCACGCTGTCGGCACTGACCCTCGCAAATGACGCCAGACGCCCCGAGGAACTGCAAGGCATGGCGAGGCCAGCGCGATCCCATAGTATCTGTAGGTAAGTAAGCCTTGCTATATGTAACTTGTCTCTGTCCCCAGTGTCGCCTACTTTTCCAACTTCAATATTGATTCGGCGCAGGCGCCTGGAGCTTTTGCGACAACGCGTGCAGAAGGAGAGGCTCGAAACATTCATCAGGCGAGCCGAAAATAGCCAAAACACGGCGGCAATCCCAATTGTGCATGAAACATGGGGCTCACGTTAGAACAAAGACGCCATGGGTTCTCTGGGGTCCTCGGAGCTCGAACGACGTTGTTGCTTGAGTTCGGAGATTCGTCTATTTGGCGACGATGACCGGCCGATAGCGATGCAGCAAACGGGGCTGCATGTGGTCAACGGTTGACTGTCAACCTCGTCGATTGCAACCTGGCCCAAATTCCATTGCTGGATCTTGGCCGTTTTCTGTGCAGACATGTTCCATCATATAATTTCGCAAAGACCCAGTCTTCATTTCCCCATGTTGCCTGTAACGTCGTAGGTGACACACACTTCGCTTTTGAGGGTTGTATCCGTCCATCAACAGCCACCTCTACCAGTGTCTAGCGACCGATCCTCTTCCCCCCCCCCCTAGCCAACCGTCTTCTGGCTTCTCTCGCGCTCGGAAGACTTGTCGGGAGCCTTGAACCGACGTGGGCTCTTTGAGTGAGGAGCGACGAGGGTGGTTGGCCAGATTGACGTGACATTGGGGGTGCGACACTGACAGACCGGATGACAGGCTCAGGGTTTCTAGTGGGCCGCGTCAAACGTTCCTGACAACCTGGGCTATTGGCCCCTTCTTCAACGGAACTTTGCGATTCGTGAAATGGGTCCCCAAAGAGCGTCCAAACGAGATTGAGTTTGCAAGGGCGACCTTGTCCTCCGCAACGAACCACAGCCCGCAAGGCGTTGAGTCGACAGACAGGTGCAAAACCACTGCCAGCACCGAGCAGCCGCGCCATACTGTCAATTTGTCGCTGGCGACGATCATGGGTAACGCAAAGTCGTCCGAATAAGGTTGAGACCTTTTGGAATTTCAAGATTCCGATCAAAGCTAGACTAGACTAGACTTGACTGATGTTATGTCTAGTTTTGTTCGTGTCTGAGCCGAGGTATGTCCTTGTTATTGGACTGGTTCGGTATGCCAACAAGCGCCGCAAGTAGCCGCGGATCATGCACAGGTTCTTGATAGGTATCGTTCAGAGGGCGCATTAGGTGTGCACACATGAGCAGCGGCAGACTCGGATATGTCATCCTGTCATAGAGAGAGGTCTTAGTTGAACAACCTGTTTCGCATGTCAGCTGCCGAGACCCTGGGCCATAACAAAGCCTCTGGACGAGCAGAATTATTGCCGTGACATTCGGTCAGATGTAAGAGATTGCCAATCTCTTCATATCCAAACCGGCAATTCCCCCGCAAGCAAACTGTAGACTGGTGATGCTCGCAAGTCAAATATCAAGTTGTCCAACGTCAGGCATAATCGGGTATGCTTTCGAGGCCGAAGAGATCTTTGGCTAGGTATCTGGCATCGAATGACAGTGTAGCGTTGAGCCCGGAGTCTTGCACAGCAGAACGTTTCGTTGTTGACATTTCGAGCTGTATTTCAACGTGAAAAAGGAATGCCCCTCGTCGGTCGGCCGAGTGCAAGTTTTTCGGGTTGTGGGTGGAGGGTGTAGAATGAAATGAAGCAGTGGGTCACAAAGCCGATCAGCACCACGCTGCTGGAGACATCCGCAAGACTCCATACGGCATGACTGTCATCGAATTCAAGTGCAGTCAGTGATCAAATGCCGAATGATGCGAGCGAAGTACGGATAGAAGAGCGGAAAAGCGCATCACTGGTAGATCTAACCTACTAAAATACGCAGTCGCCAACAGTGCATAAAGCATGTCCCGCCTTGCAGGATGAGAAAGATACACGCGGCTTGCGCATGGAACATCGAATTCGTAACATGGCCCATCGTGATCCGACAAGACTTCTGTATCCCACAAGCGCAGACCGGAGGCGCCAATCCGTGTCAAGCTGCCATACACTTCACCCTGCTGTCGAATAGCATCATGACATCCGGGCATCAAATCGAAGATCGGCTGCCACCCACCTGACAGCGGCTGGAATTGCAGTGAAGCACGACATACACGGTGGGTTTGCGAGTCGGACAATGCGAACCTGGGTTGCAAGGAACGTCTCTAGGGCTTGTTAATGCGATCCATTCCCGTCCCGCGGGTTAGCCATTCAGCCAGACTTATTTATCCATAGTTCTGATCGTCCTTGCCGGGTATCCAATTCCCGTGTCAATGCCGTGCGCGGCATGGCCCAGCGGACGCCGTTGGCGGGAAATATGCCGGGAAGTTAGAATAGCGGACGTTAGACGCATTGATTGCATGCATGCAGCCTTCACACAGTCGAAGCGTGCTGGAGAGGACGCCGCTTGGGCACCGGGTCGAATTTGGCCCACGGACAGCGGAGATGGCGAGCCAAAAGCGGCCGTATATGTCTCACTGTACGGCTAGACTGGTGGTGAACCGATGAAGGCTCAAGTTGTATAGAGATAGTGCTATGGCCGCTCAACACTCCTGTCTATGTTCCCGTCTCTCGTCGCAGGAGAGGACATTGGATTTCCTCTGACCTCTAGGAAATAGTCTCTGCGAGCATTCCAGCGTGAGGACTTTTCTGAGGAAACTGGCCAGCGGAGCGAAACCCGGCTGATAGTTCTTCATCCGCATGCCCCTGATCCCCTGCCGGACATGGAACCTATTGCGAGGGGACTTTTCTTGGAAGCCGTAAATCGCTGCAGGGGTGTTTCACAGTATTCCAGAAAGATTGCCGACGAAGGTGTCGAAGAGTGTTGCATAAGCAGGCGCGGATGGAAATTTGGGGGATGATGCCATCCCGCCTACGGCGGAGGAGGTTGTGCAGGGGGCTCGGTATGGAATAGAGCTGTGAGTCCTTCTTCTAGAAGACTGAGGGATGGTTGACAGGCCGAGGCGAAACATTAGTCCAGCTGCAAGAGACTTGGAGATTCCGCAGCCTTGTCGTGTGGCCAGTGGCATGCCAGTCGAGACAGTGCAGCGCCTCCTCCTCGGACTTTGGTGCGGCGCGACCTGGTCATCGTCCTGCAGAGGGGGTAAAGGTGTCGGCGATTGGCAGGGGAGCGAGTGGGCAGAATTCCAGGAGGAATCTGCTAGGTATTGCATAGCCTTGCGGCGTTCGTTTGAAGGGGTGTTTGCTGGGCTGGGTGCAAGTAATTGCTCACAGGTTGGGAAATTCTCCTTCTCCTCCCATGGTGCCCCGCCGAAGGGTTTGCTCGCCGGCCAAGACACGATGTCAAGAGCGAGGAGGTTAAACTGAGTGGCATTCATGTCGTCCATTGTTAATGATAGCTGTCGTGTACGCATTCGGGGGATTCTCCTTATTTTGTCCGACAGCGATGTCTATCGCGAGCTGGCTTATTGGGGCAGATGTGCGTACTCTAGGCCAATGCGAGGCCGGGGTCATGCAGGGCAAGCCGCAAACGCCTCCATTTAGAAACCCTAGAGAGGATAATATGGCGTCGGTGATGACAACGGAGGCCTCTCCCAAACAGAGCACATCGGACATTGCCGTGATATGCGAAATAAAAGCAAGTGACGGAGCCATATAGACTGTTTGCGTCTGCCCAGTGAGTGCTCTGGTGGATGATGTCGGGCGGGCGCTGACTGACAGGGCGCCGAAGTGGACGAGGGTTGGAGGTGGACCAGAGCGGAGGACGACGGTTTATTTGTTTCATCGATGTCGAATTGGGTAGGCAGGTTGCAGAACAGGTTGAATGCTGACAATATCAAAGATTTGGATTAGGAGAGGCTGGTCGGAAAAGAGTCGAGTCAGGTCAGAAGCGAAACAACTGTGCATCTTGAACACGTCCCGCCATGAAGAATGGGATTGTGCGCGCCGAATTTCTTCATGCGGATGTGGGATGGGGAGGGATTCTGGGAGAAAGGGACGCCGGGAATGGAAGGAATGACAAGGACGGAACGGGGAGAAAGAGCCAACGGCAACCTTGGGACTGGGACGTATCGCGTCAAGTAGGTACCTGAGGTAATAAGGTAGCTACGTTCTTCGTTCGAGGCAGATGTGTACCTTCCATGCCATATATCAATGGAAAGTAAAGGCATTTCACTAATCTCAGCGATTTGTACCTGCCTCTTTTGAAGATCGCGCACGATCAATCCAAGGTGACATATCTTAGGCAAGAGGGCGATAGAACTTACTACAAATACAAGAGGGAAGGAACGAACGACTTCGCAAAGTCGCAAACACACGGCGGAGCCATCGTGCCATCCACTTCCTCAGCGGGATGGACACTGAGGACCAGAAAGAGCGGAGACATGTCACATTTAATGGGTCTGAAATACCTGACTACCTGGGTACGTATCCTCGGTGGGCCCGCACATCGGCACCTCATTGTGAAGGTGCCCTGCACCGAGTCGTTGTGCGAGGAAGGAAGTAGCAGGGGAGTGCCGTCTTTCCTCCGTTTTTGCGCACCGTGGTCACCAACCCACTTGTAGTGTTTGAACACCGTGCTACCAGCTGCTTCCTTTCGCACGGTATCACCAATCAAGGCAGGAACAAATTCAAGACCTGGAGTCACGTCGTGAGCGGGCATCGTCTCCGTCTGTGCCTTGAATTTGTCTCTTCCGCCTTGGTCAAGGAAAGAAGATGCGGTAATAACAAGGCGAGATTGAATCCGTCAGGTCACAGGTAAGGTTGTTTGATCCGTTCCTCGTCAGTTAGGCCGCGCGACGATGGATACGTACCGCTGTTAGGTAGGGCAAGGTCCAAGCCCGGGCAAGGCTGGGATCATTGACAGCTGTCAGATGAGCCACTCTCGGGAGCTTCAGAACTTCAGGGCCCTCAACGTGTCGCTTGGATGCTGGTCCTGCCAACACCAGCATTGATATCTGTACTCCTGGCAGATACCGCAGTCAAGTAAGGTAAGGTATGAATGGCTACCCGAGTCTCCAAGGTGGCATCGAAGCGTCAAGGATGGATGGTGTGTATGGCTACCTTATGTGACCATTGTGCACGTAAGTTGATGGAAGATGGCGCTATCTATCTCAGATATCCGAATTCTTTATGGAGCATCAGTCTGTGCTGTTTTCATACCAGCTGAGGTTCTCTCGTCCTGACAAAGAACTTACTGTGTAGAAGAACTCACGGTCCTCTACCCCGTTTCCCCCCGTGTGGCCCATTCCGCCCCGTGTGGAGCAGCCCGGCGTTGGCCGAGGCAGGGCGCAATTGAAGATTCGGATTAAGCATGCGCTTCATCAACACGGACAGATAATGCGAAGAAAAAAAAAACGTCAATCTTGTCTTGTCTTGGAAATACGTTTTACCCGTCAAGCCAACGTCTGTCCAAGCAGTGTCTCAGAAGCTTCCATTCATGCCTTGATGCCTGCCACGACTTCTTCTTTCCGCCGCGCACAGACGGCAGGGTGGAGCCGTCGACTTCCGGTCCGGGCACGGCACCCAGGGGCAAGATCAAGGGGTGCAGGGGTCAGGAATGTACACGTCAAGGATCTTGTCAAGCTGTCTTCGCTGCCCGTCAGGGGACAAGGGGTGAAGTGGAAAGCTCGGAGGCAGTGGGAGGTGGGAGGTCAGAGAGGTGACACAAAAAAGTGAACTGTGAGGAAAGAAGTTTAGGCAGAGGAGAGGATGAAGATGATGGGCGGTGGGGGGTGACCAGGGGCGAACAAGGGGAGGAGAAAAGGACCCGGACGTGGATGATGTTCTTCTCTCCGCAGAAACGGCCAAAGCACAGTGACTTGCAGCATCGATGGTCAAGAAATGGCAATGATGTGCCTACGCGTTGCTCGAGTATTCATTTATGCCGCGGGGAAATCGAGGTTGAAAGAGAACTAAAAAAAAAAAAAAAACAGACAAGAGATTGTCTCAACTGAATCTCAATCGGCCCATCTCTTGCGTTCACGTAATAGTTGGATGTAAACCCCTAGGGGACCTTATGCCAGGGCTGATTCATCTGAGATGCATCCATGGTGGCACAGGCTGTTGTTTATCTTGTCGGATCCCGCCGTCTCTTATTCACTACAATTTACACTTTGCACAGGGCAGAAAATAACCGGACAGAGCAGGGATTCTCCCGTTGGGTGCAAGGCGAAGCCACGAAGCAACGCAAATGCCAGAGACTAGTATTCCGTAAAGCAGAGACGATTTCCGTATGCAGGCCCTACCACCCGAATGATCTTCCCCTGCCTTTTTGTTGCCTTTTTTCCCGACATCCACCCAACTTACTCCCAGTCAGTCTCCCACTCACCTAAGGTAAAGTTGCAAAGTCTCAAGTCACTCACTCACCCACTCACTCAGTCCACCTCATGGTGACTTACCTAAGATAAGGTACAGATGCAGCACCTCGCAGCTCGCCCTGTCCAGTCTCGCTCCTACCAACGCAGCTTGCGTTACTTCACCCACCTTCACCTGCCTTAGCTCAGTTTAGCTCCAGATCAGGCTACCTTACCTGCGTTACCTGAGGCAGAGACAAGACATTTGACGCATGGTGGTGTACCTCGACACGGTCCAACACGTGTGTCGGTACTTTCTCGGACACATGGAGCACATGAAGCAGAGACACCTTAAGGCAAGGCCAACATACCGTAGGTAGGTCTTGAGGTGTGGGAGAGGGCAGAAGAAGCATGGCAGGTCCAGGTCCATCTTTCCCAATGTGGTCTGTTGCTCTGTTTCCCGTTCCTTAACTTGCCTCGACGAAAGTATTCCGTACATTCCTTCTTTTCCCAGCCCAGCCTTGCCTTACGAAGTTACGACTAATATGGCGCGGTACCTGTCTACTTGTGGCGTCCAACGACACAGACACACCCGCGCCCGTCTCGAGGACGGACCAAGTATCGCCTACTTCCGCCATCCGTGCTTCCTCGTAAAGACTGAAGTCACTTTAGCCTGACAAGGTACCTTTAACTCAGGTAGTCCACGCATCTCCCGTCTCAATCAGCACTTGCCTTCAAGGGACATCCTTCCTGCGCAGCAAGTAACCGGCCTTCGCGCCGCGATCCATCTGAACGCCCTTTCCCTCTTAACCTTACGGTCCTTACCTCTATACGGATACGTACCCAGGGTGTATTAGGTCGTCGATCCAGACGTGCTTGCCATTCCACTACCTGCACGCTCCATTGCTCCATAGTGCCAATGGGTGTGTGGATGCACCTGGGTATTGCCTGCCAGTGTCTCTTTCCCCATCTTTTTGATATGCATGGGTAATGGCAATACCGACATGGAACGGTTACAGAGACTGAACGGAATTGACATGGGACTCGGGAGGTAGGCTAAGGTAGGGTAGGAACGGGAGACCAGGTCCTAGGTGAACAATTCAGCCAGGTGAACGCCTTCCACCTTCTCCCGTCCTCCTCCTGCTCTTCCCTCCAAGCCAATCGACTCTTTCCATTGTCTATTTATCCAAGACTCTGTGAGGTATCTTATTCTTACCTAAGGTAGGGTAGGATAGAGTAACGTACCAAGTCACTTTGACGTTTACTCTCCTCGCGCCTCACGCTTCACCTCCTTCTTTTCCTCTCCACCGATGGATATCAGATCTGTTTTGCCCTGTTCTCCTTTTCATGTTCCTCCTCACCATTCCCTGGCCTGATATTTCGTCGTTTACTAGCCCCTCACTTTGGCCGGCATTAACCTTACATGAGATCCACTTGGACATCCCGACGGATGTGGCGAGGCCCTCTTCGAATGCTCCCGTCAAAAGTCCCCTCCGACCATCTTCGGTACCCGTGCCGTGTCTGACGTTCTGCATCATCATCTCTTTATTCTCGCCGCATGAACGCACAAAGCAGGCCAGGACCCGTCAGAAATTGCTTCTAAATCCGACCGGGCCTCTCTTTCATCTGCGCGCCCGTCTCAGGCCTGGGCCATGTTCTTCATCTCGTCGTTTCTCATCTTCAAGTCATCGATTGCTCATCAACAAGACGGCACGAGTACTCAGCTGGGCAGCAAAAACGCATACCCTATGTTCGGATTACTTTCCGCCTTGCACCCAAATTTGATACATCGGAATACCCAAGCTCAACAACAACAACATCACCAAGCTCATCTTGAGTATTAATCATCAACCGCCGTCATTGAGAACGCTCACAGTATCTGGTACACAACACAATACGCTCTGTTCCAATCGAACACCGCGACAGACCACCCAGCCGAGTCCAGCCCAGTCATCTTGGCTTCCTTGACCGCCCCCAAACCTCCGCTTGACAGGTCGCTTCTTGCCGAAGGTTGTCGACTGACCACATCCGGGACGACCAGGGACGACTCCGCCAAGAGACTCGAACCTCGCGGCACAGACCAGAGCGACACAGGGATTGTTCATCGGCTTCTCCTTCTCAGTTCCTCTGCCCCCGCCGGATGGCAACCAAGGCCTGGGCCTAGTCCATATCTCCCCAAGAGTCCCGTCCAGTATTTAGCATCCAGTTCCTCCAAGCATCTTGATATGTGTAGGAAGTACCTATTCTGGCAACCCACAGTCAACCAAGACAATAGAACCGGACGCCAGCTTACCATCTGGCTCTGCCCACTGGACTACGCCCTTGCCCACCCCCTTTGAAGCTTAGAGGTCAATCCTGTTGCAGACCGATCGAACTGTTCGCTCCTAAGTTAGACCGTCCGGCATCGAGACATGGGCTTGGAGTTTCTCTTTGCATTGTCATCGTCTCCAAATCGCGGTTGAAATCCCCGATATTCTGAAAGCCCCTCCGAAAGAGAAGGAAAAGGGGATACATTGGTACGACACGGTGCATCGCATCCCACCTTGAACTGCCACCCCCCCTTCCCACTCCTACTCCCACTCCCATTCATCCTCCATCTTGCTGTATCCGTACGGATAGTCCTGCCAGAGAAGAAACAGGCAAGCATTGGCCAAGTAAACCGTCTCGTCTCTTGGGGCAGGGTTCAAGGCGAGGCAGGTTGGGGAGACGGAGACCTGTTCTTCCTCGGCACACCCCACCCCCAAGCTTCTCTTTTGCTCAGTGCTCACAGCTTGGCTGACCGTTTTCTTTTCTTAGTATTCCCAGTCCTAATCCCATACTCCCAGTTCCAGTCCCGGTCGTTGGACGCCTCCTTCCCATCTCCAAACGTCTCCTCCATCTTGTACACGCCCCTTCATGCGGCCCCTGAGGTACGGTACCCTCTTCTGCTCCACCCGTCTTTTCCTGATCCCGACAACAGCTTCCAGGGCCATTGAGACCTAGTTGGCCTGCCCGACTTTATATCAAGATCACTGCTTTACCTCCTAGTTGCATTTTCATCAACCATCTATTTACCGCACCAGGTTCGACGGCATACCATCTCGGATCTTCTTCCGAGTCCTTCTGCTCCCTTTCCCATTTCTTTCTCTCGTCGCAATAACCTCGATCTTACTCGACACTTGACACTCGATAATCGAAACTCAACACTCGGCAGCTTCATGAGAAAAGACGTTTAGGTGGCGTTTTGGTGGTCGCAGAAACCGCGGGCAAGTACACGCGCAACACTTGGTGCGCCCGCTACGCGCCACTCGTCGTGGAGGTCGAACTGTCCATTTCTGCCACGGTGCTGTTGACGTACCACTGAGCTCCTCGACCGCTAGGGACGGGTGTAGCTTGCTTTTGCATAGGTAGGCCAGACCCTGTCTATATCACCAGCACATGCTGTGTCTGTGTGGATATGCAGAGAGAGAGGTCGTTGTCGCTGACCACTTAGAAAGTAGGAAAGAGCCGCTTTCTTAGATACACTGGCACTACTATTGCCTCGTACCCTCCAACTCTCCTCTTGTTGCCCCTCCGCACAGGAACATTCCGATCAGTCTCCCCTGTTGCTGTCCTGTGTCCCACCTCGAGGGATCTGCGCCTGGTACTGTGCTTCGGGCTACCATCGTCTGGCAGGGGTCTTACCATCAACTTCTTTGTCGCATTAAATCTCCTCTTCCCACACCAGTTGTACTTCTTCCACCACTTGTCGCTGTCACGTATCGTGTCAGATAAGCTTCGCCGAACGGTATCCAACATCAACGCCTCTTCGCAAATCATCAAACGGGCTCCTCGAACAATCACTTCTCGTCTTTCGTACTACGTCGCCTACTTCGGAGATACAAAACTCTTCCGCCACCACGGCAAGGTAACCTAACGAGTATCAAACCTACGCTGCCGCACCTTTCACTGGGCCAACATCGAACGAACTGCCCCTATCTCCGATACATCTGGATATCTTCTGGATATAAGAGACGAAATATTTCTTTTCTACCAAGGAACAGCAACCCTTGGGACACCTCACCACGAAACATATCGTTACTCAAATCAGACCAGCAAAAGAAACACACAGATGTCGTCTTACCAATCCAGTTGGCACACGGGTCCGACTCCCGACCCTCAAGAGTATGTTCAAGACATAATATCAGGGTGTCTGGGAAAAGGAGCTGACAAGTCCCAGCATTATGAGGGACAAGGAATCGTTGCGTCTGGCCATCGCTCAAGCGCCACAGCACGCCAAAGTAGCAACTGGCAAAGAGAAAGGTTCGTCTTCGCTCAACGATGCTACCCGATAGTCACCTAATACAAAGTCGCAGACCGTAAACCTATTGACCCTCCGCCGATTCTCCAAATCGACCTAAGGAATCACAACCAAAATTACGCAAACTTCATTCTGTCGAGTAAGCTACGAGATCCTCTTCCTCGTTCCTGCCTGCGACCCAAGCTTGGAGGATGCTAATCGTGCAACAGGCCCTAGCTTGTTCGTCCAAGTTTACCTCAAGCCCGGCGATAAGAAAACCAAAATGGACCCCGAGACCTGTGCAAAAGGGTTGGTGGGATCGACTGTCTCCTCTTTGCAAAAGTACAAGAGCATCGAGGGCAAGGACGAAGGCTACTTTGTTTTCCCCGACCTCTCTGTTAAGATGGAGGGTTTCTTTAAGCTGAGATTCGCCCTGTACAACATGAAGGGCGGCGAGGTATACTTCATGACGGAGATGGAGTCCCACGGCTTCCAAGTTCACACGGCGCGGTCGTACCCTGGAATGAGCTCTTCAACTGATTTGACCCGCCATCTCAGCGATCAAGGCTGCCGTCTGCGGATCCGGAAAGATTCCCAAGTTGTCAAAAATCGCAAACGACAGTTCCAATACGGCATGGACTCCGACCAAATGCGCAATGTCAGGCAACGTCAGGGTATGGCTCAGCTAACACAGCAAGCCCGTCGCCCAAAAGACATTGCACAGCAGCAGGGCTTCTCTCACGGGGGCTCGGCCACGGGAGTTCCCAGTCCTGCATCTTCTTCTCACGGAGGCGGGCAAGCGCCCGCGGTAACAATAATGCAACAGGCGAATCGACATCAAGTCCAGGCGGTCAGCTACGCGCATCCACAGCCATTGATGGCACATTCCATGCCGGGAATAATGAGCATGCAGTTGTCGCATTCGTCAGTGTATCCGCCACCAACGCCATCTTCTGGACTATCGGTTGCATCGCTTCCATCGACTTCGCCTACGCAGAGCCCAGACTTGGTGACCCCCACGTACTATCGGCTTGACTCGGGCCTCTACGATTATACGGCAACCCAACACAACTTGGGGGACGCTTTTTTTCCGCAGCCTCACCAGCCTTACAAGACTGACCAATACTGGGAGAGGGACTCGGATAGTAGGATCAATAGCCACGGACATGGCCATGGACAGAGCTAGGAGGCTGGAGCTACGGGTCGAGAGGCAGGCTAAGGGCATGGGAGTTCAGGTGAACAGCAAGAGCTCAACCGGTCTCCAGACGAGGCTGGAGTGGAAACATCAGTATGGTGGATATTTTGGTTTATTGTTTGGCTTGGTGCACATTTGTGAGGGTTGTCAAAAGGGGGTATTAGTTCAAGCGACATTGCATAACACCAGGCACAGTTGCTGGCTATGGGTCGATCCGGCGTTGGTGGTTTCGAAGGCTTCAACAGAGGACAAGATACCCTTGGGATTCTTTCAACGGGCATTGGTTGGTAGCACAGTGGTGGCGCAGCAGGAGCATAGAGCGGTATGGAATCTCAAGCAAGTCATCACTTTAGACTTTGTCAGTAGGAATCACGGTTTTTGTTCATCCATACCTTCCACGGTGTGCTGGCCATTTCTTCTGAATAATACAGCAAGACCAAAACCAGGAGACTAGGTAAACTATAGTCAGCGCCGTAAGGTACCGAATAACCCAGGGCCCTGGTTGCTCGACGGAGCGGCCCTCCGACAGGAATCCTTGCGCCATTAGCCCGAATGTCTACGGAGCGCGCTATTAGACTTTCCAAGTGTGTTGGAACGGACCCCTGCCCGCCACAAATTTCCTCATAATGCACGACAAATAGACCTTGGTACCTCACAGGCAGACAGCAGAGACCGCGATCCCCGCACTGGTGCTACTTGAAACGAGACAGGCTACGGCAGACAACAGCATAAGGTACCTAGCAGTCAGGGGGGGGTGTGGAGTGGAAGGGGGCAGGGCATGTCAGGATAGGGCGTGAGGAGAGTTGATTGGAGTTCAGGCCCTCAGCCTTTCAGCCTTTCAGGGACTAGAATGGAACAAGAAAGGGAGGGAGGGGGCAAGTTTTGCCAAGCTATCAAGTGCCAAGCATTCAAGGGAGGTGTCAAAATGTGTCAGGACTCTGGCGTATCCGGACTAGGTATGTGCTGTGTCCATTTTGTATTGTTGTCGGAAGATGCCGTTTCGGATATCGGCGAGGGTGCGTAGGTGCGTGGGTGCGTGTGTCTGGTGTAAGTGGTATGTGTGTTGGTGTGTCATGGTTTTGGTCACTGGTGTGGTGCTGCGGCCAGGTTGCGGCGTCAGGTACCTTGCGTTACGGCTGTCCGGCGGCATTTCGGAGGGCCGGGCGCCCGGCCGGGTGTTGGGGTTGTGGGGCCTTGTGGGGACCCCCATCACGGTGTGCCTTACCTTACGCTTGGTGCCTACAGGTATGCTGGGGAATGTCAATAGGGATGGATCCGTTCGTATGAGCAGATTTCGACGGATTGATACTAGTGTGTGTAGGATTGGCTAAGGGAATGAAGGGTCGATGAGTGATATAATCCCGCGTTTTGGCTCGTAGGGGTATTGATTTTCTGGCTCTGTGGTTTTTGGGGCTGTCGGATGGGGGGTTTCACGTAAGGTAAGGTACATGAGGTACGGTGCTAGTAAGGTTGATATCGGATGAGTGCACGTTGAATTTTTTTGTTCATGGGCCTGGAATATGCCTCAGACTTTGAGCGACATTATTTCGTAATAGGGTCATTGACATCTTAGGTATTGAGTAACGTAAGAGAAGCATTGACGTTCGATTGAGGAACGTAACATTGCGCATTGAGATCGAGTGATGACTTAGCCCACGGAAACCGCGCAATTATTTCGCACTCCTGAGACCATTGCCTCGGTCTCGGCTTAGCGACGTAGCTCGGGCGGGTTAAGGACTTTCATTCAAGAATGTGATTGCTCACGCGTGACCGAGGTTCTTCTCGGGAGAAGGAGTAGGTAAATGCTTGTCAGGTCATCAATAGAATTCGGTCTCAGATTGCTTCCGGTGAAAACATTGTGAGGTTCAAACAAGGTGAATACAAAGTTTGGAAGCATCTCTAACCGGCAGCCCTCATGCAATGGGTCATCTAAATCCAGCCCTACGAGGCTAAGGCATGTCACGAAGGTCAATTATCACCATTTATGATGGGTGCAACCAGACAGTTGGTTTCTACGCGTGACGACTGCTGCACATGGTGTACTTTGGCTGCCTTTGAGTTCAAGCCTACTGCGGGTGCACCAGGCTCTTGGTGTTCATCGTGAGCCGTGTGGTGGTTGAACTTGGTTGTGTCGTCGGCGCGCACGTGTGCGATGTAAAGTACATCGTGTAACCTGCTTTAGTGTCTGTAAGACTGACATGAAACGGCTTAGTGAGCCATGAGAATGGTGATGCGGCAGGATCGAGACACTTGGTCTAGAAAGTGACAAGTAACGGTCAATTGAACCACTCACTTTGAGTCCAAGCAAGATGGAGTGAAGTTGTAAGGTGGTGGTGAGGTTCTGCGGCGATGCGGGCAGTTTGCAGCTGCTCTCCCCGCACGATGGAGGGGCGGCGCGGGGCTGCGTCTGACAGGCCGCGGGGTCCCTGTGTGCGGGGAGGGAATCTGTAACACATGCCCAGTTCCCGGCACCTCGTCTCACTCTCACTCCACACCACCAACTCAACTTCAACCTCGACATGACGACGACCTCTATCAATGAGAACATCTCATCAATGTCTCGCCGCAGACTATCACAAAGGCTTCTGTCAGCGGTCATCTTTCTGACATGATGTGAAATGATGCCAATCCGCCGCCTCCTGGCACCTGGTCGCATCCCATGAGCCAAGATGCAAACCCGGGCCGGATGGCGCAGCCGCCTCATCCCGACGGAGATCATGGCGATCAATCACCACCTTGTCAACACATCACACTCGGGACCTTCATGCGGCTCTTTCGTGATCCGACGTACCGAGATGTTCACCGATTTCTCACTGAGACTGTATCCGAACTCCGGAATGTGAGGCCTGCATCCATGCCGTTCACAAACTTCACCCTACCCACCACACCGTTCACCCGTGATCTGCAGCTGGGAAGGTTGGTGATCACGCAGATATCCTGACACCCTGCGCCTCACGTCTGGAACTCTTATGGGATTGCGATTCTCAGGCCACGAAAGTCTGGGCACTTCGGAAAATCCGACATGACGCATGAGAGGCCTTGGTGAGATTTGAGTACACCCCTTGACTACCCCTCACCGTTTATTCGTCTCATCTCCAGATGAACACCCCATCAACGTATGGGCTATCGATCGACCATGACGTGCGTTTCGAGGCGCTTGAATGCTGGGTGGCAATATCCGGTCGATCACACAGCAATGAACCACTTCGTTGTCTCTTCTGCGATATTGACACTTTGCCGCGCGGGTCCTTGTGTAGAAGTTTGCATCGCGTCATGTCTCTACACAGTTCTTCAAATCCTCAGATGGAGGACCTCTCAATCAAAGAAAGTTTAGTTTGAGTTTTTCTACAAATTCTAGATTTGACCGACCGAGACCGAGAGAGGAAATTAAAGAATTCCAGGCTTTTACTCGCGATCGCAAAACTGGCGCTTTCGATGAACCTTCTTGGAAGTCCCTTCCGCCGATAATATAGGGCGTTCTGGGGACGAGGGTAAGGTGAGGTTCCTGAAGTTGTGAGCCGTATATGGTAGCTACCTATCATCGCGATCATCAGTGCGCCCGAGAGTTCCGTCCGACTTTCAGTCTCATATGCCCCTGGCCACTAGCATTGCCATCTCGGATCTCGAGAGTACTCGATGCATGGATTTGAAAGGAAGCATCCGGTCGATCATGCATGGAGAGGCCTCTTGACGCAAATGTTCTTTTTTTGACAGCAGGGCGGGAAGTCAGATGGACCGAAACCAAATCCCTTCGAAGATTGATAACTTCTTGATCAAGACGCTGGCGCGCTTCGAGGCCAGTAGAGCATTGCCACATAGTAATTAAGGCATGAATACGCAACTCCTCTGAAACGTCAAGAAGAGAAGGATGGCGATTTGGAAACACTATTGGACGTACTGAATAGACTTCTTTTGCAAGTTTGAAAGAGTTTTTGCATTAGACCTTGCCGCTTCCTGGCGAGTAGTCTTGGAGCTGTCTAGTCCCTGTATGGCCAAGAAGCTTTAGTGCCTATAACCCAGGCAAAATGCTCGCGAAGCTGGATTCTAATATCTAACGGTTACAGACTGGCTTCATTTGTAGTAGTTTTGATCATGTCATAAGCCTATCCTAGGTGCATCCAACTATCTTGCGTAATGGAACGACGGTAGGGTATGTGATCCGTAATCGTAGTATCATTGGCCTGGTATGCGTCTTTCCAATTTGCCTTAAGTCAAACATTTTTCTCTTAAGTACCTTACCTCGGGTAGTACTCAAAATTGATTCAAAGAGCTACCGGATTGCAAAGTCGTATCTAGCGATCTCTCTCTCCCACCAACGCCTGGTCTAGGTGCATCGTGCACCTACACCGATCAGCCTCCAGATCTTAGGTAACATCCAGAAAGCACAGGTAATGCTCATCCAAGAAGCGCATGGACTTGTATGCTACAAGCCGGACGATCACACACGGCATGTCACGTCAACACAGACCTTCCCGGGAGACCTTTGCCGGCCGGAATTGCAAGAGAGAGTTGCCTCACAGAGTCTCGAAAATAGCTGCGGGAAGGTTATCCATCAGTGCCGGATATTTGGTGTCCCGACATGTGTTGGCACCGACCGCGTCCAGCCGCAGTCTACTCGGAATCAACATCATTTACGATTCGAGTCATCGACGCCGTGATGAAAAGGAACAGGCCAGAAAGCGTGATATGAAAATTTCGGAATCCTAATTTAGAGAATCCGGCGATGGACCGGACTTCCTCGGCCTAGAAGCCCCACATCATCGGCGCCAGCGCCGCGCTGAATACTCCGTACGGAAGTCGGTTATACTGGAGGATTGCAGCTGGTCTAAAGTCTGAACAAGCATCCCATGCAAAAGACCACCGGATAAGGTCCCAAAATTCACCGAAAAGGCATTCGGAATGCCCACGGCTCGTATAGACAATACCTGGCTTCCAACGGTCAGAAGTCTTGTCTGCCGTCGGACATTTTCCAACTCGGCCATTCCGAGCAGACAGATGTCCGGATTGGTAATCCGGCATTTGAAGCATATTCCTCAATTAGGCTCAAAGGTTTCCGAACTAGACATCTTGAAGGTTGAAGGGGAGAAATTGCCAAATTGACTGGTTGAACGCCCGCAGTTCCCTGTCTCTCAAGATGCGTGGTCGAGGCCTCTACTGTCCCTCTAGGCCCAAGTCTAAGGTGTTGCTTGATCGTCGTCCCATCTTCACGCGTCTCAATACCGGATGACACTTTTTAGCCGCATCACGGGCAGATACGACAGTTTCAAGTTTTCCGCTGGCAGGGCTGGGGATATTTCAACTTTGGCGAACGGAGTGCTCGTTCGCTGCACCTCCTGGGAGCTGGTTATTCTTGTTCTGCTTCTCGCTCGTTCGGGCCGTTGGCCGCAACTCGACAACGGCGCCCTGCTCTACCCACGCCCGCAACACAGACCGAGTGTCTCCAGATACGAAAATACTCTTTGAGAGAAGTTCCGATCCCTTGGTCTGAGCTCAATTGACTTTGTTGACACTCCCGAGCCAAGCCCGAACTTCGCTGGAGTCTGTTCATGGTTGGAGGACAGAACAATCTATCAGAGTCTGCGAGACAATTGGCGGGCCTCGTTCGGGCCCGCCCGCCAAGCCCCTGGTGTCGTTCATCATCGGTCTCTCCATCATACGAATGTTTTCTTTTTTCGGTCTTGAACCCCCGGCTACTCTATTACGCGACGAGATCTCACATATTCCACACCCGGCATCGCCTAGATGATCGCCCTGATGCCATTGTCCGATGCAAGCCCGACATGGGTTCCTCGTCTGTCGAGCCAGCCTCTTCAATGGTCACTATCCGTACCATGCTGCAGCCACACAACAACCTCGAGGCTAGATGTATCTGGTACATGCAACTTGACCCAGACCAGAAGTCTTCATGGCAGTAGGCAGATAGTGCCACCTCCTGCAACGGCAATGAACAAGCATCACAGCCGTAATGCTTTAGCAAGATGCAGAGATAAGCATATGCAAGTTGGTAGGCTATCCATCAGCTAACCCCAGATGGTGCAGACGGGCGCCAGACTGTTGGCTCACTCCCCCAGTGATCCCGCAACGGGCGGGCTCGCCTCGTCTCCAGGCCGCACCGTGCTAAGGATTTAATAGCGGATCCTACGCCGGGAGTGGCTGGATGAAAGAAATTTCTTCTTCGGTGGACAGCCCGCAAAAGGCGGCATCTGCACGAGAACCAGAACTGGGCAATGATCGAATCAGGCAATGGAGGACCGTAAGACGGCAGGAAGATCACCTACGCAGTATATTGGCGGAGGAGTGGCGGAGAGCCTCCAGATTGGGGTTGTCAAGCCCTCGATCCTGGCCTGCCTCGTTCCATATTGGAACAACACTCAACTGCCCTTACCCTTTGCACAGCTACATTCACCGCAACTATACCGTCCTTCATCGTCATTATTCCCGTCGCCTTGCTTCTCTTTCCCGTCTCGCGTCAGCAGTCGCTCGGACACCTCGAGACTGATGTGCCATTCATAACCCCTCACCAGCCCCCCGCTCGACCACTTTCCATTTACCCCAACTCGCAGTTAGACTGGTGTTGGATGGATGCCGCCGCCGGATCGTCATGGGTGAGTGCGGATGAGACGACCGGGGTACCCGGGGACATTGGTAGGGCCTTGCCGGGACAGCGATTCCGAGGCTTGAAACATTAAGCTAGAAGCAGGGCCGACTCCAACGGGCCTCACGGCGCGACGGCAAACTCTGCCCTGGGCTCCATAGTAGCCCTTTCGAAGAGACAGGCCTTTTTCTTTGAAAAGGTCATTGACGTGTATGCAGTAGATGGGCGGAGGGGCAAGTCGTCACCTTGGCACGATTCGAACATCAGCAGATGGTAACATACAGCTTTCAGGGGAACGATCCCAGAGCCGTGGGAGAAGACCTACTCATTTCGGTGGCATTCATGGCGCCGATCCAATTGCAAGCATGCATCGCACAGGACATCTGTCAAACCTCATCTGCCTGCCCGGCTAGTTCGACCCAGACTCTGCGGCCTTGGCCACCGAGAGGCCGGGTTCTTTTGACATTTGCGTCTCAATTCTTTCGAACACCCCCCGGTATCCTCCCCCGCGCGCGGGCGGTTTGCCTGCCGCAGGCCCCAACCACCTCAATGTCGACGCCCATCTCGCCAATGTCGGGGTTTGGACCCGATGCTACAAGGAGAGGCTTTTCGGAATGCGTTACGCTGCAAAGATGAATGTCGGTGGCCTCGGCCGGGACACGAGACTTCCCGTCCCTGGTCCATCGCTTGGGTGCACCTTTGCCGCGCATGGCATATGACGCTTACCATGCTCGCCGGCTAATTACTTCCGCTGGGTGATACAAAAGGACGCGTTAATTCTAGCCATGGATTCACCTTGTGCAATAGCCCCATTCGATTATGGTGTTGACCTCATCTAACACCCATAGCTCAAGTCTGATATTGGCATCAACTGGCCACTAACAATGGATAGGCCTGGCTTCTAGACTTCCTTGTCGTGTTAGTGGCCCAAGGCCGAGGAATGGGCTTCGGCCCGCTAGTAGTCAAAGCCAACTCTTCGGTGTGCAATACCAACCTGATGGTTGGTTGACAAGAAACCGTTGTGAGAACCGCACGTGCTGTGGAACGCCAAGGTGGTCCTTTTTGGAGGCTCGGCCTTTGAAGTAGGGATCATCTTCCCGTCGTCCGGATTGCCTATCCGTGACGTTGGTGATCAGCATGCACAAGGATACGTCGGCACTGTGCCGATGACTTACAAGGGTAAACTTGATGTCTGAGATGCACGCGCTGTAAGGTATGGTGGCGAAAGTGTTGGCAGCGATCATCGTTGTCCAGGCAATCCTAGCATGTTAGCTTAGGAGAACTCCGGGGAATGTGAATAGCTTCAGATTCAGCATGTCGCGATATTGGCACGCAAGTTCCCCAAAGACTTGATGTAGAAAGTCTCTCAGAGTCTTTAAAGAGTCTTCAAGTACATATCCAAAGTAGCCATACAAAGCAACAGGTGTAACGTAGGTGATGTCACTGTCCATTTGAATACGTAAATATCGTCTTCTGACTGCTGCAACCCAAAGTTCAGAGAACTGAAGTCATTTTCCTACCACCTGGTGAAATGGAACTGAAGCATGTTGTCAGTCCTGGCATCTCTATTGACGAACACTCGGGCATTTAGATCCGAGCAGAAACACTCTGGGGGTTGTGGAAAACATCCTTCGGATCCCACTTTGCCTTGATGTCTTCCAGAGCAGCAAGGTTCGACCCCCAGTAAGAGCGCTGAGCATCTCTAAGCTCCGTGTCGACGAACCCTGGGTAAGTGCCAGTAGCCTGAGTAACAGTGTTCAACAACTCCCTGTGGAAGTTTTCAAGGCTGGTGCGGGTCGCCTTCGAGGCACCGGCGGCGTAGGATTGATAGAACATGACTTTGTCTCTATGAGCATAGGCAGTGATTCCAGCGGGAATATCTGTAACAGCGCCGCCAGCGGCCTGGAACTTGATGGACCAATCTTCCAACATGAGCTCAGCTGGCAGACTTGCGAGGATGCTGGCAACCTCTGCCTTGGAGAGAACGTCGCTGCTGCTCAAGCCCAAACTCTTAGAGTAAAGCTTATTCGGGATGGGAGCCGTATGAAGAGCTTCCTCGACAGCGAGGCGGGCAAGGGAATCCTCCCAGGTCTCCTGATGAGTTGTGGTTGAAGCATCGGCGATCTGAATGCGGCTGAGGATTCCAGCCTGTTCAAGCTCCGCCTCTGAGCCAAACCACGTCGATGAGATGCGAGCACCCGCCGGGCTGAAGACCATCTCCGTGCCGAAGCGATTGTCAAGGGAAGGATCAGTGGCGACAGACTGCCATGAATGAAGGACATCTGCGATCTCTGCCGGGTGGCTGTAGGATAATGTTTGGCTGAGGTGAAGAACACTTGATGGCGCTGGGCGAGTTCTCATGACAAATTCGGTGACGATACCGAATCCGGCACCAGCTCCTCTCATGGCCTAAAGGTTCGTTCATCAGCAAATTGAACGCGGCGGGACTCCCGCCGTTGGAGAAAACTCACGAAAAACAAGTCCGAATTCTCCTTCAAGCTTACGCGGACAATCGTTGCGTTCGCCGTGACAACCTCAACTTCCTCAACGTGATCCAAGGTTGTACCCCACATACGGGACATTGGGCCGATTCCACCCTGAACAAAGTTTGTCAGTGTTCATCTCAATGAGCTTGATCTTCTGTACTTACAACAGTGGCGTGGCCTCCGATACCGATGCCACCGCACATTCCATGAGGGATGGCTTGCTGAGAGGCGCTCAGGTGTTCATCGATTTGGCTGAGTCTTGTACCACCGCCAACTCTGATTTTGTTTGAGTCTCCATCTTGCGTATACTGGAAGTGTTGCATATCGACGGATATACCACCGTCCTCGCCTCCGAGGCCTTGGAACGTAGTTAGCAAGAGGTACATCTTGACACCGCAACTCATGTTACAGAACAGTAGGAAACCTAACCATAGTTACTGCGGACAGAGTCAATAATCGTGCGTCAAATTTTCTCTGGGGTTCATGAACTCACCCCCAGCCATGGCTCCCCGCAGTTGCTTGGACTTTGACTCCATGCTTGGCTGCGCATCTTACAACGCTGGCGATCTCTTGGGCATCCTTGGGTCTGACTATCGCAGCAGGTGTGACTGTGCGACCAAGGTTGAACGGGGCCATCCAAGTAGCTTCTCCCGCGTCCTTTTTACTGGGGAACTGGACGCAATCTGACCTTCCGGCGCAGACTTTGCCCAAACACGACTCAATCGAGGGGTTTGGCTTATGAGCTGGCCCAGGAGCAAAGAAGGTCTGCGCTATAAGACCGGCCAATACTGTGGCAGCGCAGATGGACCATGAGTTCCATTGAATCCCTTTGGTTGCCTTGGCTAACCTTGAAGGTTGGCTTTCTTGGTAAGTGGACATGATGGGAAGTGCTAGGAATAGGTTTGAGTTTCGTAAAGGGTTGAAGATGGTGTGAAAAGGGGGTACTGTCGGATGGAGGTGACGATGGCTGCGTCTTATAACCTCATAAGGACCAGATCATCAGCCAGCATATAAATGTCTCTTGACCGCTCTTAAGTGCCTATCTGGCAGAGGGCATGTGATTGTGATGATGCAAGACCGCTTCAGACGGTGGACGTCAACCGGACCCGGCCCCGCATCGCCGATCGGTCTCAGCCCGGGTGTTCAGAATCCGTGGATCGGCGAACTTTGATAACGCAGCTGGCTCCCCCTTTGCTGAGTTCTATGATTGCCGCGCGTAACGCGGTACCCAAATACAGGGATTTGATCCACCTAGATTGAGGCCGGGCATATGTTTCGGGATGAGCTCCATCAGGAACGCTCAACTTATAACCCGTTACGGTTGGCGGTGTCTTGGATCGTACAGCTCCGCCAAAGCTATTGAGACTTAACCCCAATGCATTCTCCATGGGTTAGCGCATCTGTTCCCGGAACGTCGTTGAGAGCTGAATAGCACGGATAGACATTGTCGATCGACCAGTATTCTTGGCTTGATTGATGCTAAGTTGTCGTGTGTGCATGGGTGCTTGTTCCGAGTTAGGCGTGTCTCGTTCTCGAACCTGCTGTCTTAGACTCTGAACCCCTCCGAATACCCGTCAGTCGGCCGCTGTCCAACATATAGTAGGTACATCGTGATTCTCTCATCATATTCTAAGACACGCTGTACAAGCAGCTACGTCATACGCTGAATGGATGGCACCTTTCCAGCCAGGTGAGGAATCCCTCATGTTGCGATAGAACGCCTTCGTGACATCACTCTTGGCTGCTGTTCACATGGGATTGACAGACGAAGTGGATAGTCGTGGGATAGTTGTAAAGCCCGAGACAGCATAGCTAACTTCTGGGGAGTATTGACGTCTCCCTTCCAAAAGTAAAATTCGTCCACCTCCTCTTCTTTGGTGTCTTGATTATGCCCCTTTAGGACACCCGATCTTTGAGCAACATTCACATCAATCAATTTTTCCACTGGCATATTCCACTGCGGCCATCAGTGAGTAGTCTGTCAACACTGCAGACACAAGTTGCGCTAAAAATTTCTTAGGACTGATTGCGACATCAAGTCGGGTGTTGCGCTGTACTAGCTACTGGTAGTTCTATCCCCTATTACGTTGCTAGTGCTTGTTCACAGTAGGTCAAAGTAGAAGCATCGTGGAAAGATATCTAAACCTTACGATGCTTGACATCGATACTCACCATCTGTGTAAATGGGGTCGCCAACAGCACCTGAGTACCTGCGGCCTGATCTAGTGCATCATGCTGCATCGCGGACGAACTTTCCAAGCTTTGTATCTCCACTATTGGCTGAGTAGTTTTCGCCAGTTATGACTCTGTCGTACAAAAATGAATCCGTAATTGCCGGCCAGTAATTACGCCTTATTTACCATAGACTCTCTAACCCCAGTCAAGCTCCACCGCTTCTCGCCGGTCTTTAAACAGGGTAGTCACCACCATAGCGTATCCTGTTGTACCGCCTTGGTCCCAAAAATCGCCAAAAATTCATGAAGTTGCAGCCGAGCAAGATACCTATTTCATCTTGGTTGCTTTCAAGGGATCCAGTGTGCTGGTGAAGTCAGCGGCCTTGGTGGCCATGTCGGTGGGGAAGCTCAGATGCTCATGAATCCACTTCCATTGCCCCTCGTTCTTCCTTGCGATGCCTGTCCTTCTGAAGCCGTATCAAACGGCACATTGCCAGCTGTTCCCCAGGTGTGTTGTATCATGGTGGAATAGGCATATTCCTTGGACAGAGCAGTGATCTCGATGTCCTTGAACTCCATGTTGCCGTTGTTCCAGTACAGGAAGACGGAGTCAAAGTGCTCTTTGAAGCTGCCACGGATGGTGTTGCCAAACATGTCGTAACTGAGCATGTCATCAAAATCATAAAATCGTCGAGTGCCGACCATTCCGTTGTGGTAGTCTTTGCGCGACTCCTTGTTCCAGTAGTGCAACAAGCCGCGATAAAGCTGGTCCATGACCTCTTGCTCTTCTTTCACCAACTCCTCTTTGTGATACTTTACGATGCAGATCAGTTTATGACTTTTTCATGGGATTGAGATGAGTTGGTGTCACTAACTTTGCTGACTGGCATGTGAAGGAATTCAGCCTGCTTCCAAACGTCGGCATATTCGCTCTTTCCTTCAGTCGGACTCATCTGCTCGAGTGGGATCAGGAGATACTGACAGCATCTTCAACAAAGCCCTTATCGTTCATGTTGAGTGTACTTGTAGCGTAATCAAGATATTATGTGTCTCCTGTGGATGGTCGAGGGAGTAGCCAAAGATGAGAAGTGGCGTCAAAGAGCAGCGTCCCCATATTTAGACTTCATCGAAAGAGCCCGAACATCCCAGTAGGTAGCCACGCCATCGCGGACAGATTCCCGCAGTGAATTAGTCTGTCCGAACCAACATCCATAACCACTTGTAAACTTCTAAAACAACAGAACCATCTAAACAATGGCATTTACGGCGAATCAATGGTGGTAAGATAAATCTACCCGACCGTCCCCCAAAACCTGCGGAAGTTGGCCCGCGGCCCCGTAAACTCGTGGGTCAACGCTATCTCACATTGAACGTCATTCTTCAACGGCATCATAAAGGTGCATGCCGTTCTTCGTCATATCTCTCTTTCCAGTCAATTGCATTATCGTCAGTCTTGTCAGTCAGACTATTCAATCCACCGAGTCTCTGCTTATTTTTTGTTTGCATCTGCAGTGCAGCACGATGGGCTCTCTATCCTCTCCGGAATATGATGCCATCATCGTCGGTGGTAGCTTCGCCGGATGTTATTACACCCTTGACCAACTCCGAAAGGCTGGATTCAAGACCCTTGTGATCGACGATGCAGCCGATCTTGGCGGTGTCTGGTACTGGAACTGCTATGCCGGAGCACGTGTCGACACACCCGCGCCTCTCTATGAGTTCTCTGAAGAAGAGATCTGGAGACCATGGACTTGGTCCGAGAAGTATCCTGGGAGAGAAGAAATTCGAAACTACTTCCAGCATGTCGAGTCCAAGCTACATCTCAAGAAGGACGTCATGTTCAACACCCGTGTTGTCAGTGCTGACTTCGATAAGATGGAATCCCACCTGGTCCGGCAGTCGTAGAACAAGGATGGACACATCCGTTGCGGGGAAGGCGGCGGGATCAAAAACAACGTTGTGAGAGGAAACACGCAGCCACGTCGCTATCTTACCAAGCGATATGCTAAGAGACTGAGTAATGGAGTGGGGTAACGATGTTACAGATGCATCGGGGACTTTACGGGCGTTGAGAGAGATGGCTTTCATTGTGAAACTACTTTACGGACATAAAGACTAATAGTCCCGTCGTTGAATCTGGCACCAGTTGATGGAAACAATTGAAACCCGCAGCTCAATCTTCTTTATCACAATGGCTATGAGCTCCCTTTTGTTGACGGGAACTCAGCCGCTTGCCCATATTGCTCTGTTGGCACTCGGTTCTTTCTTCCTTTTTTATCTTGCTCGAGGCATTTATCAAGCTTATTTCTCCCCGTTGAGCCACATTCCGGGTCCCAAATTATGGTCGATATTCCCAGTCATTCCCAAGTTCAAGATGTTGTTCGGTACCATCGATCAAGATATTCGGAAGTTTCATAGAAGATATGGGAACGTTGTAAGCTACTCGCCAGATGCGGTGACGTTTACTACTAGCCAGGCCTGGAAGACAATTTACGGCCATGGGCAAGGGCAATTCCCAAAGTACAGTGCCTCGAAGCAACTCGACCCTGACTCCAATATCCTTAACGCCGATGATGTCAATCACGCTCGAATTCGCCGAGGAATCGCCCATGCTTTCTCACCACGGTCTTTAGCCGAGCAAGAGCCGATCATTCACGACTACGTCGATAAGCTGGTTCGAAGGCTATCTGATGTTCCTGAATCCCGAATGCCGACAGAGATGGGCAGGTGGTTTCACATTGCTTCCTTCGACATTATCGGCGACTTGACGTTTGGCGAGTCTTTGGGCGGTCTCGACAATAACGAATTCCATCATGTGGTAACCTCTGTCCTCATGTTTATCGAACGCGCCAAGAAACTCTTCGAACTAAACACTTTGCTAGGCCCATTGGCGTGGATCGTCCTGCCGATTTTGGCGCGGGATGTTGAAAAGGGCTTCATGGACCAATTTGACTACACCAGAAAAGCCGTCAACAAGAGGCTCGAGCACAATTCTGAAGTCACCCGAAAAGATTTCATGCAGGGTCTTCTGCGTGGAAGAGACGAGAAGACTATCACTTCCATTGAAGAGATTGTCACAAACTCTAACACACTCTTCGTGGCCGGCAGTGATACGACCGCGACTTTGATGACGGCTTGCACCTTTTACCTCTTATCGACGCCCCATGCACACAAAAGAGCCGTCGAGGAAGTCAGAGCAGCATTCGAAGCAGCCAGCGAAATCAACTTCACGAATGCTACAGCACGCTTGCCATAACTTCTCGCCGTGCTGAACGAGACCTTTAGATTCTATCCGCCCGTACCAACTTCCCTTGAGAGAGTTGTTCCAAAGACGAAGGAGCCAACTCATATCGAGGGGATGTTCTTTCCATCAGGGGTAAGTTCTCTGCATACTATCTTACTCCACTTATTTAAGGCGGGAGAGTTGCTAATCAAGGCGTCTGTAAGACTTGAGTCGGAGTTCATCACTCCTCTGCCGGCCTATCTACTTCCAACTTTGCCCAGCCAGAGAGCTTTGCCCCTGAACGGTGGCTTGCCTGCATTGCTCAAGACCCAACATCTCCCTTTTACGCGGATAAGCGGGACGCTATACAGCCATTTTCCTATGGTCCTCACAACTGCATTGGCAAGCACCTGGCCTACAATGAGATGCGAGTTATCATTGCGCGACTTCTATGGGAATTTGACATGAAGCTTGATTCATCATCGACAGATTGGACACAGCCATACTCTAATCACAAAGCCTGGGCCATCTGGAAGAAACAGCCTCTGGTAGTGCACATTAAGAGACGTCCTTTGGCGATTTAGACCCTGGTCGAAAGTCAATGTGGGATCAAACGGTTTATTGATTCAAATCAGTGGGATCCTCGCCATAGATATAGTTCAGTTGAGTGGCATTCAAACAAGAGGAATATTCAGCTTGAATGCTAGCAATTCTCTCTAAGCGCCATCTGCGATGACCAATCCACGTTTGATTACCGACCAAGGCCTCCCATTATCTTCAAAATCTTGCTTATCGGGTTCCCGAACTTGTTTGCTTTCTTCCAGTACCCTGCAGATGCCAGCCCGGTGACGACCAACAGATCCATATCAAGTGTTTGAGGCGGAACAAACAGTTCAAAAATCAGACTCGAATCCCCTCGGCCTTCAGGCTTTCCCGACCATCTCGCTAATAACCGGTCTCCATCGGTTTTGAGGCAAAGTGTGTTCGTCGACATTGTGTTCTTGGACATGACCCATCGATAGTTGTAGCCGTTGAAGTTGACTTCGTGCCCATGGCTGTAATCCGTGAGCCCCAGGCTCAGATTGGAACCGCAGAGGGTGATTTGTGTTTTTGAAGATAAAGTGTGGTATTTGATAATGCCGACTGCACTGCCCGCAGGGACCTGTACTCTGGGGTCTGCGGAGACAACCGCAAGGACGCCTTCTTCGTTGTTCTCATTGACAGTCCACATTGGTATTTGTCGTCCGCTCTGGTCGACGCGATAAATGGTTCGTTGTGTTCCACCGTTAACGTCTCTGACCTGGAGAGTCTCGCACACCTGGAGGGTAATTTTAGCGTCCTTGATGTAGTCGTCGGTGATTTCGTACCAGCCCATGATGAAAATGGAACGCGGTTTGTTGCGTCAGGCTGCGGCTTGCTGGTGTTCTCGGGAGATAAGAAAGTCGCTGGGCGATATAGTATGGTACCAAAAGGAAAGAAGAACCTGGGGCTCGCTGGAAGGCATCGCGGCTACTTAAACTCCGAGGCTTGAGCAGCCTAATATTCTCAGGATTGCACGCAGCAAGACAGACCACATGATATGCAGGTGCACTACGCCGCAAACTCCTGCATGAGAATATCATCATTGGAGCTTCTTGGGCTTATTGAGACAGACTTGCCCAATGGGGAAGTAAAAAGTTCATTGTACGTGCGAAGCAGCAAGGTTGTTCCACTAGGTCTTACTGCTCTGATCAGTGACAAGCGTGGCTCATCTCATCACAAGCGAGCTGAACAGGGATCGATTAATGTCACGAATCAGCATACAGAGTAGCTCATGGAAATCGGGATCTCAACTGTGGTCTAATCAACTATGGAAAGGGGAAAAGGGAAGCCCTTGAGGGAGCCCCTTTTGTATGCCAATACCTCTGTCTACCCCTTATCTCTACCCCTGAGATATCCACTGCTATACTTCTTTCGTGACAATTAACCTGTTGACAGGCCAGGCAACGACAGAGGCTAAGAGGGGAGCAAATACCCCACTCATACCACGTCTTCTTTGTGACCGCACAAATCGATTTGGTCGACTACAATATGACTGGAGGTAAAACATATCTTCGCCAGACTCCAACAACTTGCTTTCGCATTCGACTCTGGTTAGCTACTTATCTAAGTGTTGCGTTACCTCTTCGAACCCGTCGAATTCGAAGAGAAAATGCTGTCAGCAGTGTATTCTAAAACCCAGGTACCGGCTTCCCAGGTTTCCCAATCCTCCTCATTCTCCGCATTTCCAAGCATCTTAAGAGCCTTGACACGCCACTTGTAAGTACCAGCGGGTACGGGAGCTTTGTTATCATCGGAACCATCCCAATACCATGTTGAACCATTCCAAGGGTCCTCTGACGTACTCTGGTATGATTTGACGACTTCCTTTCCGGTCTTGGCATCCACCATGCGAATGGTCATGTTACGCGACTGCAAGAGTAGGGAGACATCAATGCTGGGAAATTCGTTGCCAGGGAAAGAAGCTGGAACATCTGCGGTCATGTTCAACGTGCAGGTATAAACGCGGCCTGATTCAGCATGCGATGACCGGCCGGCGGTCACATTGTACGCTGAGAGATACGATTTATCGCGGTTGATGCTGTGCAAGGTAGTGAGGGGTGCGCCGAAGCCCGTATAGGGTAGCGAGAGTCTGTCAACGTCGGTTGCGCCCTTGGCTTCAATGTTTATGTAGCCGCCAAAATAGGAGACTCGAGTGGAAGCTTCCGATAAGTCGGGCTCCTTTGAGATTGAGACCGAAACTGTGGCAGTCTTTCCTGGCCCAATTGAGAGAGTTGTGGGGGAAATGTTGACCTCGGCGTATACGGGATAGACCACGGCTTTAGTGAGTTGGTAGCCATCGGCCTTGTCGAGAACATAGCCAGAGCTGGCTCCAACATGACTCAGTTGGTAGGCGGTAGTCTCCAATCCGGTGTTCTTGATGGTAAAAGTCAACTCTTTGGGACGATTTGCTGTGTCATTGAAGGAAAGAGCAGAGGCGTCGAGTAATGTAGCGGAGTTAACTGCTCCCCAAGCGTCGACAAGACCAGATCCTTGTTGGAAGACTGGCGCTAGGAAGTCTCCCGTGTTTCCCATTCCATCGTACCACTTGACTGGGCGGGATGTGGCTGCGATCACATTTCGGATCTCTTCAGAGCTGTAGTCTGGATGCTGCTGTTTGACAAGTGCAGCGATGCCGGCGACGAACGGCGTGGCCTGACTGGTGCCTGACGAAACATGATTGTCAATAATAGCCTGCGGAGCTCGTGAATAGACGTTGAACTTACCGCTAACTACTCCGTAGCCTCCAAGCCATCCAGGGAAAGTGCTCAAGATATTGCCGCCGGGAGCATGGAAGGCGGGCATAGATCCTGCTCGAAGAGTTGGACCCCAGCTGGTGAACGCGGTGCTCAGGAGGCCGGACCGGTTATTTGCCTTGTAAGTGAGACTGACGTCTGCAATAGAGACGTCATTTGCCAGAAAGACTTGGACAGAGTCATGTTTCGCCTTCGCATTCAGTAGTTGCTTTGCTGTTTCATAATCGACCGTGACATATCCCTTCTGATTTGCTGCAGAGACCTCCAGGAAGAGCGGTCCTTCAGAAACAGTGTAATTGCTCCAGCTGTAGTACATGGCATACGGAATGCCAAACTCTTTGGTAAGAGAAACTGATGAGTTATCGGCCGCCATCCAGCATTGGTCGAACTGGGAGAGGAAGATAACTTTGGACAAGTCGGCCGGCAAAGTAGACTTGTCCGGAAGTAGCTGGCAACCATTAGTGTTGGGTGTGTCTGAAGTCCAGACTGTCAAACCCTCGTTTGATGGGAAGTCGAAAGGCAAGCCAGGGACGAAACGAATGGGTCCGCCTTCATCCCCTGCAGTCCAATTGCCTCCCCAGTTGTAGTAAGGAGTTTGCGAGTTATCAGTAGACCCGACGGCGGCAACGGCATCTGCGCCTCCGGGACTGGCGCCTGTAAAGATGCCGGGGCCACCATTCCCAGCTACAAGGGAAACATAGGTGCCGTTATTGAATAGTCGCGTAGCCACAATAGACCAGGGGTCTTAATATTGTCAGTACGTTCCTTGGGCTTAGATATGAGTATGCGGCCAAAATACCTTCAGGGAAAGTGAGATCACCTCCATACGAGCATGAGATAACATCTACGCCTCTCTCTGCAGCCTCGAGGAACGAGTTGATGATTGCGTCATCCGCAGTTCCAGAGGTGCAGCCTGTAATACGGTAAAGCTCATACGTGGCATCCGGCGCTACGCCAACGACACCGAATTTACCCTCATCACCCTTGGCTCCCACAATGCCCAAAACGTGCGTGCCGTGGAAGGAACAGTTGTCACGGACATCATTATCACCGTCTGTCATGTCGTGGGCATAAGCAATGTTGGTTTTGCTCAGGCCCGGGGTATCAACATCGAAACCACTGTCAATAACAGCCACACGGATGCCTTTGCCCGTGATGTTGCTGGCATGAAGCTTTGACACTCCAGTATCCACGTGCGTCGGCAAGGTATTGGCTGCGATGCCGTCTCTCGCGTTGAGAGCTGAGATCTGGGACAAGTCGCGCTTGGACGATCCATGAGTAATGCTTCCCCAATTACCGTCAGAAATTCCTGGAATCCTCGGCATGTAGACGGCCGGTGTTGCTGAAGTTACTGGCCATGCCTTGTGAATGCCATCGATTGACTGTAGCGTCGGCAGTACTGACTTTCGAGAAACTCCATCGTTGGTGCAGTCGACGTTGAAAGATCCTCCTTGGAATACGGCGTGAGTGAAATGGAATCGCGAAGATGCTGTGCAGTCAAGGCCGGAGGCTGCTAGAGATGTCTGCGCTCGGCTGATGAGATCCTCTGCGCTCTGTCACCGTGTTAGTGGCATCTCTACTGCGGTATTACAATTGTGTGTTTTTACCAATTGCATGGATACGTCGAACTCAACAACAAAGGCGTCATTGTAATCAGAGAAAACCAACCATGGGAGGCAAGCTGCAAAGGCAGACTGCTTAACGAATGACTTCATGATGGTCTAGCAGACAGTTGAGTAAACCAAAACTTCCAAGCACAATGCTTCGGCCATGGTCAGTAATCGCCTCAAGCCTTATAAAATGTCCTTAGTTCCCTGGGGAAGACCCCTGACTCGCGCGAACCATCGCGGGCCCCCCTACTGTAGAGTGCAATACGGGCTTTCGCTTTCGGTGCAAGCCAAATTCCCAGTGGTCGAACTCTAACATATTGAATGCAATTACCGACTTCTCCGTATCCCATCGAGTGCCACTTGACGCCATTTTCGCCAAGGGCGGGGTAGAGCCAATAAGAAGCTGTAAATCTATTAAGTTAACCAATAGGGTTACAGTACCTCTATTGTCTATATATTCTGCGTATGCCAGAGGTACCAGCAATCCCCTTGGATACATAAGGGTACGTTGCAGTCTAAGCAGCCCTTCCTCGTGTACTTACGCTGCGTGAAGCTATTCCCAGATATCTCGCCTAGTGCCTTGCGGGCCCTTAATGCCCTTGTATTACTACAATAAGAACAAGGGGGATTAACCTTCCGTGACCCCTTTGTATGGTGTTCCCATGGGATAGAGGTATTCCTTTTATCTATAGCCCGTCTAGGCCGTGACCTCTGCCGCCCTTGTGCTAATGGTCCAAACTGCTGGATAACCTGGGCTGCAAGCAGCTGACGCCAGCGGTAGTGGGTTTTCACCTTCTGCCACCTAGGGCTGCCCCATAGCTGCAGTAAGAAGCTATTCACAACTACCACTTCTAGTAGGAAATTCCAGGCAATTGACTGCCAGCCCCCTCGACGAATGGGGTGGCTATATTGATAATAGGACCTCATCTGGTCACTCACATCAACCCCATTCATCTTGTGGTTGTATTCATCAATTGCCCTAGGGATTGGTAGGTCCTTGCGGACGTCTGGGCCAAAGACTTGCCGGGCAGCCCTCTTGGCAGTGGAATTCCCAGCTGGGCGACGGCGGCTGCGAACAACCTCCTCGCCGTTCTGTAAGACAGTTGATAGGAATAGTACAAGGGCATTATCCTTCCAGGTAAACTGGTTAACCTATTTACGAGTTAGCTACGTAGGCTAGGCTAGGCTAGGCTGGGCTGGGCTGGGCTGGTAGCTTACCTCCCCATCTAAAGTAGGGATACAGTGTACTTCACCCCAGGGGATATCCCCTCCTTCAGTCTCTTTCTCATCAACTAAGGTCTTATCTATCCCACTATCCTTTCGACAGGTACCAGAAGCTCCAACCTGTTGCTTCCGTAGGGTACGAAAGAGCCGTATAGAGGCGAAGAGGTTGTCAAGAAAGACGTGGTAGGTTGCAGCTGGAAGTAGGGAAACTAGGGTAGTTACTACCTGCTGTGTTGGTGTCAACAGAGCCAGCTTTCCGGCAGCCAGCCCAGCTGGCTGGGCCTGGGGGACTAATGCGTATGGGCCCCTTCCATGTACGTGACACAGCCACCGTATACAGTAGCCAGACTGGGCAAGGATCCAGATCTTATAGCCAGTTGGAATAGGCTTCGTTGGAATCGTTGTTGTCTCAAGAGATCGACCTATAAATCGAACCATAGCCTCATCAACTGTAAGATCTGAACCAGGTATATAAAAGGAATCCCCAGTCTCTTGGATATGGGCTGACCACTAGTCAACCTTCCAGTATACATCTAGCATTTAATCTTGAGCCCGGCCCCTGCCCCGGCCCCGGCCCTGGCTGGGCTGGCTGGGCTAGAACTCAGCAGTATTAAATATCCGTAGTCGCCGGAGCAGTAATTGGAATTCGGTTTCTAGAAATAAACCGCATAAATAGGTAGATAGGATCCTCTCTTTACTCTTAGGTTGACCAATAGGTTGATAATGCAGATTCCCTATGGATCCCTATATATAATAGGATCCCTAGGAAGAGGTAGATCTCTTCTACTGAAATCTGCCGCCATGAATTCACTCCAGACGTTCTAGCCCTAGGGCCAGACAACGGCATCGCATTTGTCCACTGGACCCACGACTCCACGAGGCTCTGCGGAACGTATTGGACGAAGAGATCCAGCGGGCTTGCCGGCAGCTGCTGTACTTCTTGGGCCCGGGCTGGCACGTCAAAGGGCCGGAAGGAGCCCGGAGGTCCATGCTCGGTAGCTGGAGGTTCGTGGGGCCGGACTGTTGCTGCGTCACAGCGTTCTGGCGTACAGTCTGTATTACAGGCAGCAGTAAGGTCTTCTGGAAGGATCTCAACTACTATACAACTGCGTACGGAAGTAATAGAAGCATCGGAATCACTAGAAGACATCGCAGCATTAATCGAAATGGTAGTAATAGTGGTGATACTAGGCAAAAGAGCATAGGGATAAGTGACGTATTGTTAAGTACCCCTTTGAATGCGGGGTAATAAAGTGTAAATAGTGGGTATTTTGGGGCTTGGCAAAAATGGCGTCAAGTGGCACTCGATGGGATACATTTCTCACAATTCTCGGCGCGGTTTTTGCGCATTGTCGTAGAAGTAGCATAAAGGGGCCGGCTCTGGATTTTCGTTCTGTACGATAGCCCTTGGCGCAATAATTACTTCAACTCTTACCCTGCATCTGTGCAGTAGACACAGTACCTTACAATCACATTCTCTTGGCAGCTTTGTATCTGGATTGCCCGTGGCCAGACCATGCCTCTATGCTCTTTTGCAACATCTCGATTCGGCGTACGTAGCTGCGATTTTTGCTTTAGCAAACTTGCAGGGCGACAAATTGGCACTCGAACGTATCCAAACTCAGTCCCACTTTGAATCCAAGCAACCTAACCACACAAGCATGTACCCGCTCCGGCCTGGCCGCACCGAAACATCCGGACTTGTGTACGTTTGCACGGCCGAAGGAGAGAAACTTCATTTGTAAGGCCGCTAGTTCGGCGGTCGAGAGTTAAACAGGCCAGCCATCGTAGTCGAATCATAATGCCTCCGTAATTCCGAAGCAACTCGTTGAATCCCTTCAGATACATGTGCTTCTCAGAACCAATAACTCATTACCTAAGCCCGTTGTCGGCTGCGGTCATCGATGATACTTCGAACATCAATAGCATAGTGTTGGTATCCCTATCACAGGAAAGTTGGTTCGAACCGTAGGGTCCTGGGGGTGACGAAGTATCAATATCTCTGCATTGATTGATTCTGCGTAATGTGTAAAAGGGAGATCCCAACCGTAGGTTGGTTGGGTAGTCGCGGTCTAATTGTACCACCTCGAGGTGGCCCATGCTCTTGCCCTTATCCGCGGTCGAATTGGACTTCCAATCCGACAATAGTGCCACTTCATTACCTTTAGACATTTGCTTCTCTCGTTGAGGCACTGGTGTCCAAGGCCAATAGTTAGTTGCATCACCAAAAGCGTCCTGGAACAGACTTAGAGATACCGAAATCTCGAGTGCTGTTGTACCAACATAGGAAAAGCGTGGAAGGAGATGTGAGAGTGAAGGGTAAATGGTGTTATTTCGAACCAAGTATGTGTGATTCCTGCACCCTAGGGAGAAAGGACAGCCTGAAATCGACTATTAGTCCCTGCCAACAGCCCATTTGGTGGCATCCCTCAACCAAGAAAAGACCATGTCGGTTCCCTTTGACCCATTTCTGGCAACAAGACCCCTCTTTGGGTCGGGGTCTGGACCAGGCGCGTTGAAGGCTTCGACCAAGCGTGTGTTATCTTTGCCAACTTCCAGAATTGATCCTCCGACAAGTGCCTCCTCCTCAACGCATCGTAGCATTGCCTCAGCAACCTCCCGCGGAGTGACCCAACCATCCTGAGCTTCGTCCAGATTAACCAGCTTCTCTGGGTGCTCAGTCCAAAGCGGAGTTCTTACGACGCCGGGTGCAACAGCGTTGACGCGGACGCCATCGGTCTCTTCCAAGCGAGCGAGACTGCGAACAAACCCAGTGATGGCGAACTTAGAAGCTGCGTAGAGAGGTGCATTGATGTTCGCAACCTGTCCAGCCACTGATGAGATGTGAACTATGCGCTTTGGGTTCTGGGGTGAAGCTTTGATCGAAGGTGGTAGGGCGGCATTCGTGACCTCCTTAGGATGAAGCCAGTAGGAGATGGCTAGCTGCGTAGAACGAATTGGATGAGTGATATTGATGTCAAGTAGAGCATATTTTCCGCCGTCTACACTGTCCTTGCTCTCGGATGATCCAGGCGGGTGCCAGAAGTTGGACCAGTGCGGCTCATAGACGCCCGCTCCGGGACAGAAGATGTCGAAACCCCCAAATTCATCAATGGTAACTTTGAACATGTTGGATAGCGCCGGCCATGAGGTCACATCGGTCTTGACGAAAACTGCGCGTGGCCTGCCGTTTGTCTCCTCTTGGTTGCTCGAGACGAGCTGCTCCGCCTCTGGTCGACGAGCGAGGTCAGCAATGACGACATTGCAGCCACGCTCAAGGAGCAGTTCAGCAAAAGAAAAGTTGATGCCTATGTTTCATTCAATGGGTTACTCAAGATATTATAATGCGAATGTGGTGGGTGAGCTGGGACTGCATACCTGACCCAGCCCCTGTGATGATGGCCGTTTTTCCGGCCACGTTGTAGGGCGCGATCGATTTCGTGACGGTCATGTCGCCGAATACGTCTGAAGTATTGGGTAAATCAGCTGAAAATCGAAAGATATTCGTTGCCCGAGTTTCTGGTTCGCGAAGGCAATTTTGGAAAGTAACGCCTCACTGTGTTTTGAGGGTGTTACGAGGAACAAGCTGTTGTTCTGAGTAGTGGTTTTCTGGGAGAACAGCCAAGAGTAAGAGAAAGTACATCGACAACTTTGGCGAGGGGTGAGAACATGAATAGACTTGGACCTGCTCGCGAGGCCGACGATCGGACCCTGAGCTTTGCCGAATAAGACGAACTGGCGAAAGACATGCCCACGTCATGCTGCAACGCCATGCGTGGCTTCTCCACGGGGTATGCTCGGTTTACCCCACAGAGGAGCTGGGCGAGACAAGTGTAGGCGTGGCTAACCTCACCCAGGCGCTTAGACTTGCCGAAATTAGATACCACAAAAGATGTCACGAATCAGCATACAGAGTAGCTCATGGAAATCGGGATCTCAACTGTGGTCTAATCAACTATGGAAAGGAGAAAAGGGAAGCCCTCGAGGGAGCCCCTTTTGTATGCCAATACCTCTGTCTACCCCTTATCTCTACCCCTGAGATATCCACTGCTATACCTCTTTCGTGACAAAAGATCACATCCCACTCATGCCGGAGGAAGAAGGGCCAACGAAAAGCTGACTCAGTCAAAAGAATTCCAAGGGTTGGTAGAATTAAAAAGGGGGCCGTTGGTGTTCGAGATGCACCAGGATTCTGATAATATTCAGATGGAAGCATACATGTACACCAAACCACTACTGGCTAAGTTTCCAACACTAATATCAGTCGTAGACGTTGTGAGCTTGTCAGTCAGGATTATAAGAAATGGCAGCACTATAGGTGTCAACGCAAAGTAGAAATGCAAGGTACTAAGTCTTCTAGTCTATTGAAGGGTATTGAAAATTGTAAGTTGAAAGGCAATTTCCCTAGTACAAAGTATATATCAAAGCTTTTCAAACGTTGTTCTCAATTGCTTTTTGTACGGAGTCTACCACGGAGCTGAACTTCCCCAATGTCATGAGTGGCGAAGTAACAGTCATCTGAGCGAAGAACCCAAGTGTCGAAACCAGATATCTGAAGATTGTGGCCCGCTCGTTCGCCCTCGAAATGAAAGTTGCAACTAGGCAGAATGAGCTGACGGCAATGCGTACAAGATTCCTGGAAAGACATTTGGTCAGTGCTGAGACCGTAGAAGACAGCGCGAAGGAGACATACTGATTTGTGCCGGCTTTGGTAGGATCAACTTCGACGAGTAACTTCAAAATGTCAATGGCAGACTCGAGAACCTTTTGTTCTATCTTATCAGAGATTGAGTCGCCCAATGGTCTGGCTGAAAATCTTCCGCAGACACACACTACCAGATCAAAGTACAGCAGGCTTGTTGAGATGTCCCCTTGAGAGGGCGTCGTACTTGGGCTGTTGGGTGAGGCGATTCTCGAGTCCCACATCGTGGTGGGTGCTGGTCTTCGTGCATTGAAAACGTCAACTCTCAATCTTTAAGCTGTTCCAACCAGTGATCTACATTTTCTGATGTGAATACCGTCGACCGGGAAAGAGCTTCCTGTATGTCAAATTCGTCTGCTATTCTGGCACAGCATTGAGCCAGACGGTAACGAACCCCAAAGGTCTGCATTGACGGCCTCCTAGGTCCGATCTCGGGAGACATAGGCTCGTGGTCGATGTAAGCATTATTCAGAGCCTAAATGCGAGGAGAAAAGTTAGTGCGTGACTTCTGTGGCTGATGATAAAATCGCGAATGAAAATGGCGAGCTTACCGAAGCTTGTCCGTTGCGCAACCGAAAAGGCTTTTCAATTATGTACAGCAACCAAAACGCGTGGTTCAACAATTCGACTTCCTCACTGGTCTGGCAGACTATCTTGAGGCATGCCAGGCTGTTTAGTCTCAACGATTGAGCGCAAGCAACTGCAGCACCGAGCAACCAATCAGTGTCTGCCGGTTTCCAAAAGGTTGAGGCCACGAGCTTTACGAGAAGTGTCAGCTACATTCCCACAGGGCTCACAGCCTCTTAAATCGCTATTGCTTACCATTGTGATCAGTGCCTATTTGATTGAGTCAGAATAAGCTCAGTATACTTGGGCAGCACTGGAAGTATAAGTACCTTGAAGTTCAGAGCTGATGGAGGACACGAGTGCAGTTTCTCGACATGCACCATGGCATTGCTATAAAAGCATCTCATGTTCGACTCTGTCTCTTTGGAAGGGAAGGATTGTCGCATCGAGATTGAGCAACCAATAGAAAGTGCGGCGTATACTATCGAACTCGTAACATGGTCCGACATCCCTTTCATAACCACCTCTTCAAAGAGTCGCAGAATTTCAGAGTCTTTAACATATTTCAACCCACAAAGACAGATGGTTAGATCACACTCATACTACCAGCAGGCTTTGTACGCTGGACTATCTCAATACTTACAGATATGGTTCAGATGCGGTGAAAGCTGCCAGCAACAGTTAGCCTCAGTTCTCAACCCCATCAAGACTGCTCCTGGAATTGATAGCAGTGTACCGTGAAGAAACTCAACTAGTGTGTCAAGGCTAGGTTGAACGCTTTGGTGGGAACTCTTCGGAAGCTTTGGGCTGTAACAGCAGGTGGTAGATTCGTCTACAAGATCCATGAGGTTCTGCCCAAACTGTTTAGAATTGCAAGAACTCCGATCTCTTCCTATAAGGAGCTTCACCATCTCGGTTGTTGAGTACGCAGATGTCACTGATCATCCTGTAAGCTGGTATACTGTCTCCCAGAATTATGGCTTGCAAGCATACCATGAACAGAATGGTCGATGATGCTCTCATCGGTGGTTGTCTGCAGAGTTTCAAGGCTCCAGTCGGCCGATGCAACACTATCAAACTCCTGGAATCCAGAGACGCTTTGGCCATTAGATAAGAGCTGCGTGCTCCAACAATAATCCAATGCTGAAGAGACTGGGCTGGCGATGATCTCCGTGCTCTGTGCTCCTAGAGCATCAGGCGAGTTCAGTAGACCACCTGACAACGGTCCCCAGTGTTCTTCAAGGGATTCAGTCGTCACCGGGGCCGGGAATTGCCCAAGATCCAATAGCCTATTTACACCTGAGAGTGATGACTGAGTTGACGAGGGCCCAAAGTAGTTCAGGTGATCTGTCGGTGAAGGGGGTGATGTGGATTGCTGTGACGTGAAGTTGAAATCATCGAATGATGCACTTTGTCTGGTTGTCGCGTTCAAGCCTGGTCGGATGTGCTTAGCTGCTGTATGGCAAACAACGCAGTATAGTTGAATCTTCTTACTGTTCTGACTGGATCTTCCCCTCTTCTTTGGTGTGACGTAGAAGCAGAAGGAGGCGGATGACTGCAAGTAATGAGATTCCATGGCGTCCAGTCCAGCCATAGGTACACTTACAAGGCACTTGTCGCAACTCGGCCTACCGCCATTGCCTATGAATTGTTATGCTACTGCTTCGAAGATGTTCTTCAGCTTCTCAACTCACATTTTCGTTTTCGTACTTTGCATGTTTCGCAAGCGCCGGGTCGACGTTTGTATACTCTTCCACCGATGTCCGTGGTGTTTGCTGAGGTCGGCGAAGACATCGCAAGAAATGGCTTGGAATGGAATATGATGGATGGGATGGCAGAGGAAACAGACACAAGAGAGCTTATATCGTCGGAGTCATGCTGTGTTGTGGGGGTCTTGGAATATGTAAACCATCGCCGTAGTTCAAAGCACTGATAGACCCCGGGCCGTGATTTCCGAGTCGAGAAGCAGTAGATCATCCCGCGAGGACCATCCAAGGTAAGGTAGACTGGTAACTCCATCCCTGCCCAATGAGTCCTGAAAGATCTAGCCGGCCATGGTTCTTGACCTACATGTAACAACTATCTTGTCTCTGGAGGACGCTACTGAACCTTGAACAGGCAATGCTTGAGTCCTGCGATCATCCAGACGCCTCGTGGAATGAATTTCTTCTGGACTTCTAGCCGAACTTTGATGGCTTGGCCCCCCTACGCTCCCTGTCTCTCAGCTCAGGTCCCCATTGTTTCTAGGCCCGTTCCTGTTCCCTGGATACTAGCAGCTTGGGTGCATGTCTCGAGAGACACATGTATGGCGGGCAAGGCCTCCGTTCTCCTCTTTGGAGTCGGCCCCACCCGCCGCATCGTTCACTTAGAGTACCTCTGGAAAAGCTCAGTGCGACAGCCACGGACTTCCATTGGAGAAAGAGTTGTGATGATCTGTTTCAGAAGATTCTTTTATCCGAAGAAGGCTTCCTTGACTATTCCAGATGGTGAGCATTACCCGTAACATGTGGATCAACTTCGGATTTCTCTCTCAGACTTTAAGGTCATCCAGTCACAAAATTCCCTTCACTGGATCGCTATCTGTTCGTTTGCTCAATTCACAACAGGAGGAGAAGCTGCTGGGCCAAATTTTCTTACAGCCCAGCTACTTTTCCCCTCTCGCACATGAGGTCCTCCATTCCTCAACTGATCGAAGTTCTGGATCTGGCATTTGTTCCTCTCGCTGCATTTGACGGTCTGCTACGTGGTCCCGAATAATGTCAGACGCAGTGTTCAAGGGACCAAGGCATTAGAGCTACCAGATATACGTCCATTGTTATTACGTCCATGGTGTTACGGGCTGGACCCGATTAATGGATCCGGGCTAAGGCCCGGATTCTGCCACGACTTACCGCGCCAATTCCGCGTGGGTCCCACTTGAACGTTTTTCCTCTGCGGAATCCCCGCCCCAAATCTCTCCTCTTCAGCTTAGATTCTATATACTGAAATCACCCCTACGTGGTCTCACGAGGGCTGGGCTCTTAACACATGGCAACTTGCATCGATGATCGCCATGGGAAATGGTATCAGCGCTGCCAGCCGGATTGCTTCACCAAAGCCATGAACTCAAACGGGGCGGAAATGGCCTGACTTTGACTTACCGTGATGTTATCCGAATGAATGTTGAACAAAATTAGACCTCCCGCTGGGGTCGCAACTCTGACGTTAAAGAAAATATGCATGCGTTGACTCGGGTGTAGGTGCGTGAACTCTATTTCATGACCCAATTCGTAATTCGGAAGCAGGCTAGGGCCTTGCTCGTGGTCTCCCGTGGTTGAAACTAGCGAAGCTTGGTAGATCTTCGGTAATGTTGAGTTCCTTCGATTGCATCGTTTGCCAGAACGAATACCATCGTGGCCTGATTCCAGACCAAACTTAGGCTGGCTAGGACGGGCTTGGCCTTGGTCTGCCCGCTCTCGTACTTGGTCGTATTGTCCTCAGCCCTATCCGATGGCCTGGAATCCTGGAAGCTAGCCTCTTCAACCAGTGAATCTCCTCATACCGGGCGAAGGAAGTCTATTTCAAATCCCAATTGGGCGAGCTGACGCAAACAAAAACTCAGTGCCTCGCGACTTCGCTAATGTCGCGCGGGGAACTGTCAATCCCGCGGGGTACCGGTTCGCTTCCCCAGTAAGGTTCTGGGCGCAAGTCTCCAGCAGGCAAAGGTCCAGCCATAACCACCTTATCTTGCATTGTCAACATAAGGCTAGCTTATGCTGCTCCCAGCATACTTACGGTGTGTCAGAGCTTCTCACCTGAAGTCTGGGTGATATCAAGCATTCTGGAGTTGCCTACAGCAACAAAGCGTCAATGTTTCTAGTTCGAATGGGCATCTCTGGAAACGCTTCATAATATGTCATAAACATGATGAACTAGACGTGGTTTATCCCATTCCGAGAAGCACAGCGATTACGACGAGGAGTCGGCCGGTGAACCTCTTTGGTTCCACGTATGTTATCTGTGATTAACCTATTGATACAGTCTCGATCTGCGATTTCGTTCGAAACACGCCTTGATTTCTACTAGTCTTCGTCGAGAGCCTCCTCATATCGGGCCGTTTCATATCTCTGACAGTGCCTACGTTAAGCTAATCCGCAATGTAAGAATTCTCAAGCACTCATTGTAAGGAGGGGCTGAGCCTGGTCGGATATTCCGAGATCACAAAACTCGCCGGCTCACCAGACGACCGGGAGCGCCCGTGGAGTTATTCTCGTGCTGGGGTCTAGCGTGGCAGATGAGCAAAAATCTTCAATTTCACACAAAACCCCCATCTTCCTGCCGTCTACAGCTTTTCTCTTTTCTCGAGATGACTTTTAGTGTAAATTGAGTTGATAGGAAAGTCCAACCAGTCGCAACCTCTGCCTTTCCCCGCCTCCTCACGCCTTACTTCTTGCGGCTGTCTGGGAACACTGACAGTTGCGGCTATTATATCATGAACTCGGGCGATATGAATATAACGATGCTTTTTCTATAGCCACATTTGTCCACAGTCATTAACCTCAGTATTCTCGAAGAAGACTAATGATGGCGATCATTTCCGGGAGGTCTGGCCTTGCCCCGTCAGAGGTGTAAGTTTCCGGTATTGATTGCACGCTAGGTGAGGCTGTGCCTGTGCCGAGAACCGACCACGTCTCATGAACAGGTGAGGAAATAAGTCTAAATAAATCGCTCACTGGCTTACGTTGGAGAATTCCTGATCAGCTATGACTGGGCAGATAAAAGTTGGAATGATACTCCAGCCTCTCTTCCTGCAGATGCCGACAAGGCCGCCACAGTACCTATTGAGCGGCAAGATTCTTCTTTCCAATGCCATTCGCACTGCAGAACCACAGACCATCAGACTAGCCGTAGATAGGTTAACGGAAAGGCATCCAGCAACCCGCCACCGATGCGTTCTTATCTTAAACTAGCTATGGATTTGGCCCAATCAAATGATCCATTACACGACGAAAAGCCGTTACCATGCTTTTCTTGACTCATGAAGGCGTTGTCAGTTGATAGGACCTTGAAAGGCCACCGATTTCCAACACTGACCTATGGCAATAGACACTTGATATTCCCAAAGAATCCGAGCGTTCAACTACATCTCGACGGGGTCACGCCCAGTACCACGGACCGAAATTGTCCAAATCGAGTAGTTCGGAAGCTGTCGCAAAAACGACGCCGTTGATTACGGGCAGCAATTAACGCCATATATACCCTACGACAGAAGCTTTATGTCATCCACCCTACTCTTCTTTTGGACAGAGACCTGTACGGCAGACTGCAAGAGGCACTCCGCCAAAACACTTTTTTCATGCGTCAAAGCAGAAATCGAATTTAATAATCACCCCACCACCGATTATTAGACTTTACATTAATGAGATAAACTATAGATATAGTTTAAGTAGAATTACGGCTTAAGATATATTATTAATTAAACATATAGGACTCCGTACGGTGGTATAGAGAACTATAGGGTAGTATATAATAAACTTCTTAGGTTCTAAAATTAACTAGCTTATAGAACGTAGTAGGAAGAGAGGTCAAGGAGTCTATAGATAATATAAGAAATTATAAAATAAGGAAGCTATTATATGGAGATATACTGTTACGGCCAGCTAGTCGTAGGGGTAGTTTGCAGAAGTTGAGGCTGCGGAACTGGTAACAGTAATCGTAGTCGTGGATAGCTTCAGGGAAGCTATGTCTGTAAGTCGTAAGGGTAGGTAAGGCTTCGGTGATCAATCGTAGTCTTGTCAAGGTAGTAGCTGAAAGCGGATGTTAATCCTGATACGAAGTTAATTGCTGAAGAGCTATGGAAAGTCTGTCCTAGAGTCCGGCTCGAGTCCATCCTATATACAAGTCCTGGTCCTGAACATATCCCTTGTCAATGATCAGTTCCTCTGATCGGGTGAGCGCTCATTGTTCGGCATGAGCGCTCATTACTTGGCATGAGCGCTCATGGCCCCACCATGGCCGCTCATGTCTTATCTTATCATCACGTGACTTGTACCATAGTTCTTCCGTTCCGTGAGAGGGTGCCTATTGTCCCTTATCTCCTGCATATGTGGTGTATTATAACCGCCGCGAGCCTGCGGGGCAGGCCCTGTTCTTGGTCATGCATGTTGGGTTGTAACAAGGGCCTGCCCCGCAGGACCACGGCGACTAGGGCACACCATAAGTGCACGAACTATGGGAACACATGCGTCACCCTACGGAACGGAAGAACTATGGAGCAAGTCACGTGATGGTAAGATAAGGAAAGCCGTATGCCAAGAATACGGAGTCCGTCCCTTTGAGGTACGGAACTTCTGAACACATACCTCGAAAGGTACCCACTGTTAGTAACTGTTAAGGTTATAGAGGGCTACGGCCCACTGCACTATCATCTCTCAACATCAGCCCATACGAGCTGAATTCCACGACCATGGCGGTCTCCCTAGATGTAGGGCCATCGATTACGGTTCACGGGGACGTCGGTATATCTCGGCGGTCGGGACGAGTCCGGAAGCCGACTGCAAAGGTTAGAGTGGTTGAGCAGGTTAACCACCAGGACAACTCTGAGCTTAAAGACGAGATCAACAAGCTTTCGAATCTTGTCCAGGACCTCCTACGTCGGGACGCCGAGAGGGAACAGTTTTTGAAAGACTGTTTGACGAAGATCGAATCCTTGGAGAGAGAGCTTCAGGAGGAGAAACAGCGTTCAAACCGGCATCAACGTGGTCTAGCAAGGTCTATGTACGCTATTGGCACAGGGCCTAGCGAGACTGACCTGAGTTCCCAGGGGCATCCCTCGCACACAACCCAGAACCGCGTAGATCCTTTAAGGCCGCCCGGTTTGTAGCTTGTTTTGCGGCTTGTTTAGCTGGCGTTGGTTTATCCTGTCTTCTGGACAGTGGCTAGCTCACCGCCGCCGCGTATGAACGGACTAGGGGCGGCTGGTTCTGGGTTGTGTGCGAGGGATGCCCCTGGGAACTCAGGTCAGTCTCGCTAGGCCCTGTGCCAATAGCGTACATAGACCTTGCTAGACCACGTTGATGCCGGTTTGAACGCTGTTTCTCCTCCTGAAGCTCTCTCTCCAAGGATTCGATCTTCGTCAAACAGTCTTTCAAAAACTGTTCCCTCTCGGCGTCCCGACGTAGGAGGTCCTGGACAAGATTCGAAAGCTTGTTGATCTCGTCTTTAAGCTCAGACTTGTCCTGGTAGTTAACCTGCTCAACCACTCTGACCTTTGCAGTCGGCTTCCGGACTCGTCCCGACCGCCGAGATATACCGGCGTCCCCGTGAACCGTGATCGATGGCCCTACATCTAGGGAGACCGCCATGGTCGTGGAATTTAGCTCGTATGGGCTAATGTTGAGAGATGATAGTGCAGTGGGCCGTAGCCCTCTATAACCTTAACAATTACTAACAGTGGATACCTTTCGAGGTATGTGTTCAGAAGTTGTCATGAAAATACATGATCAGTGGGCTGGATATCTGGGCAAGGTGTAGGTGGGGCAGCTCCGAGATGTGAAGGAGCTGCCTCACGTGACCCACCTGCACCTGCCACAAGAACCTTATTCAACTCGACGAGGACTTGCTAATCCTCGTTAGTGAGGATATCCTCACTTAGGACATGATCTTCGTCATTTTCGAGGCCCAGAGTGTGGCGTACGTAACCGTTGATCTGGGTGCGTTTGAGTAGGGCCCGGTTGATTATGTTGTATGTCGAGTTCTATCGAGTAGTGTTACTCAACATCAGATTCAGCTCTTGTGACGATTCCTCCCACAGAGTAAAGGCATTATCATCATCAGCAGCCTCGTTACTAATAGCTAAGAAGCTCTCAGAACGTTGTGGCGATGATCTGATATACTTGACGATGTTCCGGAGCTTGCCGACTGGACCCCTAGTCCTCCAGTAGGCTAGGTCCTCTTTCACTCTTCCAGCGTTAATAAGACGGTCAGACTCTTCCTCAAATGCCTCCTCATCAACGCCATGAATGATGGCACGGCCAACGAGGTTGGGGATGTGGCCATAGCATCGAATTCGACGTTGTTCAGCGTCAGTTTCTGTATATAAATGTGATAGAGATGGGTAGAGAGCCTTGATACAAGTGTTGTTAGTACTGGCGTTGTTAGAGACTGTCATACTAATCCTGTTGAGTAGGTCCCAGTCCTTCATAATAGTGTGTATCGTGGTAGCAACATTCTCACTAGAGTGAGCACCAGGTTAGCGGCGGAGACCTAAGAGGTACTGCGTCTGTTTACCCGACTGGTTGATGAAGTGGCTGTAGATGGCGACGATAGCGTATCGATTGGGTGAGGTCCACAGGTCAAACGATATATGGATCTTCGAGATTGCCCTCTGTATCTCGGTCTCGATCTGTTCCTTCTTGGATATGTAGAGTCGTCGAAGTTGTTCCCTCCGGCTAGATCTCGACCACCGGATCTGGGCGTTGACGTCGTGATTAAATAGGCTGAGCGTGTGCTGCAAGTACTGGTTGCTGAACGTTGTGAGAGGGTTGCTGGTATCAACGAGGAATCCACAGCTAGCTCTTCGATCTGGGTAGTTGTCCGCTTAGGTATGGCGATAGGAAGAGATTGGTGGCGCTTGGATGGAGGCCCAGGGTCGTCAGCCTCATCAGAAGACGTATAGCCAGCCTTCTTGCCACCTCGGAAGATGGAGTGCTCGTTCTCGAGATGCCTGGCAGCAGCAGATGTGGCGTTAGCGTTGAAGGGCTGGTCTAGAAACCCTGCCTCGTCGCAGCGTCGGCAAACCCAGTAGGCATTACCCCTCACGCCGTTGGCAAGGATCTCGTAGACGAAGATGCCCTCGTTTGTGATCCAAGAGGTACGGCCTCGGTTACCCTTCCTCGAGATGGCGTCAACGTTAACGAACCGCCGGCCCTTCCATATAGCGTAAGGTAAGGCGTCGAGAGTATTGCGCGTGGCTAGGTCGGCTATCGACGCGTTGCTGGCAGCAGTAGATTACACGCGAATCTGAGCGGCGATCCCGCGAGGAGTCGAGGCCTCGCGGCCGACGAAGTGATCAATACATGGATTGCGGGCCGGCAGAGGCATCAGGGCAAGGCTTGAGGGGTTGAAGAAGGCGTTGACGATGGCGTATAGGTAGGATTTCGAGGGATTGACGGCGTCGTCAACGAGGGCAGTGGTGACGTCGAAAAAGCGCTGTTTTTCAAGGGCTGGCAGAAGGGGTCGAAAAAACCCGTTTTTCAACCCCTTGCAAGGGGCCCAAAAACGCGTTAATTAAGCCTTACAGCAAATAGCGCGTTTTACTGGCACTTCCTGGCAGGACCTAGCAGTCAGGTTAGTACTGCCAGGAAGTACCGGCCCCACTTGGCCACCTGTTAACGTGAGGGCATCACCAACTCGACGTCCGTAACATACGCGGATGGACTTTTCTAGATTTTTTGAAAGTTATTTCAAAAACTATGATTAGTCTGGGGGCCCGGATTTCCCTTTTTCCGGGCAACGTTAGCTTGATCAAGTCAGCCAAGCTTTCGGCGCTGTAGGCTTGTCTGATTGAATGGGGAAATGGCCTTGGATTGATTGGTTGATTGATTGATTGATTGATTCGGCTTGGATGGGATGCTGCGCAGCCTGACATAAAGTAAGAGGACAATATCCTCAATAACTAGCCATGCTATTTTCAAAGCAGCCGTAGTGATTCCGTCGGTCCTAGGAGTCGTATTTCCCGCGGTAAGAACCGAAGACCGTACCTCGTCCTTCATAACCTACGGGAAAGGAAGCATAGCTTGCCTTTGTAAGACTAGGCTTTCTGTTGGTATGTCCTCGGAGATTACAGCGTTTCTAAGGAGGACGCGGGTAAATAAGTCGCGCTTCTCTTTTAGTTATGAGACAAGAGTGTCTTGGTTATCTACATCTTGGAATGGCGGGGTCTAAAAGGATCCTATAGATTTATGCCAACCGACCATTTCAAATATATCTTTACTTAAGGAGGCTAAGGAGATCTTATCTTTCCAAAAGGCATCCTTAGAGCATTTAAACTCGTAGAGGAAGTCCTGTTTTAGAGCTTCGGCCTCCTCTTCTTCCCATTAGCAATTCACTCCGGCTACGCGGAGTCTTACTGTTGGAACAGCAAAGGCTGATAAGGAGTAATAGGCAGGTACCATGGGCTGGCTGGCACCTGCCCTGGGCGAAGTGGGACAACTGGCTTAGTCACCACGGCCGGATAAAGGTGGGGCAACCACCCAGGCCGTCACTACCTACTTCGACCGACTCCTGCCTACAATGTAAGATAGAACAACAACAAGAAGAACAAGCAATAGGATCACCAACAGACGAGTGATAATTGCTATCACTATTTGTCGTATACGACCCCGTGAACCAACACTTACCAACATCGCCTGCTTATTCACATAGGCTCGGTATTTACGTATATAGCTTTCGCTCCAATATGGTCTCCCTAAATCTTTCCCGAGCGTACGCTTTGTAAAAGCCGTAAGTACTTTAATAAGATAGTCCGTAAGCTATTGTGCTAGGAGATCTAAAGACTGTGGGTCTTAGATATTACTTACAGTACGGCGCATAGGTTATAAATTGCGTTGAATGATACCGAGGAAAAGCTCCTCGTCCATCGTGTCGAGCCGAAACCTTCCCGGGGTCCAGCTAGGTGAATCGATCAGGGCCAAGGGGACCCGGGTAAGCAGATATTCGTGGTCTGATGTCGTGTATAGTGACGTTTCTATGCTGGTGGAAGCCCCATGGAGGTTGCTGGACGCCCAGCATAAATCTAGGGTGTTACCGCCTTTATGCGTAGGTTCACCTATAGGTGACATTAGGACAAGGCTAGCGGCTTCTGCCCATTCTACTAGGTTTTCAGCGTCCGGGGAACTCGTGGCCTCGGGCTGCTACGTCCAATGGTGTAAGTTAAAATCCCCCGTAATCAGTACTCGATCCTTAGGTTTGGGTTACTAGGCCGCTAGGATGTTCCTGAGAGCCTGGCCAGGTCGCAGAGAGCCACGAGGGGCGTAATACACGTTAATAACTATAAGGACCTCCTTCGTTCCTGAAAGGAATCGTAAGAAGAGAAGGTCTGTAGATAGATCGGGTAGAGGCCGTATTTATACGCCTCGTACCCTAGTTCCTCTACGGAGATAGGTAAGCACCCTAGGACGGTCTTCGGTCTAGTTATCCACTAGGGTAAAAGTCTCAAAACCTAGGTGGTGTCTTGTGAGCCTCCTCTCCTCCGAACGGATAGATAGCTCTTATATTAGGAGTATATCGATCTAGGCTATATAAGCCAGGTTTAGTGCTATTTCGTAGGCGGATACCCGCCTACTTATATTCGCTTATATGATTTGCAGGGTTTTAAAAGGCTATATTCTTCTTTTGTATCTTATTCGCCGGGGTATAGTCTATCGCTTATTCTTCTTTATAGGAATGTCGATACGACTATTAGGTCGTATTTTTCTATAATCTTTCTCCCTTAGCTCGGATAGACCGTAGCTGAGCCTTATCCCTCCTCTGGACTACCCCCTTCACTACTTTAGGTTGGATAGGGTAAGTCGTATCGAAGGCGGCGTGAGGCCCGTTATACGATGGGTATTTAAAGGGGTAGTCGTAGCCATCGTGACCCTTAGTGCCGCCGTAGGGTGCCCGGTGTTGATCAGTTGTGTGGGAAGGAGAGCTGCACTTGAGGCAACTCTTCCTTCTGGTGTACGTTCGTTCGCTATGAAAACCGCCGTAATAGAGGTATTAAGGAGACCTCTTCTCCTTCGGGAACTATAGGTTTACAAAAACGCTGGCCCCTATTAAACGGAGGCGTCTTAGTAGTTACCTTACGGCTTCCGCCTTAAACCAGGCTATTACCGTGCCTAGCCTTTCGACTTCGTCCTTCCTAGAGAAGTATGCTTTTTTAGGCTTGAGTTTCGTCGAGACCTGGATCTCTTCAAGGAGCTCCTCGGTCGTGATTTCTAGCTTAGTGTTAGTTACCAGATAATACCTAATATAAGGGACGTTTACAATATAGGCTCGGATCTAGGTATTACGTTGCTCGATCGCTTACGCTTAGAGAAGGGCAGCGATCTATTCTCTATTCTCTAGCAGGACTTTTACGCTATCTATTAACGAAGTTAGGAGTACTAATCCTATCTTAATATGGTCGATCCCCTTAAGGGCTTCTCGGGATTAGGGACTTAGCCTTTCCCGAACGAAGATATATATATCGTAAGCTTTCTCGTTCCGAAGCGGGCTTTCAAGCGATAGACGTACGAAGACGCGTAGATCCTTTAAGGCCGCCCGGTTTATAGCTTGTTTTACGGCTTATTTAGCTAGCGTTGGTTTATCCTGTCTTCTGGACAGTGGCTAGCTCGCCGCCGCCGCGTATAAACGGACTAGGGGCGGCTGGTTCTGGGTTGTGTGCGAGGGATGCCCCTGGGAACTCAGGTCAGTCTCGCTAGGCCCTGTACTAACAGCGTACATAGACCTTACTAGACCACGTTAATACCGGTTTGAACGCTGTTTCTCCTCCTGAAGCTCTCTCTCCAAGGATTCGATCTTCGTTAAACAGTCTTTCAAAAACTATTCCCTCTCGGCGTCCCGACGTAGGAGGTCCTGGACAAGATTCGAAAGCTTATTGATCTCGTCTTTAAGCTCAGAATTGTCCTAGTGGTTAACCTGCTCAACCACTCTGACCTTTATAATCGGCTTCCGGACTCGTCCCGACCGCCGAGATATACCGGCGTCCCCGTGAACCGTGATCGATGGCCCTATATCTAGGGAGACCGCCATGGTCGTGGAATTTAGCTCGTATAGGCTGATATTGAGAGATGATAGTGCAGTGGGCCGTAGCCCTCTATAACCTTAACAATTACTAACAGTGGGTACCCTTTCGAGGTATGGTTCGCATAAGTTGTTTAGCCCCCATGATGATGATGATGATGTATTTAACGTCTGGTAACAAAAGGACGTGCCGGGCGCTATGCCGACATGGTCTATGCTAATCTAAACTATGTTACAGGCTACCGTCTTCACCTAACGTTCCTGTTCAATGACTCGGGCAAATTTCGGAAAAGAAATTGGTCTCCTCTATCCATTCGTATAGAAGAGAGGCTCCCTTAGCAGAACCTAACAAGAAATTAATGCTTACTTTGGCCATACGTTGGCGGAGGTAGCGCGGTGTAGCCTTGCGTCCACGCTTGCAGAAGTAGAAATGGACTGGTGTCTTGGGTTTCCCACAGCTGCAGTTGAGCAACGCATCTTGATGAGCGAATCTCTCGTGGTATGCTGCAAAGTCTCCATGATGGGATCTTGCTGCGTATAGCCTTCCTAGTAAGTGCCGAGGGAGGCGGAGTTCGGGCGGCTTGGGGTGAAGAATTATCTCGAGGTCGGCATATTGCCGAGGGCATTGGGACAGCCATTTTCTGGCAAAGGCTTGGAAGGCAGCTGCTTTAGCTTGCCTTTCAAGGTGCGCTAATGAGGGCTGTGGTTGTGATTTTGGGATTAGTTTGCAGGCTTCCTTGGCTAGAGCATCCGCTTCTTCATTTCCTGGTACTCCCGTGTGCCCAGGGCACCACCAAACATAAACCCTGCCGGGGGTTGTCCAGCTCTCTCTTTGTCTCCGAGTCCAGGAGGAAGAGAGCCTATTGAAGGCCCTAAATCTAGCCTGGCTGCTTCCTGTGCTCTGGGAGTATAGTCTAGCCGCGACTGCGAGGTTGTCGAGGTAGATGTGGACGTTATCTGCCATACGAGCCGTAGGAGCCCGGGTGGCTTCCATCAGGCCGTGATACGCTGCATGTGCCTCCGCGTCATACACCTCAGTTTGGGAGCCGAGTGGTTCGGATCCGCGGAAGATCTGCCGTGTAGCTTGGTACCCTACCCAGCCTGCTCCGGCGGAGGTGCTGCTGCCGTCCGACATCTGGGACCCGTCAGTGTAGACAACAATGTCCCGCTTGGAGAAAGTTGCCATCCTGCCTGCAAAGGAGAGGGCCTGTTCTTCTTTGGTCTTATTAGGTTCGTAGCCGACCCTGGCGAGGGCTGTCTGCCAGTCCGCTAGTTGCTCCCAAGGGGGGAGTTCTAACGGATCGATGTATTCGGTATTTTTGCTTACGAGGCTTGCCATTCGTCGTAGCCGTGAGTCTGGTCCTGATTTGTCCCTGAGTCTCGTTCGGAGAGGGTGTCGCTCGTCCAGACGATGGATTCTGGTGGACGCTGTGTGGAGCTTCGCGTCCAGTATCACCTCTGCTGGGGGTAGAGCCGCCTCGCGCTGTAGGATCGGTACAGGCGTAGTTCTGTATACGGGGACCATCGCTCTAATGGCTTTGGTTTGCGTCGCGTCCAGTTGGTATAGCAGACTACCAACGCCGTTTAAGATAGTACGTCCATTCTTTATCCGGCTCTTGCCGGGCCACCATACTTTAGATATATAGTACTAAATAGGTAATACATAAGAGGTGTGGAGGCAATACTACTGTATTGGATCTGATGATGATGATGATGGAAAAAGCTGAGCGCTGGCTGGGCTGGATATCTGGGCAAGGTGTAGGTGGGGCAGCTCCGAGATGTGAAGGAGCTGCCTCACGTGACCCACCTGCACCTGCCACACCGCCCCTCAGGCCAGCCACAGTGAAAACTATCGTACATGTGAGAAGCAGGCTCAAATACCGACAATCCCAATTAGTCCTCCGCTGTATCCCATGCTCCGCCTATATCCTCCGTCCTGTGCCTGAGCCAAATAATCCTTTATCCCTTGTTTGTTCGGTCGGGTATAAGGATATCTATATGCTCATTTGCAAGCGATTTTCGTAAGGCCAAGCATTTTGACGAAGTTGGCGTGCTTCTCGTGATTTAACGGCTTCGTGAGTCCGTCAGCAGGCATGTCATGTGTTCGGATAAGTTTGAGGTTGAACAAGCCGTTTTTGACTTGATCGATGATCCACTTGTATCGTAGATCGATGTTCCTGGTTCGCGCCTGGTTTAGTGGATTCGTTACGTTGATCAGCGCGTTGCGGGAATCAGTAAATAGGACCGTAGGAAGAGGTTGAGTGCAGCCGAGAAGTCTCAGCAGCTTATGAACCCATTGGACCGAAAGTCCCGTTGGAGTAAGGTTAATGAATTCAGCTTCCGTGGAGCTGGTTGTGACGTAAGTCTGTTTCTTCGACTTCCATATCACTGGGCCACCGGCAAGGATAACGACGTATCCTCCAGTGCTCACTCGGGTAAGGCGACAGTCGCCAAAGGCCGCGTCGCTGGCAGCATGGAGTCCGAGGTCATCAATAGGCATAGAAGCGTCAAAGGTGATGCCGAGGTCGACTGTGCCAGTGAGGTATCTCATGAGGTGCTTGATTGCTGCGAAGTGGTGCTCACCAGGGCGGCTGTTGGCTTCGCAGAGTTTGCTAGTTGCGTAAGTTATATCGGGGCGCGTACCGGTCGAGAGGAAATTAATAGAGCCTGTCATTTGCAAGTACAGCTTGCAACGGTCAGTTTCAACTGGTTCATACTTAACTGGCCACTTGGCGACGATATTGTGATCCATTGGTGTGCGGACTGGATGGAGGTCTACGTATCCGAACTTCTGAAGCATCCTGCGACAGAATTCGGCTTGTGATAGGTGGAGGGTCTTGGCTCTCTCATTGCGACAGACTTCGTAACCTAGGAATCTCTGAACGTCTCCCAGTTCTTTCATGCTGACAAATGACTTAAGGAGATCCTTGACTTTGCGAATAGTGTTCCGGTCTGGAGCAGCGATGACGTTGTCATCAACATACATCAAAACAATGCAGTTGTACTCGTCATGGATAAAAAGGCAGACTTCGCCTTCAATAGCTCGAAAACCGAGGTCAGTCATGTGACCTTTGATCTTG